>NC_088388.1:12375000-13625000 GCF_037993035.2 Macaca fascicularis | reverse complement strand
ACCTAAAGGAGATGGATAAATTCCTGGAAACATAGAACCCTCCTAGATTAAACCAGGAAGATATAGAATCTTTGAACATACCACTAACAAACAACAAGATTGGAAATGATAATTTGTAAAAAACTGCCAACAAAATAAAGTCCAGGACCAGACGAATTCACAGCTTAATTCTGGCAGACATTCAAAGAAGAATTGGTACCAATCCTATTGACACTATTCCAAAAGACAGAGAAAGAAGGAATCCTCCCTAAATTATTTTATGAAGCCAGTATCACCCTAATATCAAAACCAGAGAAGAATATAACAAAAAAAGAAAGCTACAGACCAATATCCTTAATGAACATAGATTTTAAAATGCTCAAAAAAATACTAGCAAAAAATACTAACAAACTAGAATCCAACAGCATATCAAAAAGATAATCCACCATAATCAAGTGGGTTTTATATCAGGGAGGCAGGGATAGTTTAACATGCACAAGTCAATAAATGGAATACATCACATAAACAGAATTAAAAACAAAAGTCACATAATAATCTCAATAGATTCATAAGAAGAATTTGACAAAATTCCGCATCTGTTTATGATTAAAACCCTCAGCAAAATTGGAATAGAAGGGATATAAAGGTAATAAAGCTATCTACAACAAAACCACAGTCAACATTACACTGAAAGTGTAAAACTCAAAATTCTTCCCCCTGAGAACTGGAACAAGACAGGCATGCCCACTTTTACTACTTGTATTCAATATAGTACTGGAAGTCCTAGCCAGAGCAATCAGACAAGAGAGAGAAATAAAGGGCATCCAAATCAGTAAAGAGGAAGTCAAACTGTTGCTGTTTGCTGATGACATGAATGTATACCTAGAGAACTCTAAAGACTCTTCCAAAAAGCTCCTAGAACTGGTAAATGAATTCAGCAAAGTTTCATGATATAAAATTAATGTACACAAATGAGTAGCTCTGCTATACACCAACAGTTACCAAGCTGAGAATCAAATCAAAAACTCCACCCCTTTTACAATAGCTGCAAAAAATAAAAATAAAACGCTTAGGAATGTACCTAACCAAGGAGGTGAAAGGCCTCTACAGGAATACTACAAAACACTGCTGAAAGAAATCGTAGATGACACAGACAAATGGAAACACATCCCATGCTCAGGGATAAGTAGAATCAATATTGGGAAAAACGTTCATACTGCCAAAAGTAATCTAAAAATTCAAAGCAATTACCATCAAAGTACCACAATCATTCTTCACAGAACTAGGAAAAACAATCCTAAAATTTGTATGGAACCAAAAAGAACCTGCATAGCCAATGCAAGACTAAGCAAAAAGAACAAATCTGGAGGCATCACATTACCCAACTTCAAACTAAACCGTAAGGCCATAGTTACCAAAACAGCAAAGTACTGGTACAAAACAGCACAGTACTAGTATAAAAATAGGCACATAGACTGATTGAACAGAACAGAGAACCCAGAAATAAACCTAAATACTTATAGCCAGTTGATCTTCCACGAAGCAAACAAAAACATAAAGTGGGGAAAGGACACCATATTCAACAAATGCTGGGATAATTGGCAAGCCACGTGTAGAAGAATTAAACTGGATCTTTGTCTCTCATCTCCTACAAAAATCAACTCAAGATGAATCAAAGACTCAAAATATAAGACCAGAAACCCTAAAGATTCTAGAAAATAACATCGTAAAACCCTTCTAGACACTGGCTTGGGCAAAGACTTCATGACCAAGAACCCCAAAGCAAATGCAACCAAAACAAAGAAAACTAGATGGGACTTAATTAAACTAAAAAGTTTCTGCACACCAAAAGAAATAATCAGCAGAGTTAACAGACAACATACAGAGTGGGAGAAAATCTTCACAATCTATATATCCAATGAAGGACTAATATCTAGAATCTACAAATAACACAAACAAATCAGCAAGAAAAAAACAAACAGTCCCATCAAAAAGTAGGCTAAGGACATGAATAGACAATTCTCAAAAGAAGATACACAAATGGCCAACAAGCATATGGAAAAATGCTCAATATTATCAGGGAAACGCAAATCAAAACCACAGGAGTGATACCACCTCACTCCTGTAAGAATGACCATAATCAAAAAATAATAGATGTTGGCCTGGATGTGGTGAAAAGGGAGCACTTTTACACTGTTGGTAGGAATATAAAATAGTACAACCACTATGGAAAACAGTGTGGAGATTCCTTAAAGAACTAAAAGTGATCTACCATTTGATCCAGAAATCCCACTACTGGGTATCTACCCAGAAGAAAATAAGTCATTATACATAAAAGGTACTTGAATATGCATGTTTATAGTAGCACAATTTGTAAATTTTTGTAAATTGCCCAGTCTCAGGTATGTCTTTATCAGCAGCAAGAAAATGAACTAGTACAATACCCAAAACTGAGTAATTTATAGAGAAAAGAGGTTTAATTGACAGAGTTCCTCATGGCTAAGGAGGCCACAGGAAACTTACAACTATGACAGAAGGCAAAACTGGCACATCTTACATGGCAGCAGGTGAGAGAAGTGAGTGCTGAGCAAAGGGGGATGTCCCTTATGAAACCATCAGATCTTGGGAGAACTCACTGACTATCATGAGAACAGCATGAGGGTAACTGCCCCATTGTTCCATTACCTACCATACATGGGGATCATGGGAACTACAATTCAAGATGAGATTTGGGTGGGGACACAGCGAAACCATATCATTGTATGGTCTCACTTATATATGGAATCTTAAAAAGTCACATTCATAAAAGCATAAAGTAGAATGGTGGTTGTCAGGGTCTGGCACTTAGGGGACATATTGGTCAAAAAGTAAGAAGTTTCAGTTAACAGGAAGAATAAGCTCTGGACATCTATTGTACACCATTATGACTATAGTTAATAAGGTATTATATACCTGAAAATGCTAAGAGAGTAGATCTTAAATGTTCTCACCCCCCCAAAAAAATACTATGTTGATGTATATGTTGGTTTGATTATGGTAATCATTTCACAAAATATACATATATCAGAACATCATGTCATACATCATAAATATTTAAAAGTACTGTGGGAAAACAATAAAATATAGAGGAGGGTAAAGAAACATGAGGTTAGTGCAGGTTACAATTTTTTTTTTTTTTTGAGACGGAGTCTTGCTCTGTCATCCAGTCTGGAGTGCAGTGGCCTGATCTCAACTCACTGCAAACTCCACCTCCCGGATTCAAGTGATTCTCCTGCCTCAGCCTCCCAAGTAGCTAGACTTACAGGTGTCCACCACTAGGCCCAGCTAATTTTTATATTTTTAGTAGAGATGGGGCTTCATCGTGGTGGCCAGGTTGGTCTCAAACTCCTGGTCTCAAGTGATCCACCTGCCTCAGCCTCCCAAAGTGCTGGGATTACAGGTGTGAGCCACCATGCCTGGCAGGTTACAATTTTTATAGAATGTTCAAGCCTCATTGAAAAGAAAACATTAGGGCTAAGACTTGAAGGAGTAAAGTAATAAGCCACTGGATATCTGGAGGAAGAGTAAGAAGGAGAACAGGTCTTAGGCTAAGAACAAGCCTAGAGTGTTTACTAAAGAAGAGGCGAGTTTGGATGGAGCAAATTCAGCTAAGGGAAAATTGGTAGAAAAGGAGGTCAGCTGTATGACAGAAGACATGATAATCTAAGGATCTGTGATCATTGCATGGATGAATATCATTGACAGTCATTGCAGGATGCTGAACAGAGGAATGACATGATCTGAATTAAGTTTAAAGATCATTAAGAAATTATAACGGAGCAAAGGTCAAAGCAAGGAGACCTCCTAAAATCTGATTACAGTTATCCATAAGAGATGATAGTGGCTCAAACCAGGGAGGTAGCAAAACAAAAAGTAGTTTGTTTAGGATATACTTTGATAAGAGACCATAAAACTTCCTAATGGATTGTATGTGAGATGTGAAAGGGGAAAAAGAAATAAAGAAGACTCCAAAATATTTCCTCAAGTAATTAGAAGAATGGATTTGACATTGACTAAAATGAGTAAGACTATGAGCAGAGGTGGTTTGAAGAGGGTAGAATTTTGGGTGTTCAATTTGGGACACATTGGGTTTGAAATCTTTTTTAGATACCAGGTAGAGATGTCAAGTACCTATCTGTATTTAAGTCTGGAGTTTGAGAGAGAAATGTAAGTGTGAGATTATTGTCATATTGATGGTATTTAGTACTGTAAGAAAACAAGAAATTATTAAGAAGGGATCTCAATTGTGTAGATGGGATAGAGTAAAGGACCAAGGCTTGAGACCTGGTGTACCTACAGCATCAGGAATTCAGATTGAAGAGGAGGGAAGGGCAAAGACAATTGAAAAAGAGAAAAATAAGAGAGTATGCTACATTGGAAGTCAACTGAGGAAAGCAGAGTCAAGAAAAAAGGAGCAATTAACTCTTGAAGACTACAGATTAGGCCAAGTTAGATAAGACAAGAGCTAAAATTGTCATTAGATTTTATAACATTGAGGTAATGAATGATCTTGACAAAAAGAGGTTCATTGGCAAGGTAGAATTGAAAACCTGATTGGAGTGGGCTTAAGAAATAATTGGAAGACAAGATAGTAAGTTTAGATAACTCTTCACTGAATTTTCCTGCATAAAGAATAATAACAATATGGCAGTAGCTGGTAGAGCAAATGCAGTGTGTGTTTTCATTCTGACAGTGATTAACTGGGTCTGGCCTCCAAGTTATGATGGGAATCTAGTACATTGAGAGCATTGGTTACCCAGTGTGGATAAGTCGCACATGGGTTAAATACATTTATATGTCATATTATTATTAGGTGACCATGCAGTAAGGAAGCCACCAGTCATCACAGAGTCAAAAGTGAAGATTAGTTTTATCTAGCCTTATTCATTATTCAGGGACCCACAGTACAATTTCACTGGTTAAAATTACCCCCAACCTCAGCCAGTGATCATCCCTAGTGTCTTTATATATTAATTACTTCTATTCACAAATTTTTAAACCTAGTGTGTGTACTTATGCAAGTCATCTAAATTCCATTTTGAACTAAGGATATAAAGAGGCAAACAAATGTATGTACAATTTTTTCAACATATTTGAGTGTTATTATAGAAACACAGATCATAGATGCTTGACGCAGATGGTCACCACAACTGGAAGAAAGGAGGGAGGCTTCCCAGAGGCAGATACTCTAGCACAGAGGCTTAGGTCCTTTGTAGTAGCTGTTTTCTCACCTTAAGATGCTGCACCCTCAAGTATTACTGTCATGCATTTCACAGTTTAAATGTCACCTTTTCTGAGAAACCTTTTTGAAAAACTTCTTGAATTTCACCCTCAGCATATCCTTTATCATATCATTCTGTTTTATTTACTTCATATTTTAATATGACATGAAAATCTCTTCTCTATATGTTATTCATTTGTTTATCTGTCTCTAACACTATTTACTGTGATTTTTCAGAGGCCCCATTTTCTGAGAAAGGAACATTCTCTGCTCCACTTGTTACAGACTAGATAATCATATAATGTCATTAAAAAACTGCATACACACATGCAGTTTACACCAATGGAAAAAAAAATCAATTATTGATGCACTGAAAACTATTGTCCTTCCAATCAGTGCCAGAAAAACAATAGAATATTCACTATAAGTTACATCTGGAAGCTAATACATGACACTTGCATTTCAAAAATTAAACTGCAGATGAACTATTTTCAATGCTGTTTCCGGTTAGTAAAATATTTTTCAATAACATTATATTGAACATCTGTGAATATGAACTCACCAAATTTTAACAACATATATTTTCTAGCAATAAAACTCATATATTCAGTAAGAAGTTATTAAATAAAACCACGTAAGTTTTTATTTACCCTCCAAGCTATAAAATCATGTTTAAAATATCCCTGTATTTTATGCCAAATACAAGCATCACAGTAATCCAGTAATGATTCTCTATATACTAAAGAACCATTGGATTTATAGCTGGGTGATTTTTCCAGGGGCTACCACAGAACTACAACAGGAATTTTGGTATTTCAGCCAAATTCTTCTTAAACTTCAGCTACTCTTTGCATGGGCTTCATGTTATTAAAGTTCTGAGAATCTCTTGTATGATAAGGAAACTATTCTTATGTATGCCTCTTTTTGTTCTCAGTATGTTATATCAGGAAGTTTTGCAATAGCAGTGGAGAGGAAACCTTCCCCAAGGTTGGTAAGTCAAAATGATTAAAACAATTTCATGCTGTGTTAGGTGTCAGAGCGCTGGCCTCAGAAAGTGGTCAGCTCATGGGTTGGCTAGAAAAATTTAGCAACAATAGTATAGGTTTTTAAAAATAAAGTTTTATCAGAATGAAAGGATGCTGCAGAAGAGTGCAGCAGGGCATCTGAGCAGGTGAGGACTGAGCATGCCACAGTGGATTTTTCTTTAGGGATATTTATGGACCTTAAAGCGGGAGCTTAAGGGTAATATGCATGTTAAACGATTACATTTGTAGACATTTTGGTGTCTTAATATCAGGAAGGGTAGCATGAGTTTAGACACGCATGCATTCCAGGGATATGCAGAAATTCCAGTTACTTATAAATTTTAAGTTGAAAAGAGGCCTGGAACTAGGTGCTGACTTTAGATAACAGGGAAATCTAATTACTTCTAAATTACTCAAATAAGGAATTTTTTGTCTCAGATGACCTGTTTGATGGTCACCAGGTGGTCTTCACCCTCCTCATTTGAGGGAAAAAAAAATTTAATTTGTCAGAAACAACGATATCTGTAAGGAGCACATATCATTGTTTCTTAAGCAGTGCAAGTCTGTCCAAAGTACTAAAATGTAAAAATATTGCTTCACAATACTTTATGATATTTTTAAATGGGTATACTACAACAGAATTATTTGCTAATTTTATAAAACACCAAAATAATACAGGATACATGAAGCAAACCAGAAAGTCAGATATGGAAATTTAAATAAAATACAGTATTCATTTCAAATTAAGATATCAAGTATGACAGAACAAATGTATATAGATACATTGAAACGGTAGGAGAGAAAAATATGATTAGAATAATAATGTTAAGATTTATTGGATGGCTTCTAAGCACCAGATGCCTTACAAAGTTTTTGCACAATAGGTCACAGCACAGCAAATCCTACCATGTTGATAATATTATATACATATTTTATAGATAAGGAAACTAAGATACCAAGAGCATATGCAACTATCCCTAGATGTATATTAATTAATAGATCTAGATTCTGTAAGGGATGGAGCTGAGCTTTGAATCGAGTAACCTTAGGTTAAGAATTCAAACACTTAATCATTGCTTAGGGAATATGGCAGAAGGAACAAATGCTTAGACTAAGAAGGCATTGGGTGGGAAGAATCAGAGAGGGCTAAACAGAAAGTCTTGGTTGAGAATAAGATAGGATCCAAGTTCTCTGTGAACTCAGCAAAACAAAGTGACACATAGTATTTATTCACATATCTATATTTTGTTTCTCTTCATTTATTTCTGTATTTCAGCATTACAAGTTGGCAATACTTTCTCTATGGCTGAGATATTCCCTTCAACTTGTTTTTGCACAAAAATCCTGGCAATAAATTCTCTTAGCTTTTGGTAGTTTGAAAACCACCTTATATTGTCTTTGTTTTGAAAGATTCTTTAGCTGTATGTAGCATTCTAGGTTGGCAATTATTTTGTTTTACTTCAGCACTTTACTGATGTCATTCTATTGTGTTCTGGCTTACCTCGTTGCCATGGTGAAGTTTCTGTTTGTCTTAGCTTCTCAGACTACTTTTACAATTTTCTCTTTTAGTTTTTAAAAGATTTACTATGATGTACTTAAATACGCTTTGCTTTATATTTATCTCATTTGGAATTTGCCAAATACATGTATCTACATGGGTTGACTGTCTGGGTTGATAGTTTTCATCAATTTATGAATATTGTCACCCATTTTCTCTTCAAATACTGCTTTTTCAAAATTGCCTTTCTATTCCCTCAACCTCCAGGATTCCAATTATATGTATGTTAGATATTTTCACTGTATATTTTATATATCCCACACTTTTCTCCTTTTTCTTTTATTCTTCTTCTCTTTACTTCAATTTCAACATTTTCTCTTTCCCTTTGCTCCAGGTCATTAATGCTGTTTGCTATTGTGTCTAATATGCTGTTAAACTCAATTATAGAGTTCTCCATTTCAGTGAATGTATTTTTCAATTCTAGAACTTCCATTTGATTCCATTTTTAGTTTCTAATTCTTCTATGAAACTTTCTATCTGTTCATCTATTTTATCCATTTTTTTCTGTGTTCTTGAACATATAAATAGGAGTTAAAGTCCTTATCAGTTTTAAGTCTATGAACTGGATCACTTGCGACACTGTTTCTATTATTTTTGTTTCTCTAGTGTTTCTTTTAAATATGGCCATGTCTTTTAACATGTCTAGTAATTTTTTATTAAGTGCTCAAAAATATGTATCAAAAAGTACAGCTATGTCAGCTGATGCTTAGTTCTTCCAGACTGAGCTCACTCTTCTCTCCTCAAGGTTGATAAACCAGAACCAAGGCTGAATGGCAGTTGGTTCATATACTTCTAATTTATCTTCTAATTATAGCATATAACCCTCCAAGGTTTTCAACTGAGAACATGGTATGTCTTCAAGTAACTTCCCTCTTGCAGTCCTGAACCATGTTTTCTCAGCACAATTACATGGCCAAAAACTCTGTTCTGTTTCTCAGCTGCTTTCTTCTTAATTCCTTGTCCTACTGACAAGAAAGGCATCAAAATCTGGCTAGCACGTTAATAGAAAAATTCGTTATGAAGCTGGCTCATTTCTCTGACCCCTTCTTCTACTCAGAAGCTTATCTCCTTAGGTTTACATTTTCTTTCCAGACCTTAAAGAACACAAAAAAAATGCTATAATGATTCCTTTCTCCCCTAGCAATTCCTACTTAGACATAATCAGAAACCTCAGCCTCTTGTCCTAGCAAATGCTCCCAAAGGCTAACATGGTGAAACCCCATCTCTACTGAAAATACAAAAATTAGCTGGGTGTGGTGGCAGGCACCTGTAATCCCAGTTACTTGGGAGGCTGAGGCAGGAGAATAGCTTGAACCCGGAAGGTGGAGATTGCAGAGAGCCGAGATCGTGCCATTGCACTCCAGCTTTGACAACAAGAGCGAGCGAAACTCTGTCTCAAAAAAAAAAAAAAAAGAAAAGAAAAGAAAAGAAATGAAATGAAAAGAAAAGAAAGAAAAGAAAAACTACCTGTAGAACCAACATCTTCTCACCTTTCTGTGGCTTTCTTAGGATTCACAATCCCTTTATATTCCTGATTGTTTTAGAGGTTTTCTGATGCTTTTATATAGATTAAATACTTTTTGTACTATATCATGCTTTTCTAGTTGTTTTCAGAGGGAACACTAGTCTGCCATACCTTTTTTATCACACCAGAAGCATAATCTTGTCAATGTTTTTATGCCGATAGGATCTCATTGTTTTCTTTCTGATATTGATTATTTGTATGCTCACTTTGTCTTGGTTAGTCACAACAGGGATAAACAAACTGCAAAAAACCCTATAAATTAACCTATAAAATGTATGCCTTTGAAAACTACCATCTATTGAAAGAAGACATAAGAGGAAATGGAATATATTGATAGTCCTATAACTGTTAAAGAAATTAAATCCATAGTTAGCAACATTCCCACACACATAAATTTAAGCTGTGATGGCTTCACAAACAAATTCTATCAAATACTTATAACATCAATCTTAAATTATTTCAGAGAATATAAAAGAAAGTGGACTTCTCAGCATATATTATGAGGTCAGTAAGACTTGAAGTCAAGATCAGGCAGAGACATGATGAGAAATAGAAATTAAAGGCAAATATCTTGTACACATGTACATATAAGCAAAAATTCTAAACAAAATATGAATAAATCAAATTAATTATTATATAGAGAATATAATATGATATAAAAAGTTATTTTTATTACAGGATATACGGTTGATATAATATTAAAAATTTAAAAATGTAACTTGTTACATTAGTAGAATAAACAAGAAAACACATATCAGCATCTCAGTAGATAGTGCAAATGCAGTTGATAAAATTTAAAATCATTCATACTGTATTTAAATCTTAGAAAACTAGGTGTAAAAAATGTAAATCAAACATTATATGTCATGCTAAAATAATAAGAACTTTCTCTTTAATCAGGAATAAAACAAAAATGCCAGTACCAAGATGGTTCACTTAGGCCCAATGATAATCTCAAAGAAAAACAACACAGAAAATACACATAAGATAGCTTTTTAAGTTAAAGTGTATCACTACAAAAATCAACAAATCACAGAGGAAGAAAACAAGATTGGAAGAAAAAAAAGGAGCTGCAAAAGAATCGATAAATAATTAACAAAGTGACAATAGTAAGTCCTTTCCAATGAATAATTACTTTAAATGGATTAAATTCTCCATCAAAACATATAAAGTGACTGGATGAATAAAAACAAGACCTAACTATCTGCTACATACAAGAGAGTCACTTTAGCCTTAAGGACACACGTGAACTAAAAATGAATAGATGAAAAAAAAAATTCCTTGCAAATAATAACCAAAAAAGACCAAGAATAGCTATGCTTATATCTGACAAAATAGACTCAAAGACAAACACTGTAAAATGAGCCAAAGAAGGCAATTATAGAATAACAAAGGGGTCAATTTATCAAGATAATATAACAATTGTACATATATATGCATCCAACATCAGAGCACCTAAATATACAAAAGGGAATATTAATATATCTGAAGAGAAGATAAAAATAGACTGCAATACAATAGTAGGGGACTCAGCACAAAGTTAACAGAAGTAAGGAAACAATAAAGATTAAAACAGAAATAAACAAAATAGAGACTAGAAAAATAATACAAAAGATAACCAAATGAAGATTTGTTGTCATAAAATGATACATAAAATCAACAAGCTTTAGCTAAGACTTTAGCTAGACTAAAAAACCTTTAGCTAGACTAAAAAAAAGACAAATAAAATTTGAAAGGAAAGAGACATTGCAACTGATACCACAGAAATAAAAAGAATCAGAAGACACTTCTATGAATAATTATATGTCAACAAATTAGATAACCTAGAAAAAATGAATGCATTACTAGAAATGTAAAGCCAAGCAAGACTGACTTCTAAATAAATAGAAAATCTGAATAGACCAATAACGAGTAAGGAGACAGAGTCTGTAATAAAAAGTCTCTTACCAGAGAAAATTCCAGGACCTGATTGCTTCACTGCTGAAATATACCGAACATTTAAAGAACTAACAACAATCCTTCTTCAAATATTTTTTAAAAATTGAAGGAGAATAATTTCAAACTGATTTTACAAGGCCAGCATTACCCAGATACCAAAGCCAGAAAAAAAAACTGTGAGAAAAGAAAATTAAAGGCCAGTATCCCTGGTGAACATAGATGCAAAAATCCTAAACAAAATTCTAGCAAAACAATTTC
Organism: Macaca fascicularis; assembly: GCF_037993035.2. NCBI lineage: Eukaryota > Metazoa > Chordata > Mammalia > Primates > Cercopithecidae > Macaca > Macaca fascicularis. The sequence continues at coordinate 13,613,457 of NC_088388.1, read as the reverse complement.
AATAACATATTAAAAGGAACATTCTGCATACCATGTGGCACCCCCAGCACTAAGAACCAGAATGTACAATATCCACTGTCACCAGCAACCGCTCCCCCTTGCCAGCAGAGCCACTATGCATTAAGCATGTCCTCCCATAAAACAAGGACCAGCCCTCCTGAGACCCACCACCACTGATGATTCTACCACCTCAACCACCAGAGAAAGTGTGCACCATGAACATTCCCCAGAGTCCAAGGATAAGACTGTCCATTACCCACCATCAACAGTGACCTTGCTCAATTAACCTGCAGAGCAACCAGGTGCCACATATACTCCTGCAGTCCAAAGACGGGCTCACCTGACAGCCCAGAAAAACTGTACCACTAAATTCATAAACACCTGCAGTCTCTGTGCACACACAGACACCATTGACATTGGTTACAGTCAAAGAAATCACACAGAGACCACTATTGTGCCCACCCAGAACCACCAAAGCACCCTACTCACACAACACTGTAGAACACATCTAGAAGAAAAAGATTTTCCCTGTAAAAAAGCTACTCCATATAATTGGAAGAGGCACTTTTCCACAAGATGCACAGATATCAAAGTATAGACACACACACACACACACACACACAAATGAAAAAGCAAGTAAACCTGAAAACTTCAAAGAATACAATAATTCTCCAGTAGCAGAACCCAAGTAAAAGGCAATCTATGAAATGCATGAAAAGGAATTCAAAATAATAACTTTAAGGCACTCAGTGAGATACAATGGAATACAGACAATTCAGTGAAATAAAAATAATTATGATCTAAATGACAAATTCAACAGAGATAGGTATCATTTAAAAAAAAAGCAAAGAGAACTCTTAAAGCTGAAGAATTCAGTGAATGATATAAAAAATACAACAGAACTTCAACAATAGACTAACTCAAGCAGAAGAAAAAAATATTCTGAACTTGAAAACAGGTATTTTGAAATAATCCAATCAGACTAAGTAAAAAGAAAAAAAACAATTTAAAGAAATGAAGAAAGCCTATGAGACTTATGGAACACTCTTAAGCAAACAAATATTTGCACTATGGGGTTTTTGGAAGGAAAACAGATTAGGAAAGGCATAGAAAACCTGTGCAATGAAATAGTAGCTTAACACTTTCCAAGTCTTGGGAGAAATGTGAACATCCAGAGTCCAGGAAGCTTGAGTGTCTCCAATAGACTCAATCCAGAAATGTCCAGACGCTCTAAGGAACATTAGAGTCAAACTGTTAAAAGTCAAAGACACCCAACCCTCTAGGCTCAATTTGCTCCCATAAGAGACTTTAGTCCTAAGGGAACTGTCAGACCCTGTGGTCTTCCACATCAGACAGAGCTGGTCTGACCTGGGCCCTCCTTGGTTTGATGGCCTCTCCCAGGGCCCCAGTCTGGCCATGCCTGCTTACAGAGCAGTCTTGGATGCCCTGGGTGACCCACACGATAACTTCTGCACCAGTGGACAGTGCCTGCCTGGTGGAGAGCTCCAGCGAGGTGGCCCCTATAGCCGTGCACCAGCCCGCACATTCCCTCCTCATACTACAGCTTCCCCCACCCCCATGGCAACTCCCCACATCACTTTGATGGCACGTGTCTGCAAAGGCAGGTTTTGCTTTACTTGCCCCACCAGCATGCAGGAGTGCAGTATGCTTTCCCACCCTTGCTGATCATCATTGCAGATAAAGCCTTGAAGGTAAAGAGTCAGTAAACCCCACCCCAAGAAACACCCAACCCTTGCACTAACACTGCACAGAGAGCAGGGGATCCTCCCACACCCTAAGTGATCACTCCTGCTTGCAGAGCACAGAGAAGGTACTCAGACCTGCACTGGCCAGCACCCTGTCCCAAGCCAACACCACCTCCATTGCAACAGGGCACACAGTCTTGTTGCCCTGCCTCTGCCACTGTTGTGAATGCCCACAGGGAGGCAGACACCCTGCATCTACTAACACTCTGCTACAGATGCCGCACCTCAGTCCCCCCAGTACAGTGGAATCCAAACCTCAAGGAGCCAGAGAACAAAGTTGGGGCCCAACACAAGTCCTCCAGAGTTACAGCAGGCAGTTCGTGAGTTGGGAGCTGAGCACTGGCCCCCTAAAATCTCCCAGAAATGAAGACAGTTAGCTGAATCCACCTGATACCACAATCAAACTCTCAAGGTCATCAAATAGGATAAAACTTAAAAAGAAAAAGATACAAAGGTCAGCAACCTCTAAGACTGAAGGTAGATAATCCCCTAAAGATGAAACAGAACCAGTGCAAGAATGCTGAAAACTCAAAAAGCCAGTGTGCCTTCTTTCCTCCAAAGGATCACATTACCTCTCCAGCAACAGTTCAGAACTGGACTGAGGGTGAAATGACAGAAATGTAATTCAGAATATGGATAGAAACAAAGTTCATTAAGCTACAAGAGTATGTTATAACTCAATGCAAGGAAGCTAAAAATCATAATAAAACATTGCAGGAGCTGACAGACAAAATAGATGCTACAAGAATTTCATAATGCAATCATAAGTATTAATAACAGAATAAACCAAGCAGAGGAAAGAATCTTAGAGGTTGAAGACTGGCTTTCCAAAAAAAGACAGGCAGACAAGAGTAGAGAGAAAAGAATGAAAAGGAATGAACAAAACCTCTGAGAAATAAGGGATTATGTAGAGACTGAATCTATGACTGATTGATGTACCTGAAAGATATGGTTGGTTCTATGTGGAGAACAGAACCAATCTGGAAAACATATATCATGATATTATCCATGAGAACTTCCTCAATATAGTGAGAGAGGCCAACATTCGAATTCAGGAAATGCAGAGAACTCCAGTAAAATACTCTACAAGAAGACCATCCACAAGACACACAATCGTCAGATTCTTCCAACGCCAAAATGAGGAGAAAAAAAAATATTAAAGGCAGTGAGAGAAAAAGGCCAAGTCATGTACAAAGGGAACCCCATCAGACTAACAACAGACCTTTCAGATGAAATCCAGCAAGCCAGAAGAGACTGGAGGACAATATTCAATATTCATAAAGAAAATAAATTCCAAACCAGAATTTTATATCCAGCCAAAGTAAGCTTCATAAGTGAAGGAGAAATACGATTCCTTTTAGACAAGCAGATGCTGAGGGAATTTGTTACCACCAGACCTGCCTAACAACAGCTCCTGAGGAAGTCACTAAATATGGACAAGAAAGACCATTAGCAGCCACTACAAAAACACACTGAAGTACACAGACCACTGACGCTATAAAGCAACTACATAAACAAGTCTGCAAAATAAACAGCTAACATCATGATGACAGGATCAAATCCACACATATCAATATTAATCTTAAATGTAAAAGTGACAAGCTGGATAAGGAACCAAGACCCACCAGTATGTGGTCTTCAAGAGATCCATCTCACATACAATGACATACATAGGCTCAAAATAAACGGAGAAAAATCTACCAAACAAATGGTAAACAGAAAAAAGCGGAGGCTGCAATCCTAGTGTCTGGCAAAACAGACTTTAAACCAACAAAGATCAAAATAGACAAAGTAGGGCATTACATAATGATAAAGGGGAGGTCAGGAGGCATATGGAAAATTTCTGCTCAACTTTTCCATTAACCTAAAACTGCTCTTTAAAAAATTATCTATTTTGGCCAGGCGTGGTAGCTCATGCCTGTAATCCCAGCACTTTGGGAGACCGAGGAGGGAAGATCAAGAGGTCAAGAGATCGAGACCATCCTGCTCAACATGGTGAAACCCCATCTCTACTAAAAATACAAAAATTAGCTGGGTATGGTGGCAAGTGCCTGTAGTCCCAGCTACTCGGGAGGCTGAGACAGAAGAATTGCTTGAACCGGGACAGGCAGAGGTTGTAGTAAGCCAGGATTGCAGCGCTGCACTCTACCCTCTACCCTGGCAACAAAGTGAGACTCCATCTTAAAAAAAAAAAAAAAAAAAAAAAAAGCTATTTTTAGAAAGTCAGGTTGATCCCAAAATATATGTGTAAATAAAAAGGCTGCGATAATCTTCAAGAAAAACAATGTGGACGTACTCTCTCAAATTTTAAGACTTATTAAAACTTTAAAAAGACAGTATGATATTATCACTCAAATAGACCAATAAAATAGAACAGAATAGAGTTTCCAGAAACAGACACATGCCTACATAGACATTTGATTTCTGACTAAGATGGCACTGCAGAGCAATGGGAACCAAGCAGCCTTTTCAGTAATTACAGCTATCTGAACATGACTCATGTGAAAAGAATGAAACTGTAGTCCTACCATATACCATACACACTCAAAAAAATCAGTTTCAAGAAGATTTCAGATATAAATGTGAAAAGTAAAATTAAATGCTTCTAGATGATAAGTGTATATTTTCATGATTTTGTGGTAGGTAAAAATTTCCTAAACCAGATATAAACAGGAAAATACATTAAAATTAGAAACTTGATTCATCAATTGGCACTATTCACAAAAACTAGGTAAGCCACACAGGGAAAGTTAATTTTACAATTATCACCAACAAAAGACTTGTATCTACAATATATCGAGAACTTCTAAAAATCAATAAAAAGTACAGATAACCCAATAAAAATAGACAAAATCCTTGGGCAGTCACCTTATACAAAATGATATTCAGATGGCCAATAAATTCATTAAAATATAATCAGACTGAAAAGGGAACCCTTATACACTGTTCTTGGGAATGTAAATTGGTACAGTCATTATGGAAGACAGTATGGGGATTCCTCAAGAAATTACAAATAAAACTACCATATAACCCAGCAATCCCTCTTTTACCAAAGGAAATGAAATCAGTAACTCATAGACATATCTGTATTCTCATGTTCATTGCAGCATTATTCACTATAGCTTATATTTGGAAACAACCTGTGTCCATCAATGATAAATGGATAAACTGGTACACACACACACACACACACACACACACACACACACACACACACACAAGGGAATATTGTTAAGCCTTTTTTAAAAAGGAAATACTGCCATTTGCAACAACATGGATGAACCTGAGGTACATTGTGTTAAGTGAAATAAGCTATACACAAAAACAAAAAGAATGTATGATCTCACTTATATGTGGAATCTAATAAACACCAAATGCATTGAAACAGAGAGCAGGACAGTGGTAATCAGAGGCAGGGAGGGGAGGAAATGAGAAGTAGGTCAAAAGGTACAAACTTGCAGTGATGTAGGATGAATAAGCCTAGAGATCTAACATACAGCATGAGGACTATAGGTGATAATATGTATTTAAAATGTGCTCAGTGAGTAGATTTTAAGTGGTCTTACCACAAAAAAAGTAATTATGTGATGTGATGGACATGATCTTTTGCGTGACAGTAGTAATCATTATACTATGTATATGTGTATCAAAACATCATACTGTACAACTTAAATACATTGCAAAATAATACAGCTATTTTGTATGACAGTATGGCAGAAACAATAAAAATAGAAAAAAAATAAAAGCAATTTGCTTAAGCTCATTAAAAATTAGGAAAATAAAAATTAAAACCACAATGAAATACTACAGCAAAATTGCCAGAATGGTTAACTTACTGGCAAGAATGTAAAACAACTACTAGTGGAAGTTTAAATTTCTACAACCACTGGAAATTTGACCGTATCTTCCAGAGTTGAACATATGTTTGCCCTATGACTAATTCTACTTCTATCAGAAATGCTTACATATGTTTTATGAAAGGAAATAAAAGTTTATAGCCTCCTTTTTCACAGTGGCCAAAACCGGAAATAACCCAAATGTGCATTGGTAAAAATATGGATAGACAAATCATAGCACACTGACAGAATGGAAAATAACATAGCAATGAAAATGAACAAAACTACTACTAAACGTAACAAGACTGATGAATTTCATACAAACATAATTTTGAGTGAAAGCAACAAGGTACAAAACAGTACATACTGCATGATTACATTTATATAAAGTTCAAAAATAGACAAAACGAATCAATGGTATTGGAAGTCAGCTAGTGGTTTCTCTTATGGAGGACGGTGGGAATAGGGAGTGAAAAGAGATATAAGTGATTGATTTCTGGGTTGCTGAATAGGTTTGGTGTCTTGATATGGGTGGTGGCTACATGAATGCTTACACTTTGTAATAATTCTCTAAGCTGCATACTTTAGAATGCCTGTTATGGCATCAATGTTTATTTTTAAAACGATTTCAATGTAATTTACTGCATTAAAGGATAAGAAAATATTTGATCATCTTAAAAGATGTCAAAAAATAATTCAACAAAATCTGTAATCATTCATGGTAAAAAGCTATTAGGAATATCTAGGAATGTCCTTTTGATGACAAAAATATTTATTAAAAATTTACAGCAAATATCATACTTGATAATGCAACTTTAGAAGCATTCCTATTAAAACGAGGCACAAGACAAGAATAAACACTTTCATTGTTACTACTCAATATAGAAATTTGACATCCTAGTTAATGAAAAAAGACCCAAAAAAAGTCAGAAATATAAATATTGGAAAGGAAGAGCCAAAATTCACTTTTTTTTTTTTTTTTTTGAGATGGAGTCTTGCTCTGTCGTCCAGGCTGGAGTGCAGTGGCACGATCTCAGCTCACTGCAAGCTCCACCTTCTGGGTTCACGCCATTCTCCTGCCTCAGCCTCCCGAGTAGCTGGGACTACAGATGCCCGCCACCACGCCCGGCAATTTTCTCTATTTTTAGTAGAGACGGGGTTTCACCGTGTTAGCCAGGATGGTCTCGATCTCCTGACCTCGTGATCCACCCGCCTCGACCTCCCAAAGTGCTGGGATTACAGAAACTCACTATTTTAAGATGGTAGGCATGGCTTCTCCCAGGGCCTTGAAAAAAGACCTGTGCATTTGAGAAGCTCAGAGACAAGTGCTTTTAGCTTCATGGTAATCCGCCCCTGCAGAGAACACTGGGTTTATTCATGATGTCAGTATTTATTGCACTGTCTTCACATTTACTGTTGCTAGTTTTTCTCTCCCATTAGAACGTAGCACTTTCTTGTTTGCCTCAACACAGTGCCCATAAGAATTTTATATTTAACGAGGAAATGAAATATCTGCATGCAGTATCAGAAAACCATCTGTATTATTGGAATCCTGACACATTTGGAGGTTGGGAACCCTTAGAGTGAACTTTGATTCAGAAAAAAATCAGAAGTTATAACAAATCCTCAGCTTTAACGTGTTTATCAGAAATGCAAACTGATAACTTCATGTCAGCTTGTTTGTTCCACATATAACCAGTTGACATTTTGTATCTATTCCAGTTGATGTATGCCCTATGGATGAATTTTAGCAGTTTGGGTCTTTCAGTAATTGGTTTACTTCTAACTGCATGTGAAATTACACTCTTTTTACTGCAAGATGAAATTATTCAGTGGCCACACGTAAGTACAAGGTTTTACAATATATTTTTCACAGAAACTTACATTTTAAATTTGTTTGTAAATGAGCAGACCTACTTTGGTGTTGGACAAATGCAGAGGTGATCCAAATTATCAATTCACACTTGGCATGACCACAAGTCAGGATCCAAACCACTGAATAGACCTTTAAAACTGTGGCCAAAACAAACCTCAAGAAATCAAACAGTGTTACATAAAATAAAATAACTGAAATGTAGATTACTGAGATTCAGATGAAGGATGATGGCGAAGATACAAAAACCTTAAATAAATATAGATATCTCTTCAAAATAAAGAGATATTGGAAGTTGGCAGGCTCACTGACACAATGTACTAGATACATTCCAGTTATCTGTCTCCTCAATCCGTATTTGCAGTGCCCAGAACTTAATAGATGTCTAATAAGAGTTTATTGAGTGAATGTAAATACTTTTTATTTTACTATCCTTTCTGAAAGTATTCCCAGCAAAATACTCCTGAGCATCAGTAATCAGAAATTATCTGTACGCAATAGGCAGCTAAGTCGCAAGTCCCCTGAATATGCTGTAAATTCACCTTTTTTTTCCACATGGCACTAACCATTTGATTTTAAGGTAAATATTATGGATATGAAAATTGAAATGCAAAAAAAAAAAAAAAAGATGAACATACGGTCATTGGCTAAATGTGCATGGGATTCCTAGTTGCTTAAAGTTAGAAACCTACGTATATCGGGACGGGGGAGGTGATACATTAACACTTCAGATGTCAAAGACCTGATGGAATTAGGACAAAGAAAGGAAGTCCCTTTTTCTTTCAAATTTAGAAAAACGACAGGATAGTTAGGACAGATATCTGCAGTTCAGAATTTTTACACTCATAAGCATTACTGGCATTTTGATCATTTTAGGACTACACTTAATATTTTATGACACCATGTGTACTGCATGCCTTATGCAGAAGGAAAGTCCTAAGAATTCTGAGGCCTATCAAGTGTTCATATCTATTTTTCAAATCCTGCTTGTGCTTTATTGATGTGACAGCTCAGTACATATCTGGAAGTTTTGTTTGTATAGGCTATAGGAGTAAATAAGAACACTTTAAATACTTGATTGAGTAACTAGCTGGTAGGTCTTAGAGGATATCACTCACATGCACAAACACAAAAGATATAGAGCAAAGGCCTAAGACATCACAGTACATTCAAAGGTCAGCCTGCCCCACTCCTTGGAAGTTTATTTTGTCATACATCATGGGCAGAATCCTCTCAAGCAAATTTAATGACAAGGATGTTGAAGTATGATGGCTTTCCATACCTAAAGCTATTATAGAGGTCATATAGTGGCCCCTCAAAAACTTTTTGTAAAGTATCAATAATTCATGAATTCATTAGACTTCCGCCCAGGCTTTGACATCAATTTCATGTTTGTTCTTTCTTCAATTTTAGCAGAATTCATGTTTCTCTGGTAGGGGCTCTTTTCAAACTGACTTCTTATCCTTCTAAGTGCCTCAAAGTAAATCCTGTTAAGACATGTTATGACAACTTAGTGTGAGTTTATTTTGGTGCAAAAAGTTTTTGAAATCCGTGCATAGTTTTTCCATAGTATGCATTTCCCATAAACTTTTTGAAGACCCCTTGTATTAGGTGGAACCATTTGAAATTGCTGATATCAGACCATTTTTAATCTACAAATTGTCAGTATTGTATGATCCAATCCAATGTATTAGACTATTCCAATATTTGTAATTTGGAATATGCTCCTTGTGAAATCAAGAGGAAAATAATAATGTAGATATATAGGTTTTAGAATACTATGAATTACCAATATTGACTCACAGTTTTTGCACTAAGTTTCCTGATAGGCAAAGTGAAAATGAAATTCAATCATCATGTGAATAAATTATCTATTAGGCAGAAAGGTTTCAGTTCATTATGGATAAAATGATTCCTGTAATAGTACTTTACAACCATTTATTCATGTATAGTTCAGTATAATGGACATTGTGTCATGAGGTAGATCAGCAAAAATAAACTCCTTGAAGGCTATGATCTTGTCTGCTTCAGATACTGCTACATCCCCAGCATCTTAGAACAGGACTTGGCACAAAAGAGGCACTAATTTATATGTGAACATCCCTACAGAAAAGGCTAGAGTAGCTTCCAAAAAGCTATTTCTTATTTAAAAAAAAAAAAAAAAAAAAAAACTTCTAAGGAAATTCTGGGGAAACTTTAGAGTCAAGAAATTGTGAACTAACAATGGTTGCTTCCTAATGACCTGCTTTGATCAAGAGATAAAAGCTCGAGAGGTGGTGAGTTCATGAGATTACATACTTCAAACTATTTCATAAATAAATCATGGATCCATGATAAGAATTGAGTATCAGACCGTTTTCAGGTGTATATTATTCTGGAATGATTAGAACCTGAAGATATTTGTAATCACATTAGACTTGTAAAAATTAAGCAAGCAGGTAGTAAATAAGCAGATTTATGTTCTTTAATAGAATTTGAAAAGTAAGGTTTTCAGTAGATGAGCTCTCATTCATTCTGACATAGTTATTATTACAACTGGGACTTTTCTTAATCCATTCTAGCACATAAATCAGGTTTCCCATATTTTATGCCACAAATCATGTTTTTAAATGTATTGACTGGAATATTTTGGTGAAAAGTATGTCACCCAAACCAACCTTAAAGAATGACTTAATAACACTCTTGGAAAAAAACCTGGATTCAAGGATTATAACTTCATAGTTATCTCATTAGAAAAATTATTTATAAGATTAATAAAAATAACCAAAGAAATTGAAACTTAGAAAATATATGACATTATTAGATAAAAACAATGAAATTAAGAAATATTTATCCAAATTAATTTTCTTGCTTTAAAATAATTGGTATCAAATATTTTTAGTGGAAATTATTATTTAACATGATCAATTGTCTCTGGTGGCCACTCCTACTTTTTGACAATTAAATAATGTCATTAGCATTTAGGAAGACGTCTGTCCTCTCCTCTAAGTAAAGTATGCCTGAAGCTCTTTTGAAAGGCATTCCAATTACTAGAATATCATTTAAGATTCAAGAGAGACCAAATACGATCATTTTTATCTCACTGTCTGTCAGATCTTTATTACCAATAGTCAGAAGAGCAATTTCTGCTCACCCTATTCCTCAGTCATGTTCACATGAAAGAGTCTCATAAGAACCACTCATTATAATAAATTCATTTAGTATAATCTATTCCTATTCAATCTAGTCATCATGTATAATCATTAATTATACGGTCATTTAATATAATGTATTCATATGACCATATTATAATTAATATTAATAGATTATAATACATCCATTTAGTATAATCTATTAATGTGATTATACTAAATGGATGTATTATTAGTGATTATACAATATAACTAGATACAATATGAATAGATTACATTATATATATTACACTATTATAGTTAATATAATATATATTATAGTATAATATATAATACTATTATAGTTAGTATAATATATAATAGTATAATATATAATACTATTATAGTTAATATAATATATATTATAGTATAATATATACTGTTATAGTTAATATATTATAGTATAATATATACTGTTATAGTTAATATAATATATAATACTATAATATGTAATACTATATTCATAGTATAGAATATAACATATAATGTGATTAAATTACCTATTAGGCAGAAATCTTTCAGTCCATCATGGATAAAAAGATTCCTGTAATAGTACTTTACTCTAAAACCATTTGCTCATGTAGAGTTCAGTATAGTAGACATTGCATCATTAGATAGACTCGTGAAAATAAACTCCTTGAAGGAGTTTATTAGAAAGGAGTTTTATTAGAAATTATTAGAATTTTATACATATAGTATATTCTATGCTATGAATATAATATACATATGCTATGACTATAACATATGTATTAGTCCATTTTCACACTGCTGATAAAGACATACCCAAAACTAGGAAGAAAAATAGGTTTAATTGGACTTACAGTTCCACGTGACTGGGGAAGTTCTCACAATCATGGCAGAGGGCAAAAAGCACTTCTTACATGGCAGTGGCAAGAAAGAATGAGGAAAAAGCAAAAGCGGAAACCCCCGATAAGCCCATTAGATCTCGTGAGACTTAATCACTATCACAAGAATAGCACTGGAAAGGCTGGCCCCCATGATTCAATTACCTTCCACTGGGTCCCTCCCACAACATGTGGGAATTCTGGGAGATAAAATTCAAGTAGCAGTTTGAGTCCGGGCACAGCCAAACAATATCAACATATTCATAGTACAATAAATTCATATCATTTGTTCCAATTTGAAATGGAAGAAAATGAAAAGAAAGCCGTAAATAGTCTTCTCAAATGTTGATACTAACAGAGTGAGCTAGAGAAATGCATGTGGAAAGCATTTTGGCAGTATTTACCATAAAACAGCTTTTTTGAAATCCATTTTAATCAAAAGATAGAAAACCTTGGATGAACCAAAATATGTAACAAACTTAAATATTATACTTAAATATTAAACTTAAATATTGTATTTCCACTTAAATATTCTATAAATATTAAGTATTAAGATTCTACATACATATAAACTTCTTATGGCATAATTTTAATGAAAAAATGAGAAACGCTATTTTCTTTATTATTATACTTTATGTTCTAGGGTACATGTGCACAACGTGCAGGTTTGTTACATATGTATACGTGTGCCATGTTGGTGTGCTGCACCCATTAACTCGCCATTTACATTAGGTATATCTTCTAATGCTATCCCTCCCCCCATCCCATAACAGGCCCTGGTGTGTAATGTTCCCCTTCCTGTGTCCAAGTGTTCTCATTGTTCAATTCCCACCTATGAGTGAGAACATGCGGTATTTGGTTTTCTGTTCTTGCAATAGTTTGCGAGAATGATGGTTTCCAGCTGCATCCGTGTCCCTGCAAAGGACATGAACTCATCATTTTTCATGGCTGCATAGTATTCCATGGTGTATATGTGCCACATTTTCTTAATCCAGTCTGTCATGGATGGACATTTGGGTTGGTTCCAAGTCTTTGCTATTGTGAATAGTGCCACAATAAACATACGTGTCCATGTGTCTTTACAGCAGCATGATTTATAATCCTTTGGGTATATACCCAGTAATGGGATGGCTGGGTCAAATGATATTTCTAGTTCTAGATCCTTGAGGAATCGCTACACTGTCTCCCACAATGGTTGAACTAGTTTACAGTCCCACCAACAGTGCAAAAGTGTTCTATTTTCAACTATAACAATGTTATAGAAATACATAAATGAGAAAACAGAAATTACAATCTTATAAGTCTGCCAGAACTAGGATGGAAGTCACCCGAGAGAGAGTAGAGTAAGCGAAGAAAAGGGGGCTAGAACCAAGTTCTAAACAACTCCAACATCCAGTAGTACTAATTTTGCTGTTTTAACTTACCCAAGTCTCATTTTCTTCTACTCTAAGGTGAGAATAATAATGCTACCTACCACAAAGGATTGAGTGAACCCAATGAAATAATGCATATGAAGCATTTCACACAAATTCCTAACCATCTAATAAGTGCTCAACAAGTGTTTGTTACTACAGTATTATCTTATATACAGACAAAATCATCACATTGTATTAAGGTTGTGGTACTAGTATTACAGATGAGTTTTCTGTTTTCTACATTTATTACAATTTTATGTTATCTATATGTTGCTAGAAATTTTAGAAATGTGAAGATCTCTGAGGAATATAGATTTTCTTCTTTTTTATTTAGAAAAGTGGAATCATGCTTTCAATGTATTTGTGGATATTCTCCACCTTGGAGTTGGTCTTTGCAAATACAGTGACCGGATGGATAAAAAAAGCAAATAATCATGGCAACAATACCATGTAATGTGAGTATTTCATTTCTCTGACTAATTAGGAAGTAGTAGTCTGTTATGAACCCATGCTAAGGGATTAAGATTTCTGTAGAAGCTTTTTCTACTTAGTGCTTCCACTAAACACTGAATATGAGCTGAAGCTGACTGGACTAAATTTATCTGTGTACAAATGAAGATAAACAATTCTCCTAGACACATTTTTAGCATCAAAGGGGTGTGTGTCCACATCCCCATGAGAAAATATAGTAGGAGATGTATCATTTTCTGGCTCAGGTCTATTTCATTTGAAGGATAATTGCATGGAGATCAGTCCACTAGGTCTGTGACTTATAATTAACAAATAAAGTTTAGGTCCCTGGCATCTGGGATCCTTGGAGCAGAAGGAAGATAAAACATGTTGGGAGAAGAGAACACGTCCTACTGTCAGACACGGCTGGTCTTAGATGACACCAGCGATACAGAAATAATGTATTTCTCTTCTCCAAGCATCTCCTCGAAATAGGCAAACAGCAGCCTTGACATTCAAACTCATCCACAACTGCCTGAAAGTGAATTAACCTTAAATCTGATAGGAGAGAAGGAATGAAAATGAAGAATCCAAATAGTATGAGGAAGTGAGAGAAATACAAAAGAACATCGGGTCATAGCTGTGGATCAGGCTGGAATTGAAGGAGTAAACCCCCAGTTACTCTGCATTTTCCAAACCCTACCCTGGACCTTCAACATGTACATGATGGGTTATGTATTAAAGTAACCTGAAATAAAGGAACACTTCTCAAATGGACATTTGCCATATGATTGGAAAAACTGTCAGTTTCGAAGAGAAAGATTTAGGTAACTTAATTTAAAAGCCACCAGTGACCAAGAGATCTGGTTCTCAAAGCTCCATATTCTCTGGAATAAAATGCAATCCATGTGTTTTAAGAAAAGAAAATATTCTGGCTATGTAAATAATGATGAAGCCTCACAACACCAAGGAAAAGGGGGGAAATAGCTGAGTTCTAGCCCAAGAACGTGGAAATAATTAATTTAGAAATCCTCATAATGAGAGGAAAGTGTAAGAGGGAGGAGTTTGACAAGCCTGAAACACAGCATTGGAGGAGGTGAGTGACTAAAGAATCTCAGCTGAAAAACTCAAGGGACATAATGGTACAATGACCTAAATGTTATAAGAATATCAGATCAAGACTTGGGTAAAAGGTCAGGTTTGTGAAATTATAGGAAGTAGTAGCCAAGTGGTAAAGTAGCCCAAGTCATAAGAAAAGGCACACAAACAATTAAGAACTGAAATCATGGTTGTAGCTAAAAGCAAAACAAACCTCTACAAAACAAAAAACTATGGATGTCTGCAAGCAAATTCCAGTCTCTGGGTTCCTAAGTCTTGACCCTCTTCTGCAGGACCTGAAGAGAGTTGGCCTCCTGGAAAGGGAAAACCAACAGAAAATGGAAAGTTGGGAAACCAGAGAAGAGAGTTACAAGAAATTTTTTAAAGTTAAATTATGTTTTGTATATTGTTTACAGTTATACCATACAAATAACACTGGATAAAATACAACCTCATGTTAACTATAATGACATTAATAAATCACCTTCCATTTATTCTAAATTCTTTCATCACATAGTAAATATCAAGCATAGCACTACACTCTTAACGGTTTAATTTTATTAATTTAACTTGAAACTAAATACTCATGTATGTTCTCTTTAGATTTTTAGTGTTTATAATGCATGGCCGTTCATTTCTAATCTAAAACGAAAACATCAAAAGCATATGTGCCCTTTCCTGGGGTAAAAAAAAAAAAAAAAAAAAAAACCTGAATGGTGAGAATAATCCCATTAACATCCCTTCCAAAATGACCACCCAAAATTTTGTAGTCTGACACAGACAGTCCTCACTCATCAGTTTTTCAGATTTGATTCATGTGCCCAGAGAAACATGAAATAGATGACTCAAGAAAAGGCTTAGGGTCTCTCAGAGTCCAAGTAGGAATTAATATTCTTATTAAAGAATAAGCTGAAAAAGTAGAGAAGAGAATATATGGAGAAAAGGAGTGTCTATTTATTATATATTTATTTATATATTTTTGAGATGGAGTCTCGCTCTGTCGCCCAGGCTGGAGTGCAGTGGCGCATCTTGGCTCACTGCAGGCTCCGCCTCCCGGGTTCACGCCATTCTCCTGCCTCAGCCTCCCGAGTAGCTGGGACTACAGGCACCCGACACCACGCCCGGCTAATTTTTTGTATTTTTAGTAGAGATGGGGTTTCACCGTGTTAGCCAGAATGGTCTCAATCTCCTGACCTCGTGATCCGCCTGCCTCGGCCTCCCAAAGCGCTGGGATTGCAGGTGTGAGCCACCGCGCCCGGCCAGGAGTGTTTATTTTCATATGATTGCATCCTTCCTCTGAATACTTGCAAGTTGTGTCTTTGAATCACCTATCAGGTCTAATTCAGAAAAGGAATTTAATTGGGAAGAATTTGGAGAGTCATTTATTAGGATACTTCAATGACTTAGAATAAGACCACTCAGGATATATTAATGATCAGCTTCTAATACTTAACTTGTCTCAGGTTCATTGGCACAAGGGGACTCTTTCTTACATATTAAAGAACAAAATCATCATAACCTCAGTGCAGGATGAAAAAGTTTCATGGTGAATGAATCATCATTTCGGTCATGACCTCAGGCTGGGATGAAAAGGTTTAATGGTGAATAAATGGTCATTTTGTTCAAGTGACTTTCTAGAAAACATACAGTGAAGTTTGTCTCAAAGTTTCTTTCCCCCATTCTATAATTAAAAATTAGAACACATGGCCGGGTGCGGTGGCTCGCGCCTGTAATCCCAGCACTTTGGGAGGCCGAGGCAGGTGGATCACGGGGTCAGGAGATCGAGACCATCCTGGCTAACACGGTGAAACCCCGTCTGTACTAAATATACAAACAATTAGCCGGGCGTGGTGGCGGGCGCCTGCAGTCCCAATTACTCGGGAGGCTGAGGCAGGAGAATGGCGTGAACCCGGGAGGCGGAGCTTGCAGTGAGCCGAGATCGCGCCACTGCACTCCAGCCTGGGCGACAGAGCGAGACTCCGCCTCAAAAAAAAAAAAAAAAAAAATTAGAATACATAACTCTGGTTATATTTTCTGTATGGAGATACTGAGCATTCTCAGTTGGATCGTGTTGTCTTGAGTTAGGGAATTATTTCACCCAAGAAAACTTGCAGGAGTGGTGACAGATTCTCCAAAGTAAGCATAATAAGCAAGATGGACGCAAGGAGGAAGCATAGGTTGATAGGGTAATATTTTAAATGCTGGCTCAAGGAAATCATTATGTCATTATTAAGAGTAAAATTAGCATGAAGTATAAGTACCCCATAGCCTAGATAATCTTCTCTAGACCAATAATAGTTCTAAACCTACTGTACTCTAAATACATTATTTCTGAGTAATTTCTCCTCAATGAACACTTGAAATTTGCATAACTTGCCATTAGAGAGAAGGCATACTTCAATTATACATATTCTTATTAAGTTGTTACTGCATACACTAACGCCCACTAGGTTAACATGAAATGTTTTAACAACAGTGCAGCCTTCAGTTTTCCAGAAGGTCCAGTTTCCAAAGAATTATAGCATTCCTTATGCCTAATGTCCTAGCTACAAATAATGATACTGTATAGTTTTTTTCACAATATGAATTTTATGAAACATTTTACTGAGATTATCTCATCAGATCTGTTAAATCTCTACTCTATTTTTATTTCCTTTGTCTCTACACTCTCAAATATCTCCCCTCATGAGGAACCATTCCTTTGTATTTAATATAAATGGTTTTTTAAAACCACTTTCTAATTTTAAGCTACTTTATATGATTAATACATAAAAGTGTCAAGCCAGTTTCTAAGATCGACAGCTGCTGTTGAGATCCAAGTGCTGTCTGTGGGAGTCCATTCTGCGCTGTGCATGGGAATGTGTGTGGTACTATTCAAGGTAGGGTTCCCAGGGTGCTAGGAGAATGTGTTGGCTATTTGGGAAGCCCTCTGACAAGTCATTCTGCAGGGTTTATGGTCAGGTCTCTTGGTGGAGTTCAAGAGCTGGTTAGCAGGATCTGCCACTACCTCTTGAGAACCACACCACCAATTCTGTGTACTCCTTCCCCTTTTCTCTGCTCCTACCTATCTCCAGATGATTCACACTGCCAGTCCCCTCAGGGTTCAGGTAGAGTAACACGGAAGTGGAGTCCTAGACAGCATCTATCTCACAATGCTGGGGAAGCCGACACTCGCTCCACTCTCACTTTCCCCCATGGAGACTGGCCTAAGAGGCCTTTCTTGGCAAGGAGCTATGCTGCCCTGGGGAAGGGGTGATGCAGGTAAAGTAAAACTTTTCTTACCCTCTTCAATGTACCTATTCTCAGATTGTTTGCTCCACTGAGGTGCTGAAATCTCAGCTAGGCTCTGGGGGTCCCACAATATATTCTCAATCATGAGTGTTTAGCCAAAATCTGTGTCTCTATGAGGGGATAATTCCCGAAGTGTCCTCTTCTGCCATCTTTCTAACATTTTCATCTAATGTATGGGTTTTTTTCTATTTTTTAATAGATAATGTTCTTTTGTGTACATATATTTAAATCATGTGGATGGTATAGTGTCTGTGCACATGTGTGTCAGTGCATAAACACATGTCCTTCTCTTAGTTACCACCACACTTTTATAATTCATCCAGGCTGCCAATAGTATATCAAACCTGTTAACGTTAAATGTCGCATAATACTTCATAAAACACACCTTTACCTATCTGCCTTCTAAATGATGAACACCTAGATAGCCTCCAATTCCCTGATCCCTTGAACAAACCTGCAATGAATGCATGCATCTCATATAGAAAATTATCTCTGAGTACAATTATGGATTAAATAGTTTACATCTATTTAGTTTACTTAAATACTAAATAAATAGATATTCCAGAACGGCTGCTACAGTATGTATTCCTACCAAGCAAAGCATAAGCAATCCCAAAACCCACATCTTTTAACAGAACTATCCAGCTTTTGACAGGCTAATGAGTATAAAGTATTATACTTTTATATCTCATTACTTTTCAATCTGAATCTCTGTGATTATCGATAATTATGATCATATATTTATGTGATTGTTAAAATGTTAGTTCTTGTTAATGAAATCAAATTAACAAATTATTTGCCACATGGTTACTAATTTTAAAGTTTTTCAGAATCCTTGCATATGCCTATTACACATGGTATTCTGCTACATTTCTTCCTATTAACTTCAGTTTTACCTTCTATATTTAGAGCCCCCATCCATCTACAATCCAGTTTATATGTGATGATAGGTAGTAATCTACGTTTATTTATCTCTAGTTAGCAAAATGGTTTTCTCAATAATATCTGCTAAACAATTCATCTCTTGCCATGAAGTTTTGTTATCTTTCCCACATATATATCTTAATAATGTATAGAACAATCTGACCCTTCTATGTCCTTCTTTTTTAAGGTTAACTTAGTATTCACAAACATTTATTCCTTAAAATTTTAGAGTTTATCAAGTTTCTCAAAAAATTCAACTTAAATTTTTCACAGAATTAATACATTAATTTGGGGAGAATTGACATCATTATAATACTGATGTCCATCCAAGAGCATGGACTGTCTCTCCATTCATTCAGATCATCTTCCACTATTAGACTTTTAAAGTTTCCTTCACAAAGGTTTTATATATACTTGGTTAAATTAATCCCTGGATAATTTATAGTTTTTGCTATTATGGATGTTTTCTTACTCATTACATTTTGTAGTTGGTTACCACTGGTGTTGAAAAACTGATAATGGCTTTTGTGGGTTGATTTTGGATTTGAAAACCTAGATAGACTATCTTCTTAGTTTTAGTAGTTTTTTGGCAGACACTACTGAACTTTCAAAATAAGTGATCATATTGTTCATATCACTTTACTACCTACTTTCCAAACCTTTCACTATTTATTACTATTTTCTTTCAGCATTGGCCAGTTTAATGATAAATAGTAACAGTAATAGAAGGCATCTCAGGTTTCTTCCTGTCTTAAAGAGAATGAATCTCATGTTATGGACCCAATGTGTCTACCCAAAATTCATATGTTGAAATCTAACCCCTAAAGTGATGGTATTTGAAAGTGAGGCCTCTGGGAAGTGATTAGGCCATGAGGATGAAGCCCTCATGGATAGGATCCTATGCTCATGGGATAGGATTAGTGGCCTCATAAGAAAAGGCCAAAAAGTTCACTGGCTCTCACTTCACTGTGTGAGAATACAACAAGAAGTTGGCAGTCAGCAACCTGGAAGAGGGCCCTCACCAGAATTCATCCATGCTGACACCATCCAGAACCGTGAGAAATAAGTTTCTGTTGTTTATAAGCCATCCAATTCATGGTACTTTGTTGTACCAACCCAAACTGACTAACACACCTATATTGCATAAGATTTAGTGTAGGTTTCATTTATCATTTTCACCGAGTTAAAAAGTCTTTTTAGACTGCATAAATCTGTTTTGGCAAGAGTCTGGGAAACTTTCTAGAAATATTAGATCAAAACTCGTTGTCAAAGGTGTAGTTATCCAGTGTTTAAAATTTAACATGTTAGCTCAAGTACCTGGAAACAACTTAATAGCTTGTTGGTTACTAACTGGAGCCAGGCTTGCAGTTAATGTCATCTAACATGACATTCGAACTTCCCTTGCATATTTTAGAAGGAGCTTAAAGATTCCAAGAAATGGGGATCTTAGAATGAATCTTTTATATGCAACATACCCCAGTGATATTCTCTAAGAAGTTCCAGAGGGCACTGTCTTCACAGAGCATTAAGACATATACTGGTGACAGTTTAGTGGCATACTGAAGAACTTTGTGGTGGCTCTATTTTGTAAGCCAGAGATGACAGTGGGTGGTACAGCAATGGAATCAAGTATCCTCATAACGGGGAATTATGGGATTCCAAAGTGGCAGATGGCTAGTGATGGCATTTAACTATCAGTGACAATGGGAATGAAATTAGAATCCCCTCCAAAACATGATCCCCAGACTTCTGCCAATACAGATTGGTGCAATCCTATAACTCTTTTGCAAACAGACTAATAGCACAGAGATGAGAACAGTAAGTAGGAGGTTGTCTTATGTTTCATATTAGGATACTGTGCTGCTTTTATTATACTAGGATTCCATGCTGCTGTGATTTTCTCAGAATCTGGACTTGCAAGTTTTACACATATGATTCTTCAGTATCATAATAAAAATATACATTTATGTACCATTTGTTGGGCATTTGTTGGGTGTGAGGTAAGTGCTTTACCTACATGCATTCTTTTTGTCCTTTACTTTCTTTTTTTGGAACATTATGAATTAGGGATACTATCCCACCCCAAAAGAATCTGTATGTAGTCAATTCGCTCTCCTCTGCATCAACCCTAGGTTATCTAAGAACTTGCAGGGTCTAAAGCTGTACCCCCATTAGACTATTAGATTCCAAAGAAGGATTTTTGGATGTGCCCATCTTAGATTAGTCACATAGCATGCCCTGCAGCACGGAATGGATCACATTCTAATATGGGAATCAGGGTGTTTGATAAGCAAAGGAGCCTTTGGCTCTACACTTCATCCATTCATTCACTCGTTCTCACTGTGTGCCAGACACAGTACTATACACTGCTGAGAGTTGATTGCCAGCATTAGAGGGGAGAGAGGGATGAATAAGCTAAGCACGGGGGGAAGGAAGTCAGACAGGGTATCTGCCCTCATGAAACCCACCTATGGGACGATTCTAAATAGTTGGCCCATTTTTTTTTTTTTTTTTTTTTTTTTTTTTACTTAGAATAAAATAAAGTGAAACAAAATTACCTAATTATAGCAATAGACTATATTTGTATAGCAGCTTTGGTCTTCAAAATTCTATAGCATGAGTTCGAGCTTGCCCAGTACCTAAGCAGGTATCATCTCCACTCTACAGAATAAACTGAGGACCGAAGGAGTTAAGTGCAGTGCTGTATCCACCACATCTTGCAGAGGATTCTTAGCGGCAAGGAGCTTCTGACAATGTTGCTGCTTCTAAGCGGGGGTATCTCTGGGGTTAGTAGTGGGGCCGCCACGTGCTCAGCCTGCTGACACGTCAAGCACAGCCTCTTCCCCCTGGGCGTGCGCGGCCCAAGGACAGAGGATAAAGCCCACACAGCCAGGAAAGGGCGGCATCGTTATCAGCCCCTACCCCACCCTCGTCTTGGGAGCCTGCAGGCTCCGCGGAGCCACGGGAGCCCCACCGCGCCTCATGTGTCCGCGCGGGTCTCTAGCACAGCCGCGCTTTTGGGCGTTAGAACCCCGTGAGGGGGGATGAAGGGCGCCACCGAGGAAGCACTCACCGGGCTCCCGGGGTTGCCAGGCCCCCCAGCTGAGGGCGCTGCCTGCAGAACCACGCCCCACTGTCCCTGTGCTAAGAGCGTGACGCGAGTGCCCGAAGCCCTGACCTGGTTACCATTCGCGACTCCCTAGTCCTGGGTTCTCCCATCGCCAGGAATGTTTTACTAGCAACCATCGTATAGTTGAGACGATCCACTCTTGTCCTACGCATTTCTGCACGATACAGGCGTCTAGGAGGCTTACCTGGCATTGCCTGAAAGAATCTTCCATCCATTTAAGTAAACCCCAGCGGGGGGATTTGGCCTTGTGAGTTGCCATGAAAAACCAAGGCCTGCAGTTCTCAGCATCTGCCCAATTTGAGCTCTTGTTTGAAACCACTGTTGGTTTTCCCTTCTCTTCCTAATGGCTGAGGTGGCCATAAGATATCCTCTTGAGACTGTCAGTTATTTTAAAAGATCTCTGTTTATCACCTTGAGACGTTCAGCAGGGTCCCTAAAGTGAATTTTGTGTATTCACATAGCCTAGATTTTAAGTCGTTCCATTCCAGACTTACCATTCAAATTTGGAGTTTCAGCTTGCTCTTTAGGACAGTAATAATAAAACTACAATCATGGCTACATTTATTGCACAATGTTACGTACTAGACACTTTTTAAAATTATCTATTAATACTAATTTTATGAATGCCATGAACTCATATACTAAGACCTCAAATAGCATGAAATGAAATCCAGCCAGTTTAGTTGTTTGCAAACTGCAGGAACACATAGAAACTTCGTTGTACTTATACATTTATTTGACAGTCACTGAGCTCCAAAAAAAAAAAAAAAAAAAGTACCATGCATAGTGCTTAGAATCTACAGTTACAAAGATGAATATGACGAAACATACAAAAAATATGACTTATTGGTGGAACTGAAACTGATCAGAAATGGCTGGAGTGTGGTTTGATAAATTAGCCTGGAAAAGAAGCTAGAGGGCACATCGTGAAAGGCTCTTGTATGTTTGCAGACTATTCTAAAGTCAGTAGGGAGCCTCTTAAATGATATGATGATATATGAAGAATTGCTGTGGCTGAGATGTGGGGAATAGGCTGAAGGAGCAATGAAACGAATAATGAATATTAGAGGACAGATGACCGAGTAAGAAGTCTTCATAATAGTCCAAGCAAAAAATGAGCTCCTTGCAAACTCAGCCAGTGATCTTTGTCTACCGTTTCTATCTCTACACCCGCCCTTCAATATAGTAATAGATTTGGATTTGGAGTTTTCCATGTTTTAATGGGTTGGTTGATTTGGTTCAGCTGGGTTGGACTGGCTTTGGGGGAAGACTAAAGGGGAGGAAGTTGGAAGGGAACAGTGAGGTATTCAAGATACTTCAGTTATATTAACGATATATATATATTAACGATATATATATTAACGATACTTCAATTGGATTTCTAGGCACCATTTAAATTCCACTGAGAAATAGAAGTTTAAATTAGGAATGGGACAAAAGCCAAGTGCAGAATATGGAAAGCTCATGGAGAAGGTTAGAGAAGAGGTCCAATGGAGTGAGCATGTGGGAACCCAACAGACTCATTCCTAAGATATAAGACTTATGTCAGTGAAAGCAATCTAAAACAACATGGTTAGAGGTGATATTAGTGAAAATGGCACAGTGGGGAACACCAAGCAATTAACAAACTGGAAAAAACTTTCAGAAGCAACATTCTCACAACTCTGAAAACTAACAAAAACTTGCAGCAACCAAGGAATGCTTGATCAAGAAAACACAAGTAAATGTTGGAAACAGATTTTTGTGACATTTTAATTTATCCTAGTCTCATTTCCCACTCCCCAGCTCGTCAGTGCCCTTGAATAAAACAGCCTTCATTCTCTGTATAGGTACCCAGTAACAGAGAGAGCAAAGCAAATCTTATCCTCAAAGAACTGCAGCTGCTTGTTAGATCTGCCTGGTGGTTCCATAGAGAAACTGCTCAGAGAACCTGCCTTTACCTCGCCTAAAACAGAACTATCCCAGAGCTCAGGTAAGCAGTGGCATTTGTCAAAAACATGTAAAGGAAAAAACATAATAGTCATTGATCTCCGAGGCAAGGAATAATGGTTGGGGCAAATAATAGACTAACTTAAAAGTTTGGGAGAAAAGGCCAGGGAATGAGATGCTTTGAGTAACAAACTCCCACATATTTCTGATAATCTAGAGGACCACAGACATGCCCTGGGCTAGATACATGCTCAGAAAAGACCTGAAAACATCCTAAGGTCTCACCTTCAGATAATGTTCAGACTCTGTACAAGTAGGAAGTAAAGGATAAGCAGAGCGGTCTTTAATGCATTTTGAGTTGATTTTTGTATATGGTGTGAGAAAAGGGTCCAATTTCATTATTCTGCATGTGGATACCCAGTTGTCTCAACACCATTTATTGAAGAGGCTGTCCATTCTCCATTGTGTGCTTTTGGCATCTTTGCCAAAAATCGGTTGACCATAAATGTGCAGGTTTATTTCTGAGTTCTTCAGTCTGTTCCATTGGTCACTGTGTCTGTTTTCATGGCAATACCATGTTGTTTTGATTATTATAGCTTTGTAATATATTTCAAGATCATGTAGTGTGATGACTTCAGCTTTGCTTATTTTGCTCAAGATTGCTTTGGCCATTTGGGGTCTTTTGTGATTCCATACAAATTTCAGATTTTTTCTCTATTTCTTTGAGAAATAGATTGAATTTTGATAGAGATTGCATTGAATCCATAGACTGATTTTGGTAGTATGGATATTTCAACAACATTAACTCATCCAATCCATGAAGATGAAATATGTTTTCATTTATTTGTGTTTTCTTCAATTCCTTTTATCAATGGTTTGTAGTTTTCAGTATATAAATCTTTTAACTCCTTGGTTAAATTTGTTTCTACATACTTTTTATACTACTGTAACTGGGTTTGTTTCCTTAATTTATTTTTTGGATAGTTCATTGTTAGTACAAAGAAAACCTTCTGATTCTTGCATGTTGATTTTTTCTTTTCTTCTTTTTTTTTTTTTAATGGAGACTTGTTCTGTCACCCAGGCTGGAATGCAGTGGCATGATCTTGGCTCACTGCAACCTCTACCTCCCAGTTTCAAGTGATCCTTATACCTCAGCCTCCTGAGTAGCTGGGATTACAGATGTGTGCCACTATGCCCAGCTAATTTTTGTATTTTTAGTAGAGGCAAGGTTTCACCATGTTGGCCAGGCTGGTCTCGAACTCCTGACCTCAAGTGATTCACCTGCCTTGGCCTCCCAAAGTGCTGGGATCATAGACATGAGCCACCACGCCCAGCCACGTGTTGGTTTTTAACCTTGAAATCTTACTGAATTAGTTAATTAGTTTTAATAGTTTTTTGGTGGAATCTATTGGATTTTCTATATATAGGATCATGTCATCATGTCTATGGGGTTTCCTATATATAGGGTTCATTTCCTATCTGGATGCCAATGTGTTCAGGAGGTGGAACATGGAGTCAAGCAAAATATTCTGTAGACTTGATATTTAACATTCTTTACCCAGTTGAGTTTTTCTTTGTTGCTATTTCTCCCTTTTAGAATGAAAATGTCTATCCTATGCCTGTCACACCATTGTATTTTGGAAGCACAAAACTTATTCGACTTCACAGGCTCATAGCTGGAGGGAAACTTACCTCAGGATGAATCGTGCCTTGAATCTCATGCCTATATCTGATTTAGATGATACTCTGGACTTTTGACTTTTGAGCTGTTGCTGGAACAAGTTAAGATTTGTGGTCTCTAGGGATAGGATGACTGCATTTTTTATGTGAGGACATATGTTTTGGGGGGCTATGGGATAAATGCTATGGTTTGAAAGTTTGTCCCCTCCCAAATCATGTTGAAATTTACTTGCCATTATATCAATATTAAGAGGCAAGACCTTTAAGAGTGATTCATCCATGATGTCTCTGCTCTCATGAATGGATTAATGCCTTTATCACTGGAGTGGGTTTGTCATTGAGGGAATCGGTTCATTACAAAAGGGAGAGTTTGGTCCTCTTTTGCCTCTCTATCTCTCACCATCTCTTTGCCCTTCCACCATGAGATGACACAACAGTAAGACCCTTGCCAGATTCCAGTTCCTCCATCTTAGACTTCCCAGCTTCCAAAACTTCAAGCCAATAAATTACACAGTCTGTGGTATTCTATTACAGCGCAAAATGGACTAATACAACTTGTTTGAGAGGAGCCTAATATATGATGTATCCTGGAGAATGCTCCATGAGCACTTGGGAAGAATGTGTATTCTGCTGCTACTGGATGAAATGTTCTATATTTGTATATTAGGTCTATTAGGTCTACAGTTTAGTTCAAGTCCAGGATTTCCTTAATGATTTTCTGTCTGGATGATCTGTCCATTGCTGAAAGTGGGATATTGAAGTTGCCTACTATTATTGAAGTGCAGTTTATTGCTCCTTTCATATCTATTAATATTATATATATGCACACATTTATATGGTTCTCCAATGTTGAGTGCATATATATTTACAATTGTTATGTCCTTTTGATGAATTGACCCCTTTATCATTACATAATTACTTTGTCTCTTTTTATGGTTTTTTACTTAAAGTCTATCTTGACACATGTAAGGTAGCTATGCATGCTCTGGTTTCCCTTTGTATGGAATATCTTTTTCCATCCCTTCACTTTTAGTCTAAGAGTGTATTGAAAAGTGAAGTGAGTCTCTTATAGGTTCCATAGAGTTGGGTCTTATTTGTTCATTCATTCAACCATTCTGTCTTTTGATTGGAGAATTTAATCTATTTACATTTAAGGTAATGTTTGACAAATGAAGACTTAGTATTGCCATTTCGGTATTTATTTACTGACTATTTTGTAGTTCCTTTGTTCTTCCAATCTTGCTGGCTTCCTTTGTGATTTGTTGAATTTTTGTAGTGATATGCTTTGATTTTTTTATCTTTTTCATATTTGCTATAGGCTTTCTTTTTTTTGTTTTGTTTTTTTTTTTTTTTTTTTTGGTCTTCTGGTTTTTTATTATTATACTTTAAGTTCTAGGGCACATGTGCACAACGTGAAAGTTTGTTACATAGGTACACACGTGCCATGTTGGTTTGCTGCAGCCATCAACTCATCATTTACATTAGGTATATCTCTTAATGCTATCCCTCCCACAGCCCCCCACCCCCCAACAGGCCCCAGTGTGTGATGTTCCCCACCCTATGCCCATGTGTTCTCATTGTTCAACTCCCACTGATGAGTGAGAACATGAGGTGTTTGGTTTTCTGTCCTTGTGATAGTTTGCTGAGAATGATGGTTTCCAGCTTCATCCATGTCCCAGCAAAGGACATGAACTCATCCTTTTTTATGGCTGCATAGTATTCCATGGTGTATATGTGCCACATTTTCTTAATCCAGTCTATCATTGATGGACATTTGGGTTGGTTCCAAGTCTTTGCTATTGTGAATAGTGCCACAATAAACATACATGTGCATGTGTCTTTATAGTAGCATGATTTATAATCCTTTGGGTGTATACCCAGTAGTGGGATTGCTGGGTCAAATGGTATTTCTAGTTCTAGATCCTTGAGGAATTGCCACACTGTCTTCCACAATGGTTGAACTAATTTACACTCCCACCAACTGTGTAAAAGCATTTCTGTTTCTCCACATCCTCTCCAGCATCTGTTGTTTCCTGACTTTTTAAGGATCACCATTATAACTGTTGTGAGATGGTATCACATTGTGGTTTTGATTTGCATTTCTCTGATGACCAGTGATGATGAGCATTTTTTCATGTCTGTTGGCTGCATAAATGTCTTCTTTTGAGAAGTGTCTGTTCATATCCTTTGCCCACTTTTTGATGGGTTTTCTTTTCCTTGTAAATTTGTTTAAGCTCTTTGTAGAATCTGAATAGCAGCCCTTTGTCAGATGGGTAGATTGCAAAGATTTTCTCCCATTCTGTAGGTTGCTGCTATAGGCTTTCTTTTGTATTTACCATGAGGCTTAAATAAAAAATCTCATAGGTATACCTATTTTAAGATGATGACAACTCAACTTCACTTGTATACAAAACCTCTACACTTTTACACCCCATACCACATTTTACATTTTTCTGTTACAGTTTACATCCCTAGGAAAGATGAAAATAATGGGAGTGGGTCAACTACATCAAAAGGTATCTACCCAGTCTCATTTAAAGCTCATTACAGGAGAATAAAATCTAAGAGGTAGCTTTTGGCTTTTTGCCGGGAAGTTATTGCTGTTTAGCAGAGAATAGTACTGTGGGTTGATGCAAAAAGCTTTTTGCAAGGAATTGCTAAGTAGTGGAAAATCAGAGGCTTCCATTTCAAGTGCCTTATCTCAAAATAATAATTAGTATTACTTGTTCTCTATATTTCTCTACAGAAAAGGAGTCCATTCGTCCTCTATAACTTCTATACTATATCTTTGTTAAAATGCCAAGAAGATTTATCCTAAAAGAAGGCACCAAAGCAATGGGGGTAAGGACTAAGTCCTACTTGGGTTAATAAATGACTAGTGTTGCTTCTTCCTAATAGAAAAAGGAAAAGACATTGACCACATCTTCCCCAAGGGAAGAAGAATCGACAAAAGTGTCCTAAGGTGATGATAACTAGCCTGAAGTGAATTAGACTCAAATGATGGACCCAAAAACCATTCCAGAATAGTTCAACATTACCACAACCCACTCAGGGTTCTAACAAATGCATTCTGAGTTTGCTGATATATGAGAGGTCCATGTTCTGCCTGTGTCTATAAACAGTTTGAATCAAAGCTCATCAATCATAAAGTGGTCAGGTAATGGGCTTAAAACCAGAAAAGGCTGTAGACCCTGGGGCACTGTACTGTCAACATGCTCCCCTTACATTCGGCTCAGGTGGATCATATTCTGCTTCAGTGACCTCCCGCTCAGCTCTCTTCAATCTTAGAATACTGTACCCTTTTGTAGTATCCACCAATATTTGTGGGACCTTGAATCACATTTGCATTTAAGTCAGCAACATTAAAGCTTGCACTAGGAAAATTCCCAACATTTCGAATCTATGGTTATATCCAGCTGGTTGAGACCTGTCCAGTACATTATCAGAATACAGGGCATACCTACATGCAGTAAAGCCCCATATATAGGAAGGGCAGGGAACCGGCGGTGTTCCCAATACAGTGGTGTTTCAGGTCTAGGTTGATTGCTTCGCATCTGCTTATCTGACCTGGAAGATAGTGGTGACAATGTGTTTGAGAAGGTATAGGCCTATTACTGTCTACCTATTGACCTACCAGTGAGATCTACCACCTAAGGGAAGATGAAGGGCTTAGGATCTGCAATGGTTAATTTCAGATATATATATAATATACATATACATTATATACATATTATATTATATACATTATATACATATTGTTTATATACATATTGTTATATACATTACATTATATACATAATATTATATACATATTGTTTATAATACATTATATACAAATATTTGCATTTTTTTATATAATACAGGCTGAGACAACAATAGCCTAAAGAGTTAAAATACGGCCCCAGTGGGCTGAGGAAATGGGTCCCCACCCCAGGGTGTCAAAGAATAGGGCTGTCTCCCCAGCAGACCCAGAAGACATAACCACAGAGGATTATCCTTAGGCCTTAAAAATCTAACAAAATTTTCTCTATTGGGTTTTGGACTTGCTTAGGTCTGCTGCCCACTTCTTTCTTTCTTATTTTCTCTATTGGAAACGGAAATGTCTAACCTCTGCCAGTCCCACCATTGTATTTTAGAAGTAGATTACTAGTTTTCTGGCTTCACAAGTCCACAGATAGTGAGGAATTTTGCCCCAAGATGAATCATGCTATAATTGATTATTTATAGCATGAATCTAGATGCTATAACTTATTTAGATTATGAGATTTGAGGATTTTTGATTTTATAATATTTAGGACAAGTTTGGACATAGTGTTGATTCTGGAGTGGGTTACAACTTAATCATGCTACAATTGATTATTTATAGCATGAATCTAGATGCTATAACTGATTTAGATGATGAGATTTGAGGATTTTTGATTTTATAATATTTAGGACAAGTTTGGACATAGTGTTGATTCTAGAGTGGGTTACAACTTTTGGAGATGTTGAAATTAGCTGAATCTATTTTGCACATGGGAAGGACATGAATTGAGGGGAACTAGAGGCAGACTGTTAAGGGTTGAATTGTGTCACCAAAACATATGTGTTGCAGTCCTAACCAATGGCACCTCAGAATGTGACATTTTGGGGGAATGGGATTATTCCAGGTATAATCAGCTAAATTAAGATGAGGTAGGTAGGTCATTAATCCAGTATGATTAGTATTCTTATAAGAAGAGAGAAATTTGGACATAGGTACATAAGAAGGATGACACTGTGTATTAGTCCATTTTTACACTTATAAAGAACTGACTGAGACTGAGTAATTTTTTGCATGGCTTGGGAGTTTTGCATGGCTCGGGAAGCCTCAGAAAACTTGTAATCATGATGGAAGGCAAAGGAGAAGCAAGTACCTTCTTCACAAGGAGGCAGGAGAGAGAGCAAAAAGGGAAGAGCTACAGACTTTTAAACCATCATATCTCATGAGAACTCACTCACTATCATGAAACAGCATGGGGGAGCCACTCCCATGATCCAGTCACCTCCCACCAGATCCCTCCCTCAACACATGGGGATTATAATTCGAGATGAGATTTGGGTGGGGACACAGAGCCAAACCATGTTATTCTATCCCTGGCCCCTCCCAAATTTCATCTCCTTCTCACATTTCAAAACACAATCATGCCCTCCCAGCAGTCCCTCAAAGTCTTAACTCATTCCAGTATTAACTCAAAAGTCTAAGTTTAAAGTCTCATCTGAGACAAGGAAATTTCCTTCCACTGAGCCCGTAAAATCAAAAACAAGTTAGTTACTTCCAAGGTACAATGGGGGTACAGGCATCAGGTAAATGTTTCCATTCCAAATGGGAAAAATTGGCCAAAACAAAGGGGCCACAGGTCCCATGCAAGTCTGAAACCCAGCAGGGCAGTTATTAAATCCTAAAGCTTCAAAGTGATCTCCTTTGGCTCCATATCTCACATCCGGAGCACACAGATGCAAGAGGTGGGCTCCCAAGGCCTTGGGCAGCTGTACCCCTGTGGCTCTGCAGGGTAAAGCCCCTGCAACTGCTTTCATAGGCTGATATTGAGTGCCTGCAGCTTTTCCAGGTTCATTGTGGAGGCTGTCAGTGGATTTACCATTCTTAGGTCTGGAGAATGGTGGCCCTCTTCTCACAGGTCTAATGGGCAGTGCCCCAGTGGGGACACTGTGGGGGCCTCAACCCCACATTTCCCCTCTGCAGTGCCCTAGTAGATGTTCTCCATAAGGGCTCCACCCCTGTCACAGGCTTCTTCCTGGACATCCAGGCATTTTCATACATCCTCTGAAATCTAGGTGGAACCCACCAAGCCTCAACTCCTGACCTCCATGCACTCAGAGGCCCAACACCACATGAAAGCCACCAAGGCTTGGGGCTTGCTCCCTCTGAACCAACAGCCCAAGCTGTACCTTGGCCCTTTTAGCCAGAGCTGGAGCTGGTGCAGCTGGGAAGCAGGGCCCCAAGTCCCAAGATTGCACAGAGCAGCAGCAGGGGCCCTGGGCCTGGCCCACAAAACCATTTTTTTCCTCCTAGGACTCCTCCCTGTGATGGGAGGGGCTGCAGTGAAGATGTTTGACATGCCCTGGAGACATTTTCCCCTTTGTCTTGGCTATTAATATTTGGTTCCTTGTTACTTATGCAAATTTCTGCAGCGGGCTTGAATTTATCCCCAGAAAATGAGTTTTTCTTTTCTACCACATATCAGGCTGCAAATTTTCCAAATTTCTATGCTTTGTTTCCCTTTTAAAAACAACTTCCAGTTTCAGGTAATCTCTTTGTTCACACATATGTGAATACACTTCTAGAAAAAAACAGGTCACCTCTTAAACACTTTGCTGCTTAGAAATTTCTTCCACCAGATACTCTAAATCATCTCTCTCAAGTTCAAAGTTCCACAAATCTCTAGGGCAGGAGCAAAATGCCACCAGTCTCTTTGCTAAAGCATAGCAAGACTGACCTTTGCTCCAGTTCACAAAAAGTTCCTCATCTCCATCTGAGACCACCTCAGCCTGGTCTTCATTGTCCATATCACTATCAGCATTTTAGTCAAAAGCGTTCAACAAGTCTCTAGGAAGTTCCAAACTTTCCCACATCTTTCTGTCTTCTTTTGAGCCCTCCAAACTGTTCCAACTTCTGCCTATTACCCAGTTCCAAAGTTGCTTCCACATTTTCAGGTTATCTTTATACCAGTACCCCACTCCTGGTACCAATTTCCTGTGTTAGTCCATTTTCACATTGCTAGACTGAGACTGGGTAATTTATCAAGTAAAAGGGTTAATTGGCTCACAGTTTCACATGGCTGGGGAAGCCTCAGGAAACATACAATCATGGTGGAAGGCAATAGAGAAACAAGTTTCTTCACAAGAAGGCAGGAGAGAGAGAGTAAAGGGGGAACTTCCACAGACTTTTCAACCATCAGATCTCATGAGAACTCACTCACTATCATGAGAACAGCATGGGGAAAACTGCCCCCATGATCTAATCACCTCCCATCAGATCCCCCCCTCAACAGTTGGGAATTACAGTTTGAAATGAGATTTGAGTGGGGACACAGAGATGAACCATATCACCATCTGAACATAGAAGCAGAGATAGGAGTTATGCTATTACAAGTCAAGGAACACCTGGGGCTACCAGAACCTGGATGAGACAAGGGAGGATTCTCTCCTATATGCCTCAGAAAGAGCATGATCCTGCCAATACATTTATTTTGAACTTTTGGCATCCAAACCCATAAGTCAATAAACTTCTGTTGTGTTAAGCCACCCAGTTTGTGGTACTTTATTATATTGCCCTAGGAAATGAATACAGGAGGACAATATGTAAGTACTCAATAAATTTAAAACATACTTAGTTGTTATGAAAATACCCAAAAAAATCATAATTGTGTGAGACTGCTAGGATGAATATTACTCCCAATTTTCTAAATGTTGACCTTATATCATTTTAAATGGTTAATTAATATGAATAATTTTATTCAGATAGTTGGTATGGTGCTTTTACAATATTTACTACTCTGCACCATCTTAGAGATGACCATTGTAATCATAATCATCCAGTGGGTTGCAAGAGCATTTCATCATGAAAAACACACTGAAGAACGTGAGTAACTTTGTTTCTGGCAGTCAAATCAAGATAAAGTCAGTTTATTATAAGGACCCTCTCTGAGAGTTCAAAGTTTAGACTTGGCAAACAAGAGTGTTGCTTCAAAAGTAAGGTCAAGAGTATCTGAAAACATGCTGAAATGTCTTCTGCTTGATATTGTGTGGAACCGAAGTCAAACAAGCTGCCCTGGCACAACTATGTAGAAGTCTTTTAGACTTAACATCTCCCAGGAGATTAATAGAGGGAATATATAGACTAAAAAGGTTTCGGAGATCATACTTGTGATATGGGGATACTGACTGCTATAAACCCAAAAATTCAAATTTAGTTCTGAAATGTTGTTTCCAACATTTGGAATATCAAATGCCTTCAGAAAATAAACACTTTAGAGGACACTGAAAAGAGTACTTCTAGAATAGAATAGTAAGAACCTCCAAAAACCCATTCCTCAATAAAAGCAATGAGAATACTGAAAAAGGTGTCAAAATCAACTTTTTCAGAACTTCAGAAATTAGTCAAAGACCTGCGACAATTAAATAAGCATTTATTCAAGTTAAATGGCCAAATCATGGTAAGAACAGTGAGCTCTATGGTATTGCAGCATGCCCTATTCCCATCCGTCTTACCACATCTCCTCAGTAGCCTTTAAAAGTAACAACCTTGCAACCATAGTACCTGTGGGAGAAAAAAAAAAAACAAAAAACAGCCTAACAACCACAGGAAAGGACAAAATTGGATTTAAGTGCCCCAAAAAAGTCTCATTCTCAGAGAATTGTGGCTAATTTGTCTGGCAGTTCCCCAGACATCCCCACTGGCAAGACTCTTTTTAATTTGATTTCATTCAGAACTCAGTCCCTGTAAACAGCTTTTCTTTCTGGGATATTTGTCAGAACAATCAGAGCATTTAACATCACAGCTGCCCGAGGCAGAGATAACAGTTGTGCCAAACAAAAATTCACATTTAAAAGAAAAAATCTGAGCAGTCAGATGTCCATAGAATATTTTGAAATTATGACATATCTGGAAACGTAAAAGGTCACATGCCTATGCAGGGATGTGTACATGCCAAGAAAAGACCTGAAAAATGTCCTAACCTCCCACCTCTGGCTGACCTGAAGAAAATCCAATTCAACCATTCAAGTTAAATGGCCGAATCACGGTAGGAACAGTGAACTTTGTGGTATTGTAACTTGTCCTATTCCCATCCCTCACAAACCATCTCCTGCTTTTTACAATAAAAGCAAGAAGCGATAGCTAAGGCAGAGTTGCAAACTCTCCCAGAGCTTTAAAACCTTACCCCAACACAAACACATGCAAACACGCACACACACAATCTCTCAGCAAAGTCTAGGAAACTTACTGGTTTGAGAGAATTAAGGAAATCTATGTCCAATCACTAGCTGACCACCAAGTTAACAAAGCAGAGTAACAAAGACAATGATAAAACCAACCCCTAGAGGGCTATGATTTACAATGTTGCCACACTATGTTATTTCAAATGTTCAATTTTTAACAAGTAAAAATATAAAATATGCAAGGAAACAGAGAAATATGGCTTAAATACAGGAGAAAAAACAGTCAATAAAAATTTTCTCCAAAAAAGTCTAAATGTTGAGATTTCTAGAAAAAAACAGTATTTTAAGTCAGCAAGTATAAATAAGCACAAAGAACTTTTCAAAACCATGCCTAAAAAAACTAAAAGTATAAACACAATGTCTCACCAAAAAGAGAATATTAATAATGACATAAAATAGAAACTATTTTTCAAAAAGAACCAAATAGAAATTGTAGAGCAGAAAATTATAATAACTAAAATAAAAAAATTTTACTCAAGGATCTCAACAGAAAATTTGAGTTGGCAGAAGAAATTATCCACAAACTTGACAGTAGGTCAATTAAAATTACCTAATCTATGAAACAGAATGAAGAAAAATGAACAGAGCTTCAGACACCTTTGAAACACCAGCAAGCATACCAAAATGTGCATAATGGTGATCACATAAGGAAAGAAGAGAGAAAGAAAGAAAAAATGGGCACAGTGAGTTTGTGAAGAAATATTGGAAAATGTATAGCTATAAAGACTATATTTTGAATAAGTATCTCAAATCAAAAACCCAACTTTCCTCCTTAAAAAATCAGGAAGAGAAAACTAAACCTAAAGTGAAAATAATAAAGACTAGAGCAGAAATAAATGAAATAGAAGATAGGAAAACAATAGAAAAAAACAATAAAACCAAAAGTTCCTTCTTTAAAAAGAATCTCAAAATAACAAACCATTAACCACACTGACCAAGAAAAAAGAAAGAAGACTTAATTTACTATAAGTATAAAGAAAGAACATTACTAACAATGTTATAGAAGTAAAAATATTGAACAATCATATGCCAACAAATTAGATAACCTACATGAAATGGACAAATTTCTAGAAATACACAAATGACTGAAACTGACTCAAGAAGAAATAGAAACCTAAATATACGTATCACAAGTTAAAGAATCAAATTAATAATCAAAAACTTTCCATAAGAATAGCCCAGTCTCAGATAGCTACATTATGAACTCTACCAAAGGTTTAAAGCATTAATACTAGTTATTCACAAACTTTTTTCAAAAAAAAAAAAAGAGGAGGAATAAATACTTCCTAACTCATTTTATAAGGCTAGCACTAGTTTGGTACTAAAATAAAACAAAGACATTATAATAAAAGGAAACTATAGACTAATACCCGTTATAAATATAGATGCATAAATCCTCAAAAACTATTAACAAATGGAATCTAGCAACATACAAAAAGTATTATATATCATGACCAGTTAGGATTTATCCTAAGAGTACAGAGCTAGTTCAATATATGAAAACTAATCAATGTATTACACCTTACTAATAAAATAAAAGCCAGAAACCACATGATCACCTCAAAAGACATAGAAGAAGCATTTAAGAAAATTGAACACCCTTTTATGATTAAAAAATTTGAAAAACTAGGAATAGAATGGAATTTTCTCAACCTAAATATGGGAATTTATTAAAAATTTATCATTAACATAATACTTGATAAAGAGACACTGAATCATTTTCTTCTAAGATAAGAAACAAGATATCTTGTCACTTACATTCACCATTGTATTGTAGGTTCTACCCAGGAAAATCAGGCAATAAAAAATAAACAAAATAATTTAGCTTGATCCAGGAAAAATTAAAACTAACACTTTTTACAGATGACATTATCTGATCTTGTATAAAATGCTAAAAAATCCATAAAAATCTGAACTAATAAATAAGTTTAACAAAATGGCAGAATATATGGCCAATATACAAAAACCAGTTGTATTTTTGTATACAAAAACACAGTTACAGTAACATCAAAAGGAATAAATATACATGTACTTCACATTTAGGAATAAATTTTTAAAAAGAAGTGCGAGACTTGTCTACCACAAACTCCAAAACATTATTGAAAGAAATTTAAGAAGATACAAACAAATGAAAAGGCATCCCATGTTCATAGATAAAAGATAATATTCAAAGACAATATTAGGATGGTAATACTCCCCAACTTAATATACAATTTAACACAACCCCTGTTAAATTACAGCTGGCATTTTTCAGAAATTGACAAGCTTATCCTGACATTCATATGAACATGGAAAAGACCCGAAATAGTCAAACCAATATTAAAAAAGAAAAACAAACTAGGAGGTGTTAGGTTTTGAAGGGAAGGGAAGGGTTAAAGAAAGACACACACACAAACACACACACACACACACACACACATAAACAGGGTGGCTCAACAGCAAATGCAGGCTTTACGTCCAGCATGAAACCTACAGAAGTGGGGAACCAGTGTAATGCCAGAGCCCACTGCTGCTTACAGGCTGGGGGTACAAAAATCTTCAACAAAAAACTAGCAAACCAAATCCAGCAACATATAAATATGATTATACAACAGGGCCAAGTGAGATTATTATAGTAATTCAAAGTTAGTTTAACATACCAAAATCAGTCAATGCAATATATTTCATTAAAATAATAAAGGGCAAAAACACGCTCACTAAACAAAGTGATGAAAGGAAATAGATTGTAATGGCTGATGATTTTAATCTCCTTATTTACCTATTTTCCCTAAATCCTTTCAAAATAGATAATTAATTCCAAAAACAAAAATCTGTAGTTTGGTGTCAACCTAAAACTGCCAGGAGCCAAAGGAACAGCATGTTTGTGGAATTCCTGTAGGATAATATGTGGAGGAGAGTGGCAGGAAATGAGGCTGTAGAAGGACATTGAGACCAGATCTTAATGGGGCTTAACTATACCTTATTAAAGAATTTTGAATTTAGTCTATAGATACCAGGATGCTCTTGCAGGGTTTTTAACAAGTGTTTCTGGATCAAACTTTTCATTTATATAATTATTTTCATTAGAATATTTCCTGCAGCAAATTACAGCCCTTCCCCCCACCCCCAACTCAAACTGCTAAATCAATCAGGAATCATCTCATGATCATAAAATGGCTTAGGCAGCATAATTTCCAGTTCACATCCAGCAGGAGAAACTGGCCTTTCTCAGAAGCTACAAGGAGACCTCTCTTTACTTCACTTGGCTTAATTGCCTCAGGTCTGCTCATCTCTGAATTGAGTAATAGCAAAGGGAATGGGATTACCATGAAGGATTCAGACAAATCATATGTAGTAGGATAATTTTGAGGGAGTCAACCAGAGTGTCCTCAGTCATTCTGGGAGGAAAATAGAGATAGAGATAGGAAAAAGAAGAACAAAGCTAGAGATGAATATAATTAGCTGGTTGCCCCAACAGGCAAGCCAAACAATGAGTACCTAAACCTAAACAATGAAGAATAAAGAGAAGATGATAAATTTGAAAGATATTTAGGAAGCTTATTAATGTTTTGTATGTTGGTTTCACACTCAACGTTCAATCTTAGATTAAATAAAATTAGTTTAATAAACTGCTTATCCCTTATTTCTATTTCCCATACTGCTCAATAACTATTGAACATAGCTTTAAATGCTAACCTGTATTTTACTTGATTAGGAAACTGTTTCTTAAATCATGTATTTTCAGTTTTGTGTGTATGTGCTTATGCAATATCATATTCTGCTGTGAACTTAAAAACAAAATAGAAAAACAGAGGTTTACTCAAGAAAAGAATGACACTGTTCCCATTAGAATGCCTTCTACAGTGGCTCCCAAAAATCCTGTAGTACGAGCCAGATGGCTCTCCACTCCAATGGTTGTCAGATATTTATCTTCTGGTCTAGAACAGGAAGTAGAGTACCCGAGAGGTATCGGGACTCACCGGAGTCCAGTTAAAATCATTTTAAGAAGAAGAATAATTTAGTTTAATATGGTTGTTGTAGTTCATTGAAACCTCTGATATCTGATGAGTTATAGATCTGATATGCCTTTGGCTAGGCCCCCCAGAACACAGTAGGTACTGTCTTCTCAGTACACTTTTAACTAACTACTTTCCAGGTTTACATATTTGTTCGCTTGTTGTTGTTTTGTCTTACTTTAACTCAATGTCTCAGGATAAGGCTCTTATTTTAGACTATAATAATGATCCGTTTGCTATCTCATTTCATCTCAGGCACTTCGCCCTCAGAAATCTCACTGTCGGAATCCTTGGAAATCACACCACACACAACTTCTATTTCTTCATAATTTGCAAAGAACCAGTGTGACTCCAGTCAAGAACAAAAGATTAACTGTGCATTAGCAAAGAACTCTAATTTTTTCAAGAGGCCACATGGAAAACGCATTCTAATGAAGTCCTTTCCATTGCTCTTTTTTCTCAGTTCTTCAATAAAGCATGCGATTTGATCACAAATTGACTCTTCCCTTTTTAAAAGCCAGTATGGGTTAACACGGATCAATACAGCCCCTGCAATCCCTGTGGTTGAGGGGATGTAGGAAAATAGTGTTGAATGCCCACTTTATCTGAGGTTGGAGGAGATTGGCTTGAATTAAAGAACTCCTCCATCCAAGAGGAGAAAATACTGTGATTTTGGAAGTTGGCATAATGTTCATGTGATAATGTCAAGACTCTTGCTCTCTCTGCGCTTTTGTTTTCTCATCTGTAAAACGGAAATAATAGTCTCTAACCCACAGAGTAGATGGGAGGATTAAATGACAATATATCACTAAAAGAGCTTACAACAGCTCTTAACTCATAGTTGTCCCTCAGTAAGTTTTTATTATTTATTATTTATCAGCTCTTATCATTATATCAGTAGCATAATAATATATGAAGCCAGATTGAATTTTTTCCTGTTTTCCAAGAATTGGTGACTAGAACCTCCCTCTGAAAGCAGGAGAAGTACTCGGTATTTTAAGGCCACAAAACCACTTAAAATCTTGATGAAAATGTTATGTATTGAGTTGTGTCCCCCTCAAAAAAATATATTGAGGTCCTAATCCCCAGTACTCAGAATATGACCTAATTTAGAAGTAGGGTCTTTAAATAACCAATCAAATTAAAATGAAATCATTAGGAGAAAGCCTAATCCAATATCACTGGTTTCCTTATAAAAAGGGAAAATTGGGCTGGGCGCAGTGACTCACGCCTGTAATCCCAGCACTTTGGGAGGCCGAGGCAGGTGGATTGCTTGAGGTCAGGAGTTCAAGACTAGCCTGACCACCATGGTGAAACCCCGTCTCTACTAAAAATACAAAACTTAGCCAGGCATAGTGGTGCGCACCTGTAATCTCACCTACTCAGGAGGCTGAGGCAGGAGAATCGCTGGAACCCAGGAGGCGGAAACTGTGGTAAGACTAGATCACGCCATTGCACTCCAGCCTGGGTGAGAGAGAGCGACTCTCATCTCAAAACAAAGAAAAAGGGGAAATTAGAGACAGACACAGATATGCACAGGGGGAAAACGATGTGAAGACGCACAAGGAGAAAACCATGTAAAGATGAAGGATTGGGTGATGCATTGACAAGCCAAGAAGTGCCAAAGATTTCTAGCAAACCAGGAGGAGGTCGGGAAGGATCCTTCTGCTACAGGTTTCTGAGGGAGCATGACCCTGCCAGCATCTTGATTTTGAACTTCTAACCTCCAGAACAGTGAGATAATAAATTTCTGTCCTTCTAAGCCACTCATTTGTGACACCTTGTTACATTAGCTCTGGGAAACTAATGCAGGTGCCTTTTCACTATAAGGAGCACTAGATTTCCCCCACCCCATGGAATATGTTAGGTGTTTATGAAAGGAGGTTATCCGCTCACCTCAGCATTCCGCAGCAGGAGTGTGGCGTTCGAACGGCTCTCCTCTCTGAAGCTGGGGGAGAGAAGCAGCAGCTGTAAAGTTTGTGGCTATTTACAGGAAGCATCCCAGTCCCCAGTGATAGTCTTTGGGACCCAGGTGGGACTCGCTGACCTGATCTATAACAACCAGAGCCAAAGCCAGCAATGTTAAAAAGAAGGCACCGTATAGGAGCCTGCAGAGAGGGACGATGGACCACTCCTAAAAGTCGGAGTTTGCAAAAGCTGAGAAACTGAGAAAAGCCAGTTTCTCCTGATGCATGTGAACTGGAAATTATGCTGCCCAAGCCATTTTATGATCATGAGATAATTCCTGATTGACTTAGCAGTTTGAGATTGGTGTAAGGGGGAACAGCTGTAATTTGCTGCAGGCAATATCCTCCTTTCTCCTGTATTAGATGAGTAAGTCTGTTCTTTCTCTTATTCTGTTCTTTATTATTTATAATAGTAATTCCCACTAATGCCTCTGCTCTTTCTTTTTTATATATTTTTTGTACATATGACTTCTGATCTTTTTCTCTTACATACAAAGTATTCTTACAAAAATATTATAAAAAAGAAAGATGCCTATCACCACTGCCTGCAGGCCCCAACCCTGGAACACTAGAGGGAGATGAGACTGGAAGCCTCAAGTTTCCTGAGAATTGCTGTAGCATGGGGAGCAAGGCATATGAAAGCACTTTAGCAAAATGCTGCCAATGGCGGGTCAGTACAAATGTGTAGCCAAATTACCAAAGAAGCTACTAATGCCTAGGAGAGAGCTTCTCAGAATTGAGTGGCTCTTAACTGGCCAGTAAAAGCTTCCACATACCTGCCTAGGTTAGGAATATAATCCACAGAAAGAGAACTATATTCTGACATGCGAGTTCATTTAATTTCGTTTAATTTTTTAAAAATAAACGTTGTTTTTATATGTATAAAATTTGTCATTTTATAGGTGTATTTTAAATGTGCATATTTTAATTTATATCATAATTGTATAATTTATATGCATATTTTAAATATGCGTATTTTGTAACAATAATTTTTAAAGTATCTGCTGTGAACATTACATATTGAATGTATATATTTGGGTTACCTGTTGTTTTTCAGTCTTACTCGGATGTTATCTCCAGGAGTCCACCATACGATTTCTTCAGAGCCTCTGTTACAACTACCTTCTTCCAATCCATCCTTGATACACTTTCAAAGATAACAGCACCCAAGATCATGTTAAGTACTAGAGACTGAACATATATCTCAACAGATAGTGGGATCTGTCATAGTTCAAACTTTGTATGGGATACTTTTCTATTTCCCCATTCCATGAAATAACAAAAGAAATTAACACGGTATTTGCCCCGGTTAATTATGAGACTATTTCTCATTTTGTCTACTTCAGCACTCTGTAATTGGCCTCAGCCTGTTCTGCCTACACAGATTAACATTATATCCTCCTTTCTCCTGTATTAGATGAATAAGTTTGTTCTTTCTCTTATTCTGTTCTTTATTATTTATGATAGTAATTCCCACTAATACCTCTGCTCTTCTTTTTTATATATTTTTTGTATGTATGACTTCTTTTTCTCTTACAAAGTATTATTATAAAAATGTACAGGCATCAAATTATTATGTATTCAGTATATTCAGATCTGAAATTTTATATAATAAAATGGATATTTTTAAATAAATTTACTTGCCCTTTATATTACAGTTAAGCATTATATTGATCTCTTAAATTATGTAGATCTTACTGTTTGTGGTTTGTATCTCAGGAGATGAAAAATATTAACTACATTTATTTTACTGAGAAATTTTTAAACCACGTAGATTTTGACTAAAAGTCTTAGTACAGACTTCTAATTACATCCAATGTGAAATAACTGATACCAGATTTACTGAAACCAGCTATGAAAACTGGAGAAAATGCATAAAACATGAATTTTTAGGCACTGTGCAAAAACCAACAGTAGGTTTCCATTCTTTGGAAATGAGGAAGCATAGAAGGTGAGGCCCCACATTCACCCAGACTTCCCTTTGGAAACATCTTCCAGGCCATGCGGTAGGAAAGTAGAACCCAAATAGTTACAGTGGTCTTGCTGGATGGAAGCAGAGATTAAGTTTGAAACTGCTAAAGTAGCTGGAATTTGATGAGCATACCTACAGAGATAGGGAAGCTATGGAACAGATACCTCAGAAGTCTACAAAGAAATTTTCCTTAGGTCTTTAGCTGAATCCTGGCCATATCCTTTAATACAACTTCAGAAGACCTAACAGAAAGTAAATTCCTGGCCGGGCGTGGTGGCTCACGCCTGTAATCACAGCACTTTGGGAGGGAGGCCGAAGAGGGCAGATCACTTGAGGTCAAGGGATTGAGACCAGCCTGGCCAACATGGAAACCCCGTCTCTACTAAAAACACAAAATTGACTCGGCATGGTGGTGGGTGCCTGTAGTCCCAGCTACTCACGTGGCTGAGGCAGGACAATCTCTTGAAACAGGAGGTGGAGGTTGCAGTGAGCCGAGATCCTGCCACTGCAGCACAGCCTGGGCAACAGAGTGAGACCCTGTCTTGAAAAAAAAAAAAAAAAAAAAAAAAAGGAAGTAAATTCCAGGGAGACTGAGAGCTGAGCATAGATTCTTGATCCTACACAATGTGGTGAGTGGTGAAGTGCAGGCGCGGCCGAAAGAGAGAAACCTTCTCGATCGTCCCTGACATTCAAAGGATACTCCAGAGATGCTACAGCTTCTAATGACAAACGATGAACTAGGGGTACACGCTACACCTTGGAATAAGAAAAAAGGAGAAAAAGACCTACCCTAACAAAGCCTAAAATCAGGATGCAAGATGATCTGCAGAAATTGGATGGCTTGTGTGCCTCCTCCAAGGAGAGGAAAGAGAATAGTACACAGATCCTCCCATTTTGAACAGATCATCTAGGAAAGAACACTTGGATGCACCAGAGAACAGACGAGAAACACCAGCAGTAAGAAAGGACATGGTGTGAGGAAGCTTGCCCAGCCAGGAACCGACCGAGACCCAAGAGAGGCTCCCGGACCTAGGGAAACAGGAAGAGAGAAATCCCTAGAACTCCAAAATGGGCTTTTATGATCTTGGCTATGGGAGAAAGCCTGTAGTGGATTCACTACAGCATCAGGCCTGGCATATGGAGCTTCCTAAAGATTGCACAGAGATGTTGCCCCAGAAAGGGAACCCACACAGACTCCCACAAGCTTCAGCACCCAGAGCAGCCTCAGCTGGGAGCCATTTTGAGAGCCTGGATACTGGGGATCTACAGACCCAGCTGCTGCCACTGAGCAGCTCCAAGGAGGGCGAGGGAAGAACAGGTGCTCCTACGCACCAATGGGAGGGTACCTGCCGCCCTGCTATGGGCTGCAGTTGAAACTGAGACATAAATGAGCCACGTTCCCCACAGCTTCTTGCTCACACTGCTTGCCTGGGAGATGCTCCACCCTCTCTGGTCTTAACCCCAAGGCACCATCTTAAGAGTTGAATGCTGGACTGTGCCCCGCCCTTGGGCTGAGGTTAAACTAACACAATTACAGCTGCTGCCTAGCCAAGGAGTGATGGAGAAACCAGGCTCTCTCATGCAAATGGAGGACAACACCCACTGATCTGCAACAGGCTGCTGTGAGACTGAGAGGTGAGGGGATGACACTCCCCACAGCTTCTTACACATGCTTCTTGCCTA
Organism: Macaca fascicularis; assembly: GCF_037993035.2. Lineage (NCBI taxonomy): Eukaryota > Metazoa > Chordata > Mammalia > Primates > Cercopithecidae > Macaca > Macaca fascicularis. Next base: position 13,569,454 of record NC_088388.1, on the reverse strand, counting down.
GGAGGCACCCCACCCTCCCTGGCCACAGGCCCAAGGTGCCATTTTGAGAGTTTAATGCTGGGCTATGCCCCATGGTCAGGCCAAATTCAAGTTGACATGGCTGCAGCTACTCCCTGGTCAAGGAGGGATAGGGCAGCCAGGCTTTCCGATGCATACCTAGGATAATATTCAATGCCCGGCCACAGGCTGCTGCGAGACCAACACTCAAGTGAACCACACTTCTCACAGAGTCTGGCCCATACTGTTTGCCTGAGAAGGGCCTGACCCTCTCTGGTCACAAGCCCACAGCTGGCACCATTTTGAGAGTTTAACACTAAGCTGTGCCCCACCCTTGGGCCAAGGTCAAGGTGACACAACAGCAGTCGCCAGCCAACTGAGAGAGAGACAAGGAAGACTAAGGTCTCCAAAGAACACTTAGGACAGTACCCACTGCCCTGCTACAGGCAGCTGTGGGACTAGGGAATAAACCACCCAATCCACTGCAGCTTCCAGCAACACCAACACAGATGGCACGGGTCCCTGTGGTTTCCTCCACCGCTGCTACTGCCGTTACCCACAGCACACCAGCTTCCCAGGGGCCTGAGACTCCACCCACACACCAGGCCCACTGCTCCCACTGCCCACTTTTAAGCAGCTTGGAGGCCCAAGAATGAGCCCAGTAGGACCACTAACACAAGGGCCAGTATAAGCTACTCTGGAGCCTTAAAACAGGCTCACTCACCCCACTGCTGCCACTACTAGGGCCCAAAGACTGGCTCCGTTGGTGTATTAGTTTGTTCTCACACTGCTATAGAGAAATACCTGATGGCCAGGCACAGTGGCTCATGCCTATAATCCCAGCACTTTGCGAGGCTGAAGCGGACAGATCACTTGAGGCCAGGGGTTCAAGACCAGCCTGGACAACATGGTGAAACCTCATCTCTACTAAAATACAAAAATTAGATGGGCGTGATGGTGCACACCTGTAATTCCAGCTACGTGGGAGGCTGAGGCACAATAATCGCTTGAACCTGGAAGACAGAGGCTGCAGTGAGCTGAGATCACACAACTGCACTCCCACCTGGGTGACAGAGTGAGCCCCTATCTCAAAAAAAGAAAAGAAAAAGAAAAAAAGAAAGACCTGAGACTGGGTAATTTATAAAGAAAATAGGTTTAATTGCCTGGTGGTTCCACAGACTATACAGGAAGCATGGCAGCATATGCTTCTGTGGAGGCCTCAGGGAGCTTTTCCTCATGGCAGAAGGCAACGTGGGAGCAGGCATCTTATATGGTAGGAGCAGGACTGAGACAGAGGGGGGTGGTGCCCCACACTTTTAAACAACCAGATATCACAAAACTCACTCACTATTGTGACACAGTACCAAGGAGAAAATCTGTTCCCATGATTCAATTGCCTTTCACCAGGCCCCACCTCCAACACTAGGGATTACAATTCAACATGAGATTTGGGCAGGGACACAGACCAAAACCATATCAGTTGGCATCTAAGTCCCCAGCTAAAAGTCACCACAACCTTAACTAATAACTGTACCGTAAGTCGCCAAGGCAATCACAGAGACCACTGACTATGTATACTGCAAAAGAAGACATACAAAGATCACATTACTGCCAGCACATAAAATCAAAGTCGAAGTATCTTAATCAACAACATGTACACATCCTCAGAAGAAAAAAAAATCCCCTACCAAAGCAATTTCAAAAAACTGAAACAAGCAACTGCTACACTAGATGCAAAGATATCAATGGAAAAACACAGGAAGCATGAAAAAGCAGGGAAATTGGGCACCATCAAAGGACCATAATTGTCCAGCAACAGATTCCAATAAAAATGAATTCCTTGAAATGCCAGATAAATAATTTAAAATATTGATTTTTAAAGAAGCTTAATGAGATGCAAAGGATATCTGAAAATTAGGCCAGACATAGTGTCTCGTGCCTGTAATCCCACTGTAATCCCAGCACTTTGGAAGGCCACAGCAGGCAGATGACTTGAGGCCAGGAGTTCAAGATTAGCCTGGGCACCATGCTGAAACCTTGTCTCTACTAAAAGTAAAAGAAAATTGTAAACTAATACAAGAAAATCAGTAAACCAATTCAGAAAATGAAAGAAAATAAAATCTCAGTACCTGAAGACATGTCTTTTGAAACAATTCAGCCAGACAAAACTAAGGAAAAAAGAATTATGAAGGATAAAAAAGCCTTCAAGATATCTGAGATGATATAAAACAACCAAACTTAAAAATGATCAGTACACCCAAGGGGGAAGAGAGATCCAAAAGTTTAGAATTGGCCAGGTGTAATGGCTCACATCTGTAATTCCAGCAATTTGGGAGGCCAAAGTGGGAGGACTGCTTGAGATCAAGAGCTTGAGACGAGCCTAGGCAAGAAAACAAGACTCTGCCTTTACAAAAAAATTTTTTTAATTAGCAAGGCATGGTGGCTCATGTCTGTCATCCAGGCTACTCGGGGGGCTAAGGTGGGAGGATTGCTTGATCCCAGGAGTTTGAGGTTGCAATGGGCCATGATTGTGCCACTGCTGTCCAACCTGGGTGACAGAGTGAGCTCTTGTCTCAAAAACAAAACAAAAGCTTAGAAAACATATTTGAGGAAATAATCAATAAAAATGTCCCAAGAATAGCAAGAGAGTTAGACATACAGATACAGGAAGTCCAGTGGTACCCAGGCAAAAACATTGCAAAAGGATATCACCATGGCAATATTATATTCAGAATATCTAAAGTCAATGAGAAAGAAATAATTTGGACAGTAACAATACAAAAGTTTCTAGTCACCTATAAAGAAAACTCCATTAGACTAACAGTAGACTTTTCAGCAGAAATCTTACAGGCCAGAAGAGAATGGAATAGTATTTTCAAAGTGCTTAAAGAAAAGAACTGTCAGCCAAGAATTTTGTGTCCTGCCAAAATAGGCTTCGTAAATAAAGTCCTCTCCAGGCAAACAAACACTGAGGGAATTTGTCACCCCTACAAATGGTCACCCTACAGGAAATGCTCAAAGGGGTCTTAAATATGGAAATGAAAGGTCAATATTCATCATCATTAAAACACATGGAAATATAAAACTTACAGTTTGTATGAAACAATCACACAAAAGAGGAAAAGAATGGAATCAAATGGCAACATGACAAAATTTTACTAAACCACAAAGACAAAAAGACAGAAACAAAGAATCTATAAAACAACTTGAAATCAATCAACAATATGATAGGAATAAAGCTTCACATATCAATATTAACCTCGAAAGTAAATGGACTAAATGCTCCACTGAAAAGATGCAGATTGGCAGAATGGGTTTTAAAAATAATCCAAGTACATGCTGCCTACAAGAAACTCACCTTACCCATAAAAACACATAAAGGTTGAAAGTAAAGAGGTGGAAAAGATATTTCAAGCAAACAGAAATAAAAGCCAGCAGGAGTAGTTATACTTATGTCAGATAAAATAGACTTTAAGTCAAAAACAGTAAGAAAGAACAAAGAAGGGCATTATATAATGATAAAGTGATCAATTCAGCAAGAAGATGTAACAATCCTAAATATATATGCACCCAACATTGGAGCATCCAAATTTACAAAACGAATATTACCACAGAAAACCAAATACCACATGTTCTTACTTATAAGTGGGAGCCAAATGATGAAAACTCATCAACACAAATGGAACAATAGACACTGAGATCTATTTGAGCATGAAGGGTGGGAGGAGGAAAAGAAGCAGAAACGTAACTATTGGGTATGGGGCTTAATACCTAGGTGATGAAATAATCTGTACAACGAACCCCATGACATAAGTTTACCTATGTAATAAACCTTCACATGTACGCCCAAACCTAAAAAAACACACACACACAAATATTACTAGACCTAAAGAAAGAGAAAGACAACACCACGCTAACAGTGGGGGACTTAACCACCCCACTTGCAGAACTAGACAGATCATAGGGAGAAAAAATTAACAAAGAAACATTGGACTTAAATTGGACTTTAGACCAAATGGACTTAACAGGTATTTATGCACTGGTGTAATCTTGGCTCACTGCAACCTCCACTTCCTGGGTTCAAGAGATTCTCCTGCCTCAGCCTCCCAAGTAGCTGGAACTACAGGCATGCACCACCATGACCAGCTATTTTTTGTATTTTTAGTAGAGACAGGGTTTCAGCATGTTGGTCAGGCTGGTCTTGAACTCCTGACCTCAGATGATCCACCCTCCTCGGCCACCCAAAGTGCTGGGATTACAGGCATAAGTCAGTGCACCTGGCCCAGAATGTGCATTATTTTTATCAGCACATGGACCATTCCCCAAGATAGACTACATGTTAGGCCACAAAACTAGCCTTAAGAGATTTTTAAAAATTGAAATCATATCAACTATCTTCTCAGATGACAATGCAATAAAGCTGAAAATCCGTACCAAGAGAAATTTCGGAAAGTATACAAATACATGGAAATTAAACAGCATACTCCTGAACAATCACTGGGTCAATGAAGAAATTAAGACAGAAATTTAAGTTTTTTTGTGAAATGAAAAGAAAAACACATCATACCAAAACCTGTGGGATACAATGAAAGTAGTTCTATGAGGGAAGTTTATAGCATTAAATGCCTACATCAAAAAAAGCAGAAAGATGACAAATTAACAGCTTAACATTGTACCTCAAGGACGTAGAGAAACAAGGAGAAATCAAACCCAAAATTGGCAGGAAAAAAAAAAAAAAGGATCAAGGCAGGTCTAAATAAATCAGAAACAAAAAAAGAATACAAAGGATCAACGAAATGAAAAGTTTGTTCTTTGAAAAGATAAAATTGATGAACCACTAGCTAAACTAATAAGAGGGAGAGAAGATTCAAATAAACACAATCAGAATTGAAAATGGGGACATTACAATTGATACCACAGGAATACAAAAGGCTCTGGCATAAGCATTTGGGTGCCTACTTGGGAAGTGACCCAAGACTCACTGTGAAAACAATGGAAAAGTGATACAAGAAAGTCAATGGGCTATGTATTAATGAATGACTTCTGTTATGGGGAACTGGTGCTCAATGCTGTTGGGGACTTTCTAAGAGACGGATGAAACACACTTCAAAATTATCTGTCTTAGGGGACAGAGAAGCTAGGCTAGTTATCCAGCATATGCACATTACGCTGGTTAAGAAAAATTCTTGCAGTATTAAATTCCCAGTACCTATGGCCTGCCCATACGTATGTATCCTCAAAAAAGAAAGGAGTTATCCATAGATGTGGAGACTGGCTGAAGATGGGGCATCAGTAGCATTTGCTGCAGAGTTTGCTGGGAGTTTGAGACTGCAGTGAGCTATGATCACATCACTGCACTCTAACTTGAGCAAGACTCTGTCTTAAGACCTCCAGAGTGGATCAAGGGAATATAGACGCTGCATCAACAGCATTTGCTGCAGTAGGTTTGGACAATAATAATCTCCCTGTTATGTCTCTGGTCCCTTCTAGAAAGTTGGCACCATTTCTATAAACTCAATTAAAAGGTGGCAAATTTCACCTTCTACAATATCTGGTTAAACCTAGTCCCGAATAGCCCATGTGCACTAGGGCTTCGCCACCTACATGTCCTCATTCAGATGCCTCTTATTATTTCTGTCAGTACAATTTGGTTCATGTTACTCGTCTTTACAAAAAGCTATTGACTTACTTTATAGAGTTAGAATAATGCTAAAGTCCACTTGGAAAAACAAACATGCAAAAATAGCCATAAAATATAATGAAAAAGGAATAATTACATGGGAGACTAACTCTACAAGACATTAAAGTACACTGTAAAGCCTCTATAATTAAAACACTGTTGAAATAACACATGAAGAGACAAACAGACCAATAGAAAGGAAGAGAAAGAACAAAATTAGAACCAAATGCATATAGAAATTTAGGCTGTGACAGAGGTGGCATTTCAAATGCCACTGGAGACAAGATGGACTATTTAGTAAATTGCCCTGGGGCAACAAGGTAGACTTTTGGAAAAATATCAAATCAGACCCATATCTCACAGCATTCACAAAAAAATACATTTTACATATATTAAGAATCAAAATGTAAAAAGTAAAACGATACAAGTATTAGAAGAAAACACAGTTAAATTCCTATTTAATCTTAGTGTTAAGAAAGGCTTTCAAACAATGACTCAAATTCATAGGTAATAAAATGTAGGGACCAGCCCTACAGGGTCTGTGGGTTTTTCTCCCCATGTGCAGAGATGAGAGATTGTAGAAATAAAGACACAGACAAAGAGATAAAAGAAAAGACAGCTGGGCCCGGGGGACCACTACCACCAAGATGCAGAGACCGGTAGTGGCCCCGAATGCCAGGCTACGCTGTTATTTATTGGATACAAGACAAGGGGGCAGGGTAAGGAGTGTGAGCCATCTCCAATGATAGGTAAAGTCACATGGGTAACGTGTCCACTGGACAGGGGGCCCTTCCCTGTTTGGCAGCCAAGGCGGAGAGAGAGAGAGGAGAGACAGCTTACGCCATCATTTCTGCACTTCAGAGACTTTTAATACCTTCACTAATTCTGCTACTGCTATCTAGAAGGCAGAGCCAGGTGTACAGGATGGAACATGAAAGTGGACCAGGAGCGTGACCGCTGAAGCACAGCATCACAGGGAGACGGTTAGGCCACCAGATAACTGCAGGCAGGCCTGACTCATGTCAGGCCCTCCACAAGAGGTGGTGGAGTGCAGTCTTCTCTAAACTCCCTTTCCCGGTCTGCTAAGTAGCGGGTGCTTTTCCTTGGCACTGACGCTAGCGCTAGACCACGGTCTGCTTAGTAGTGGGCGCCTTCTAAGACCATTACTGGCATTACTGCTAGACCGAGGAGCCCTCTGGTGGCCCTGTTCGGGCATAACACAAGGCTCACACTCTCATCTTATGGTCACTTCTCACCATGTCCCCTCAGCTCATATCCCTGTATGACCTGGTTTTTTTCTAGGTTATGATTGTAGAGCGAGGATTATTATAATATTGGAATAAAGAGTAATTACTACAAACTAATGATTAATGATATTTATATATAATCATATCTATGATCTATATCTAGTGTAACTCTTGTTATTTTTATTAACTAGGATCACCATTGCCATCATTGCTTGTCTTTGAGTTTGGACTTGTCTTCGGACTCCTTGGAGGCATCTGCAGACTAAAAGTAGACAACATAAGCATACCAATATTAATAATGCCAGTGACAACAATGATCCTCCAAGGGGTTTGATCCATTTAAAGGGATTAAGATCAGATAATTCTTTAGTTATCCTTTCAAAAGTATCTGAGCCAGGAACAGTGGATAAATGAGCCTGTGAAGCCTCAAAAATTTGTGGCTTAAGTTTTGAAATATCTAAGGTTAAGTTATCATCCCAGGCTTTTAAATGTCCTTTTCCCAGCTATGTTGATCTTTATTATAAGCATAAGGCATTATGCAGTAATCAGAAGTATTCTAATCACACTGTAATTGCATACAGTGTTCCAAATTCATAACTCTATCTCCCAGCCATATTACACTTTGACAGAGATCATTAATTTGATTAGCTAATTTTTGATCAACTTGAGTCTGAGAATTCCAAAGTCTGGAGGAGTTTTTCTGCCGTGCTTTAACATATTGAGCAGTTTTAACAGAATTGTGGATCGCAACTCCAGTGGTTGCTGCCGTTGCAGTAACCGCAATTAGACCTGCAATGACTGCGATAAGAGTAAAAAGAAATCTCTTTTTTTTTTTTGAGGATACCTTCAAGAACTTCATTGACTGTGTGTGTGGAGGGGGAAGACTCCCATGGACGATGTAAAGAAACTGGTATCCATACCTCCTCCCTAGCCCTTACCAAGAGAATACTTGTGGAATTAAAAGTAGCATCAATGCATGTGAACAGCTTACAATTATCACGTTCTATAGTTTGTGTATTGGGAATGATAATTATATTTCCAACCAACAGCATGTAAGGGGGTTTGACACAGCTCCTGATAGGTATCACCTGTTCAGACATCAAGGTAATGTTGAATGTGGGTGTTTTGGTATTAGTGGGAGAGAGTTGATAGGTAGCGTTCCATATCTTTATTCCTGTCATAGCTGCAGCTAATTTCCATAATTCAGGATGTTCTGGGGCAACAATGGGATGAATCATTTTTGGTCTAGGAGGAACAATGCCTGCGTCCATCCATTTGAATGGGTAAGGAGACACCCATTCTCTCAACCTGTAGGACTGCCGTCCGTCATCTACATATTGTAACAAATCATTAAACTCTGAACATGTCGTATTTTGGCCGGAGCAATCCCGCCAATAATGCTTTGGAGCCCAATCAATAACAATACCCGTAGCTAGGCTTTGGAACACTACAGCCTTGGGAGCATTACAATCATTCCATAAAATTGAATTCACTAGAAAAGGTCCCTTTGTAGGTTCCTTTGGGCAGTCTGGCAGTCCTTTTGTTTTATTGCTGTTAGTAGGGACAGAAACCCACCATTCCTCATGTGGATTAAGTTTAACAGTCAGAAGTTGAAAAGAATTGCAACTAAACACATTATGTACTTGATAAGAATCATTTGTAAAGGACAGTACTGTCCACATCCAATTCTGGTAAAAATAAGCTGAACAACCAGGTGACATCCCAATGCATAGTGCTGGATATTTATAGCCAATTGACAGATTAAAGTGCATACCTTCTTCTTTTGGTTGAACTGGAAACCTATCATCATTAGGGACCAGCATGAATGCACTACTATTAGTGTAAACTTCGACTGAGGAGTCCATCCAGGAGACAGACCGAATTAAAGGGGGAAAAGGAACATATGCCCAGTAGGTATAATTTTGAGTTGCCCCAACTAGTGGTATACTCACTGCTGCACTACCATAAAGGCAGCCAGAATTATATTACCCATCATTTTGGGGATTCCTTTTTCTTTTAACAATTTTTCTGTTCGATGGGATAAGACCTTTATTTGACCCCATGTTGGTGGAGTTGAACGAGTGGTGTTGTAGGTCACACAGCGAGATTTTGTCTCAGTGTCGAGGTCATGACGTTTATGTGTCAGGCGGCGAAACTTGCTCTTTGGTTTCTGAGGGGTCTCTGCCTTTTGTTTCTGGGAGCGTTTTATCTTTGGAGTTATGGTGCGATTTCAGTTGTCAGGAGGGAACCCACACAGGCTGTTGTCCTATTCCTTGAGGTAAGACTTTCCAATGGTAATGTGCTGCAGGAGTGATGTTGCTAAGGGTTGGAAATGTGAAAGCAAATTTTTCAAAGTCCTGAGGGGACAGAGGAGTGTCAAAGAAGCAGTCTTTAAGGTCAATGATGATAAGTGGCTAATACTCAGGAATCACAGTGGGGGAGGGCAAACCGGGTTGTAATGTCCCCATAGGTTGAAAGACAGTGTTTACTGCCCTGAGATCAGTGAGCATTCTCCACTTACCAGACTTCTTTTGGATAACAAAGACAGGTGAATTCCAGGGAGAAAAAGAGGGTTTGATATGTCCCAATTTTAACTGTTCAAGAACCAAAATATGAAGTGCCTCCAGCTTACTTTTTGGGAGCGGCCACTGATCTACCCAAACCAGTTTCTGAGTTTTCCAAGTCAAAGGGATGGGATCTGGAGGCTTGATAGCGACCACTTCTAAAAAGAATAACCAAGTCCTGTAGAATCTGATTTATGGGTAGGTATAATAGGCTCGGTGATGCCTTGTGCTGATTTTCCTAAGCCCATACCTTGAACAAATCCCATTTTGGTCATAATGTCTTTACTCTGCTGACTGTAATTGCCTTGTGGAAAAGAAATCTGTGCCCCTCCATTGATATAAAAGATCTCTTCCCCATAGGTCAACAGGAATGGGTGTAATGAGGGGGCAAATAGTTCCAATCTGTCCTTCAGGGCCCATGTTATGTAAAATTGTGGAACTTTCATAGACTTCTGAAGCCTGACACACGCTCCTTTGGCCAGTGTCGGGGCCATTGATGTAAAGTGATAATAGAAACATCAGCACCTGTATCAATCATTCCCTCAAACTTCCTCCCTCGAATATGCATGGAGCACATAGGAAAAGTGTCAGAAATTTTGCTGGCCCAATAAGCTGCTTTGCCTTGATAATCTGTGCCACCAAAACCTCCGTTTCTCGTACAACAACTGGATCCTAAAGGAATGTAAGGGAGTATCAGAAGTTGAGCAATGCACTCCCCAGCTGCCGCATTCCAAGGGACGGCAGAGCTAATGACAATATGAATTTCACCTGAATAGTCAGAATCAATTACACCATTATGTACTTGAACACCTTTTAAATTTAGACTTGAACGACCAGGTAGCAAACCGACACTGCCAGTCGGCAAGGGACCAAAAACACCTGTGGGAACTGCGGCTCTCCAGGCAACAGAGAAATATCTCTGGTACAACAGAGATCTACTGCTGCTGAGCCTGTGGTGGCAGGGGACAAGCATTGTACTGAGATTCGTGCTGGGGCTGAGCTGTTTGATCCCGTGGCACAAATTGCTGAAGTGGGAATTGGGGTGGAGGTTGAATGGATTGGACTGGGAAGGCACCCATCTGGCCGGACACCGGGGGCTGGGAGTTGAGGAATGCCCCGTTGTTTAGAGGGGCCTGGGGCTGGCGCCTCGTCCCGTTTCCCTGGTTGTTAAGAGACTGTAAAGGATTACCATCAATATCAAATCTCAAATGGCATTGAGCAGCCCAGTGATTTCCCTTTTGGCATCATGCACATAAAGTAGAAGGTGGGATTTTTGTTGCTGAAAAATTTTGTTGTTGTTGTTGTTGTTGGTGGTGGTGGTGGTGGTGTTGAAAAGAACGGCGACCTGTACACCGGGAACAATTTCTTTTAGCATGTCCTGTCTGACCGCGTATAAAGCATTGGCCAGAGAATCGTCCGGGCATTCGAATAGAGGCCATGGCTTGTGCCATGATCATTGCTGTGTGCAGAGTTCCTCCCACCCCTTCACAGGCTTTAATGTAGGAGGTAAATATACCACCCCCCGGTTGGAATTTTGCCTTTAATGGGGCAAATAGTTGCCTGACAATCTGGATTTGCTTGTTCATAAGCCATGAGTTCTACAACAAGTTGTTGGCAGTGGCTATCAGGGATAGCTTTTTCCGCTGCGTCTCGGGGACGGGCAATAAAGTCTAGGTAGGGTTCATGGTGTCCTTTTCTGACGGCCATAAAGGATGGGCATACTTTGCCATCCCAAGCATTTAAGCAACATTTTCGCAGTTGTTCAATAACCTCATCATTTAGGTATAGTTTGGTTTCGAATTGCAGCCCACTGACCCAGTCCCAGTAACTGGTCAGCTGTAACGTTAACAAGATGATTGGAGCCCTGATTAAGACGAATGCGTTCCTGGACAGCATCAACCCACCAAGTCCTGAATTGTAAATACTGGGATTTAGATAAGACTGACTTTGCTAAAATTTCCCAGTCATAGGGCACCAAATGTTTATCTTCTGCCAGGGCTTTTAATGTGGAACGGACAAAAGGAGAGTTGGTGCCATATTGCTTTACTGATTCCTTGAAATCTTTGAGGAATTTAAACGAAAAACTTTCCCAAGTAGCAGGAAGTAGCTGAACCTGACCTGGATGTATGGGGTCAGGTTGAACTACTGCCTGAACGGCTGGAATACCAGGTACTGGCTGTGCCCCAGCGGCAGGCAGTAGTGGAGCCTGATTATTTCCCTGAGCAGCCTGATTGTCGGGCTGAGGGGCTTGATTATTAAGCTGTTGATCTTGATGAGCTGCAGGGTCAGCCACTTGCTGAGCAGGATCAATGGGCTGTGGGTGATTTTGTGCCACTGGGGTGGTGGGTACTGGAGGTTGTAAAATTACAGGAAATTGCCAGGCTTCAGGATCACCACATTCCCTTGCCTGAGCTACAGCCCTCATAAGCGGAGTGTCATTTTCAGGAATGTATGTAACTTGTTGCTTATGAGCGGCAATGTTAGTGTTGGCAACAGCAGTAGCAGCTGGACCAGGAGCAGAAAAAAGGTTGGAATTTTGAATGGAGGAAGAGTTGAGAACTTGAAGGCCAGGATGAGACCAGATTACCTGCTGAGCTGGTCTTTCATGGGCCTGAAATCCAGGCTGCCATGGCAACTGCAGACCAGGCTTCAAGGGAACCTGAGGCTTCAAGAGAGCCCGATTTGTAGAAAAGGAACCAGGTTTCAAGGGAGCCTGTGACTTCAAGGGAGTCCAATTAGCCAAAAGGAACCAGGCATGAGAAAACTAGGCTGTGGAGGGATAGGGTTGAGGGCCTCATTACTGGGCGAGAATTGTTATGTCATCCTGTCTCATGTTACAGCTAAATACAGCGCATCCTGGGTGCCCAGTTCATTCTGTGTCTCCCAGAGCAACCAGCCAACCATATTTCACTGTCTCATTAACCAAAACAGGAAATAAATATGAAGGAAACTGAGCTGTAAGCAGCACGTAACCTGGCCTGCATCCAGGAAATAGAGGACTTTGGATCCTTCTAACCCTACCACCCAACTGGTCCCAGTACATTCGGTCTCTCAGGAAAAACGCAAGGTCCCGACAGCAAAGAAAAGGGAATAGGATCAAGAGATACGTGGCTGCTGGCAGAGCAAGGTGAGTCTGCTTAATCTAGTGGTTGGTAACTGGGAATTGGTGATAAGGTTTTTCTACCAAATGATACTTATGGCAAACCAGTGTGGGTGAAGGATAGGCAGTGTATTGTACTAGCTTTATTGGGTCTGCTCCAAGAGAAAGAAAGACAAAGACGGGAAATGGAGGGGGACGGGAGAAACAAAAAGAAAAAGAATTTTTTTTTTTTTTTTTTTTTTTTTTTTTGAGACGGAGTCTCGCTCTGTCGCCCAGGCTGGAGTGCAGTGGCGCGATCTCGGCTCACTGCAAGCTCCGCCTCCCGGGTTCACGCCATTCTCCTGCCTCAGCCTCCCGAGTAGCTGGGACTACAGGCGCCCACAACCGCGCCCGGCTAATTTTTTGTATTTTTAGTAGAGACGGGGTTTCACCGTGGTCTCGATCTCCTGACCTTGTGATCCGCCCGCCTCGGCCTCCCAAAGTGCTGGGATTACAGGCGTGAGCCACCGCGCCCGGCCCAGAAAAAGAATTTTTTAAACCACATCAGAATTTCTAAGTAGCCTAGAAAATTGAGCAGTAGAAGCCACCCAATGAACATACACTGCCTTGGCAATGGGGCTTCCCTTGAGGAGGATAATCTCCATTTAACTAATATTGACATAACTGGGACCTTGGAGGATTCTTGTCCATTCTCTCACCCCGTTTCCTTTTCCAGAAAATAAGAGAATTGAACTCAATGTTGTCCAAGAGATTTTCTAGTTCCGAAATTTTGCTTTCAGCCAGTACTAACATATGCAAAGCAGCACTCTAAACACTATGAGAGACCAGGCACAGTAGTTCACGTCTGTAATCCCAGCACTTTGGGAGGCCAAGGTGAGCTGATCACCTGAGGTCAGGAGTTCGAGACAAGCTTAGCCAACAGGGTGAAACCCCATCTGTACTAAAAATATAAAAATTAGCCGGGTGTGGTGGCAGGCGCCTGTAATCCCAGCTACTCAGGAGGCTGAGGCAAGAGAATTGCTTGAACCCAGGAGGCGGAGGTCGCAGTGAGCCAAGCTCATGCCACTGCACTCCAGCCTGGGTGACAGAGCGAGTCTCTGTCTCAAAAACAATAAAAAATAAAATAAACACTGCGAGAGACACAAAGATGGAAAAGATGGACCCCTTGCCCTCTGGTAGACTTTACCCTCTTTGAGTCTTAGTTCTCTCATCTGTAAAACCGGGTGGGTGAGAGGATGAAAGGGAATGTATTTGTAAAGCACCTCTTAAGTGCCCTATAACTGATGTCTATTATTTGTAACGTGGGATTCATAAACTTGTAGAGGGTTAAGATGCTCCAATGAGCTAGAAGAAGTAAAAGTCCTCTTTAAATGTAAGTACGAGTCCATACGTGAGGGACAAGTCTGTCGCATTTATTTTTTGGCAGCATGAATTCAATGACTTCAGCAGTTCCAGTGGCCAATTCTGTGTTGGTGGTGGCGCCCCACAATGGTTATCCTGCGACCCCAGGAATCATGTCTCAGGTGCCCCTGTATCCAAACAACCAGCCACAAGTCCATCTAGTTCCTGGGAACCCACCTGGTTTGATGTCGAATGTGAATAGGCAGCCTGTGCAGAAAACTTTGAAAGAAGGCAAAACCTTGGGGGTAAGTGGGATTTCCCTTTGCAGGCCACGGACTACACAGCTGGACTGACAGCAGAGGGGAAGGGAAGGCCTGGGAAATACACAAACACTACGTCTCGCAAGTGAGGCTGAGCTGATCGCGCCTTGCCAAACACAGGTCTCTTAGAAAGAAAGCTCAGCTGCACAACATCATGGGGGAGGCCTCTGTACAGGCCTTGTATTTTCTGATTTAGGCATTTTAGGAAAGAGAAAGAAAAGCAACAAAAAAGCATTGTGCTTGAATGTTGATCCTGTTGCCAGGCTCCATGCCCAGCCCAGTGGCCTCAGAAGAAAGGGAAAGGGGTCCCAGCAAGACCAAAGCAGACCACAAGGTGGAGTCAGAATCCAGTAAGATCGAATCAAATAGTTGCCCAACAGGAAACAAAGCAGGTTAGGCAATCAACAACATAAATGCTCACAGTAACCCCTGAAAGGCTGTCCTGCGCAGGACAAGGAAAGGCCCATTTCACTGTGTAGCCAAATGATGATGAGCATGAATTCGGATGCAGACTGCCCGAGCTCCGACCCTAGCACTACGGGAACATAAATTGATACAACCCTTAGGGAGGGAAATTTGTAACTGTCAAATTTGCAAAATATCCAATAATTCCATTACTGGAACTTCATCCTCCAGATATGCCTGTATCCACAAAAACTGTGATATGTATGAGCTTATTCATTGCAGCGTGGTTTGTGATAACAAAAAAATTGTAATATACCATCAATATGATACTGGTTAAGTCAGTATATTGTGCATCCAAAGAATAAAATGTAGTGGAGCTATAAAAAGCACAAGAAAGCTCTTTATGTAATGATAGGGACACACCCCGAGATATGGAGTTAGTGGAAGAAAGAAAGGGGCAGACACTGCGTATTATTTGCTGACATTTATGTGAATTTATGGAAATAATATATTTGTATTTGCTACCACGTGTGTAATATACAAACATACACAGATGTTCTTTCATTTACAATGGGATTATGTCCCAATGTACCCATCATAAATTTAAAATATCATAAGTCAAAAATACATTTAATACATGTAACCTACCAATCATCGTAGCTTAGACTCACCTACCTTAAACATATTCAGAACACTTAGGCTAGCCTACAGTTGGGCAAAAATCATCTAACACAAAGCCTATTTAATAATAAGTTATTGAATATCTAATGTAATTTATTGAATATTGGACTGAAAGTGAAAAGCAGAATGGTTGTATGGGTACTCCAAATACGGTTTCTACTGAATACATGTCACTTTCACACCAGAATAAAGTTGAAAACTCTTTGTTTTTTTGAGACAGAGTCTCACTCTGTCACCCAGGCTGGAGTGCAGTGGCACGATCTTGGCTCAGTGCAACCTCTGCCTCCTGGGTTTAAGCGATTCTCCTGCCTCAGCCTCCCAAGTAGCTGGAATTACAGGCACCTGCCATCATGCCTAGCTAATTTTTGTATTTTTATAGAGACAGGGTTTCACATGTTGGCCAGGCTGGTCTTGAACTCCTGACCTCAGGTGATCTGCCCATCTCAGCTTCCCAAAGTGCTGAGATTACAGGTGTGAGCCACTGCGCCTGGCCCACATGGCACTTTTTATAAGGATACCAGTCATATTGGATTAGAGACCCATTCTACTCCAGTGTGACCTCATCCTGGCTAATTACATCTGCAACAACCGTATTTCAAATAGAGTCACATTCTGAGGCACTCAGCGTTAGAATTTCAACATATGGATTTGGAAGAGGGTTGGGAGAGGGGAGCATAATTCAACACATAACAATATCCTAAAGAAATAAGAGATGAAGGCAAATTTTTACATACAAGAATGTTTATCACAATGTTACATATAATAGAAAAAAGTAAAAATAATCTTACCTGTCCAATAACTCTGTCTCAACTACTCCACAGACCATCCATAATGGGATCTGAGCAGCCCCGAAAAAGCATATGTTCCAAGAATACCATGAGGACACATTCATGATGAAATATTAAGTTAATAAAATTCAGGGTCATGTTGTGCTATCAAGGTATATATTCGAAAAGAATAATGGGAGAATACACCAAAATGTAAACAGTTGTTTTCTCCAGGCGGCGGGGAGATTATACGTAGTTTTTATTTCATTTTTGTATTTCCCATATTACTTTTTAGGCCATGAAAATAAAACACATATTAAAATTAAAAGTAGGCTCATAGGGGAGGCAGGACCCAGCCTCAGAAACAAGACTTCAGCTTGTGGCTCTCCTGACAGGCCATCCAGATCATCATCGGCCTGGCTCACATCGGCCTCGGCTCCATCATGGGGACAGTTCTCGTGGGGGACTACCTGTCTATTTCATTCTACGGAGGCTTTCCCTTCTGGGGAGGCTTGTGGGTGAGTAATGCAAGTACTCCTGCAGATGAGTCCCCAGAAGGTGCCAAGGCACTCAAGGCCACCTTGCCAAGTTGTGCAGCTGTGCCCTGCAGAAGGTTCCCAGCCACCCAAATGTGGGGGATAGGAATCCAGCCAGCCCTGGCCTTGTTCCACAAGTATATGAGTTTGATAGGGCCGCCCCAACAAAGTGTAGTGCCACAGGTTGGGTGGTTTTAACAACAGAAATTTGTTATCTCACAGTTCTGGTAGTTGAAAGTCTGGCATGGAGATATTAGCAGAGCGGTTTCCCCTGGGGTCTCTCTCCTTGGTTTGCAGATGGTCTTCTCCCTGAGCCTTTCCACGACCTTCCCTCCATGCCTGTGTCCTAGTCTCCTCTTCCTACAAGGACACCAGTCATATTGGATTAGGGTCCCCCCGATGACGTCATTTAACCTGAATTACAGTTTTAACAACCCTATCTCCAAACACAGTCACATTCTGAAGCACTACAGATTAGGGCTTCAACCTATGAAATTTGGTGGGAGATAGAGGGTGTGGACACAATTCAGCCCATAATATCAAACTACAACCCCGTAAGGTGACTTCCCCTCAAAAGGGATGTATTTTCTTTTTTCTTTTTTCTTTTTCTTTTTTTTTTTTTTTTTTTTTTGAGATGGTGTCTCATTCTGTTGCCCAAGCTGGAGTGCAGTGGTGCATTCTCGGCTCACTGCAATCTCCCCTTCCCGGGTTAAGCAATTCTCCTGCCTCAGCCTCCCTGGTAGCTGGGATTACAGGCGTGCGCCACCACGCCTGGCTAATTTTTGTATTTTTAGTAGAGACAAGATTTCACATTAGCCAGGCTGGTCTCAAACTCCTGACCTCAGGTTATCTGCCTGCCTCAGCCTCCCAAAGTGCTGGGATTACAGGTGTGAGCCACCGCACCTGGCCAGAAGGGATGTATTTTCTTAATTCACAAAGAAAACATCCACATGTAAAGAATACACTGGGAATAGCGCCTGGCGTTGTTGAACACAGGCCCACAAGCCTGAGCTCCAGGAGGAAAACACACAGCAAGAGTGAAGAGTGGCTTCCCAGCTGTAGAACAGCAAGGGTGTGAGTGTTTCAGCAGCAGGGTCTCAATCTAGATCTGCAGATGGGCTTTGGGTGCTCCATTTTGGCAAAATACCTAATATGTTAAAGGTGCATTATTTTTCTGGAAGGGTCCATAGCTTTCGTCAGATTATCAGAGTGATCTGTGACTCCATAAAATGTTAAGAACTACAGTCCTTCCACGTCAGTTTATTACCTTTGTGGTTCCTTTGCAATGTCCCCCTGCCCACACACACACATACACACACACACACACACACACTCTCCTTCTTCCCTCTCCACCTTCCTTTCTCCTTTCTCTCCCTTCTGTTACAGTCTTTCTCCTGACTCACACACCTACCTATGACACTAATGCAACTTTCCTCATAAATGGCACAACTCCAGAGTAACCTAGGTGCCAGTCCAAGTCACTCTACCTCGTAAGAGTTAAATAAAATAGCCTAGAGCTATCTCCATCCCCCACAGCCACACAAGGTCTGCAAATGAACAGGGCTCCTCTAGCAAGGCTCTGCACACACCCAAACTCAGAACTCAAGCCCCTTTTCCTTCCCATAACCACTCACAAGATACCTGTTCCTGTATCTCCGACCTTCGTGGAATGCGGGGCTGCGGAGAGGGCTAGCATCACGGCCACCCAGGCCTACCATTGAGCACACAATGCCTGCCACTGAGCACTGGATTCCAGCAAGTGCCGGTGAGCAGCAGGCAGTTGTCCTGACATCTCAAATGCCTCACTGACCACGCCCCCTCCCACCAGGCTGCTGAGTCCCTTCAGCCCTCGTGACTTTCCTCCTTTTGCTCTTCTGCAGGGCAGTTGTGCTCTTTGCTGCTTTTTTGATCCCAGGACTGTCTTTCTATTTCCCAAAGATCAATATCCTCTTCTGAAACAAAGGCCCATCTCCTCTGGCACCTCAGAAGGACTGAGAGGGACATCGAAAGTCCAGCCCTTCCTCCCCATCAAATCTCTACAAACAGAAGGGTGTGAACCTGAGATTTGTTTTTCCACTCATAGGAGAATATGGCCTTGGCCTTGGAAGGCAGAAGCTGCTGGAATAAGTTTTCATTGTAAATAACTATTTCCACTCTATGGCACATGCACCTGCCCTGGGTGGGAGGGAACATGGGTTGAGGGTTAGGAACATGGAGTCTGAAATCAAGCTGCCTGGATTTGATTCTCAAATGCATGTGCCATAGAGTGGAAACAGTTATTTACAACGAAAACTCTGCTGGATGATGTTGTGTGAGTTGCTTACAATCTCCAAGCCTTAGTCTCCTCGTTGATAAAATGGCAAGAGTAATAGTGCTTGATGGGCCACCATGTGGTTAAATGAGGCGAGGTTAAATAAGCACTTCGTGTGTTGGCAGGAGGGCGGTGATGGGTTGCTAGTCAGTATGCGGCTTCTTTTGGGAGTGATGCAAATGTTCTAACTTAGATGGTAGTGATGATTGCACAACTCTATAAATATACTAAAAATAATTGCATCATGTACTTTAAATGGGTGAATTACATGATATATGAATTATATGTCAATGAAGGCTTTTTGTAAAAAGAATTTTCTATAGTGCCTCACAAATGCTAGCTCCTATTAAATCATAGCTCACGCCCTCTCATACCACTGTTGCTAACCCATTGGGCCAATGATGGCAAGCAATCCCATCAGCCACAGTGCCTGCAGAATACCAGTGTTGGATGAAATGCACACAGTCGACATCATCATCCTGTATTTGATGTTCAGCATTGTAGGAACACAACGTTTATCTGAGTAACTAAAAGTTATTTGTCCAGATATGCAGACAGGCAAGGATTGATTTCAGGCTTCTCTCTAAAAGCATCAGAGAAGACGCTGGTAACCCCTTCCTTCTTCCCTCCAGAGACACCAAACCTAACTGAATCTTGATATAAAGATTGGAAAACAATAGGGTGTACATGTGGGAAAATAAAATACAGGGAAATAATCCAACATTTATTGAGCATCGACTATATGCAAAGATATGCTAAATGCCAGATATAGGGCATAAGTTATCTCATGACAATGACTCTTGGGAAGAGCTAGAAATTTTTCTATTTTGAAGATGAGGAAATAAAGATTTAGAGAACTTAATAACTTACCTAAGGTCAAGAGTTTCTAGCTAGAATTTAAAACCAGGTTTGCTGGGTCCTAGAATATATATTTACCCCACCCCAGGGCCCTTTCACGCAGTACAGAACAGCTCATTTTTTCTGTTCCCCATGTTGAGCTGATGGTTCCAGCAAAGGTACCCACTGTGTGTGACCAGAATCACAGAAGCCTGGGGAAGGGCACCCTAGCCCCTGACCTCTTTCTAAACCCACTCTGTTCTGCACCAGTTTATCATTTCAGGATCCCTCTCTGTGGCAGCAGAAAATCAGCCATATTCTTACTGCCTGGTAAGTTACACTCTGAGACCAGCTCTTCCAACTGGAGACTTACAGAATGGTGTCACAAGGGGGAAAATAAGGTCACATATGATTCCTCCCGCAGCCTTGCACCTACTATAACCAGACACAAGGTGCTCACATACATTTCTGCTCAGGCAGACTGGCCACAGGAGCCTAGCCCTGGAGTCACATGTAGAAAAGTCCCAAGAGGATGCAGAAGTGAGAAGGGGCAATACAGTCACCTTAGCTAAGGCATCAGAGTATGGAGAGCGGGAGAAAGAGACAGGTAACAGCTTTCCTAAGAAACCCTGCCATGGAGAGGCACAGAGCTCCCAGGGGCCCAGGGCTGCCCTCTAGCAGAACAAGGAGCCAAGAATACCTCCAGTACACAGAGCAGGGCTCCGGGGATCTGAAGGAGGCTCAGTCACTTGCTTCCCTAAGGAATCCAGCCGACAGAGCTCTGATAATCAACACAGACAGAGCTTTGTGCTCCCCTAGTAACAGACCAAGAAAGTACCTTCATTTGTCTCACAAGCAGGGTGAGGGTACCCTTTATGAAGGGTAAAGGGACTCAAGGTGACCAGGTCCCTACAACCAGATGAGATCTATTTCAAAGTCTTCAAAAGAAAGCTCAAAATATCAAAGCATATCTTTCTGCACATGACCCAGAATCGTGGAGTATCTGAGCCTATCACAGCCTGAGACACTTGAGCTGAGGCTGTATTTATCCTATGGGACAAATAGGTCAAGTGTTTCCCAGAAACTATTCTTTTTTCTTTTCTTTTCTTTTCTTTTTTCTTTTTTTTTTTTTTTTTTTTTTTTTTTTTTTTGAGACGGAGTCTTGCTCTGTCCCCCAGGCTGGAGTGCAGTGGTTTGATCTCTACTCACTGCAGACGTCGCCTCCTGGGTTCAAGCTATTCTCCTGCCTCAGCCTCCTGAGTATCTGGGATTACAGGTGCACACCACCATGCCCAGCTAATTATTGTATTTTTTGATATTTTGGTAGAGATGGAGTTTCACCATTTTGGCCAGGCTGGTCTTAAACTCCTGACCTCAGGTGATCCGCCTGCCTTTGCCTCCCAAAGTGCTGGGATTACAGGTGTGAGCCACCACGTCCAGCCCCAAAGATTATTCTTGAGAACATTTCTCCCGTGCTATGCTCAATGAAGATAGTTAGATGAACTTGGGAAAATCTCCATGTATTGTCCTCTCTCTGAAAGATCTAAAAGATCTAAAATCCTCATTAAAGGCTCTGAGATCTAAAAGATCTGAAAGATCTAAAATCCTCATTAAAGGCTCTGAGATCTAAAATCCTCATTAAAGGCCCTGCCATGATGATCTGTTTACCTTTGCCCAACCCAACTATTTTCAAAGCTAACTTACCCCCAAAACCTTTCTTGCACAGAACACCTCTTTACTTGCAGTGGAAATAGGGTACCTGGGATTTGCATTAAGAAACATTTATTGATGAAAAGAGTTATAGAGATGGATGGTGGCAATGGTTTCAGAGCAGTGCCGATGTATTTAAAGCTACTGAACTGTAACACTTGAAAATGATTAGGATGTTAAATTTTACATTGCATATATTTTAACACAATTTTAGAAATTGGGGGGAAAGAGAAACACTTGTTGGGTCTCCATTCATCTCAGTTATAACGGTTTTTCTTGCCCACCCTGACCCTCTGTGTCTTCTTCAGCTGTCTGGCAGTTTGGGCTTGAACATCGTCAGTGCAATCTGCTCTGCAGTTGGAGTCATACTCTTCATCACAGATCTAAGTATTCCTCACCCATATGCCTACCCCAACTATTATTCTTACGCCTGGGGTGTGGTGAGTATCCCTCTCAACCAAAGATCCTCTAAGTTCTGAATTAGCTCCATTGAGAAAACTCCCAGAAAGGACCTGACAACCAAGCTTCCTCATTGAACATGGTAGGAAAAGGAGGTGCTTTCAGAATAGGAATAAAGTTTAAAGTCCTTGACCCATGGCTTTAAGCACATGACCTTTCTCAGTTTGGGTCTCTGCCTTTGTAAAACAATACCTACCTTGTGGCAGTGTTGAGAGAATGAAATGCAATTTTACAAAGAATACATATGTACCCACCAACCAGCACCTCTCCTCACATTCTCTGCCTTCTTGCCCATTACTATAAGCAAGAGGTTAGCAAACTTATTCTCTAAAGGACCAATAGTAAGCATTTAGGGTTCTGCAGGCCTACAGTCTCTGTCATGCAGCTATAGCTGCCTAATAGCAGCCACAGAAAACACTAAACAAATGAACATGTCTGTGTTCTGAGAAAACTTTATTTACAAAACAGGCAGCAGGCAGGATTTGACCCATGGATCATAATTCGCCAACCTCTACTACACACTAGCACTGTCCAATAGAAATATGCAAGCCACATATGTTATTTTAATTTTCTAGTTGCCACATTTAAAAGAGAGAGAGAGTGAAAGCAATGGGTGAAACTGATTTTAATAATCTGTTTTATTTAACCCCGTATATCCAAAATATTGTCATTTCAACGTGTAATCAGTATAAAAACTTGGTTCACTATTTTGCATTTGGGGAACTAAATCTTTGAAATCCAGTGTATATTTTGCACTTATGGCACATCTCGATTTGGGACCAGCTGCATCTCGAGTGTTTAAAAGCCAGATGGGAATTGTGGCTGCTGAATTGAACAGGGCAGCTACAGATGAGCTACCTGTGTCCCATGTAAATTCAATCCTCCATCTGCACAACTGAGTCCATCATCTCCTACCTGCTGAAGTTCTCCTCCCCTCTCCCTCACCCCATCTCTCCTCTACATCATCAGTCTTTCGCCCTTTACTGGGGCTTTTGCATCACATTAAGCATGCTTTTGTTTCTTAAAAAACAAACCAACCAACCTCCTCTTCGTTCTACTTCCTTTACCCGCTACCACCATATCTCTCTGACCCTCTTGGCAGACAAATTCTTAAAAGAATTGTCTACACTTAGTGACTCCAATCCTCTTCTCTCATATTCTCTCTGAACCTGCTCCAATTAGACTTTCAGCCTTGCTTCCCCCAAACACTTGCTCTTCTCCAAATCCCCACTGGGGTGATTGGTCCTTCTTCTCCGAGGGACTTTGCTTGACTTCCGGCCTCCACCCTCACTGGTTGCCCTCTTCTCTGTCTCCTCTGCTAGTTCTCTTTTTCCCAATCTCTTAGGCTTAATAATTGGTTCTCTGGTTTTCTCTCTCTATTCATTTGTCTATCTCATTTAGTCTGGCAACTTGCAACACCTTGTCTATGATAATTCTTCCAGAATACGTGGCTCCAGCCAAATCTTCTCCCCTACACAGCACTCTAGCACGTCCAATAGTCAACTCAACAGCTCAAAGTTCATACGTCCAAGTCTGATCTCCAGATTTCACTTCCCAAACCTTCTCTACTCAGTTTTCCTGATTCCAGTTGATGGTAACTCCATCCTTCCAGTTGCTCAGGACAAAACCTTGGAGTCATCATTGACCCTCTCTTTCTGTTACACCTCACAGCCAATCCCTCGGGCAATCCTGTTGGTTCTACTTTCAAAATGCATTCAGAATCCTGCCATTTTCCCCCAGCCCCTCTACTCCCACACTGGCCCGAGCCACCGCATCTCTCATCTAGTCATGAAAACAGCCTCCTAACTGCTCCCCTTCTCCTACTCTGGCCTCACTGCCGCTGTTGATAGCATGGTCACCAGAGGGATCCTTTGGAGACATAAGATCACATCACTTCTCTGCTGGCATCTTACTCAGAAAAAAAGTCAGTGTCCTTCCAGCAGCCTAAGATGCTGGCCCTCTGGTGCCCCCAGACCCAGGCTCTGCTGCCATCCTCTGGCTCTGCTGCTGAACCATGGGAACCTCCTTGATGTTTTCTCCAACACTCCAGGCATGTTTCCACCTTCAGGCCTGGAATGTTCCCTTTGACTGGGGCACTCTTCCCTCAGATGTTCCCACAGCTTCCTCCGTCCCTTCCTCACCTCCTTCAGATCACTACTCTGCAACCACCTTCCCAATGAGGCCCACCTTAAGAACCCAACACCCACACTCTCCCAGTAACCCGCTTCCCTTCCCCTCATCTATCTTTCCTGTAGTCTATACATCTAACACCCTCTGCAACTGACTTATTTACTACATTTCATGCTTACTGTCTGTCCCTAGAATGAGCTTCTTAAGGACAGGGATGTTTTCTGTTTCACTCACTGTCATACCTCAAATACCTAGAACTGTGCCTGGCACACGGTTGACACTCCATAAGCATTTGTCAAGGAATAAATGAATGTGCCAGCTGTGATGTATACTCAGTAAACATCAACAGCCATTAACTGTTGTTTATATTCGATCGGATCTTTTTATCTGCAGGAGACGTAAAGACTTATCTTTCCAAGATTCTTAGGCAAAGCCCCTCCCTAGAGACCCTATGGACCAAGTCCATGTCATTTATCAAAAGTACCTTGAGTCTCTCCCCTCCCAGAAACATTTTATGACTCCCAGATACTGTAGGATTAAAGTCCAAATTCCTCAGCCAGGTATTTGCCCTCTCTGGGGGGTCTGGCTCTGTCTCACTGTGCCCTACAGTTCACCTCCCTTCGACTCTCTCACTCACCCTGAACCCCAGCTACTCCCATCCACTGGGAGAGGCAGCCACACCAAGTATGTGGGAATTTTCCTGCTGGGAAAGAACCAATCAGGGAGGCATGGACTGCCCAATACAAGAAATTAAGAAGCAAATGCTGGTGGAGGAACTAAGGGAAAGGAAGATGGGAGAAGAGTTTAGGAAAGACTAACCCCAAGCAGCATAGCTATTTGCCCTGGATTAGAGGGAGCAGCAATTTTTGATTCAGAAAACTTGGCTTTTAATCTTTGTTCTGCCAATGATTGATCTTGGAATGAGAACTCGCCCCATGCCCACCACCCATTCCAACTTCAAGCCTCAATCATCCCATCTGAATGTGGAGGGTCGGGCTGCATCCGAGCTTTACAAATAATGACCCAAGGAATGGAGAGGCTCCAGGGTTTCAACAGCAGGAATTATTTTTCATCAAATAACAAATATCTCAGATGCTTGAGGGACCCCTTTTCCATGATAGATTTTATGTGTAAAAAAATTTTATTTAAAAAAAATTGAAGAGGACCAGCATATTTTGCCCGGGCCATTCTACTCTAAGTCTCTGTGATCCGTTGACTTGGACATCATTATCCTGCCCTCCCCTTTTCTTGGGACAACTGCCTCTACCCTCACCCTCTCTAAATCCCTTCATGAGAATGAACCTCTCACTCCTCAGTGCCCTGAGATATCTTTTTGCTGTTCTGTAGCTCTTACCCCATCTGATGTGAATTATAATTATCATCTGCATCTGTTTTCCTACTAGCTTGTGCCTCCCAGGATGCATTTCTTAGCAGCTTCTACCAAACCACTTGCTAAATAGAGAGGAAGGAGAAGAAAAGGGTCTAAGGAGAGGCCTCTCCAAAAGAGAGAATTCTCCAAGCATCTGGCTGTCACCAATACTGTTTTTAAAAGTCATAATTGAGATAATTGAGGCTGGGCGTGGTGGCTCACACCTGTAATCCCAGCACTTTGGGAGACCGAGGCAGGTGGATCACTTGAGCTCAGGAGTTCAAGACCAGCCTGGGCAACGTGGCAAAACCCCATCTATACAAAATATACAAAAATTAGCCAGGCATGGTAGCGTCTGCCTGTAATCCCAGCTACTTGGGAGGCTGAGGCACGAGAATCACTTGAACCCAGGAGGTGGAGCTCACAATGCTGAGCTCATGCCACTGCTCTCCAACCTGAGTGGTAGAGCGACACTCTGTCTCAAAAAAATTTAAAAATCATAATTAAGAGGCATTTATTTGGTACCTACTGCATGCCATCCACCTTCACTATGAAATATTCTCATGACACATAATTGAAACCCAAATGGCAATGGGAGTCATTCCTGGACCTTTTAGATTGAAACTCTCTTCCTAGACACTCTGGGCCGGGCGCGGTGGCTCAAGCCTGTAATCCCAGCACTTTGGGAGGCCGAGACGGGCGGATAACGAGGTCAGGAGATCGAGACCATCCTGGCTAACACGGTGAAACCCCGTCTCTACTAAAAAATACAAAAAACTAGCCGGGCGAGGTGGCAGGCGCCTGTAGTCCCAGCTACTCGGGAGGCTGAGGCAGGAGAATGGCGTGAACCCGGGAGGCAGAGCTTGCAGTGAGCTGAGATCCGGCCACTGAACTCCAGCCTGGGCGACAGAGCGAGACTCCGTCTCAAAAAAAAAGAAAAAAAAAAAAAAAAAAAAAAAAAAGACACTCTGGAAGGCCCCATTCTCCTGGGTATTCTTGGGTAACAGCAAGTGAGGTTTTTTTTTCTCCTGGTTACCTCCTGCTATGGTTAAATTACTTCAGTTTGGGGATCCTTTCACTGACTCTCCTTCCCAAGCCAGAGAAACAGCCCCAATTCCTCCCCTCCACAAAACACCACTGTCACAGTCAAGAAAGTCTTCTCAGACGCTGACTTTTTCCCAAAGGTTCAGAGGGATGGTGGAGGTTTACCTCAGAGCCCAGCAAACCACCGATTACTGAAGATTAGACATCCTTGCTTTGAGAAGTCTTCATTTTTCACAGGAAAAATTCATTTTCCTGTGGCCTCCCCCGTCCCACTACGGTGTTCTGCTCCTTTTTCCTCTAACCATCTCCCTGTTCTCTCTGTGGCTTGTCCATACCCTCCAATTCCTATCCACGGCCTCCCCAGAGCAGTGTCACTGCTCCCCTGTCTGACTCCAGAGCACGCCCTCAGGTCTCCACACCCGAAGCAAACTCTCAAGGGGCTTCCCTAAACATGGTCATCCCTTTTCTCAGAGGAATACTACCAAGTAAATGTTGCAATAACAATTCTTTTACTCCCACACTTGATCCTTACAAAAACCCGGTGGGAAATTTCCCCCCGTGAGTCTGAGAGAGGATAGGGGACTTCCACAAAGCCATAGAGAGTCCATGGCAGGGCCCCAGTGAGAGGTCAGTTCGGACCCCAGTCCAGTGCTCCTGTCCTCCCCATCTGCTCTGCCTCCAGAACCCTGGATTGGCGATTTCTGGCGTGCTGCTGGTCTTCTGCCTCCTGGAGTTTGGCATTGCATGCACATCTTCCCACTTTGGCTGCCAGTTGGTCTGCTGTCAATCAAGCAATGTGAGTCCCAGGGCTCCTCAGTGGGTGGAACGATGCCCCCAAAAAGGTGGAGACAAGGGAGCGCTTTGTGCTTTCCACTGCCTGCTCAGGAGCAGGAGTAGTTCCTCGGTGCCCGAGGCCTTTGGCACATGCCCGTCCTTCTTAGCATGCCCCCATGTGCCTGTGTTTTCCAGGTGAGTGTCATGTATCCAAACGTCTATGCAGCAAACCCAGTGGTCATCCCAGAACCAGTGACCTCACCACCAAGTTATTCCAGTGAGTTCCAAGCAAACAAGTAAAGCTACAGATTCTGGAAGCATCTTTCACTGGGACCAAAAGAAGTCCTCCTCCCTTTCTGGGCTTCCATAACCCAGGTCGTTCCTGTTCTGACAGCTGAGGAAATGTCTCTCCCACTCTTCGTACTCTCACCTTCATTCTTCAATCAGTCTAGTAAATCATGCTGTTTCTCTATCAAGAAGAAGACAGAGATTTTAAATGGATGTTAACGAAGAGGGCCTCCCTAGGGCACATGCACCTGCACATATGCGGGCATCCAGCCTGGGGCCTTGGCACACACACATTCATGTGCTCTGCTGCATGTGAGCTTGTGGGTTAGAGGAACAAATATCTAGACATTTAATCTTCACTCTTTCAATTGTGCATTCATTTAATAAATAGATACTGAGCATTCAATGTGTTCAAGGCTCTCTTCATGGCAGGAGGGGGCTGGACATTGACATGACACAGTCTTGGACCTCAAGGCACTTCTGACCTCAGGAGAGAGGACACCAGGACATCCAGGGAGCAATTTTCACTCACAAAGGGCAACATGGGGGAGAGGCAGAAAGAGTACAGAGTGAAGTATGATTTATTCTGGCTGTGATGCAGAAAGGAAGGAATGAGGAGAGCAGAGGACAGGTCTGGTTGGGGGAGCAACATCTGAATGCAGCACTAAAGGACAGTGAGGATTTTCAGGGTAATAAGGGACCACATGGTTTGGGAGGCCTTTGGAGAGAATGATCTGTCCTTTTAGATTCTGTTACCAATAATGCAACCAAATTCACAAATGTGCAAGAATGTAGAAGGAATCTTCCAGAGACATAAGGCCAGGACATCATTATCCATAAAAGGACTAATTCCAAAGAGAAACGGCTGTGTCATTATGGTTACCACTTCTGCATTTACAGTGGCAACAGCATCTAAAAGGACTAATCCTTTCAGCAGATGACTCACTCTCTCCAAAGGTCTCCCAAACAGCATGGTCCCTCATTACACTGAAAATCCCTCACTATCCTTTAATGACCCACTTAGATGTTGCTTCCTGAACCAGGCAAAATTTAAATATTGTTGTGTATGATAACCGATGGGCATCCAAGAAGTTGCATTCTGAGGGGTTAGAGCAATCATCTCTAAAGTCCAGGTGTTGTCAAGCTTTCCTTAGCTGCAGAAGCACTGCAAGAATTTGTTTGTTTGTTGTTTGTTTTGATTACTAAATACAAAATGTGATTTTGCTCTTGTAAATAACTTTGTTCTTGGGGTTATCTAAGAAGCTTCTTCTAAATGGCATGCAGTTAGAGATCTGTCACCTGTACACGTGCATCTTCTCATCTTCTCTGATCAGGGATCCTTCTGATGCCCATCAGCTAGCCAGGAACAGGAGAGTTTTCATTTGCTAGAACTAAATGGGCCTTAGGAATTACAGACCTCCCGAAAAATTGATTTCTCAAGTGAAATATGAGGCATGTAATATCCTGGTTCTAGATCAGTCCTTCACATATCTGTTTTGTAAGCCATGATTGAGCTCCCCAAAAGGGATCCATCTGTTTGCACCGTTCTTTGAGGGCTGGGTAAACAGAGCAAGCCTGCCCCTCTCACCACCTCCTTTCTTATTGCTGCCTCTTGCTGCCCCATCTAACTCCACACCTGCTTCTCATTCTACAGAACTCTACCCCTCAACCCTGACCCTCCATTCTGTTCTCAGAGCCTCCTTCCTGATATTTCTGACCTAGGAGTTAACTCAGATATTGCTAACATAGCTCACTTCCTACAGTGTAGGTCATCCCAGAGAAAGCATTTCTAACACATCTGGTGCCTCTCCAGATGGGGGCACCTGACCCGCCCTCCTGAAGTCACCATGGGGCTTGTTGGAACAGATTCTTTCCTATCTTATCACCTACTATATTAGTCCTGTGTTCTAGGCCCTTGTCCCAGGGGGACCAATTGCCAACGTAGGGTGACAGCTCACTGCATAAAATGCTATGCATTCTCTGCACCACCCCACAAGCCCTCCATCCACAGGGCTCCATACCCTCCCTATCCACTCCATAACAATGGAACATAAAACCCAGAAGAGATCTCAGAGATCTGTGGCCCACCCAGCTATTTAACCATAGCACTGTGGTAGTGCAATGGTTTAAATCTGCCCTCCAAAACTCATGTTGCAATTTAATTGCCATTGTAATGCTATTTAAAGGTGGAGTCTTTAAAAGATGATTAGATCATAAGGCCTCTGCCCTCATGAATGGAGTAATGCCATTATTTTGGGAGTGGGTTAGTTATCACAGTTGTGGGCTCCTGATAGAAGGATAAATCTTGGCCCCGTCCTCTCTCCACCTCATGTGCTCATTTGCCCTTCAGCCATGTTATGATGCATCAAGGCCCTCAGCCAGATACTGGCACCATGCTCTTGGACTTCCCAGCCTCCAGAACTGTGAGAAATAAATTTCTTTTCTTTATGAATTACCCAGTCTCTGGTATTCTGTTATAGCAATGTAAAACAGACTAAGACAGGTAGAGATAGAAATTTGCCCAAGGTCCTCAACCCAGTTAGAGGTATAGCCAGGTCCAGAACCAGAACTTCAGATGGCCAGTTCAGGACTCCTTGCAGAAGGAGGAGCATGTGGTTTAAAAAAAAACAAAGAAACAAAAAAAAACGGGTGATTAAGATTAAAACACTGTCTTCACTTCCTTAGCTTGAAATGACACAGGATCCTCTGGGTGCCACTTCACCAGTCAGAGACCTCCACAGCCAGCAGCACCTCTGCTAGAGTTTTGCTCCTGACTGCTGGGCTGGCTCCTCCCACTTGGCCCAGCAGGCTGTGCTCAGCTCATGCTACTGGCCTGGATCTCACACCCACCATGGGCAAGTTAGGCATGGAGCAGCAAGGGGTGTGTGAGCAAGTGAGCGAGAGTGGGGTCTGGCCATGGTACACCTGTGCTGGCTGCTGCGGTGGGGCAGGCAGCTCCAGGGGCCAGCACAGGCACAAGCTCTGTGCAAGGCTATAGCTGGACCAGGCATGTCTTAAGTGGCTTCCACCTTGAGCACTGGCATCTGGATGAGGGGAACGCATGGTGCCTGAACACTTAGAGATGCCAGCAACTGCAGAGCCCCAAGTGGGTGTTACAGTATGTCACAGCTCTGGCTCAGGGAGTACCAAGATCTGGGCTCCCAGAAGGGTCACAGCTCTTCTCTCATAATCCGGCGAATGAGAGCATGTCACCACCCAAAACTCGGCAGTCTGGCCAGAAACGTGTTTCAGCTTGGTTATTTTACAGCTTGTTTGATACTGCTGCCCTGCTCCAGCCCACAGCTCCTGGGCTGGCCTGGCCCTGCCCTGCCCTGCCATGTGGAGCAGCTGCCCAGTGCCAGTAAAGGGCAGGAGGGCTACAATGTTACAGCTCCTTTTGCAGCCGCCATTCCGTGGGTCCTGGGTTTTTGTCCTGTGTCCAGGAAGAATGAAGTTACATGGACAACCAGAGAGTGAGCAAGGCAGAGAAGAGTTTTACTGAGCAATAAAACAGCTCTTAGTGGAGAAGGGGCCAAAAGCAGGTAGCCCCTACCCAGAGGTGGGTAGTCCCATGTGGCTGAGTTCAGGGTTTTTATGGGCTCAGAATGGGTGAGTGCATGCTCATTGGTCCAGGGCAGGCCTGGAAAAAGCACCACTTGATTGGCTAAAAGGCATCAAGGAAGTTCTCACTCCAGGTCATGGACTTTACCTGGAACTGGCAGCCCAGTTTTCAGGCTTCAGGCTCTTTGGCTTGAGGGTCGGGTTTCACTGAGGACCCACCCCTCTCTGCCTTGGAATTTGGCTACCTCCTGTGGCTATCAACACCACTCTCCACTGGCTTTCTCCCCCAATTTCCCATTCACCGAAGATACCATTCTCACGAAAGTCACCAATGCCCTTCATGTTCCCAAGTCCAGTAATTCTGTTTCCTACCTTACTGACATCTGCAGCGTTTGACCCAGCAAACCACTTCTTAGAACACTGTCTTCTGGTTCTGCTCTGGCTTCTCCAGGTGTCCTCTTCATTCTCCTGCATGAACAACAATTTTTCCTTTTGTGCCTCCAATATGGCACTGCCCTTGACCTGCTTCTCAGTCAATGTACTCAACCCTGTCTCTCGGAGCTCTTGTGAGGCTCCAATATGCTAGTAAGTGCATGGAAATGCTGCAGAGTGATTATATCAATCAAACCTAAGCCTCACCATCCTCCAGTTTTGGACTATTTATGAAGGAAGTCATGCTATTTTTTTGTGCAAGTTCAAGTGCCACTTCCACAGGGAAGCTAAGAGTCTTTATAAGATAGGGGAAAAAAAAAAACAAGTTGACGGTCCTATCTTAAACTCAACGTGTGCAAGTTTCAATGTGTATTTTTCCTAATCTCACATTCAGCATGTCTCACACTCAACAAAATGTGTGGGGATTTTTCTCACGCTGACCATTTCTCTGGTGGACATCAACTGGCTGTCCTATAATTCAATTCACTTCTGACATTATCTACCCAGAGTTAGCGTCAAATCTCACAGCTCAAGGGCTCAGTCCCACAAAACTGCCCCTACTTCAAATGCCAATCATGAGTCTGGATCACTGGAACTTCTGACCAACTGGCTATAAATTATTTAAAAAAAAAAAAACCCACTCCCTCCTGGGTTTGACTGTGTTACAGCAGCTCACAGAACTCAGGAAAGCCTTTACTAACATTCACTTATTCATTATAAAGGATATTATAAAGGATACAGGTAAACAGCCAGATGGAAACATACATAGGGCAAGGCATGTGGGAAGGGACGTGGAGCTTCCATGATCTCTCCAGGCATACCACCTCCATGTGTTCAACAACCCAGGAGTTCTCCAAACTCTGTAGTTCAGAGTTTTTAGTGGAGGCTTTATCACATAGACATGTTGGATTATTAACTCAATTTCCAACCCCTCTTCCCTTCCCAGAGAATGGGAGTAGGGTTGAATGTTCCAAGCTTCTATCCATGACTTGGTTCTTCTAGTGACCAACTCGCATCCAGGAGCACAACAAGAGTCACCCAATAAGAACAAAGGTGCTATCACCCAGGAAATTCCTAGGGATTAGGAGCTCTGTGTCAGGAACCAGAGTCAAAGATCAAATATTAGAACAAAAGATTGTCCTAGCACCCCTATTGCTCAGGAAATTGCAAGAGCTTTAGGAGCTCTGTGCCAGGAGTCAGGGGCAGAGAACACATATATACTATTATTGTAATACAGGTTCCCATAGTCAGAAGCATCCAGGGTAAAGCAGACCTGTAGTGCAGTGAGGTTGGGGTCACAACATGATCCACCACTGCTGACGCCAAGTGCAACCTGGAGGACTGTTTTTTAGTCTTGACTGAAAAAAATTCTGGTTTTTGTATTATGGCTAAAAAAAAAACAGAACTGTGCCTTTATGTTTCACAGTAGCCAATTCACACTTGCAGCGTTTATAGCTCTTTCCAACCTCCCTAAGAACATTGGCACATCACATGGGGAAGGTATGTTTACGCTTGGAAAGGTGCATTTCAATGTCATGGGTATGTCATGTCAAAGAAAGACACAAGATGCCCAGAGCCCCCAGTCCCAATACCATGCTGTGACCCACACAACCCTGACTTTCCCTTCCCAGGACTCTCTGGCCACAGTGTATAGCATTCATGTTGCTGCACTGGCTGCTGACGGTAATTTCAGTCTTCCGAGGTGCTGACACGATGTCTTCAACAGCTCCTAGCTCTCTGCCAGGGCCAGGATAAGGTATGGCACATAGCAACTACTCACTGAATATTTGCTAGAATAAAAAGTAGTCTCTTACTTCCAGAAGAGAAATCCCTACATATCCATGCCCTCAGTCATTTGGCAATATGAGGTGCCTACTGTGTGTCTGGTGTGGGGCATACAGCAGTGAATAAAACAGATGCAGTTGTTGTGCCCTCCTAGAGATTGCATGCCAGTGTGTGACAGGCAAGCTGCTTGTCACTTAAGTGAAGAAAAGTGAGATGAGGGAAATGAACAGGATGCTTGTGTAGATGTTATTGGGGAGGGGAAAAGTGGGACCTAGTTTTAGATGGGAAGGCCTCTCTAAATAAAGGCATTTAAATTGCAGTCTGGAGGATAAAGGCTAGCTAGCCACACCAGAAGTACAGTGAAAACCATTCCAAGGGCCGGGCATGGTGGCTCACGCCTATAATCCTAACACTTCGGGAGGCCAAGGAGGGTGGATTGTTTGAGCCCAGGAGTTCAAAACCAGCCTGGGCAACACGGTGAAACCTCGTCTCTACAAAAAATACGAAAATTAGCCAGGTGTGGTGATGGGTGCGTGTAGTCCTAGCTACTCAGTAGGCTGAGGCGGGAGGATCACCTGAGCCAGGGAGGTCAAGGCTGCAGGAAGCTGTGATTGTGCCACTGCACTCTCGGTAACAGAGTGAGACCCTGTCTCAAAAAATAATTAATAATAAAATAAAATAAGAAAACTGTTCCATGCTCTTGCACTGTGTAATCACATGACAGAGACCACACAGCTCACAAAGCCTAAAAACACTTTCTATCTGGCCCTTTACAAAAAAACGTTTTCCAACCCTGGAGACTGATGATCACGATGACGATCAAGTCGCTGTCCTTGGTGTACCAGGATTGTGATGTCCCATGTCACTCGCTCACGGTGGGGATGAAATACCATGACCCACATCCCCTCCTGCCCTTGACACTCAGAGGCTTCCCTGGTGAAAGCAGTTAAGATGGACTCTGTGCCCACACGATCATGGTTCAGGGAGGTGGTACTCAGGACATAGGTGCTGAACATCTGGACTCGGAAGAGACAGTGGACACAAAGGGGCAGCTCAGGGAACATGGTTTGGAGCTGACCACCCTAGGGCTCATGGATGGACTGGATGGTATGGAGGAAGCTGAGAAAGAGGGGCAAATTGAGGATGAGTTTTCTGGCTCAGGTAACTGGGTCATGGTCCTTTACTGAGATGGAGAAGACTGAAATATAAAAACCAAGATTTTAGTAATATGTCCCTCAAGAACTTTGTGAAAGGAAAATATATCTTGGGACTCCAAAATCACTAAGCCAAGGGAAGAGTCAAGCTGCGAGCTGAGTCAGGCAAAC
The DNA here is from genome assembly GCF_037993035.2 of Macaca fascicularis. Classification (NCBI taxonomy): domain Eukaryota; kingdom Metazoa; phylum Chordata; class Mammalia; order Primates; family Cercopithecidae; genus Macaca; species Macaca fascicularis. The sequence continues at coordinate 13,534,791 of NC_088388.1, read as the reverse complement.
CTGCATCTGTTTTATTCCTAAATAAGATAGCTACAAAGATTAAAAAGCTGGCCAGGTGCAGTGGCTCATGCCTATAATCCCAGCACTTTGGGAGGCCGAGGCAGGTGGATCACGAGGTCAGGAGATCGAGACCATCCTGGCTAACACAGTGAAACCCCGTTTCTACTAAAAAAAAATACAAAAAATTAGCCGGGCGTGGTGGCAGATGCCTGTAGTACCAGCTACTCGGGAGGCTGAGGCAGGAGAATGGCGTGAACCCAGGAGGTGGAGCTTGCAGTGAGCCGAGATCGCGCCACCGAGCTCCAGCCTGGGCGACAGAGCAAGACTCCGTCTCAAAAAAAAAAAAAAAAAGCTACATACCTCCCTCACAATTTGCCCACAAGGAAGTTCCTCTTAGACAAAGGATAAACAGAACTCAAAGTCATACCTCTGTTTACCTGAGACAAAAGCACGTCTGATGGCTTCCTCTACCCTATTGTTTCACTAAGCCAGACTAAGGCATAAATGACTATTTCCTCTACTCTAAATTGTGTATTCAGTTAAAGGCTAATCAGAGACTCAGAAGAATGCAACAATTTGACTTGGCACAGTGGCTCACGCCTGTAATCCCAGCACTTTGGGAGGCCAAGGCAAGTAGATCACAAGGTCAGGAGTTCAAGAACAGTCTGGCCAACATGGTAAAACCCTGTCTCTACTAAAAATACAAAAATTAGCTGGGCATGATGGCGAGTGCTTGTAGTCCCAGCTACTCAGGAGTCTGAGAGGCAGGAGAATTGCTTGAACTCGGGAGGCGGAGATTGCAGTGAGCAGAGATCATGCCACTGCACTCCAGCCTGAGTGACAGAACAAGACTCCATCTTGGAAAAAAAAAAAAAAAAGAATACAACCATTTGTCTCTTATCTACCTACGACCTGGAAGCCCCTGCCTTGAGTCGTCCTGCCTTTCAGGACCAAACCAATGTATGTCTCACATGTATTGATTGATGTCTCCTGTACCCCTAAAATGAATAAAACCAAGCTGTGCCCTGACCACCTTGGGCACATGTCCTCAAGACCTTACCCTCAGAGGCTGTGTCATAGGCATGCCCTTAACCTTGGCAAAATAAACTTTCTAAATTGGTTGAGGCCTGTCTCAGATATTTTGGGTTCACAACTTGTAGTAACATAGAATTTCAGAGGTGGTCAGAAACTTAAAGATAACATACTCTAACCTCCATTTAGTGCTTGAGTATCCGCTATAATTTCCCCTGGATTTATATTATTAACATCACCTGGGAGCCTGTTAGACTTGCAAACTCTTTGGCCCCATCCCAGGCTTTCTGAATTAGCAAATCTGGGGACAGGATCCAGCAATCTGTTTCTGAACAAGCCTGCTGGATGTTTCTGCTGCACACTCTCAGGTTTGAGAACCACTGCTCTGCAGCTTCTTCTCAAATGACTGTTTTTCTCCTTTTGAGTACCTTCTAACATGACAGCGTATGTTCTGACGGTGTTTACAGAGGTATCCCATGCCATCTGTAGACGATTGTACCGAGAGGCTCTTCTTAAGAATGAACTATGTCAAAGCGGAATAAACTATGTCAAGTTTTCATGTGGGAGATTAAAAAAAAGAAAAAAAGACCTTTAGACTTGAGGAATCAGAGTATTAGATAAGACTCTGTCTCAGCCCATCCACTTGCTGCCAGTCTCTGGTAGGTTACGTCCCCCATATTCCCTTTGGTCAACCTTCTTCCCCTTCTCACCCCAGCAAGGCTAGTATCAGGTACACTTTTTATGTCTCATAAAGTTGAATCAACAACCAGGAATCAATAGAAACTATATAGGTACAGAGGGCAATAAAGGCAGAAGCAGCAACATTAGACTTCACCCAGGTAAGAGGGCAATAAAATGCCATAAAGGACAAACCAGCGGGCCAGTCCACAGACTGCAGGAAGCATCAGGCAATTGAACACTCCCCACCTCCACTACTGAACGCTGCCTGTGTGCTGGCCACGGGGCTGGTAGTGCTCAATAAATGCCTGTCAAATGAACACAGTCTTATGAAAATGGAAGTAATTAACATTTATTGAGTCTGTAATGTCTAACAACTCATTCTGTTCAATGCCCTTTGATAAAAGAAAAACTTCAGCCGAATTAAATTTAAAGGAGTTTAACTGAGCAATGAACAATTCACAAATCAGGTAGCCCCCAGAATCACAGCAGATTCACAGAGACTCCATGAGGGCCTCGTGGTCAGAACAAATTTATAGACAAAAAGGAAACATGATGTACTGGAATTGGAAGTGAGACACAGAAACAGTGAGATTGGTTATAGCTCCGCTTTTGCCTTATTTGAAGGCAGCTTGAATACTCAGTGGTCTATGAATGGTTGAAGTATGGCCGCTGGGATTGGCCAATGCTCAGCTATTGTTACTGACGCATACTACTAAGTTAGGTTTTCAATTTTGTCTGACTATTAAGCTAGGTTACAATTCATCCACAAGGACTCAAATATAGAAGTACAGAGTCCTTCTCAGGCTATATTTAGTTTGCTTTAACACCTTTCAGCTGCATGATCTCATTTTGTATTGCAACAATACAGAGTAGCATTATCTATACTTTAGGAAACAGAAATATGAAAAATCTGGGGCTCAGAGAGGATAAGTAATTTGCCCAAGTCTGCACTGCTAGTAAATGATCGAGCTGGATTTTAATCCGTGTCTCCTCACTCCAAATCCCATGCTCTTTTGCCACTGCAAAATGTATCTCTCACAGTTCTGGAGGCTGGGAAGTCCAAGACCAAAGTACCAGCAGATTTGGTGTCTGGTGAGGGGCTGCTTCCTGGTTCATAGATAGCAGTGCTCTCACTATGTCCTCACATGGCAGAGGGGCCAAGGGAGCTCTCTGGAGTCTCTCTTTTATTATATAAAGCTACTAATCTTATTCATGAACCCCTCATGATCTAATCACCTCCCAAAAAAACCCACCTCCAAATATCATTACATTGAGGACTAGGTGTTAACATACGAATTTTAGGATGACAAAAACGTTTAATCTATAGCACAGAGTACAAAAAGCTTATTGATACAGCTTCAGATTCCACACTGCAAGTAATCTTTCGGGAACTAACACTTGATTTTGGTGTATCAGGGGTTCTCAAGAAGCGGGAAGAGGTGAATTTGGCAATGTCTGGATGTATGTTTTGTTACCACAACTGGAGTTGAGGGAAAGGGAGCTACTGGTATCTAGTGGGTAGAAGCCAAGGATAATGCTGAACATCCTACAGTGCACAGGACAGCCCCTTCATCAAAGAATTGTCTAGCCCAAAGTGGCAATAATGTTGAGGGCTGAGAAAGAAGACAGCCCGTAATTATCTGAAAAGGCTATTAAAATACTCACTTTTCCAACTACCTATCTGATTTTCTTCATATACTTCAACCAAAACAACATACCAAAACAAACAATATATAAGCAGATGAAAAACTCTAGCTCTCTTCCAGTAATCCAAACAGGAAAGAGGTGTACAAACCTGATAAGGTTCAGGTCACACAGCCACAAAATGTGGAGTTCTGGCATTGGTGAAAACAGCAGAAACAGGAAGGTCATGCTCACCTTTCCCCACCACTTCTTCCCTGAAGCAACTCATAAGACCCTAATTCGAAAAGCACCCTCCAGGCCTGGGGCGGTGGCTCATGCCTGTAATCCCAACATTCTGGGAGGCTGAGGCAGGAGGATCACCTGAGGCCAGGAGTTTGAGGCTGCAGTGAGCTATGATTGTACCACCAGACTACAGCCTAGATCACAGATTGGGAGCTCAAAAACAAAAACAAAAACAAGGTAGAAAAGAAAAGTACCCTCCCTACACCCAGAGGAAAGGAACATCCTTATCTCTGAATACATGTGGTTACAAAGTTACATTAAACAAATAGGCCTTGCTAATTTCACCCCAGTTTATTACCATTAAGTCATGGTTTTTTGTTTAATCATACTTCACAATTATTCACGTCCTCAACAAACCTAGCATAAAAAGTACACAAGTTTATCTCTTTCTTCAGGTCTTTATTTCCTTATGAAGGCCCTCACGTCAAGCAAAACTTACATTAAATAAATGTGTGTGCTTTTCTCTTGTTAATCTGTCTTTTGTCTTAAGGGCCTTGGCCACAAATGTAGTGATGAGTGAAGAAAAGGTATTGCTCCTCTCCTACGAACCTATGAAACAATACCATTCTTCTCACTCATTTTTTTTATTTTGGAAAATAGAATTATTTTTTATTTAAAAGTATTTATTTATGGTAATATGTAACAAATATTTTTATTTTAAAATAGATTAATAAATAATTTTAAGTATCTCCATTTTAATTTCTAATATAGTATAAATATCAACAAATTTAACCCACATAAACAAGTGTTCTTTGAGAGTCCTTAATAACTTTTAAAAATGCAAAGGACTCCTGAGACCAAAGAGTGTGGGTCCTGAGACCAGAGTTTATGCTGTTATTCTCCTCCTCAAAGCCCTGCAAGAGTTCCTAGCAACCACAGAATAAAGTTAAATTCCTAACCATGGCATTCAAGACCCTATTCAGCTGCACTTCAGACCCTCTTCCCACAGCGTCCAAATCCCAGTCATCCAACCTCTCTGTCAATGGCTCCTGCCTTGAACTCACCAAATTCGGTCATCCATTCACTCATTCATCAAACGCCAAGCACCTGCCTCTGCAGGTAAGAACCAGATCCCACCCCTTAGGAGCTCAGAGGCTCATAAGGAAGGATACACACATACACGGATAACAGTGGGGCAAGGATGCAGGAGAGGTTCGGACAAAATGCTATAGGAGCCTGTAATTCCAGCACTTTGGGAGGCCAAGGTGGGTGGATAATCTGAGGTCAGCCTGGCCGACATGGTGAAACCTGGTGTCTACCAAAAGCACAAAAATGAGTCTGGTGTGGCAGGCACCTGTAATCCCAGCTAACCTGTAATTCCAGCTACCTGGGAGGCTCAGGCAGGAGAATTGTTTGAACCTGGGAGGCGGAGGTTGCAGTGAACCGAGACTGTGCCACTGCACTCCAGCCTGGGTGACATGAGGCTGAATGAGGGTGAATGAGGCTCTGTCTCAAAAAAAAAAAAAAAAAAAAAAAAAAAAGCCATGGGAGTTTGGAGTAGAATGCTGTCAAGGGACAAAGCACTTATTTTTTTCAAGTGGCAGCAGGTTTCCTTAGGGAATAACTGTTTTTGACTCTTTTGGTGTATGGGAAATGAAGCCCTCCTCCCATCCCAAGGAATGGCCAAGTTGGGGAGGGAAAAACAGAATTGTTCTGCACAATATTGCAGGGAGCGTCTGGAGATTCTGAGGGCAGCTCTGCAGGGGCCGGAGGACGAGGCCCTAGGATGGGAAGAAAAGGAAAGTGAGGAGAGGAAAAGGATGGAGCCTGGAAGCATGGAGGAAGTCCAAGGTCCTGGAGAAGAAAGGGTCCAGCTAAAGTTCTCTGTGACAGGAACGAGCAAGGGACTAAGATCAGAGACATCCAGCACTTGATTTTTAGTTCATTGCTCTGCTTTGGGGCATTGGCACCTTTCCCAACCCCTAAACTTTAGTAAAATTCTGCTACACAGAACCACTTCGTGTTTGAGTAAAGCTGTAGGAAAATCAAGGAAGAGGGAGTTTTCTAGCGCTGCCGTAACACAGGACCACAAACCGGGTGCTCTGTTAATGTAACGTACCGTCTCCCAGCTCTGGAGACTGGAAGTCTGAGATCAAGGTGTCAGCAGGGTGGGCTCCTTCTGGGGCTGTGGAGGACTCCATTCCTGGCCCCTCTCCAGGCTTCTGGTGGTCCGTGGGCATCTTGGGCACTCCTTGGCCTGTAGATGCATCACCCCAGAGTCTGCCTTCACGTTCATGCAGCCTTCTCCCTGTGTGCAAGTCTGTGCGATATTCCCTTTTTACAAAAACACCAGTCATAATAAATTAGGGCCCCTTTTAACCTCATTACTTTTGCCATGAAACTATCTCGGAATAAACTCACATTCTGAGATACTAGATAAGGGGTTAAGATTTCAGTATATCTTTTTGGAGGTTCCCATTTCAACCCACAGCTGGAGCTGTGTTCCAGGACTGAGTTCATGTGGGGTGGACAAGCAGCTGTAAAAGGGGAGATGTGAGGGAGATCAGGAGTGTATAGGCAACTGAGCAAGGAAATTGACTACGTAAAGCGTAATCTACATGAAAAACTCCTCCAACTTATTGGGAATGGAGCCACTATATATAGAATGGCGGCTTTAGCCAGTTCATGTAAACTAAAGGAAAGGGTGATTCTATAAGGCTGGAAAAAATTGGAGACACACACACACACACAAACATCCCAGGCAGCTCACATTTGGGGCATTTGGGTTTCAAAGATACTTCGTTTGACTGGAAAGTTCAGGGAAGGCTTTGTGGAGGAAGAGGCTTCAGGATGAGTGTTGGAGGATGGGATGAATCTGAACATGCTCCCACGCCTCTGGTTCACACTCTTCTGGAATACACTGTGCCTTCTGTGCAGCTTTGATCCAATCCTTCTTTCGATGTCCAATTTGAGTTACATGTCCAGTTCCATGTCCAGCCACTCGGCAAACCTCCCAGGACCAGCCCAGCCCTTTGACACATCTCCCAACTACGTTATCACTGATGTTCTGACTGAATATTTGTTTGTTCTATCCATGCTTGTACTAGAATTATCCCAACAGGGGTTATATTCTGTCTCGTCAAATCCTTGCAAATTCTAGAGCACCTCTTATCCTAGCATACCACCCAGCGCACACACCAGACACTCAATAAATGTTCACTAATGGCTCATAAGAGAAATCTATTGGCTCATGAAATCTTAATGACCCACTTCTGGATTTCTCACTTTCTCAGAGAGAAAGTTTTGAAGAAGATCCCATGGAATCCTACTTTAGCCAAGGCCATAAATACTCTGAGGGGCAAATAAACTCAACATGGATGCCAGAGATCACGTATTGACTCCAAATGAAACTGCAAAGAGGACTTTGGAACTTGAAAGAGAAACCTAATTTGAGTTTATTTTCTAGATGATTAACATTAAATAGTGCCAATCCATCAGCTAGCACCGATATTTCTAGATCAGGCTGCAGAAGCCCACAGAGCCTGAAGAAAGAGCATCCAAAGACTTCCCAGGACCACAAGGTAAGACTTCTGTGAATTCTTCTGCAAGACTGACAGAGCCTGGATAGCACCAGCAGAGACGTGGACCTAGGCAGTCCCTGGGAAGTGTCTCTTGGTAACCACAAGGAATCAGGGGTTCAGACATACAGTAGTGCCTTCCGGCAAGATAGCCGTGCAGCCACCCATCCTTGGAGGTGCTGGGAGTCTGGGAAGTAACTGAAGAGTCACAACAGAGAGCTCCTGTCTCTGCATGGACACAGCAATCTTAAGATAGAAGGCTGGAGACTGTGAGGCCTCTTCTGGCGGTCCTGCTCCCTGAGCCCAGCTGTAGGCATTGTAGGCATACTGCGATTGGGTCTACTTAGGACCTCAGTCTAGAAGTGGTAGAACGGCTTCTGACGGAACCACTCTTTTTGTTTTGTTTTGTTTTGTTTTGTTCTGTCGCTGAGGCTGGAGTGCAGTGGCGCGATCTTAGCTCACTGCAAGCTCCACCTCCTGGGTTCACACCATTCTCCTGCCTCAGCCTCCCTAGTAGCTGGGACTACAGGTGCCCACCAACACGCCCGGCTAATTTTTTGTATTTTTTAGTAGAGACAGGGTTTCACTGTGTTAGCCAGGATGGTCTCGATCTCCTGACCTCGTGATCTGCCCGCTTCAGTCTCCCAAAGTGCTGGGATTACAGGCAGAACCACTCTCTTTGTTCCTGACATTTTCCTGACAGGAGGTAGAATCTCAGGGGTCCCAGGAGCATCCCTCACAAGGCCCAGCTGTTTGTGCCAATTGTCGGGTCTACAATTGTATTGTTTTTCATACATCGAAGAAGGAGTCCTGCTCTGGAAAAAAGGAAGAGTGAAATGATTCATTTTTTAATATCATGAAGCAGAGTATAACATTTAGCGCAGTATTCATTATGAAAATTGAAGGCAGGCAGACTTTCAATTCTTGTATTTCAAACCTCAACTTCAGCATTTCCTAGCTGTGTGATTATGGTCAAGGTACTTAACCTCTCTGAGCCTCAGATAGTTTGTCCAAAAAATAGTAATAACAATAATATATTGCTGGGGGAACCGCCTTATATCTATAAGGTTGTGAAGCATCCACATCCAAGAATGCTGTAGTTATTATTCTAAACCACCCTCCTGGGAAACCTGTTATTCTTCAAGAAAGCAAGGAATGCCAAGGTCTAAGGCAGACGTGGCTCACACTGCCTGCACGGCCTCCATTCATGCAGCTGAACATTCCACCGTCCCTTTGTCACTGGTAGAACACTTCTTCTGGGAAATGAAAACATAGTGAAATGTAAATAGCAGTCAGAAAAAGGTAAATTTGAGTCTCAGATCTATTCCTGTGGGTTGCATAATTGTAGGGAAGTTATTCCACTTTCAGAGCCTTGGTCTCCCTACTTTGCAAAGAGGCAGGTCAGATCAAAAGGAGTGAGAAGACAAGGGTTGAGTGCCTTAGCCGTCAGGTGACAGACCAGTGACAGTTATTTTTCCTGTGGAAGAGTAGCATGGAAAGGGGCCTCAGAGATCAACTAGATTTTAAAATAAGGAAAAAGCTAGGAATTTCCTGAAGCTTTATATAACCAATATTTTGAACTGTTGGGATCCAAGGAAAGAGAAGTGAAACCACAAAAGAGAAGTGTACGGCATTTCTGCATGGAAGTGGTTCTCAAACTTCAGCAGCATGAGAATCACCTGGAGGGTGTGTTGAAACCCAGATGGCTGATCCTTGCCCCTGGACTTTCTAGTAGTTCTGGGGAGGGGACCAAGAATTTGACTTTCCAACAAGTTCCCAGTGATACTGATACTGCTAGTCCAGAGACCATACTTTGAGATCCACTGCTATTAATACTAAATCAAAATAGTATGGGGTCAATTAGGAAAAATATTCAAAACAGTAGCCCTTCTCCTTTTTAAGATTGAGGTAACACTTATTATATTATATTTTATTTTATTTTAATTTTACTCTAAGTTCTGGGATACATGTGCAGAATGTGCAGGTTTGTTACATAGGTATACATGTGCCATGGTGGTTGGCTGCATCTATCAACCCATCATCTAGGTTTTAAGCCCCACATGCATTAGGTATTTGTCCTAATGCTCTCCCTCCCCTTGTCCCCACCCTCTGACAGGCCCCAGTGTGTAATGTTCCCCTCCCTGTGTCCATGTGTTCTCATTGTTTTACTCCCGCTTATGTTTGGTTTTCTGTTCCTGTGTTAGTTTGCTGAGAATGATGGTTTCCAGCTACATCCACGTCCCTGCAAAGGACATGAACTCATTCTTTTTTATGGCTGCAATGTGGTGTTCTATGGTGTACATGTGCCACGTTTTCTTTATCCAGTCTATTGTTGAGGGGCCTTTGGGTTGGTTCCAAGACTTTGCTAAACAATGGCCCTTCTCTTATGGGTGGTCTCTACCTTTCAACAAAGAACAAATGTTAACTGTTCCCTCTGTGCCAGGTTCCATGCTGGCAGTTTTCTCAATCTTCAGAACACCCTTTGGAGAAGGTGCCATTATTATGCACCTTTTATAGATAAGAAACTGAGAACATATGCAACTTGCTCAAGATCGTACAACTAATAAATGAAGGAACTGAGAAGTGGACTTAGGGCTGTCTAAGGTCTTAACCCTGATACTGTCTTGCTTTTGAGTTTATTTTACAGATGATTAATCTTAAATAATGCCAATTCATCAGCTAGCACCAAACTCAAGATGACCATTGACAATTTCGAATGTTTCTCTCACTCAGGATGCAGTCGGGACAGGGGGATCAATTTATGCTTGTGATCTAGAGAGGACAGAAAGCTTCCTGAGAACACACTTCTGGGGTCCTGCACACCTTATTTTGCGCCATAGGATTTGGTGTCTTGCCAGTAAGGAGTGTATAACTTAAGTAAAGGGATAAGCCCACCAGCCACAACAGTTAATAAGTAAAGTACACGAGTAACCTTATCTCTCATCTGAATGGGATATCTTTCCATCTAATAATATCTATAATGTTCTGAGGGCTACATGCTACCTCCTCCCATTGCACACTTGCTCACCAGCATAAAAAGAATTAAGCAATGCTCTAAGTCCAGCGTATCAGTCTTTATCAAATTGGAACAATATCCCAGGTCTCCCTCCAAGTGATTCCCTTCTCAGCTTTTTCTAATGCTCAAGATTGAGTAGAAGCTGCAGGCTGTTAAGGGCTTGATCACTATCATAATCTCTAGGACCCTGGACCATAATGGTTTAAACACAAGGAAAATACAGGAAAGTTTCTACGTGGTCCCAATCCCAACACCAACATGCACAAGACCCATGAAGAGATTGAAAGGGATGATCATTCCCAGGCCACTTGGTCCCTGGTTCCTCCTAGGATGTCAACAGCACCCAAGAAGCCTCGGAAAGGCAGTCTGTTTTTTCACCCTGGAACCAATTAATGTTGAGAAATCATACACGAAATACCTTAATTAAATTAAACCCATAAATGAGTTAACTAGTTATAGACTTCAAGGACAGAAGTACAGCTGAGGCAAATGAGAACCTAGAACAAAGAGTCAAAAGGACATCAAGGACCAAGGTAGTATCTGTGTGTGTGTGTGTGTGTATGTGTGTGCGTCTGTGTGTGTATCTGTGTGTGTGTGTCTGTCTCTGTGTATCTGTCTTCCTCCCTCCTTCCCTCTGTCTCTCTGTCTCTCTCTCTCTGTATGTGTGTGTGTCTATGTCTGTGTGTCTGTCTTCCTCCCTCCTTCCCTCTGTGTGTGTGTGTCTGTCTGTGTCTGTGTATCTGTCTTCCCTTCTCCTTCACTCTCGCTCTCTCTTCCTCTCCTTCCCCCTTCTCCTTTCCCTCTCTCTCTCCTTCTCTCCTCTTCTTTTATCTCTCCCTCTCCCAGTGCTTCTCAGCTTTATTCTCTTCACTCTGCTAACTGGTGTTCTCTGCTCCCCCTGCACAAACATAAATGTGACCCATCCAGCTCTGCATAGCCTCCCATCCCACAGTAGTCCTTGGGTCCAATTCCAGATTCCCAGGAGAAAGAAGTTACCAGAGCGTTTGGGGTTAGTTGTTCACCCCCAGATCAATCAGCGGTTGCCAGAGCAGGGGGCAAGATGGGGAGGTAGCCTGTGCCCACTCAACGAACTCAAAGCATGTAGGTTAAAATGCCAACTGCAGGGGACTAAGCAAAGCCACCACCCAGACTGTGAACGAAAGTTCTACAAGGAGCTAAGTAGCCTTGGGAAACTTAGTCTTGCAAATCCAAACCCATAAAAGGAAAACAGCATGTTCTTGCCAAGAAAGGCAAGAAGTTTATTTTGTCTGGTACCAAGGTAGGTGATTCTTATTTTAATGAAGATGAAACTAAAGATAAGAATGAGATAAGATGCATTATTCATTTTGTCAAAAGAAGGAAATGCATCTTCTCATGTATTTTGCAGCAGTTGTGCACCATGACCGAACAGGCGATTGGAGCCAACAGTGTACCCGGCATTATTGCCCCAGGCAGTGTTCACATCATCCAGCCCAGCTACCCCGTGGCCTCTGGAAGTCATCTGCAGCCTTCAGGGGTGACCACTTACCCAGTCTCACCAAAAGTAATCCAGTGTGATACAGGAAGAGCAAACTTACAGAATCTACTCGTGGTGAGCCAGAACCCAGTGGCAGGTGCACAGAGTCAACCCATTGGGTATCACCAACCGTATCCGGTGGGAACAGCCAGTTTGCAGACTGTGCCTGGAGTGATCCAATACACACAGGGAACAACGAATCTCCAGACACGGCCTGGAGACCCTCAGAATCCTCCAAATGCTAACCCTGGGCTGACACACACCTCAGACTCATCCCAGTGGAACACATCATTTGCATCATTTACTGCATTTAATCCCAAGAAATTCATAAATGAGGAGGTCAGAACATTAGGGGTAAGTGTGATTTCTCCTTCTCTCCGATTTGGGTCACTTCATAAGCCCACGTCTAGTGCTCTGGGATGAGGAAGGGAATGTGTTCAGAGGGTAAAGCGGAGATGGTGTGGGTGTGGGGGGTGGTTTCTAGAGGCTGGACCCAGCACAGTCACCCAGATGCCGGCCCCTCTCCCTTGTCTTCCTCCCACTCCCCAAGGAGACCCATGGTCTTTGGAGGAGGCCAAATAATCAGTGAACTTTCCCCCCTTGCCCAGTTATCTATCAGGGGCATGGATCAGCAACAGTTCCACTGAAAACACCACCGAGCGGGGAGTCAGGCAGTCCAGGTCTCAGGCCAGCTAGATTTGCTGAATGGCCTTGCAGACATCTCTTCCTCGCTCTGGGTCCTCATTTCGTCATCTTTAGAATAAGAAGATTCAGCTTTCTTAAATTCCTTCCAGCCCCGAGGTTTTGTGATTTCCTTTTCAATCAAGGGGGCCCCTGCCTCTTTCCTGCCTCCTCCAGTTTCATTTAGCACCTTGCAAAACTCAGTTCAATTCTGTTTTTGAGGCAGAAGCCAGATCCCACTGGATGCCCGACCAACTCCTAGTATGGAGACTGGCATGTCACAGATGCCCATACTCTATGCACTCATCCATTCAACACGGCAGGCACCCTGCAAGGAGCTGGAGACTCCGAGATAACCAAGACATGATCCATGAAGACCAAGGAGGGTCTTTGTTCATGGCGGCTGTCGTAATTACAATTCCTTCTGGCAATTGCCGTGAGACATGCATAAGTTATTGGGGGTGCCCAAAGAGCAAATTGTCTGGCTTCTTTGAGAAGTTACAAACTGCCTCCTGGAGGCAGGAAGACAAAGGCAGGTTCAGGAAGGGGACCCATTCCTCCTCATTTAACCCAGGATCCTTCAGGAGTAGACAAGTAGATTGTACCAGAAACAAGGCATTGTTTGCCTCCCAAACAAATCAAAATCAAATCCGGAACTAAACTCTATAAAACAGCGATCAGGAATAGAAATCCTGGTCACGAGCATCGAGTGAGATTATAAATGTGTGTGGAAATCCTCCAAAAGGTAAAGCTGGTCTATGATATTGCGTAGTAATTATCATCGTGGATTACAATGACTATCCTTATTATTATTATTATTATTTTTTTTTTTTTTTTTTTTTTTGAGACGGAGTCTCGCTCTGTCGCCCAGGCTGGACTATCCTTATTATTAATTAATACTGGGTAAAGGCTTGTTAACTTTGACTCCCAATTATTCTAAGATATTTTGGAAGGATTTGAAAATTTGTCAAAACAGAATTAAGTCAGAGCAAATGTCTGGGGAACCTGGCCAAACAAAATGAAAAGCCAAAAAGCCAAAAATGTGAGCTATCTTGAATCAATTATAATTTTGATTTGGGAAGGAAACCATGCCTGCCTCTTAGCCCTTTTCCCGTTTGCCCCAAGAATACTCGCCAGCAGCACTTGCGGCTGCAGTATTTACCCCAAGATAACTTTGCCATGCAATATCTCCCTTTTATTATAACTTTCACATTGTTCTAGCATATCGACCTTGGAAACAAGAGACGTCATTCTATTTATAGCATTCTGGTTTTAGTAGTAGTATTCCCATTTACAAAATACAGTAATTCTCAATTGCTAAAAATGTCAAGTCCTGGAAAATGTAGCATTCCTACTCATGGTGTTAACATTGTTCTCGAACGGTTCTTGGCCAAAGATTCATTTGATGAATCCAATGTTTCCGAAGTAGACAATTTTGATGTTAGTTCTGTTTAGAAATCACTCGAAGAACCATTTTTATCATTTATTTTCACACTGAAAATCAGCCAGATTTGCTTCAGCCTCAAGAGTGTGTGTGTAAAATTAAATGAGTGTTGACAGCAACTGGCACTATTTTTTTTTTTCTAAATGGGAAAGGGGTTCATTAACATACTGATAAAGTGGGCCTATAGACAGAGTCAAGCATGTCGTCTTAGGAAGGGATGTTCGTATGAAACCCAGGTCTGTCACCAATTCATAGACTCATGGACCAGGAGGGCAGAGAGCCGCTGCCCTACACTGGTTATTTGATCCCTGAGGAAACTGAGGCCCAGAGAAGCCAGTGGTAAACCCTGTAGGAGCCCCAAATGAGAGGGGATTCATCCTGGATCAGGGATCAGAAAAAGAATCTCTCTGATTCCCTTAAGGTAAGGGTAGGATTTCAATAGGAGGAGAGTAAAGCAAGCAGATTTCAGACAGTGGCAACAGTGGAGGAAAAGCAAGGAGGAAGGGGGAAAAACACAGGACTTGCAGGAGACAGAGGATCTCCTGGTGTGTACATTGCCAAGGGGAACTGTGGGGACGTCATAGAGAAGGCCACAAAGAGAATATCGGTACTGGGAAGATGAATGGTGTCAGCAGAGGGCATTGAAACACCTACTGCATTCAGGGCGGGCGCGGTGGCTCATGCCTGTAATCCCAGCACTTTAGGAGGCCGAGGCGGGTGGATCACCAGGTCAGGAGATCGAGACCATCCTGGCTAACATGGTGAAACCCATCTCTACTAAAAATATTTTAAAAATTAGCTGGGCAGGGTGGCAGGCACATGTAGTCCCAGTTACTTGGGAGGCTGAGGCAGGAGATTCACATGAACGCGGCAGGCAGAGGTTGCAGTGAGCCGAGATCACACCATTGCACTCCAGCCTGGGTGACAGGGCGAGACTGACTCAAAAAAAAAAAGAAAAAGAAAGAAAGAAAGAAACGCCTACTGCATGCTAGGAACTGGGCTGCAAGTTTCATAGACACTTTTAATCTCCACCACAGCCCTACAAGCTGGATACTGTTACTACCCCCATCTTGCAAATACGTAGCCTCTCATAAACATGCTCTGGAGGCTGAAGCAAATCTGGCTGATTTTCAGAGTGAAAATAAAATATAAAGACCTTTCTTTGAGTTATTTCTAAACAGAACTGACACCGAATGGTCTGAATCGTCAGAATCATCTATTTTGGAAAAATCGGATTCATCACATGAATTTTGGCCAACAACTGTTGGAGAACGATGCTCACATCACGCATAGGAATGCTACATTTTCTAGGATTTGACATTTTCGGTTTCCCTGCAAATAAGGAAACCCTGAGGCAGAGAGGATATTTGCTGGAGACCACACAGCCGGCCGGTGCTGCAGCCAGGACAGGAGTCCAAGCAGTTTTCAGCCACGACCCGGGCTCGGCCCGTGTCTCTGCACACTTGTGGGCTCAGTCTAAAGGAAAGACATTTCCTGCTCTGTTATAGGCGTCTTACCTTTCCTTTATGCCTGTGGTTTTCAGCCTGAGTGCAAATTTGCATCACCTGTGAAGTTTTTAAAACACACCCAGGCATGGACCCCACCCTCAGAGATTTGTATCCAGTTGGTCTGGGATGAGTCCCAACACCAGTCGCACCTGGGGTGATTCTAGGGCACAGCCAGGATGCAAAGCACAGCTCCGCAGCCCACAGGCCCCAGTTCTGCTCTCTCACAGTGACTTGTTCTCCCTGCAGGCCATCCAGATCCTCATCGGCTTGACGCACATGTTCTCTGCAATTAACCCTGTGCTGTATCACTATTTTTCTGTGACCTGGGTGTCAGGCTACCCGGTCTGGGGAGGATTATCCGTGAGTACAAGGCCATATGGTCTCCTTCCTGGGTCACCAGACTGGGACAAGAAGGAAGTGGAGGAAGAAGGAGCATGGAATCCCATTCCCAGTAATATGACTCCATAGACTAGAGCCAGCCTCCAACCTGCAGATACGGCAAAGGGTTGAAGATCCAACCACCCCTCCATCTCCCTGCCCCAGCAACACTCCCTCCCACCACCACCCTCCCCATCTCCCATACCCCCCACCCAGCCTCTAGGGAACTATTGGCCACAAAGACTCATTATTATGTGCTTCACCACTTCCACCCTCTCTAGGTTCTCTTTTATGAAATATTTATCTGATATGGCCAGGCAGGGTGGCTCACGTAGGTAATCCCAGCACTTTGGGAGGCCGAGATAGGTGAATTACTTGGGGTCAGGAGTTTGAGACCAGCCTAGGCAACATGGCAAGACTCCCCATCTCTACAAAAATACCAAAAATTAGCTGGGTGTGGTAGTGTGTGCTTCTAGTCCCAGCTACTTGGGATGCTGAGGTGGGAGGACTACCTGAGCCCAGGAGGTGCAGGATGCAGTGAGCCATGATCACACCACTGCACTCCAGCCTGGGTGACAGAGTGAGAGCCTGTCTCAAAGAAAAAAAAAAGAAATATCTCGTATGTAACTCAGAGTACGTAAAGTTGTGTGCTATAGACAGCATCTACCCACCATATCAGTTATGGGAGCCAATTGTAAAACTTCCAGGAATTATGTAAAATGATTGTCAAACCATTTGGTAGCAGGAAGTTAGCCATGTTGGGTGTATATACGACATGGAAATCAACACGTGCTCTAAATCAGGGCCCTTTCCTGCACTGCTGCCACCTTATAAGGCAGATGTTAATCATTTACCAGCAGGCCATTGAGTGTATTTCATCTTGCAGAGCTTAAATATTAATAAACTGAACACCCACATGTACGCTTCCACTTAGATGAGGTCCCTAGGGTAGTCAAATTCATAAAGATAGAAAGCAGCATGGTGGTTGCCAGGGGCCGGGTAAGGGGGTAATGGGGAGTTAGTGTTTTATAGGGACAGAGTTTCAATTTGGGATGATAAAAGGAGTTCTTGGGGTGGCTGGTTGCACAACAATATGAATTTTCTTTTCTTTTTTTCTTTTTTTTTTTTTTTTTTTGAGACAGAGTCTCACTCTATTGCCCAGGCTGGAGTGCAGTGGTGCCATCTCAGCTCACTGCAACCTCCACCTCCCGGCTTCAAGCAATTCTCCTGTCTCAGCCTCCCTAGTAGCTGGGATTGCAGCCGTGCGCCACCAGGCCAGCCAAATTTTTTATATTTTTAGTAGAGACAGGGTTTCGCCATGTTGCCCAGCCTGGTCTTCAACTCCTGACCTCAGGTGATCTGCCCACCTTGGCTTCCTAAAGTGCTGGGATTACAGGCATGAGCCATCCCACCCAGCCTAACAATGTGAATTTTCTTGGTGTTAGTAAACTGAACACTTGAAGGGGTTTGAATGGTAAGTTTTAATTTGTGTGTATTTTACCACAATTAGAAATAATAAATTGAAGTTTTAAAAAATGAACACCTGTGTGTCCACCACCTAACTTAAAAAACAAAGCATCACTCACAGTTTTTAAATTTTTAAATCCCTATGAGTATCCTCTCTATGCCCCCGGAGGTAACCACTATTTTCAATTTAATGTTTTAATTCCCTTTTTTTTTTTTTTCTTTTTCTTTTTTGAGATGGAGTCACTCTGTCGCCCAGGCTGAGATGCAGTGGCACAATCTTGGCTCACTGCAACCTCTGCCTCCTAGATTCAAGCGATTGTCCTGCCTCAGCCTCCTAACTGGGATTACAGGCATGCGCCACCACGCCCAGCTAATTTTTGTATTTTTAGTAGAGATGGGGTTTCACCATGTTAGCCAGGCTGGTCTCGAAGTCCGGGTCTCAAGATCCGCCCACCTTGGCCTTCCAAAGTGCTGGGATTACAGGCGTGAGCCACTGCGCCCGGCCTCCCTTGCTTTTCTTTATGGTCTGATCATATTTACCTATATGCCTAAGCAACGAGTGACTTGGCTTTGCATGTTTACAAACGCACATATATGGAATAATTCTGTATCTGCGTGCAGCTGTCTCTTTTCCCCCACTAGGCATTTTGTTTGGGAGGAAGTGAGTTCCTTTGAGGGGCAGCTTCAAGAGAGCTAGCAAAACCCCTGAGTGCCCCTATTCTCCCCCATCAATAATCCCACCCTTGTTCTCTCACTTGAACTGCATGGCCCACTTGTGGATAGAGAGGGCCGGAATCATGATCTATGCCCATTTGCCAGACGAGGAGACTGAAGCTCAAGATCTTCCTCTTGCACTTTCTGGCTATGAGGATGACACCACCACATCCTCATAGCCAGAAAGTGCTGGAGCAACGTCCTGAGCCCAGGCCCCCTCAGTTCCGGGCTCTCATAACTGAACAGAGCTCTTACTGCTTCTGATGTTCATGTTTCCATCACCTGCCTAGCAGCATCAAGGGCTAAAGAGGACCCTCCAGCTGGGTCCAGAACCACAGCAGATGAGGCCACAGCCCAGGTCTCCTATCTCCCAGCCCCAAGGCCCCACCCACCACACTACTCAGCCCCTGGTTTTCCAAGCTCACAGTTGAGCATAGGGCAGCGTGAGGCCAAATGAGTAATAAATGCATTTGGGCGATGACATGTCCAGACAGTGGACTCAAGGAGAATCAGTCAAAAAGTAATAATAATGAGACTTACAGCATCCTGGGACAAAATTCAGGTTTTTAGGGGGAAGGAAGATGTTAGCCTAGACCCACAGGAGTTTGAGTATCATGGTATTTAGTATATTCGGTGCCTAACCATTGGGATAGTAAAAACGTTGGGAGGAAATAAACAGATTTACACATTTTGTGAAACAAGGTGCATAGAACAAAAGATTGAGAAATGTGTCTCTGGGTGGACAGCTGTCTTTTTTAACATGTTGCACAAGTGGTCATTCTTTTTTTTCTTTTTTGTCTGCATAGTATATTATATCTGGATCCCTCTCAGTATGGGCTGCAAAGGATCCCAGTCCTTGTGTGGTGAGTCACAGTGCTGTCTTTGATGATTCCTGAGTGTTGGAATTTGACTCTCTACCATGGAAAAAGGGGACTCACAGTAGTGGTGTGGCCTGGCCCTGGCCCTGGCCCTGGGTACAGTGCGTTTCCAAACCTTATTCCAGTCAATCCCCACCACTCTATGAAGCTGTATTATCCCCATTTTTCAGAGGAGAAAACTGAGCAGCAGAGAGGTCAGGTGGCTTGTCTAAGATCACACAGTGAGTACATGGCCGAGCTGGGATTTGACTCCAGAGTTCTCTGATTCTGAAACTGTTCCTTTTTAACTATTGCATTTTACTATTGAAAAACTTAGCTCTTCAGGAAACTCGTGAGTATTTACATGCAGTGCCTTATGGGTGCTCTGAATTAAGCCAGGCGTGAGCCAAACAGAAATGGGTGTGCATTTCGGCCATCTCTTTAAGATATTTTCCACCATCCTCTTTGTGTGGACCTAGAAAAGTGAGAGCAATGCCTGCCTTGAACAATTTAAAGTCCCAGCCAAGAGCACAGGGCCCAGAATTCCCTTGTACCTTTGGAGCATTTATTCTCTGTCTCAGCATCCAGCAGAGTATCTGGTCATGTTTTGATGATTTTTGTTGCGGTCTCTAAGAAGCTTAGGGATAAATTTAGAGCTCCACAGTGGCTCTTCTCTCATCTCCTTCCTTCTCAGGTCCTCCTTCCCCTCTCTACTTTCTCTACATGGCTTGTCATCTTTCTTCTGCCTTTTGATGGGAAAGCAGTGGGTCAGCTAGGGGCTGGGTGTCTAATGGAGGGTTTCCCAATTACCAATCTCCAGTCTACAAGGCAAACTCCTGTGGCCCCACGGTCTGCCTTGCTTCACCCCCTTTAGGAAGAGTGGAGTCCTCCAGACACCCCAGCATCAGCCAAGCTCACACCACCCCTTTGTATCCCAACAGAACTGGGAAGTTCCAGATCCCCTGGGAAGTCAAATGCTCTCCCCAAGGTGTCTGCTGACCCCTGGGGATCTCCTAGCCCTCTCTTGCTCTGACGTCTGACTTTCTATTGAAATCTCAACTTCCATTTCTACTTTATACATCTTACAGCTGTCCCGGCCTCAGCCCAAATGTAGAACACCGTCCCTTTCTCTTTCATCTTTCTCTGTCTTCATCCCCATAACCCTCTTAAAGGGAAGCAGCTTGAGTAGGGAATGGATAATGAAGCATTAGAGGATTTCAGCTCCTCAGCACCGAGCAGCAGACCCCTCAGAGTTGAACATGAGACTTTCCAGTTCCGAAAACCTTCCCCAGCCAATCCTGCCAGCATGCTGGCCCCAGCCTTCCACCACCGGGAGCAAGTCTCCCCGACTCCCTTCCCTCAATTCAAGCTTGGGATCTCTGCCCATGCCTTATCTCTTTCTGAATCTCATTGCCTACCCTCTGCTGCTCAGCAAGAAATTTTCCCAAACAAATCCAATCCCTGCCATAGAGGGACACTGCACATTGATTAAGGAATGATTTTGGGTGGAGATTTGGAGGAAAGAGAGGATCAGGTAAAAACAACTAACAAGTACTAGGCTTAATACTTGAGTGATGAAATAATCTCTACGACAAACCAACATGACACAAGTTTACCCATGAAACAAACCTGGACTTGTACCCATGAACTTAAAATAAAAGTTTAAAAAAAAAAAAGCAATGATTTCTCAGGGTGGAGAATGCTTCTCCACCCTGCCTGGCCATTTCTTTTCTGCCCTGCCTTCTCTCTTCTCCGACTTCCCAAGAGTCCCCACAAGCCGGGTTTCAGACTCTTCACACTCAGCTCCCTGTCTCCTCTCCCTCCTCTCCTGCAGGTGAGCAGCAGCATCAGCTTGAACATCATCAGTTCATTATTCGCCCTTGCCGGGATCTTCATTATCATTACAGATCTGATCCTTTACCATGTGATGGTGAGTATTTGACTGCCAGGGCCCCGTGCTGCCAAAGGACCAAGAGGGCTTCTGAGGTTGCTTCCAGAGCAGAATGGAATTGCCCCAGAATTCCATCCTAGTATGACAACCACTACATCCATGAGCTATTTAACTATCACCAAAACCCTGTGCCCTCTGAGGTGGCTGTGATAAACCCCATTTCACAGTGAGGACGCTGAGACTCAGGGAGGTGTAGCCAGTTGACCCCTCCTCATACCTATCCTATTCTCTGCTTGGAGGTAGCAGGTGACCAGGTAAGTGGCCTACGCGGCTGCCACACCCAGACTCACAAGATCACCTGCCCCTAAGGGTCTCTCAAGGGATAGCCTTTCACACAAGCAGGAGGTGCTGATGCTAGTTCTGGTCTTTTGGTGGGGGGACCTCAAGATGCAGATGCAAAGACAAGGATTCAGGTGCAAGTCATGTATTTCAGAGGTTATTCTAGGAAACCTCTCTAGAGGAGGGAAGAAGTAAGACAAACAAGGGGAGAAAGTCACACTATAAACAAACGTATTATCCGGCAAGGACTCCTGGAGATGAGCCTGCCGGGGCCCTGGTAGCCAGGGAATGATATGCTCCTTAGCTACACCCTGTCCTGGAGTGAGGGGTATTTATCCACCAACTCCCCTCAATCATTGATCAAAAACTGCCCCTGAGGGGCATCAATTCCCTAGTGCTTCCAGTCTGCCATGCTCATGGGCAGAGGAGTTTTGTGGCCAAAGAAAGCCCTCAGGTAAAGTCATGCAAATGAAAGTCAGGAAGCAGGCATGGAAATAAGGGAAGGACATCAGTAACACTGACACAGTACTTAAGGAGGCCTGAAGAACAAGATCGAGAGTAGCTAGCTCCACAGTTGGCTGCAATCTGATGCTCTCTTGGGACTAACCAAGTGGGCAATGGAAGGCTGGCAGGACACAGGGTCTTAAACCAGACGTGTCTACAGGAGTGAGGGCAGTCCCTAAGGGGAGCACTCCCTGAAGGCCCCAGGAAGAAGCCTGATGCACAGGGTGTAACTTGGTATCTAGGGGATGTGGCAGCAAGGTGCTGGCCTCTTGAGTCCAACACGATACAACAGGATGTCCCAACAAGGGAGTGGATTGTGGTCATGTGGAACCAAGAGCACAACAGTTATAAATCCTAAAGATGGTCATTTGGCAATCAGGACCTCTGTCATCAAGGAGCATACTAGTTCAGTGTAGCACAAAGGCACTGGATTCCAACAGGCATTCCAAGCCCTGGGCTCCCCACCCTCTGCTCCAGAGAAAGAGTGTGTAGCAATGAGAGGAACTCCGTGACCCCCTCTCACCCTACTATGGGCAGGGACCAGGCCCAGAGCACACTGAGCTCTGTAGGGCCCCTTCAATCCTGCCTTAGCTTCTGTCTTGGCAGAATCCCTTGAAGCTCTGAGGACCCATCCCAACCTGTCAAGGGCAGTATGAGGCAGGGATACTGGAAGATGGCTGAGAAAGCCAGGAGCCAGGCAGAGCTAATGACCCTGACCTAGCTGGTGTCTATCCCCTTTCCAGGCAAGGAGTCCAGACCCTCACACACAAGTGCCTTTCCTAGCCAGTGCACTTGTTGAAATGTCTCAGTTTGGGTTCCTCCCAGAAGCAGACATTGATACAAGTAGTTTACCTGGGAGAGGAAGCAAACACCAACCTAAGGGGTAAAGGAGCTGGGGTATTTAAACACCAAACCCTGACAGTCATGGAGAGAGGGCTGTTCTCAAGAGACACTCATTTCCTGGAACTTTGAGCCTGTGCAAACAGCAAAGTAGGCTCCAGAGGCCAGAGGGAGCCCTGAGGCAAAGGAATGTAGATGCTGGCAGTTGGAAGTCAGGCCAGTGACTAAGAGGGTAAGGCAAGGGCATATAAAATGGGTGACCCAAGCATCTGCTCCAAAGGGCCACATGTAGAGAGGGTCTCAGGCCTTCCAGGTGAGGTGTGTGGCATTCCAGATGTGGACTGTCACCTAGACCATCAACCCGAAGGACTAAAAGTCTTCCATTACTCCTTGCCTTTAGACGTATTCAAAGGCAATTTCTGGTGGTCTTCTCCCCTTTGCCCTCCTGGAGTTCATCCTCACTTGTGTGGTCTCACATTTTGGGTGCCAGGCTACCTGCTGCAAACAATTTGAGGTAAGCATTGGACTCTGTTCCAGCAATCAGAGTATGCTCTGGGGTTGGGCATGGGCTGTAGCAAGAAGTAACCAGAGATCTGGAGAAATGAGGCCTGAGAGAGGATAAGTTTTGCTGCATAGCAACCTACCCCAGAACTTAGTGACTTCTGGTTATTTAGCTCTATTTATTCTGTGCATCATCAGCTTGGGCTATGATCAGCAGGTAGCTCTTCTGTTGGCCTCAGATGAACTCACCCTTGTATCTTAGCTTGGGGATGGTTGGTTTCCAGGGACCTTCGTGAAATAGTTCACCTCTGCTCCACATGTTATCTCATCCTCCAGTGTGATCACCTGAGCTTCTTTGTGGGGAGCTGGATTCCAAGAGTAGCAAGACACAGCAAGCCCCTACAGGCAAGCACTTTAAGTCACTGCTTGCATCACATTTGCTAATGTCCCACTGGCCACAGTCAGTCACACGGCTGAACCCAGATTCCACAAGTGGAGCAACAGCTTTACCTCTTGATAAGAGGAGCTACAAAGTCACCCAGCAAAGGTTGATAAATATAAGGATTCATAACCAGTATTGCAGTCTACAATACTCTTTCCTCTGGCCACAAATTACTCACAGCTGTCCAAGATGCAAAGTATGCTCAGCCCATACTTTGGATGCCCAAATGTCCCATCTAATCATGGCATCAGGCTTGAAGTCTAGGATCCAAATCAGATCTAGACGTGATGGAGGATTTGGGTGTATTACTCTTCTTGACTCAGAAACCTATGAACTAAAAGCAAGTTCTGTCCCCATATATGCAACATACTTAAGTGACAGAAAAATAGGATACATAGAATTATGGTATTTCCCCACTCAATAAGGGAAAGAACAGAAGCACAAGATTGTCACTGCTCCATAATAATTCTGAAATCCTAAGGGACACATATTGTCTTGCCCTGGGGGCAGAGAATGTTTCTTGATTAGGAGTCAGTTTGACTCTCTGGAAGATTCTGCCCATTCCATTGTTCTCTATTGCTTCCTGAGAAGAGCTTTCTAATCCATTGTTCTCCAAGACCTTGACTCCACCCTCTGGACTCTTGACTCCACCCTCAGAAACATGTTTTCTTTTTTCATAAGAAAAGGCCTATATTTTCCATCTTGCTTTCTCAATCTGCTTCCCGTATTAAGAGTGATCCCCAAAGGTCTTTTTGCAGTTTGAGCAATTTCAGTCAGATTTGGTCCAAGTTGGTAATCCTGTTACTAATACAATTCCCTTAAAAACTCCAACGGTGTTTTATATATCAGATTATGGCTTTCACCATCTGACAAGAGCCACACCTGAGACTGTGTTCTAGACACACTTCTCACTCTAAATCTACCAATGTCTGTTTTGGGATTAGGCTTCTGTGAGACCAATACCTTAAGATTCTTAGAAGCATTTCTGTCTAGCTGAAAGGGTGTAATAAGCACTGATTAAGCCTTTCAAAGGTCTTAACAAAGGGCTGTGTAGACACATCCTTGTTTGATCTTTGTTCTTAGGCCTAGTTTTACTTTGAATGTTATTTATCCACTGAGGACCTTGGAAATTAGAGATAATCTTGTTTTCTAACTCATCAAGTCCTGGGCGCTCTACTTTGCCTCTAAATACCACTTGCAAACTACATAATTCCTTCTTTATCCTCTCACTTTCTCACAGTATTTTATCATATGCAGCCAGAAGCACCCAAATGACATTTTCAATATTCTGCCTGATGATCTCCTTAGCCAAATCCAAAAGTTATTAGATACATATTTTTGTCTTCTAAAGTACAACAGCACTCCACCACTACATAACATGGGAAAACATTTCTCCAGTCTGCTGTGGCACTTTCCTCTCCCCTTTTCCAGACTCCTCCAGCAGTGAGATCACCACTTTTCCAGCCTTTGCTAGAGGCTTACTCACAGCTTCTCCAGCCCTACCTGCTACCTAGTCCCAAACCCCATGCATGTGTTGAATTATTGTTATCTTACTTCTAGCTACCAATTTCTATGTCAATTAGCTTTTGCCCCATATCAAATAACCCCAAAACTTAATAGCTTACTCAACAACCACTTATTTAGCTCCTGATTCCCTGGGTTTGCTGGGCAGTTCTTCTGACCTCTGCTGGGCTTGCCATGGGTCTGCAGTCAGTTGGTGAGTTGCCCGGTGGCTGGATGATATTGGGCAGTCCCACATGGGTGTCTGGCTGTTTGCAAGCTGGCAATCAATAGGGACAACTGGGCCACTTGTCTTGCATTATCCAGAAGGCAGGCCACTCTTTATGTTCAGTGTTCCAAAGAGCAACAAGAGAAAGCAAGCTCCAATGGGCAGACACTTTACAGGTCACATTTATTGTTGTCCCCTTGACCAAAGAAAGTCACATGACCAAGCCCAGCATTAGGGAGAGAGGGTCTACATAAGGGTATGGAAACAGGAGGGAGAAAAATCTGTGGCCATTTTTGTTGTTTACTACAGAGGAAGATAATAACCACATGTCCTTTGTCTTTCAGAATGTGACAGTGATTCCAACCGTATTCAGTTTCAACCAAGCCAATACCACCACCAGCCCTGTCAATGTTAATGCTGGTCCTGTCAGTGCTACTGCTGGTCCTGTCAATGCTACCATCGGCCCTGTCAATGTGACAACTGGCCCTGTTAACACTACCACTGGCCCTGCCAAAACTACCACCAGTTCTGTCAATGCTATCCACACCAACAATGTACCCCCTGAACCCTCATACCAAGAAATAGCTGATTTGCACAGAGATAGATGACATGGGATGCCTGTCTCAATGACAAGTGGAAACACTGCAGCAGTATCTTTCCTTCTCCCTGAAACTTCCATGACCATGACCCTAGCCTTGTTACCAGATTGAAATGAACAAGCATTTCCTCTCCTCTTCACTCCTAAGCTTCATTTTTGCTTGTTATTGATGTCTTTTTTTTTCATTCATAAATAATTTTCCTTTGGCCCTCAGTATCTTTTATCCTTGGCAAAATGCAGGGTGCATTTTGGTTCTATAGTTCCTGATGTATGCTCACTGTTGAAAAACCAGTTCTAAATCAGTGCCTCAGCCATGGAATTCTTGTAGGTCCAACTTTTACCCAGTCCCCAGCTCTAACTCTGACAGTTCTCCCCCACAGAGAAGGGGGAGCAATGTGGAGTGTGTTCGGTATTCCCAGGTATGGGGGTGGAGGAAAATCTTTGTGACCTACAATTTCAACTAGACACCAAAAATACAACTCACAAAGGGAAAAAAAATCAATAAATTGGACTTAGAATTAAAAACAGTTGCTCTGTGAAAGAGCTTGCTAAGATAAAAAGTCACAGGCTGGGAGAAAATATTTGCAAATCATATATCTGACAAAGGATATGTTTCCACAATATATAAAGAACTCTCTAAACTCAACAGTATTAAAAAAAAAACCTAATCACAAAATGGACAAAAGGCTTGAACAGAGGTTCTAACAAAGAGAATATAGGGTTGCAAATAGGCATATGAAAAGATGTTCAATGTCATTAGCCGTTAAGTACAATGAAATACCATTACACACCTATTAGAATGGCTGAAATTAAAAATGCTGATAATACCAAGTGCTGGTGAAAACAGAGCAACTGGAGGTCTCAGATGTAACTGGCACTGCTACTCCCGAAAACAACTTGGCTGATTATTATAAAGCAAAGTATACACTTACCATGTGACTCGGCAAACTTGCTCCTGGGTGTTTATCCTAGAGAAAATAAAACTTACTTCCACATGAAATGTGAATGGCAGCTTTGTTTGTAATAAACACAAACTGGGAACAACCTAAAAGTTCTTCACTGAATAAATAATGGAAAAGCAAACTGTGCTACATCCATACAATAGGATACTTCTCAGCAGTAAAAAGGAACAAGCTATTGATGCTGTGGGGGAAGCAAAACTTTACCTCTACCTGTCTTCATTTTCTTTTTGTTGTTATTGATGTCTTTTTTTTTTCATTCATAATAATTTTCCTTTGGCTCTCGATATCTTTTAACCTGGCAAAGGGCAGGGTGCATTTTTGTTCCGTGCTTCCTGATGTGTGCTCACTGTTGAAAAACCAGTTCTAAACCAGTTCTAAATCAAGCTAAAATGGGTTTTCAGCTGCGACTGTTTAACAACAAGACAGGTTAACAAGAGAAACAAGTTTAATTAGCCCACGCAGCACACATCACCTGCGAAAAACCTCAAGGAAAAGTAACTCGGAGCGGTGACTTAGAATCTGCTTACATAGCATCTTCCCCAAAGAACAATGGATTCGTAGAGAAATGACAGGACAAAGGAAAGCAGTTTTGGGCTTCCAAAGGCAGGAAACGGTGGGAAGTTAAATACATGGAAAGAAACTAATGGAGTAAGGTTTGCTTACAGTTTCCTCTGGAGCCATTTCTGGGCTAGAGTCTAGAGTCTTCTCCAGCAAAGGAGAATTTATATCCTGCCTTTAGGCAGAAAAGGAAGAGGATAGAGGGAACTTCTCCTGCATTTGCTTCTTCTTAATTGCTTTCAGCTTGAAATACTTTTTATGTCAAAGAGACATATTTGGGGGTGACATAATCTGGTTTCCTTCAATACACACAACAATTTGGATTTCAAGGACATGACTGAAAACCCCAATCTCAAAGTATTGCATACTGCATGACTCCATGTATATAATATTCTCATAATGACAAAATTATAGCTTAAAAAGGAACGAATTAGAACATCAAGAATAATAGCAGTGGCCGGGCTCAGTGGTTCACGCTTGTAATCCCAGCACCTTGGGAGGCCAAGGGTAGGGGGGTGGATCACCCAAGGTCAGGAGTTCGAAACCAGCCTGGCCAACGTGGTGAAACCTCGTCTCTACTAATAATACAAAAATTAGCTGGGTGTGGTGGTGTACGCCTGTAATTCCAGCTACTCGGAGGCTGAGGCAGAAGAATTGCTTGAACCCAGGAGGCGGAGGTTGCAGTGAGCTGAGATAGTGCCATTGCACTCCAGCATGGGTGACAAGAGTGAAACTGTCTCAAAAAAAAAAAAAAGAAGAAGAAGAAGAATAGCAATCACAATAATATAGCAACAACATCTGCAATGGATTGAAACACATGGCTCATCATGTTAGAAAAAAACAATCTGTGATCATCTTTGGAGATTGCTAGGGCGCACCGATTGTTTTAAAAACTTGTAAATAACAGGAAAGAATCGAGCATTCCAAAAAAACAAAAGCAAGGAAAGAATCACTCAGCCTATGGCAGCCAATCACCAAGGAAGATAAATAGGTTATCAGCTGGGATAGCACAGCAATGGGCAAGGAGAGGGTAGGGCTTAGTGCTGGGCTTAGAGTCTGGACATTTCCATTTTATCCTGCTGCTCCTGTTCTTAAATTTCAGCATGCCTTGCTTCGTCTGGGCCTACAAGGGTTGCTGATGTGAGCAATGATCAAGCCACCATAAAGAAATGGACTGTTGCACTTAGCTATTGCCACAAAAGTTCTGTAAAACCTCAGTGGCATCCCACAAGAAGCATTTATTTTTGCTCACGAGTCTATTGGTTGACTGGGCAGCCTTCCTGATCTGATCTGGGCTTGGCAGGACTCATCCATGTGCTTGTGTTCAGCTGAGGGTTAGCTAGGTGGCCCTGCTGACCTTGACTGCATATGTGGGGCCTCAGCGGGGACAACTGGGCCAGCCTGGCTGCACTCCATGTGTCTCGTCCTGTAGCAGGCTGGTCCAGGAGTAGTCCATGGTGGTTGCAGAGCTCCAAGGGAGAACAGAAGCAGCTCAGACCTGACACATGGCCACTTCTGCCTCGTTCTATTGGCAAAGGAAGCCACAAGGCAGCTCAGTTTCAAGATTTAGCAAAAGAGACTCCATCTCTAGCTGCAAGAGGTGTGGTGCTGGTTCAGCTGAGAGCTGGTCCAGCCATGGGCATCCAGACCATTCCCTGTGCCATCCTGAGTCCTCAGGTCCCGTGTCATCTCCCTGACTGTATTGAGGCATGAGGGGCAATTTTGGTGAGAACTTGAACCCAGAAACTGATGAACAAATTGCTCCACCTGCATGTGCCACTCCAATATCACTCCATGTGTACACTCACACTAACGTGTGCACAAACACACGTGCACACATTCACACACACGTATACACATACTCATGTGTACACACAGGCACATGGGTGCATACAGACTTACACGTGTGTGCACACTCACCCATGCGTGTTCTCACACACGTGTGTGCACAGGCACGTGTATGCACAATCACACATGTGTGACACACCTTACTCTCACATGCATGCACATACAACCACATGCTCATGTGCACACGCACATGTGCACACACACTCACCTACATGTGCACACACATTCACATTCACATCCTCACATGCATTTACACACACGTGTATGTGCACACACATTCACGCCCACCCTCACACATTCACACACCACCACACACATCCACACACTCACACACTCACATCCACACACATTCACACACATCCACACTCACATGTGTTCACACACACATGTGTGCACATGCTCACACCCTCACACACACCCCTATGCTCCTGCCCTTGGGAAATTGTGGGCTCCCTGGCCTCCAATCTAACATTGGACAAGTCCAATTGAAGAAAGCCAGGTGGCCTCTGATTACTCAGTTTCCACCTCTCAGCGGCAGGAGGATGAAGGCCAGTGTGGATCCCCGTCCCAGCTCTGACGCTAACTGGGGGACCCCAGCAGGCAACTTGCCTCTCTTGGCCTCCGCTTCCCCTTCTGTAGATTGTAGGAAGGGATCCAGATGCTCTCCCTGGGCCCTTGTGGCGTGGCGGCCGATGATTCCACAAGCGGCTTCCTCCGCTCCCTCAGTTGGGCCACAGGACAGAGGCCTCTGAGCCAGGAGGGACCTGAGAACTTCCCAGAGGTGGCAGCTCGCAAGCAGAGTGGATTTCCAAGCCCCACGCGCATAAAAGGATTTCACATGAATGTGTGAACTCAGGAGAGTTGACTGCAGGAGAGCAGAGGCAGCCGGGAGCAAGCGGCGGCACAGCAGCGGTGGCAGCACGGTGAGTACCCTCCGCCCTTCTAGGGGGGCAGTCCAGGCCGCCCAGCCCCGAGGAGTAGCAGGGGAACTGGTGCAGGGGCACCTGGGATCCCCGGGAAAGGAAAGAAGTAGAGCTGCTCATCAGAGGAGGGTGCGGCCCTCCCCGTGCGTCTTATCCCCCACCTGGCACTAAGGGACTGGAGGGCTTCCGGGGCCCTCAGAACTCCTGGCCTCCCACCGACAGGGAACCACCAGCCCAGAGCCTATGGGCCCCATTGCACAGGTGAGTGGGGTAGAGGAGGGGCCTCTGTCTTCTCTCCTCAAAGCCAGCGGCTGAGAAGACTCAGGCATCCCCTAGAGACCCTCGGACCCTAACCATTCTCCCAGGGAAATGGAGTGCACGGCCTGGGCAGAAAGGTGATGCCTGCTCAGATGCAGGCACCTTGCAAGAAAAAGAGAGGGACCCGGCAGAGCTTCTTAGCTGGAAAGGCGCCGAGGGGCAAATTGTTTCACCTCTCATTTATAGATGAGGAAACGGAAGGCTGTCCCTGCACCTGGCCCTTAGTGAGGATGGAGAGCACAGTGGCATAGAGGAGAACCCGGCCAAGGGGCCAAGCTTGGGGAGTGGGAAGGGAGGGGAGGCCTGTGTCCACCATCGTGTGTTTGCATCTGTTGGCATCCTTTCTAGGCCTGTGGGGCAGGTCTAGGCTGTCCTGGAAGGGCTGAGATGGGAGGAACTCCGGCCCAGCCTCCTGGCTCTGGCATCCAGATAGATGCCATGGGGTCAGACTTAGACAGAAGGGGTGAATTCCTGCCTGATCCACAAAGTGGTGGGGCCACAGCAACCAATGGGCAAAGTAGATGGAGCATCTTCAGGAGACTGGAGCACCCACCACCCTCACAGCCACCCATCTGGCAGAGGGGGAAACTGAGGCCCAGAGAGGCTAGGCAATTTGCCCAAAGTCATGCAGCTGGTTAAGCTCATTGAATAGTAGGGTGGATTCTTACCAAGCCGATCCCAAGGCCTATAGCTTAACCACTAAGCAAAACTGCCTCTTCTCAGACGTGCAGATGTGCAGGTCCTCCGCACCCAGATGTGCTCCTGTGAATTTTGTACAAGACACTTTCTCTTCCAGCCGGTAATGCCGCATTCCAGGCAGCAGCTGCAGTCCAAGAGCAAAGCTGCTTCTGGCTCCTCGTGAATAAAAGTGATAAACAGAGATGCTTACAAGACAAGTGCTGGCTGCTCAGGGCGGCTCAGCCTAGGACTCTGGGGCAGCCTGTCACTGAATATCCTGAGCTCAATTTCCTCATCCGCCAAATGGGAATACTAATAGTACCAACCTCATAAGGTTGTTAACAATAATAGAGGCTAAAAGGCATGGCATGCCTCCTGTGTACCAGGCACTGCGCTAGGCGCAAGTTTGGGTGTTAACTCTTTTAAAACTCACAGCAACCATAGAAGGCTGAAATTGGGGCAGTCCAGTGGCTTTTCTGACTGCACTCAGACAAGACAAAGAGCTGTGATCTAGTAATTAAAGTGTTCAATCTTGTGTTATGTCACGACCTGATTTGGGGCCCCTCTGTTCTCAGCTCAGGCACATGGCAGGTGAGAAAGGGTGTCTGGTGGGCTTCCTCTCCCTTTTCCCACCGGATTTCCCTCCTCCTCCCCGGGAGCTAACTGTGGTTTCTGCCCTCTCCAAGGCTGAATAATGGGGAAAGGGGGGAACGGGGTAGGAATGCGTACTTGCCTGATACTGTTGGAAGCTAGCGTCACCTCCCTGAGGCTGGCAGAGGAAACGCTGACTTCTCTGCAGGAGTTTTCATGGGTTCTATGGAGATGCCCCTCACACATGGGATCCCTCTTCCTGTGTACCCCCAAAAAAATTCCTCCCTCAACTCAGGAATCTGGCAGGTCCACTATGCAGGCTGTACATTGAAATCTCTCCCAGGAGTCTCCTTAAAGCCAGACTCTCTGCCTTGTCTTAAGATGAAGAAGGACGCATTCCCCTCCCCAATATACAGTGCTCAAATGATTCTGTAAGTTCTTTCCTAAAAGCCCCTCTCAATCCCCACTCCCAGCCCCATGGGGGAGGTGCAAAAGGCATCTAGCAGGTTCTTAGCCACCTGCTTTCTGCACGTCCCACTGGTCCGTCTACAGCACAGCTCACTTCATTACCTGGTCTCAGCTGAAACCTCCCTTTAATATCTCTGACAAATACATCAGCCTTCAAGGTCCACAGCCTGTCTCATCCTCCCACACTGCTATTTCTAGCCCTTGGTTTACTGGTCTGCAAAATGGGCTGAATAACACTTACCTTATAGGGCTACTGGATGGTTCTGTGGTCTCATACAGGTGACGGCTCTTTATAAACTGTGAGAGGACTGTGCCTAGGAGGGGCTGTTACTACCACTGCTCCTTCATTGGGTGATGACATGCGTTTTGGTGATGTCTACGTATTTTCTGTGTCTCTGCTACAGGCAGCTGGTCCTCTGGTGGGTACCTTGCAGATTCCTAGAGGCAGGGGACGGTGGCTTTCCCTCCTCCACCTGTCCGTCCCTGACACACATGCATTTGTGTTTTGGGGCATGCTGACTGATGGGTTAGTAAGAAAAAGAGAGTCCTCCTGGGTAGCACAGAGCCGGGGCATGGGCCAGGTAGCCTCTGGAATGTGGCGGATGGGTTAGTCCCTGGCCTCAGGGTGCAGAGGTGCTGGTGGTGGCTGCAGAGGGCTAGGAAGAGAGAGGAATTTGCAATCTCAGGAACTATGTGACGCTTTCATGCTCATGATTTCACTTAACCTGCCTGTTGACAGGCAGGTTATTTTTGTAGGCGTTTTCTCCTGAGGATCACAAGCTCTCCATTTTCTCAAATTTCTCACCACTTGCCCAGGAGAGATGTTGTTAATTACACATATGCTCCCTTCTGGGGCTGTGCAGGCCCCATCTGATCTGAAAGCCCAGGAAGAGCTCAGCTGAACCACATAGGGCTGGTCCTTCCCCA
The DNA here is from genome assembly GCF_037993035.2 of Macaca fascicularis. NCBI lineage: Eukaryota > Metazoa > Chordata > Mammalia > Primates > Cercopithecidae > Macaca > Macaca fascicularis. Next base: position 13,501,936 of record NC_088388.1, on the reverse strand, counting down.
CCCCAGAAGGTGCACAAACCTGCCCACACACCACTGTGGGTCTCAGACGCAGTGTTCACCTGTCCCTAGTGAAATGACAGCTATACGGGCAGAGTGGTGAGGGGCTCACCAAGTTAAAATTGTTTCATTTAGATGTTAAGGTTTTGTGTTTGTATCTTTTTCTTTTTTTTCTTTTTTTCCTTTTTTTTTTGAGATGGAGTCTCGCTCTATCGCCCAGGCTGGAGTGCAGTGGCACGATCTTGGCTCACCTCTGCCTCCTGGGTTCAAGCAATTCTCCTGTCTCAGCCTCCTGAGTAGCTGGGATTACAGGCATGTGCCACCACGCCCAGCTAATTTTTGTATTTTTAGTGGATATGGGGTTTTACCATGTTGGCCAGGATGGTCTCAATCTCTTGACCTCATGATCCACCCACCTCGGCCTCCTGAAGTCCTGGGATTACAGGCATGAGCCACCGCACTCAGCCTGTATCTTAAAATTATGTCCTTTCTACTTCTTTGGTGTTAAATATCTTTTCTAGATGATGGTGAAAACATGGATGACTTTTTGCATGAACTTACTTGGGGAAGTAGAAAACTGGCAGACTCGTTTGGTCCCAATTTGTTTATCATTTGCTGATCTGTGAACAACAAGCTTTTCAGAACCATTACTCCAGCAGTGAAGTTCAAACATTTGTTCCCTCATCTGACAAAGCCAGGACTCAAACCCAAAAGTATAGGAATTCCATAACGTCAGCGCTCTTCCTACTGAGAGATGGGAGTCTGGGTCCATTCCAGTTCTGCCACTGAGGTGCTGTGCAACTGGAAGGAAAATACTCGTCCTCTCTGAACTTCTGTTTTCTTATCTCTAAATCACACTTAATAATCCATGCCTGCCTCTCCCTTAGAGCGAGAAGTGGGCTGTAAATATTCATTATTACATCTGAGGAAGGGAAAGACCTGTGGGCAGGGTGGGCCCCCCCACCCCAAATTCTTCATCGTTCTGCCGTCTGTCTCTCTTGTCCAGTGTTCATGGACTCCCAGCCAAGGCGATCTTTAGCAATGTCCTCAGAAACTGTAGCGTCTCCTCAGATATGTCCATTCTGTGCTGCTATCACAGAATACTGGGTAATTTATAAAGATCAGAAATGTATGCCTCACAGCTCCAGAGGCTGAGACATCCAAGATCAAGGTGCCAGCAGGTTTTGTGTCTGGTGACAGCCCCATTGCTCACTTACTTCCTAGGTGGCGCCTTGTTGCGGCATCTTCCGTGGGGGACAAATGCTGTGTCTTCACATGGTGGAAGGTATAAGGGCAAAAAGACCTAAGCTAGTTCCCTCTCTCCCTTTTATAAAGCATGAATCTATTCATAAGGCAGAGCCCTCATGACTTAACCATTTTCCAGAAGGCCCCACCTCCTAATGCCATCATGATGGAGATTAAGTTTCAACATGAATTTTGGAGAGGACACATTCAAACCACAGAAGGTGGGGGAGGAGGAAGAGATTGAAGAAGAGAGAAAAAGGAAACAGAAGGAGTGTGGGGCAAGGGAGATGGGGACAGCAGGGGAGCAGGCTGAGGACCCTTGTTTCAGGTCCACATTCTCCCTGATGATATCCCTGAGTTCCACAATCAGGAGCGCTTCTCCCTCCCCACACCAAGCCTCCTCTCCCTTGCTAGTCTCTGAGAGCAGGACATCTAGCCTTAATTCATTCTTGCATTCCCAGCCCCGGAACTTGGTGCTCATAGTAAACACTCAACAATTGTTTGTCGGACTGAATTGCAAACTTCTCTTGCTCCGCCTACTAAACTCTAAGTCCTTTGAGGGCATGAACTTTGTGTTTCACTCCTGTATGTGTTCATTCCTGGAAAATATAACAATCAGGAGAAACAAAGCTATGCTGCTATAACAAACAGCCCAGTGGCTTAACACAACGAAGGTTTATTTCTTCCTTCTGTTCTGTCTCCTGGGGGCTCTGCTCACGCAGGGACCCAGATGAATAAGGCAGCCTCTGCCTGTAACACTGATAGTCACTGTGACAAAGGGAAAAAGAGTCCTGCAGAGTCACACGCTGACACCTAAATGCTCCACCCAGAAGCTATGCATTTACTTCCACTCCCATTGGTTTAACCAAAACAAGTCACATGGCCATGCCAAACTTGAAGGCACCTAGAATGTAATGGCTGGAACAATGGGGAGATAACAGTTGTGTCTGGCACTGGAGGTGGCAATAGGCAGCACAGGTGCAGACTTTGGGGATGGCCAAACTTGGATTTGAATCCCAGCCCAGCCATTTCATGGCCATGTCACCTTGAGCAAGTCCTTTCACTGCCCTGAACTGAGGTGATCACATCTGTAAAACAAACTTACAGGAATTATCAAAGGACCATTGTGAGTATAAGAAATAACTTATTTGAAGTGCCTAGAAAGGAGTAAGTCCTCAAAAAATGTTTATGATAAGCTCTTATTAACCTGGCACCAGTACAGAAACAGTGTGGGGCTCTATCACTGTGAATTGATTTAGAAAGTTACAGAGAGGTCCAGGTGTGGTGGCTTACACCTGTAATCCCAGCACTTTTGGAGGCCAAGGTGGGTGGATCACCTGAGGTCAAGAGTTCAAGACCAGCCTGCCCAACATGGCCAAATCCTGTCTCTACTGAAAATACAAAAATTAGCTGGACGTGTTGGTGATGCCTATAGTCCCAGCTACTTGGGAGGCTAAGATAGGAGAATTGCTTGAACCTGGGAGGTGGTGGTTATAGTGAGCCAAGATTGTACCATTGCACTCCAACCTGGGTGACAGAGCGAGACTCTGTCTCAAAAAAAAAAAAAAAAAGAACTTTCCAGAGAGGTGAGCGATGAGGTAGGATCATTAGCAACATCATCTTGAAACCCTCACCCAGAAGTGAGCCCCGACACATCCACAGCACCTCGCCAATTTCCAAGGACTTTCTCATCCATTTTTGACCCTCGCAATAAACTGAGGCATAGTGAACAGCCTTCAGTATCTTTATTTTATGGAAACATAGAGTAGCTCAGTGCCATTTCACATTTTGCCCAAATTCACAGCAAATAATCAAAATAAACAACTAGGCTAGGCAATCTTTAGCAATGTCCTTAGAAGCTATGTAGTCTTTCCAAATACGTCCATTTTGTGCTGCTATAACAGAACACCTGAGACTGGGCAATTTATAAAGAACACAAATTTACGCCTCATAGTTCTGGAGGTTGAGACACACAGTTGAAGCAATAGCTAAAATTTACTGAGAGTTTACTATGTGCCAGGCAGTGTTCTAAGAATGGGGTTGGCAAACTACAGCCTGCAGTTCAGACCTGGCTCACCATCTGTTTCTTAAATAAGTTTTTGTTTTGTTTTGTTTGAGACAAAGTCTCGCTCTGTCACTCAAGCTGGAGTTCAGGGGCACAGTCTCAGCTCCCTGCAACCTTGACCTCTGGGGCTCAAGAGATCCTCCCACCTCAGCCTCACAAGTAGCTGGGACATGCATGTGCCACCACACCTGGCTATTTTTTTTGTTTTTTTTGTTTTTTTTTTTGGTAGGGACGAGGTTTCACCATGTTGCCCAAGCTGGTCTCAAACTCCTGAGCTCAAGCAATCTGCCCACCTCAGCCTGCCAAAGTGCTGGGATTACAGGCATGAGCCACTGCACCCAGGCATAAATAAAGTTTTATTGGAACATAGTCACACCCGTTTGGGTATGTATTGCCTATGTCTGCTTTGCACTACAGTGGAAGAGTCACGTGGTTGCAACCAAAGTTATATGGTTCCCCAAAGCCCTAAATATTTCTATCTGATTCTTGACAGAAAAAGTTTGCCAACTTTGCTCTGAGTAGTTTTCGTGTCTACTAATAATCAGGTTAGTGTCAGATCCTGGAAATGCGAGACCCAATGGAGACGGTGCTATTTGGGAAGTCACAGCATAATCCCTCCGGAGATCTACTCTGACCTTCACGTGTTGGTCACACCTCCTAGGCTGAAGGGAGCCATGCTAGTAATCCCTGAAAAACGTCAAATGGCTTCCCCCACCCCTTTATCCTATCCATTAGATGGCACCCATCTAATGCCAGCAGATTTTTATCCTGTGTTTTCTCAACCACCTCCTTGGAGGTGCCTCCAGTCACTGAAAACCTTGCTCAAGAGCCTCTGTGTCCTTTTCCCTCTGTTCCTCTGCATTGGAACCAACGCTGTCCCTTGCCCACTTTGTCAACCAATATAGGTCAGACCTACCACAAAATAAATGGCACAGAGGCTTCCCGAAAGACACACGTATTTTGAACACAGAACAGTGAGGCTGAGCCCTTATCAGCCAAGAGCGCTTGCAGAGCCACAGAGAATCTGCTGCACAATCTGCAAGCTGGCGCTCTCCCAAACGTGCACAGTAGCTGTCAGAGCACTGGGAAGCAATGCACATCCACGGTCCATTGTAAGTCACTGACTTAGATATGTTATATTTAACAAAACATCTCAGCCGCATCATGTTATAACAAGTCACGTTGTAAGGGATGGATTTTATCAAGTTGGTGTGTGTTCTTTCAGTCTAGTTTACACTAAACCCTGTGAGATTGGTACCAGTGGTATTATCCCCATTTCACAGGTAAGGAAACTGAGGCAGAGGGGTGACCCTCTTGCTCCCATGCCTCACAGTAACCAGAGGAGCCAGAATTCAAACCCTGGCTTCCATCTCAGACCCCTACACTGAACTGCTAAACTCCTCACCCACCCATGCCAACAAGAAGGATGACTGTTTTCGATTTCATTGTAAAATCTGGCAGATTCACCACTCTGTTGTTTCCTGGTAAGCTCGTCTCCTGACACCTGGGTAATGGGTGTTTTTTCCCAAAGTGTTTGCCCAGGCCAGCCACACCTAAAGTGTTGGGGTGCATGGCAACACAGTCAAGCTTATGTACATGGCATTTGAGGTCGGGACATGGAAAAATACGAGGCACTGTGTGCATGTTATTTGTGCATGAGAATGTAACTCCTTGGCCTTAAAAACAGGACAAGGAGTGAAGTGTGTAATAAGGAACGCTGAAAACGGCCCCCCAAGAATGCAGTTTGAGTGCTCTTACAAGGCCACAGGTGTCTCATGAGCCCACCTCAAAAAGCCATCGAGTGGACGTTTGTGTTTTAACAAGCCCTTTCAATAAACACTTGGCGGAGGGATCCTGGGGCAGACTCTCTCAGAAGAGCTGCCCCCACCCCGCCCCCTGCCCCGTTCAGCTGAAATTGTCTAAGAACCCATTCTTGGCGTTCACTGCAAGCTATAAGCTCTGAAAGTGCTGACCCCGACGTGATCGCCTTGAAGTTACACGTGAAGGAGGAAAACTCATCCATTTTCGGGGGAATCCCGGTAAGGGACAGTCCTGACTCCCATCAGGAGGATGGGACCCACGCGTGAAATATCAGGAGTTGGGTTATCATGGGTCAAGAAATGACCAAAGAACAGAAAGTATTTTTTTAAAAACAGTGCAACAGCTACTTAAGGCTAACCAGTGCACTGTAGAGCCTGGAGCTCTACACACGCCTGTGATTTTAATTCGGCAGGAATGCCCTTGGTTTCCTGATCAAGGAACCTTAGAGAGTTATGGGAGCAGGTAGGTCACTGCCTGAAAAGAGGATATGAGCAAGGTCATTTTACTAAGGTTACTATTTTGACCACCTGGACCACCTGGTACACTGGATGTTGTATCCTCTTTATCTGCCAGATTGCGGTGGGTCAGACTGCCCATCTTCTCTGCCTGAAGGGAATTCAGGAGGTTTAAAGGAGAAGGAAGAACAGGAATCAGAACAGCGGGAGGCGGCCGAGGGCAGGGTGGATCCTCTCTCTACTTCATTCCCTTCCGTAGGGCACAAGGAGGATATTTTTTTCTAGTGATGAGCACGGACGGGAGCCTTTTCCTCCACCTATAGAAAAGCCATTGCCCTCCTTTCCTCCACCCTTAAAGGGACCTGCATTCATTGGCCCCGTTCAGGCAATGGTGCCTCCCATCCCCCTTGAGGAGACTGGAGGCTGCCCAAGAGATGGTTCTTGGATAAGACCTCCAGTCAGTGAATACCTATGTGGTCGGGTGGCCGTGTCCTCAACGCCGACTACTCGTCAAACTTCCTCAGTAGAGGGGTGCCTCCAAGAGGGACTTAGGACGGCAGACTCAGGCGCTTTTTGGCGCGTTCCCTGTTGTTGTTCAAAACAAAAGGAGACGGCATGACAGTTTGCCTTTTACTGTCTTTAAAGAGTTAAAGGTGGCCGGGCGCGGTGGCTCAAGCCTGTAATCCCAGCACTTTTGGAGGCCGAGACGGGCGGATCACGAGGTCAGGAGATGGAGACCATCCTGGCTAACACGGTGAAACCCCGTCTCTACTAAAAAATACAAAAAACTAGCCGGGCGAGGTGGCGGGCGCCTGTAGTCCCAGCTACTCGGGAGGCTGAGGCAGGAGAATGGCGTAAACCCGGGAGGCGGAGCTTGCGGTGAGCCGAGATCCGGCCACTGCACTCCAGGCTGGGAGGAGCGAGACTCCATCTCAAAAAATAAAAAAAAGTTAAAGGAAAGTATCCGTGAAAACAGTGTACATTCATCCTTTACGCAGGGGATGATTGAGGCTCTGGGAAATGGCTATAAGATGACTCCACATGATTGGAAAACTTGGGTGAAAGTTTTGGTTTCAGCTGCAGAATATACCGTGTGGGGGAGCGAGTACAGTGAGTTAGCCATGCAGCAGTCCTTGCAAAATCTGGATAATAATATCCCAATACAACTTGAGGTACTATCGGGAACAGGGCCTTTTGCTTCAGCCCAGGCTCAGGCTCAAGCAGATGGCCATCTATTTCCTCAATGCTCACAGCTAGCAATACAAACATTAAAAAAAAAAAAAAAAAAAAAAACCATAAGACGATCCCAGGGTTCCTTTTTAACAGTTAAACGGGGTGCCACAGAAACATACATTAAATTTATCAACCGATTGCAAGCAGCCATTGAAAAACAGGTACCCCATCCTAAAGCTACCAAACTTCTTATGTTACAATTGGCTTTTGAAAATGCACATAGGATTGTCAGACAGCAATAACTCCAGTCTAAGCCACTGCCACTGAAATCAGTGTGTTTATTAAAGTATACCAAAATATAGGCACTACAACTCATCTGACTCAAACTTTTGCTGCAGTGATGACCGGAGCCACATATTATAATTGTGGCCTAACCAGGCATATGGCAAAAATAACCCTGCTACTGTTTTCCTACCTCTAAGCAAAAAACAATTTCATACTCTTCTAGCTTGTGATCTTGACTGGCAAGTCACCGTAGCTGGCTTTATTGGTAATATCAGCTTCCATTTACCAGCCTCTAAGCTCCTGAACTTCTTACAAACTGTGCCTGTTAAATTTGTATCTATTGTTGTTTCTGAGCCCTTGCTTCATGCCACTACTGTCTTAACAGATGGTTTAGGAAAAACTGGAAGAGCAGCTATAGTGTGGCAAGATGCCACACAGAAATGGCAGCACAAAATCTAGGAACATTTTAAAACTACGCAACAGGCAGAGTTAGGTGCCCTGATATTGGCCTTACAAACTTTTCCTTCCCAAGACATAAATATAGTTAGTGATTCCACTTATGCGGTGTGTAGTATTACTCATTTAGATCTTGCACATGTGAAGGGCATTACTAATGAACCCCTACTACCTTCATTTCTTGCAGTGTAAGAGCTCCTCTGTGCCCATCATTGTGGGAAAAAGAAAGATAGATCAGACTGTTACTGTGTCTACGCAGAAAAGGAAGACAAAAGAAACTCCATTTTGAGCTGTACAAAGAAAAACTGTTATGCTTTGAGATGCCATTAACCTGTAACTTTAGCCCCAACCCTGTGCTCACAGAAACGTGTGCTGTATTGAATCAAGGTTTAAGGGATTCAGGACTGTGCAGGATGTGCCTTGTTAACAATGTGTTTGCAGACAGTATGCTGGGTAAAAGTCATCGCCATTCTCCATTCTCTGTTAACCAGGGACACGATGCACTGTGGAAAGCCTCAGGGACCTCTGCCCAAGAAAGCCTGGGTATTGCCCAAGGCTTCCCCCCACTGAGACAGCCTGAGATATGGCCTCATGGGAATGGAAAGACCTTACCGTCCCCTAGCTCGACACCCATAAAGGGTCTGTGCTGAGGAGGGTTAGTAAAAGAGGAAGGCCTCTTTGCGGTTGAGATTAAGAGGAAGGCCTCTGTTTCCCGCGTGTCCCTGGGAATGGAACGTCTCGGTGTAAAGCCGACTATTCGTTCTATTCTGAGATAGGAGAAAACCGCCCTGTGGCTGGAGACGAGACATGCTGGCAGCAATACTGCTCTGTTGCTCTTTACTAACTGAGATGTTTGGGTAAGGAGAAACGTAAATCTAGCCTACCTGCACATCCGGGCACAGCACCTTCCCTTGAACTTATTTATGACGCAGATTCCTTTACTCACATGTTTTCCTGCTGACCTTATCCCCACCATCACCCTGTTCACCCTGTTCTCCCGCCACACTCCCCGTGCCGAGATAGTGAAAATAGTAATCAATAAATACTGAGGGAACTCAGAGACTGGTGCCGGTGCAGGTCCTCGCATGCTGAGTGTGCCGGTCCCCTGGGCCCACTGTTCTTTCTCTATACTTTGTGTCTTATTTCTTTTCTCAGTCTCTTGTCTCCACTTGACAAGAAATACCAACAGGAGTGGAGGGACTTCGATCATCACCTTCTTTACATCACATATATTCACTCTTATCCTGGCCTACCTGGTCCGCTATCAGCTAATGCTCGAGCTAATGCTCTGGTACAAACACAGATGTGGTTTGCAAACTCTCCTGCTTTTTTGTGAGTTCAAGCTGATCATGCTGGTTTTTTTCATCAGAATGCATGCAGTCTTAAACAACAGTTTCACTTAACACTTGCTCAAGCTCACATGATTATTAAAACTTATCCTGATTGCCAACGGCATTCTCTGCCCCCTTTTTCCTTAGGGCTTGGTGGCAACCCACGAGGTCTGGTGCCTAATGCTACCTGGCAAACTGATGTTACTCAGTGTACACCCTTTGGACATTTTAAACCTCTCCACGTTACTGTGGACACTTATATAGGCCTAACACATGCTACCCCCTAGGCCGGAGAAAAAAACTAAAGGTGCAATGGCTCATTTGTTTGAATCTATTATGACTCTAGGCCTTCCACAAACTCTAAAACTGATCATGGCCCCTGCTATCTTAGTGCTCACTTTGGCTATGCATTACAACTTTGGCAATAACATCAACATACAGTGCAAGACTGGGATTCTCTATAACTCAACTGGTCATCAAACTCTTAAAGTATGTCTTAATAAACAAAAAAGGGGGACTATGGGCCCCTCTTCTTGAGAACAGGACCTGTCGTTGGAGAATCAACCAACAATGATGATGATGACTCAGAAGGCACCTGACATTACCTGGGGACAGCTAAAGAATATGGATCAACAGGCAACTATCAGGCTTGCCGCCATAGAAGCCTCTGTAACTGCAGGGAATCAGTTTCTTATGTATCTGGCAGTAATTGGGAAAACTTCTGAGAAAGTAAGACAGACGTAGATGTTGGGGTGGCTGGTAATTCTTGTCCTTTGCCAAGTGGGATCAGCCCAAGAGCATGTTTACTGGAGTCATGTTCTAAGTCTCCCTATTTTTAATGTTATTTCATGGTGGGATGCTGACCCGCCTTTGTCATCTAATGATACTTCTTGGACAAGAGGTCAATGGATGCCCCTGTCTTACCCTTTAATGGAAAATTTGGGATGGATTAAACTTAATGACTCCTTGATTTTGTTGTCTAGTAATCCCCCTCTTTGTTTTTCCACAATAGCACATGATAAGTGTGTTACTCTTATTCTTCAGGAGTATCTTTACTATCAGCCTAAAAGGGATGCTAAGCTTGCAAACTTGACCTTTATTTCTGCTATTACCACTGATTTTACTGAGGTCTCTAATGAAGCCACACAAGTGCCTGATCTTCCTATATGCCATCTGAGTAGGGACTGGTGATATAAGTTTGAGGCCATTCAGTGGCCTCTGTCCAGACAGCCTGCACTGTGTCAAGGGCCTCTGTTTGATAATGGCACCTTACTTGATTGGAGTCCCCATGGTTATCTTATGTCTGCAAATCAGACTATTGGATCTGGGAGTCCCTCCAATAAGTCTATCACCTGATCAGAGGATGGGCTTTCAGGACCAATAGTACAACTAAAAGAAACAAGCTTTAAGCCCTGCTCATACCCACATTTGGAGATTAGGACTTCCTTTTTTTGAACGGGTTTTCTCACATGGTGAGTATATTACTAGTGGTGGCAACTATCCCCTCTCTTTCCATAATAATGTTACTGACACAGTTATGACTTGTACTACGCACCCTTATACACTTTTGTTTGGGCGAGGTATTCCTAACATAGAGCAGAATCCATCCTTTTATAGTACTAAAGTCTCTTCCAGTAGTTGGTATGCTGCATGCCTGTCTCATCGAAATGTTACATCGTTCAATATAACCTATGTCATGATCTTAAAATGGCATGCAGAATTTTGGCTGCCCATAAATTTAACCTGGAGCTGGGAAAGAGATTTGACCCTGTAGCTATTTAGAAAAGCACTGTCTCATACTCAGAAAAAAAACACTTCTGGCCACTTTAATTGCTTTTTTTAGTCTCAGCTATTATTATATTAGCAACTGCTGCTACTGCAGCTATTTTTCTAACAAAATCTATTCACACAGCTTCAGTGGTGAACCACATTTCAGAAACAGGTAAATATTCATAAAACTACTCTGTCTCGCCCGGAGGCTCTTAGAGCCACTGTTGAATGGCTGGGAGATCAGCAGCAGGCATTCATTACCCATCAAAATTTATATTGTAACTGGCAATATAATTCTATTTATGTCACACCTCTGCCGTATAATAGCTCCCAATATGCTTGGGAGAGAGTGAAAACACCCACAAGAGGCTTATCACAACCATTCGTCTTCTCAAATCTCCACTCTTAAGTGTAAATTTAAAAAGCAACTTAAAAAATGGCCGCAGCAATTATAAACAAATACCCTTCAACAATTACAAAAAGGCTTTCAATAGTTAAACCCAAACACTTAGTTATCTGGGTTAAACATACGCATTTGGGTAATGGCCGCTATACTTATTCTTTCTTATATTTGTTTGCTAGGTATGTACAAATGGCTCTGTGCTGCCACTCAGCGCATCTGTAACCAAGAAAAAGCAGTAAAAGCTTACCTCTCGTTAAATAACCAACACACTCTAAAAATTAAAGACGGGGGAGATGTTGAGGGTGCACAGCAACATATCCAAGCTTATGTACATGGCATTTGAGGTCGGGGCACGGAAAAATACTGAGGCACTGTGTGTATGTTATTTGTGCATGAGAATGTAACTCCTTGACCCTAAAAACAGGACAAGGATTGAGGTGTGTAATAAGGAACGCTGAAAACAGCCTCCTAAGAAGGCAGTTTGAGTCTACGATGTCTACAGCTCCCACCAGCAATGGGGTGTTTGTCGTCATCCCGCCAAGCAATGCCAGTGGCCTCCGCCCACCTCCAGCCATTCTGCCCACGTCCATGTTTGAGTGCTTTTACAAGTCCACAGGTGTCTCATGACCCTCAAAAAGCCATCGAGTGGATGTTTGTGGTTTGACAAGCTCTTTCAGTAAATACTTGGTGGACGGATGCTGGGGTGGACTCTCTCAGACGAGCTGCTTCCCCACCAAGCCCCGCTCAGCTGGAACTGTCTAAGAACTCATTCTTGGCGTTCACTGCAAGCTATAAGCTCTGCATAAAGTTCCATATCTACACATATCTTGGCTACATCAATGGTAATTGCTTGGGTGGCCAAATAGAAACCTTCCCACAGCAGGTGGGAAGTTCCCACACCCAGGGGAATTATTGATACTAGCTCAATAGTCATGAGCTGAGAGGCAGGAAGTGGCGGTGAGTCCTGGTCTAGGGGAAGAAACCAGTGCTCTAGCTAAGCTCTACCTAGCACTAGCTGTGTGTCCTTAGGTAAGTCACTTGCCCTTTCTGGGAAAAGAAGGGCATTTAAATATACACTCCTCCAAGGGGAGCTTTCCACATAATATAGCTCAGAGATTAAGAGAAGGGCCTGTGAAACCAGAGAGACTGGAATTCAAGTCTCAGTCTTACCCCACCTAGAGGCCGTTGACCTCGGATATCCTTCGCTTCTCTGAGTCTCAGCTTCCCCAGCTTTGATAAGAACATTTGGGGCCATCCTCACAGGGCTGCAGTAAGCAAGGGCAGGTGGGCATGCTGCTTATCAACTGAAACGCTTTATGCACATGTGGAACAATCATCATTACCATTGTTATCTCCCCAGCCTCTGTTTTCCAGGCTCTCTGAGCACGATGTCTACAGCTCCCACCAGCAATGGGGTGTTTGTCGTCATCCCGCCAAGCAATGCCAGTGGCCTCCGCCCACCTCCAGCCATTCTGCCCACGTCCATGTGCCAACCTCCAGGGATTATGCAGTTTGAGGAGCCACCGCCGGGGGCACAGACACCAAGGGCCACACAGCCACCTGACTTACAGCCAGAGGAGACATTCCTGACAGGAGAGCCCAAAGTTTTGGGGGTAAGAACAGCCTCTCTGCACAACCTGAGGCAGGTAGTGAGTATCCCAGCACCGGAACATTCATGCATGTTTTGGAGAGGGGAAAAGGCAGCTAGCAAATACTTAGTAGTGACTCCAAGATTCAGCCATGCACCAGGTAGACAAGCACCCTTCCCACATAAAGCCCGCAGAGAGTAAACCAGTAAAGAAATGACTCAGAAACCTCCAAAGAGAAAAGTACGGTTGAAAAGGATGACTAGGACTAAGGGGAATACTAGCGAGGGTAGACAGAAACTTCTCTCCAGGGAGATGACATTTAAGCCAAAACTGGCTGTTAGATTGAAGCCAGCCAAGGGAATAGCTGGTGGAGGGGTTGGAGAGGGAGGGTTCACCAGGTAGAGAGAACAGCAGGTGCAAAGGCCTTGGGAATGAGGGTGGCTGTTAAAGGAAGAAGTGGAAGCTTGACATAGCTGGAACGTAATGAGCAAAGGAAAGGGGGAGATGAGATGGAGTGAACGTGGTAGATGAAAGTCAGCCCTGACAAAGCTGACAGTGCATGAAGGATTTCAATCTCAGATGGCCTTGAGCTATTGGTCTCGATAAAATACTGAAGGCATAAAATATCGGATAGAGATAGAAAGATACATACACACATTTGCACGTGTATATGTATACATGTACTGTTAAAAAGAAAAACTTTAGGCCAGGCGCGGTGGCTCACGCCTGTAATCCCAGCATTTTGGGAGGCTGAGGTGGGCAGATCACAAAGTCAGGAGATCAAGACCATCCTGGCCAACATGGTGAAACCCCGTCTCTACTAGAAATACAAAAGTTAGCCAGGCATGGAGCCGCGTGCCTGTAATCCCAGCTACAGGCACTGTAGGCACAGGAGGCTGAGGCAGGAGAATTGCTTGAACCCGAGAGGCGGAGGTTGCAGTGAGCTGAGATCGTGCTACAACACTCCAGCCTGGGCGACAAGAGTGAGACTCCGTCTCAAAAAAAAAAAAAAAGAAAAAAGAAAAAGAAAAGCTTTAAACAAATTAAATTTAACAGAGTTTATGTGAACTAAGAATAATTCAGCAATCTGGCAGCACTCAAAACCAGAAGAGGTTCAGAGAGTTCCATCCAGCTGTGTGAGCAATAAGCTCTTATAGGGCAAACACAGAAGTGAAGTGGAGAAATCTCCCCATCGGCTACAGCTAGGTGTCTGCCTTATTTGGGCATGACGTCATGAGGTGTTTGCCTTATTTGGGCACGGTCTGATCAGTTGGCTGAAGCTGTTTGTCATTAGCTGAAACCCAGCTATTTGTTACAAAAATATACTCCTAAGTTAGGTTTCAGTGCATCTGGTTGGGTTGCAGTTCGTTAGGTAGGAACTCAAATTATGGAGACAGGCTAATGGCCTCCTGCTATTTTAATTATACACACACATATGTAGATTCTTCAGTCTATTCCTTGGCCTCAGTTTCTCCAGGTGGAAGATGAAAGCATAGATTAAGCAATGGTGATGATAATGAAAGTGAAGATGATAACAGCTCTTGCTTATGAAGCGTCTCTCAGAGGTGCACGTACTGTGCTGGGGACTTTGCATGCATCGTCTCGCCAGATTCTCAGCACCACCTTGTAAGAAGGGGATCATTGGTCCTATTGGACAGATTAGGAAACTGAGGTTTCTTAAGACTAAGTCATTTGCCCAAGGCCACATAGCTGATAAATGGCATCCTGCAAACTAAGGATGGCTGACCCTAAAGTTCTGTTTTCAATGCCTCTGCTTTGTGGCATCCAGGACCTCTGGCTCAAACATGCTGGAATTCTACCCTAATAGCTGCACCACGTCCATTGGTGCGGTGGAGGGGCGGTACTGGACTGGGGGCACAGACACCAAGGACCGCACAGCCCCTGACTTGTGGCCCATGGAGACAGTGGACAAAGAGGGGATCAACAATTGCTGAAATTTCTAAACCAAAGCAGACCCTGGGGACCAGTGCTCTCTCCCTCCAAAAAAAAAATATATATATTGATGAGACAAACTGCTGAAAAGCACAAAAAAGTGGAAAATAGAAATAAGAGTTATGGAATGCCACCCACTGAGAATACCACTGCAGACTTAGCTGGCCTGCCGCCTCGTAGCTGGGATGCTTCGGGCAAGTTACTGAACATCTCTGAGCCTCAGTTTCCTCATCTCCAAAATTAGGATAATAATAACCTACCTCTGGCCGGGCACGGTGGCTCACGCCTGTAATCCCAGCACTTTGGGAGGCCGAAGTGGGTGAATCACCTGAGGTCAGGAGTTTGAGACCAGCCTGGCCAACATGGCGACATCCCGTTTCTACTAAAAATACAAAAATTAGCCAGGAGCAGTGGCAGGCTCTTGTCATCCCCACTACTCAAGAGGCTGGAGAATCACTTGAACCTGGGAGGCAGAGGTTGCGGCGAGCCAAGATCGTGCCATTGCACTCCAGCCTGGGCAACAAGAGCGAAACTCCTCAAAAATAACAATAATAATAGTAATAACCTACCTCTTCTCATTAGGATTAAGTGAGACCACATCTGTAAAACCCCCAGCACAGTGCTTAGCATTGACAGGCATTCAATAAGCAGCAGCGGGTGTTTCCCAAGGCGTAATGGCAGTGACTGTGGTGGGCTACCCGCAGGGGAAAGGTCTACCAGGAAGGGGAGCCACGCTGGCGCCTTGGACACCATGCCATGCTGTACCCTGTGAGGACACTGAAAAGATGAAAGACAGGTCGCTGAAGAGAAAAAGAAACTGAAGAATCAGGGGCTCATGCCCATGGATATCCAAATTCTTGTCACTCATGTTAGAAAGAAATATGTATTCCACATGACGCTGAGATGACAATTCTAGTTCTTCCCAGTCAGAACTGCCCATAAAAGGACCATGCTGGTTTGGGTAGTGGTGAGTACTGGTCACTGGAGTCCCCATGGAAGTCCTGGAGCCGGGAGGGGCTCCTGGGCTCCCAGGGCTGGATTCCAATGGTCTTCAACATCTCTTTCCACTCAGTTCCAGAATTCAATAGTCACCCAAAGCATTGCAATCTTTCTGCTATGTGGCAGACCTTACTAGAAGCTCACACTTGGGAAGACCATCCCACCTCTGAGCATAGACTAGTAGGATGCTGGTAAACCAACTCTTAGAGGGAAAAAAAAAAAAAAAAAAAATCCCAGTGGAGATTTCAGCAGGCTGAGAGGCAGGGCTGGGGCGATCAGTGATGGACACCGAAATAGAAAGATGCTGTTAGGAGAAGGTGCTCGCTGCAGGCTGAGGGGGTGCTGGGGAATGAGGATGGGCAAGGTGAGGCATGCGGTGCAGGGAATGTTGGCTCATCGAATGGGGTCCTAAGAAAGCCAGGTATAGCGACACGGAGATGCTTGAGATCCACGGATCAGAGCAGAAAGCAGGAGGCAGGCCGGCTGAGAGCTGGGCTTTGTGGGTCCGGTAGGCTGCGGGGAACTAGCTTTCTCCTTAAAAGTGTCTTTATTGGTTGCTGTAATAATGTCGCCTCTAAAGAACAGAATCTGAGTTTCTTTCCCAGTCGCCAACAAGCTAGAGGAGGGCGGGGCCGGCAGGGGGCGGTGTGGAACAGGGCCCGCAGCACTGAGCCTGGGGCTTCCCGCAGACGGTGCAGATCCTCGTGGGCCTCATCTACCTGGGCTTTGGCAGCGTGCTGCTCATGGTTCGCCGCGGGCACGTGGGCATGTTCTTCATCGAGGGCGGTGTCCCCTTCTGGGGAGGAGCCTGTGTGAGTGCTGGGGCCATGGAGAGGGAGGGTAGGGGGGATGCTGCCCAGGCTCACGTCTCCCCCATGAGCCCACCCCCACCATCCTCCTGGGCACAGCCTCTCCTAGGTGGGGGCCTGGAAGCACTTCCTAGAAGAACTAGTCTAAATCTAACTCCTTCCCCCAAACCCTCACCATAAACCTGAGCCTGACCCCACTCCTGCGGATGAAAAGCTCCCAGCAAACAGCCAGAGAAGCTGCCAAAAAGGACCGGAAAGGCCGGGGCACGGTGGCTCATGCCTGTAATCCCAGCACTTTGGGAGGCCCACCAGATCACTTGAGGTCAGGAGTTGGAGATCAGCCTGACTAACATGGTGAAACCCCCGTCTCTACTAAAAATACAAAAATTAGCCAGGCATGGTGGTGCATGCCTGTAATCCCAGCTACTTGGGAGGCTGAGGCAGGAGAATCACTTTAACCCGGGAGGGGGAGGTTGCAGTGAACTGAGATCTTGCCACTGCACTCCAGCCTGGGCAACAGAGCAAGACTCCATCTCAAAAAGAAAAAAAAAAAAAAGGATGGCGGTCATCAGGGCTGGGTCCAAACCACCCGTACTACCCAGATCCTAAGCCTCACCCCACATCTAAACCCCTCCTGCAGAAACCCTCTAGCTCCCTGAGCTGGGTCCCAGCCCTCCATGAGCCCCGCCGTCCCCTGGGAGTCCAACCAGCACTGAAGCCCCTGAGCCCATTCCTTTGACCTCCGTCTGGCCAAACTGGCCACTCACCCCTGCCAGACAACAGGCAGGTGAGTCCTTGTCATTGCCAACATTAAAGGGCACTTGAGTGTTTGCAGTGAACCCTGGTGTTTGCACCCCCATCAACACATCACCAGAGCCTCCAGCCACCCCAAGGAAGCACAGGCCTCAGGGTCAGACCAGCGGGGTCTGAGTCTCAGCTCCACCGCACGTTAAGGTGAAGTCCCTCGGGCATGTTGCTGAATCTCAAGATTCAACTTCCTCATCTAAAACTTGGGCTCATAGATCTGGCCCTGCCTACCCCATAGATTTGCAGAGGACATCAAGAGATAATGTGCATGGTGAGTGGATTACTAACCCTAAACTTCTGTACCAAATGGAGACTGATGAGTGATTCCCTTTTTGGAGAGAAAGCCAGAGATTTGCATAAAGGGGGTCTCCATTGCGTGAGTGTTGGTTCCAGAACCAAAGCACAGCGACTTTCTTCCCCTGCCCAGGCTGCCTCCAGCAAGAGCACAGAATCCACCAGAATGGGGTTCAGGGAGGACAAAGTGGCTGACATATCACAACCAGATCAGGATGGTCACCTGGCCATGCTTGGGGACAAGCTCTGGCCCTTTGAAAAGTCCGTAGTGACCTGAAGGTGGAGGAAAATTTTGCAATCACGAGAGTCCATGGGGAGACATCACAACAGGAAGAAACAAACGGGTCACTTTCCCCTCTGAGCCCCATTCCACCGAACTTTATCACAAATATGCCCAGTAAAGCTTCAAAAATGGGGGAAGGAACAAAAGCAAAAACTTTATTACTATTACTCCTATCATCTCCTCATCTCAGCAAATGGCACCTCCAGCCATCCAACTGCCAAAGCAAATCCTAAGAGTCATCCTAGAGTATTTTCTTTCCCTGCTGCACATCCACCCCAGCGGCAGGTCCCGCTGGCTCGTCCCCCAGAGCGCAGCCTGAGTGTGTCCCCTTCTTCCCACCCCCATGGCCAGCATGTGGGTCTACACCTACTGGAGACCTGTAGTGACTCCCTTCTGGTCCTCTGTCTCCATGTCCCCGCAGGGCCTCCTCCACGCCCCGCTGACCCTGTGGTCTCCCCAGCATGGCAGCCGAGTGCCACCTGCAAATTGCAGACCTGCTAAGTTGCAGGCCCAGAGTGAGGTGGCACTGCTCAGCTCCACCCTCTCAGCTCAGCAGATGCAGGGCCAGCCCCATCTCAGTGTGTCAGGCGACTGCCAAGTACATAGGTGCCATGATGCAGGTTCCTGGGCTATCCTTATGGGCAGCTTCATGCCCGGCTGTTGTCATCCCAGTTCACAGAGACAACCCTGATCCAACCTCGAGTAGCCCCAGTGAGTGCTATGACTTCATCACAGCTCTTCACACCACTGTCTGTACTTTCTTCACTGTTTGCTAAGTGTCAGTCTTCCCCAGTTAGAATGTAAGCTCCATAACTCTGTTATGTTCCTGGCACATAACTGCCACTCAGAAAATGTTTGATTTTTTTGTTTTTTGTTTTGAGACAGAGTCTCACTCTGCCCCCCAGGCGGGAGTGCAGTGGCGTGATCTCAGCTCACTGCAACCTCTGCCTCCCAGGTTCAAGTGATTCTTGCTCCTCAGCCTCCTGAGTAGCTGGGATTACAGGTGCGCGCCACTATGCCCAGCTCATTTTTGTATTTTTAGTAGAGACTGGAGTTTCATCATGTTGGCCAGGCTGTTCTCAAACTCCTGACTTGAAGTGATCCTCCCGCCTCGGCCTCCCAAACTGCTGGGATTACAGGCGTGAGCCACCACATTCCGCCTCACTCAGTAAATGTTTGATGGGTGAGTGTTTGAAGGAACAATGCCTTCCCCACAAGGCCCTGATGATATGGCGTCAATGAAAACACTCAACTTGTAAGCCACATCCCCAGTTCCCTGGACAGGGGACACCCCTACCGAGAGACCCCAAGGTGCCTGCCTGGCAGAGAAAGTGGCATCTGGAGGCTGCTCTCTCTCCCTGGCACCTCCTGACAGATCCCAAGCAGGGTGTGCCCTGCCCGGGGTCCTGGATGAGGCCTCACTGGGTCCCCTGTCCCCACACAGTTCATCATCTCCGGATCCCTCTCAGTGGCAGCCGAGAAGAACCACGCCAGCTGCCTGGTGAGTCTGAACAGGGGGACCCAGGGGCGGGGATGAGGCCACGGCTAAATCTCACTCTACCCTGCCCCTCCCATCCACTCACTCCTTCAGCTCATTCCCCAGCACTTCCGGGGAACCCGCTAAAGGCCAAGGGAGGAGCACCACCCAGGCAGACCGGACGCAGACCAGTCATGTACAGGAGAAGAAGACAGGGATACTCTCAATACACAAGCCGGAGTGGAAAGTGAGGTCCACGGATCACATGCTCATGGTCATTCCGAGAAAGGAAAGATGCTAGAAGATCTCCTGTAAGAGTCCCGCTGGGCCTTGCTGAGCAGAGAGGACTTAGAAATGCCACAGGGAAAGCTGGAGAATGCACGGAGGGGCGTGGGCGGGGTCGCCGCTGAAAACACGCATGGCTCCGTCCAGTGAAAGCAAAGGTAGGGGAAGGAAAGTGGAAAGAAATTAGACGGAGAGATTTAATCCCATGATGGGGCTGGATGGTGGAAGGCTTGGTGCCTCCTGCAGGCGCTGGGAGCTGATGGAGGCCTTGAACAGGAGGGCGTGAGCTTTATGTCAGGCTCAGAGAACACAGCAGTGAAGATCACGAACACCGCAGCGAAGGCCGTGGCACTTACCTTTTAGTGCCTGGTAAGACGCCCATAAAGCACACTCACAAAGAAGGCAGTTGCCAAGCACGAAAAGTGCTGAAAGGAAGCAGGCAGGATAATTCTAAGCTCAGCTGGGACAGTCTGGGGTCCCTGAGCAGGGGTCACGGAACAGTTCAGAGGAGGACAACCACGGAAGAGCCCAGCCAGGAAACGCCATGGGCTCTGGACGGGGGACCGGAGTGCGGGACCATCACAGGCAAGGGGTGGGCCAAGAGGGAGAGGCCGAGGAGGTGACTCAAAGCCTAAATGCGAAGTTCAGGATTTATTTTAAGGACAACGAGAGACCACGGAGCCTTCAGCAGGGGATGCCTTGCCCTGTTTCCTTACTTGAGGTATCCCAGGTGCAGGGCAGAGAATGGATTGTGGAGGGGCGGGACTAGAAGGGAGGACTCTCCGGACCAAACTCAGGGTCCCCCAGGCCATGAGCTTCAGGACGACAAGACCTGACTTACTCTCTCCTGGACTCACAGCACTTTGCATAGTGCCTGGCATGCAGTAGGTGCTCAATAAAAGCTTTTGGCTTAATCAATGAATGGATTTCTTGTGAGGCTGTTCTGATCTCAATGACCTCCTGATTGCCATTTAAAAAGAAGAATCAGGAGTCTTTAAACCTGAAGAGGTCCTAGAGTCCCCAGTTCACCCACGAGTGTTTCCCCCTTTAATCCTGGGGCAGTTTAACCAGAAGGCTCCAGCTATGGGTCATGAGACCGTCGGGTTCTGGCTGCATGGGGATGCCTGGGTGACTGCCTGGACCACCCCGGGAGTCACTTCCTGCACGCTCTTCAGACCCTGGAGTCCCAGGCCTCTCAGCCCACCCAGACTTCAGACCTTCAGCTCCTGCCTCTCCTGTCTCCTCTGCCTGATTCCCCACCAGTGTCTGCAGTGCGTGCCTCACTCCGCCAGCCACTTCCTGGGACCTCATGGAAATGAACTCAGCCTCTCTCCCAACCAGGCCTCAGCGTCCACAGCAAAGGGCCTCACCCAACTCATGCCCCTGAACAGGCCTCAGCTGCAGCTGCTCCTGCAAGGCGCTGGGCCTGGGGGAGAGGGAGCCACAGTACAGGATAGGCCGAAGGCCGCAAACTCCACCCAGAGAGGTTGTAAAGGAGGTGCTGCCCTTCTCCCTAGCAGCTTCCAAGAAGACGAGAGAAGGAAAGAGAGACAAGACCTCCTCCCGAGGTCCCAGGGGAGGAGAATAGAAAAGGAGAGCCGTCAATGAGAACACAGCTGCGTGCAGGGACGTGCGGCCAGTGCCTCCTTGGCTGTGGGAGGCGGCGTGCTGGGGGCTGAGCAGCTGAGCCAAGGCCCCTGCCTTTTCTCCTTCTCTTTGCCTTTTCCCTCTGTTCCTGTCTCTCTGCTCTCTGCAGGTGAGGAGCAGCCTGGGTGCCAACATCCTCAGCGCTATGGCGGCCTTTGCTGGGACAGCCATTCTGCTCATGGATTTTGGTGTTACTAACTGGGTGCGTTGTCAGATGGTCCCCGGGATAGGAAAACTTGGAAAATGATGCAGCCATGTCCAGGAGGGCAGGGGGGTGAGAATTTGCGGTGCCAGGACGTTGGCAAGGCCTGCCAGTCCCTATAGACCCCACGAATCCATGGATCCTCTCAGCCTTCCCCAAGATGGGCATCAGAAGGAGCAAGGAGGCAGCCTGCAGGGTGAAGGGGAGGGTGCAGGACTGGCAGCAGGGGTACTGGCTCTAGGCACAGCTCTGCCCCCAACTAACTGTGTGACCTTGGGCAAGTGGTTCTCACTTGGGGGACCCCCTTCCTCTAGAACTCTGGACTCACCTTTTTGTGGGTTTTGGTCCCCAGGATGTGGACAGGGGTTATCTGGCCGTGCTTGCTATCTTCACCATCCTGGAGTTCTTCGTCGCAGTCATTGCCACTCACTTCGGGTGCCAAGCCACCTGCGCCCAGGTCAACGCGGTGAGTACCCCCACCCCCACGTCCACTAAACCTGAGCCTCTGTGGAACACAGTTGGCTGGGAGCGCACTCTGCCTCCAGCCCCCTCCCTCTGCCTCCAGCCCCCTCCCTCTGCCTCCAGCCCCTCCCTCTGCACTCTGGGAAGCAATATGAAGAGCCAGCGCTAGCAGGGGTGTCCTATCCATGTCAGGCGGCCCAAAGAAGTATTTGGGCTGGGCACGGTGATGCATGCCCGTAACCCCAGCACTTTGAAAAATGAGATGTGAGGATCCCTTGAGCCCTGGAGTTTGAGACAAGCCTGGGCAACATAAAAAGATCCTATTGCTACAAAAAATATATATATATTTTTTTAATTAGCCAGATGTGGTGGTATGCACCTGTACTCCTAGCTAGTTGGGAGGCTGAGACAGAAGGATCGCTTGAGCCCAGGAGGTTGAGGCTGCAGTGAGCTATGATCACACCACTGCCCTTCAGCCTGGGTGAGAGAGCGAGGCTGTCTCTAAAACCAAAACAAAACTAAAGACGTCTTCACAGGTCAGTGAAGACAAGACTGTTCTCCCAGTGGAACTGGGTGGCACCAGCACCCACAGGGCCACTGCTCTGTGCAGCCCTGCAGGGAGCCTTGCAGAACGGAAATCCTGGGCTGGTGGCATGGGGGCCGTGCTGCACCCAGAGGAGTGGGACTTTTTGGGGTTCCCAGGCCACATGGGAGACAGGGGCATCAGGGAGGGCAGCATGATGGAGATGGAAATTAAGCTTTGATTTCCAAAAAGAACGGAGAACAGTGATGACAGAAAGGGGCTGGAGTGAGTGTTCAAGGCAGGGAAACCAGATGGATCAAAGGCTGCCTTGGGCAGGCGAATGCAGGCCACAGGGTGGGGTGCTCTTTGCAGGTGCACAATAGGGTGCACTGAGGGTGAGGGGATCGAAGGTCTGAGCAGGGGAGTGAGCTGGTTCAGGGGAATCAATCAAGAGGCTTTGTCCGGTGCCGGGAGGTGGAGAGGGTGGACAAGCAGGGGCTGGAGGCCAGGAAGCTGCAAGGAGGCTGGTGCCTTGGTGCAGGCAAGAGAGAGCGAAGTCCTGAACCAGGCCAGGGCAGTAGGGAGAGAAAGAACGGCAGAGCCGGGCGCGGTGGCTCACGTCTGTAATCCCAGCACTTTGGGAGGCTGAGGTGAGTGGATCATCTGAGGTCAGGGGTTCAAGACCAGCCTGGCCAACATGGTGAAACCCCGTCTCTACTAAAAACACAAAAAATTACCTGGGCGTGGTGGTGGGCGCCTGTAATCCCAGCTACTCGGGAGGCCGAGGCAGGAGAATAGCTTTAACCCAGGAGGCGGAGGTTGCGGTGAGCCGCTATCGCGCCATTGCACTCCAGCCTGGGCAACAAGAGGGAAACTCCATCTCAAAAGAAAGAAAAAAAAGAACAGCAGAACGTTAGCGCCTGGAGAAATGGGACTTTTGTCTGTTTTGTTCACTGCTGTACTCCCAATGCCTGGATCATAGTTGGCCCCAGTAAATGTTGTTGGAAATATTTGCGGAATTCAGTACCAGGGCGCTGTTCTCAGATTACCCACAAGGGGGCACTATTGCGACACTATCCTGAAGCTCCAGCGTCCTCCGGGACGCTCAGTGCTGTTTTCTTTGCAGCCTGTGATCTTCCTGCCAAACGCCTTCAGCGCAGACTTCAACATCCCCAGCCCGGCAGCCTCTCCACCCCCTGCCTATGACAATGTGGCATATATGCCCAAGGAGTCGTCTGAGTAGCAGATGTGGCACCTGTGGGTGGAGTCCAGCCTTTTCCCTCTGGGCCCAGCCTCTCCCCACCCCCACGTTGTTCATCAGGGGCCAGCCCCATCCCAGCTGCCCTCCCTCACCACCTCCACACACACTCCGGCATCTGAGTGAAGCATGCCTAGGGACGTCTCTCCCACACTTTCCCCAGTGGTTTCTTTCTAAAAGACACCAAGCTGACGTCAGGGGTGTGCGTCCTTCAGCTCCCCGAGCCCCATCACCCTTCCAGGGACACCCGCCTTGTGCATCTAAGCATTTCTCTGCTCACTGGGGAAATCCTGGCCTCATTGGAGACTCAGGTTCGAGGCCTGCCCCCGACCCTCAGGCCTCGGGGAGGTCATTAAATTCAGAGAGCCGGGAAACCTCCAGAATGGAAGAGTGTGACTCTGGCATTCCACAGAGGTGCAGATACCAGACCAAGGCCTCACAGCAGGGCAGTGGCCTGACCGCAGCTCTCCCGGCCCCAAAATCAGCTCTGTCCTTTGTCATCTGTTGCCACATCCGTGGACCTCAGATTTCCCATTTGGAAACTAGAATGCTGAACCAGATAAGGTTCACCAGGCCCTTCCAGCTCCCCAGGCTCCCTGAGGTCCTGGGTCTAGGCCAGGCATTGTCCCCCCGGTTCCTGGAAACCCTCATCTTCCTTGTCTGTAATATGAAGTCAGCATTGGCCCCGCCCCCACCACCATCTCCCAAGGTAGGGGAGGTTGCAGGGGAGAGCTGGCGCCAGCCCACTCCTGAGGCGCCATGACAGTCAGCATCGACAGGGGCATAGCAGTGGCAGTTCGGGACCTCCCTGTGCCTCTCAGCACTCCCTTCCCCACCCCCACAGCCCAAGGACAAAGCTACCACAGAAGGTTACCACGGGACCTGGGCTTCGTCTCCAGGGGACAAGGAGACATGTCAGCCTGGTGTTCACCAGCCCTGGTAGATGAGATGGCTTGTCTCATCCACACCACAGAAGGAAATAAACCATGTGGCTTAAATTTTGAGCTGGTCTTGTTGCAATGACTTTTTCTTTTTAACCTCAGGGGCTTCCAAGGGTCATCCACGTTTATCAGAGGAACTGGGTAACTGTCCCACTGTCACAAAAGGGCACCTCTGGGTGCCTCGCTCTGTGTAGTATAATCCTTACACTTACTCTGTCCCCATCTTAGTTCAGACAAACATGCATCCATATCCCTACTCCACAACTAAGGACACTGAAGCTTAAAGATGTTAATTTATATGCCCAAGGCCACCGAGCTAGTTAGGAGCAAAACTGGGATCCAAACCTAGTTCCATGTGACATCACAGTCCGTGTTCTCACCACTTGGTCTCCCCTTAGTACAAACCTAAGTGCTTCCCACCAGCCCCTTTTCCTCCTTCCATTTCTTCATTCCAAAAACTAAGGCAGGGCTGCATTCCTCAACACACTCACTTCTTCACCCAACAAACTCCCACTCCTCATTTAAGACCCTATTTAAATGTTGCCCCTTCTGTGAAGTCTTCCCAAAGGAAGGGTGATCCACGAGGTGGCTCAGTGCTATGACCACACACTGGAGCGAGGGTGGGGCAAGGGAGGTGCCATTCAAGGAGGCATTCACTCAGGATCATGCCAGTGCAGAGTGGGGATAAGGGGTACAACAAGCTTTGGCTTTTACAATCAAGAAGGGAGAATCGAGGATTTAGAGCTTCGATTTGAAGATCATTAAGTACAGAGTTGGAGGAAATGTACTTGAAGATTTAGGACCAGTTTTCTTGCCATATAAAGGAGACTAGAGACATGTCAGAACCGAGGGGAGGAGTTGTGGGAGAGAGAGGCAGAAAAAGAGAGAAGTTAGCCCCAAGCTGGGGTTGCTGCCCTCTCTCCTCTGCTGATCAAATCCCTCAGGAAGTGTGTAGGCCAAAAACCACAGGTCCATTAAGAGGAATTAAAGACTACACGGTCCCTAGAGATGTCCCATGTCCAGACAGCATGGAGCCGCACATAAAGATGGCCGGGGACTGTGCCTGGTGACAAAATAGTCCTGCATTCCCACGTAGTATATGAGTCCAAGCATGAGAAAGCTCCATGTGTTTCCTGAGCTGGCCAGTGGCCAGATGTGCAATGTGGATTATGTGAAACTATAGCTTTATAACAAATATGAGCAGCAGATAAGAGCGGGGACAGTGGCCACCACTGAGAGACCAGCAAGGACAAACTACACCTCAGCAGAGGCCAGCAAGGACAGATGAGGACTGAGGGCTTATGGACTGGAAGTCATTGGAAGTGACTGAGTTATCCTGAATTGGCAAAATTAAGTTTTCTACCACTACTGGGAGTAAATGGGAGGTAGAGATATAATTTCTGTGAAAAAGAACGCGGAGAACTACAAAACGTTACTAAGAGAAATTAGCAAAGATCTAAGTCAATGAAACTATATCCCATGTTCATGAACTGAGACGCTCAAGTTTGTTAAAATGGCATTGATCTCCAAAATTTATCTATAAATTCAATATGATTCTTCAAAATTTTAGCAGTTTCTTTTGGGGAAACTGATAATTTAATTCTAAAATTCATATGGAAATTCAGAGGATCTTAAAAAACACAAGAAACCTTAAAGACAAAGTTGAAGGATTTAAACAATCTGATTTCAAGATTTACTACATAAGAATAATTAGGCAGCATAGTTTTAGCACAAAAATAGACAAAAGACCAATGGAATAAAATAGAGAGCTCAGAAACAGACCCTCACATATAGTCCTTTTATCTATGACAAAGGCACTCATAATTAAGTGGATAAATGACATTCTTTTTCATCAATGGTGCTGAAGCAATTAGAAATTGGCATAGAAAAAAATGGACTTTAATTCCTACCTCACATAAAAATTAATTCAGGCTGAGTCACAGACCTAAATTTTATAACAAAGCAAGCTTCTAAGAGAAAACATAGGAAAATATTATTTGGGGATAAGCAAAGATTTACTAAACCAGAAATGCAAAAAACACTAACCATAAAAGACATAAAAACCATAAAAGAAATTGGAGTTTATTAAAAATTAAGAGTCTGTTTATCAAAAATCACACTATAAGTGTGAAAATGCAAAACATATACTGGGAGAAATTTTTGAAATACATCATATCTGACATAGGTCTCACGTGCAGAACATATAAATAACTCCTAAAAATAATAAGTAGACCAGGCGCAGTGGCTCATGCCTGTAATCCCAGCACTTTGGGAGGCCAAGATGGCTGGATCACCTGAGGTCAGGAGTTCAAGACCAGCCTAGCCAACATGGTGAAACCTCGTCTCTATTAAAACTACAAAAATTAACTGAGTGTGGTGGCGTGCACCTGTAATCCCAGCTACTTGGGAGGCTGAGGCAGAAGAAACACTTGAACCTGGGGGGACAGAGGCTGTAGGGAGTTGAGATTGTGCAACTGTGCTCCAGCCTGGGCAACAGAGTGAGCCTCTGTCTCAAAAAAAATAAATAAATAAAATTAAATAAATAAATACATAAAAGATGGAGAGCTAAATTTAAAATGGGCAAAGAACTTGAGCAGACATTTCACAAAACAGGATATAGAAATGGCCAATAAATGGCCGGGCGTGGTGGCTCACGCCTGTAATCCCAGCACTTTGGGAGGCCAAGATGGGCAGATCACAAGGTCAGGAGATCGAGACCATCCTGGCTAACACAGTGAAACGCCATCTCCACTAAAAATACAAAAAAATTAGCCAGGCATGGTGGCAGGCACCTGTAGTCCCAGCTACTCGGGAGGCTGAGGCAGGAGAATGGCGTGAACCCGGGAGGCGGAGCTTGCAGTGAGCCGAGATCGAGCCACTGCACTCCAGCCTGGGTGACAGAGCGAGACAACATCTCAAAAATAGATAAATTAAATTAAATAAGAAATGGCCAATAAATGTGCTCAACATCATTAGCCCTTAGAGAAATACAAATTAAAACTACAATGAGATATCACAACACACCAGAATGGCTAAAATTTAGAAGACTGACTATAGAAGTGTTGATTAGCTTAGGAAGCTAATCTTCTTATACATTGCTGGTGGGAGTAAAAATTGATACAACCACTTTGGGAAAAAATGTTTGGCAATATCTACTAAAGCCAAACATACACATTCAGTATAACCCAACAATTTTATTCCTGGATATAGACCCAACAGAAATGAGACATTTTTCATTATAAGACATGTACAGGAGATTTTGATGATAGCTTTATTCATCACAGGCAAAAACTTGAAACAGCTCAAATGTCCATCAACCATAGAGATAAATAAACTGTTCTATATTCATTAAAAAGAAATAAATAAAAAGAACAAACTACCGATACATCTAACACATGGATAAATGTTGATGTGAAAGAAGACAGATATAAAAGGGCACATCCTGCATTATTCCACTGATAGGAATTTCAAGAATGGTTTAGATAAACTAATGGTAGTAGAAGTCAGCACAGTTGTTGACCCTTGGGAGCAGCAGGGGAGGGGAGTGTGAGGTCATCTCCTGGGGCAGTGCAGATCTCCATATCTTGATCTGAGTTATGGCTGCATGAATGTATACATAGATAAAAATTAACCAAATTGGACACACCTATGCACTTTACTGTATGTTATTGCCTCCATTTTTTTTTAAGTGGAAAAAAATAAATTGAAAAGTTACTATATTAGCTATCTATTTCTGCACAATAAATGACCACACACTTAATGACTTAAAACCACACACATATATATTACCTCACAGTGTCTGTGGTCAGATCCAGGTGCATCTTGGTCAGGTCCTCTGGTTAGGGCTTCACAAAGTTGCACTCAAGATGGTGGCTGGGGCCGGGCGCGGTGGCTCAAGCCTGTAATCCCAGCACTTTGGGAGGCCGAGATGGGCGGATCACGAGGTCAGGAGATCGAGACCATCCTGGCTAACACGTTGAAACCCGGTCTCTACTAAAAAAAATACAAAAAACTAGCCAGGCGACGTGGCGGGCGCCTGTAGTCCCAGCTACTCGGGAGGCTGAGGCAGGAGAATGGCGTAAACCCAGGAGGCGGAGCTTGCAGTGAGCTGAGATCCGGCCACTGCACTCCAGCCTGGGCGACAGAGCTGACTCCGTCTCAAAAAAAAAAAAAAAAAAGATGGTGGCTGGGCTGCACTCTTATCTGGAGACTCAACTGGTGAAGAATCCACTTCCAAGCTCACTCAGGTTGATGGCAGAATTCATTTCCTTGAAACTCTGGGACTGAGGGCCATAACTTCTTTCTGAACGTCATTACCCTCAGCCCCTAGAGGCTGTGCTAAGCTCCTTGCCAAGGGAGCCTCATAACATGGACGTTTACTTCTTTGAAATCAGCTGGGACAATCCCTATAGCAAGTTGGCTAGCAGGATGAAGACTTATATAACAACATAATTATGGAAATACCATCCCATCACCTTTGCAATAGGCTACTGATTAGAAGCAAATCACAAGTGCTACCCACACTCAAAGGGAAGGGTTACTGGGACCGCCTTAGAATTTGTCTGCCTTAGTTACAGTTCTGCTTATTTAAATTTGTAATTTTGAAAATGCAAATTCAATGTATTTAATTCTCTCCCAGATTAAAAAGCCCTATCTATACCCCCTAAAACCCTTCAGCTGCAGGTTAATTCTTCTCCTCTCCTTTATTTTCCTCACTGCCATTCAACCCATTGAAATCACTCTCTCTAAGGTTATTGCATTTATTGCATTGACCTCGTCACCAAAATCAATGGACTTTTAAAAATCCTTGTTTTAATAATAGCTCTCTCCATTTCTTAAATATTGCCTACCCATAGACTTTCCTCCACGTACACTACGTACTATCTACACGATCTCATCCACCACTTCGGGTTCATTTAATCTTTTATTCAGCAAGTGTTGATTGTGTGTGTGCTGTGTAAGCTCTGGAGACACCAGACATTAACCAAGAGCCCCGTTTTCACAGAGCTCACATTTGCCATCTACCACCATCCTGACAGTTTTCAAATCACTATCTTCCACCCAGATCTCTTTTACTGAGACAGCCTCAGCATCTACTTCCTTGTCTCACCAAAAAGGAATTTACATCTTCTCTTCCAACTCAAGCCATTTCCCCTCCTGTGTTCCTGAGGTCAATTGATGCCCATATAGACTTTGGGCCACCCAAGACTGAACCCAAGCATCATTCTTGGTTTCCACCCTCTCTAAGTCACACAGAATCATCCTCCACTTATTCTCCTTGCTCTGGTTTCTCAACTGAGTCCGCTGTCCTCATCCTCCTCCTTTGAACCATGCCACCCCTCACCTGCATCCGGCGTCAGCCTCCTGCCACGTCCCCAGCTCTGAGCCTGCCCCATGCATCTCTTGACTAGATGACAGCCAGAGGGATTTTTCTAAAGTACAAAGTCATCATGTTACTGTTCTGCCTAAACTTATTCAGGCTCTCCTTTGCCCTTGGGCTAAAGTCCAAATGCTTTAGCAACGCTTACAAAGCCCTGGAGATGAGCAGCTCACCTCTCCCACCCCATCCCTCCTCACCCTCCTCTTACACTTGATCCAGAGACATCCGGAGCCTCTGTGAGCTCCATCTGCCTGGAAGGCTGCTCTCTGCCTGCTTCCCACCCTCCTATTTGTCCTGTTTAGCTCCCAACCCCACTTCAGACCTTCATTTAGATACCACTTCCTCCAAGAAGCCTTATCTGGCCTCATCTCCCCAACCCCTTCTAGATTAGGGGACCTCCTCCAGGCTCTCACCACACGCACATCTCAGTATCACATCACTCACCCATCCACAGCACAGTTACATGTCTCCCTGTTCATCTTATTCAATGGACCTCATATTCATTCCCTAGTGCTGTTGTAACAAATTACCATGAACTTAGTGGCTTAACATAACACTGACTTATGATTAGACAGTTCTGAGGTCAGAGGTCCTAAAATCCAGGTGTCAGCAGGGCTGAGTTCCTTCTGGAGGCTCCGGGGAGATCCCATTTCCTTGCCTTTTCCAGCTTCTAGAGGCCACCTGCCTTGCTTGGCTTGGGACCTTGGCCTCCACCTGCCAAGCTCTCCCACTAACTCTGACCCTCTTGCTTCCCACTTGGGAACACATTGGGCGCGCTGAGTAATCTCTCCCTACCAACAACTTTGACTTAATCACATCTGCAAGGCCCTTTTCACTGCATAAGGTAACATATTCACAGATTCTAGGGATGTGGACATTGTTGAGGTGCCATTGTTCTGACTACCACAAATCCGAGCTCCTCAAGGCCAGGGGCAGCCTTTTGCCCACTCCTGAATCCCCAGCATGTCGCACGGTACCTGGCCCAAGTAAGTGCTCATTAGCTGTTCTATCAATTAATGGGTCAGTTAATGAACAAGGGTATCGGGGCTGTCTTCTTAAACTCAGCAAAAAAGCACTGGTCCTGGGAAAACACTCACCCCATGTCTGAGAAGCTAAAGTCGTGGGTGATGAATGGGTGCAAGGCAACCAATGACAGTGATTATTGGCCTCACGTGTCTCAGCATTACAGTGGGCAAGTGAGTGCCTTCAGAAGAAACAGGTCTTTCTCAAAGCTACCAGCTCCTGCTCAGCCTGGCCCCTCACCCTCAGGAGAAGTCTGCATAGTCCAGCAGCAACGAGAGGGGCGAGTGGCCTCTCGCCTGATTGTGTGTATGACATCGAAGTCTATACCACATGGAACATGCATGACAGCTGAGCACGAGCGACCCTGAAAGCACACAGCAACTAAAATAATTAGGCAAGGCCGCTGACACATGTGAGGCACTGCTTTTAAGCATTTAACATATTCTAACTCATTTACCCTCCAGTAAGTTTATGAGTATTATTATGCCCATTTCACAGAGGGGAAAAACTGAGCTCCACTGAGGTCAAATAACTTGCCCAAGGTCACACAACTATTAAGTGGCAGAATCAAGATTGGAACTCAGGCATCCCAGATGCAGAGTCAGCTCTGAAGTGCTATGCTGTGCTCAGCAAGTCCAAGTCAGTAAGTCCCAGCATCAGGGATGATCTGCACAGCCACTTGGCTCTGCCTCGCGCTTCCCTGTCCACCCTCAGCATAGCAATGTGGAGAGAGAAACCAGATGGAAAAGGAAGAGTCCAAGGATCTGGGGGGTCACTGAATCTGGGGGTTGCTGGATCTGTGGGTCACTGGATGTGGGAGTTGTGGGATCTAGGAGTTGCTGGATCTGAGGATCGCTGGATCTGGGGGTCACTGGATCTGGGAGTCGCTGGATCTTGGGGTCACGGGATCTGGGGGTCACTGGATCTGGGAGTAACTGGATCTGGGGGTTGAGGGATCTAGGGTCACGAGATCTGGGGGTCTCTGGATCTGGGGCTCACTGGAGCCCACTCCACACCTCCTCCACCAGAACAGCCTCACGGAAGACCTGCACGCTTCCCAGAGCGGCACTGTGCTCATGGAAAGATCAGGGCACAAGATGTGGCAACTGGTTCTGCCCGATGCGATTTGTGGGCCATGCCTGGATCCTAGATCCTGATTTGAACAAATCAAAAGTAACAAGACATTTGTGAGATGATCAGAAATTGGAGCTCTGACTAGTGATTTGATACTCAGTAAGTATAAAAACTAGATAAGAACAGGTTTTTCTGACTCCTACGGTTAAACTTGTGCCCCACAACAGAGGTCCCCAACCCCCAGGCCATGGATCTATACCAGTCTGTGGCCTGTTAGGAACTGGGCCTGACAGCAGAAGGTGAGGGGCAGCAGGCGAGCATTACCTGCCGCCTGAGCTCCGCCTCCTGTCAGATCAGCCGCAGCAATAGATTCTCATAGCAGAGCGGACCCTATTGTGAATTGCACATGTGAGGGATCTAGGCGGTGCACTCATGAGAATCGAATGCCTGAGATCTGAGGTGAACTAATTTCATCCCAAAACCATCCCCCACCCCCATCCCGGCCCATGGACAAATTGTCTTGCACGAAATGGGTCCTTGGTGCCAGAAAGGTTGGGGGTCACTGCTCTACAAAAGTAGTTTCTTTTTTTCCTTTTTGAGACAGGGTCACACAGCATCACCCAGACTGAGGCGCAGTGGTGTGACCACAGCTCACTGGACTCAAGAGATGCTCCCACCTCAGCCTCCCGAGCAGCTGGGACTATAGACATGGACCAAGACACCTGGCTCATTTTTTAATTTTTTAATTTTTGTAGAGATGAGGTCTCGCTATGTTGCCCAGGCTGGTCTTGAGCTGCTGGGCTCAAGTGATCCTCCCACTTTGGTCTCCCAAAGAGCTGGGATTGCAGGCATGAGCCACCACCCAGCCCTTTAAAAGACTAGTTTTCAAATGTTCAGCAGAGCTCTGTGGGGCTGCAGGGTTAAACTCTGAGCGTAAATAGGCCTCGGTGAGTACCAGGACTCAGTTTTAATTTTTTCGTTCTGATCATGTGGTCACAGTTTTTTTTAAAGAGTCCATATCTTTTAGAGATAAATATGAAAATGCTTATAAATAAAATGGGAAGATGTCTGAGTTTTGCTTACTTTTGGGGGAGAATAAGATTGGCCAAGAGCTGCTGATGGGGGCTCTAGCTTGGGGATGGGCACCGGGGGTCATGGGACCATTCTCTCTACTTTTGTGAGTGCTTGAAATTTTCCAAAATTAAAAGAATTCTTTCAAAAGGTTCAACTTCTTACTCTACTCCCAGGATCTAAGGAGATTACAACCACCTTCACTCCATCAGTCCTGCTCTGAAAACAGATTAAATTATCAACATTTCCCTTGCCAAAGGATATTTGCAACTGTCGAGGACAGACATAAAGAACGGCACTAAGATTTTCACCTGCCGGGGCTTGGGGGAGGAGGAAAGACTTTGACAGCTTCCGTGCAACTGGGGCATGAAGCAGGGGGTGGGTCCAGGATGGAGAAGATCCAAAGTCTAACGTTGTAAAGATGTGCTGATTTCCCAGCGCTGTCTCTGGGGAGCTCCGGCAACACCAGAGGGCAAAGCACAGCTGAAAGCTCAGAGCTGCGGTCCCAGGCCCTGGGGTGAGTGGTCCCCCAATGGCAGGAACAGAGGGGAGTGATGTTGTGTCTCCATGTGGAGTTGGGGGGTTGCTCAGGTATACGGACCTGGTCCCACTTTAAAGCCAGGGGACCGGCCTCTTATACCCTTAGCCAGTCAGTTGTTAGCTGTAAGGTTGGGGCGGTGTAATTTAAACTCCCAGAAGAGAGCGGATGTGAGCCTTTAGCAATAAACAATTATAGCAGCTGGAGAATGGATGGTCCTCCCAGCAGAGTGGATCTGGGAAGTAGCGGACACCATCGGCCTCTCCCCCGGGGAGCCCCATCCTGCTGCCAGTCACTGACCCTTAGAGCTAGAGGAGCCCCAGACACTTCTCTTGCAGTCTGGAAATGCATACACACAGAGGGACTAGTTCAAGAAAACAGAGGCCCAGAGAGGAGAAGGGACTTATCGAGGGCCACAAAGGGCCAGGACTAGAATCCAGATTCTTGACCCCATCCTTGGACGGAGGCCTCCGTTTCCTGCAGGTCTTCCAGCTGCTTGGGGGTGAACTCTGTTTACACCAGGCACACTGTCTGGAAGCACCAGGAGGAGGCTGGTTCAGTACGGTCATAGGAGGTTTTCTAACCGGCATTCACTGAAACACTGATCCTCGAAGGGACCCCACTCCCCAACACCAGCCTGCCTGTCACACAGCACCTCTCAGTTCCTGCCTTTCTGTCCTTAACATGCATGCACACACATGCACACACATGCACGCACACACACACACACGCACGCACACACACACACACACACCCTGAGAGGCTCTCTCTGTCCTCTAGGGCTCCACTGCACAGTCTGATGAGGGTCACATTATTCGTGCCACGTTTCCTCTGCGTGCTCACCTCCCATGGACACATCTTACTCACTCCTGCCTCGGTCCCTGCAGCGTCCGGTGTAGAAACTCCATGAACAAATCCATGAATGACAGTGCTGGATCTCGGATCACCAGCTCAACACACTCAGCGCCTTTCTTCCCTCATGACCCCGTGCCCCCACCCCAGGGCCCCCGAGCCCTCATGGCTCTCTCCCTCTGTAAGCAGGATGGGGATGGAGGCAATAAACTCACCACCCCAGATGACAGGGATGGGGTGTATCGTGTCTTAACCGAGAACCCGACGAGGACAAGGTGGAGGCTTGCTGGTGGGATTCTAGACACACAACAGGCCAGTGGCGACTGTGGCTGACATTGATTGCTATATGCCAGGCCCTGTCTGTTGCAAGCATTGTTTCAGCTACTCCCTACCACCTACCCCCCAGGGACAGGCAGTGGCCCTCCCCATGAGAAGGTGAGGGAAGACTCAGATGCTGAGGTGTAAACAACCTGCCCACGGTCAAAGCTCCGGGGAGCAGAGCCAGGACTTTGCACAGGGCACCCGTTCTGGCCGACAACGTCCAGGGCTCATGGCCGGGCCCACTCTGCTGCTCTGCTGGGGGCTTCTGGAGGGTCCTACCCAGCTCTGTCCCTGTCCTACCTCCCCTCCCAGAACTGAAGGAACAACGAGAATACGTACGGGACCAAGGCATCGCGTGGCCCCGTGCAGAGCATGGTCCTGAGCTGGCTGAGGGCACTGGCGGGGGGCAGGGCAAGGCTAAAAAAGTTCTTCCGTGCCCCCAAGCAGCCTGCTGCCTGCCCTCGTCTGTCAGCACACTGTCACCTCCTAGCAGCCCTGCACAGGTCCTGGAGGTGGGCCAGGACAGCAGGGAATAAGTGTTCTAAGGAATCAGAGTTCATGCTTTGTCTTGAGAAAGCAGACAAGAGAGTCAGAACAAACTTTTCCCCATGATGACTAAGGTCTGCCCTCTGCAACTCCTTCCTCTCCTGGTTGTATAAAATTCCTTGTAGCAGCTCCCTATTCCGTGAGACAAGCATTACATTAAAGTTGGAAGGGACCCTAGAGACCATCACTCAATTTCCATTCCCACTGTGATACGCACACGAGCAAATCACAAGCGGAGAAAAGGCCAAAAACCAGAGCCCAGGACCAGAAATTCAAACCTTCAAGGCCACTTTGCCCAAAAGCAGACCCCATAGAATACCAATTGCATAGAACCACCAGACTATGAGAAAAAAGATTCTATGGCCAGCCGAGTGCAGTGGCTCACGCCTGTAATCCCAGCACTTTGGGAGGCCAAGACAGGCAGATCACCTGCAGTCGGGAGTTTGAGACCAGCCTGACCAACGTGGAGAAACCCCGTCTCTATTAAAAATACAAAATTAGCTGGATGTGGTGGCACACGCCTGTAATCCCAGTTACTCGGGAGGCTGAGGCAGGAGAATCACTTGAACCCGGGAGGCGGAGATTGCGGTAAGCCAAGATTACACCACTGCCCTCCAGCCTGGGTGAAACTCCATCTCAAAAGTAAAAATAACAAATAATAAATAAATAAATAAATAAAAAGATTCTATGGCCAATTAAGTTTGGGAAATGCCCTTAATACTAAGACAGGGTGTGCCACTTGTAGAAAATCTCAGCACCTTTCATATGAGAAAAAGGGTGAAGAGGATATCCATGGTTTCCCGAACTTATTTGACCATGGAACCCTTGGACTGCAGATCCATCAGGACCAATGTTCCATGGAATATACTTTGAGGAAGGTTATTCTGGATTCTTGAATCCAACACCCTAGTGGATATTTGACCCATTCCTGCTGCCACAGCTCTCACAAGTGAATGTCTAGGTGGAGGTGCAGCTCCAGTGCCCAGGCGCTCACTCTCCCCGTGGACAACCAGTTCCATCTGAGGCGGCCCTACTAAGAAGGCTTTTTTTCTCCTGTTCTTTGCAGTGGAGTCCAGGCCTGGGTCCAGGGATTGTCCTCCCAGGTATGCAGAGTCTAAGCGAAGCCGGTGGCTAATCTGGTTCAGGCCTCTGCCACCAGATACATCCCTTAGTCCAGCCAGCTGTGTCAGAAGGACTCCTGAAGGCTTGGGAGCTGAGAGAGGGACAGTTCCCAAGCATAGCTGGGCAGAGTCATGAAGAGAGTCATGCAGCACTGTGTCTATGAGCTCAGCTTCTGAAGCCCATGAAAGAGGGAGACCCTCTGCCCACTCGCCCCACTAAATCAGGGGTTGTCACTGCAGGCCCATGGAGATACCGATCAGGGCGTCCCACCCAGCAGCCCAGGCCCAGAGCACTGGTGATGGAGTAAGACCACGCGTGGTTCCAATTCCAGGCACTTCCTCACTGTGTGACCATGGCCAAGGCAGGCAACCTCTCTGAACCTTGGTTTCCTCTTCTGTGCAGTGGTGCTGACTTCCTGAGTATTAAGGGAGGTTGCCCGGCAAAACTGCCGCCTGGCACAGCGCCCGGCAAACAGTGCTCACCCAACTGTGAGGCCCCATCTGGCTCTTTGGCTCTTGGTAATGTCCTTTCCTTTCCCCTCTACCCAATCCAGGATATAGTCACCTGGGCTATTTGTCCCTCCAGACTTCCCGAGGTTCTTTCCCTGCACCCCTGTGGAAAATGTGGATACTCAATGGAACTTCCTGGATCCACAAGTCAGACTTAAAAGTGAGAGGAATGCCCCTCCCTTTTCATTCATCCAGGAGAGAGTCTGAGACCAGCCCACTCTCTCTCAAGGATTTGTTCATTAGCCCCATCCCCATGGAGAAACCATCTCCGACCTCAGTCCCCACAAGCCAGCTCCCTTTCTTCCCTGCCCAGCTCTCCACTTTCTGGGACAGAAAGGCTACACTGGATTTTCTCACCAAGTCCCCAGGCAGCCCCCAAGCCCTCGTGCATCCCGCGGCGTCAGTATACACAATACTGGGCTCTGTCTGCAGGTCGTGTGTCCAGCACCCTTCTAAGTTTTTTTCCAACTCCTTTCATGCCCATGAGAACATCCAGAACCTTCATTTTCAATTGTTGAGCCAACAGTGCATGAAGGACTTAAGCCCCAGGCTCTGGAGCCAGCCTGCCATGCTTCAAGTCCAAGTCACTTATTGGCTGTGTGACCATGGGCAAGTGGCTTAACCTTTCTGAGCCTCATCTGCAAAATGAGAGTGAGGACAGTATTTACCTCATAGGGTTGGAATGAGGACAAAATCAGGTAATGCATGTAGAAGGTTTATCTCAGTGCCTGGAGCAGGGAAAGTATTTGTAAATGCTAGCTTCGCTAATTATGGACTTCCTGACTCAGTGTTGGCTCATAAAAAGTCCTTGGTGGAAGACATTTTCTTCCCTTCTCTCCAGGAGGCATGGGTACTACCACAGGAGGTAGGACAATTATTTCCCACCTGCCTTCAGTCACTCATCTTGGACCAGTGGATGGAGACTGTTTACAAAGCCCCTCCATCAACCCGCACCTCCCGCACCTCCCAACTCTTCCAAACTGC
Organism: Macaca fascicularis; assembly: GCF_037993035.2. Classification (NCBI taxonomy): domain Eukaryota; kingdom Metazoa; phylum Chordata; class Mammalia; order Primates; family Cercopithecidae; genus Macaca; species Macaca fascicularis. The sequence goes on along the minus strand of NC_088388.1, from coordinate 13,463,986 downwards.
AGTCTGGCCACTTTGGGTGAGCTGTGGTCTTCCACTGGTTGTGAAGTTTGCCTGGTCCTTGTTTTACTGCCCCAAAAGGAACTGTGTCTCTGCAACCCCAGAAAGGCTGTAAGCAGCAATTACTCCCATCCTCAGGGGCCAGATTATTCCAGGTCAAATCAAGACCAGGGATTGCTGGACAGGGCAATCACAGTTCTGGAAAGATCCAATCCTGTAAGCAGAGGTGATTGGCAGAGGCTCACCCAGCCACAAGCCTCAAAAATGAGATGGGTTCTGATGGCCTTTCTCCCTGTCCTGCAGCCAGGACCCCCAACCAGCATCAATGAAAGCAGAAGCCACAGTTATTCCCAGCCATTGTGCTAGGGGGCTCCCGTCATGGCAAGTCCTCAGCCCAGTCCAGCCCTGGCAGACAAGTCCACCCCAGAGCACGACCCAGCCCAAGCTCCTGGCTCGTCGGCACAAGAAGTCCCAGAAGAGGAGCAGCCTTCTCAAGGAGCTGGGGGTGAGCATCCACTTCCCAGGGTCCCAGCGGTGGGAGGAAGAGGAGAGGGGGATATGAGGAGGATGCTGGGGGACGCCAAGAGGAGAAATGGAAAAAAGAAAGGCTCCAGCTTTCCTGCTGAACATTCATCTGAGCTGGAAAAGGCCTTGAGGATTGGAGAGAATCTGCCCACACCTATACTGCCTTGTGAGGTTCGGACAGGGCCCCGTCCTGGGGAGAATGGCAGGAGAAGGCTGCCAGCTCCAGGATACACAGCTCCCACCCATGGGGCCCTTGGCAGCTTCAGCTCTTTCTGCAGGAAATCCTGGGGAGTGGTCCTTCTTAGAGAGCCTGGGCTCTGGGATCCCTAAGAGGACGGAAGGGACTCAGCACAGCCAGTAGGTCCAGGGCACCAGTGGCCTCAATTAGAGCCAGCCACCGATGCCCTCACCCCAGCCATTCTTTCTTCCCTACCCAGGCCTTCCACATCACCATCGCTCTGCTGCACCTGGTCTTTGGGGGCTACCTGGCCTCTACAGTCAAGAGCCTTCACCTGGTGGTGCTGAAGTCTTGGTATCCATTCTGGGGGGCTGCCTCTATGAGTAGAAGGCAAAACACAGACCGGGTATGGGAGTCTGCAAGGCAGGCCTGCAGGAGGCCCTGGCATTGGGGACAGGATGCAAGATGGGACAGAGACAGCTAATAGAAGCACGGCAGAAACCAGGCCCTTTCTCCAGTGTTCCTATCTCTGCCTCTCTTATCTCAGTCACCATGGAAATAGCTCCTTCCAGGAAGCCCCTGTCAATTCTGAGTCCCAAGAGAGCATTCGGAGGCTATCCACTCTCCTATAATTGAATATGTGCATTTGGCAAAGAGGAGGGTGAGCAGGACCCAGGGACAGCTTCATTCTTCCCCGGCCTTCTGAGCAGCCAGGCTGCCCCTGGATCCAGCTACAGGTGCCCTGTTGGGGTTGGGCTACAAAAACACACAGGGTGTAAGGTGTGGCTCCTGTCCTCCCAAGGCCATCAGCCAGAATGGGAGATGACACTGGACCAGTGCATGTACCATTTCCCGGAAGCTCTACATTCCTTCAGGTCTCCAGAGAGCCCACCCCATTCCTGACTCCCAGGTGGAGTCCTGCCTATGTGCTAAGTCCAAGCTCCACGGCACTGTCTTGGGCAAGTATCCCAATCCACCTTTCACATCAGTCCCCTGTGCCCACTGCCCACAGGATGGGGCTTTCACTGCACAGGGATAGAACTTTCTACACATGCAGTGTTTATTCACCCTGTGCTCCCAGGGACTAGCCCATAGTAGGTGATCAGTGAACATTGGAAAGAAAGATTGCAGAGGTGCTCCCAGAGACCTTGGAAGCAAGAACTCATATCCTCCAAACTGCAAGATTCAGGAAAAGAGAAAGGGGTCGGGGTAGAGGGGATAGTGCCACTGATCCCAGAGGGACAGTTTGGGTTTGTAAAATGAGGGAAGCAGGAGGGGCTAAGAGGGAGTTCTAAGTGCAGGGCACAGCTTGGTCCAAGGTGTAGAGACAGGAGCCGGTACGGCGGTTTATGCACATTGGAAGACGTGAGGTGGGGCAGCGCCTGGGATGGGCCACATGGCAGGCAAGAGGAGCTCACTTTGCTGGAGGAATAGTATTCTCCACCCCACTGGCTGCCAAGGGTTGATTTTCTTGGAGAATAGGGGTAGGGTGGGAATTTGTGGGTTTTGAGGAACCCCGGCTTCTCTCCTTTGACTTTCAAATCTGTCCTGCAGTTTCTCATTTCAGGGATCTTGGCGATAACAATGAAGAACTTTTCTAAAACTTACCTGGTGAGTGGGTGCACTGAGATCATTCTCTTCCATCTGAGCATGGGGGAACTTTGTTAAGGGCATCTGTGTGTAGGGGTGATTGTGAGGGTACTTCTCCAGGACTTGCTAAGAGCAGGCTCTTGCCTTCAGGATAACAGAGGATGTCCAAGCAGAAGGGTCCAGATGCAGACAGGCCGACAGATTTGGCTGTGGGAGGAAAGGAAGCACGATCTGAAGCTTCTCTCTTTCCAGTGCAGTGAGGCAGAGAAGGAAATGGCTCCCAGGCACCCTGATCCGTCCGTCTAGGACATAACTTTTCTTCCTCTCAAATCTCCTGAGTTTTAACATTAATCACCACATAGCCTGCAAGCCCTAGCCTCCAGCTGGATTTGCATCTACTTCTCCTCTCTAAGAGCCAGGCAGATGGAACTGTGGTCCTCCCTGTTCTGCCTGTGCTGGCCACTGCCCAAACACCTTGCCCTCTCCCCTGCATACATGGCTCCCGTGTTTGACTTACTCCGGACCACTCAAGACAATCTGTATGTCTTGTCCTGCCGGAGGTCTTCTCTGACCTCCATGGCTGCCTTCCGTGCTCGCACACTCTGTGGACTTACCTGTCTCTGCCATACACTAAGTTCTGTGTGGGCAGAATGTGTCTGAGCATCTTGGTAGCCCAAGGTGGCCCAAGTAGGCACAGAGTAGACACCTAGCACAAGACTGGATGGGTGGAGGTGGATGGATGATGGAAGGAACATCCCTGCAAATCACAGCCCACACCCAGGTCTTCCCACCGCCCCTCCTTCTGCCCCCGAAGCCCGAGCCAGGTCTTTCCCTATTTGTGTCCCTCAGCCTGGCTAGGCTGTGGTTGCTTCCTGCTTTCTCAGAGGGCACAGAGAATAGAACGATGGTTGTTCAGTTTACCCAGCAGAGGCAGGAGACGCTTGACAAAGACGTGCCCATTCCCCAGACCTCACCCTCCTGGGCTGAGCCCCTTTTAGAACCACAGGCCTCCTGCTTTGTATACCTGCGCATAAGGACACTCCTACTGTAAAGAAACCCATTCCAGTATGAAAGGCTACAGATTCCACACGTGCATAGTCTTTCCTCACTAGGAAGGTTTGCACTTGGCAAGAGGCTCTTGGAGTGATGCTTAACTGGAGAGGACGATGAATACAGGCATTTCAGGGACCATGGCAGGTGGGCAGAGAAAAGGGGCTGGCACTGGGATATGTGAGGATAGGGCACTTTCAGAGCTCCTCCTGCCCTTTCTGGTGGGGAAGGGGCTGGATGAGGGGTCACTTGTTTGTCGAATCCCTGACACTTGGCATAGCTGATGTAGGATGGTCGGGGCTGGCTTTGAGCGGGAGAAGGCAATGGGGCATCCTTTATTGCAAAGCTCTTGGATCTGAAGGCAGCTCTCAGGTTCTCCCAATTTGTCCCACAGAAGACGAGGGCCAGCTGGGCCCTCCTCAGTGGTCAGTGGCTCAGCTCCTGTGTGAGGGGCTGAGGGGCCAGTGACAGGCAAAGTCTCCCCTGAGGCTACAGAGGAAGCTACTGGCAAGCATCAGGGGAGGACCTAGCCCCAGGTCTCCACCCTTTGGACAGCTGTTACCTTTATTTTTCACCTATAGAAGATGTTGTGCCTCATGGCAAACCTCATCAGCCTCTTTTGTGTGCTGTCTGGCCTCTTCGTCATCACCAAGGATCTCTTTCTGGAGAGCCCATTTGAGTCCCCGATCTGAAGAATGTACCCCAACTCCACGGTGAGTACCCAGGCCTAGAGCGTCCTCTGACTTCAGTGAAGGTGCTGCCTTGGGTTTGGCCAACAGGAGGTTTCTAGCTCACAGAAAGCCTCTTCTGGAGCCCAGGTGTGGGCCGCTGAGCCCTTGGCCAACCCATCTCTGTCCCTGCCAAGGTGTGGTGGAAAGGGGGGTGCTGGGCTGCCCACTGATCAGCATCACTGAATCCAAGTCCACTTTTATAGATGGGGAAATGGGGCCAGAGACGGGGAGGAGCCTGCCTGAGGTCAAGCAGCAGCTTGGCCGCAAATCCAGGACCACAGCCTGAAACTGCTGATTTCCCAGCCAGGGCTCTAAGCATGGTGTCCCTGGTGGCCCCTGTGATCCGGGAGCCTCCCAGCAGCCTTGCAAAGCTGGCCAAGTCCACTTTGTTACCCTCAACTTCTGGGAGTGAACACTGAGGTCCAGAGAGGCTAGGTTAGTGGGTCTCGGACTCCAAGCCTGGTGCTCTTTTCACCATGCCACTGCTGCCTCTGAAGCAGAAGGCAGACTGCTGGGTGCCTCTGGGTCAGGCTCCAAGAATTATTTATTTATTTATTTATTTATTTATTTATTTATTTATTTAGAGACAGAGTCTCACTCTTATCATACAGGGTGGAGAGCAGTGGTGTGATCTCGGCTCACTATAACCTCCACCTCCCTGATTCAAGTGATTCTTCTGCCTCAGCCTCCCGAGTAGCTGGGATTACAGGCGTCCACCACCACACCCAGCTAATTTTTGTATTTTTAGTAGAGACGGGGTTTCACTATGTTGGCCAGGCTGGTCTCGAACTCCTGACCTCAAGTGATCCTCCCTCCTCAGCTTCCCAAAGTGCTGGGATTACAGGCCTGAGCCACCGCACCCACAGGTGTTCTGACCATAGTGGTTTGCTATTCCTTATCTCCTCCCAGCACATACACACCCGTGCATACACATGCACATCACACGCAAGTGTGAGCATGCACGGACACACATGTGCGTGTGCACACACACACATACATATGCTTCCCCGTCAAATGCATGTGATACTAGATGTCTCTCAGCTGCACAGCTCTTCCCCTCCCCTGCTGTAAAACATGCTCCCTCACTCTGGGACTAGGTATCCCCATCTGTCAAGTAGGCTCAGATCAGACGACCCTAAGGCTACTTTCAGTCTTACCAGGGACCCACGAGATTCTCTAGCCGTCAAACATCAGGCCAATGCTCACCAAAGACCTATAAGTGCCAGGCATTGAGTGTAGGGCAGTGACCAAGACAGACCCACTCCCCATCCCACAGAGACCCACCCTGCCCTCCCCACGCACACCTGCGAGCTGAAGCCCCAACTGCCTTCTGCTGTGGATCTGACCCCTGCCGGGCTAAGCCCATGTAATGGGTGCAGACACCCAGAAAGGTCTCGCCCTGCCTTCCATCCCTCTCCCCTCTCAGGTCCACATCCAGAGGCTGGAGCTGGCCTTGCTCTGCTTCACGGTCCTGGAGCTCTTCCTGCCAGTGCCCGTAGCTGTCACAGCCTGGAGAGGGGACCGTCCATCTGCAAAGGTAAGACAAGGGTTTGTCTTCCCAGGAAGACCAAAAAAAAAAATGGGGGCACGAGGCAGCAGAGGGCTCAGAAAGGAAAGAAATGTGAAGGTTACAAGAGGAACGTGTTTCGTTCATTCCTCACTTTGCTGAACATTCATTAAGTGACAGCCCACAGTCTGGTAGGGGAGCCAAGGCATGGGGGCAAGAGAGGAGGCCAATCCAAGGAGAAGAAGGTGAGGCTGCCTGAGAGGAAACTCCGTGGGTGCCCAGAACAACAGGCTACTGTGCTACCAGCTCTGAAGGCCCTGGGGAAATTGCATCACAGAGGCCTGTGGTGACTGGGCAGGGTTCAGACCCACAGGCATAAATGGAAAAGGGACTTTCAGCAGAGCAACGACAGCACGAGCACTGGCTTGGAGACAGGACAGAGAAGGCCTAGGGAAGCTACAGTGTGTGTGGAGTTTGGCTGTGGTGGAAACAAGTGAGAGACAGTCATCAAAGATTGAGCATTTAAGGAATTCCAGGGACTCTGTTAAGCACTATATTGATGCATCAATCAATGCATCCATCAATGGATGGATGGATGGATGGATGGATGGATGGATGGATGGATGATGGATGGATGGATATAGACGTGCAGATATACAGATAAATATAGCTGTATTTAACTTTATCTTCTCAACAACCCTTTTTATTTTGAGACTGAGTCTCACTCTGTTGCCCAGGCTGGAGTACAGTGGCAAGATCTCAGTCCATTGCAACCTCCACCTCCCAGGTTCAAGCAATTCTCCCACCACAGCCTCCCAAGTAGCTGGGACTACAGGCACGTGCCACCACATCTGGCTAATTTTTGTATTTTTTTAAGTATGGATGAGGTTTTGCCATGTTGGCCAGGCTGGTCTCAAACTCCTGACCTCAAGTGATCTGCCAGCCTTGGCCTCCCAAAGTTCTGGGATTATGGGCATGACCCATTGTGCCCAGCCCTCAACAACACTTTGAGGTACTTAAATTCCCATACTACAGACTAGCAAGCTGAGGTTCAGAGCGGTCACATCACTTCCCAAGGCGAAGCAGCCAATCAGGAAATCCAGGACTCAGCCTGAGCTATGTCTAACCCACAGTCTCGCCCTCATCTACCCACGGGGAAGGCAGAACGGCCGACTGGGGCTAGATATATTTTAAAATAGAAGGCAAGTCTCTCCTCACCCCAAAGATCCTCAGCAGTTCAGGGTAAGGATATTTTATAAAATAAATCAATAAATAAAAAATAAAGACCCTGACCAGAACTGATCTCCAAGGTTCATTTCTTTAAAGAAAAAAAAAATCATATTACAATCTCAACTTTAGAACACTATTTTTAAAAGTGCCAAATCCCCCATAATTCTGCAAGTTGGACGCTGATTTTCGTGTTAGTGACCTCATCACACACCGAGTGTTCACGTAACGCATATATAAGTTGATGGCCTCTGAGTTTCATTTACATCAAGCAGAGAAGTTGTCTTTGTGAATTCCTGGCTGCCTGACAGGAAGTCTTCTCATTAAGACATCAGAAAGCCAGATGGTGGCCTTGAGTCACTGAGGCCAACCCCACTTTTAAGGATAGGGAAAACTGAGGCCCCACACCTAGCTGTAGCTATGAGCCGTAATTGTTCCTATTTATTGACCTTTGCTGTGTTCCAGGCACCATGCTAGTGCTGCCGGTGGCTGTATTCATTTTCTATTGATGTTGTAGTAAATTGTCACAAATTTGGTGGCTTAAAATGGCACCTATATTATCCTACAGTTCTGGAGGTCAGCAGTCTGAAATGAGTCTCAAGGGCTCAAATCAAGATGTGTCACCAGGACTGCATCCCTTCCGGGGGCATCGAAAAGAATCTCTTTCCTTGTCTTTTCCAGCTTCTAGAGGCTGCCTGCATTCCTTGGCTTGGGCCCCTTCTTCCACCTTCAAAGCCAGCATCACAACACCCTTCAATAACCCTGTCTCCCTCTTCTACCTTTAAAGACCCTTGTCATCATACTGGGAGAATCTAGGAGAATCTCCCCATCTCAAGGCCAATTGGAAACCTTAATTCCATCTGCAGCCTTAATTCCTCTCTGCCATGTGACCAGAGATTAGAACATGGACATCTTTTGTGGGCTGTGCTTCTGGCTGAGACCTCCTTGACTCTCACAGCCATTCTGGGAGGCAGGTTCTGCTTTTCCATTTTAAAGAGGAAAAAATGAAGCTTAGAAAAGTTAAGTGACTTCCCATGGTCTCAAGCCAGTAAGCAGCCATGCTAGTCTCCCAGTGGTCCCTGTGCCCTCCCCATCAGTAAGGACGGTGCCAGGGACAGGCTCTCCAACACTGAATTGGTGCCACCCTCACCGTGAATCGGGGATGGAGGCGTGGCAGCAATCACTGGTGGACACTGTTGGCATCAGACCTGCCCCTAGAGTGTATCCTGGCTAGAAGGGACTTGGGCCATTACCTGGCCCCGCCCCCCTCAGGAAGCCCAACAGGGTGAGTGACTTGTCCCTGGTCACCAGGACACTGGTAGCGGGACAGGAACCAGGGCCCCATCCACTGACTCCCATGTGGGCCTCCCCTTCTCCCTTTTCAAGAACAAGGAGAGTGGAGGGAGTCACACGTTGGTCTATGGAAGTCGCTTCCTCTCTCAAGCCTCAGTTTCCTCATTTTCATGGAGAACTTGAGTCTTCAGAAGTGAACTAGCAGAGAAGTGTTTCGGAAGCAGCCAGTCGCTCCACAGCTGTGAGCAGCAGGGACGGTGACTTTTCTTTTGCAGAATGACGACGCATGCCTTGTTCCAAACCCACCATTGCATCTCACAGGCCTGCCGGTGGAGCCCCCGCCATCCTACCAGAGTGTGATTCAACAGGACACACAACACAAGCAGCCTCAGAGGTGAAGAGGTTTGGCCCCGGCTCCCCAGACCTTCAGAACCCACACGTGGCCCCTTCTCCCTGGCATGGAGAGAAACCAGTTCCCAAGGGAGCTGTGACGGGCAAGGGGCTAACAGTGCTGCAGCTAGAACTGCCTGGCCTGGGAGTGGTAACCGAGGCAGCAATGGTCCTATATACTCAGGCACTAGAGGAACTCCCAGGACCCCCCAGGAACATCTCTGCACCTGACTTGGTTGACCAGAGCTACCTCAGCTGAACCTGGGCACAACCAGGACCCATCACCCTCCCTGCCAGCCTCCAGAGCAAACTCCTGGGCCTGCAGACCCCAGGTGCCCCCCATGCCCTCTGACGTCCCTTGTCTGCCTTCTCTGATCAGTGGTGGATGCACAGGAGGATATAAGGGGAGCCAGGAAGGAAGGTCTCCAGAGCGGCACAGGCAGGGGCTTCCCTTGCCTCAACCTACTAAGAGGTCTCTGGGGGAGCCTGTGTATCTGAATCCCTGGATTTAGGATGAGGGCAGCTGGGAGTTGAGTCCCATAGAAACTGTATACAGTTCTTCCTTCTGAACAAGACCCTCTGCATGAATCTTTTTGCCTCCCTGGGCCTCAGTGTCTCCATCTGTAAAGTGGGGGTGGGAGGATGACATGATCCAGGAGTCTCCCGGCTTGAAAGCTCTGAGGTCAGGAGAATTCAAGATCCCAGTTGTGACATCGAGGTTGCCAGTAAAACTTCAGCCTCGGGATTTCAAACCTCCTTGTGCTAAGTAAATAATGTGAGGGAGGGACCTGCCTTCCTCATTTTCCAGATTTCGGTCATCTGAGGATAGTCTTCAGGAGTTTTGCTGATTTGTGAGCTGCAATGTATTCTGGGTTTTTTCCACACTGGTTCTTTTTTCTATATTATTTTAAAGGGGCACTTTGTAGCAGCAAGATACGGGAAATCAGTATCCTTCCAAAAATAGAGGCGAACCCCAGAAATCACAAACACGTGAAATAAAACGCAATTTTCCCCTCCAACCCCATGGTCTCACCCACTGCTTCCCTTCCTCTTGCTAGCTCTGCCCCAGCCACCATGGCTTCCTTGAGGTTCCACAGGCACCCCAGGGACACCCCTGCCTCTGAGCCATCACCCTTGCCCTTCCTCCACCCAGACTCTCTTTCCCCACGTATTTGCAGAGCTCACTCTTTGAATCTTTACTGGGCCACCGACTCTGAGCCAAGTAAATGTTATTTAATCTCAATGTCATTTAATCCTCCCATCAATCTGTGACCTAGCTGCTGTTACTATTAACATCTCCATTTCATGCAGGATCAGAGAAGTTCAGCAAGTTTCCCCGGACATATGGGTAGTCACCGACGGAGCTGGGATCTGGACCCAGACTGCGAACTGAAGACCACTGCCTGACAATGCCCCAACTTGGTTGGAGCATAGCCTCCGCTCTCCTGAAGTTGCACTTTCACTGGGAAGATGAGATTTGTACATGCAAAAGACTAGTGCGATGGTCTGTACAGCAAAGTCAGCCCTCATAGCTCCTGGGAACCCTGTCCTCTCAGATAAGCCATTTCTTACCCAGTTGACAGCTCGATACATGTGGTAGCCCAGATTTTTGTTTTGTTTTGTTTTGTTTTGTTTTGTTGAGATGGAGTCTTGCTCTGTTATCCGGGCTGGAGTGCAGTGGCACGATCTCAGCTCACTGTACCCTCCGCCTCCCTGGTTCAAGTGATTCTCCTGTCTCAGCCTCCCAAGTAGCTGGGACTACAGGCGCCCACCACCACACCCAGCTAATTTTTATATTTTTAGTAGAGACGGGTTGCACCATATTGGTCAGGCTGGTCCCAAACTCCTGACCTCAGGTGATCCACCTGCCTCGGCCTCTCAAAGTGCTGGGATTACAGGCGTGAGCCACCACGCCCGGCCTGGGACAGCTGTATCTTTAACACCTAATACTTGTTCTTCCTTCCTTTTACCAAGACAGCAAGCCCAGCGTGCAGCAGGCAATCATATAGAGCCAGAATTCCACAACACTGTTTTGTTCCCATTGGGTTTACTTTTATGTGTATCTTCCATTTATGGCAAGTGATACTGAATTTCTGTTTATGGTAGTGGTATCAAGTGCTCTAATATACATATGTAAGCTAAAACGGTGATAGTGGATATGGGGTTTTCTGAAGGAGTGATGAAAATGTTCTAATATTAATTGTAATGATGCTTGCATAAGTCTACCTATACTAAAAATCATTGATTTAAAAAAGAGGCCTTTTAAGGAAACATATTAAACAAATAATGACACAAAACACGAATGTTTTAGAGTCATGAACTTAGGCCAGGCGTGGTGGCTCACACCTGTAATCCCAGCACTTTGGGAGGCAGAGGTGCATGGATCACCTGAGGTCAGGAGTTCGAGACCAGCCTGGCCAACATGGTGAAACCCCGTCTCTACTAAAAATACAAAATAATTAGCCGGGCGTGGTGGCACATGCCTGTAATCCCAGCTACTCGGGAGGCCAAGGCAGGAGAATCACTTGAACCCAGGAGACAGAGGTTGCAATGAGCCAAGATCTTGCCATTGTACTCCAGCCTGGGCAATAAGAGTGAAACTCTGTCTCTATAAAAATAAATAAATAAAAATTAAAAAATAAAATCATAAAGTTAGATCTTGAAGGACTGAAGTCTAGAAAACAAAGAAAGTCGATCTCTTCACTGCACTCGATAGAAGGGAAGTGGAAGGGTTTGCATTCTGCAGTTGAGATTAAAAGTTTACTGTAGCCCTTGAACCTAGAATTCTACTTCCTAATCTCGTTGAACTCTGGTGTTGGAAGAATCTTTGAGGATCATCTCACCAAACCCATCATGGAACAGATGGAGAAACTTGGCCCAGAAGGAGCTCACTGAAGTTACCTGGCAGACCTTTCATGGACATGAGGCTAGAACCCAGTCTTGAGCTATTGCTGCACTGCCCATGACATCCTTCCCCAGCCTGCCCCACCTGCTTTCCCAGGAGCCTTAGAGCAGAAACAAGGCCAACCCCTATCTGCATCTAGCACCTGAGTTCCTGGCTCCCAAATTTATCATCTCCCCTAGCCTATGAGATCAGTCTGCAAACTCTAATCCCAACCCCACCCCAGAAGCCTTAAAGAAACCCCAAAGTCACACCCTCTTCCTTCTCCGTCTCCATGACCTTAAGGCAGGTTAAGGAAGGCAGGACGGCATTGCACTCATTTATTCCTTCATTCATTCCACAGGTAAAGACTGAGTCCCTACAATGCTACGTCCAGGGGCAAACCACCATGAGCAAACCCCAGCCTCTCAGAGCTCAGACTGTGGTGGCGGAGGAAGGCACTAATCCAACGATTGCATCTGAGAACGTATAACTACCATAAAGGGAAATTGAGGGGCATTATGAGAGAATGTGATGGGGGACCTAATCTGGAATACAGGGCATGGCCAAAAGGAGAAGCTGTGTGAGAGGAGGCCTGCGGGTGTCTGAGCTGCCCTGCCCCTGACATTTCTTCTGCACAGAGACTTAGCTCTTCCCAGGCCAAAACCCTTAGCCTGCCCCTCACCACCCGATGGCTGTGATCACTTCCTCCCCACCTCCTCACTTCCTTCCACACAGTCTGATTGCCTTGCATCCGTTCGGGAGCAGATTGCCCCCGCCGTGGGTCAGGCCCCTGCCAGGTGCTGGACGCTCTTATCAGTTAGTGTCCCCCAGAGAAACAGAATCAGTGGGACATATAGACTAAGACTCATTGCAAGGAATTGGCTTCTACGACTGGGGGGGCTGCAGGAGCAAGTGTACGATTGGCAGAGCAGGTGCTTGGGAAGGCAGAGAAGGAGGGACATCAGGACAGGTGAAGACGTGTCCAGGCTGCTGGACAGAGAGCCCCCTGACCAGGTGAAGGCCAAGAGCTTCAGGCCTTAGGATCCCAGGGTCCTCCCAGCTCTCTATTCCTGAGTTCACTTGGAATTTGAGGCACGTTTTTGGTTTTTTGGTTTTGTGTTACTTTTTATTTTCCTTTTAATGTCTCTCACTTTTGCTTAGGGGAGGCAGCATGAGGCAGCGGGATGAACACTGGACAAGAGTCAGAAGCCATAGGTTCCAATACAATACAGGCCCAATTATTTATAGCCTCTCTGACCTGAGCCAACTGGAGGGTTGCTCCCGGGCCTCGTCACACAGGAGGCTTAGTAATTAAGCACAGGACCATGTGTGAAGACTCTAGGTAAGTGGTAACAAGCCATACAGACAGGTGTAGGCTGTGGAGTTGGTGGTGTTATTAACTAGCCTGGCAGACTGGAAGGGAATGACCTGGGAGACAAGGGGGAGATGCATCAGAAAGCAGAAAAACCCAGGTTTTCTAGTCAGCTGTCTTGGATTCAGATCCCAGCTCCACTATTTATTAACTGTGTGATCCAAGCAAGTTACTTAACCTCTCTGGTCCTCAGTTTGCATAAGAGTGAAATAGAGATTGGGCATACCAAATTATAAATGGATGCTGGTAAGCATGAGGTTGTAGTGGTTGTCACCAGGTCCAAACTTCTTCCCTTACCTCTGTCTCATTAACTTACTTCCATTCCCCACAGCCTTCCAGCCCCAGGTAAGAACTTCAGCGTGTTTTAATGCATGTCGTGTTACAGGATGTTAGTGTGCACATATTTAACTTGTGTATATGGTATTGTTTTGTCTCATTTGGGTTCTGTTTTTCCCCCTCTCAGCCCTGTGTCTAAGACCCATCGTGTTGCTCTCTGTGGACATCTTGACCTTTGCTTTTAGCTGCTAAGAATTACACACAATCCATGTTTTACCAGTCACTCCTCCTGGTGACGTAGCTTCACTCTTCAGATGGGAAAACTGAGACCCAGGACATGGGGATCTGCCTGCGAATGTTTCTCCTCCTCCTGGGACCCCCGTTGTGTGTGCTGCAGGTGTCTGAAATGTCAAAAGCAAGACTCAGGCTCCAGCTCCCTCCAGGAGACTTGAGGCAGCCCAGCCCACAGTTCACCTGCCTTCTGAAGCCAGCTCTGACAGGGCAGCAGCAATCAGTGAGGGTCCCTCCTTCCGAAACCCCAGGGGTGCCACGGCAGAGCCCAGAGGAGACACCCTGGCAGGCTGAGACCCTGAGCAATGCCCATCCAGCAGACAGGGGCTCTTTTTCCGGGGACAGCCAACCATCTTGGGAGTAAGTCGACCACCCAGTCTCCACAGACCCGCGCCCTTCCCAGGGCAGATCCCAAACAGCCACTCCCAATCCCAACAGTGATGCAGTCAGTAGAATTTACGGGGCCAAGGGTACATATCAGGGGAGGGATCGTGGAGCAGCAGGGAGGCCAGACAGATCTGCTCGGGTTTTCCTCCCTGGCCTCCAACTCTGAAAATTAGCAGCAAAGGGCTGGAGCTGCCACTGTCCAGGAAAGCACTGCTTGAATCCAGGATACGGAAGCAAACCTACGTCCCCCTTGCTAGTGTCCAGGAGCTGGGTTCCATCCCTCTAAGGCCACTTGGGTGAACAGGGAGCTTTCCTTTTCTGATGCCCCACCCCTGCACCAAGGCTCTTCTCACCGTAGTCGAGCGGGTCTTGGTCAATGGTGAGACCAGCACGTGAGGGCAACAGTCTGTGCCTGTCTCCCGCTGATGCCAATGTGGACAGCTGAGCAGAGAGCATGGGCCAAGCCAGGCACTGGAATCCTAGATCCTCTGCATGTGTGGCTCTGGGCCCCAGTTTCCAAAATGAGGTCTCATTTACCTTGCCATTGAGCACAAAGCAATGGGAGGAGCAGAGCCTGCTGGAAGACGCTACTCCCCTCGGGTGACAGTCAGAGAGGTGGAGTGTTGAGGGCGAGGTCAAAGTGCTGCTCTCAGGATCACAGAAGCCTTTTTGAAACAAATGACCACAAACTTCTGGGCTTCAGCCTAGGCTGAGACAACCCTGTGCCCTGGAGGGAGAGGCTTGCATGTGCAGTATGGAGGCGTCGGGAACGTGGGCAGAGGCAGCCTCCGATCCCACTCTGAGACCCCAGCTTCCTCCCTGGAATGCCACGAGCAGGGCGCCGCTCCAGGCGCGGGTGTGGTGAGAGCTAAATGACTCAGTGCACAGACTCAGGTGCACAGGGCAAGCTCAGTGCCCTCGGGGCCAGCACCTTGGAGATAACCAATGTGTTGGGCTGGATGCCTGAGATGGCCCTCACCCAAGCTTTCTAGCGTTCTGCAATCCTGCCATGCCCGGGGACGAGGAGACCTGGTTCCGCCCCTCCCTGGCTAGGGAAGTTGGCAAGGTTATCATTCTCTCCAGGCCTCTGTTTTCTTGGCTGCCAAGGAAGGAGGTGGATGGGGAGTTTGTCTAAGATCCTTATCGGCAGAGACATCTGCACAGAGATCTGCCCAGCCACTCAAGTCCCTGGGAGACACAGCCCCGCCCCAGAAGGCGCAAGGCTTTAGCTCTGCCTCCTCCCACCTCCACCCCCAGGCCCTGCAGATCATTATCAGCTGTGAGTGGGGTGCGGGGGGATGGGGGACGTGCATCCTGGCTGCCTCCTCGAGCTCCACCAAGTTCCCCACCACTTACCTGTACCTGCTGGCAGGAGTGCTCCTGAGGACCCTGGAGATCCCACTTGGTGGTGGCCCAGAGACAGGGAGGGCTGCAAAGACCGGGACTGCAGATCCTCCGTGCACCCTTGGGAGGGCGTTTGAGTCTGTGAAGTGGGAGTGAAGCGGCAGGGTGTGGAACTGTTCTGAGCTTGAGGGGGAAGCTCCAGGCCCACGCCGTGCAGGTGCCCACACAGGATTGGATGGCCCAGGGGAGGCACGGGGCTGCTGAGGCGGCCAGCTAAAGAGCTGAAGCTGGTTCACAGCATGTGGTGCGGGGAGTCGTGGCAAAGGGCCTCTGCCCCGATAGATGCAGCCAAGGAAGGAGAAAGGTGGTGTCCCTGGGGGCTTCTCCTAAGGGTAACACTCAAGTCAAGGGCTCAGCCACTACAGTGAAACAAAAGCCCCCAGGACTTGATTTCTAGTTCCAGATCTATCACTTAGCAGCCCTGTGACTTAGGCAGGTTGCCTCCTTCTCTCAGCCTTAGTTTCTCCATCTTCAAAATAAGAGACTGGCCCCTCCCACCTCCAAGCATGGGCCAGGGACCATCTTTGGCATCCACTGGGAGCTTATTAGAAATGCAGAGTCTCAGGCCAGGTCCAGTGGCTCAGGCCTGCAATCTCAGAGCTTTGGGAGGCTGAGGCGAGGCTCTCTTGAGGCCAGGAGTTTGAGACCACCTGAGCAATATAGCACAACCTTGTCTCTACTAAAAATAAAAAATGTTGATATGCAACAAGATATAAAAAAGGAAAAAAAATTAAAAAAGAAAAACTAGCAGGGTATGGTGGTACATACCTGTAGTCCCAGCTACTCAGGAGGCTGAGGCAGGAGGTTCACTTGAGCCCAGGAGTTGGAGGCTGCAGTGAGCTATGATGGTGCCACTGCATTCCAGCCAGGGCCAGAAAACAAGATCCAGATCCAGTTTCTTTTTTTTTTTTTTTTTTTGAGACGGAGTCTCGCTCTGTCGCCCAGGCTGGAGTGCAGTAGCCAGATCTCAGCTCACTGCAAGCTCCGCCTCCCAGGTTCACGCCATTCTCCTGCCTCAGCCTCCTGAGTAGCTGGGACTACAGGCGCCCGCCACCTCGCCTGGCTAGTTTTTTTTTTTTTTTTTTGTATTTTTTAGTAGAGACGGGGTTTCACCGTGTCAGCCAGGATGGTCTCGATCTCCTGACCTCGTGATCCGCCCATCTCGGCCTCCCAAAGTGCTGGGATTACAGGCTTGAGCCACCGCGCCTGGCAAGATCCAGTTTCTTAAAAAAAAAAAAAAATGCAGGCCAGGCACGGTGGCTCACGCCTGTAATCCCAGCACTTTGGGAGGCCGAGGTGGGTGGCATCACAAGGTCAAGAGATCAGGACTATCCCGGCCAACAATGGTGAAACCCCATCTCTACTAAAAATATAAAAATTAGCTGGGCGTGGTGACACACACCCGTAGTCCCAGCTACTCAGGAGGCTGAGGCAAAAGAATCACTTGAACCTGGGGGGCAGAGGTTGCAGTGAGATGAGATTGTGCCACTGCACTCCAGCCTGGAGACAGAGCAAGAGCAAGACTCCGTTTAAAATAATAATAATAATAATTAATTAATTGAAAATAAATACAAAAATGCAGAATTGGAGCTCCACAGTACACAGGCTGAGTCAGTCTGCAGCTTAACAACATCCCTAGGCTGCTCATGTCCTCTGTCAAGTTTGAAAAGTACTGGACCGGGTACCTAGGCATCTTTCGGGCATGCCCGGCTAATTTTTGTATTTTTAGTAGAGACAGGGTTTTGCCACGTTGGCCAGGCTGGTCTTAAACTCATGACCTCAGGTGATCCCTCTGCCTTGGCCTCCCAACGTGCTGGGATTGCAGGCATGAGCCACCATGCCTGGCAGCTACCTAGGAATCTTTAGTGGTCCCCTTCCAAAATCCTATCTCACCAACCTATGCAGAGCCCAGTCGGGAGAGCTAGATGCCTTTCTCTGTTCCCATAAGCCCATTACTCCCTGGTGCATGGCCCACTGTGCCAAGCCATAAATGCCCATAGCAATCCTCCCCTGTGTGAGGGTTTCCAGGAGGCAGGTGCCCCTGGGCTCCCTGAGACCGTCATTCCTGCCTCTGTGCAGTTCTTCGTTTCAGGAGCAACCACCCTGGTCATCTCAGCAAACTGCAGTTCCCCGGGTGAGTTTCACAGGCATTGCTTCTGCCTCTGGGCATAGCTTATCCTGGAAGACCTTATATGAAAGTGGATGCTTGTGGAGCCTTTCCACAGGATGGTGGGTGAGTAGGGAGTGGGACTTTGTCTGCAATCCTACCCACTGGTGGGTCTGAGCTCCTGACCATCCTCCTGTCCTCTAGGAGCCTCCTGTATCTAACTTGAGTCTGGTTCTAGTCTCCTCTCCTTTACCACAGCTCCTCCATGCCTCTAATACAGCCTGGACCTCAGCAAGTCGCCCCTAATCTGACAGGTTGGATGCAGACCCAAATGGCATTAAATTTGCCGAACCTCCTGGTTAGGCCTCCAGAAAGGGGACTCCATCCCCACCAGAGCCATCTGTTTCGAGGAAACTAGAAACCTACGGCTGCTGTAACCAATTACCACACACTGGGTAGCTTAAAACAACAGAAACGTGGCTGGGCCTGGTGGCTCATGCCTGTAATCCCAGCACTTTGGGAGGCCAAGGCAGGTGGATCACTTGAGGTCAGGAAATCGAGACCAGCCTGGCCAACGTGGTGAAACCCCACCTCTACTAAAAATACAAAAATTAGCCAGGCGTGGTGGCAGGTGCCTGTAATCCCAGCTACATGGGACACTGAGGCAGGAGAATTGCTTAAGCCTGGGAGGCGGAGGTTGCAGTGAGCTTAGATCGTGCCACTGCACTCCAGCCTGGGCAACAGTGAGACTCCGTCTAAAGAAAAAAGAAAAAAGAGGAAACAGAAACATAGTCTATGATTCTGGAGGCTGGAAGCCCAAGGTCAAGGTGCTGGCAGGATCGAGTTCTCTCCAAAAGCTCTCAGGCAGAATCCTTTCTGGCTTCGTTCCAGCTTCCAGTGGTTGCTGGCAACTCTTGGTGTTCCTTGGCTCACAGACACATCCTGCCAGTCTCTGCCTCTGACATCAGGGGCTGTTCTCCCTGTGTCCCTTCGCTTATTCTAAGGACACCCAGTCATAATCCATTATGACCTCATCTTAACTCGATTACATCTGCAAAGACCCTATTTCCAAATAGATCCCATTCACAGATACCAGGGTTAAGACTTCAACATATCTTTTGGGGGGATACGGTTCAACCCACAAAAGATGGCAAATAGCTTTTCTATCGATGTGACCCTGGTGGGTTCTGAGGATTGAGGGATGTTGTCTGCCATGGGCTCGGCAGGAAGAAGTGGCCACACATATTGCTGTCTGTGCACCTGCAACAAATCCATCTCCTGTCTGTTAAGGCTGACGTAGCCTCTGTGGCCCATGGGCTCCAGCAGGTGGAGCAGAGATGCTCTCACCTTGGTCACTGGTTCCTGGCTCCTAGGGCAGGTCAGTGGTTCCTCCAGGATCAAAATCCTGCGAAGGAAGCCCACGATGCAGAGGGCATGTGAACCAGCACCCTCCCCTTCCAGCTGGGTAGTAACGCGGGCTCCGGTCTCCTTAGTAGATGAAAGTCGGCACAGTGTGCCGAACCTGGTCAGCTTATGTGTGCCGGCCTCTGTGCAGTGTGTGCCTTTGTGGCTGAGCTGGCTGCCGGCAGCAACTATACCCAGATGAGTGTCTCAGGCCCAGAGAACCAGCATCCACTCTTTGGGTACCATTTAATCCTAGAAACCACCACCAAGAGGTGTCTTCTTATCCTCTATTGTCAAAGTGAAAATGGGGAGTGGGATTTATGTATTTATTTTTTAATACAGAGCCTTGCTAAGTTGTTCATGCTGTTCCTCAAACTCCTGGGCTCCAGCGATCCTCCTGCCTCAGCCTCCTGAGTGGCTGGGACTCCAGGCAGGTACCATGACATCCAGTTTTGGGGAGTAGGGTTTAAGTGCTTTAGCAATTAGCTCCAGAGCCCCTGAGGCAGAACGCCACCAGGATCTGACAGTCCCCGCTGCTTCCCTCTGGACTAGTGTTTCCTATGTGAATGCTGATGTGGTGGCTCCTTAGGAGGCCAAGGCAGGAGGATCACTTGAACCCAGGAGTTTGAGACTAGCCTGGGCAACATGGTGAGGCTCAATCTCAACAAAAAATATATTTTAAAAAAAATTAGCTGGGCATGGTGGTGCACGCCTGTAGTCCCAGCTACTTGGGAGGCTGAAGGGGGAGGATTGCTTAAGCCCATGAGTTCGAGGCTGCAGTGAGCTATAATCATGCCACTGCACTCCAGGCTGGGCAACAGAGTGAGCCCCTGTTTTTAAAAAAATAACAATAGTTTGCATGGAGTAAGATATTCCAGCTCCTTGCCTCCTACCAAGGATGTTCCCCTCTAAGAACATAGAGGTCAAGGGGACATTAGGAAGACTGCCAACATGATGGTACCTAAGATTTATCAGTGAGCCCTGCCTTCTGGTGCCATTGAGGTCAGATCTTTTCAAAGACATTTGGTTATGTCATGAGGTTGCTACCAGGGACCTGGATTTGGCAAAAATGGGCTGGGAATACTTGGGGAGGAGTTTCCTCTGCTCACATCCTAGGGAAAGAGAGGAAAGGAGGAACATTCTCTTCAGTTGGGTCTGACACACCATGCAGGGGCGAGGGACACACTGCCCACTGCTGCCCACATTCTGACCACTTCAGTGACCCAGCTGCCCCAGAGTCCCTGACCCTCCCCTGTAGCCTAGGGTCCCTGAACGGCCCCAAGACTCAACTTCCTGTCCGTGACCTCACATGTAACTGACCTTCACCCAGCCCCTCTCCACGCTTTCCTTATCGGTAGAGGATAAATCATTCCTCCTAGGCCCCCATGACCCTAGTCTACTGTGTTCACCTTCCCCGGCTGTTCTCTCCTCCATCCATGCCTCTCCCTCTCCTCTGGCTCCAGAAACTGAAGTCCTGGAAACCCCGTGTCCCTCTC
Organism: Macaca fascicularis; assembly: GCF_037993035.2. Lineage (NCBI taxonomy): Eukaryota > Metazoa > Chordata > Mammalia > Primates > Cercopithecidae > Macaca > Macaca fascicularis. The sequence continues at coordinate 13,443,877 of NC_088388.1, read as the reverse complement.
TGACTGGGGTCTCCCCTCTCTGCCCTTTCACAGCAATGATCTCCTATGGACTCCATCTCCTCCTCTCCCATCTCCACAGACCTTAAGCCCTCCTGAGGCAGCCGCCAGTAGCTTACTGCCAAATACATGCTTTTCCATGTATTTTCTTACTTGACCTTTCTGTACTTTTTTGCTGCTGGATGTCAGTCTGAATGGTTGACCGCATGGGTCTTGGAATTGGACGGGTCTGAATCCCAGCTCTCACTTACCAGCTGCGTGGCTTTGGACAAGTACCTCAATTTTTCTGAACCTCCGTTTCATCTTCTGTGAAATGGGGCTAATCAGAGTACCTATCTAATTAGGCAACTAAGATTAAAATAAGCACATAACAGGTGCTTACTAGATGACAGGACACTCCCCTTCTAGCAAGTTTCCCTTCTTTTATCCATCTCCTTGGTCAGAGTCTGCAGACCGAGTCCAGGACTGGCTGGCCTATAAAACTGCCCAGTTTTTGCAGGTTTTGCACCCTGGTTTCGCAGGTACCCTGGAAGAGTCTCTCGGCGCTGCTGCTGTTCTTCACCGTCCTGGAGCTAAGGCATCACCTTCTTGTCTACCTTCCTGGGCTTCCATGCCACCTTCTGCTACACCGGCTGGTGAGTGGGTTGGCAAGGTCTCTGCAGGACAGCCAGGCCCTCACTCGACCCTCAGAGCCTGGACGGGGGAGCCGAGGGAGGAGGGACAAGAGGGCTGTGTGGGGAGTGGAAGACGGAACCCCTCCTGCCCTCCTAAACCATCTGTACCGTGGCCGTGCTGAGTGAGCCCCACTTGGTCTACACTGGGGAGATGCTGTGCTGAGGGGTGTGTGAATACAGGGAGGTGGCTAGGGAAGAAGATGTTTACAAAAGCTTCTAGCTCAGCGCAAGGTGCCACTGGCTGGGGACAAGTGCGGCATGGTGCCGCCCGACGCTGGTGGTGGCAGCCGATGCTGCAGGAAGGAAGGGCAGCAGTGAGGCTTCTAGATCCCGGCTGACAACTATAGCCTTACATGCGCTGGGACGCGGTGGTTACAGCAGCTCCCTCCATCAAGGGGCTTCCACAAGCTCCTTCCCCTGACCCTCATGACAGGCCTGAGGGGGCAGGGAAGAGACTGACCCCATGTCACAGATGAGGAAACTAAGGCCCAGAGAACTAAGGTGACCTGGCTGAGATCACATTCATCCCCAGAATCCAGGTACGACTCCTGGGCAACCTTCTCCCCAGGGAAGACCACAGCTACGAGAAGGACTCAGCCCAAAGCACAAGGTCTGGGGGCTCAGGTCACCGCCGCCTGGTCTGTGGAGGACTGTGGGCAGAGAGGAAAGCCTGGATCACCAGAGAAAGCAGGGAAGGAAAAACCTAAAGGGATCACGGGGTCACACGGGCTTCTTCTGGGTTGACTAAAGGCGAGTGGCCTTGGCCCTTCCTTCTCCTCCCGACTCCAGTACCTGAACCCAGCTCAGGAAGTTCCCACGGCCACAGCAGCCACTCCCGGGATCCACCCACACAGGCGTCACACCCCCCAGCCATGGCCTGCCCTCGAGGCATCTGCTGCTCCTGGGAGCTGAGCTCCTCCCAGCATCTGACCTCTGGGGCTCTGCGATCTTCCCCTTCTGCTGGCTGCAGGGTTGGCCCTCCCTTTGTAACACCCAGCCCCAGAGATCACTATCCCCACCCGTCATACATGCCCCAGCATGGCCGCATGGAGAAGGGTCTGCTCTTTCTGTCTAAGAAACATTCCTCAATGTCGCTGTTTTGCTATCAATAAAAAGTTGACATGTGGCTCAGGTCACATCCACCTGGATTTAATGACTGAAGTTGCATAGCTTGTCCATGTGTGTGCACAGCAGGGACCCTAGGTGTCTCACATCCATATGTGTGGATGGACAAGTGGGCAGGAGTATCCCCCTGTTCCCAAACTTAACGGATTCGTTACTGGAAACCCTGCTGCTAAATGAGAAGCTATTAAATAAAAATATTTTCATGAATACGGCCGGGCACAATGGCTCACCCTTATAATTCCAGCACTTTGGGAGACCGAGGCAGGCAGATCACTTAAAGTCAGGAGTTTGAGACCAACCCGGCCAACATGGTGAAACCTCGTCTCCACTAAAAATACACAAGTTAGTCAGGCATGGTGGTGTGCGCCTGTGATTCCAGCTATTCAGAAGGCTGAGGCACATGAATTGCTTGAACCCAGGAGGCAGAGGTTGCAGTGAGCCAAGATCGCACCACTGCTTTCCAGCCTGGGTGATAAAGTGAGACTCTGTCTAAAAAAGAAATATATTTTCATGACTGCAAATGGGAAACGTTATGTATTCCATCCCAACCCAAGGTACCCAAGCAATTCTTAGAAAAATGTTCAATGCAGACAAGTGTATAGATAGTAAGCAATCTGAATGTATTCAGAAGTCCCCTCCGCATGAGGTTCCACTTTCTGTGATTTCTGTTATCCGTGGCCCACCACAGCCCAAAAACAGCTGGCCGGGCGCAGTGACTCACTCCTGTAATCCCAGCACTTTGGGAGGCCAAAGCAGGTGGATGACCTGGGGTCAGGAATTCAAGACCAGCCTGGCTAACACGGCGAAACACCATCTTTACTAAAAATGTGAAAATTAGCCAGGCCTGGTGGCACGTGCCTGTAATCCCAGCTACTTGGGAGACTGAGGCATGAGAATCTCTTGAACCTGGGAGGCAGAGGCTGCAGTGAGCCGAGATCGTGCCACTCCACTCCAGCCTGGGCAACAGAGCGAGACTCTGTCTCAAAAAAAAAAAGTTGAGTACAGTATATTTGGAAAGACCACATTCATATAACTTTTTTATTTGAGATGGAGTGTCGCTCTGTCACCCAGGCTGGAGTGCGGTGGTGTGATCTCGGCTTACTGCAACCTCCACTTCCCAGAGTCAGGTGCTTCTCCTGACTCAGACTCCCAAGGAGCTGGGATTACAGGCTTGTGCCACCACGCCTGGCTATTTTTTTTATTTTTAGTAGAGACGGGGTTTTGCTATGTTGACCAGGTTGATCGCAAACTCCTGAACCCAAGTGATCCGCCCACCTCGGCCTCCCAAAGTGATATAACTTTTATTACAGTATATTTTAATTCTATTATTTCTCATCTCTTACTGAACCTAACTTATAAATTAAACTTTATCATAGGTATGTACGTGTTGGAAAGAACATAGTCTATGTATAGATGAGAAAACTGAGTCCCAGAAGATATGATGGCTAAGAGTGCCAACTCGGGGCCAGACCGTCTGGGTTTGACTCTTGAGTCTTTCCTTCCCTAGCTGTGTGATCTTAGGCAAATTTCTTAACCTTTCTGGACCTCCACTTCCTCAAATGTAAAATGGGGCTAATGCTAATTCCCACCTCACAGGATTGTGGTGAAGACTCTCTGAGTTAATATATGTAAAGCTCTACCTTAGAATAGAGACTGCGTCTAGAAGACACTCTGAAAGTGCTGCCTTATTGAACACCTTGCCCAAGGCCTCACATTAGCAAATCGTATATCACTGATTCAGAAAGAAATGACATAACCCAGACACCTCGCCCTGGAGGAGCAGGAGGATTATCCAGCCACTGACAAACATTCAGAGAGCAGCGCTTCCTGGTTCCCACCTCTGTCACATGACAGCCTATTGCAGAATGCATATCCCAGTAACTGGGAGACTCCAAAACAGTGACCGTATGTCCCTGTGGCATAGACCTAGTTTGCACCCAGTTTCCCATCTAGACAGATGTTCCTGTTTGGAGGATAAACCCTGGGAGAGTGGCTCTCTACACACAGGCAGCTCCAGAGACTTGCAACATAAGGCCACCAGGTGGCAGTGAAGCATCGAGCATTGAACTTGAGCACCTGCTCTGGGCAAAGAATTCATGAATGCCCTGGCCAGGCAGATACCAGTCTCAGATATTTGCGGGCACCTGCTGAGGCTACTGGTACCAGCGGGGTCAGCTCCACTCAAGGCTGCATTCGGAAAGATATTTATCTGCAGAATGGAACAGAATTGGTCAAGGAGGGAACAGCCAGGAATGTCATGGTTCAGAGATACTAAGCTGGTAGCTTTGGGCTTCCATTGACACCTGCTCCTCCAGTTGTGGTTACCCTGAGCTCTCCTCACTCCAGGTGCTAATCATGGCCTTTGGGGCATTTCGAGATTATTCCACATGAATTCTTAGTCTTATGTCACCAACAGGATTGTGTGGCCTGCCACAGGTCCTGCTTGGAGGACAGATCAGAAACACTCGGGCGCCTGGGGGCAGACTAAAAATTTGGCACCCTTCCAAATTGATAATCAAATATGTTTCATTTCAACTGAGTGAGGATAGCAGGAAGTCATTTTCACATTAATAAAAATCATAACCCCCTTTCTTCATGTTCAAAATGGAGATGTATTACACACACCAACAGGAATTGTCAACAGGAATTGATTTTGGAATTGTCTTTCCCGATTCTTCCCTGACTCACAACTGGAAAGCATTGCTCACCCACTCTCCCTCATTTGTAAATAGCAGAAATTACTGCAGAAGCAATAACAAGTCTTATTCTAGACACATTTATTGCTTGTTTTCAGGCGTTTGCGGTTACAGCGACAGTGTCTCACTTGGTTGCCCAGGCTGGTGTGCAGTGATGCAATCATAGCTCACCACAGCCTCAAACTTGTAGGCTCAAGCAATCCTCCAATCTCAGCCTCCCCAGTAGCTGGGACTACAGGTGGACAACTTTTTAGGAGATATTTTTTAAGGCTTGCAGATATCTTCTTGGTAAACAGTTATTTGCAGTGCATTAATTGGTTTCAGAATTCAGGCTGCCCAGCCATGTCCACTGCCGGGGCTGCCAGCTGGCTGATCTCACAGCCAGGCTGGCCAGTGGATGCAGCAACTTGCAATGCACATTGCAGAAATACCCACACAGAGGTAGGCTGGTGCTGGGGAGGAGTAACTTTTCTTTCTACTTAGGGGCATTGTCTATTTTGGCAAAAGGGACGTCAGTTTCATTTCCACCAGCTACGTGAGAATCTGCAGGTGGAAACCTGAGTTAACAGGCAGCAGATTTCTGATGGATCCCTGTGGTTTCAGTGTTCCTCTGATTAGTGTATCAGGAAGCTGCCCACCTGCCCAACCCATTAATTCCCTTTAACTTGCCTCCTCCAGGAAGTCTTCTTTGACATTCTCTCACCCTTGGGGGCCTCAGCTGGTGAAACCCTATCAGTTTCACCACTGGACCTAGCTTGCCTTATTGGACTATCTGTATATAGATTCCAATCTTATCTCTCCCCAGCTGGACTCAACACAGTTTGAGGACAGCATCTACATCTTCCACTTTTTTGTGGTCCCTATGATAGCCAGCATATGCCAGGCAACAAAGGAAGGTTGACTCGAATCACTCCTTGAACAAACTCCTAAGTACGGACCTGACGTGCCCCTAATACTCATCATACCTTTCCTAATGATTCTTTTGTGTTCTCTATTTCAAGAAAAAGTGGGAACATTTAACTATTATTCTCCAGAAATTCCCACCACAATGTGAACTTGTCCTTATCCAGAAAGTAATTTCACATTATCATAACAACTAGAACATGGCAATGTTAGCAAAATTCTCTCCAGGAATCATTATCAAAGCGTTTGCCCACTTGATGTTTGTTTTGTAACCATTCATCTGACAATTATTTATTGAGCAATTACCAAGCACAAATGGTCCTCAACTTAAGATGGTTCAACTTAGGATTTTTCAACTTTGTGGTGGGTTTATTGGGAGGTAACCGCATCATAAGTTGAGGAGCAACTGTACTAGTTTGGGTTTTGGGGATATAGGAACAAACAAAATGGGGGAAAACTTATCACAGGGAACTGATATTCTAGTCAGTAGGAAATGGACTAGTAAAATATATTAACATATTGTCACTAAAGAACACGGAAGGGCTCACTGATCCAAACGGCCTCTGATGAAGCAATGGTGCTATGATGGGCATCGTCCCTACCAATCATATTTGCCCCAGTAAAGGGCGCAAAAATGACCATAAGACTTTCCCCCTTGAGAGAGATGCCTGCTTGTTAGCAAATAATTTCTGTACCAGTTGCTATGTCACAAACCACCCCCAAAACTTTCTGGTGTAAAACAATCATGTTATCATGCTCATAGATTTTACAGCCCATAACTTGGACAAAGCAGAGCAGGAAGAGGTGATCTCTGCTCTATGATTTCTGGAGCCTCTGCTGGGAAGAATCCAAGTTGAGTGATCTGATGAGAGGGAGCTAGAATCATCTGGAAGCATCTTCACTCATGCCTGGCAGCTGATGCAGGCTGTCAGCCAGGACCTCAGCTGGGCTGTGAGCTAGAGCACCTTCACATGCCTCTCCATGTGGGATGACTTGGACTTCCTCACAACATGGTGGCTGAGTTCCAAGAGTTAGCATCTTGTCCATGAAAGCCCGGTGGAAGCTCACGACATTCTTATAATCTAGCCTCAGATGTCACATGGCATGCTGGGTGTGCAGTGGCTCATGCCTGTAATCTTGGCACTTCGGGAGGCTGAGGCAGGAGGATGGCTTGAGGCCAGGAGTTCAAGACCAGCTTAGGTAACATAGCAGGATCATAGCAGGACCTCTGCAAACAACAAACAAAAAACAAACAAAAAAACAATAATAATAATTATCCAAGTGTGGCAGTGTCCACCTGTAGTCCCAGTTACTCAGGAGGCTAAGGCAGGAGGATCGCTTGAGCCCAGGATTTTGAGGCTACAGTGAGCTATGATCTAAGTAGGCTGGGCAACAGAGTAAGACTCTGTCTCTGCAAATAACATGAAGAAGTCACATGGCAACAGTCCTGCCATCCTTGTCCAGGGCAATCACAAAGATCCGTGCAGGTTTGAAGTGTAGACCCCACTACTGGAGGGAAGGGAGTATCTAGGTCACACGGTAAGAGCACATGGATAGGAGATACTTTTGAGGCCAACTTGGGAAAACGCAATGTTCTACACGACCTGTGTCTAATTTCCGAACAAGTGGGATATCTTCATCTACCCAGAGTCATCTTGAAAGCAGAGAGCAAAAACCACTCAAGCAGAAGATAATATCTGAGTGTTGCATAATCCTTGGTTTGGAGCAGAGAAGAAAACAGCAGCAGAACAACACTTCAGTTGATCAGCCCCTGCCCTGTAGAGCAGGTACTCGTAATGATCTGAAATTTCTGCCTTATTTTCAAAGAATAGAAAAATTAGGCCTGGGCTAGAGAGGAGACTCATTCTTGATTCAGGTCAAGTGCCTAAAACACAGAGGCAAAGCAGTGTGGGTGAAACTGCACACACTTTGGAAGCACAGTGCTAGATTTAAACCCTCACTGTGCCACTTACCAGCTGCCCGTCCCTGGGCAATTTCTCCACCTCTGAGAAACAGTGCGGCAATATTAACTTCCTCGTGAGGTTGCTGTGAGGATTAAATGGGGTCATATCTGCCAAAGCCTTTGTAGCTACCCTGGAAAGAATCTCAGAGAATTAAATGGGGTAATATCTGCCAAAGCCTTCGTAGCTACTCTGGAAAGAATCTCAATCATTTAAACTGCCAATGGAACTGATCCATTTTTATGATGTTTAATTCACTGCAATAAAATGTGTTCTCATCAAGACTGCGGACCACTCCTATGTCCGGAAAGCTTACCCTAAGTGATGTACTTTTCCATCGGTAAACGTGGGAATGGGCCTTTTTGGGGAAATGATCTGCTTGTTTCTATAACCGTCCTTTGAAAGAATGCGCCATGGCATCCGAGATTCAGAAGAACAAGCCTTGTTGATCCAGTGGGGTCCAGGAGTTGCTCCGTCCTTGGGGGGCTCACGTTCTGTTTGCTCCATGAGAACAGAGAAGGGAGACTGTTGACTCAGGGGAGGGCTTACCTCACCAACCTGGCACTGTATGAGCCCACTGAATCAGATTTGGGGCTGGTTTTGGTCACCACTAGAGTGTCAGAGAAACTCAGTGGTAGAGAAAGCAGAGATTTTCCCTATCACATGGTCAACAGAAACCAAGGAATCAAGAAAGCAGGAACCAAGCTGATCCATGCTTCTGGGAAGGTCTCATAATTTGCTCCCGGTATGCTCCTCCTTGGTCACCAAGGCAGGGTCTCCAGGGGTTACCACTGAGATGAAGCCATCATATTGATTGGAAGGGATGACCATTACTTAGGCAGATCTCCCACTGTGCAAGGTCACAGCTTTAGAGGAAATGAGAGAACAGGGAGGAGTGAACAGAGAGGAAGCCAAAGATTAGAGGAAATGAGAGAATAGGGAGAAGTGAACAGAGAGGAAGGGAGGGGAAGTGACTCACTATGAAACTGTGATTTTTCAGGTCTTAGGAACTGAGAGTCCATATGTATGGGATGTAAACATGTGTGCCTACCCATCTGTCTGCCTAAGCTCTTCTTCCACACACGGGAAGGAAGCCCACAGCTTTCACCCACTGGCAACATAATCACAAGGTCTATAGCTCTCCCATCTAAGTGCAGCCCCATGAAGCTGAGATGGCTCATAGCCAGGGAATAGGGGCCAGATTCTGAGTTGAGAAGTCCTGAGTTCAAGTCCTGTGACTTAACATTTGGGTAACTTTCAACAAGTCAGGTAACTTCTCTGAGATACCATCTCCTCACCTGTAAAATAGGGGAATTAATCCTTGCTCAGCCTTCCTCAAAGGATAATTTTCAGATTCCGGTGTTTATTATCTGTGCCTCCAAGATCCCGTAAGATCCACAAAGGCAGGGACCATGATTGCCCTCTTCCCTGTTGTACCTCTTCGTGACACCTGTCATGAAGTAAACATTCAAAAAAGACTGGTGAATAAATGAACGATGGTATGGTGAACTCAGCCCCTGCCCTAGAAAGAAGGCAAAGAAAGCTCTTCTTGCATTGCTCATTCCTTCCCACCAGATACTGCTCCTTAAAGTGTGGTCTGTGGACCAGCAGCAGCAGCAGCAGCACCTGAGAGCTTGTTAGAAATGCAAATTCAGTCCTGGCATGGTGGCTCACACCTGTAATCCCAGCACTTTGGGAGGCCAAGGCGGGCGGATCACCTGAGGTCAGGAATTTGAACCCAGCTTGGCCAACATGGTGAAACCCCGTCCCTACCAAAATTACAAAAATTAGAATTAGCTGGCGTGGTGGTGCATGCCTGTAGTGCCAGCTACTTGGGAGGCTGAGGCAGAAGAATCGCTTAAACCCGGGAGGCAGAGGTTGCCGTGAGCCAAGATCACACCACTGCACTCCAGCCTGGGCGAGAGAGTGAGACTCCATCTCAAAAAAAAAAAAAAAAAGAAAGAAAGAAAGAAGAAATGCAAAATCATGAATCTTAATTTGGGGGTGTTGGAGCCCAGGAATCTGTGTTTTAACACACCCCCTCCATGATGCCAACATTCACTGAAGTTTGAAAAGCATTGCTGTTGGACACACTGGGGTGAGGTTAGAATGGGGTATGAGATGCCACGCCCCCTTCTTGAGTTAACTACTTTCCATCTGGTTCAGGTGTTCATTACCCAACCCACCCCACCTCTTCTTGGCCTGCCTTGGAAAGGCTGTGGAAGCTGGCAGGTGCCTGAGGAGGGCGAGGAGGTCTTGTCTCCTCTTCCCCCTCCCCATGGTGACCTGGGAGTAGCAGGTCTGGCCCCTTCCTGTTTCAGCAGAACCTGCAGATACTGTGAGAGGATCAGGAGATAAGCTCTGCTCTCCTCAGCCCTGAGCAGGGGCAGATACATGAGAGCTTTGCAAAGTGGGCCTCTCCCAGGCCAGGCAGCTTCTCTGTACCCTGGCAATGCCCTGTAGGGGCAGCTGGGAGGTCTCAAGCTGGGGTCCCAAGTACCATTTCATCCTCCCCCATCTTTTGGCCCCTCTACTGGGGTCTCTTCTCACCTCCTTTCAAGGACCTGAAACTGATAGTGAGCTGTTGGAAGCGTGCAGCACAGATGAGCCTCTGAGATAAGCACACACGATAAGAACTCACACAATCACCCTGGTCCTGTTCCATGTTCTCAGTGGCACCTGATTCAAGGTACCTAGAAGCAGCTCTTCACATGTGCAAAAGAGAAAGTGGGGGTAACTACTGAAGGAGGTGAGCTGGACTCCCAGAGAGGTAAAAACAAAATGCAGCAGGGACAGATGAAGAATCCTGCACTATCCAAGAAAGCCACAGTTCATGTCCAAGATCAGAGCAAGGAGGTGCTGGGAGCAAGGGAGCCGGACAGCCACGGGAACCAGACTGAGGGTTTCAATCAGATGTCCATGGGGTGGCTTGAATGCAATCTTGGCCACACTGATACAGATCATGGAGGAGGGAGGTGACAAATCCACTCAGCTGTCCATGGGGCAGTTAACCTTAGTGCCAGAAGGAGCTCTGGGCCCCACATTCTGGAAGCATTGTAGAGAACTGGTGTCTTTCCCAAAGACTTATCATGTTATGGGAGGAACAGGAGATGCTTAACCTGGATAAAAGACAATTCTGGAAAAGCTACAAGAAAACTGACTTCAAATATTTGAGAGAGCTCTGAGCGAAAGACAGAGCAGCTTGGATCCTTGCGGCACAAGGAAGATTAGCTGAGGCCCAATTGCACCTCCGTGCATCTGGGTCCTGCCTTCACTCCTGCCATGCTCAGCAACATCCTGGTTGCCAATGACACCCCAGACTGAGTCGGCCCCATGTCCCAGTCCTGGGCCTGGTGGAGGTGGAGGTTTAGGGCTTAGAGTCAAGAAGCCCTGAGCTCCGGACTTCACCCTGGACCCTCTCCTCGTGTCACCCTGGCCCTGAAGCGCAGCCTCTCTGGGAGTGGGATTTCCTGGTCAGTAAAATGAGGATGGTCACCCCAGCCCTGTAAGGTCATAATGAGGATCGATTCATTCAACAAACACATATCGAGCACCGCGCTCCTGCTGAACATCACCCTCCCGAACCGCAGGCTGGTCAGTAAAATCAAAAAAACAAAATGTGTTTGTTGAATTGGCCAGGCTGGTCTTGAACTCCCGGCATCCACTGATCCACCTGCCTCGACCTCCCAAAGTACTGGGATTACAGACGTGAGCCACCGCACCCAGCCTCTCAGTTTCTTTATCTGTAAAATGGGAGTAATACCAACTGCACCTGCCTCACAGGATTATTGGGAGAAGCATTAAGACATGGATTTGTACTTGCAGAGTGCTTGAAACAATGCATGGTAAGTGCTCAGTTAACGCTGCCGGTGACCGCCAGGGGCCCTTTCCCTGTCCTTCTCTCAGAGTTGGCTTCTGGAGAAACCCAGCCTGAAACACTGGGGCAAGCAGTGATTGGTCCAGGCATTGTTTCAAGCGCTCTGCAAGTACACCACCACACCAGACTCTTCTGAAAACTTCAGGAGTCTCCTCTGGGCCTCTGCATACCACGTATAATGACAATGACAAACTGAGCTCAGGTGGGAGTAGGGGGTTCTGGGCCAGAGCCCACCTGATGCTGAGGCTGACAAAGTGCCTCCAAGTGTTTGGGGACCCACCCAAAGGCCTCCTCTAAAACACATCTCCCTCTCTCTGGTGAAAACCTGAGATCACCCTCTGAAGTATCTCAGGCAAGGCTAGGCGTTGAACAGAGAGCCTTGGGGACCCAGGTCCCTGACATCTGGGAACTGTCAGACCCTCTCAACCGCAGCACCCCTTAGCTGAGGGGAGGTCAATGACTCAGAGGAGAACACCTGATTCCTATCTTCCGTCCATCTGCCAGCGCTTGGTTTCCGTCAGTCAGCAGATCTCAGGTTACATAAAAAAGCTGGTATTGCTGATTTGGCACATTCTGCACGATGGTGTGTGCCAGGTGGTACCCAGCACCTCCCAGCACACAGACCAGGATCAGTGTGAGGAATAGGCGAGCAGGGCCCACGTGGGGGCAGCTGCAAGGCAGCTAAGCATGCCACCTCTGGAACCACAATCCTGGCTCCTGAATGTGTCGCTGTCTGATTTGGGGCAAGCACCTTAGCCTTCCCATGTCTGTTTCCTTGCCTGGGTAATAGACAGATTTACTGTTAAGAGTTGTGGCTCTGGAATCAGACAGTCTAGTATGGATTTTGCTTCCACCACTTATTTGTTGTGTGAACTTTACAAGTGTCTCAGCCTCTCTGTGCCTCAGTCTTTTTGTTTCTTTCTCTCTCTTTCTTTCTTTCTTTTTTTTTTTTTTTTTTTTTTTTTTGAGACAGAGTCTTGCTCTGTCGCCCAGCTTGGAGTGCAGTGGCATGATCTCAGTTCACTGCAACCTCTACCTCCCAGGTTCAAGCAATTCTCCTGCCTCAGCCTCCTGAGTAGCTGGGACTAGAGGTGCCTGCCACCACGCCCAGCTAATTTTTGTACTTTCAGTAGAGATGGGGTTTTGGGATATTGGCCAGGCTGGTCTTGAACTCCTGGCCGCCAGTGATCCGCCTGCCTCGGCCTCCCAAAGTACTGGGATTACAGATGTGAGCCACCACACACAGCCTCTCAGTTTCTTTATCTGTGAAATGGGAGTAATAACAACTGTACCTGCCTCACAGGATTGTTGGGAGAAGCATTAAGAAATGGATTTGTACTTGCAGAGTGCTTGAAACAACGCCTGGACCAATCATGGCCGGCACCAGTGTTTCAGGCTAGCTTTCTCCAGAAGCCAACTCTGAGAAGAGGATTAAGTACAATATTTGCCTCCTCTGAAAATGACCCCAGCAAGCATCTATAAGAAAATGGGGAAATGAGACAGGGATGAAGCCAAAAGAGGGTGCATGAGCAGGTTACCTTTGTGGGCAATACAAGTTCAATCCTGCTGGGGGACTCTGGGGGCTGCAGAGAAGCCCCTCAGTATCCTACCACCCAAAGGCAAGAAAGCTGGGATGTAGAAAGCGGCAATAAAAGCAAAGGAGCGGCCAGGCACAGTGGCTCATGCCTGTAATCCCAACACTTTGGGAGGCCGAGGCAGGAGGATCACTTGAGCCTAGGAGTTCAAGACCAGCCTGAGCAACACAGGGAGACCCCGTCTCTGCAAAATATAAAAATAGCCCGGCATAGTGGCATGAGCCTGTGGTGCCAGCTACTCAGGAGGCTCAGGAGGATTCCCTGGGGCCTCGGAGGTCAAGGCTGCAGTGAGCTGTGATTGTGCCACTGCACTCCAGCCTGGACAACAGAGCAAGACCCTGTCTCAAAAATAATAATTTTTAAAAGAAAGCAAAGGAGTGTAAGGAGACAGGGTCCCAACAGCAACCACCACACCAGGCTCTTCTGAAAATTTCAGGAGTCTACTCAAGGCCTCTGCACACCATGTATAATGACAATGACAAACTGAGCTCAGGTGGGAGTAGGGGGTTCTGGGCCAGAGTCCACCTGATGCTGAGGTTGACAAAGTGCCTCCAAATGTCAGGGGGACACCCAAAGGCCTCCTCTGAAAAACATCTCCCTCTCTCTGGTGAAAACCTGAGATCACTCTCTGAAGTATTTCAGGTTAGACTAGGATATGATCCAGTCGGCACTGGAGAGTGATCCCTCCAGCTGGGGACAAGAGCTTAGGAGGCAGGGCAAGCCTAGGGGGACTGGAGCAGGGCAGAGGGGCATACAGTCTCCTCCAGCACCCTGGCAATGCCTGCCAGGCTTGGTTCTGAGTGTCGGATCATTGGGATCTCTAGGCAGGGGCAGGGCATTTAAGGAACTGAACAGAACTCACTCCTCTGACAGTTGAGGGGTGGAAGAGCTGGGCGAGAAGGTGTCCCAGCTGCTTCTTCTGTGGACAGCTGCATGGCAGGGGAGGAGTAGCAAGGCAGGCGAAGTCTGCAGGGGTCTCCTTAGCTCGGGAACATGAGGAAGTTGAGGACACTCTGACTCCTGATATTCTTGGACAATTTCCCAGGCCCTCTCGCAAGCCCCCAGCTGGAGAAACAATGGAATGGTTTCAAAAGAAACCACTGGAATGTTGGACAGGGGCCCTGGGACCTCTAATAGCCAACCCCAGGCAGTCCCAATAATCACGCAACTGGGCCGCTTCCAAGATGTTCTTCCTAAGAAGCATGCTGTAAGAAAATCAAAGCCTCACTCCTAGGTCTCACAGGAAGGTCTACACAGCCCGACATTTCCCAATCCCATCTTCTCTAGGCCCTGGGAGGTCCAGAAGGCAACACCTGCTCACTGGTGAGGTCCCAAAGTGCTCAGTAAGCAAAGTACATTTACAGTTGAATAGCAAGGGAAGGGAGGGGAGGCGAGGCAGGTTGACACACGGGCAAAAACCACTGTCTGGGCTGAAAGGAAGATCGGGATGATCCAACCTGTTTCTAGAACTGGGGCAGAAAAAGAGGGACGTGGGAGCGTACGCAGCTGGTCGAGGGCCCAGGTGAGCCACAGGACAAAGGTGCTGCATCTTACTGGTACCTCAGCTTCACTCATAGACGTTGAAAAGGCTGAAAAGGGAGAGCCATGGATTATATACGGAAGCACAGGACGGGAGAAGCAAGAGTGTGAACAATTAACACAGAAAAGACCGATCTTCCACCTCCACGACCCCCAGGTAGCATTCCCTCAGGCTGCTGGGAGAAGGACTCCGACAGGGTCATTTGGGGTGCACGAAGCTGGTGCAAAAACAGGCCCAAGGAGGGCAGGACCCTGCCCAACTGCACCGGAGTTGGCCACAAAACTTCCATCGGGCCTTGCCTAAGGCTCCTCGGACCTTTTTTCAACTCTGTTCTCTCCCTGAAATGGGTCCTCCCACTTTCCCTTTCCTACTTGCTCGCTCTTCTTTCCCCAGGAAACTTTGCAAGAAAGGCAAAAGCGAATCCTAGAAAAAAGACTGGCTCATCAATCACTTAACGAAGCCCGCGCGAATTGCGCATGCGCATGCTGAGCCCCACCCCACCCCACTCCCAGTCCCGCCTCTGCATCCCTCACCAACACGGCCGCCTCAGCAACAGCCCCTCCTGCGCGTCACGGACGTGGCGACTCATGACGTCATAGGAAGGCGCCGGTTGTCGGCGGGGTCTGCACGTGTGCAGGGGTGTGGAAACTTACTCGCTGAGGCATGGATACACCGCTAAGGCGCAGCCGACGGCTGGGAGGCCTAAGGCCCGAATCCCCCGAGAGCCTCACCTCAGTTTCGCGGGTGAGACGGGCCCTTGTGGAGTTGCAGTCGAACCCAGAAGAAACGAGGGAGCCTGGGTCTCCTCCTAGTGTGCAGCAAGCTGGCCTGGGGTCCCCGGAAAGACCGCCGGAGACAAGCCCAGGATCACCCCGTCTGCAACAGGGTGCAGGCTTGGAGTCCCCCCAAGTGCAGCCAGAGCCAGGCCCAGGGTCCCCCCAGCGTCAGCAAGACCTACACCTGGAGTCGCCTCAAAGACAGCCGGAGTCCCGTCCTGAATCCCCACGATGTCAGCCGAAGTCAAGTGAGGAGGCATCAAAGTGTTCTCAGGACCAGGGAGTACTGGCCTCGGAGTTGGCCCAGAGTAAGGAGGAGCTGACCCCGGGGGCCCCCCAGCATCAGCTACCGCCGGGCCCAGGATCACCAGAGCCTTACCCCGGTCAGCAAGCTCCCGGTCCGGAGCCCTCTCAGCCACTACTGGAGCTGACACTCAAGGCACCTGGCTCCCCGCGGGGTCAGCATGAGCCGAGCAAGCCACCTCCAGCTGGGGAGACGGTGACAGGCGGCCTCGGGGCAAAGAAGCGAAAAGGTTCTTCATCCCAGGCCCCAGCGTCCAAGAAGTTGAACAAAGAGGAGCTTCCTGTAATCCCGAAGGGGAAGCCCAAATCGGGGCGAGTTTGGAAGGACCGCTCCAAGAAAAGGTGAAGTAAGGGACAGCTTGGACAGGGGTGGCGTTCTCTATGGTGTTGGGACCCCGCCTTTGCCCTGCTGCAGCCTGGAGAATAGCCCCAGGGTTAGAGAGAGCTCACGTTAGTGAGGGTGTCAGCAAACAGGTAATTACAATCAGAATGTGGTAAAATGACCTGGGATCCCGGAGGGGGGTGGCCAGGCCCTCAAAGATCAATTTCTCTGATGCCTTTCCTCTTCGGGGTCCCTATGGGCCTCTCCTGTAGCACCTCAGTTGTGTATTCGTTCAACAGACATTTACCGTTGTCTGCCCTCTCTAGTGAGTGAGGCAGAAGCAAGTAAACCAGCCATTACTTGATCAAAGCAGTGAAGTCTTCATCCAATATAGTCTGTTACAGTTATTTGCCTTTAAGATGAAAAGTATTACTGAGCACTGATTATATACAGCCTTTCAAACATGGAACAGCACGTATCATCACACTTAATCTGCACATCAGCTCTGTGAAGCAGGTGGTGGTATTCCTGTTTTTTGTGTGAGGAAACCGAGGCTAAATGAGTGGTAGGCACAGGATCTGAGCACAGATCTGATTCCGAAGGCTGTGTGCAAAACTCCTTTACCCAATCCCTGTAGATCCACCTTGAATTGGATTGCAACCTTCTTAAGGGGCAGGCACGAGATCTTTCTTGTCTTTCTGGGCCAAGAGCATAGTAAATGCTCAATGAATGCTTATTTAAGGAAGGAACGAAGTGGCTCGTCTGAAGAAGGAAGAGTTTAGGCCGCCGTGAAGGAGAGGTGTGGGGTTCAGTTCCAATTCAAGCTAATGGGAGCCACAGGGGAGAGTCCGGGATGCATGCCTGTGAGGGGCCATGAGGAAGGGGGGTGTTTTTAGGGAAGAAGCTGACTCTGTGCCAGGCTTCGTGCTAGGCCCTTTTCTTGTACCCTTAAAACCCTAGGCTGTGGGTATTATCCCCCCACCCCTGATTCAACAGAAGAAACTGAGGCTTACAGAGTAATTTATTGCAAGTCTCCCATGAGAGAGACTTTGAAGCTAGAGTGACTGTAGCTGCTGGAGAAGTGGATGATGGCACTACCCCTCTGCCCTGTCCCAGCGGGTCACAGGAGAATGGCCGGGCCATTGATGGCCATGTGGAACTGGAGGAGGCTGGTCCAGGTGGGAAGAGGGTGATGAGCAAGTTGAGCGAGTGAAGCTTGGGTCCTGGTACTCATGCTGCAGGTGAGATGGGCTTGCTGAGCTCAAGGGGGCCCATGCACAGGTGAGGAGAAGGGAGGGGCCCGCACAAGACACAGAATCAGCAGCTGGAGCAGAGTAGGAGGCCACAGATCACTTGACCAAGAAGTCTGGAGAGAGGGTTTGTGGTCTCAGCTCCCTGCCCAACTGCAGACCCTTCCTGACTCACTGTTGCCCACTCAGAGCATGCACTCCAGCCTCCTTAATGAGGCCGGCAGGCCCACCCTCCTCTCCCCTCCATCACTAGAGCTTCCACACTGACGTCCCCTCCATGTTTCCCCCGTGTGTGATGCTGCCTCCTTCCTCAGCGCCTTCACACGTGCTGTTCCCACTGTTTGAAAGGCTCTTCCCTTGGCCAGTCCCCCACTCATGTTTCAGGGCTCAGTTCAAATGTCACCTTCTCTGAAAAGCCTCTCTGGCTTATCCAGTGAGGGTTAAGTCCCCGTGCTTTATGTTCTCATCGTGTGCTGTCCTTCTCTTTTGTAACACCTCTGTTTGCACAAATGCTTATTTATTTCCGTGATTCTTATTGACTGCCTGTTATCCTTTAAACCAGAGGCTCCATGAGCGTGTGAGAGTGGGGACTTACCTCTCATGACTAGATCCCCCAGAGCCCAAAGCCGGGCAGGCACTAAGCTGAACAAGTGGATGAATGAGGACAGAAGGTGGTTCGTTCATTCATCAACCAGTTGCTCAGATCTGGGGTAAACATGGCTGTGAACAAAAAGCCTCTGCTCTCCTGAAGCAAACGTTGTAATTGTGGGAAACGGATCAAGAACAAGTACACACATGATACGTCTGGAATAAAGACTTCCAAGAAAAATAAACCAGGATAGGGACCAGAGAATAACAGGGAGGGCTGGGTATTGTCACAGTGGTCAGAGATGGCCTCGCAGATGAAGAGGCCTGAGCAGAGGAAGCCAGGCAGAGATCTGGGGAAACAGTATCCAGGCAAGAGGAAAGGGAAGTTCAGAGGCATTGGGGCTGGAGCAAGCTCCCGCTTGAGAAGTATTCCAGAGGTCTTGCTACTGGAATGAGGGGGAGAAGGGGAAACAGTAGGAGATGAGGTCAGAGAGACAGCAGGGCCTGGTGACCCCTGCAGGGACTCCAGCTTTCCTGAGTGAGCTTGGGAGCCATGGAAGGGTGTCAAGCAAAGGAATGAAATGGCCTGACTTGTGAGATCAGCCTGGCTACTGGACACAGACATAGGCCGGCAGGGGTGAAGGCAGGGAAACCCACAAGGAGGCTGTTGCAAGAGAACTAAAACAGCTTCAGAAGCTGCAGGCAGGTCTGTGGAGAGGGGCCCCGCAGGGCCACTAAATGAATGTTTAGGATCTTTGAGGGAGCAGCTTCAGTGGGTGGTGAGTGAACCGGGAGATGGATGGGAAGCAGCTCCTGCTGCAGGGAGGAAGACAGCCACAGCTGGGAAAGCGTGTGTGCTGAGGGAGACCTGGCTGCAGCCCTGCCTTCATGCTCATGCCAAACGCCACCTTCTCCGTAGTGCCCCTCGGGCAAGCTGTCTGACTTCTCTGAGGAGTAGCGTTTATGGAGCACCTATTATGTGCTCCATAATAGGTTTAAATCTCCTACCACCCTTTGGGTTAGGAATGATTCTCATCTCCACTGGAGAGGATGCTGAGACTCAGAGAGGCTACCTTGCTCAAGGTCCCCCAGGTGGTAAGTGGTTGGACTTGGAACCCAGGCCTGAGTTCCTTCAGTACACAGGTAGAACCGATGGTCTGGAACTGCCCTGCCTCAGTACCTTAGCTGCCAGCCACATGTGGCTATGTAAATTTAAATTAATTAAAATTAAATAAAATGTACGATTCAGTTTCTCTATCAACACCAACCACATTTCTAGCGCTCAGCAGCCACCCATGACTAGTGGCTACCTTATTAGACGGTGTCAATGTGGAATGTTTGCACCATCACAGAAAGTTGTTTGACAGCCCTGCTCTACAGAGATGCAGCGCTGTGTCCTGTGGTTCTGTGTGTCTCTAGGCTCCCACCACCTTGTCCCTTCAGGGTTCTTGTACCCCAGCTTGGGAAGCCCAGCTTTACAGTTATGGGGGAGGTCCATGTGGCACCCCATTCTTAGTGCTTAGGAGGCCAGGCCTTCAGTGGCAGGGCCCTGGGAAAGGGAGAAGGAAATCAGGGAGCTGGTGGCAGGACTTTGAGAAGGGGAGAAGGAAATCAGGGAGCTGGGGCCAGAAGTCGTCCGAGGGACACCAAAATGGGCCTTGAATCTAAAAGAGAAAGGCCTAACTTCAGTATGCGGAGGCCACCAGACACTTCTTTGCATTTCGTTTTTACTTTTTTTGAATGGAAATTTTCAAGCATACAAAGAGAGAGCAAAGCTCTCAAGTCCCCATTATCAGCATCAACACAGTTCAGCATTTTACTAGTCTAGTTTCATCTTTGATCCTCGGCTCTTTTTTTTTTTTTTTTTTGAGACGGGGTTTCATTCTTGTTGCTCAGGCTGGAGTGCAGTGGGCGATCTCGGCTCACCGCAACCTCCGCCTCCCGGGTTCAAGCGATTCTCCTGCCTCAGCCTCCTGAGTAGCTGGGATTACAGGCATGCGCCACCATGTCCAGCTAATTTTGTATTTTTAGTAGAGACAGGGTTTCTCCATGTTGGTCAAACTGGTCTCGAACTCCTGACCTTAGGTGATCCTCCCGCCTCAGCCTCCCAAAGTGCTGGGATTACAGGCGTGAGCCACCACGCCCGGCCGATCCTTGGCATTTTTTTTCCCTGAAATATTTTAAAGTACATCCTAGATATATCATCCCATTCATAAATCCTTATAGTATGCATTCTTATGGAGATGAGCTCAGTTCTCCTGTAACTCTAAAATCATCGTCGCTCTTTTCAGATTTCCCTGAGAGCCCTGATGCACACTCCGTCTCCAACTGGGGGAAGAGATTCTTGTTTTCCTTTTTCTTTTTTCTTTCTTTTTTTTTTTTTTTTTTTTTGAGACAGAGTCTTGCTCTGTCACCCAGGCTGGAGTGCAGTGGCGCGCGCTCTGCTCACTGCAAGCTCCACCTCCCAGGCTCAAGCAATTGTTGTGCCTCAGCCTCCCAAGTAGCTGGGATTACAGGCGTACACCATCACATCCAGCTAATTTTTGTATCTTTAGTAGAAACTTTAGTAGGTTTTAGTAGGCTTGGTAGGTTTTGCCATGTTGGCCAGGCTGGTCTCCAACTCCTGGACTCATGTGATCCGCCCACCTTGGCCTCCCAAAGTGCTGGGATTACAAGCATGAGCCACCGCATCCAGTCTTGGCGGGGAAGATTCTGAATCATTACCCAGAACTCTAACCACTCACATTGCTCTCAACTGGAATGGGCCGCCTCCATAGGGGGTGAGCGCCCCACCTCCAGAGGCATTCACATCCAGGCCAAATGCGCTTGGCGGAAGCAGCAGAACTTTACAGCAGGGGGCGCGTAGCCTGGACTCTGCAGTCGCTGACAGGGTTCGAGTCCTGACTGCCACTTAGGAACAAGGTATCTTTAGTCAGCTATTTAACCTCTCCGCACCTTGGCCTGCTCTTCCGTAAGTGGAGAAGACAGGAGTACCCACCTCAGAGGCATGTAGCCAAGGCTTGAGAAATGGCAGCCAGCACAATCCGGGTTCCCTCCCACCCCAAGTTTCTGCAGACCTGGAGGGCTGCCTGTCGGGCCATCAAGGAGGTGGTTCTGCCTGGCCTCTGGGGAAGAAGGTCCAGAGCCTACGGCTGAGAAGAGACAGGGCATGGGTGGCGCTCGCCCCACAGACCCTGTACGCACCCACTCTCCCCCTTTCAGATTCTCCCAGATGCTTCAGGACAAGCCCCTGCGCACGTCGTGGCAGCGGAAGATGAAGGAACGGCAGGAGAGGAAGCTGGCCAAGGACTTTGCCCGTCACCTGGAGGAGGAGAAGGAGAGGCGCCGCCAGGTGAGGGCCCAGCCAGGCTGAGCTGGTGTCTGCTGGTACAACCTGAGGCGGGAGCTTCCACGGGTGCCTGGGGGAGGCCGACTTGGTTAAGAAACGTTCTTGAATCTGAAGGCCCCAGGGAGGAAGGGCACCTGGCCAGAAGCAGAAGTGCAGTCTGGGACCACAGGGCAGGGAGGCCCAGGGGACCATCCAGTTTAGCCTGGGCTGCTGAGAGAGCCTCAGGGACAGGGACGGAGGGGGAGGACCAGCAGCAGGCCATGGGGAGAGGCCCAGGAGGAAGCCCTGGGGGGTAGGGCCATCAGTGAGATGGGGTCGAGGGCCCTTTGCTGGAACCTACTCACTTGGGAAGGGCTTGCAGATTGGAAATCCATGTCCCCGGTATGGCTGCTGTCATTCTCCAAGCAGCAGCCCCCACACCTCTCCTCCACTTCTGTCCCCTGTCACCCATCCCGGAGCCAGGAAGCCCCTGTAAAGGGTCACAGCCTCACCCACATCTCCCAGGAACTTTTCAGCGGGGGGCGGGGGTGGGGGTGAGGGTGGGGGCGGGGGTGGGGGTGGGGGGTGGGGGCGGCAGTGGGGGTAGGGGGGCGGGGGTGGGGGTGGGGGGAAGAGGCCATGCTTAGCAGGCAGCATGCAGAGAAAGCGGGGTGGCATTGGTCAGCACCTGC
This sequence comes from Macaca fascicularis, assembly GCF_037993035.2. Classification (NCBI taxonomy): domain Eukaryota; kingdom Metazoa; phylum Chordata; class Mammalia; order Primates; family Cercopithecidae; genus Macaca; species Macaca fascicularis. The sequence continues at coordinate 13,422,250 of NC_088388.1, read as the reverse complement.
CCCCCAGGGCAGAGACATCAGCGGGAGGTTCTTCCTCCACTCCTCTAATGACCCCAGGGGTGTAGGAGGAGTGCTGAACGGGATTCAAACAACTCATCCCTAGCCCGTGCTCCCAGCCTGGCCACTGAGGAAAGCGGTGGGCCAGTCACTCAGTCTCTGTCCCCTGCTTTAAGTCACCCCAGCTCAGCTTACAGCTGACATCCGAGGAACGGTGTGTCTGCCACTGTATACTGAGGCCTTATCTCTTTTCCTGTGTGGCCCTGGCTCCCTCTTGGGCAAGATAGAGCTGCCGTCTCACTTCTCACGGTCCTCTGCAAAGGTACTCCTGCCCAGCCCAGGCCTGCCTTGACCACAAGAGGCCACGGCTCACTTCTCCTTCCTCCCCCAGGGCCTAGGCCACCCCTGCTACCCCAAGTCACCAAAGCCAGCAGAGACCCCTAACCATGCAGCAGCCTTGGAGCCGACGTCCCCACCCTGGCCTTGCCGAGGGACACAGTCAGCATGGCCAGAGAGCACTGGGCTTCCCCTCCCAAGACAGACTCCATCGAGAGTCTCAGTGTGCCCAAGGAGCTAGGGGCTGCTCCAAGCCCTGCATGTGCATTCCCTCAATGATTTCTCAAAACTATCTTACAAGGTAGATACTGTGGTCACTGTCACTTTAAAGATGGAGAAGCTGAGGCACAGACTTTGCTAAGGTCATCTGTTTAGGAAATAACAGGATCAAGATTCGAACCCAGCCCAGATAGCTCCAGAGCCTTTTCTGTGCAGTACAGCCCCTCCCCAGCCCCACACCTGCGAAAATCTCAGGGACCCAGCCCTCACCCCTACCTGGCATTCTGCTGCAGCGGGACTCCAGGGGAAGAGGGGGGGACCGTCCAAGAGGGTGGGAATGGGGGAAGGGCCAGCACCCCTTTCTCCCTTGGCAGTTGATGAGGGTGGCCCAAGGGACCACTGTCTGCATGTGCGTGAATCTCTAGGTGGGCACCCCCCATATCTCAGCCCCTGTTCTCAGTTGCCTGTCCCGTACCCACCTCCCAACGTGCTGTCAGGAGCTTGCACCACAGTGGGCCCCTGGCACTGGCCCCTGGCACTAGACCGTGGCACAGGATTGCTCCTGCTGGCCCTCCACCCACACATCACCAACCTGGAGCCTGGTTTAGAGGGCCTTTCCCCTTGTGGGAATTCTGCCGGCTCGCACTCTTCTGGGGTCTGGGAGACCAGGGCCGCCTCCGCTCCCCGACTCAAATCCCCTTCTGCATGTTCCAGGAGAAGAAACAGCGCCAGGCCGAGAACCTGAAACGCCGCCTGGAGAATGAGCGGAAGGCAGAAGTCGTCCAAGTGGTGAGTGTCTCGTTTTCCCCCCTTGCCTTTCTGCCCCGCTTGGGGGTGCAAACCAGGGCCTCGACCCCTGCCTCATGTGCCCCCACTGTCATGCTGTGACCTCAGGCCCCTGTGGGGCAGCTTCCTCTCCCTTGGGAATTTGGACCAAGGCTGCAGCCACACTAATGCCCTCCCCTCATACCATCCCCAGATCCGAAACCCCGCCAAGCTCAAGCGGGCAAAGAAGAAGCAGCTGCGCTCCATTGAGAAGCGGGACACCCTGGCCCTGCTGCAGAAGCAGCCGCCCCAGCGGCCAGCAGCCAAGATCTGAGCTCAGGACAGCCCGAGGCCTTCCATGGCCAACAATCATGTCAGACACAGCACCTCAGGCCGCTGCTCAGACGCCTCTGCTGGAGCCAGCACTCCAACCCCGTGGCTGCAGAACAGGGACCCCACCTCGACCGGGGCTCCTCGGCCTTTGAAGGCTTCCAGGCAGGTCTGTGTGGGACAGAAGCCCAGAGGGGACCTGGGACCTGGCAGAGATGGGGGCGGGAAGAGATTCAGCCCCCATCCCTCCTTCCTCTCCTCCAAGTGCCTTCAAACCAAGAACAGCAATTCTTCTGGTTCCTCAGTGAGTTGGTGGCTGCCAGGTGACTCCCCCAGCGGTGTATGCCCTTTCTCAGCATGCTAGGTCCATCCCAGGCCTGGAGGCTGGCAGTTGGGAACCCAGCTTCCCCCCACACCTTCCCAAAGACTGCTCTGAGCACCTCCACACCCCACTGGCTCTGTCCCCAGCAAACTGAATCCGGCTCCTCTCCACTTTTCAACACTGAAAGATTAAAATGGTGAGGTTGCGGGGAGCAGAGTTTTTCCCCAGTACCTCCTTTTCCAAACCAGACTCTGCAGAAGCCCCAGAGAATCTGACTAACTCATGCCTGTCCAGTCTACAGCAAAAATGTTTATTGAGTGCCTATTGCATACAGGCACAATCCTAGGCACCAGCAAATACAGACAATAGACCAAAGTCCCTGCCCTCGAGAAGCTTTCATTCTAATGGAGAGGAAACATAATAAACAAACAAAATGCACCACGTGTCCAATGGGGGAAGTGCTATGAGTAAAGGGGGAAGGGATAGGAGGGAGCAGGGGTGAGGTGTCAATACAGGGTGTCAATACAGCTAGCTGGGCACCTCACTGTTCCCTTTGCTCAACGCCTGCTGTGGGCCAGGCCTTCAGTGACCCTGGCTTTGGTGGCAGAAAAAAATACAGGACCAAGATCTCAAGAGTTTCTCATCTGCTTCTTCCACTGACGTTTCATCCACCAAGCAGAATTCACTGGCGCCAGTTTTTCAGTCCCTGGGCCGCAGAGCTCACACCCAGCAGTCTCTGACCCCAAGTCCATGGCAGATGGAGGAATGAGACGCGGTGCAGTGGAAGTGGTAGGTCAGAAATGCAAGTTACCCCTTCCACCCACAAATGGGAAATGGTAGCTGCCCAGCCCCATGCAGCCTGGAGGCGGGGGCTGCACAGATCTTGGGATTACCAGTGCCCAGAGGATACCCAGTGGTATCCCACAGAATACCAGGCCTGCAGGGAGGCTGGTCAGCTCAGCTAAGAAATGACACGTGCTGTAGTCTCGGAGTTGCTGTGCCCATTCAAATTCTAAAGACCGAAGACAGTCATTTCCCCGGTTGGATTTGATTAGCCCCAGGTTTCCCGAGTGCTTGACCACGCCATCCCCTGCTGCTTCTGCCTTGGAAGCACTTTGGGCAGTGCTGGGTCGCAGGGTAGCATCTTAGGTCCCTCCAGTAAGTCAGAGAATGTCCTCGCTCACCAGAGTCATTGAGCATGTGATGCCTAGGGTTACAGTGCAGACCCCTGTGGTCCTTAGTCCTGAAACTGGGCACATCACTTAACCTCCCTGAGCCAGAATGTGCTCAGCTGTAAAGACTGGCTAATAGAAGCTGCTCCTTAAGATTGTGGGATAAAGCGTCTAGGGCAGTAAGCACTGGCTAAATAAAGAGGGCCGACTGGAACAGTGCTTCTCAAACCTTGCCTCTCTCTTCTCCAAAAATGCATAGCTGGTTTAACATAAGACTCCCTCTCTCATCATCTGGTAAAACTGAGCTCCAGGGAGACGCCCGTGTGCCCTTCCGACTCCACAGCCCTAGTGTGGGAAGTCTATTACGAGTTTCACTTTGTGTTACTCCAGGCCTCCTCTGTGAACCTGCCACACTGGCTTCGCGGCCTGGGAGCTTGTTAAATGCAGACTCTCAGCACCCGGCCCCGGCCTCCTGAATCAGCCTGCACTTAACAAGACCCCCGAGGTTTTTCACAGGCTCATCAAAGTTTGAGAAGCACTGCTTTAACTCACTGTTTCTGAAAAAGATTCAGAGTCTCCCGGGGCGCTTTAAAATGCATATGCCTGGGTCCCGCCCCCTCCGACTTTGATCACTACAGCTGGAGTCCGGATATCAAGTTGAACCGCAGTGCCCTGGTGATGCTTTCGCGTGTGAGCGCTGCCCTACCCGGGCCGGGTTCTAACTCGAGGTGCTGCTCAGCGCCCGGTTCAGGGGGCCCCTCTGCGGGGACGCTGCGCAGCCGCCCAGCAGCCAGCCGAAGAGGCGCGCGGGGCCCCGCCGTTCCTCGGGGCGGCTGCTGAGAGCTAAGGAGGAGGCCGAGCGGGCCGTGGAGGGGGTGCGGCGGCGGCGGCGGCTGCTTCCCGCGCCACCCAGCTCGCTGTCGTCCACCAGCACGCTCTCCAGCACCGTGCGCAGCGAGCGCCGCAGCTTGCGCAGCATGTCGGGGCAGGTGAGCACGTAGAGCACCGGGTTGGCCACGCTGTTGAAGAAGGCCAGGCTGGTGACGAAGGGCAGCCCGCGCCACACAAGCGGCCGCAACCCGGGGTTGGCGTGCGCCCGCGCCTCCAGCAGGCTGAACACGTGGTAGGGCCCCCAGCAGAGTGCGAAGGCCGCCACGACGGCCGCCACCAGGCGCACAAAGCGGCCGGGCCGCCGGCGTCCGCGGTGCTGCAGTCGCAGGCTCACGGCCGCATGGCTCGAGGCGATGATCGCCAGCGGCACCAGGAAGGCCAGCAGGAACTTGCTGACTGCCAGGGCCACCTGGCGCGAGTTGCACGTGGCGTCACGGTCAGGCCCCGGGTTCAGGAGCAGCACGTTGTAGTAGCACATGATGCGCCCGTCCAGCCGTGAGATGGTGTCCCGGAACACGAAATAGGGCACCGTGTTGAGCACCGCTAGTGCCCAGAGCACCAGGCAGACTTTGTGCGCTGCGGCCACGGTGCGGTGGTTCTGCGCCCACACCGGCCACACCACCTGCAGGCAGCGGTCCAGGCTGATGGCGCTGAGCAGGAAGCCGCTGGCAAACATGTTGAGAAAGAAGATGGAGGAATGCAGTTTGCAGAAGGTGGTGCCCAGCTCCCACGAGTGGCCCACGGCCAAGAAGTAGGTGAAGAAGGGCAGGGAAGCAGAGGCCAACAGGTCAGACAGTGCCAGGTGTAGCACCCAGGTGGTGACCACGGTCTGGCGCATGCGGCAGCCCACCACGAAGAGGATGACTCCGTTCTCCACCAGGCCCAGCAGCGAGGCCAGCCCGTGCAGCAGCACGGTCGCGTGGTCGATGTAGCGGATGCTGGTGTTGCTGTGGCTCCGGAGATGGCTCATCTCCTCTAGGATGGGGCAGAGCGGCTTCAGCGTGGCGTTGGCGGACATCGTGGGGTTCTGCAGTGGAAGGAAGGAGGTGCCTAGGTTGGCAGTGCAGGGGCCACGGGGGAACCAAGAGAGAGGCCTGGGGTGGGACCGTCCCCAGGAGATGCCAATGTGACCCAGGAATATATTGGGCGGTGGGGGCGGGGGGAGTAACATCCCAGCATTGCTGTGCCTGGGCAAGTCATTTAACCTTCCTGAGCCTTTTTCTGAATCTAAAACTTGGATGTCAGTCATAACAGCACCTAGCTCATAGAGTTATTGGGAGCATTAAATGAGTTACTACATAAAAGCATTTAGAACATGGCCTGGCACACAGCAAGCGCTGTATCAGTGTCATTGTGATGACTATGAAGCAAACGGTCTAGGATCACACAGAGAAATAGGAACAAGGTCAGGCCCACAGGACTTCTTTTTCCAATCCCCAGAGCACTGGCGGGTGAAGGAGTCCCCACAACTAGGGCAAGAGGGTCCTGCTGGCCTGGGGGATGGAGATGCTGCCCCTTCCCACCCACGGCACCCCCAGACCTTGCTCCGTGCAGCTCCCCGCACTCAGTGGTGGCTGGTTAGATGTGTTGACTGTGAACAGTGGAACCAGCCCCTCCTCTGATAGTTGGAGAGGAAATAAGATAAGAGCCAGGAGAGCTGGGTAGGAGGAACTCCCACATGGGGCTCTGCAGGCCCAATGGGGCCAAAAGATCTCTCCCCGCTCAGGAGCAGCCACAGCAGCGCTCTCTGCCCTGTTCATTCGCTTACTCCCCCGCGCACTCATCCAGAAATAAGACGTGCATGCTCACATCCTCATTGAAAGCCTGAAGACCATCTGATGTGAGGCTGGTCAGGGTCAGTGAGGGCTGAAGAAATTGCATGAGGCTCCATGCAGGAGGCAGGGGGCAAGTAGCCAGGGACAGGGACTCGGGTTGTCCTGGGCACCAGTGACACTCCAGGTACTATGGTAGGTCCTTCAATAGGTGCTGTCTTTCTGGCTCTAGAAGAATGGTGCTAGTACTCCATCCCATTTTACAGATGAGAAAACTGAGCCTCAAGTGGTTAAATAACTGGCCCAGAGCCACCCAGACAGCACAAACATGTGGAGGAGCAAGTTTCATGCTCAGCCTGTGCTCTTTCCTCTGCCCCTGTTCCAAGGAAGAGAGGATGGAGGAGGAAGAAGGAAAGTGGGAGAGGGGAGCAATGGTCTTTAGTACTCATCTTTCTAGGGAAAACACTGTTGGCCAGGATGAGAAAACCCACTCCCTTCTAGAGACCACAGTCCTCTCTAGGGTGGGGTCCTGGGTTATCAAACTAGAATTTTGCTGGCAGATGAGCCCCTTGGAGCTGGGAATCTGCAGGTAGATGGAAAAGGAGCCTGTGCTACCTGAGAATGGGCACTTCCTAGGCTTTAGAATATGCAGAGCAGTTACTCTTGCAATGGACCTATGAGACCCCATTTTTCAGAAGAAACTGATGAAGGTCAGAAAAGCACAGCAACTTGCCCCGCATTCCTCAGCAGCAGCGGTGGGGCTGGGACTTCACTCCCAGCAGACAGCCAAGTGCCACCCACTGTCTGCCCTGAAACATTCCCTGCAGACCAGCTGCTGCTTCTCCAAGTCCCATGGGGATGATCAGAGAGCACAGTCCTGCCATCCTTGGGAACCACCAGATCAGTCCTTCTGACTCAATAGAGACAGCCCCCGGCCTCCCAAGATTCTCAGGAGCCCAGCAGCTAAGGTCCAGCTTTGGCAGGTGAAAAAAAAAAAAAAAGAGGCGGCCAGAGAGTGCAAGCTGTGGGAGTCCAAGACCTGGGTTTGAATCCCAGCTCCTCGGCTTCCTGGCTACGTGACCTTAGGCCAGTTACTTTAAGCCTGCTGGTGTCATCTTCCCACCCAGACTGCTTGTGAATATTGACAGACAGTTGAGTGGTTTCTCTTGGTACCTGACATCTAGTTAATGCCTCAAAGAAGCTAGTCCTTCCCTCCTCTGAGCACCAAGTCCCCCTCCAATCTTTGGTAAACTCAGCCTTCTGCCAATCTAGCTGGTAACAGCCCTCTCACCTGGTAAAACTTTGCCTTCTCCTGTGGGTCCAGAGAGGGCCCTAGGCCGCTCAGCCCCTGGGCCACTGCCTCCTTACCTGGGTACAGAGGGAGCACAGGATTCCAGCCCCGGAGGCAGTCAGCTCCTGACAGCAGCTAGACAAGAGGCAGCAGGCAGACAGAGGTGGGAGACGGAGGCTGAGAGAGGAAATAGCTGTCAGCCCCAGTGCATGTGTGTTTAGGGGTGGGGTGTGGGGAGGCGGGGACAGCTAGAGAGTGAGTTGTCACGGGAGTTCGAGTAGCATCAGTCTCCATCAGTGCCGGCAGCCCCTGCTCCACCCACCCCTGCTTCATGAAAGAGACTGCAGAAGCCCAGAGGGCAATGCAAGTGCACGTGACAAAATCAATGTGTGCAAGAGAGTGTGAGCCCCAGTGTGCCTAGGGCTGTGCTTTTGAGAGTGACCAGCGTGTAGGATAAGTGCGTGAGAAGGAGCATGTCTCATCCATCTGTCCACTGTGCCTGGGCTGCCATCTCCTGACACCAGAATCCTCAGAGAAGAAACCCCTCCAGTTCTGCCGCGTTTCCCGGGCAGTGTGGGGGCCTGTCCATTAGGGACCCGAGGGCCCTAAGGCCAGGAAAGCACAGTGGGGTAGTGGAGGCAGTGGGAAGAACGCAGGCCAAGAGGTCAGTCATTTCTGTTTGCTGAGCCTGGGGTTGTCATCTGTGAGCGGGAGCAGTGACATCTGCCTTACAGTCTATGGTAAGGGTTGAATGAGGTGGATTCCGCAAAGCTCACGGCACACAGTAAGTGCTTATAAAAATCAGCTTCCTTCCCCTCTGAGGGAAAAATGAATGTAGGCTCTAAGGCAAAGGTCATATAGCTTTTATTTAAAACAGGCTCAATTTTGAGAGGCCGAGGAGGGTGGATCACTTGAGGTCAGGAGTTCAAGACCAGCCTGGCCAACATGGCAAATCCCCCGTCTGTACTAAAAATACAAAACTCAGCCGGGCGTGGTGACATAAACCTGTAACCCCAGCTACCTGGGAGGCTGAGGCATGAGAATCACTTAAACCCGGGAGGTGGAGGTTGCAGTGAGCCGAGATCACGCCACTGCACTCCAGCCCGGGCAACAGAGTAAAACTCCATCTCAAAAAAAATGGAAATTTAAACAAAACAAAAAAAAAACAAAAACAAAAACAGAAAAAATAAAAATAAAAAAAGGCTCAAAACCCTAAGATAAGAGAAGTTTACATTTCATTGTTCCTTAACTCCTTACTCTCATTTGCTGACCAAGCCTCCTGGGGTCAGGACCATCCCTTCAACCTCAGCATCTCAGCACCTAATGGATACTCATTAAAACATGTTAAGAACTCAATATCCCTGTATCAAGGCAAGGGCACCTCCCATGGGATGGACCGCACAAGCATCTTCCATTGAGGCCTAGGCTTAACGCAGAACCTGATGCGTAATACACTCTCGCTGAGAGGCTACCATCATGAGTGGAAAATGAGTCAAATTCTATGCCCTTGTGATAGGGATAATACATCTCATTGGAGCCCAGTATGGCAGATCAGTAAGAGCCTTGGTGATCCAAATCATTAGCAATATGAAAACGTTTCCTCTCCCCCAGGTCCAGGAGGGCTTGATTTCCAAAGACAAATGCCTGCGGCCCTTCAGAGAAAATAGGTGGGTGATTCCATTCTGCTTGGGGAAAGGGCCCTCTTTTCCACCCACCCCCGACGCCCAACCCACTGAAACACAGACAAGGCCATGTGTGCCGTGTCTGCGCACGAAGAGTGTCAGGCTGTGGTTAAGCCCAGGGACTCTGGGGCCACTGCCAGTGTCTGGATCTGGCACACTCACTCCCCAGCTATGTGATCTTGGGCAAGTAACTTCACCAGTAAAAGATGAACTTTAAATGGTGGTCCTTCTGCACAGTCCCACCCTCAAAGGACGGGAGTTGGAGCCCAGATTTCTCTTTGGACTAAGAAAAAGAATCACCCCTTCCCCACCACCCCACCCCACAGACACATCTCAGCACCAGGGCATCAGGCTTGAGATAAGGCACAGCCCTTCCTCTGGATCTCAGTCCACCCTTGCCCCCTCCACTGGTACCCTTGTGCAGTGAACATTCTGCACAACCTCTCCTGGCAGCCCTGCTGAGGTTCTTCTTTTCTGGCTAAAAAAACCCTTACTCCTCTGCCCCTTCTCAGTCCTTGTTTCCAGTCCTGTAATCACTGTAGTGGCTCACGTCCAGACCTCTCTAAAGAAAACTTACTACTAAGTAAACAAAAAAAGCTACTAAGCTTCACAGAGTTACCAAAACAAACCAAAAAAGGTATTCCAGATAAGCAGGGCCCAGAGGAATTTTCTGAAGAAGAGCCGTGTCCTGCCTTATCCCATGCGCTGTGTCCCCCAGGACTGGGAGAAAGATGCAAGCTACGCTCAGGCTCAGGCCTTAGTCCCTAAAGCACAGCCTCCTCCAAGGCCTGGAACTTAACGTCAGAGCCAGTAAGAGCGGAAGTCGGGTCCCTCGCTGCCTCAGCACCACCTTCTGCCGTGGAGGAGACGAATCTGAGCCTGGCGCTTCCCGCCACACGGACCTCTGCTGCGTCTCTGCTGCCCATGGGAGCTGTCCAGATTCCCAACCTAGCAGGATCCAGTGCACCAACCACCAGTCCCTGCACCCCCTTCCTCATGTCCACAGCTACCCCATCCTTTCTTTCCCCACCTCCATGCCTTGGCACGTGCTGTTGGGAGTGCTTCTTCCCCTCCATGATTCAGCCTGCAGGGCCTCTTTCTGAGACCATCAATGTCACTAGATATTCAGAGGATACTTACAGCATCAGTGTTTAACAAATACAGTCAAGAGAGCAAAGGAACGGAGAAGGGGCCAATGGAGCCCTCAGGCATAGGCCCAGCCCAGATGGGCTCTCTTCTCCCTCTAGCCCTGCCTTAGGAGGAGGGTTTTTAATGTTCCCTTCTGGCCACTTTAAAGAAGTCAGTCAAACAGGAAGTGAGATGCAGGGCAGGAAGCAGGGTGAGGCCTGCCCTGGGATCCTCCGGCCGGCCGCTTGCTCGGAGGCCCTCAAGCCACCGACACCCAGTAGAGGAGTAGCATGGCAGGGCCCCACATGATACCTTGAGGAGGCCCAGGTTGAGTTCCCTGGTGCCACCATCACCTACAGGACTCCTCCCATGGCCAACAAGCTCCTCGGTGATCCGGTCCCATCCAAGCCTCCCCCCGTATTGCTGCCACTCCCTAGTGGCATCCTGTCATCAGCCAGCACCCATCACTGTCCCCTCCTGTCCTGTGCACACCAGGCTGTTTCTGTGCCCTGGCTTATGCTGTTTGTGCTCTGCTCTGGAATGGCTTTTCTTCCCTTGGACTCTCAGTGAACTCCTATTCATCCTTCAAAACCCTGGTTAGAGGTTGCCTCCTCTGGGAAGACTTTGCTGATTCTCTCAGACAGACCCACATGCTGTCCCTCCCTCCCACATCTCCACTTCACTTGACCCATAGCCTCCTTGTCCTCCCTGGTAACTCTTGTTCACACAACTGTTCACCACCCTTATGAGCCACCTGAAGACAGAGACTTATTCCGATTTTATCTCCTCACCTCCAAAGGCAAGCAGAGGGCCTGACACATGAGAGGGGTCCCAAAAAATATTTGCTAAACAGAATGAATCTCTAAAATTGACTTCCATGTGCAGACCCCAAAGCACCCCAGTCCCTCATGGTGACCCATTCTGGGACCTTTACTTTTTTTTTTTTTTTTTTTTTTGAGACTGAGTCTCGCTCTGTTGCACAGGCTGGAGTGCAGTGGTGCTATCATGGCTCACTGCGACCTCCACCTCCCAGGTTGAAGCGACTCTCTTGCCTCAGCCTCCCAAGTAGCTGAGACTACAGGTATGCGCCACCACACCCGGCTAATTTTTGTATTTTTAGTAGAGAAGGGGTTTCACCATGTTAGCCTGGCTTGTCTCGAACTCCTGACCTCAGGTGATCCGCCTGTCTCAGCCTCCCAAAGTGCTAGAATTATAGGCCTGAGCCACTGCGCCTGGACCCATGCTGGAACCTTTCTTACCCACGGTCTGGTGCAATTCTCCATGGCTCTGTCTTCACCTGCAGTGGGTACAACCTCGGGGACTGACAGCTTTATAGTAGGAAGGAAGACAAGAAGGCAGAGCAGGCAGAGGCAGCCCTGGCCTGGGCTCAGGCCCACACATGTGCCAGGCAACCTTCGCAGAAACAACAGTGGTGTATTTGTTTCCTAGGGCTGTCAGAACAAACTACCACAAACATGGCGGTTTTAAACAACAGACACTTATTCTCTTACAGTCTGGAAGCCAGAGTCCGTAATCACATGTCAGCACTTCCTCCAAAAGCTCTAGAAAAGGAGCCTTTCTTGGCCCTTCCAGCTTCTGGTGTCCCCAGGCGTCCCTTGGCTTGCGGCTGCATCACTGCAATCTCTACCTCCTCTTCACCCGGCCTTCCCCCTCCCTCTTTTCGTGTGTCTCTCACAGAGTACTGGTCACTGGACTTAGGGCTCATCTGGATCATCCAGGGTGCTCTCATCTTGAGATTCTTAAATCAATCACATCTGCAAAGTCCTCTTATCCAAATAAGGCCCCATTCACAGGTTCCAGGGGTTAGGTCGTGGACATGTCTTTTGGGGGCCACCATTCAACACACTGAAAGCAACAATAGCTGCTGGGTACGGTGGCTCATGCCTGCAATCCCAGCACTTTGGGAGGACGAAGCAGACAGATCACTTGAGGTCAGGAGTTCGAAACCAGCCTGGCCAACAGGCAAAACCCCATCTCTACTAAAAATACAAAAATTAGCCATGTTTAATGGTGCATGCCTGTAATACCAGCTACTCGGGAGGCCGAGGCAGGAGAATCGCTTGAACCAGGGAGGTGGAAGTTGCGGTGAGCTGAGATCCCACCACTGCACTCCAGTCTGGGTGACGGAGCAAGATGCCATCTCAAAAAAAAAAAAAGAAAAGAAAACAGTAATAGCTTACACTTATGGGGCACTTACTATGTGCCAGCGTAAGACTGAGCCTTTCTCATGGATGAGCTCATCAAATATTCATGCCAACCCTCTGAGTTAGGTACCACTGTCATTGTCACTCACCAAGGGGAAAACTGAGGCTCAGAGAGCTTAAGCAGCTCTACCAAGGCGCTAAGCTGGGCAGCAGAGGAGCTGGAGTTCAGAGCCATGTGGTCCAGCAGCAGAGCTCAGCTCTTCCCAGCTGACAAGATTCTCTGAGGTCCTTTGTTCCTCAGGGGAAGCAGGGCTGCCTGTCTTCGGTTAAATGCACTACCACTGGCCTTCTGGGAGCATCTCTGCAGTGAGCATAATCCATACACACACACAGCTGGCGCTGCCCTTGGGTTACTCTGCAGGCCCCAGAGTGAGGCAGCCTGCTCCCTGCTGATTTCCTGGCATGTGTGGATCCCCTGAAAGGGGATCTTGTCTCTCCAGCCAAGAGAGGCTCCATCCTCCTCCAGTGCCCTCCCTGGGCTCTATTCGCAGAGGAGACAGGGCAAGCAACTGATGCTTACATCTCACAGCGCCCCACTTAGGTAGACTGTATTCTTAGTTCCATTTTACAGATTAAGAAACTGGGCCTGGCGCGGTGGCTCACGCCTGTAATCCCAGCACTTTGGGAGGCCGAGGTGGGCGGATCACGAGGTCAGGAGATCGAGACCATCCTGGCTAACACGGTGAAACCCCATATCTACTAAAAAATACAAAAAATTAGCCGGGCGAGGTAGCGGGCGCCTGTAGTCCCAGCTTCTCGGGAGGCTGAGGCAGGAGAATGGCGTAAACCCGGGAGGCGGAGCTTGCAGTGAGCTGAGATCCGGCCATTGCACCCCAGCCTGGGCGACAGAGCGAGACTCTGCCTCAAAAAAAAAAAAAAAGAAAAAGAAACTGAAGTTCCATTTAAAAAAAAAAATTCACAGGTCAAAAAGAGAAAGAAATGAACAAACAGGTTTACGAAGAGGCCAAGTGGCCAGGTGTGGTGGCTCATGCCTGTAATCCCAGCACTTTGGGAGGCAGAGGCGGGCAGATTGCTTAAGTCCAGGAGTTTGAGACCAGCCTGGGCAATATAGCAAGACCCCATCTCTAAAAAAAAAAAAAAAACCAAAAAAACAGAAGCCAAGTGGATAAAGCCAAGATTCCAAGTCAAGTCCCCTCCATCTGACCCTCTCTCCTCATCAATAAAAATACTCATGGTTGTAATGGCTATCATGTTCAAACAACGACCATGTGCAGACCCTGTTCTGCCTGCTTCACATGGATTCTGTCATTTAGTCCTCAAAGCAACCCTACAATTTAGGTCCTGTTATAACCCCATTTTATAGATGAAGAAAGCAAGTCACAGAGCAGGGAAGGGACTTTTCCAGGGTCTCCAGTGGGTGAGCAGAGGAGCTTGGATCCTCCCAGGCCGATGAGCCTTGGTGGCCATGAGTCTTTGCAAGAAGGTACAGTCATAACCGAGGACTCAGAGTGTGCTCTCTCTCTCTCGCTCTCTCTCTCTGTCTCTCTGTCTCTCTCGGATAGTCTGGCACCCTTTCCCCAAAGGTGTTCTGCCCTTGGCCCTGAGGAAGCCCGACTTCTCTTTCCCTGCCCATTTCCAGCACCTTGGGAGACGCACTCTCCCCATGGGTCCATGACCAGTAGGGAAATGCCTCTCTATGTCTTATCTAATTGCATTCCCACCGTAATAATTCTCATCCTTACTCTCCAGATAGAGGAAAAAAGCCGGTAAGTGACGTCCCAGGGCCCTTGTGCTCATAAACACTGAGCACCAGGCAAAATCTAGGCCTCTCAAAGACTCCAGCTGATGCTCTCTCTGGCCCCTAAAAGCCCCCGTTAGAAAAAGTTCTCTCTTATGATAGAAAGCAAATAAATGCAGAAGGAAGGGTGGAGTTAGAGAACCACCACCCACTTGGCAACCACCACACTAGGCAGTGAACATTTGAAGAGGAACAGGATTAATTACATCGTCTCAAAGTATCTCCCTGTAAGATACTCATGAATTACAAAGAGAAACATCATTACTTTATGGTAGACAAACCTGGCAGACACCACCTTATCCAAGTTATCAAAGTGACATCAGCAGTAACAGGACAAGCCAGTGGGGTGTGCCTCTGGATAGGATGCACTGAGAAGGAAATGACATCACTTCTGGGGTCCTCCTGCTTGTTCGAGCTGAATTGTATCCCCCCAAAATTTATATGCTAAATCCCTAATCCCCCACCCCGGTTCCCCAGAATGTGACTATATTTGGAGATAGAGATTTTAAAGATGTGATTTAAGATTGAGGCCCTTAAGGCGGCCCTAATCCAATCTGACTGGTGTCCTTAGAAGAAGAGGAAGTTGGTTTTTGTTTTTTGGGATGGAGTTTCACTCTGTCTTCCAGGCTGGAGGGCAGTGGTACCATCTAGCACTGCAACCTTCACCTCCCAGATTCAAGCGATTCTCCCACCTCAGCCTCCTGAGGAGCTGGGATTACAGGTGTGCGCCACCACACCAGGCTAATTATTTTGTATTTTAGTTGAGATGGGGTTTCACTACGTTGGCCAGACTCGTCTCAAACTCCTGACCTCAGGTAATCTGCCTGCCTCAGTCTCCCAAAGTGCTAGGATAACAGGTATGAGCCACCGGGCCAGGCAGAAGAAGAGGAAATTTGACCATTCAAAGAGACACCAAGGATGCAGCAGCACAGGGGAAAGACCACATGAGGACTCAGTGAGAAGACAGTCGTCTGCAGGCCAAGGAGAGAGGCCTCACGAGCAACCAGACCTGCCGCCACTTTGACCTAGAATATCCAGGCTCCAGGGCTGTGAGAAACTGACTGTTATTTAAGCCACTCAGTCTGTATTTTGTTAGAGCAGCCAAACTGACTAATACAAGGCCAAGATGCATCAACTAAATCTAATGTAATCAGGAGAAAACACCAGACAAACCCAAACCAAGGGCCATTCTGCAAAGTTATCGGGCTGTACTCGAAAATGTCAAGGGTATGAAAAACAAGAGAAGATAGAAGGGCGGTCCCGGGTGGGAGCAGGCCGAGAGGCACGCCAGCAAGACGCTGAGCCTGGATTGGATCCTGCAGACTTGCAAAACCATTGCACTCCTTTGCCACGAAAGTCACCGTTAGGACAGTCGGCAGATGTTGAATAACTGCTAGAGCAGGAGCACCGTCATCTCGGACAAATACTGCCACTTCAAGCTCCTGCTCCCTTTCTAGCCTCATACATTTCAAGGCAATCACTTCTCTTCTAACTACAACAGCCAGAAAGAGCAGACAGTAAAATACAGATAAGACAGCTCCGGCACAGAGAGGGGTGGAGGGAAAATCTCTTTGATAACTGCCAAACTTCATCCTCACACAGTGAGCCCCAGTCAAACAGTGGGCCTTAGTAAGCACCTTCCTTTCCCTTCAGGTGCACTAAGATAGGGAAGCAAGAAGCAGACTCGGGGGATACGCCTGCCCCTGCAGAAAGATGTATGGGAACAGACACACGACTCTCCCTCCCAGATACGCACAGCAAAGAGACACAGAAGCAGTCCCAGCCTCTGATCAACTCTTCCACCCTAAATCCTTAAAAACTCTTAGTCTGTAACAGAGTGGGGCTCTGACCTACCTCGGCCAGCCGCCCCTCTCAGGTTTATTCAAAATAAACCTGTCCCTGTTGCCTGTGGAATCGCCCTTTCATGTTTCTTTCCTCTTTAATTCTTACAATAATGTCTGCAGATTAGATCGTTGTGTTTATACCAATGTTGGTTTCCTGATTTTGATCATTTGACTATGGGGGTGATTTGGTTTTTTTAGGAAATGTATACTGAAGTAATTAGAGGTAAAGGGGAATCTGTCATTTCCGCACCGACTCTTGAACGGTATGGAAGAAAGCGCGTGTATATGCGTGTGTGTGTGTCCGCACACATGCACAGAGAGAAAGCGGGAGCTACGGCAAATGTAAAAAGTGAACAGTGAACATTTGAGGAATCTGGAGGAGGCTATATGGAAATTCTGCAAATCTGAAATAATTTCAAAATTAAAAGTTTAAAACTTCCACATTGTTCCTCAGGAAAAATCCATCCCTCTCCCCGCTCCTGCCTGGCTCCTCTCCCTCCCCTCCTAGTCCTTCCCTCGACAGCACCCCCAGCCTGCCTGGAGTCCCTGTCCCGGACCTTTATGTGACCTGCTTCCTCCCTACTCCAGCCCTGCTCTCCCCAGATCCCCATCGCACCATCCCTGTCCTCCCCGCGTCCTCCCACCTCTGCTTAGGACCCCTTTCCTCCAAAAACGCTTCCATGTCGCCCACCCTCGATGCTGTGTTGAGTGTCTCTTCCCACTGTGCTCCCAGGGAGACCCCCAACCCGCCCCACCAAGCTTTCCCAGCTGAGCTCTAATCACATTAGAAGTGAATTATTGCCAAGCATTAAATCATTACTACATCTGGTGCCCATGACTTGTCTCTGTGTGTCTTCCTGTCCACCATGCAGGCAAGGAAAGCATTATCACCCCCGTTTACAAACAGGAAACCTGAGGCTCAGAATAGATAACGCGTCTGAGTCACAGCTAAGAAAGTGGTTGGGGCACCATTAGAACCGACTTTTTTTGTTTAAACTTTTATTTTAGGTTCAGGGTTACTTATGCAGGTTTGTTATACAGGTAAACGCATGTCAAGAGGGATTGTTGTACAGATTATTTCATCATGCAGATACTAAGCCTAGCACCCAATAGTTATTATTTCCACCCTTCTCCCTCCTCTTACCCTCCACCCTTCAAAAGGCCCCAGTGTGCACTGTTCCCCTCTATGTGTCCATGTGTTCTCATCATTTAGCCTTCAGTTATATGTGAGTACATGTGTAAGTGGGAACATGTGGTATTTGTTTCTGTACCTGCATTTGTTTGCTAAGGATAATGGCCTCCAGCTCCATCCATGTTCTTGCAAGGGACATGATCTCATTCTTTTTTATGGCTGCATAGTATTCCATGGTGTATGTGTACCACATTTTCTTCTTCTTTTTTTTTTTCTTTTTTGAGACAGAGTCTTGCTCTGTTGCCCAGGCTGGAGTGCAATGGTACGATCTTGGCTCACTGCCACCTCTGCCTCCTGAGTTCAAGCGATTCTCCTGCCTCAGCCTCCGAGTAACTGGGACTACAAGTGAGTGCCACCACACCCGACAAATTTTTGTATTTTTAGTAGATATGGGGTTTCACCGTGTTAGCCAGGATGATCTCGATCTCCTGACCTCGTGATCCGCCCGCCTCAGCCTCACAAAGTGCTGGGATTACAGGCGTGAGCCACCGCATCTGGCATGTACCACATTTTCTTTATTGAGTCTACCATTGATGGGCATTTGATTCCATGTCTTGGCTATTGTGAATCATGCTGCGCTGAACATATGCACACATGTTCAGTGTCTTTATGATAGAACAATTTATATTCCTTTGGATATATATCCAGTAATGCGATGGCTGAATCAAATGGTAGTTCTGTTTTCAGCTCTTTGAGGAATCACCACGCTGCCTCCCACAATGGTTGAACCAATTTACACCCCCACCAAGAGCGTATAAGCATTCCTTTCTCTCTGCAACCTCACCAGGACCCGCCTCTTAGCTATCAAGGCTCTCCCCTTCCAGCAGCTGCTAATTATAATAGCTGCGTTTTCTAATGTTTGCTGAGCTCAGTTTCCTAATGTTTGCTGAGCTCAAACGCTGCTAGACCCTAGGCTAATCACTTGCAGGAATTAGTGCCGGGATGTGGGGCTGGTGACAGTCCCTCCCTCAGAGGATGGTCAGGTGGTATAAGGAGCGAACACAAGCAAGGCCTGGCACTGTAATCATGGCAGACCGCAGGCCATTCTTGTTGTTTCCAGCCACTTTTATGTCTTAGAACTGTTCTAGATATACAGAACTGACAAGATAGTACAGAGAGTTCCCATACACCGCAGGCCCAGTTTACCTCATGAATGATCTTACATGAGTATGATCCATTTATTGCAATTAATGAACAAACCAATGTGGGCACATTATTATGAACTAAAATCCACTTTCTTCGCTTTTACTTCCTTTTTCTGCTCCATGATCCCATCCAGATGACACATTACATTTAGTTGTCCTTGTTATTTTTTTATTAGTCATAGTCATCATCATACTGACCGGCTGAATCCTCAGGAGAGCCCTTGGAGGTGCTACTGGTCTGTTTACTCACCTGCAGCCCGCATTCCGCTGCTAGCTCTGAGGGCCATGTCTTCCTGGTCTTGCTCTACCGGCCCGTAAAGCCCTGCCTGAGGAGCTGTGACTGCGCTAACCAGGCCTGCAGCTCCCAGTGGTCCTGAGGCCTCAAGGCAGGAAGGAGGCCCTGGAGAGCCTGTTGGGGCAGGGAGGGAATGTGGAAAGGCTGGGGTGGGAGGGAGACAGCGGAGGGCCTGAGGTCTGCAGGGCCACCTCCCAGCCTTGGATCCCTTCCCACAGCCCATCTGCAGCCTCAGTTTCCTGGGAAGCTCCCTCCTCCCTTCCAGAGCCACAGCTGTGGGACAGAAAGCCAGGGTCAGGGGCCACGTGCAGCTTTCTGCTTCCCCCAGCCTTTGGGGCAGGAGTTTCACCACAGTCCCTGGTGGCCAGTTGGGTGCTCCTCCAGGTGGGCCCCCTTTGCCCTTAGAGGCTCCCCTTGCCACCTCCTCCATAAAAGGCCTGGGTCCCGCTCTGGTGGTGAGGGAGTAAGGGGGGTGTCTGTGGTGTCTCATGGCAGGAGGCTCAGCCACTACCTGGGGTTACCGTGTGGCCCTACTGCTGCTGGTCGCCACCCTGGGGCTGGGTAGGCGGCTCCAGCCTGACCCTGGCCTCCCAGGCCTCCGGCACAGCTACGACTGTGGGATCAAGGGAATGCAGCTGCTGGTGTTCCCCAGGCCAGGCCAGACTCTCCGCTTCAAGGTGGTGGGTGAGTGCTGGCAGAGTCCTGGCCCCCACCTCCCTGGCCACGGGCTGCTGCCAGAAGGGAGCTGGGCCCCTTCCCCTGGAGAAGGAGCAAGAACAGAGGACTCCCTCCAGCCTGGGGGTGTCCAGCCCCCCACCTCCTCACCACAGAAAAGGGCACGGAGGAGAATCACCACCCAGGGCAGCTTCTCCCACGTTAGTGTGCGTGGGAAACACCTGGCCACCTTGTCGAGGTGCGGGTTCTGATTCAGTGCGCCTGGGGCAGGGCCAAGCCTCTGCATTTCTTTCCTCTCTCTCTCTTTTTTTTTTTTTTTTTTTTGAGATAGATTCTCACTACTTTCACTCTGTCCCCCAGGCTAGAGTGCAGTGGCACGATCTCAACTCACTGCAATCTCCACCACCCGGGTTTAAGCCATTCTCCTGCCTCAGCCTTTTAGTAGCTGGGACCACAGGTGTGAGCCACCATGCCCAGCTAATTTTTATCTTTTCAGTAGAGATGGGGGTTTCACGATATTGGTCAGGCTGGTCTCGAACTCCTGACCTCAGGTGATCCGCCTGCCTCGGCCTCCCAAAGTGCTGGGGTTATAGACGTGAGCCACTGCACCCGGCCTAGGCTCTGCATCTCTAACCACACTTGGTCAATACTGAGGCTGAGGGTCCATAAACCACTTTCAGCAGCAGGACCTAGTGAGCGTGGCCTGGTGTAGGTTTGGAATTGGGGTTTAGATCTGCAGCTTCTAAACAGTGTGATCTTGGACAACTGACCTGACCCATAAGCCTGTTTCCTCATCTGCAAGGTGGGGAAGATGAACCTGGCTGTGCTTACGGAACAAGCACATGGGGACATGCCCACACCCAGAGAGTGCCCAGGCTGTTCTGGACCAACAAGCAGGGTGGACACCTAGGGAATGTCTCCGAGCGACTACAGCAGCCACAGTTAACCTGGGAAATGGGTTCAGATCTTTCTACAAAGCCCAGGATTCAAATCCTCATTCTGGCCCTCATTGTGTGCACCTGAGAAAGCTCAGGCACCCTCCCTTCCTCAGCTGCCTCAGCCACAGGATGCGGATAACTAAGCTTAAAAGAAGTGATGTGAAATAGCCCGGTGCCTGAGACCCTGTGTATCCCTTCTCCACCTCACCTTCGTGCCTGCCTGCTGCCGTGTGCTATGAGCAGGGAACCCTAGCTAGAAAGATCCTAAGGCCCCCCCCCGCCATCCTCTTACAGCTGTGGAAGCTGAGAGCAAAGAGGGGAGGGGGATAGCCTGAAACCACACAACAAACCAACAGTAAAGCTAAGGCGAGTACTCAGGTCGTCTGGCTGCTGAGTGGGAGCTCCTTCCGAGACCCCAGCAGCCTCTCCCTGCACCCTTCAACATCCCTGGCTCCTCCCCTTCCCCCACTGCAGATGAATTTGGGAACCGATTTGATGTCAACAGCTGCTCCATCTGCTACCACTGGGTCACCTCCAGGCCGCAGGAGCCTGCAGTCTTCTCGGCTGATTACAGAGGCTGCCACGTGCTGGAGAAGGTAGGGGTCCGTGCTCTGGTGCAGGAGCAAGCTTGTCCTAGTGTCACTTCAGGCTAAAGAGGCCCCTCATGGAACCAGAGCCCAAGATCTGTTGAGCTGGTGGGTGGGGGAAACTAAGTCCTGGAAGGTACTTTCTGGGATCCACCATGAATCCAGCTCCCTGCCTAACGGCCAGCTCAGCTCTGGTGGGCCCGTCCCGTGCCTGGGTGGCCTCACCTTGCTGCTCCCTGCTGGCCTCTCACCTGCAGGATGGGCGTTTCCACCTGAGAGTGTTCATGGAGGCTGTGCTGCCCGATGGTCGTGTGGATGTGGCACAAGACACTACCCTGGTCTGTCCCAAACCTGACCACTCCTGGACTCCGGACTCCCAGCTGGCACCACCCACCATGTTCTCTGTCTCGACTCCGCAAACCCTTCCCTCCCTCCCCACCTCTGGCCACACCTCACCAGGCTCTGGCCATGCCTTTCCCAGCCCACTGGACCCAGGGCACAGCTCTGTCCACCCAACCCCTGCTTTACCATCCCCTGGACCTGGACCTGCCCTCGCCACCCTGGCTCAACCGCACTGGGGCCCCTTGGAACACTGGGATGTGAACAAACCAGATTACATAGGTACGCAGGACATCTGAGTGTCCTTACCCTCTGCCTGGGGCCTTCTGGGGTACAGGGTGGTCTAACAGCCTTTCACTGGGCTCTAAGAAGCCATTTCTTTTTTTGTTTTTTTCTTTTTTTAGGAAAAGATGATTCTTTTATTCCTTTGTAGTATTTGGAAAACAGCTTTAAACATGTACAGGTATACTAAAGCTAGAAGAAGTCTTGTAAAATTGTTTCCTAACTTTAGGCAGAAACTCACTGAAACCATTGCCAGCAACACGTGGTTCTCAGAAAACGTTCTCTAGAAATGTCAGTAATATGCAGTCTTGAGGGAGGACATTTAGTGTGCTGAGCCATCTGGGCTCAAACCCCGGCTCCGCTGTTACCTGGCTATGTGCTGGCTAAGAGCATACGCTCTGGAGCAGGTGCCCAAGATTCAATTCCAGGGCCACGATTTGCAAACTGTGTGCCTTCAGCCTCATTGCTCTGTCCCAACCCTAGGTACCCATCCGAGCCAGGAGCAGTGCCAGGTGGCCTCGGGGCACCTCCCCTGCATCGTGAGAAGAACTTCAAAGGAAGCCTGTCAGCGGGCTGGCTGCTGCTATGACAACACCAGAGAGGTTCCCTGTTACTATGGCAACACAGGTACAACCTCCTACCCCAGCACGATCCTGGTCCCCTGGATTCTGAAGCGGAAGGAGAGCTGTCTCCTCCAGCTGGTGGAAACTGCTTCCCATCCTCCTCCTGGAGAGCCCAACTCCCACAGCAGATGGCAGAGGAGACCTTTAGATGGGGCAGTCACAGGTCCCAGCTGGCCTTATAACAACTATCCCAGGAAGTATTAATAGATCTACCTTTACACACATCTGTACCTTCAGATCTAAAGCACCCTGGTTTGGATAACAGATTATATGGTGAGCCTACTTTTAGAGTGTAGTTCAACTCATTTGTCTCATGGATGAGAAAAATCAGTCCATAAAGGGTTTGCTGGGGTCAACACCAGCCTAAATAGACAGTAAGCGTCCAGACTCCTGGGCCCGCACTTAAAGCCTGGCTGTCATCCAGACATCCCCTGTCTCTGTGCTGGATGGACACCAAACCCCAAGGCCCTCATCTACCTTTGTCCCAGCTACTCTCCAGTGCTTCAGAGATGGCTACTTCATCCTTGTGGTGTCCCAAGAAGTGGCCTTGACACACAGGATCACACTGGCCAACGTCCACCTGGCCTACGCCCCCACCAGCTGCTCCCCAACACAGCACACGGAAGCTTTCGTGGTCTTCTACTTCTCTCTCACCCACTGTGGAACCACAGTGCAGGTAGGAGGCGGGACCACAGGCTGGGGCCTGGTCCCCGCAGGAAAGCCTCACCCAGCTCTCTCTTCCCACAGGTGGCTGGCGACCAGCTCATCTATGAGAACTGGCTGGTGTCTGGCATCCACGTCCGAAAGGGGCCACAGGGTTCCATCACACGGGACAGCACCTTCCAGTGAGAGCAGCCCTCCTCCTATAGGCGTGGCTCTGTGCTAGGGTGTCAGGGGGCACAGGAGAGCTCAGGACAGGCTTCGAGCCATCTGGGCTCAAACCCCGGCTCCGCTGTTACCTGGCTATGTGATCTTAGGCAAGGGGCCCGCCTCTTCCCAGCCTCCCCTGATAGGCAGGGGAAATATCCCTCTGTCAGGGCAGACATGAGTGTTAAGTGGGGGCCTTCTGTGCCCGGCCTGCAGGGTTTGGCTAGAAGCCCATGACCAGTCCTGAGAGGGCTGGAGTCCTGAGAGAGCCCTGTCTTGGTCTCTCTCAGAACCAAGCTCAGAGCAACTGAAAGCATCCCCTTCCAGGTCCCAGGAGGAGGCTGAGGCTATGGCTGTTGCCCCTCCTAATGTCAGGTTAAGAAGCCACAGATGAAGTTGAAGATACCTCTCTGAGGATGTGGTGGGAGAGGAACTGGGTGGGGGAGGAACCCCTCATTGTTAGGGGCCTCCTGGACCTGCTGACTCAAGAGGCAAAAGCAACCCAGGTGCCCAGGATGCCAGTGGGGGTGAGCCGAGGGAATCTGCCTGTGACACCTGGCTCTGAACCTGTGTGACCAAGGGCAAAGCACCTCACCTCAGCCCGTTCAGCCTGTGGGACAGAGCCAGTGCACTAGCCAGTGGGTTGTAGAAATCCTGTGCTTGACACTGCGTGGATGCCCGTTCCGGCCCTGCCGTGAGGGTTGGGGAGCAGGGGACTGTGTCACAGTTCAAATGAATTTGGCTTTAAAGCTCTAAGTACCACAGAGGCGGTAGCTCATGCCTATGATCCCAGTGCTTTGGGAGGCCTAGATGGAAGAACTGCCAGAAGTTCAAGACTAGCCTGGGCAACACAGTGAGACCCCATTTCTATTATTCTTTTTTTTATTTTAATTTTAAAAACCCTGAAGTTCTTATGGCCAAATGGTGGGGGACAAGGCTGTGTCATGCCTTAGACTCTCTGATGTAAGAGCTATGGGAGTCAGCCAGAGGTCAACACAGAGTGACTGGGGATTCCTGAAGGGAGGCAGAAGTCAGGGGAGCAGCTGCAGCCGGCAGGACTAGGCCAGAGGGCTCAGACACAAGTCCTTCTGAACAGGGGTGAGCCACTTCTACCTACTTAGCATCTCCTTGGTGCCAGGCCTCTGGGGTGCTAGGAGGATGCGGGCCCCGCCAGAGTGTGGAGGAGCGGCCACATGGCCCTTAGGCTAGTGAGGAAGATGCTGGACACTGTGGCCCTTAGGCTGTGGCAGACCAGCTGCAACTACAAGGACAGTGAAGACACAGGTGCATCATCTTGTGATCTCAGGCAGCCTCAGCGCCCTCAAAGGGAGGCAGTCACAGCCATTTTACAAATGAGGACACTGAGGCTTAGGTTAAAAGACTTGCTTGTGGTCCCAATGCTAAGAAGACTCAAACCCAGGTCTGTTGGGAAGCAGAGCGCCTAGGCTCGTCAGCCAGCCTCAACTGTCAGGCTCCAGGGGCCTCGAATGGCACAGCAGGCAGTTGTGGGTATCCAGGTCAGACCCAACAAGGTGCCAGCCCCCCAAGGGCCCATCTCTATCCTGATGTATTCTCCCACCAGGTTCAGGGCCTGGCATAACAGGCTTGAGCCATCCCAGGGAGACCAGATGGACAGAGGATGGGGCTGGGTGAGCTTCCTGAGCCGGCCTTGGAAAAGTGTTGCTTAAGTAGCATCCATCTGCCCTGCTGGACAGCACCCTGTTTGTTGCACCCACGGAGTTGGTGCCTAGTTTATCACGTAAACAGGATGCCCTGATTCTGTGTCTTCTCCCCCACCCTCTTGCACGTGGACTTCAGGCTTCATGTGCGCTGCGTCTTCAATGCCAGTGACTTCCTGCCCGTTCAGGCGTCCATTTTCCCACCCCCGTCGCCTGCCCCTGTGACCCAGCCCGGCCCCCTGCGACTTGAACTGCGGATCGCCAAGGGTATGCTATGCTATCCCTGCTCTCTTGTGGCCCCCACTCCCCCGACGCACAATCCACCCTGGCTCATGAGTCACCCTCCCTGCAGACGAGACCTTCAGCTCCTACTATGGGGAGGACGACTATCCCATCGTGAGGCTGCTCCGAGAACCAGTCCATGTGGAGGTCCGGCTTCTGCAGAGGACAGACCCCAACCTGGTCCTGCTGCTGCACCAGTGCTGGGGCGCTCCCAGTGCCAACCCCTTCCAGCAGCCCCAGTGGCCCATTCTGTCAGACGGGTAAGTGTCCCCGTGCTCCCCCCACCTGCTCTGCCTCCTGTAAACAGCCTCTGACTTCTCTTCTCAGATGCCCTTTCGAGGGCGACAGCTACAGAACCCAAATGGTAGCCTTGGATGGGGCCACACCTTTCCAGTCTCACTACCAGAGATTCACTGTTGCCACCTTCGCCCTCCTGGACTCGGGCTCCCAGAGAGCCCTCAGAGGACCGGTAAGAAGCCCCGGCTGCTACAGGCCTGGCCCCACGTGTTAATTGGGGAGGAGCTGGTTGCCAAATCCCTCTGGCACCCCGTGAACTTATGTGGACAAAGTTCTGGGATGGGGCTTGGCTTCTACCAGGTGTCGTGGAAGGCAGCGGGCTTTGGGTCAGCAAGAGGTAACCCGTAGCCACCACCAGGAGGAAGGAAAGCGCTGCCTGTGCTGCAATCAGCCCTAAATCTGAACTCTGGTCATGATGTTCTAGGGTAGCCTCGCCTCACTTCTGATTCCAGAAATGATAATGTGTTCCATGTAATTCTGCTTTGAATTTTCTTTAACTTAGCAACTTCTCCAGAAGGTAAACGTAGATAAACTTAGGGTATATTTAGGTTTTCTGTGTAAATATACAGATGGCCCCAGAGGTGACAGACACACTGTAACTCCTGTCCTGTTGAATAACCTATCTTTCACATCACATACCCAAATCTCTAGATTTTTAAATCACTGCCTGTTATTATGTCAGATGTAGACTGATTTCACTGGTAAGCACTGGGTAGGGTGGCTTCCTTCTCATCTCTGCTGTGTGCTGCCTCCTGATCTAAGAGACGCTGACCTACCTGGATGAGGGGTGCCCGTGGGTGAGGCCTGCTGGGTCAGCTCAGCTCCTCCTGCTTCTGCTCCCATAGGGCACTGCCCCTGCCCTTGTGTATCTGGAAGCAGTGGTAATCTGCCCTCCCTTCTTCCCCCGGTCACTGGTCTTGGGGGTCACAAACGGAGGGCAAATATCCATTCTCCTGCTGCCTGGCCAAGCCCCACCTCCTTGGAATTTGCTGTCTCCCTCAGTAAGGCAGGTAGAAGGGAGAGATCCAGCCCTCCTGGGGGCTGTGCAGCCAGAGGCAGCATTGGTAGAGCAGGCCTGCCAAGGACTGGGGCTCTTTGAAGTGCGGTGGTCCCTGCCTGCAGGGCACTCCACTACAGACTTGGACCTTGGGGATGGGGGAAGGTGCGGATTTCAAATCAGGAAGGAACACATTCAGCTCTGCACTCCCTCAGCATGGGCAGCAGTCGTCTTCTTGGTCAAGAAGTTCAGATTTCGGCCGGGCGCGGTGGCTCACACCTGTAATCCCAGCACTTTGGGAGGCCGAGGTGGGAGGATCATGAGGTCAGGAGATCGAGACCATCCTGGCTAACACGGTGAAACCCCATCTCTACTAAAAATACAAAAAATTAGCCAGGTGAGGTGGCGGGCGCCTGTAGTCCCAGCTACTTGGGAGGCTGAGGCAGGAGAATGGTGTGAACCCGGGAGGCGGAGCTTGCAGCGAGCTGAGATTGGGCCACTACACTCCAGCCTGGGCAACAGAGCGAGACTCTGTCTCAAAAAAAAAAAAAAAAAAAAGTTCAGATTTCTCCCTGCCCGAACAGCAGCAGCCTAGACTTGGCCCAGCTTGGGGATCCCATGTCCCTGTCTCTGCTTCCTGCCCGGTGGCACCGAGCCAGCCACTTTGATGTTCTCTTCCCACCAGGTTTACTTGTTCTGCAGTGCCTCTGCCTGCCACAGCTCAGGGCTGGAGACTTGCTCCACCGTGTGCAGCGCTGGGACTGCAAGTGAGTCTGGGGTGCTAGTGGCATTTGTTCCTTCATACATCTTCAGGCCCGTGCCCGGCTTTTGAGCCACAGGGGCAGGAGACCAGGCCAAGATTTCATTCTTCTCTTGGGCAGGACAGCGACGATCCTCAGGTCACCGTAATGACACTGCCAGGCCCCAGGACATCGTGAGCTCTCCGGGGCCAGTGGGCTTTGAGGATTCTTATGGGCAGGAGCCCACACTTGGGCCCACAGGTATGAGGGCTTCTGGATGGGCCCCTCAGGCCTTACCCACTCCCAGCCCTCAAGACTGTGCTGACAAAACGGGGATGCTCCGGCCATAGCTGAGGGCAAGAGATGGTGTCACTGCAGTCAGTGGGGAACTAAGTGAAGACAGACATAGTCCACCTCATCTGCAGAAAGGCAGCTTCAGCTCTGCCCAGTGTGATACAAAGTTCTGGGCTGGAGGGCAGGGTTGGAGGGGCCTCAGCCAGTCCCGCCAATCCCTTCTCTCTGACAGACTCCAATGGGAACTCCAGCCTGAGGCCTCTCCTTTGGATGGTCCTTTTGCTGCCAGCTGTTGCCCTGGTCCTTGGGTTTGGTGTCTTTGTGGGCCTGAGCCAGACCTGGGTCCAGAAGCTCTGGGAAAACAGTGAATGGGCTCAATAAACAATCATTTCAAACCTACTGAAACCAGGTGTGGAGAAGTTTTTTGTGACCACTAGAACGGAACTCTTTCTTATGTGAGAAACGTCCTCCAAGTCAGCTCCGTCCTTCCAGAACTGTGATGTCAATTACAAATACTTCATATGTGCCACACCCTGCACAGAGGCCAACGTCCCCCAAGGCTTAACTCGGGAGCCTCTCCCTCTTCACAAGGAATGGTGGCATTTCAGGCAGAGCAAACAGGAAAAAGATACTGGAGGTTAAGATGTTGGCAAAGAACAGCAACAGCTGGGCAAATGGCTTGTGAAGGCTTGTCACCTCCTCACAGACACAGGGGTTCTGGCCAGGGCATCCTCAAAGCACCCAGAGCAGCTGCTGTTGTGGAGAAGGGGAACTCTTAGGCTGAGTTGAAGGAGCACTTCACAGACCCCCTGAGCCTGCCAGCCTACTGTAAAAGCTGCATTTCTGCCCACAGCCTCCCATCCCCTCCCCTGGCCTCCCAAGACTAGTCCATGTGGGAAGGGCTGGCACAGGAGGAATGGCAGCCTGCTGGCCCTGACACTGCCTGCCACGGTGGGCATGGCCACCAGACAGGTCCGTACCAGTGCTGGCTAGGCTGCTGAGCCCGGTTTGCCCATACACGGCATGGGCCTTCATCTCTGACTTGGCAGCAAAGCCTTTTCCAGACATGTGGATCCTCTAGGTGGAGAAGGGGGCAGGACGCTAGGGTTTGGCCTCAAGGGGACAGGGAGAAGAATCTGGTAGGGAAGGCTGAATTTGGATTCAGACACCTCTCTGGACTTCAGGTAGAGCATGAGCTTAGAGAGCTGTTACAAGGGGAGCTAACGTGCTCAAGTCATGCCTGTGGTCTTGATACTACATGAACCCTCTACTCGGCTCTGGCCTACTCAGCCTTTCCTGTCTTCAGAATACTGGTCAAGCATGTGGCCCCCAGAGCTGGCTTCTTACTAGCTGTGTGATAATCAGTAAGTTACTCAACTTCCCTGGGCCTCAGATTTCTCATCTGTAAAATGAGGTTAATGTCTATTCCAATAGAAGTATTGGATAAAATGAGTTAATAAGAATGCTTAGAATAGTACCTAACAGCCAACAGTAACTGGGTTCTATTAACTACTGACTAGAATTTCATTTCCTCTTGCCCCAAGCCTAATGCTTACCTAGTTTTTGTTGTCAATGTTTTGGTTTGGTTTTGAATGTACAAGTTTACAGGCCAGTACGAAGACGGGCTGGGGAAACTGCTGTCTTTTGACTCTTCTAGCTAGAGGGAGAACATGAGAGGCAGGAAGGCCCAAACATTTGCCATGGAAGCTAAGTGACTTCCCTTCTCTGGGCCTGTCTTCCCATCTATGGCTAGCAACGGCCAGTCTTGCCCTGCCCAGCTTCCTGGTGTGTACAGGGGGACATAGGATATATCCTACAGGCTCAGTATGGCATAGGTGAGGATTCTTAGCTTGGCTGGTTGGAGGAGCCAGGCTGACTTGGTCTTAGGGGCCTGGGTTCTGGTTCCTTCCAGCATTAACTCTTCCTTCTTCCCCTCCCTCCATCATACAAGCTCATGTGAGGATTTCAAACTTCCAGAGGTACCAATTGGAATAACGCTGTGTAACTGAATTTGCTTTGTTTAACACAAGGGTAGACGTCTTGTATCATTTCCTATCATTTCAAATAGATGTATTTTCTAAACTGTGGTTGAGCTATGGCATTTGATCTGTTGATACAGACCAAGTAGGTTAAGAATGACAAGTGTTGAACACAATTACTTAAGCATATAGTTCTTTGTATACTATTTTCTTGAAAGACAGTCTTAGAACTGCTGGGTCAAGACCACACCTCTTATGACCATGGGGCTCGGGACTGTCTGTCTCCCCGCCCAACGCCACTGTGCAGGCTTGCCACCACAGGCCAGTAACACTCTAAACCTTTGCCTATCTGAGCATCATAAGGCAAATGGCATTGGCTGTTTTGAAGGGGCTCTCTTTGATTAGAAGTCAAGCATCTTTCTAGCCACTCGTGTCACATAAGTTACCCTTCATGTCTTTTATCTACTCTCCACTATTTCTCTCCTCGTCTGTAAAGAACTTTCCCAAATCAAGGGGCCGGCACCCTCATTTTATAAATTTTCCATCTAATTGGCCATTGGCTTTTCTCTGCCAGGTTATCTTAGAAAGGATTATGTAACAATGAATTTTTCCCTCTCATATTTGTAGTTTTGAGTATGGCAAAGACTTTCCCCTATCCTATATAATCACCGAAGTATCCATTTGCTTTATTGTGATACTCCAGTAACAATGCAATTGTTTATCTCCTACTTCCAAGTGTATATAGGTACATGATTTTGGCAACTGATAAATTGTTCATAGATTTTGTCAACAATTCCACGTCAAAGGAGTCTTTTTGTTTGTTTGTTTGTTTGTTTGTTTGTTTTTTGAGACGGAGTCTCGCTCTGTCGCCCAGGCTGGAGTGCAGTGGCGCGATCTCGGCTCACTGCAAGCTCCGCCTCCCGGGTTTACGCCATTCTCCTGCCTCAGCCTCCCGAGTAGCTGGGACCACAGGCGCCCGCCACCTCGCCCGGCTAGTTTTTTGTATTTTTTAGTAGAGACGGGGTTTCACCGTGTTCGCCAGGATGGTCTCGATCTCCTGACCTCGTGATCCGCCCGTCTCGGCCTCCCAAAGTGCTGGGATTACAGGCTTGAGCCACCGCGCCCGGCCAAAGGAGTCTGTTTACTGAAACAAAGGTACAAACTATATGAACGATGAAGTTCATTGCAGCACTAGCTTTCTCTCGGGGGAAGCAATCTAAACTTTGGCTTTCCTAGGTACCAAAATCTAGTCTAAATGTTGCCCAGTTTCTCTCTTCCTCCCTTCTTACCGCCTTCTGATGTGAGCAGGCCCCTGCTGGGCCTTGAGAACAATTCAGCAGACCCGCTGGGAACCATAACCACTGTCTCCGACCTGTGGCAGGAAGCAGAGCTGCTCAGGGCCCGTCAGGTTTTGTCTCTTCCTGCCCTTTTGGGGAGGTGGGGACGAGGGCAGAGGCTGTGGCTGTATCTATATAAGACCTAAGGGTATCCCCTGCCTTTCCATTCCCCACGCCCCCACCAGCCCCCATAGATTTACATTACACATTAAGAGCAAATTAACTTCATGCTGCTTTGTTTTTAACAAAGGGAACAGAAGACTTCACTGCCTGTTAGTTCAGCTGAATTCAGCTCCCTGTCTGGACGCTTACGCAAGAGCATTTCATGGAAAGGTGCCACTTCTGTTCCAGCAGCAGGAACACTAGATACTCGGATCAACCTGAAGTAAACAACTGAAATACCAGATGGTAAACATTTTAAAATATCCTTAGACTGCTGCTGAATTCACATGGGGAATGAGGCATGCAGATAGGCCAAAAATACAAAACAGGAACTCTGGGAAGTAAAATCAGCTTCTATTCTGGGAAGCACCGCAGGGCCCTGGAGGCCCTGGCCTTCTGCTTTGATGAAGAAAGAGGACGGCAGATCAAGCCCGGAGACTGCAAAGGCAACAACTTCAGGTGCAAGGCCTCCTCCAAAGCTGGAACTCCAGAAGGCCCTGTCCTCAGTGTAAGTGAAGGAGAAACAAGCCTCTGACGTGAGTGGGCAGCAAGGAATCCTGCCTATTTTTATCTTGGGGCTGGATGTATTGGAAAAAAAAAAATCACCCTGAGAATGAAAAGTGTAATACCCTCTTCTCTGGTGTGTGCAGTCAAATCCTCAGACTGAAGGAGAGAAGAGAAAGGAGAACCCCTCAGGTTCAATCTAGGAACAAACCTCAAGGGCTGAATTTAATTTAAAGTGATCCCAGGTGGGGCGATAAAGAAAGTGATTCCCAGGCTTCAGGAAGAAGCAAATGCAGGTCCTGTCTGAAAGGTGATTTCAGCCAAAGCCTCAGAGAATTCTGACAGATCAAGTTACAAACAACATGAACACCTCACAAGAAGAAGTCACAAGATACAATAAATAGTGAAAAGTCAGCACACAAAGTGAGAAGACAGTTGCAATACATTCTTGACAAAGGATTACTATCCAAAAAAACACGTTTAAAACTGCTACGAATCAAGAAAAAGATTAACACAAATAGAAAATTAGGCAAAGGACACTAACAGGCATTTCATAAAAGGAAAAATTCAAATGGTCTGTAAGTGGCTGAAAAGATGTTCAACTTCAACAGTAATCATTGGCCAGGGGCGGTAGCTCAAGCCTGTAATCCCAGCACTTTGGGAGGCCGAGACGGGCGGATCACGAGGTCAGGAGATCGAGACCATCCTGGCTAACATCGTGAAACCCCGTCTCTACTAAAAATACAAAAAAACTAGCTGGGTGAGGTGGCGGGTGCCTGTAGTCCCAGCTACTCGGGAGACTGAGGCAGGAGAATGGCGTAAACCCGGGAGGCGGAGCTTGCAGTGAGCTGAGATCCGGCCACTGCACTCCAGCCTGGGTGACAGAGCAAGACTCTGTCTCACAAAAAAAAAAAAAAAACAAAAAAAACCCAGTAATCATTAATGTGAAAAATTAAACTTCAAGATAATATTATATACCCACCAGAGTGGCAAAAATTAAAAAGCCAGAAAATACTAAGCATTGGTGAGGGTATGAAGACAGAACATTCTACCAATGTTAATTAGAATATAAACTGGTATACCTATGTTGAAAAATTGTCATTCCCTAATATATTTTAAGTCCTCTCCTAACCTAGAAAAACCCTTGCAACAGAATGTTCACAGAAACACTATAATAGCAAAAGAAAAATAAAAAACTAGAAACAACCCATATGTCCATCATGAACACTTGAACATATAAATACATTCTGCAATATTCCTACAGTCATATTCTACAATGAATGAGAGGTAAGAGTTAACCTGTTTGTCCCTTGCAGGCTGGCCTCCCGGGAAAGGAGTTGGCCCCTTACAAGGCTCCATGGAATCTAGCCATTGCTAAGTGCCTAAGACACTGATCAGTTACAAGGTTTGGACCCCAGCCCTTTAATCATGTCAGAGGAAGGGCTGATGCTTCTCCAGCCACGAACACACTGCAGTAAATCCTGCTGCTGGCTGACCACATCAAATAACTGCAACAGCAAAACTCAGACCCTAGAGCCCTGGTCACAGCAGGAGGAGGAGCTGAGCTTCCTGATCATGCAGCTTAACAGCCCCATAGCCCAGTGGCCAGGATCCCTCTCCCGGCGTGCAGTCCTAGAATGAACGCGCCACGCAGGACTGGCGTATCTGCAGCTGCTCCTACCTTCAGTAAATGCTGTCACAGTACCCTGGGTGAGTTCCGCTTGGCCATTTTCCTTCGTTTTCCCAGTAGTGAACGAACTAGGGCTACGTGTGTAAATACAGGTAATTCTCAAGGACAATGCTGAAAAGACGAAATCAAATAAACTAGATTGAATGACTTCATTTACATAAAGTTCAAAAATCAGTTCCCAAAACCCCAATGTAGTAGTCAAATTGTATAGAAAAACAAAGGAATGATCAGCACCAATTTCAGGGTAGTGGTTTTCTCTGCAGGGGCAGGGAGGGATGCATTCATTGAGGAACACGCCGATGGCCCCTTATGTTTTCTTCAGCTGGCGGGTGGATACAAAGATGTTTACTATTCTTTAAACTTACAGGTACACTTTTAGACACTTTGGGGTGAATATTTCAGAAAACTTTTAACCTCCTGGCCTGCCTTACTACCATCTGCTGGGCCTGTCTCCAACCACAGTGCTGCTGTTCCTTCCCCAGCTGCCTGTTCCCTCAAACCTGCTTTCTCACCGAGGCAGCAGTCAGTAGTCCCAGGTGTCCGAAGGGAAATTGTTTGGTGGTGTAATCAGTGCTTACTGCATCCTTTGTGCACTTGACCCTCTGAGGATCAAACCCTGCCTAGGCGTGGGGGTGGGGTTGCCAGCGCCTTTGCTCACACCAGACACCCCTACTCTGTTCCTCTGTCCTGTATCCACCTAGGGAACTTCCACTTCAAAATGTGGCTGTGTCACCTCCCCCAGGTCCACCTGACGTCCTAAACTGTTGCACATCCTGTCCTCTGTGCTGGCACCTCTATCAGAACTCTAGCGTCATGTCTGTATTGCTCTGTTGACTCCTGTCTCCGTGCCTGGATTATGTTCCAGCCACTTTGTGTCAACAGAGCCTTAGTTTATTAATGCAGCAGAGAAGGCAGTCAGACCATGCCTTTATACGATAGGTGTCAAGTGTCAAGGGCCACCATGACCTTGGCTATGTGTGTCAATACAGTTAAATCTCAAGGGTAATGGCAGTGCAGGCAGAGCAGGGAAAATGTACAGTAGTCAACATTTACTGAGTGCCTCATCTCTACATGAATCAGTTCACTTAATTCTCAAGAGCCCTACGAAGAACTTATTTTTCTGATGAAGAGCCTCAGACATAAAGATGCACATCACAGAAATGTGCACAGCTGGGATTCAAACCTGGGCTGCTGGCTCCAGAGCCTGCATTTAACCATGACAGACACTACCTCCTGGAAAGGTGTGCAGTGGGTCATCAGCTGCCCGTACCTGTCTTCATCAGCTTGGTCTCTAAAGTCACATGGCTTAAAAACTCTAGCTGCATTATTTACTGGGTGGCCTAAACAAGGCACTTCTCTGAGCTTGTCTTCTCACCTGTAGAACGGGGACACCACCACCTGTCTGGCAGGGTCATTCTGTGGTACTCACTGTGAGGAGCTCCATCACAGCATCAGTGTTACTGGGGAGACGGGTATGACTACACTGCCCCCAGGTGACCTCCTTGATTAGTGCTCCAAGCTCAGGAACAATACAAATGCTTCCTCACCTTCAACAGTGGAGGCGAGGCAGGGTTTGATCACCAAAGGCTCAAGTGCACAAAGGATGCAGTAAGCGCTGATTACACCACCAAACAATTTCCCTTCGGACACCTGGGACTACTGACTGCTGCTGGGTCCTAAACACAAAACTCACTAGCTAGACAATGTGGGTGAGTCCTTTAGAATCCACCCCCCTCAACCAAGATCTGCTTCCAAAAGGTTCACCTACAAGGCAGCTGGGCCAACATCTGGTGAGCTGTGGCAGGAGGTGATAGCTCTTCATTTTGGTTGATAAAACTAACATTCTGTCAAGCCCTCTGTGTTTACTTATCAAAGAAAGAGACAGACGTTGTCTGGGCTTTGGACTGAGCCCCAAGGTTGAACCTCTCAATCTGCTACTTAGCAGCAGTGTGACATGAGCTGAAGAGATAAACGACAGCAACGGATACATGGTCCTGCCCTTAAGATTAAAATCTAGTTAAGAAAGACAAATGCGCAAACACCTTCCAGGTAACAGCACTATGCTAAAGGCATGAACCATGGGCTCCAAGAAAGCTTACTGACCTGGCAGGGCAGCAATGGGCTCCAGAGGCTTCCTGAAGGACTTGGCCTGTCTCTGGGGAGGGCAGACTCCAGGGACAGGGAACAGTAGGGTGGTAACAGTAATAGTAGCAGCAGCAAGTTTAAAAACATATATTATTTATGATGTGCAGTCCCTATTCTAAGCACTTGTCACATTCACTTCATCCTTACTCTATCTCTAGTAAGTACACTACCCCCATCTGCTGGATGAAGAAACTCAAACAGAAAAAAAAGTTAAATAATCTGTCCAAGGTCTTGCAGCTACTAAGTGCCAGAACTGGGTTTCAAAGCCAGACAGTCCAGTGCCAGGACTATGCTCCCACCTTCTGCTCCGTTCTGCAAAGGAAGAGCGGTATGAAGTCCACATGGTATGCAGGGACCAAGAGTCTGCTGAATTGCTGGACAGCAAAGGGCAAGGTTGTTTTGGTTTTTTTGAGATGGAGTCTCGTTCTGTTGCTAGGCTGGAGCATAATGGCGCAATCTCGGCTCACCGCAACCTCCGCCTCCCGTGTTCCATTCTCCTGCCTCAGCCTCCTGAGTAGCTGGGACTACAGGCACGCACCACCACACCCAGCTAATTTTTTGTATTTTTAGTAGAGACGGGGTTTCACCATGTTGGCCAGGATGGTCTTGATCTCCTGACCTCAGGCAACCCACCCACCTCGGCCTCCCAAAGTGCTGGGATTACAGGCGTGAGCCACCACACCCGGCCAAGGGCAAGGTTGTTTTAAGAATTAAATGAGTGGCTGGGTGTGGTGGCTCACACCTGTAATCTCAGGACTTTGGGAGGCTGAGGCTGGCAGATCACCTGAGGTCGGGAGTTCGAGACCAGCCTGTAATCCCTGGTGGTGGTGGTACATGCCTGTAATCTGTGCTACTCAGGAGGCTGAGGCAAGATAATTGCTTGAACCTGGGAGGCAGAGGTTGCAGTGAGCCGAGATCGCGCCACTGCACTCCAGCCTGGGCAACAAGAGCAAAACTCAGTCTCAAGAAAAAAAAAGAGAATTAAATGAGCAAACGTAGGTAGCGGGCATGGAGCTCTTCTGCTGATGCAACTGCACAGATGGAAGGCCAGATGAGATGCACTGCGGAGCCTTAGGACCCAGACATTAGGCTCCCGGACACCAGGACAGCACCAGATGTCAGTTCTAGGGCAATGGTTCGGAACTGGTGAGGGACAGATTAGTCTCTCCGAGATGCATACTAGGGCTCCCCTTCTCTAGAAAAATGTACGTATGCGTAGACATACACCATGCTTCACAAAATTTTAGTGTAACTATAGCGTCCCCCCAACCCACGGATCCCCCAAGAACCTTTGTCCTTCAGTATCTCCTGCTTAGTTTTCCTGGAAAGGAAGGCAGGTCTGAAATACGCACATTATAGTTCCCTTGGCTCAGCCGCTCCTAACCAGAAACTGTTGGCTTTAGTGCTGTACCAGCCCTGAGGTCCAACTTAGCCCAGCACGTCCCCCAGTCGTGCCCTCAATCCTCTCCCACTCAAGTAACGCACTCTACTACCTGCAAACCATAGCTGTTGTTAGCCCACCTTGTACTAGGCAGTTGTCCTAACCTTTCTTTAAGTATGTCCTGCCTTGGAAGAACCGTATGATTGGTCTTTTTTTCCTCCCACCCTAAGATGGCATCTTGCTCTGTCACCCAGGCAGTACAGTGGCAGAATCTCGGCTCACTGCAACCTCCACTTCCCAGGTTCAAGCGATTCTCCTGCCTTAGCAGGAGTAGCTGGGATTACAGGCACCTGCCACCACACTTGGCTAATTTTTGTATTCTTAGTAGAGACGGGGATTTCACCATGTTGGCCAGGCTGGTCTCAAACTCTTGACCTCGTGATCTGCCCACCTTGACCTCCCGAAGTGCTGAGATTACAGGTTTGAGCCACCAGACCTGGCCCAGGTCTTTTCTTAATAATAAACACTTGTGTAAGTTAAATGGTTTATATTCAACTTGTATAAGTTAAGTGGTTTCTTTACTGGGGGGTTTTTCAAGTTTCCCTAGCTAGTAGGCATCCTGACCCTCCCAGCAGATACGGCATGCCCAAGCTTCCCTGACAGCAGAACACTGCCCAGCAAAACATGCCCGGAGGTCTCCTGTTACGTCCACAGTATGGTCCACCATACTTTGCCCCTAAAGCTCCCCACCTGGTAACACCCCATTTCTCAGCTCCCCTTCTCAGCACTATCTTTTGTCTGTAATCACTGACTCCCACACTTCCTCACCTCATATCCTCTCACCCCACTCCAGGCAGGCGGCCAGCCCCGACCTTCCATTGGGATGGCCCTTGTCAGGGGACTGTCAATCACCCCAGCCTGCACACCATAGTCTCCCCCTTAGCCACCATGACCTCCTTCCTGTTCCTCCATACATCTGGTTCAGTCCAGCCCTAAACCTGCTCTCTGCCTGCCAACACTCCTCCCCTCTTAGGTCCCTGTCATTCCGGCTTCAGCTTCATCATCACCACTTCCGAGGCCTTTCCTGACCTGCAATCTAAAGCAGTCATATGACCCTACAGGAATTCCCTATAAGGCACATTCGTTATTGGATCTTTGTCCCAAAACCAGTCCTACCTCAGCTTTTCAATCGCCATAGTCAATAAAAAAATCTCCTTTTTGACTTATGCCAGCTGAGGGCAGGCTTTCTAGCACCACAACTAAAGAACCCTGACGGAGATGCTCGGACCTCTCCACCAGCAAGATCCAGCTCATCCTCCCTGCAGGTCTCCCTCCCTTCCAGGCTTGTGTGGGAAACCAAGTCCACAAGGCAAGTGGCAGGACTAGTGACTTGAGGCCTTGAAACTCAAGGTCAAGAACCGCAGGGACATGGCAGATTTCAACTGCAGATTTGTTTTTATCTCTGCTGTGCAATTTAAAAAAGAGGGTAAGAGCTGTGAAAGGAAAGGAAGACGGGCTTCCCGGAAGCCAGTGCCCCAGTGTGTGCTCCCTCCCCTTGACCTTCCCAGCCCTGGGCGCTCCTGGTGCACACAGACACAGCGAGGTGGTTATGTTTATTGTTTTCTTTTTTTAATGAAACTAGATCGCTGCTTACAAAACCCTGCACAGCCCTCCTGCCCATCCCCTTCACAGTTCCCTTGGCTCGGCCTCTCCTGTCTCACAGAACTGCAACAAAACGGGTGTGGAACAGCCACCGCCGCGTCCACTGGACGACAGGACGGGAGAGGCCCTGGGCCTTTAGAGGGTGACAGTTCTTCCTTCCACATCCGTTCCCATGGGGCCTGGAGGTGCATGGAGGTGCATGGATGAGGGTGGTCCATGCCACCATGGTTCTCAGGCCACCACTCAGACCAGAGTGAAATGATGTGAATGTCCCACCCCACAGAGCCCCCTCCCCCCACAGATTCCCCCCACCCCCCCAAACCCTAATTCTACCCCTCTACTGAGATGAGGCCCAGCTTCCATCAGAAGGGCCAGGGCCTACAGGCTGTAGAACTTGAGGCTTCTGTCCATGCCTGTTGAAGCGATGAACTTGGCGTGATGCCCGAAGGCCACCCCTGTGGTCAGGCCGCTATGCTCTGAGGAGAAAGATAAGAGGCAACTGTGAGAAGGCTTTTCCTCCTTTAGTCTGAACACTGATCCCTAATAACATGTTCCCAAACAATCAGGCCTTCCCTAATTAGTATTTATCACACCGCAGGCTCCTGTGTTTTCCCTAGGCTGACCTGCACACTACCCCCAGTGCCTCCCTCAGTGCCTGTCATTTTTCACCGGTAGGATGAATGAATAAAGCAATGCCAGCCCCCTTCTCACCAGAGCTTTCTGGGCAACTGCAATTCGGCTAGGTTTAGCTGAAAACCTCAGAGCTCAGCTTGTTTATGCTTAGGGCTCACTCCTTGCTCGTAAGTGGAACAGTCCATCGGCATGTTCTAGCTCATGGGGTTCCAACCCCAGGGCGCTCAGGCCCCTAACATAGAGCAGGACCAGATAAGGGGCAGATGGGGCTGGGCAACATTCCTCATGGGACTCAGGAAATTCATGAACATCTGGCCAAATTCCTTCTAGATTTAGGATCACACCTGGAGTCAATGAACTCCCCATTAAAAAGTTCACGCTGTATTTTCAGCTACCTAACTCAGCTCCGAATCAAAACACCAGGTACAGTACGGGGTGAAAACTGGTGAGTTATACTGTTAGGATGGACACGTTTGTTACACAAACACACTGAGCAGGGCTCGGGAGAATACGGGGCAAGAAGAAGTATCTTGTATCCTGCTCACAAACTGCTACTGAGGACGAGAATTTCATCAACACACACAGCAGTAGCTCCCATTCACGCAGCATCTTAAGTGAGCATCAGGCACCCTGTTAACCAGCATATTAGCATGCCACCTCCACAACACCAGCTGTCATACTCTGCAAAGCTATGCCAATATTCCCATTTTCTAGATGAAGGAGCTAAAGCTTTGAAAGGGAAAGTCACGTACCCAGGGCCACATAACTGCTAGGTTAGAAACCCTGTTATCCATTCTCTCACCATCTCATACTTTTCTTCTCTAGCACTTATAATTGCAATTAAATGTGTATGTGTGAAATTAATCTACATTTGCCTTTCTAACCTGACTATAAATTACATCAGTGCCCAAATCGGATCTGTCTTATTCACTGCTCTGTCCCACAACAGACTAAGACCCAATGCTGAGTAAGTACAACTGCAAATCCTGACTATGTGCCAGACACTGTTCTGACCTATGTATTCACAGACAGTCCCCGATTTACCATGGTTTGACTTGCAGTATTTTCAGCTTATGATGGATTTATCAGGATGTGGCTCCACCGTATGTCAAGGAGCACCTGTATGTATTTTCATCTAAACCTCAACAACCCCACTGAGTCTGTACTGTTACCACTCCCACTTTTCTGAGGCTCCAGAGAGGTTAAGTAATGTTGGATCTCAGAAAACAATACCCCAAAGTATGGTGGTTTGACATGCTGAGGGCTCTGAACCAAGGTCTCTCTGACCATGTCCTGCCCTCCTGTTTCTTGCCCCTCTTTCTCTATCTAAGGGCAGATCATCTGAAAGGAACATCATGAATCCCCTCCCTGGGAATCTCAACCAGGGAAAATGAACTGGTCTCACAAGAGAGAAGACTAGATGCCGGTCTTTGTCACATACTATCATGCATTATTTATCTAAGGTCTGCTCTGAGACAACTTTTATTACCTGAGAGACTCTGTAGTGCACTTCCTCCCCATCCCCCTACACAACTTGTGTCACCACCACCCCCTAGAAGCCTTAGGCCCCTACTCCCTTCTGCAGCTCAGGATGCCATAGAGTCATGTGTCACATAATGACATGTCGGCGATGGACCACACAATGGTCCCATAAGATTACAGTGGAGCTGAAAAATTCCTATCACCAAGTGATGTCATAAACATCTTCATGTCACCGTGCAATGCATTACTCACGTTTGTGGGGATACAGGTATAAACAAAACTATTACACTTGCAGTTGTATAAAAGTACAACAGCTGGGCGCGGTGGCTCACGCCTGTAATCCCAGCACTTTGGGAGGCCAAGGCAGGCAGATCATGAGGTCAGGAGTTTGAGACCAGCCTGGCCAACATAGAGAAACGTCATCTCTACTACAAAAAAAAAAAAAAAAAAAAATTAGCCAGATGTGGTGGCACATGCTTGAACCCGGGAGGCGGAGGTTGCAGTGAGCCAAGACCGAGCCATTGCACTCCAGCCTGGGTGACAGAGCAAGACTCCATATCAAAAAAAAAAAAAATGTATAACACAATTAGGTACAGTACAAATAACTACGTTACTGGTTTATGTATAAGCGTATCTCAGGGATATTGCTGGTTCAGCTCCAGGCCACCAATAAAGCAAATACGCAATAAGGCAAGGCACACAAATTTTTTTGGTTTCTCAGTACATATAAAAGTTATGTTGGCCAGGCATGGTGGCTCATGCCTATAATCCCAGCACTTTGGGAGGCCAAGGCAGGTGAATCACTTGAGGTCAGGAGTTCAAAACCAGCCTGGCCAACATGGGGAAACCCCGTCTCTACTAAATATACAAAAATTAGCCGGGTGTGATGGTGCACACCTGTGCTAGAACCCAGGAGGTGGAGGTTGCAGTGAGCTGAGATCGTGCCACTGCACTCCAGCCTGGGCGATAGAGACTCCATCTCAAAAAAAATGTTATGTTTACACTATACTGTAGTCTATTAAGTGTGTAATAACATTATGTCTAGTAAACAATGTACATACCTTAATCAAAAATACTTTTTTTTTTTTTTTTTTTGAGACGGAGTCTCGCTCTGTCGCCCAGGCTGGAGTGCAGTGGCCGGATCTCAGCTCACTGCAAGCTCCGCCTCCCGGGTTCAGGCCATTCTCCTGTCTCAGCCTCCTGAGTAGCTGGGACTACAGGCGCCCGCCACCTCGCCCGGCTAGTTTTTTGTATTTTTTAGTAGAGACGGGGTTTCACCGTGTTAGCCAGGATGGTCTCGATCTCCTGACCTCGTGATCCGCCCGTCTCGGCCTCCCAAAGTGCTGGGATTACAGGCTTGAGCCACCGCGCCCGGCCAATCAAAAATACTTTATTGCTAAAACATGCTAACAACCATCAGACACCTCAGAGAGTTGTAATCTTTTTCCAAGACCCCCCAGCGGGGTCTTGCCTTGATGCTCACGGCTGCTAACTGACAAGGGTGATGTCTGCTGAAGGCTGAAGTGGCTGTGGCAATTTCTCAAAATAAGACAACAATGAAG
The DNA here is from genome assembly GCF_037993035.2 of Macaca fascicularis. Taxonomy (NCBI): domain Eukaryota; kingdom Metazoa; phylum Chordata; class Mammalia; order Primates; family Cercopithecidae; genus Macaca; species Macaca fascicularis. Next base: position 13,380,748 of record NC_088388.1, on the reverse strand, counting down.
TTTGCCACATCGTTTCATTCTTCCTTTGACAAAAGATTTCTCTGTGATGGATGCTGTTTGATAGCATTTTACCCACAGCAGAACTTTCAGACTGGAACCAATCCTCTCAAATTCTGCATCTGCTTTATCAATTAAGTTTATGTAATATTCTAAATCCTTCATTACCATTTCACCAATGTTCACGGCATCTTCACCAGGAGTAGATTCCATCAAGAAACCACTTTCTTTGGTCATCCTTAACATCTCCTCATCCATTAAAGTTTTAACATGAGACTGCAGCAATTCAGTCACAGCTGTAGACTCCATTCGGATTCTAGTTCTGTTACTATTTCCTCCACATCTGTAGTTACTCCCTCCACTGAAGTCTTCAATCCCTCAAAGTCATCCAAGAGGGCTGAAGGGTTGGAATCAATTTCTTCCAAACTCCTCTTTATGTTAATAGTTTAACCTCCTCCCATGAATCACAAATGCTTTTAAGGGCATGTAGAATGGTGAATCCTTTCCAGATTTTCAATTTACTTTGTCCAGATCCATCAAAGGAATCACTATCCATGGCAGCTATAACTTTATAAAACATATTTCTTAAGTAATAAGACTTGAAAGTCAGAATTACTCCTTGATCCATAAGCTGAAGATTGGATGTTAGCAGGCATGAAACATCTGCATCTGAGCTTTAGGGTAATGAGGTGCACTGTGATATTTTGAAAGGACTCTATTTTTCTGAACAGTACCTTTTAATGGTGGGCTTAAAAAACATTCAGTAAACCATGCTGTAAACAGACGTGTTGTCATCCAGACTTTGTTGTTCTATTTACAGAGCACGGGCAGAGTAGATTTAGCCCTGCATTCTTAAGGGCGCTACAATTTTCAGAATGCTAAATGAGTTTTGGCTTCAATGTAAAATCACCAGCTGCATGAGTTCCTAACAAGGGAATCACTCTGATCTTTGCAGCTTGGACACCAGGCATCGACTTCTCTCTAGCTGTGGAAGTTCTAGACATCACCTTCTTCCAATAGAAGGCTATTCCATCTACACTGAAAATCTTTTGAGTGTAGCCCCCGTCAATGATCTCAGCTAGGTCTTCCGAATAACTTACTGCAGCTTCTACATCAGCATCTGCTGCTTCACCGTGCACTTTTCTGTTATGGAGATGGCTTCTTTCCTTAAACCTCATGAACCAACCTCTCTGTTAGCTTCAGACTTTTCTTTCAGCCTTCATAGAATTCAAGAGTTAGGATCTTGGTCTGGATTACGGTTTGGCTTAAGAGAATGTTGTGGCTGGTTTGATCTATCCGGACCACTGAAACTTTCTCCGTATCAGCAATAAGGTTGTTCTGCTTTCTTATCATTCGTGTGTTTACTGGAGTAGCACTCTTAATTTCCTTCAAGAATTTTCCTTTGCTTTCATAACTTGACTAACATTTGGCATTAAGAGGCCTAGCTTTTAGCCTATTTGGCTTTTTGCATGCCTTCCTCACTAAGCTCAATCATTTCTAGCTTTGAGTTTTAAGTAAGAAACATGGGACACTTTCTTTCACTTGAACACAGAGAGACCATAATACGGTTATTAACTGGCCTAGTTTCAATATTGTTGTGTCTAAGAGAACAGGGAGGTCTGAGAGGGAGAGAGATGGGGAACGGCTGGTGGGTGGAGTGGTCAGAACACACACACCATTTCATTTATCGATTTAGTATCTTATATGGGCACATTTCATGGTGCCCCCCCAACAATTACAATAGCGACATCAAAGATCATTAATCAGAGATCACCATAACAGACACAATAAATCATGAAGTTTGAAATACTGTGAGAATTACCAAAATTTGACACACAGACACAAAGTGAACACATGTTGTTGGAAAAACGGCACTGACAGACTTGCTCGGGGCAAGGTTGCCAAAAACCTTCAATTTATAAAAAGCAAAGTATCCACAAAGTACAATAAAGCTAAGTGCAATAAGACAAGGTATGCCTATCCTATACTTTTTTGGGTATTATTTTAAGCATACCCTTTCCACTTATAAAAAAAAGTTAATTGTAAAATAGCATCAAGCAGGCCCTTTCAGGAGGTATCCGAGAAGAAGGCATTATCATCCATAGGAGATGACAGGTTTACGTGTGTTAGTGCCCCGGAAGACCTTCCGGTGGGACAAGATGTGGAGGTAGAAGACAGTGATGTTGGTGCTATGGTTAGGCTTCGTGCCCCGACCCAAATCTCGTCTTGAATTGTAGTGCCCGTAATCCCCACGTGTTGTGGGAGGGAGCCAGTGGGAAGTAATTGAATCATGGGGGTGGTTACCCCCATGCTGTTCTCATGATAGTGAGTTCTCACGAGATCTGATGGTTTTATGAGGGGCTTTACCCCCTTTGTTCAGCATTTGTCTCCCCTGTCACCATGTGAAGAAAGATGTGTTTGCTTTCCCTTCTGCTATGACTGTAAGTTTCCTGAGGCCTCCCCAGTCACTGGGAGTCAATTAAACCTCTTTCCCTTATAAATTACCCAGGCAGTTCTTCACAGCAGTGTGAGAACGGACTAACACAGTTGGTGATCCTGATCCTGTGTAGGTCTAGGGTAATGTGTGCTTGTGTCTTAGTTTTTAATAAGAAAAGTTTAAAAAGTAAAAAATAAAAATTAAAAAAATTAGAAAACAGAAAAAAGCTTATAGAATAAGAATGTAGAGAGACAATATTTTTGTACAGCTGTACAATGTGTTTTTGTTTTAAGCTAAATGTTATTACAAAATAATCCATTTTTTTAAGTTTATAAAGTAAAAGTCAGTTAAGGCTTATTACTGAAGAAAAAGCTATTTATGAATTTAGTAAAACCTAAATGCACTGTGTTTATGAAGTCCACAGCAGTGTACAGTAATGTCCTAGGCCTTCACATTCACTCACAACTCACTCACTGAACGCAACTTCCAGTCCTGCAAGCTCCATTCATGGCAAGCAATATACCAGTGTACCATTTTTAAAAAATCTCTTCTACCTTATTTTTACTGAACCTTTTCTATGTTTAGATTGGTTTAGATACACATATACTCACCACTGTGTTATAACTGTACTCACTACATGTAATATGCTGTACCGGTTTGCAGCCCAGGAGCAGTAATAGACTACACTAAGGTTATAGCAACAGCCTTGGTGTGTAGCAGGCTACACCATTCAGATACGTGTGAGTTCACCCTACAATGGTCACACATGATGAAATCACCTAATAAGACATTTCTCAGAACATATCCCCATTATTAAAGGATATATAGACTGTATAAGCTTCAATCATCTGACCTTTCTGCAGGTCTAATATAATGTGGGCCTCCCATGCATATGCACGTCATTAAAATGGCTTTCCTCCTGTCACTCTGCCTAATGTTCATTGATTTCAGATTCAGTTATCAAACCTTCAGAGGGAGGAGTTTTCTCTCCCTTCAGTAACCTGCCCAATGCCACACGGCATGAAGTGGCAGAGCGACTACTAGCATCCACTGCCACGCAGTCTGACTCAGTCTGCTTCCTTAGCCATAAAGCTCTGCCTCAGGTGGTAACCGAAAGCTGCTTAGGTAAATTCATGCAAGTCCTAGAAATTCCTAACCCAGTGAGGCTTCCCTCCGGGCCTGGGCACCTAGAGACCCCAGGAGCCCAGGACCAGCCTCTACCTGTAAAGTGAAGAATCTCCGTCCATTGTTTGCAGATGTAGATCTGGACATCCGTGCCCCCAAGGGCTAGGTAGGTACCACTCTGGTCAAAGATCAGTGACTTTACCTGCCAGAAACAGAAAGAGAGAAGGTCACACAAGGGGAACAGAAACTATGGGGCAATTGCGGATAAGCAGAAGCAATTAGATTAATTCAATAAATAATCGACAAACAAGGAGACACAATGGAAAGCTGGGTGGGGCGGGGGAAGGGCATACCTCGAAGTTGTTATCCAGCTGCAATGTCTTAAAGTTCTTAAGCTTGCGCAGATCCCATAGCTTGACAGAGGAGTCATCAGCCGCTGTAGCCAGGTAGTAACCATTCTCAGAGAAGGCGATGCTAGTGATGGGGCCCGAGTGGCCAGGGAAGTTGGCCACATTAGTACGTTCCTACAGTGGTGGTGGGTAGTAAAACACGTCACCCACAGATCATGAGAGGAAGAAAATGGAGCTCACCAAACCCCTACCTGAGATGTCCCTCACTGTCCTTCCAGGAAGGCCAGCCAGCGGGACCCCGCAGACCACACCATCATATCACACAGGCATAGCCAGCGATGGCCCCTTCAGTGCCAGGTGCCACAAGCACCTCATCAGCACCACGTTGTCACAAACACCCGCTCTGGCCCTGGGCCTCAGATGGAAGCCCACCGTGTCCTACCTTCAAGTCCCAGATCTTGATCTGAGAGTCCATGGTTCCTGTGCCAAAGATGAGTCCATCAGGGTGGAACTGTGCACAGGTGAGAGCTGTGGAGGAGGAAGACGGACCTGTGGTCAGAGCCCACCAGGGAGAGACTAAGAGCAGCAAAGTTAGGTTCCTTGTTCTTCACGGTCCTCAGTGCACCCAGCACAAAGCCTGCACTAGGCAGGTGCTGATGGTAAATGTATCTTTAGAACAAATAAGCAAACGACTAAATAAAATGTAAAAGTAAATAATAAATAGCAAACAAAAAGGCTGAGCGCCTACGAGGCAACTTACAGCAGCCAGAGGTCTCATCTGTCACCTTGGTGAGCACACGCCCTGTCTGGATGTCAGAGAAAGCCCAGTACTGGGGGGAAAAAAAAAGAGAGAGAGAGAGAGAATGGAGTCAGTGAGAAAGTGGGTCCCAGGCTTTGGTGGCCTTTCAGGTAGACAGAGCCCCTGGTCTGGTAAACCCTGGCAAACCTAGCACCTCCCAGCAGAGAGGAAACATTCTCCTTTGAGGTTCTGGGGAAGCAGCTGGGGTGGGAAGATGTTCCCGCCACCCAGGATGTTCAAGCTTGGGGACCAGCAAGCCTCTCCAGGGCACTGGCTGGGACCGCACCTGATCATCGGAGGAGCTCAGGAGATAGTCACCAGTGGCGTGCAGGCTGAGGCCTGTCACAGCACTCTCATGGGCCCGAACCACCTGTACACAAGAGGCATTGGGGACCGACCAAATCCTGATAGTGGCATCGGGGGAAGCAGAAAACACCAGGTCCTACAAGGAAAACAAAGACAGAGTATCAGAGTCAGAGAAGAGACACAGATCAAAACAATGTTATAAAAGGAGGCAGGGGATGCCCAAAACTACCAACAATTGCTTCACCTTTCAGCCCTGCCCTCCCTGGAACCACCTACCCACCCAAAGGTGCCCACAACAGCCAATGGTAAACGCTATTCAAGTCGTAACTCATACATCATCAGGGCTTGTGGAGGCGTCCGCGCCATCTAGTGGTAAAAAGGCTAACTGCAACAGAGAGCAATTTTCCCATTTCCAGGACCAAAGGAAGAATGTAGCTAGTATAATTGAGGGACTGAATTTTTTATTCTATTTCATTGAAATTTAAGTAGCCACATGTAGCTAATTGCTACTGTACTGTATGGCACAGGTCTGGGCAGTACGGGGACTCGAAGGGGCTGCATGGCTGTATTTCAGTGCATCCCACATTTATGGATTTCCAGGGTAAGTTAGTTTTCCAAAAGATTTGGGGCAGGGAGAGAATTTCGTATCACTCACTCACCAATTTTTTGTTTAGTTAGGATATTAAAAGCCACAAGGCAAAAATAACTACCATCTTTATCAATACAATTTCATGAGACCTAACTATTAATACCCCATAAGCAAGAAAACAGTGCCCTCGATTTGAGTAATTTAGTCATGAAAAATTCACCATGTCATTCTTACATTTCTCATTTCCCTAAGGTCCAAGGGAAAGCTCGACTGGGAAGCGCTAAACCAACCACTGTCCTGCAGCCCCAAACCCAAACTGTCTTAGGCTTGAAATTCGAATCCCATAATATCATTAATCCAGTCCCATGAGTTACCTTTATCCTATAAACCAGAGGTTCTATTTACAACCCACACCACTTTCAATAGTCAACATGACTTTAACCCGTCTCGGAGGGTCATGAGAAAGCAAATACATCTGTCTTCCTCATACCTGTGAGTTGAGATTGAGTTGAGCTTTGTTTTCTGTAGTTTATATGACGAACACTATAAGATTTTTTCTTTCCCTAATATAAAACTTTTCAATGAATATGCTTGTCAAACTACACATTTCCCTTCTCTCCCTGGCTGGAAGACCACTGCTTTAGAAGGTCTCACGCAGAGTGAAGGGCAATCTCCACAACTCCAAAGTGAAGCCCTTCCAAGTGCCCACTCAGGAGTCAGCGCTCTTTCTCAGCCCCACTTCACAGAGACAGCAGGGGGGCGAGGGACAAACAACAGCCAAGGAAAGAAGATCCAAAGGTGGCAAGAACCCCTTACCTGGGAAGGGTGAAACACCACGCTGGTGACCTTCTTGGTATGGCCTTTGAGGGTAGCCAGGATTTGTTCCGAACTTTTGTCAAACACAACGACATTTTTATCTGCCCCACCTGGAGAAGACCCAAAGAGACCATACAATGAGTCAGGCCCACCCAGGCCCTTTTGCTGAAGGAAATGCTTTTGTCCCCATGCCCATGAAGAGGACAAGGCGCATGCAAATTCCCCGCTGCCCCTCCCCACCTTGGCCTGCTGGGCTAGGCCCAGACTCTCACCAGTGAGGATCTTGTTAGTGTCAGACGGGCAGAGGTCCAGGGCCAGGATCCCAGGAATGCTGGCACTGTGCAACCCCTTTGCAGAGAGACACACCAAACCCTGTCACAGCCAAATCACAGCAGGCCACAAAGCCACAGGTCTCCCCTACTGCCATCCCCAGTCACCCATGTTCTCAGGGGAGCAAGAGTTACTTCTACTCCTTATCCATATCTCTTGGCTATCTGCCTGCTGCGGTAACTCCTTCACTGCATCACTGGGAAACCCACAACTGGGCAGGAAGAGGAGCCCTGACAGCTCAGCAGCCCAGGCAAGAAACAGCGCCAGGAACAGTGCCAGGAGCCCGGGACAGCTCTGTACTCAGCACTCCCCATGCTGGCCCACCCACCCCAGACACAAAACAGGAGGGCTGTCTCCAAGACAGTGAAGACCCAGACACTCACCACATGGGACGCCACCTGCCGGTATTTGCTGAGCTCTTCTGGCTTCACCAGCTCCTCAGGCACAGTCTTCCCTCTCTGAGAAAATGAAAAAGCCCCCAAAGTACAGCAGCAATGAATCCAAGATCAGCCAGCCCCCTTTCTCCTAAGGGGTCAACTGCCTCCCACCAGGCCAGCTCTTTCTCCTGGCTTCAAAAGAGAACTCACCTTCTTGCGCTCCGTGGTTAGCACAGTGGCTTTGTCTTGAAGCTGGGGAAGAATAGGCTCAATGTGAGACAAATTATCTTGCAAGGAGAAAAGCACATTGGATGCTGGTCACACCTGTGCTTTCACAAGCAACACCCAGAATTTGCTATCTGCCAATTTCTACATTACAGGCTTAAAGGCATTCTCTCTTCTTACTTCCATCCCAGCTTTATAAGGGGGGTGTTGATGACCTTATTTTACAGCTGAGGACACTGAGCCTCAGAGAAGTGAAGTCAATTGCCCAAGGTTGCAGAGGTGATAAATAGCAGAGCAGGAATGGAGGCCAGGACTGTAGAGCTCCCATAGGTCTACATGCCACTCAGCCAAGGGCTCAGACACATGCTGACAATTTGAACTGCTCAGAAAGACACTAAAAAGCCCTGCAAATGAGAATCCCACTGGACTTGCAATCAGGAGCCCAGCTCTGCCTCTGATGTGTCTTTCATCTGTAAAATAAGGATTATAATTCCTGTCCTATTGCCCTCATAGAAAAAAAGCAAGAAAATATATAAAAGTAGTTTACTATCTGCAAATAATACCCAAAACAATAAGGGCTAAAAGGTGCACTTATCAGTAATTAAATCATTTAGATTCCCACATCAAGCCTATAAAGTGGATATTATTATATTCTCAGTTTAGAAGCTACAGAAATGAAACTTGGAAATCGGCTAAGGAAGCCAAGGTCATGTAGCTTACAAGTAGTGGCATCAAAATACAAACCCAGGCAATCTGGGCCCAGAATCCACGCTCTGCACCACTCAACTCCCAAAAGCATAGCGATTTTAGTCACGATGGACTCTAGACAGATGGGGAAAAGTAAGGGCCCATCAGCACTCCCACCAGGTGAGAGCAGGACTTACCTTCTGAATAATCTCTGGGGTCATTCCCACCAGCTCACCCAAATCCATTGGCTCGCCCGCACCCTGAAGAGAAGAAAGGTGAGGGTGAGGGGCACAGAGCACCAAAGACACCTACATAAGGACAGCTCTGTGGGCCACTGCACACAAATGGGCTGTGGTAAGGGAAGGGGGACACTTACTACAACACTTGGTTGGGAACTTGGCACAGCCTGGGGCACAATGAGACCAGCCTGTGGTTTCAGGGTAGCCAGAGCTGAGAGAAAAGACGATGTTAGAAATGGGATATTACAAAGCAGAACCAGCTCAGGGTGGGGGATGGCAGGGGGCAGGCTGCACCTTCTCGGGCAGCAGTGACTTCCTTGGTGAGACGGGCAATGACACGGCAGGCGGCATCGTGCTGGTACAGAGCGTGCGACAACTCTTGGCGGGTTGTCTGCAGCTGCTGGCGCAGAGTGAAGCTGTGCAGCATGACTGCATCCTGGGAGAGGCAAATATTACTGTGAGCTGAGGCGGGGGGCGCAGGGAGCACCCAGTGGAGCCAGCTCTTGGGGAGTGGATGCTGCCTCCTATCCCACAGCCTAGACCAGTATCAGTGACCCAAACAATATCCGAGCACCATGAATATGCCAGCAGACACTCTTGAGCTCCTACCCCAAGCCAAACACTGGGCACACAGACAGGAGTGGCAGTCAGCTCTTTCCCATCCCTACTTTCCCTAATTTACTGGCAAATTCCAGCTGTCATGCCGTCACCTCTCTAAAAGTGGATAACAACACTGCTGCTGCTGCTATTTATTGATTGCCCTCTTTGTGTCAGGCACTGTGCCAGACAGTCCTGCAGGATGTATTCAATCATTCAGTTCATAATTCTAGAGCACCTACTACGTACCAGGCGCTCTCAGTGCTGGGGATACAACAAAGAATAAAACAAAACCCTGATGTCACAAAACCCTGATGATGATTATCTAAATAATTCTCCATCCTTCCCACCCCCAAGTCCTAACTCAGCGATGCATTCTCTTCAAGTGGGGAAGATGCTAATTCTCTTGCAGGAACTCACCCACTCATCCTGCAAGGCTTTCAGAATGGCCGGGATGCTGGTGGCTGAGGGAGGCTTGGGCCGGATTGGGTGAGCAACTGCCGAAAGGGAAAGTAGGTATGAAGAGCATAACCCAGGGACCTCCCCTGCCATCACATCTTTTCCTTTTAGCCATAAACAGCCCACCATCTCCTCCTCCAGTGCATTGGCACCACCTCCCATCCTCTCAGGCTCTGAGCTAAGATGGCCCTAGACTAAGGCAGCCAATAGGCACCTTTGATGTCGATGAGCTGCTCCTCGGAGAGAGGCTGGTTGTTGATGGGGTCGGTACCATTCTCTGCAATGTACTTCTCAATGAGCCGCCGCTCATAAACATGATTAGAGACAGGGGACACACATGGGTGCTCCGGCACTTCATTAGAGACTGTAGAGAAAAGGCCGGCAGTGAGCTTGGAGTGAAGGCAATCTTGAGCCTAGAGGATTCCTCATCTGCTATTAGCCCCAACAAGACTAGGCATCCTCACAATCAACTAGCAAAAAGCAAGACATCTGACCCTAAGCCAGTTCTGTACTGGCCCCAGAACGCTTTCCAGCTGTGGAACTAGCTTTTCCTTTAGTCTCCTGACAATCAGATAGTCAACAAATAATTATTAACAACTACTATGTGCCAAGCACCTAGAGAACAGCAGTCCATTATCGCCACCTAATATCTGAACAATGATTGTGTACTCTATGAATACAGTTTACTCCATGACATGGAGACACACATGAAGCCATTCAAATCCCTTCCATCCATCTTAGTCTATAGCTCCAGAGGGATTATCAAAGAAATCATAAAGTCTGAGAATATAGGAATAACAAACTCAGTTTCTCCCATTCTCTCACAAAACAAAATACTTCTGTGACAGATGTGACCATCCGGGTGTCCTCCAATTCAATTCTGACACCAGGTACCTGGAGATAGTGTCAGATCACACGGGTTGAGGTCTCAGTCCCACCAGACTCCCCCACCCCTTCAGATGCCAATCGCAAGCTCCAGGTTGTTTGACCTGTTCTTCTGATCTACCAGCTGTAAATCAGGGTTCCCATGACCCCCTTTTTGGGTTCAATTAATTTTCAACAGTGACTCACAGAATTGTGGGAAACACTTATGTTGACCAGTTTATTATAAAGGATATTACAAAGGGTATAGATGAAGAGGTGCATAGGATGAGGTATGGGAGAAGGAGTACAGAGTTTCCCATGCCCTCCCTGGGCACCCCACCCTCCAGGAACGCCCACATGTTCTGCTATACAGAAGCTCTTTGAATCCTGCCCTTTTGTATTTTTATGAAAACTTCATTACAAAGGCATGATTCAATAAATCACTGGTCACTAGTGACAACTTCAGCCCCTCTCGTTCCCCAGGTAAGTGGGAGGTAGGACTGAAAATCCCAACTTTCTAATACCCTTTAGTCTTTCTAGGTGACCAGTCCCCATCCTGAAGCTATTGACGTCTGCCAGCTACCAGTCAACTGATTAGGATACAGGCAGACACTTATCACCTGGAAGATTCCAAGGAGCAAAGTGGCAATCATTACAATAAAAATATTTACATGGCACATGTCTATGTGCCAAGCACAATTCTAGGCATACAGTACAGTAATTCATGTTCACAACAACCCGCAATAGAGGTATCATTTACACTCTTGCCTGCATAGACTGTGCGCCCCTTGAGGATAAGGATTACAGCTGGTCTCTCACTTCCAGTACAATGCAGATGCCCCCAGGGCACTCGGTAAACATCTAACGAATGAGTGAACCCTGCCAGGAAAGATAGTGCTGGGGAACGTAAAAGAGAGCTTTCCCAAGACTGGAAGGAAACAATGAATGTGAAGGTACTTTGCGAGCTGTAATTTCTTCAATGTGAGAGATTCCTTTTCCATCATTTCCCTTCCTTCTTCCCCCTCTCTGGATCAACGTACAGGTTCTGAGAAGAGACGGAGGTGAATAGCAAAAGGGAGGGGAAACGAGTAATCTGATGAAACAACGAAAAGGGAAAGGAAAACGTATGTACGTCATGATAAAATATCAAAGGGAAAGATAGTGGAAGGTATGGAAAAAGCAAGGATTCAGGCTCCAAACTCCGTGTCACCTAACTACGTCACCCAGCTCTGCCATTGACTAGCTACGCATTCTTAGATAAGCCCCGCTCTTCCTGAGCCTTGCCTCCTCATTTGCAACACCAGGATCTTTTCTCCTTTAGGGAATTCTTGTGAGGATAAAATGAGATCCTAGACTTGGAAGCGCGTTGTAAACCAATAAGGGCTTTATAAATGTGCGCTGTTTTTAATTAGTCATACACTGTAAGGCTGGGAGCCATATACCTAGCTGCCAGCCTTGCCTACCTCTAACTCATCATGTGACCTTTACAAATTGCAAAAGCTGCGACTATCCGAGCAAGGCCTCACAAAATATCCAGTGCAATGCTCTCAATTTTGCAGATGGGGAAACCGAGGCACAGAGCCTTAAGCCAATTCACAAAGCCAACAGGAGGCGGACCCTGGACAAGACCTCGGGTTTCCTGACTCTTACATCAAGGCTGTTTCCCCTGCACCAGCTCCCTCTGTCCAGGCCTGTTTCCACTCGGTAGAATGAGGCGACCTGCCTCAGTAATGCCTGCGACAATAAACCTCCGGCACTATGTAAACTGCGGAGCACTGCGCAAATGCACCCCGCTCCGAGGGGAGGGCTCCGGGGCTGACAGGCCGCCGCTCTGCCTCTGGAGCGCCCCATTCCCGCCTCCACCCCGGCCCCGGCCCCGGCGCCGCAGTGGCCCGCACACGCTCCCGCGCCGCTCTCCGGCCTCCTGCGACCCGCGCTCGGCCGCAGGCAACACTCACTGGAGCAGATTAGGGACATGGCGCCGTTGCCGCGCTCCCAGGCGCCACACGCCGGACTCCGGGACTGGCTTCTGAGCCTCCGCGAGCCACTTCCGGTCCCCCGCTGCTGCCGGGACTGCTCAGCTGCGAGCTGGGAGCCGCCAGTCGAGCGATGCTCGCGTAGCGCTTCACGTGGGAATGGGGACAGCCGCGCGCCACTGCCTCCAGCACCTAACGGAAATGGACCTTTCCCAGAATGCAGCCGGGCAGGAAAGGGCCCGCCACGAACACTCGGTTATTTCCGGATTGACTCGGCTCGTTCCGTAAAGCGCCCGGGGATTGGCGGGGGCGTCGGAAGAGAGGAGACTCGAAACTACATTTCCCATGATGCAGTGAGAACTTAAAACCAAAGCAATTGGACAGCACTTGTTTTGACAACTGTGCGGCACTGTGTCACGGGACCCTGGTCTTTGAAACCTTGGTGTGCGCGAGAATTTCCCAATTTCCCATTGTTAAAATGCAGATTCCTCGGATCTGCGTAGACAGACTGCCCCCCACGCTATTCTAAGTCAGGTGTTTCTCGGGCCACCCTTTAAGAGACACTGCTGGATGGCCTGGTGTTAAAAATACAGAGGCAGATGGGTACAGGAACTAAGAAAACGGCTAAGACAGCGTTTTGGTCCTGACTACTACCGTTTCGCTCTGTGATTTGGGGCAATTCACATTGGCTTCCCTGCCCTTTCTTCTTTGTCAAAAGACAAAATCACAACAAATTTAGTTTAAAGTTTTTTGTTTGTTTGTTTTGTTTTGTTTTTGTTTTTGTTTTTAAGAGACGGACTCTGGCAATGTTGCCCAGGCTGGAACGCAGTGGCTATTCACAGGTGCAATCGTAGCAATCATGGCTATCACAGGTGCATCCTGGAACTCCTGGGCTCAAGTGATCCTTCTGCCTCAGCCTCCAGAGTAGCTCTGGGACTTAGGGTGCAATTCTATAAAATTGGGCAGCGCCTTACACTATAAAATCTAATGGTTGTTCCAATGAGCTGAACAGGGGAGCTTGGTTTTTTAGACAGAAAAGGACTGAGGAAAACAGAAACAACAAAAATGGGATTGGTCATTTGGTAATCTCAAAATTACTTTTCTTGTAAAGGTTAAAGTGGAGGGTACTTCTTTATCATGCCATGTAAAACTTGCCTGTTTGGGAATTTAGCTCTCCCTGCCAACACACATGCACACACACACTCTCTCTCAGAAGGTCATAAAGATCTTAGTTTCAGCTCATTGGGGTGGAACTTCAGCAGGACTCTTTTTAGCTTGGTCTGTTAGGCCTAGCGCAAGAGCTCAGTCCAAACCAGTGGCCTCTTATCAATTTATTTTGTATTTTCTGTTTCTCTTCCAGCTCAGATAGTGTATGATTCTTTGTGGATATCTGTAAGATAAGATACTCTCAGGAATCATGCAAAAGACATGTGGTGTGGACTATAAGGTATCAAGACAAACGGGCAGGATGAACAGGATGTGTGAGTGAGAGGGACTTTGACAGGTGGGCAGTATTCAGAGGAGAAGGAGAAGGAAAGGCATTCCAGAAGGAGAAACAATGTAAGCAAAAGCTTGGAGAGAAAAATAAAAGTTACAGGTACAAAAGGTAGTATGGCATAGTGGCCAAGAGCATGGACTCTGAAGTCAGACTGTGTGCTCAAATCCTAGCACCACCCAGGTGATTGACTGTATGAACTTCTCTATGCCTTAGTTTCCTCATCTGTAAAACAGAGGGAGTGATGACAGGGGTAGAACTAACTCGCTGAACTCTTATGAGGAGTTAATATGCAAAAGGGCATTTCATCTCTCTCTTGCACCAACAAAGTAGCTTGCCACTTGTTCCTTGCTTCCAGCCTGGCCTCCTCCTCCTAATCTACTTTCCACAGAGCAGCCAGTGATCCGCTTTGAATGAAATATCGATTCATGTTATTCCCCAGGCATTTCATTCATCCAACAAATATTGATTGGGTACTTCCTATGTGCCAAGCCCTATTCTAAAAACTGGAGATAGAAAAGGTCAACAAGAAAGACACAGCTTCTGCTCTTTTGGAGCTTACACTGTACTGGGAGTGGTGGGAGCACAGAGACAATCAACACTTAAGAAGAAAATTCCAGAGTAGTAGTGCTATGAATGCAACAAATCAGAGCAAAGTAGACAGAGGTGCTGGGGATTGGAGGAACGGCTGCTTTAGACAGGGCACTTAGAGAGTGCATCTTTGAGGAGCTGATTTTTTTTTCGCTGAGAACTGAATGAGGGTATGGAGCAAAAAAGTTTCTCCTCTGCCCTCTAAAGATTTGCTGAAATTAACTGACAAACGACAGAATAACAGGAGAAACGACATACAAGTGTATTAGTGTGCAAGTGTGCACAGCAGTCATACAAAATATGAGGCTCAAAGAAGGAACAGGTGGCTGATGCTTACTTAAATGGCACCCAGGAAAGAGAGAGATGGGGGAAATGTAGGCAATTTTGAGGGCTAGCAAATAATTTTTAGGGGAAATGAATGAGCCCCAAGAACAGACAATGCCTTGGGACAAAGTTCTTATGAGCTCTGGAGGAGGTGGCAACAAATTGTGGGAAGGTGAGGGGCAGAACTCCATTGTGAACAAAGGTTGTCTTATACTCATAAAGTCTCCCAGGTAATCTGTTATAGCTCCCTCAGAAGAATAGATTAAAAGTCTCTCTAGGTGTAGTGGTGAGTTGATGACTTTTAGTTTTTATTCTTCTCTAGTGGTTAATCTTTTCTGGTTATTTGATGAGTTTCCTGTGAAGAGGGATTTGAGACAATTGCACTTCTTTTGGAAGAAATTTTCTGAGATAAGGGAACTTCTAGAGAGAGCTTCTACCTGCACTTAGGATGGGGGTCAGTGGGCAAGAGAAGGTTAGAAAGTCCTTGGTTCTAAGGCAGCTTCTAAGACCTTCCCATTTCTTTTCATTCAAAAGTGCTCAGCATGCTGTAACCTCAGGACCAATCCAAACTGGGCCTACTCTTTTGATAATAGAATGTCATGTTCTCTTGTAGGTATGACAGAGCCAAAACTCCAAGTCATGTCAGCAGGACATGCATAATAGAAAATGCTTTGACATCTAACAACATCCAGAACCAATGATTCTTCCCTGTAGTACCAAGAAGACCTAGACATGAACAGAACCTAAATGCTAGAACTGTTTCAGGAGCAAAGGGTCTATTGACGAGAAAGATCCAGGGCGAAAATCCACCTCAACATACCCATGTAGTCAAATTTGAAGCCCTCCAATCAGACCCTGCCAAGCAAAAATTCCTAATTCTTTTCCTTGCCCTCTGTATTAGTCTGTTTTCACGCTGCTGATAAAGACATACCTGAGACTGGGCAATTTACAAAAGAAAGAGGTTTAATTGGACTTATAGTTCCACGTGGCTGGGGAAGCCTCACAATCATGGCAGAAGGCAAGGAGGAGCAAATCACGTCTTACATGGATGGCAGCAGGCAAAAACAAAAAGCTTGTACAGGGAAACTCCTGTTTCTCAAAACCACCAGATCTCATGAGACTTATTCACTAACACAAGAACAGCACAAGAAAGACCTGCCCCTGTGATTCAATTACCTCCCACTTGGTCCCTCCCTTAACATGTAGGAATTCAAGATGAGATTTGGGTTGGGATGCAGCCAAACCATATCACCCTCTGACCCCTTAAAACTTGCCCCAGTTAGGGAAAATTAGGGAGACAGATTTGAGCCATGCCTCCAGTCTCCTTGCTGGGTGGCCCTGCAATAAAGCCTTTCTCCACGCAAAAGCTGGTACCATAGTATTGGCTTCTATGTGCATCAGGCAGTAAGCCTCTATTTGCTCAGAAACAATACTAAAGCACCATACTTTGGGGTATCATTCTCTGAGCCCCAACCAGGGGTCATTCCTGAGGCCATGAATGAGAGAGAGAGTTTCTGGATGAGGAAACTTGACCCCAAGTCTTGTACCATCTGGTCCGTGCTGACCATCATGGTCTCACTTTATCTTCTCTCCAACCACATTGGCCTTTCAATTCCTCAAACATACCCATTCTGGCTGGTTTCAGAACTTCTGCCCGGACCACTTTCCTCTCCTCCCTCCCTCTTCCCCCTCCTGTCTCAAACCCTCCAATGTAAACTTCAGTCTCGCCTTAAATGTCACTTCCTCTGGAGCCCTTTTCATGGTCCCTGGTTTACATTTAGTCCACACAGCAAACTGTAATTGTCCTCCAAACCACTTCAAAGAACTGTAATCATTTAATTATCTATTTATAAGTATCTGATGTCTGGGTTCTCCACTAGAGTGTAAACTTCATGATGGTAGGAACCATCATTGTTCTGGTTACTTTTGCTCTCAGAGTGTAAGAGTGCCACATTGTGCCTGGCACATAGCAGGAACTTTGATTGTTGGTTGAAAGACAGGTTGCCTGACAGGCCACGCATCTCAAGTACCGTACTTGGATGTGTGGTAGGAAATAAAATGGATCCGTTTAGGAGAGGCCTTGAACCCAAGGTGGTTAAACTTGGGTGGTGATTGGGCTGGCAGCACAATAGCATGTGTTTGCATTTGAACTGTGGAGTGATAACTACACTTTTAGAGGTTTCCTCCGGAAGACACTTACTGGATGGGTTGGAGTGGGACAGACTAGAAGGAGGGAGACTCAGTAATTAATTGTTGAACCAGTCTTTATTGAGTACCCATAGTGTGTCAGCCAGGCATGATACTAGGTGTTGGTAATATCACAATGAGCAAAACCAGAGGTGCCCCTCTGCTGGGGAGTTTATGGCTATGACAGCAGGATGCAGGAAAAAGGAAGTCCCTTCAAGGCTTTTCCGTTTCATAAGCCAGTTCACAGGGAATAGAAAAAATTCAGGGCACTTGATTTTGGAGAAACAGGGAGACTTAAGGGAAAAGAGATACATGTATTGGTGCTGGTGGGTCCCTGAGGAAGGAACTCTATGCCTTGTTCCCCCAGACCAACGCTGCTGTTGCTGCCTGGGGAGTATGGGGACACATCGGCCAAAGACCCAGAAGAAGCTCAATTTGCCAGGTATCTTCAGTGGCAATCTGTGTGGACAAGTGACAGAAGATTAGGCAGGGAGAAGTTGCCAGCTTAAACGACTGACAGTGATAATTAGATGAATTTTCTTTTTTTCTTTTTCTTTTCTTTTCTTTTCTTTTTTCTTTCTTTTTTTTTTTTTTTTTTTTTTTTTTTTTTTTTTTTTTTTTTTTTTTGACATGGAGTCTCACTCACTCTGTCACCCAGGCTGGAGAGCAGTGGTATGATCTTGGCTCACTGCAACCTCTGCCTTCTGGATTCATGTGATTCTCCTGCCTCAGCCTCCTAAGTAGTTGGGATTACAGCACACACCACCACACCCGGCTGGTTTTGTTTAGTATTTTTAGAGACACAGGGTTTCATCGTTTTGGCCAGGCTGAACTTGAACTCCTTCACCTCAAGTGATCTGTCCGCCTCAGCCTCCCAAAGTGCTGGGGATTACAGGCATGAACCACTGCCCCTGGCCAGGATTAGATAAATGTTCTCCCCCAATTTTGGCCCTATGTTCATTTTCCAAAAGGTGTATACAACCTGAAAATCAAGGATGGGAAGAACCCTGAGCTGTCTGAGATTGTTTCTGCTACCCACATGGAAAACAGAGTTGAAAAGAAATTAATTTGTCATAGAAAAAAAAAGGTTACATTTCTTTCCCAGGAAAGTCTGTGACCTGAGATTGGTAATCCTACACATCAGAAAGGATCTAACAAGCAAATGTAAAATTGAAACTGTTAGAAAAGCTGGAGAGTGAGGTTCAGGATGCTACCAGAGCCTGTTCTGGAAGAAGGACTCTTAGCTGAGGGGCAGGAAGTGACAAGAGCTCAGATGAAGATGGATGTGTCTGAGGAACATTTGATGGAAAGAAACAACTGGGTGAGGTGACAGATTGGGAGCCTACAGAGTGTGTATTCTGGGAGGTAGGCAGAATTAGAAGGCTGAATGATTGGGGGTGGCAGGGAAGAGTTACGTTTTAGAGGGCTGAGTTTGAGAAACAAGTTTTAACATCAAAAGGAAGCTCTCCTATGACAGCTCTTGATGGTTATAAAAACATTCGGTCAGCAACGTGGATTTTTTTTTTTTTTTTAATGTTCATGATTGTTGCTTCCTTGAAACTTCACACCTACTGTGAAGTGGTATTTTTAGGTCCTTTATAGTTCTTGAACGTCAAGCAGTGAAGGCCCAGAGAAATGAAGCTGTGTGCTCAGGATCACACGACAGGCAAGGGATCACCTCATTCAGAAGCACTATTCATTCCCCTAAACGGTGCTGCTGAAGCAGGATATTGCCCTGACCCTTTCACAGGACTCACAACAGGGGTGCCCCGTTTACTCAGCCCGCTGCTCTCAACTTCTCGTAGGAGAGAGTACGCAAGTGAACGAGGCGGGAACTGGAGTGCACAAGCGCTGGAACAAGCCAGCCGTTCTTCGGCACCGGTGGGATCACACTCCACTCACTCAAGATTCACTGCGTTCCACCCCTCATAGGAGGGAGCATGCAGGTGAGCGGGTGCAGGAGCCAGAGTGTGTGCTTTCAGGCACCGGCAGGAACGAATTCCGTGCAGCCCTGTGGCAGCGTCCAGGCAGGGTGCCTGAGGCTCCCGAAGCCCCAGAGGGCATGTTACAGTGCTCTTTCGGCTCTGCCGTCCGTGGACGGCTTACGTGTTAACAGCTCAGTGGGCCCGCGGTTGCCCTCCACCAGCGAGGGCAAAGGGCCAGCGTGACAGCCTTTGTATCCGCACTGGTGGCTCCCCAGCTCTTGTCCAGCGTCCAAGAAAAATAAAGTTGCACGAACAAATTAAAGGACAAATGCCTGGGATTTTATTGCTGATGAAAGTGGATTTCAGAGGGAAGGGGAGCTGAAAACAGATGGGTGGGACAGGCGGGTATGTAGTCTTCCCTTGAAGCCCAGCTGTCTCCGGCCAGATTCGTCTCCGAAGTTATACCTCAGGCTGTCCCTCTGAAGACAAGCTGCTTCTCTCTGACATCCAGCCATGGTCGTCCCCTCATCCAGCTGCTTCTCCTCTCTGCCAGATGAGTCTGGAGTCTTTCCAGGCACAGGATGAGGCAGGGCAGAGACATAGGTGGCTTAGGAAAAGGGAACATTCAACTAGGAAAACATGAATAGAAGTTCTCACTTTGGGCCACGGTTTCAGGCTTTTTGGCTTGCGGGTGGGGTTTCCCCAGGGACCCGCCCTTTTCTACCTAGCATTTATCTGCCCCCTGTCCCTATCACTGCCTTTGTGGCAGAAAAAGGAGAGCGGGAGTTGGTTCCTCTCCTTCTCTAAAATTCTGAACTAGCATTTGGGAGCCGTCGAATTTTACGAATTTTCTTTTCTTTTTTTTTTTTTTTTTTTTGAGACGGAGTCTCGCTCAGTCGCCCAGGCTGGAGTACAGTGGCCGGATCTCAGCTCACTGCAAGCTCCGCCTCCCGGGTTTACGCCATTCTCCTGCCTCAGCCTCCAGAGTAGCTGGGACTACAGGCGCCCGCCACCTCGCCCGGCTAGGTTTTTTGTTTTTTGTTTTTTTTTGTATTTTTTAGTAGAGACGGGGTTTCACCGGGTTAGCCAGGATGGTCTACGATCTCCTGACCTCGTGATCCACCCGTCTCGGCCTCCCAAAGTGCTGGGATTACAGGCTTGAGCCACTGCGCCCAGCCTACGAATTTTCTCTTTGGGGGAGCGCATGCGTTTTCCTAGCGCAGTGTGCCTTTAATTGCTCCTTTAATGCCTTTCTCTTTCGTGCCTTTTTAGCGCGAAGCTTCTAGGAAGACCAGGTGCTCGTTAGCAGCCCGGTTAGAACAACATTGCCCACAATGCCCCAGGGAACATTTGTAGCTCGAGAACTACATTACCCAAAATGCCGAGCGGTGGCAAGAGGGGGATTAGCTTCCACTCCGATTTCAAAGATCCAGTTTACCCACTCTGCAGCCCACATATAGTCATTTATTTCCCCTTTCCAGCCAGAGACTTCCGTTCCCTGCTGGAACTTCCGATCCCATTCTTCTCTCGGTGGGAATGCTTGTGGGGAAAAAAGAAACGCAATAGATAAAGCGGGGCGCATGCGCTCCCGGCGTGGGTTTCGATTGTGAGAAAGGCCGGCTAGTTTCCGGGCTCATCCCGCCTTGCGCATGCGGAGAAGGCAAACCAACGCCCGGAGTTGAGGCGCGTTTTTGGTGGCGCGTTTCAGCGAAGTCGCACGTGAAGGATAGCAGTGGCCTGAGAAAGGTGAGTGCGGGCCGAGCCCCGGAATGCGGGGCAGCGCACGGGAAGGGGAGACAGCAGCCGCTGCAGGCGGCACCAGGCAGAGCGGCGAGGCCTGGAGAGTCCGAGTCGGGAGGGGTCTGCGCGCCCAGCGGGCGAAACAAACCGGGGACCCGGATCCTCGTTGCTATGCAACCGGGGGCGTCGTTTCCAGGCAACCCGGGAGGCGCATGTTTCCGGGGAGAAGAGGGTTGCAGCAAGGTACCGAGGTCCGGCGGAGGTGGAGCGGCTCCCGGGCGTGGGGACCAGGCTAGCGCCAAACCCGACTCCCGAGTCCGGACCCACAGCCCAGCCTCCTGCAGCCTCGGCTCGAGCCCCTCGGGGGGCTCCCAACTCATGGGTCGCGCCACGTCCCTTGCCAGCGACGCCACCCCTCAGCGCTTGGCAGGGGACGCGCCGTTCGAAATAGCACATGCCACTGACACCCTGTCTCCGGGAGGCTGGGCCCTGGGGAGAGCGCGGAGCGGCCGGGAAGCTGCCCCTTTGCCGTCGCCCTGCCCCCAAACAGTTGCTGGGCAGCAGCTGTCAGGGGTTTAGTGGGAGCTGCCCCCAACCTGCGAGGGCGCTGACTTCATTCTCTGCAGTGGCGACTTCGCCCTGTTTAGGACCTTCCTTTAGACTCAGCTGTGCTTCTCGTGTGGCTGCTGTATATTTGGATCTACTATTAAAATAATCTCCCTCCTCACCTCTCCATGGCTTTCTGGTTCTACCCTCACGATTTCTTGGCAGGTTGCTAATATTCATTTAACAAGCATTTATTAGTCATCTTTCCTACTAGGCGCTCGGGATTCCAAGATGTCAAGTCTAACCGGGAGGCGCTTGGTGTAATGGGGAAGGCAGGTTGATAAACTGCTAAATGATGCTACGATATATAGTCAGTGGTAATGTGTGTGCTGCAACATTTCTATAGATGTTTAGTTTACAAAGCGCTTGCTGAAGAAATATCTTAACTCCTTACAGCAACTCTTCACCCGGCTTCACTCACTTTTACGTTTGAGGAGACTGCAACTCAGGCAGGTTAAGTAACAGGTGTAAAGGTAGTGACTTCTGGTCTGTGGCACACTTGAGCCTGGGACGGAAGTCTGGGGTCCTTTGTGCACTGCTGCACTTTTGAAGCTTTGCTTAGACTTTTCCCTGAGCTGCTGGCTATGCATCAGAAATTCCTAGGGAGCTTTGCAAAACAAAGGGCTGAGTCCCTCTCTGGAAGAGTCTGAGTGAGTAGCCCTGGGTGGGGCAGACATCCTCGTTTAATAGGCTGCACAGGCAGTTCCGATGGGCAACCAAAGTTGAGAACCCCCGCTCCTCAGGGGCAGCTATGAGCAGCAGCGGGACAGTCAGAGCCGATAGAGGGCACTTTTTGCCGCTCCTCCTGCCACCTGGTGATTCATAGCATGAAATGAAACTAACAAAAGGAAAGAGAAGAGGAGGAAGGAGCCTTGATTGGGAGGAGGGGCGTGAAATGCCCCATCCTACCCTTGTAGCAAACCACAGCTAAACATAAGCAGTGGCGCCCCCTCACTAACACAGTAAGTAAAGCTGTTTCCCCAGCCCGGCTGGGCTCTCCAGACCCACCTGAGCCATATTGCAGCTGCCGAACAGAAGTGGCAGATTTTGTCCCCCACCTTTTGCTGTCCTCTCATACCTCTTGGTACAAAACTATGGCCTATAAGCCCAGAAGGCAGATGATCTCCTGGTATGTGTTCCCTCGGAGGAGTCTGGATGTCCTGCACTTTGAGCTTGTTGATGAACTTCAGCTCCATAAGGGCAGGGGCTATGTCCTATCAAGGCAGCATGTGGCTGTGGGACAAGCAAAAAGGCAAGATGGAGATCCTGGGTACTGGAGTCAAGTCCCAGCTCTGCTGTGTGATCTTGGATAAGTCACTCAACCTCTCTAAGCCATACTTTTCAGAGTAAAATGAAGAGGGTAATAATATCTTAAAAGATTGTTGTTAGAGTTAAAAGAAGTGATGAAAAAACAAGCACTTTGTGAATTATAAAGCACCACACAAAAATTCTTAGAACATATGTATACATATAGATATGTATAAACTTTGTATTATTATGAGTTGCTGTTGAGTGCCTATTATTTGTCTGACGCCAGGCCTTGCAGAAGGTGAAGAAGTTTTAAGACATGCTTCCTCCTCACAGAGTCTGAGACTGTTTCCACGCCTTTAGTAAAACTATTTGATTAGGCCAAAGTGAGGAGGCCTAATAGCAGTGATCCATACTGCCTGAGATTCACCTGGAAAAAAATGAGGAGTCCTGTTAAAGAAAACAATTTGAAAAAGCAGACCAGCCAGCCAATCTCTGCACTCATTATCTCCAAAGGGTACACTACACAATCCTATTAGATTTGGTTTCTGGTGCACTTCAGATCATCAGCTGGCATGACAATGCCAGCCTCACTGTAGAGGGCTTATTTCAAGGTCTCCTAGCTCCCTTTGACTGGGGCAGACGGCCACTGGAAAGTTGGGGCTGGCACAGAACAAGACAGGCTGCTGTGGGAGGAGCTGCTCATGGCACCCTGACCTCCTAGGGCTGAGGAAACGACATTTGATCCCTCCTGGTGGAGGTCCTTGGATAAAGGATCTGACCCAAGATAGCAACCCTGCTCTTTAAGTCCCCAACATGGTTATGACCTAGATAACTCAGGAACTGACCTGTGCTTTCCTCATCTCTGACCACTGGCAGGCAGGAACCATCTGGTTCTTGATTTGTGCCAAAGAGAGTAGAAGGCTTTCCCAGCTTGAGGGCCTTGAATTGCATGTTTTTCAGCCCTGCTTGACCCTCCAGGCTTCAGGAAGGGCTTAGAGCAGCTGTTTCTGGACCAAAAAGTACCCTAAATATAGTATTTTTTAGAACCCTTTCCTAGACTCCTCTTCCCACTAAGCAAGACTGGGACATCCTTCTCTTCTCTCTCGTCCATCCTCAAGCTCTGGGTTTATGTTCACCTCACTGAGTGCCTGCGTAACTGCAAAAACTTCAAAAACCTGACTGCTCCTACCTCAGGGGCATGGCTTAGCCTCTGAACATCAGGTCTGAATCATGAAAACTCCTGGAGGTACAGGTTCATTTCTGAGCCTCTGGAGGAGAACAGGGAATTTGCTGGCACTGTCTGACATTTCTCAAGCACAGTGGCAAATAGAAGTTGAACTTGCATACTTTTTTCTTGGCTGATCTTTACCTGCTTCAATGAGTTGGCACTTGTTGGATCTTAACTTGTCTGTGGCATTGTGTTACAAGACCAGAGCACAAAGCACAAAATTGTTAGGTAATTTTCACCAGTAATTCACTGAGATGAGTGGTAGATGCCATGTTTATTTTAACTCATGAATAATCTGTGGTGTGACTTTTTTTTTTTTTAAGAGTCTTGCTGTCTCGGCCAGGATAGGGTACAGTGGCATGCTCACAGCTCACTGCAGCCGTGACCTCTTGGGCTGAAGTGATCCTCCCCCCTCAGCCTCCCAAATAGCTGGGAGTACAGGCATGCACCACCACACCTGACTAATGAATTTTATTTATATTTTTGTAGAGACAGGGTCTCCCTATGTTTCCCAGGCTGCTCCCAAACTCCTGGGCTCAAGCAATCCTCCTACTTCGGCCTCCCAAAGTGTTGGGATTACAGGAGTGAGCCACCGTGCCTAGCCTGTATGACTTTCGAAATCACTTCTGAGAATTAGTTGGAGACAATACAGCAGAGTTGTTGTGTGTGAGGGGTCCAATGTCAGAAGTACCTGGATTCAAATGCTGGTTTCCCCACTTACTACTTAACCTGCCTCAATTACTTCATCAGTAAAATGGGGGAAAATAGCAACACCCAACGGATGGGCTGTTGTGACAGTTAAATGAGCGATGTGGTGCATGGCAAGACCTACCTGAATGTTAGCTTTTGATTAATAGTATCTTTCTTTAAAGGTTGTTTATTATACCCTTGCCCACTGTCCTCGTCCCTTTTCTGCTTGCTATAACAGAATACCACTGACGGCGTAGTTTATAATGAGCAGAAATTCATTAGGGTCACAGTTCCAGAGGCTGGGAAGTCTAAGGGCATGGCGCTGGCATCTGGCAAGGGTCATCCTATGGCAGAAGGCAGAACCCAGCACATGAGACAGAGAGGAAATCAGACCAAAGTAATCCTTTTTATCAGGAGCTCCATTCCTGGGGTAACTAATCCACTCCCAAGAAAACGGCATCATGAGGGCTAAACCCTCATAACCTAATCACCTCTTAAAGGTCCTCCCTTTTAATACCATCATCATGACAGTTAAATTTCTTTTTTTTTTTTTTTTTCCATGTTGGAATTCATTTATTTGGAAAGAAAATTCAATTGATATTTAATCGAATTCATAAAATCACAGAAAATGTTTAGACATGAAAAGTGAATCTAGTACAATCTACTTATTTTACAAAATGGAATTTTTTTTCCCAAACTATGGAGAGTCTAATATAATTTTTTTTTTAATTATACTTTAAGTTCTAGGGTACATGTGCACAACGTGCAGGTTTGTTACATATGTATACATGTGCCATGTTGGTGTGCTGCACCCATTAACTCGTCATTTACATTAGGTTTATCTCCTAATGCTATCCCTCACCCCTAAATTTCTTTTTTTTTTTTTTTTTTTTGGCGGGGAAGGGGTCAAACTATTTTACTGAGGGGAATGGGGTGTCAAAAAAGTACTGAGGATCATGAGATCCAACATCCTTGGCTGGGCCGGGAGCTCCCAGGCTCTGCAGGTGGTGCAGGGACACTTAAATCTCAACATGAGTTTTGCTCTTCAAACTACAGCACCTCCATTGGGGGTGGGGAGGTGAGATCACTCTGTATCAGTGGTTCTCAACTTCATACAGGGGAACTGCCTAGGGAGCTCTTGCAGGTCTAAGGCTAGGCCACACCCAGACAATGATATCAGAGCCTCTGGGCTTGGGACACAGACATCAGTACTTGTGAAGCTTCCAGGTGATTCCAGTGAGCAGCCATGGTTGAGACCCACAATATAACTTGACTCCTAATGAAGATGGGTGGAAGCAGAAGCTTGGGTTCAAATCCTGGCCTTTCTGTGTAGCCCAGTGACCATGGGAAAATGCTTAACTTCTGAGTTGCAGTTTCTTTCACCTGTACTTGTAGGGATGAGGAGGATAAAAGCCACCTCACATGATGGTCCTGCAGAGAAGATGACATATGTGCAGTTATTCTTGTTTGAGCACATAACTGAGCACTTTTCTTTATACCATTATATGGCAGTAATCCTACTTGTGTGCTATTTTTAAGTTGTTTTTTATACCAGCTTTATCTTAAGTCGATTATAAGCTCCTTGGGACAGAGCCTTTATAGAGTCTTATAATTCTTTTATGCCTATAGCACCTACGATACAGGGACAGGCCTTCAGATTTTTAGAACTGGCACAAACCTGAGAGAGATCTTCTCACCCACTCTAAAGTGTTGAATAATATTTGCTGGTTAATTAACATGCAAGTGGTAAAGAATGTGAAAGAGGAACCTGTGAGTCAGATGGTTGTACCCAGCTCCAGTTGGAAGTCCCAGTCCTTCCTCTCCCAGCTAACAGCACTTTCTTTCCAGGGTTAGCTTGGTGCTTGCTGGAGGTAGGGGCGGAGAAGGATGTTGGGATAATGAGAGCTGGGAGGGTGAGTGTGTCTACCATGGCACTCAGCTCATGCTGTGCTTCTCTCCTGGCAGACCCAGTCATGGCAGCCTCCAGCATGAGTTCACGATGGGGAAAGCATCTGTTCAAAGCCATCCTGATGGTCCTAGTGGCCCTCATCCTCCTCCACTCAGCATTGGCCCAGTCCCATCAAGACTCTGCACCACCGGGCCAGCAGAAGAGAGAGGCCCCAGTTGATCTCTTGACCCAGATAGGTCGATCTGTGCGGGGGACACTGGATGCCTGGATTGGGCCAGAGACCATGCACCTGGTGTCAGAGGTAAGGAAGGTAGCCCCTGTGTGACTACACACATTAAGGAAAAGTAAAAGAGAGGTTGGTAATGGCCAGCTCATCTTAGTTCCACATCTTCTCTGGTGCAGAGAGCCCCAAATTCCACAAAGAGAAGCCACACAGCACTTGTCTTTGAATTCCTCGTTATTTGATTCCTGTCCTAGGGCCTTTTAGCTCCACCCCTATCTTTTCCTGGCTCCTGCCCTTTCCTTGCCAGAAAGGCTGGAAAATGAGCCATCTTTATAAACCCGTGTTACTGGGTGACCGTAGAGTCTCACTTTGGTCTAAATCTGACCTAGAATCTCGAAATGGCAAAATATCAAGCCCTGAATCCATTCCTTCACCTGTAGAAGTGGGTTGGGCTTATTGGGAGCCTAAGGCTGGGTTATCTTTTTTACCTAGTGGCATCCCAAGCGTGGTATCACATAATTTTGATAGGCTGGACTGAAGGGCTGAGACAATCATTTTTTAAATCCATAATATAGTATAGCTGATAGACTCCTTTTTCACTGAAACATCCTATCCCTTTACAGATGTTCTCCACACACCTTCATGACTCCCTGGAAGGCTAGCAGGGCTCCACTTTTACAGGGTGACTACTAAAAGTATTTAATTGTCTCCGTCATTCACACACAAGTACACCTACTACTCCCTCCAGAGTATCGCAGCAAAGCAGTTAAATTATGTCCCAGATGCCCTGGTTTCCGGTTCAGGAAGGAGAGACGGCCTGTTGGCCATCCCTGTACACTAGAAGGTGGGTGTGGAAGGGACCCCTTAGCCAGCCCCAAGGCACCTACCCTCTGACCCAGGCCTGTCACCACTGGGTGAGAAACAGGTCTGAGACATTCCTGCAGTCCTTGCCTGGACAGTGGTGATCAGGTTTGAAGGCGAGGACCGTTGTTAATTATGAACTCATCTCGCTCCATGCTTTTTCCACAGTCTTCGTCCCAAGTGTTGTGGGCCATCTCATCAGCCATTTCTGTGGCCTTCTTTGCTCTGTCTGGGATCTCCGCACAGCTGCTAAATGCCTTGGGGCTGGCTGGTGAGTGTTGGAGCACTGGGTAGTCAGCCAGAGCTTTGCCTGTACTTTCCTACTTGGGGGAGTTCATCTTTGTCAGGGTCTAGCCTTTTCCCCAAGCTGCTTAACCCTTCCCAGGATCCTGCAGAGACAAGGCCAAAGAGCAAGCCAAGAACTACCATGGCCGGGTGTGGTGGCTCCCGCCTGTAATCCCAGCACTTTGGGAGGTCAAGGCAGGAGGGTCACTTGAGGCCAGAAGTTTGAGACCAGCCTGGGCAATATAATGAGACCTCGTCTCTATAAAAGATTAGCCAAGCATGGTGGCGTGTGTCTGTGGTCCCAGCTACTTGGGAGCTGAGGTGGGAGGATCGCTTGAACCGAAGAGGTGGAGGTTGCAGTGAGCCGGAATCACGCCACTGCACTCCAGCCTGGGCAGCAGAGCAAAACCCTGTCCCACCTGGACCCCCTAAAAAATAACTTCCACCCCCACGTGCCAGTTGTTCACTTCCTATCAGGCATCGTGCTGAGCTGTAGTATCTCATTTAATTGCCAGCCACAGTACAGGGAGGCAGTAGAATTGTTCCCATTTAGTAAATGAAACTGCAGCTCAACAGAAGCAAGTAATCTACTCCAGTCCTCACAGCCAGCAAGAAACAGAGCTGAGATTCCAACCCATATCACTCTGAGTCTACTAGAACACCTTATTCCTTGGCAATGTGGCTAGCACCTCTCACCCTTTTAGCTCTTGCCCCGCTCTCCCCTCACCACTTCTCCAGGTTGGCTGACTCTGACTCTTTTGGCTTCCAGGTGATTACCTCGCCCAGGGCCTGAAGCTCAGCCCTGGCCAAGTCCAGACCTTCCTGCTGTGGGGAGCAGGGGCCCTGGTCGCCTACTGGCTGCTGTCCCTGCTCCTCGGCTTGGTCTTGGCCTTGCTGGGGCGGATCCTGTGGGGCCTGAAGCTTGTCATCTTCCTGGCCGGCTTTGTGGCCCTGGTGAGGTCGGTGCCCGACCCTTCCACCCGGGCCTTGCTACTCCTGGCCTTGCTGATCCTCTACGCCCTGCTGAGCCGGCTCACTGGCTCCCGAGCCTCTGGGGCCCAACTTGAGGCCAAGGTGCGAGGGCTGGAGCGCCAGGTGGAGGAGCTGCGCTGGCGCCAGAGGCGAGCGGCCAAGGGGGCCCGCAGTGTGGAGGAGGAGTGAGCAGAATGCCCCACGCACCTCCAGTGTCATACCAAAGAGCTGAGCTGCTTCGGGGCAACACAGCCCTCCTGCCAGCCCCCTGCCCTTTTCTTGCCCTGTCTCAGCCTTCAGAACCTTGATCCCTGCCCCAGCCCCACCAGCCAAGAGAAACAGAGAAAAGCCATTCCCCCTGCCAGTCCTTGCGGCCCTGTCTTCTGAGGTTCTCTGTCTGGAGTTGCTCTCTTAACCCTTTCTCTGCTCCCAGCCTGCCTCACCAGGGAAGGTTGGAGGGGCCTCCCTCTGGCTTCTGCATCTGCACCAGCAAACATCACTGCCATTGGTCTCTCATGACTTAACTGGCTTCCCTCTGCTGCTGCCTTGGCTTCCTCCTAATGCTGTTGCTCTTCTGTCCTTCTGAAGTTGCTCCTTGGCCAAATCTCCAGCTCCCTTCTTGTTTTCCTCATCCTTCTACCCTGTACTCCCACCAAACCATGGTCCTGTAAGGCATGCTGCTGTCCTCTTCATTGCCCAGCAGTGGGGAGGGGCAGGGGTAATGGGACCCAAGGATAAAGGGTGGGGAAACAGGGTCCCCTGAGGCCTGTGGGGGCTGGAGGGGAGGAGGTTATACCTTGTGTCTGTTTCAAGTGCCTTAATCCGAGCCAGCAGGGCCCTCTGCTTGCTCGCTGCCATACTGTATGTAGGAAAGTGCTCTGTGGCTGCTTTGTGTCAAGAGAAGAGCAGTCACTCTCAGAATCTTGATTTCCCCATCAGCCAAAACAAAAGATGGCTGCTGCTTTGTAGGCATGTGCTTGCAAGTGGGACCTTGCTGGGCATTATATGCCCTATGGGGGTTTCAGAGACCCTGAAGGAGGAAGGAGGACCCGCCTCCTTGTTTGCACAACTGCATGCACTTCTGTCCCCATCGCTCCACTCCCTGAAACCAAGAAGGAGTTGCTGACCAGCGTCCACCCTGGCAGCCCGGGAGGAACACAGGCAGCTCCTTTCCCTTCGCGTGGTCTGCGAAGAGCAGGGTGAGCTGCCAGCTGCCCCTCTCCACCAGGGTGCCCCATCTTGGTGGTTAGGGGCCACTTTTCCTTTGAGGCTCTGGTGGAGGTGGGTATCCTTCTCTGCCAGGCCTGGCACATGATGTGAAGAAAAAATGCCCAATTCTTACTGTTCAGGTTTGATGTGGAATCACAGCTGCAGTGATATATATATATTTTTTATCAGCGCTTGGTTGGTTTTAAATAAAATGCACGCTATTTTATTATCTTGTTCTGAATAAAATGTATTTACTCCAAGTCTGGATTGCTTCGATGTCTCCTCTACTGCTGAACCATTTCTGTAGTGCAGCTCCGCCTCCCGACTTCTCCCTGTGGGGACAGTGTGAGGCCGGCAGAGGGGAGAGCTGAAAAGGCAGGCTGGTACCAGGTACCCTTCCCTCCAGGGGCACGAGGAATGAGGAAGGTGTGCCTCCATTCCAAACGTAGGAACGACCGCACTGCTGGAAATGTGTGTGCTTGCTGGGCGGAGGGGGCACCCCTTCCCTGCGGTGTGCTGAGGTGGGTGGGCAGCCTGGAGAAGACTTGCCTGCCCTCCCCTTCACCACCCACCTGAGGACTTTCCTGTGCCAAGGTTTCCAGTTGGCCCACAGGCTGGACCAATTTTGCGGAGGGCGTCAGACATGTTTTTCTTTGTAAGCTGCCCAGGGCATGAGAGTGTGCAGCCAGGGCTCCTGTTCTGGGCCTCTCCCCAAACTGCCTGGTAGGCAACGCTGGGTCAGGACCCTTGAGGCCGGCCTTCCCTCGGGAGTGCTGAGCAACCCTCACCCTTCTTAGGCTCTGCAGGGTGCTCCCCAGGTGGAGCTGGTCAAGAGACTAGAGCTGCCCGCACCTAGAGCCCTTCCTCCACGGCGGTGGCCTAGGGCTGTGTCAGGGCAGGCTCAGGTGGTTGGCATCTGGCCCCGTTTGACTCCCTCACTCTTTTGCTGTCCCTGCAGCTCCCATCCCATATGTCCCTGAATTCAGGTGTCAGATGCCTTCACAGGTGAGCTGCTTGTGGGGGTGGGTGAGGCAGAGGAAGTGGCTTTTTATTCCCTGGTCAGAAGCTTCCGAGAGGGAGAAACACAGAGGCGGCCGTCCTCTGTTGCTTCCTGGGACGTGGCCCTCTTCCCGACCTCGGTCGCCGGAGCGCGCAGGGGTTGGGAATCCGTAGGGCACTAGGACCCGGCGGGGCGGAGGGGGCAGCCCATGTGCTGCGATTCGCTCCCTCCCACCCCGCTGCTCCCGCTCCATTGTCTGGGAACTGCAGCCGCGGGGCGGGCGGGCGGCGGCGGCGGCGGCGGCGGGGACCCAGCGGGCCAGGTGTGGCTGGCGCGGAGCGGGTGCGGGAGATGCCGGGTGGGACCAGGGCCACCTGAGCCGCCCGCCTGGTCCCCGCCTTCTGTGGGAAGGATGTGCGCGCTGATGGCCGGGCGCGCGGCAGCGGCCCCCCGGGGGCCCTACGGCCCCTTGCTCTGCCTCCTGGTGGCCCTCGCCGTGGACGTCGTGAGAGGTCAGCGGGAGGGGAGGGCCGGGCCGGGGCGAGTGGGAGCGAGTGATGCCCGGGAGCCACGAACCTTCGGGTTCTCGGACTGAACCCTGAGCGGGGTCGCCCCGCAGCGCCCTGAAGGTCGGAGAGGTCTTGCCCTCGGGAACATTTCCCCAGCCGCTCGCCCCTAAGGTTTCCTTCACCTTGCACGACCCGGCAACTCCTTCCTAACCCGCGGCGACCCGGGGCAGCCCGGCGCTGGAGCTTCCCTGTCCCGCACCTTCTGCGAGGGGCCCCTCAGCCCGGGCATCGAACCCAGTGGCCCCGGTCCCGGGCGCACTAACGTCATCCCCACTCCCTCATCTGTGGTCTGTAGCGCTGCACCCTCCTAGCCTCCTTCCGCCAACACCAACCCACCCCCCTCGGGAGTGGAAAGCAGCCCGTTTGCCTGGGACCTGCAAGATACGCAAGCCCTCCCTCCGCCTTCCTCCAGGGGCTCCCTGACTTTGGCGTCTCCAGGGATGGCCGCATCCTTGCCTTCCAGGGCCCTTGGGAGGATTCCTGTCACTGGGGGAAAGGGCAGCAACTTCCCTGTTCTTCGGGGTGGGGGTCGGACTCCCTTGACCTGAGCTAGCTGGGCTGTGGCTGCAAGGCAAAGGATGCCACAGAAGACCAGGGGGACAGTGAAACATTCTCTGCCCTCCTCCCCACCGAGAGAACCGAGCGCTGGGTGATGGGAGTCCGTGGGAGTCGGGCTAAGAGCATCTTGTAATTACGGAGGCAATGGAGTAGGAGGCAAATCTGAAGCCAGTGGCTGCCCCTAGGGAGCAGTAGTCACCTGTTACGCTTGAGGCAGGGGGCAGGGGGCAGGGGGCAGGGAGAGCCTCTCAGTTATATGCTCCTTGGTGGGGAGGGCCAGGAAGGAGGTTGAAACCAATTCCCCCACCCCCACCCACAGTCCAGCTGTGGGGCTGAGAGGGAGCTAGCTGTGGGGTTGCTTTCAGCCACCTGCTCCCCAGCCCGAGGGACCCGGTGGGAGTCCTACTAGAGAGAGGAGGAAAACCTTGTCAAATCCATTACACAGCAGCAATAATGCCTCCCCCCTCCAGACAGCACTCCACAGTTTACACAGCCCTGTCCTGTCCACAGTGTCACCTAATGCTTCTGCCCGTTTTACAAGTGAGGAAACAGGCTTCAAAATGTTAATGCCTGACCCAAGGTTCATCAATTTAAGTTCAGGTCTCCAGGCTCCCAGGAAATCCTCTCTAGGGAGAGCTTCCTAGTTTGGGGGAATTCCAGGATGAGCACGACAAGGTCCCTGGTTGATAGGAAGATTACTAATTCAGAGGAGGCACCCAGCGTTGCAAAAGACAGGAGACTGGTGGGAAGGCGAGTAACCAAGGAGGGCTTCCTTCAGAAGGAGGCCGTATTCACTCATGGCCCTGAATGAGGAGGGAGGTGCCACCAGGCAGAGCAGAGGAGAGGAGGTGTGCTCTAGGGCATGAAGCCTGCAGGGTGCACCGTGGCAGTGAAGAGTGGAGAGAGAGGTGGCAGGTAGAGAGGCCGGATGGGCTAGTGGCTAATGCCTGGGATGAACTCCTAGCTCCTTCACTCTCCAGCTGTGGAACTACAGGCAAGTTCCTTAACCTCTCCGCCTCATTTTCTACATCCACAAAATGGGATTCATCATAATAGAACCTGGTTCACAGAATTATTACAAAGACTCAAATAGTTCATACACATATAGTATTTAAATTCTCACCTGCATAGAGCATTCACAAAATGCTAATTATTATTATTAGTGCTCATAGTTAGGGCAAACCAATATGGCCTTAGTGGTCCTTTGTCCTTCTGATGATTGATTATTTTGACAGTCGCCCCAGGCTCATGGTCTCCACCCCACCCCCAGGGCAAGCAAGTGCCTTCACAGATCTCTTCAGCACCTTCCACACCTGCCCATCCCACACTTGCACTCGATACCAGTCGGTTCAGGGAAGAAGGGAGCAAGCTTGGAAAGATGCTTCAGGTTGCCATGGCAATGATGGGGGAGGAGGGGTGGATGCCCAGCAAAGCCTGGCCAAGGATTCAGGGCAGAGAAAGCTCACTTCATTACCATCTTTTACCACACTGGCCCAGTCTGGGGAGAGTTGTACCCCAGAAGTGCCTTGGTGTCAGAGGCGAGTAGATAGAGGGCAGGAGCTGGAGAAAAGCAGACATTGAGAAGGCTATTGGAGAGAAGAAAGCCAAGGTCTGTGGAAAGTAGAAGGAATGGCTGGGAAGTGTCCAGTCCTGGACTCAGATTTGAATCCTGGCTTTGCTACATGCTACCTGCATGAGGCCCTTTAAGCCTCAGTGACGTCATCTGTGAAATGATGGTGAGAGGGGAAGGGACATTTACAGCCCTTTTCTCCCTCCCCTGCCCACAACTACTGTGCCCCAGCATGGCGCTCAGGTCAGCCCCTGCCAGCTCTGAAGCTGTTGCCATCTCTCCCTCTTATCCCTCTTCAGTGGACTGTGGCCAGGCTCCCCTGGACCCTGTCTACCTGCCGGCAGCCCTGGAGCTCCTAGACGCCCCTGAGCACTTCCGTGTGCAGCAGGTGGGCCACTACCCACCTGCCAACTCCTCTCTGAGCTCCCGATCTGAGACTTTTCTGCTCCTGCAGCCCTGGCCCAGGGCCCAGCCACTTCTCCGGGCCTCCTACCCACCTTTTGCCACTCAGCAGGTAAGGAGGGGGCACCAGGGACTCTCAGGCTAACAGGACTCAGGGCCTGAGGTCTGCTGGGTATGGCTTGGGAGCCTTCCCCAGCCCCTGCTGTGCTCCTCATAGTCCAGAGGGGGAAACTGAAGCCCACAAAGGTTCTCTTCTGCCAAGCTGGGATCCCATCTTCCTAGATCTTGCCCCGCAACCTCCTCTTTTGTTAAGCCCTCTCATTCTCCCTCCAGGTGGTCCCTCCTCGAGTCACTGAGCCCCACCAACGGCCAGTCCCATGGGACGTGCGGGCCGTGTCAGTGGAAGCGGCTGTGACTCCGGCGGAGCCACACGCCCGGGTTCTCTTCCACCTCAAAGGGCAGGATTGGCCACCAGGGTCTGGCAGCCTGCCCTGTGCCCGGCTCCATGCCACGCACCCTGCGGGCACTGCCCACCAAGCCTGCCGCTTCCAGGTGAGTAGACAGGCCCCACCTAGGCTGGTCTTGCTGCAGCTGCATCAGCCAGGTGGTGGGCCCACCGCAGAGAGGAAGCCCCCACTCTTGGGACGCGTGGGGGTTGTGGACCACCGACTCCATTTCTGCCCCCACTGCTTTCAGTGCTGTGAAAAGGTTATTTAGGGCCCCAGAGGGAGTTCAGTCCTTGGTGTGACTTTGAGCAAGTAACTTAATCTCTCTGAGATTCAGTTTCCTCATCTGAAGAATGGGGTGATAACAATTCCTACCTCATCTGGAGTTGGAGGAAGGAATAAGTGAGATGAATGTAAGGATAGCTTATGGCAGAGTAATCACTCAGCCAGTGTGTTTGCATTATTAGTATTACTTTTATAATTGCTGTTTCCACTATTTTGGAGTCTAGCACAGGACTCCATGGGAGAGGCATCTCTTGGGCTTTAGGATTCTGAGAAGAAGATTAGATTCTAGGCAGGATAGTCCTGGGCTTGGTTAGGGTGAGGCACTGGGATTGGCTTACTTTGTAATGAGACCTTTCCCAAGGTAATGGGCTCTTGCTCCAGTGCCCCAGAGAGAGATATTTGCCCCAATCATGTTCACCTACATGCTCTCCCTCCTTGCCACCCTCGCCGTAGGTCCCTAACCTTTGGACACAGCCCGCTCTTCCCTATAGGAAGGCCCTCATTCTTTGTGTCCTTTTCTGTAATAAGTTCCCGCAAAGGTCTTTCCCAAGGTCTGAAGAGTGGTCTGCGGACATGCTCTGAAACCTAGACCTGGTTTGAAGCCCCAGCCATGTCGCCGGTTTGCTATGTCACCCAGGCGATGTCTCCGGCCCATGCTGGGCCTCCCTTTCATGAGCCCCTCCAGCTCTGGGTTTCCTGCCGTGGGTGCTGAGAATCCTGTTCCTCGCCCTGCGCCCACCCGCATGCCAATTACTGCTGTCGTGTCTTCACAGCCATCCCTGGGCGCCTGCGTGGTGGAGCTGGAGCTTCCCTCGCACTGGTTCTCCCAGGCCTCCACCACACGGGCCGAGCTGGCCTACACGCTTGAGCCTGCGGCCGAGGGCCCCGGGGGCTGTGGCTCCGGTGAGGAGAACGACCCGGGGGAGCAGGCCCTCCCAGTGGGGGGTGTGGAGCTGCGCCCAGCAGATCCCCCGCAGTACCAGGAGGTACCGCTGGACGAGGCTGTGACTCTGCGGGTGCCTGACGTGCCAGTGCGGCCTGGCCAGCTCTTTAGTGCTACCCTCCTGCTTCGGCACAACTTCACAGCCAGCCTCCTGACCCTGCGGTGAGCACCAGGCTGTGGGGATGGGTGAGGGTGGGAACCTCTGCGGGAAGACTAGGGACAGGTACCTGCTTCTCTTGGGGTCCTTGCTGGAATCCTTGACCTCTGCAAAACATGTGTCCACCAAACTCCTTCCAGGTAAAAAGCCATGATTGTGCTGGTAGGAGCCCACCGTGGGCACAGCCCTGGAATTAGAGTCAGAAGTAGGAAGCTGCCCCTCTCCCTGGCACCTCCCTGAGATTCCTTTATCCAATGGGGCTAACATGGTCCAGCTTCAGGGCAGCTGCAAGGCTGCAGGGAGGGGAACCCGCAAAGGGCTTAGAGACTGGAAAATGCAGTACCTAAGCGTGGGCTCTTGCTCCAGTGCTCCGGAGGGATATTTGCCCCAATCGCGTTCACCTACATGCTCTCCCTCCTTGCCACCCTCGCCGTAGGTCCCTAGGCTTTGGACAGAGCCCGCTCTTCCCCATAGGAAGGCCCTCACTCTTTGTGTCCTTTTCTGTAATAAGTTCCCCCAAAGCAGCCCCCACCCACCTACCCAGTTCACCGGGCAAGGGCTTGCAGAGTACGACTTGCTTTTGGAGTCTAGCACAGGAATTCATGGGTGAGACATCTCTTAGGCTTTAGGATTCTGAGAAGCCTGAGTTCTAGGCAGGATAGTCCTGGGCTTGGTTACGGTGAGGCACTGGGACTGGTTCACTTCGTAATGAGACCTTTCCTGAGGGTTGAAGAGTGGTCTGCAGACATGCTTTGAAACCTAGACCTCGTTTCAAGCCCTGCCTGGGTTTGTGCTTGTCCCGTCTCTGTGTCTCCCCATCTCCTGCGCCCTCCTATTCTCACTCTTATTAAGCAGATCTTTCCTAGACACTTGCGGCCTGCCAAGCCCTGTGTCTTCACTCTGCAGATCCAAACACGAGCAAGGGCCAGTCCCTGTCTGGCAGAAAGGGGCCCCCAGTGGTAGGGAAGGGAGCTGGATGGGCATGAATTGGATTAGAAGGCATGTGGGTGTGTAAGCACTGAGGGAGGTTCGCAGTGCTGTGGGAGCTTGGGTCACTGGGTGCGGTAAGGGGGAAATTCATCCCACCACTGGAAAAGCTTTCTAAAGGAAATGGTCTGTGAGTTGTTGGTGGCTTAAAGCATCAGCAGGTAAAGTAAGAAAGGGCAGAGCAGACTGAAGGCACAGACTGGGCAAAGACTTGGAGCCACGAATGAGTGCTGTGTGTGTGGGGAAGAACTTGTGTGTAGCTGAAGCAGAGAGTGCATGGAGAGAGGTCACAGCCAAAGGTAAGGCTGAACCAGACCCTGGAAGGCCCCCGAATGCCAGGCTAAGGTTTGACCTTATGGGAAGTGGGGAGGCGTAAGTGGTCTTTGGGTGGGGGAGAGCTGGAAGGTGTGAGCTGCACTGAGGCGGGGTCCTTCTGGGTTGGAGGATGGTGAAGAGGAGATTCAGACTGGAGCCGGGGAGGTCAGAGGGCTTCGGCCCCTTGTCTTTCCCCTTCAATCCAGCCCACACTTCAGCATCCACCTTGCCAAACTGAGCCTATACCCTCTTCCCCAGGATCAAGGTGAAGAAGGGGCTGCATGTGACAGCCGCCCGCCCAGCCCAGCCCACACTGTGGACTGCCAAGCTGGACCGCTTCAAGGGTTCCAAGCACCACACCACCCTCATCACCTGCCACCGTGCTGGGCTCACAGAGCCAGATTCCAGGTGGGCAGTTTCCTTCCACCCAGGGGGCAAGGGAGGGAGGGCTGGTTATAGAGTGCAGGTGGGCAGACTTGGGAGCTGCCATGCTGCCTCTAGATCCCCAGGTGGGAGACACAAGGGCAGACTTTTTCAAGGCACAAAGCACAAAGCAGGCATCATTCATTCATTCATTCGGCCACTATCTTCCCAGCCCCAGTCATGTGCCAGGCATAGCAAGTGTCTGTGAGTGTTATTCTAAGGGATGCCAACCAATCCTGTCCCCCAGGTACAGCCCTCATAGCCACTACTCCATCCCTCTGCTGTCACCAAATGGTTCTTTCTCTGGGCCATTCACATTCCCCCAAAAAGCCCAGCTGCAGTTCTGAATTGCAGTTCTGCAGTTGTGAACTCTTCTTATTCATGCCCTGAGCCTGGGTCAAGGCCATGGACTCGGTAGCCCCAGTTTGAATTCTAGTTCTGATGCTTTTGGGATGGGCAAAACCTGGGGCAAGCCAGTGAACATTCCCCTAACCAAGCCTCAGTTTCCTCACTTGTGAAATAGGAATAATAATGCATCCCTTAGCATTTTTGAAAATAAAGTACTGCATATCAAGCACCCAGGACGGTTCCCAGCACATAGATGTTTGTTTGATCAGAGGAAGCTTATCATTCAGAGGGTCGAGTGTTTGGTCCTGGGACCTGGAAGTGAATCTCCCGCATGCCACCTCAGTGGCTGTGGAAAGCAGAGGTCTGGGGGAAGCGGGCCCCGGCAGGCAGGGGAGCAAGCCACCTTGCCGGGTGGGAGGTGGTTAAATGGCTTCAAGGATCTTAGAGAGGCCAAGAGTGGGTCAGAGTTTGGGCTGCAGCGAGGATGCTTGGGTTTAGATCCCAGCCCTGCTACTTTTTGCTGTGTGGTCTTAAGTGAGCTATATAACCTCTGTGCCTCAGTTTTCTCCTGTGTAAAATTGGGATAATCATGAATGTAGGAACAGCTGAGGCCATACTTGGCAGCTAGCGAGCACTTGGCTTCTCTCTCTCTTTTGGCTGGCAGTCCCCTTGAACTGTTTGAGTTCCTGTGGGTGGACTTCGTGGTGGAGAATAGCACTGGTGGGGGCGTAGCGGTCACTCGCCCTGTCACGTGGCAGCTGGAGTACCCCGGCCAGGCCCCTGAAGCAGAGAAGGACAAAATGGTGTGGGAAATCCTGGTGTCAGAGCGAGACATCAGAGCCCTTATCCCACTGGCCAAGGTAAGGAGACCTCCATCTCTGCCGGGGAAGGCTGGAGGCCAAGTCCCAGGAGCCCATGCTGAGGGACCTGGGGCTGAGCCCCTCCTCCACCCCCAGGCTGAGGAACTGGTGAATACAGCACCACTGACTGGAGTGCCCCAGCATGTCCCCGTGCGCCTTGTCACTGTGGACGGCGGGGGGGCCTTGGTGGAGGTGACAGAGCATGTCGGCTGTGAGTCGGCCAACACGCAGGTCCTGCAGGTGAGTGGCAGGTACCCAGCTCATGTGAGTCTGCATTTGTGTGGGCACAGTTACACACACACCCCTTTCCTCCTTCCTCATGTGGGTCCCCAAGAGAACAGCTTCTTCTTGAGACCAGAAACCTCATGGGAGGAACCACAGCTTCAATTTCTTTTGTTCCAGCCACCTCTCTCCCAAATCAAGTGGGAGCCAAGTAACCCTAACAGTCCCCAACCTTAGACACTTTCATGCTCATTATTGCATGGGCAGGTGAGCTGGCCTGAGAGTTGAGAGCACGTACTTTGTGATCAGAAAGTTTTAGTTTGAAACACATCCTTGTTGTCAACCAGCTGTGTGATCATGGGCTGATCTCCTAACCTCTCTGAGCCTCGTTCCCTAAACTTTAAAATGGGAACATATCTTTGGGTTGTTGTAAGAATTAAAAGCACCTTAAGACAATATTCGGCAGACAGCAGGGGCTGAAACAATGGCGCCTATTGCTGTTATAATATGATGTAATAATTATATAACGGTAAAAATTATTATTATTATTTCTGGTGATTGTGAAGCAAAAAAAGGGGGGTGGGTAGAGGAACTTTCTTATCTTGAAGTTCTAAGAGGGGAAGCATGGAGCCTGCATGTATGCAAATCGCAGCCACCTGAAGGGAGAAGGTGCCTTTCCCCACTTGTGGCGCCCTTTGCTCAAATGTGTGTGGTTCCTGCTGGAGGGCCTTGGTGGGGAGATCTGCTTTGCCCCACCTCTGCCTACCTGGCTGTAGCTGGCTGCCAGGGGGCTCCAAGAGCAATGTCAAAGGCCAGCACGAATAAGGAGCCAAAGTTTTGGGTTCACACCCCTGCTCTGCCAGGAGGCAGACTGGTATGCAATGGCCAGTTCCCCTGACTGAACCCCAGGGAAACTCAAGGAATGGCCCCTACAGTAAAATCTTACACAAAGAACAGGGGCTTAACCAACAGTCCTGCTGCAACATGCATTCCCGTGAGACACAGAGCCGAACTCAGTGGGAGCCCATCCTATGGCCTGAGGTCCGGGCTGCTCTCTTCTGGCCCATGCCTTTTTTTTTTTTTTTTTTTTTTTAATCTATTTATTTATTTATTTGAGACAGAGTCTCACTCTGTCCCCAGACTGGAATGCAATGATACAGTCTGGCTCATTGCAGTCTCAGCTTCCTAGGCTCAAGGGATCCTACCACCTCAGCCTCCCCAGTAGCTAGGACTATAGGCACGTGCCACCACCCCTCGCTGATGTATTGTATTTTTTGTAGAGAGGGGGTTTTGCCATGTTGCCCAGGCTGGCCTCAAACTCCTGGACTCAAGCAATCCACCCACCTCGGCCTCTCAGAGTGCTAGGACTACAGGCATGAGCCACCCACCAGGCCCAACCTCACACCTATCTTTAGTGGCTTAGCCCGCCCGCCTGCCCTCTGCCCTTCCACAGGTGTCTGAGGCCTGTGATGCCGTGTTCGTGGCTGGCAAGGAGAGCCGGGGCGCCCGGGGGGTGCGGGTGGACTTCTGGTGGCGCCGGCTCCGAGCCTCGCTGCGGCTGACGGTGTGGGCCCCGCTGCTACCACTGCGCATCGAGCTCACCGACACCACCCTCGAGCAGGTCCGCGGCTGGAGGGTACCTAGCTCTGCCGAAGGGTGAGTGGAGGCCTGAGGAAGCTGGCAGGGCTTGGCGAGTCACACTGGGACGGAGAGGGCGCAGGGGACACAGCCATGGGCCCAAGTCGGGGTCTGAAAAACTGCCGCATTGCTTGCAGTTCTTTCTGCCCACCTCCACCCTGGACCGCCCAACCAATGACAGCTTTCTGTGAAATTGCTGACCTCCGCATCCCTCTCCTTCCCTGCCTCATTTCTCCCGTAGCACCCTCCACTTCCTAATCTACATCAGTACTGGTTACTATTGCCTGTCCATCCTTTCCACGCTCCTCCCCCGAGAATGTCAGCCCCTTGAAGCCGGGGTCTGTCTATGCTGGTCACTGCTATACCCTCAGAGCCTAAGATGACACAGAGCTCACGAAATGAACACCCTTGGAGAGGGCTCCCCAAAACCCAGGGCGGGGTGGCCCACGCCTCTGGAATCTAGCTTCCAGGCCCTTCAGAGAGTGAGCGCCCCCAGGGTCCCCGAAAGAGAGTGTCTCCCCTGGGGTCCACTTGGGAACAAGAGCGGTGATCGAGGCACAGCGCTGTTCCGGAGTGGGCTGGGGGTCGAAGGGCCTGACCCCAAGAGGGGCGGATGTCTGCCTTTGAGAAACAGGAGCCGCTGGCGATCAGGAGCCGCCGGGGAGGAGCTGGGGATCTTCAGCAGCTGGGCCCTGGGCAGGGTGGGGCCGGGCAGCCCTGACAGCCAGTTCTGGCCTCCCCGCCCTGCAGGCCTGCGGAACCCGCCGCAGAGGCGGTAGATGAGACTGAGCGGCGCGCCCGTGGCTGCCACCTGCAGTACCAGCGCGCCGGTGTGCGCTTCCTCGCCCCCTTCGCTGCCCACCCGCTGGATGGTGGCCGCCGCCTCACGCACCTGCTTGGCCCCAACTGGCTGCTGGACGTGTCGCACCTTGTGGCGCCACATGCCCGCGTGCTGGACCCGCGTGTAGCCTCCCTGGAGGGCGGCCGCGTCCTGGTGGGCCGGGAGCCCGGTGTCACCTCCATTGAGGTAAGCAGCCGGGGACCAGGAGAGCAGACCCCCTGAGAAGGGTGGAGGGGCCCCCAGAATGCCTGCGGGTGGGAGTAAGAGTGTGCCAGGAGTCCAGAGTGTGTGGGGGAGTTGTGAGGTCTAGGTCTGAGAGCAGTGGGATTGGGGATGGGTTCAGAATGGGGTGGCCGCATAAGCGAGGAAGCCCTCTAGCTATGGAGGGCTGAGGTGTGGGTAATGTGGGGACCAGGTCTTGAGGGAAAAGGGAACTGTCCCCTAGGTGTGGGATTGGAGTCCAAGTATGCACTGGGGTGCAAAGAGTAGAGGGAGAGTAGCCAATGAGGCTGCTGGGAGCTCCTTTTTCCCTCTGGGTGGGGGCTGTCCGTGGCAAAGACCCCCCCACCTCTGGAGAGCAGCCTGTAAGGGTGTTGGGGGCACCCAGTTCCCTCTGGGTGGGGGCTGTCTGTATGGAAGGCTCCCCCACCTCCAGCTCCTTCCCACCCTCAGGTGCGTTCCCCGCTGTCTGACTCCATCCTGGGGGAGCAGGCCCTGGCTGTGACGGACGACAAGGTCTCAGTGCTGGAGCTGAGGGTGCAGCCAGTGATGGGCATCTCGCTGACCTTGAGCCGGGGCACTGCCCACCCCGGGGAGGTCACAGCCACGTGCTGGGCACAGTCAGCCCTTCCCGCCCCAAAGCAGGTGACAGTTGGGGGGTCAGGAGGATGAGGTCAACATCTCCAGATGGGGGCTCATGGTAGAGGGGGATGGGAGGAAGGGGAACCTGGCAGCTTGACCCCTTAGGGTTTTCAGAGTGAGGACTGACTCTGTGAGGTAGTGAGCTCTCTGCAGCTGGAGGTGATCAAGCAGTGGCTGGAGATGGTGGGAGGTTGGTTAGATGGCTCTAACTGAGGGACCCTCCCAATAACTCAGACCCTAGGACTGAGTGGCAGACAGGTGATTGACACGCGTCCCCTCTCTCCCTGTGTTTTGTCTATCTGCCTGTGT
This sequence comes from Macaca fascicularis, assembly GCF_037993035.2. NCBI lineage: Eukaryota > Metazoa > Chordata > Mammalia > Primates > Cercopithecidae > Macaca > Macaca fascicularis. The sequence continues at coordinate 13,338,345 of NC_088388.1, read as the reverse complement.
CTCTGTTTTCTCTCTGGTCTCTCTTCCATGTGGCCTGTCTCTGTGGGAGTGGTTTCTCTGTGCATGCGTGCATGCCCTCGCGTGTCTCTGCCTGTGTCTGTGTACCCCACAGGAGGTGGCCCTCTCCCTATGGCTGTCCTTCTCTGATCACACTGTGGCCCCGGCTGAGCTCTACGACCGCCGTGACCTGGGACTGTCCGTCTCAGCCGAGGAGCCTGGTGCCATCCTGCCAGCTGAGGAGCAGGGCGCCCAGCTCGGGGTGGTGGTGAGTGGGGCAGGCGCCGAGGGGCTGCCGCTGCATGTGGCTCTGCACCCGCCCGAGCCCTGCCGCCGGGGCCGCCACCGTGTGCCTCTGGCCTCTGGCACCGCCTGGCTGGGGCTGCCCCCTGCCTCCACTCCAGCCCCTGCCCTCCCATCCAGCCCTGCTTGGAGCCCACCAGCCACAGAAGCCACCATGGGTGGTGAACGGCAGGCGGCAGGCAGTGTCGGGGACAACATAGGTGTGAGGGGCAAGTTTGAGCGGGCGGAGGAGGAGGCCAGGAAGGAGGACACCAAAGCCAGGGAGGAGGAGGAGGAAGAGGAGGAGGAGATGGTCCCTGCCCCTCAGCGTGTCACCGACCTAGAGCTGGGCATGTACGCCCTGCTGGGAATCTTCTGCGTGGCCATCTTCGTCTTCTTGGTCAATGGTGTGGTCTTCGTCCTGCGCTATCAGCGCAAAGAGCCTCCCGACAGTGCCACTGATCCCACCTCCCCCCAGCCCCACAACTGGGTCTGGCTGGGCACTGACCAGGAGGAACTGAGCCGCCAGCTGGACCGGCAGTCCCCTGGCCTGCCCAAGGGGGAGGGGGGCTGCCCCTGTGAGAGTGGGGGAGGAGGGGAGGCCCCTAATCTGGCCCCTGGCCCTCCTGGGGGCACCACCAGCTCCTCAAGCACCCTGGCCCGAAAGGAGGCTGGGGGGCGGCGGAAGCGAGTAGAGTTCGTGACATTTGCGCCAGCCCCTCCAGCCCAGCCACCTGAGGAGCCTGTAGGGGCCCCTGCTGTGCAGTCCATCCTTGTGGCAGGCGAGGAGGACATCCGCTGGGTGTGTGAGGACATGGGGCTGAAGGACCCTGAGGAGCTTCGCAACTACATGGAGAGGATCCGGGGCAGCTCCTGACCCTCCACAGCCACCTGGTCAGCCACCAGCTGGGGCAACAGCGGTGGAGGTCCCACCGAGCCTCTCGTCTGCCCCCCGCCGCTCGTCTGGTGCTTGGTGATCCAAGTCCCCTGCCTGGTCCCCCACAAGGACTCCCACCCAGGCCCCCTCTGCCCTGCCCCTTGTCATGGACCATGGTCGTGAGGAAGGGCTCATGCCCGTTATTTATGGGAACCATTTCATTCTAACAGAATAAACCGAGAAGGAAACCAGAGCCGGGACTGCTGCTGTCTGTCTGGTGGAGTGAAGCAAGGGGGCTGGAATGGGGTGTGTTCAGCCCCTGTCCCTGCTGAAACAGCTGTGGGAGGCTGGGCCCTGGGACACCCTCTCATAGCGTCCAGCGATCCAGACAAATAGGAGAGCCGTGACAGCCTGAATGCCAGCCAGCAGGAAGAAGTAGAGGTCCATCCGGCAATTGTTGATGTTCCCTGGGGAAAGGAGGGGTTAGATTTGGGTCAGGACAGGGATCTTCTGACTTGCACCCTGTGCCTGCCATGTCCCAGCCCTGGGGCTGGCAGCTGAGGCCATGTGGGCAGTGGTGGGATCTGAAGACGCTGGACAGATACGCGCTAATGTCTGGCTTCCTGAAGGTCTCCAGGGGTATCTACAATTCCTCTTCAGCTATTCAGAAGGGGGTGTGAAATACAAACGCCATGAGAAAGGTAACCTTTCAGCCAGAAATGGCAGAGTTCCAGAAGCAGTAAGGAGCCTTGGAGGTCCACTAAGTTCAACAGTTGGGGAAACAAAGGCCCAAGGAGGGAGGCCATGCTGTGGGTGACTGGCCAAGCCCAGACTAGAACCCCATTCTCCAAGTCTAGCCCACTTCTTGCTTCTGCCCAGAGTCAAAGCACTTAGCAGTTGCCACCTCCTTTCCAAGCCTCCCTCCACCCATGTCCCACTCCTGGGGAGGCCCCATACTCACCGAAGTCCTCAGGGCAGTGCAGCCAGCCCCCAGGCAAGGACAGCAGTGCCACTAGGCTGGAGCCCAACAGTGAGCCCACCCCCGACAGGCAGAAGAAGATGCCCATGATGGCGCCTTGCATGGAGCGCGGGGCCTCTGAGTAGGCAAACTCCAGGCCTGTGGAGAGGGAGCAGAGATGATCTCAGGGGCTGGTGCAGGTGCAGAGAACAGGCTCAGGCCCCTGCCTGCTGCCCCCACCAAGCCACCCTCCAGGCTTCCCTTGGATGCCTGTCCACTCAGTGGCAATGACAGCACCTATGCATCAATGCCGCCTTTCCCTCTGCCCTGCTCACCTGCCTCCTGGCTGAACTCCTGCACCGGGGTGCTCCATGCGCTGCCCCAGGAGCTCTGTCTCCCCTCCTCCCCTTCCTGCTAGGTCGCTCATTTCAGTGACAGCACCATCTTTACTTCCTCTCTCTCCCCACCATCTCTGCCCACCTTCAATGTCATCGTCGAATCGTTTTGATATAACCTCTGAAATCTATTCTAAATGTATGTCCTTCTCTCTGTTTCCTCTTCTCTGGGTCCAACCCCAGTCCTGGTCACTTTCTGCAAATGCCTCTTAAACTCCCCTGACTCCTGTCCTCCTCACACAGCCAGGAGCATCTGTCTAAAGCATCTCGGATGGGGTCCTTTCCCGGCCTAAAGCCCCTGGAGGGGAGGGGCACTGTTGCCTTCAGGAGAAATCCCAAAGTGCAGGCTCAGCCCACAAATTCGACACCTCCACTGCATTTCCCTTGCCCCTCCAGTCCTATCCCCCACACTTCCCAAAGGCTTGGGTCTTTGCTTATGCTGTTCCCTCAGCCTGTAAGACCCCTCCTCCTACCCACTCACCTGCCTGCCTCCCCTCCATGCTTAAGGGCTCCCACCACACTCTGCCCTGACTTCCACAGCACTCCACTGGCTCACTGTTTGCCTGACTCTCTCCCCATCTGAGTGAGCTCCCAGGGTCAGTTTTTTCATTACATCTGACCCAGCCTAGCCCTGGGCCCGCAGCTGAGGAAGCTCTTGGGTTTTTTTTTTTTTGCTGCTTGAAGGGCCTGCCCCAGCCTTGCAGCTCTAGCTCCCAGCCCAGGGAAGGGGGTTGGGAGGGTGGGGAGCGAAGGACATAGAAATCCATTATTATGACCCAGAGTACTGTGTGCTATGATAGAGAGATGAACACGGGGCGGGAAGGGAGGGCCCCTTCCTCCCAAGGACCTTGGTATTTAGGCTCAGAATTGAAGGGGAAATCAGAGTTCACCTTCAATCTAAGGTAGAGGGAATAGCAACTTCAAAGACACAGAGGGTGGAGAACCTGGCACCAGGGGAATACGTGGAGAGCTGGTGTGGGAAGTGCCTTGCTTGCCTCCAAATCCCCAGTGCCAGCGCCTGTCACAGTGGCTGACTTGAACCAGGTGCCAATACTAGATCCCAGTTGAGTGACAGAGCCCTGGTCAGAAAACACTGCCTTCCTCCATGCAGATGGGCCCTGGAGGCTGCAGCCCTGGGGCCCCTGACTTTGAGGTGCCACTGGGCAGAGCCCATCACTGGTGTAGGAGCAGGGGAGGGGATCCAGGGTACCTGGGATGCTGGCAAAAATCTCGCTGATCCCAATGAGCAGGTACTGAGGGATCTGCCACCAGATGGACAGTGGTGCTGCGTTGTACAGGACCTCCCCAATCTCCTGGGACATGGTTTGGTTGTGGTGGATGTAGTGTAAGCGCTCCATCTCCAGGACTCCTGGTGGAGGAGCAGAGGGGGATTATAGTCAGGCCCACCCCAGGCAGCTTAGCCCACAGCAGAGCTTGTACATGGCAGGGGTGGGGTGCTCATGAAGTAGCCAAAGATTAAGCATCAGGCAAGGAAAAGAATCCTGGACTCGGGGTGTGACCAGCTCTTCCCTTTTGGAATTGGCTGCTAGAAGCTCCGAGCTGAGTTTTGCACTCATTAACAACTCTCATTAATGGAGAACCTGTTATGTGCTAGGCATTTACTATGCATCCTTGCTGGTGAAAAAAGTGCAACAGGTTAAACAACCAGCCCACAGTCACACAGCTGATAAGTAGTCAGGGCTGGATTTGAGCTCTGGTATATCTGGTTTCAAAGCTGGCCTACTTTCCACGATATCACATGACTTCTCTACTGCAACGTCAAGTACTGCTGTAGTGTTTCTAACCTGGCTTTCAAATTTAATTACGTTATCTCCTTCTCCTGCGTTGCTTGGGAGATAGCTGTGCTCTAGTGGAATGAACATGGGACATGGAGTTGGGGGACCTGGGTTCCCAGCCTGGCTAGCTGTGTGACCTTGGGCAAATCACTTAACCTCTCTAGACTCAGTTCCCTTATGCAAGAAGCAGGAATAACATCCCCAGGACTATTGTGAGGATAAAATAGGACAAACTGCTTTAAGGATATAGCTGGAATAAAATCTAGTTGGGTTTTCACGCTTTCAACACAATACCATTTATGGAGGTTTCATTTCTCCAGCTCACACTTGTGATCCAGGCACACTACTGAGTGCTTTACAGACTTTATCTCCTTTAATCCTCACAACAACCCCCATCAGACTGAGTTCCACGAGGGCAGAGCCCTGCTCAGGGCCCAGATGATACCTGTCCCCATTTTAGAGACCTGGTCTCTAAAACAGGTGAGTTTAGAGACTCACCTGTTCCCCCTCAGAGACTCTAAGGAACTTCAGGGTTATAAAGTTACAAGTAAAAAGGGTTCAGGTTTGCGCAACAGTGTGAAAGACTTCTTTAGCTGCCCCCTCCCACCCCCACCCTCAACCCCCACGTTGTAACAAATGGCTCCAGATCCTTTTAAAACAAAGAAGGAAGAGAAACTTTTTTTAAGCCTTCTTTTGCCACTAAGTGGAAAATTCCTTCAACACATTTATGGAGGGCCCACATGCATGTTCATAGCAGTGAATAAAAAAGAATAACAATCCCTGCCTTCAAGGAACTTATAATTCACTGGGGAAAATATTTGTTCCTCTCTTGGCCTGAGTTTCCTCTTCTGCCAAAATGAGGGGCAGCTGGACGAGATAGGAGGGTCTCTTTCAGCTTGCACCTCCGGGAAGCCAACACGCACGCCCACTGGGAGAGGCTGAACTTGGCCCAGGCTACCACTTCAGCATCAGCCCATGGTGGAACCAGACTTCCCCAAGCCCAAAGTTCAGCCCCCTGCCCCACACCGCTCTGCACACCTGCCACAATGACGGAGGTAAAACCAAAGAACATCCCCAGAGCCATCTTCTGCAGAGCAGATGGAAGCAGCTTGCACCGCAGCAGCAGAGGGTCGATCAAGCGGTCCTTCAGAGGGACCAGAATCAGCACCACCACGACGTTGGCCAGGAGGAGCCAGGCTTCCGGGATCTGGGCGGGAGGAAGTCAAGAGAGGCAGGCTAGCAGCGTGGAAGGAGCCTGGCTGCAGTCAGGAGACCTGGACTCTAGACTGGCCCTGAGTGACCCAGGGGTCCCGCTCCTTCCCCTCTCTGGAACTCACATTCCTCAGTTGTGTAGCCAGGGAGTGGGAGTATATAGAGATGGCAGATAGGTTCCTCTTGTATTCTAACTTTTATCAGTTGGTAGTGGCTGATTACGGAACATTTATGGGCTCAGCATAAAAAAAGTCATGATTGACTAGTGATGTCTGCCATAGGCATGGAAATGGAGTACAATGGCAAATTTCTCATTTATCTGCCAGCTCTGTAGATCATTCATTTCTTGAGTCTCTGAAATGCCAAGGAACTGGTTTAGAAAGCTCTGGGAAAGGCAGAGATCTAGGTATCTAAGGGTCCCAGAGAAACAGGAGACAAGGAAGAGTTGAAAAGGGACCTGAGTGTGCTTAATCTGAGGCTGCAGATTCGGCAGCGAGGCCTGCTTCAGAGCGGCAGCATGGCGGTGTGCAGCCGGCCTGAATTCCTTCAAGCAGGTGAGCGTCTTGGCAGGATCCCTGCGCTGTGACACAAGTTCTCCCACCCTCCAGGTGCTTTTCCTGTATCCCAAGGTTGCCTTGCAGCCAGGAAAGGGGAGTGTGAAGGCAGTTTCATTTGCTCCTCTTCTCAGAGGAAGCTGCTACCTGGCCTGAACTGGGTGCTGAACACATGCTTTATCTCTCACCGTATAGCTGCTGCCCTGGGCTCTCAGGGCCATGGAGATGTTGGACGGGTTGGCTGGGAAAATGTTTGGGATGTGGAGGTGAAGACCCTGCAGGACGTAGGTGGACTGCATCTGCCAAGAGAGACGGGGATGAGCCTGGAACAGAACTGGCCGTGCCCCCTCCCAGCTCCCAGGTGGCATTCCTCAGCCAGAGCATAGGGCAGCGGGGCAGCTGTCCCCTCTCCCAGTCTCAGGGAGATAGTCACCTTCCCGCCCTCCTTTCTCCTGCATAGCCGGGCTGAGCAGGGAGCTTCCTGCACTCTGCTCTCAGGCCTGTAGGCAGTGCGTGCGGCCTTGTCCCGGAGCCCAGGCACAGCTGGTCTGACTCGTATTTGTGTCCCCAGGGCCCAGCACAGGGTAAGCATGGATAAATGTTTGTTGAAATGGGAAAGGTAACGGCTGCCCCCGCAGGGAGCTCTCATCTCACACTGAAACCAAGCTGAGTCCCACAGGTTGACGTAAGCACTGCATAGACATGGACTTGCCGGAATGGCTCTGGACACAGCTGCAGGAGCAGGGCCCAGGGGCCACGTCCCATACCAGGCATTGCCCCTTTAGTTGCTACATAATGGAGTAGGATCCAGGAGACTCCCACCGGAAGCGCCAGGGCAGGGGAGGGCATGTGGGCTGCTCAGGGCAGCAGCCATTTACCAACTGGTATGGAAAGAAGTCAGTATCCGATTGGTATGACTGAGAATCAGCCATGGACACCCTCCCACCACAAGCCGCTGTCTCATCATAGACATACTCTGTGTGCCCCTAAGTAGCAGGCTGGGAGCTCCAACAAATGTTCCTGTGAATGGGACATGAAAGGCAATGATCTTATGGCCTGGGGGCTAGCATTAAGCTGCTGCCCACCCTCCTAACAATCACACACACACACACACACACACACACACACACACACACACACCACTGACCTCCCCACTGGGAGTAATACGGTGAGTGGGAGGCAATAGTTCTCAACTCTGAGTGTCAGTATCATCTGAAAAGTTTCTTAAACTAGATACTTCCCCAGCAATTCTGATTCAATAGCCTAGGGTCGGACTTGGAATCTGTTTTTAAAACACAGCATATTTTTAAAAGCTCTGCCGGTGATTCTGAAGCACAGCCAGGTTGGGGAACCACCGTTGCAAAGTACCCACTTTTGTGAGCTTGCCCCTGACCTGCCTGCCGTGGGGCCTTGGGTGACTGACACAACTTCTCTAGGCCTCAGCTACCAAGTCGGACAATCTGAATGCGGCAGAGCTGGAAAAGCCTCTCATTTAAGCCACCCGTCGTACATGTGAGGAAACAGGCCCAGAGAGATGAGGTGACTTATTCAAGGACCTAGCCTGGCACAAAGCCATCCCAGTAATTCAATTCCCGCAGGTGGTGTAGCAGGAGGAAGGCGTCTCCAGAGTTCCTCTTACCACACCACGCGAGGGAGTTGGATTGCTGAGATGGCTTTGTGCCAGGCCCCATGCTGGCTGGTACGGGGCAGCACCTCACTTTATTCCCAGACTTTCTCCCTTTCCACATGCCCTGGGCCTCTATGATGAGAACCAAAGCCATTCAGGTGGTGAGTGGGGAGCCAGGCCCCCAGAGAAAAAGGGGAGGGGTGCTCACCTGAAAGTAGACCATCCAGTAGGGCACCAGGGTCACCATGACGGGCAAGATCTTCACCAGCACCTGGAAGTTGGCGATGTCCTCTTGCGGGGAAGCCCCAGGCTGGGGAGACCTCTGGTCAGGCAGCAGGCGGGCACCTTGATGGTCTCTGTGGGACCCCAGGGACAGCAGATAAAACAGCAGTCGAGGCTTGGCTTGGTGGCTCACGCCTGTAATCCCAGCACTTTGGGAGGCTAAGGCGGGTGGATCACCTGAGGTCAGGAGTTCAAGACCAGTCTGGCCAACATGGTGAAACCCTGTCTCTACTAAAAATACAAAAAGTAGCCAGGCTGTTTTGGTGTGCACCTGTAGTCCCAACCCAGGAGGCTGAGACAGGAGAGTTGCTTGAACCTGGGAGGCGGACGTTGCAGTGAGCCAAGATTGTGCCACTGCACTCCAGCCTGGGCAACAGAGCCAGACTCCCTCTCAAAAAACAAGCAAACAAACAAACACAGCAGCCATAATCTTTCCCACGGCCTCGGCCACCGTTTTCACTCCCACCATCACCCTGTAATTTAATCCTCCTTTCAGTATCAGCATGTCCCTGAAATCAGTGCCCTCATCTCCTCCACCCCACCTTCGCCATCATCACCACCATCGCCAAGGCCAGCATCCTTACTATCATCACCTTTAGTAAGGTGGCTGCTGTCAGCAGAATCATCCTCTCCACAGTTTCCATTCCCATCACCATCACTCTTTTTCAGTGTTGGCACCACCACTGCCAATATTATTCTATCCTCTCTTTTGTTGCAAACGTGCCTAGCCAAGACCCATTCCACTCTAGAGCTGTGGCCCCTCTGGGTCCTGAGGGAAGTAAGACCAGAGACTGTGGAAAACAGTCTGGAGGGATTTTTTGGCTCGTAGCATCAATTTGCCACAGGAACCAGGGGAGTCCCAGTCCAAGCCTGACTGAGAGCGAGAGACGCTGTCACAGATTTGATACACCAAAATTCCCCCCACTTGCTGTCTCAAGTCCATCCTCCTCAACAGTCAACATGACAACCCTCTCCCTCCACGATAAGGCATAGAGAGTGGAGAGGTGGGGGTAGAGGGAACATCAGTCGGCGACAGGATTGATCAATCACTGCTGCAACCTTTACCCTTTGCCCTTTGTCCTGAGAGCTTTCTGACCTCTTTTTGTCCAAGAGCCTTGCATCGTCCTTTGAGATTCCAAAAGGGACAATACTAGTGTGGTCATCTTCAAAGACAGTCACTGTCAACCCCACCCTTCCCAGCGTGTGCTGCCATGTTGCCACCAACAGGCAGAGTTTACTTTTCCTGCCATTGTTTCCCTGCCGGCCCTGTGAGGCCTTTGACCTGTTAGAATGAAGCAGAAGTGGTGGTCTGGAACTTCAGCGCCTCTTAAGGGCCTTAAGAAGACCTGTAACTTCTGCTTTCTTCCCTCTTCTGCATTCTTGGAATGCTCCCTCCTCCTGCAACCCTCACAAGATGCTGTGAGAAGTTCAAGCCACACGGTAAGACCACATGAAGGGGAACCAAGGTGCTCTGGTCCACATAGTCCCAGCTGAGTTCCCAGCCAACAGCCCACATTGACCGCCAGCCATGTAAGTGAGCAGACTCAGATGTTCCAGCCCTTTCCAGGTCCCAAATGACTGCAACCCCAGTGCCATCATGAGAAACAGAACTGCCCTACTGAGCCCAGTCACTCAGAACTGGGAGAGGAGATAACAAGGTCATTTAAATCAGTAAGATCTGGTGTGGTTTGTTAGGCAGTGATAGATCATGAAAACCACCACACTTCTTGGCTCCCGACAACTTACAAATCTCTAGCAATATGCCAGATTGGGGAAACCATGTTCTTCACCTTTTTCATCTAGATCCTATTGACAGGAGCTATAACTGGTTGCAAGGTCTGGAGACAGATTTGCTTAGCATAAGTAGACAGTTAATTTAGGAAGGCGAGGAGCAAAAGGAAGCCATGGGACCTAAGGTCATTCAGAACCTTCCTCCCTTGGATGTCAGCTAATGGGGAGGGAGCGAGTTTGGTCGATTTCCTAAGACGCTGTGATGGTTAGTAATAGGGTAATGTGGAATTATTCACATTATATCCCAACAGCCTTCACTGGAACCATCATCCCTCATCCCCTCCTTTAATGCCATTGTCATCCCCATTGCCAATGTTTGTGTCTTCAGTGTAGATACCAATGCCATCATCCTTATCCTTACTACCATCTTCACTGTCAAGACCCCGATCATCCTCACACTTCCTTTTCTTTCTTCTTTCTTCCTTTCTTTTTTTTTTTTTTTTTCTGTTCTGTCACCCAGGTTGGAGTGCAGTGGCACCATCATGGCTCACTCCAGCCTCAACCTCCTGGACTCGATTGATCCTTCTATGTCAGCCTCCCGAGTAGCTGAGACCACAGGCACACGCCACCACACCCCACTCATTTTTGTAATTTTTTTGTAGAGATGAGTTTCACCATGTTGCCCAGGCTGGCCTCAAATTCCCGGGCTCAAGAGAGCCGCCAGCTTCAGCTTCCCAAAGTGCTTAGAGAGATAGCCACTGCCCCCAGCCCCATCCTCACACATTCTATACGTAGATGGCCACCAATAATACCACCACCACCACCACCACTACCTTGACCTCCGTCCTCAGTCACAGTGGGCAGCTCTGGCCCACTGGAGAGCAGATCATCATAAAAAGCTATCACTGTAGCTGAACCAGAACATCTGCAATCCAGACCATCCCTCCCCAGAAGCAGTCCAGTGCTTCTCCAAGCTTGGAGGCTCCTGGCACCCAGAGCCCCTCCTTACCTGGCCAAGTGTCGTTGCCACAGCTGGGGGCAGCAGTTTTGGAGAGCGAGCTTAAGCATAGAGGACACTTGGCTGCCCATGGGGGGCTTGGTGATGAAGACAGGGGTGGCAAAGAGGAAGATAAAAAATGCCAGGCCCACACAGCCCACAGGGATGCTGTAGCCCAGCAGGAAACTGATGTTCTGCTGAATAAAAGCCACCACCAGCAGCGACAGCACAGCACCCAGGTTGATGCTCCAGTAAAACCAGTTGAAGAAGCGGCGGGTGGCGTCGCGGCCGAGATCCATCACCTGCCATTCAGGAAGGGTTGAGAGTGAGGGCCAAAGGGGTTCGGGGCACTCTCTGTACCCTACCCCTCCCTCGTACAGAGACACTTCTTGGGGTCAGTGGGTGGTGGGCGTTCCGACACTTTCCTAGTCTCTGATCACTAAACAGATACTCAGTAAATATTTGCTGAATGAATGAATGAATCCTTCTCTTGGGAGTCACTTGCTAAAGATCAGGACATTTGGCCCAGCTGCTTTTGCATACCCATGACACACATTGCTTTTTTATTGTCGCAGAGGAACACATACAACAGATGTCTCGGATGCCACTTGTTCATTTCTGGTTGATTTATCCCTTTGTCTTTGACTGAGCAACCTACACTATTCATTACTTCTGTAATCAGAAAAAAGCCAATAAAGATCTCAGTTTTGTTGCACATTATTAAAAATGTTGTATGCATATTATTGGAAGAGCAGAAGTCTGAGTGAGAATTTCCTCTGCAATTCAGAGAGGCAAGGAGAGAAACCTATTGTGACTCATCCTTTCACCCAATTTGTCCCTCTGATATGCGACAGAGGTGGTCCCAGGCACAGCCCCAAGAGTGAGTTCTGGCCTGGTGAAAAAAGCATTTTTTTTTTTCAGGCCTCCCAGCAAGGTTAGATGGGCTGAAAATCTTTACCCAGGATTTGGATCAATCAGCAACAGCCAGGCCCCAGGCCCCTTCTGGTCTGTTGGCTCCAGTTAGCTGCACTGGCTGCTCCCAAACCTCCTAGACCCAGGTCCCAGATTCTGACTCAGCAGGTCTGGGACAGGACCTGGGTATCTGCATTTTTAAAAAAAGCAGTGAGGACTAGGGGCCGTTTCAATGGAGAGAATAAATGCTTCTCTACATTGCTAAACCAGTCACCCTTTTGATATCCCTGCAAATCTCAGGATCCGTTACTGCCTTTCACCTAGAGATTTAAATTTCCACTAGCTGGGGAGATTTTGTCAAACTTTACTTTCTGTAGTTGCACTGAGGAAAATATAAGTATTTATTTTTCCTTTTTCAAAAGTGAAATTATAGTCCACATGGATGCACTTAAAACCACATTCCATTGGAGATTCTGGGGGTCCTCTTGGCAATGGGAAGGGAGGGGCATGCCAACTCCCTGATAATTCTCGCTCTAGACTTTCAAGTAGAAAATTGAATAGGTCCCATTAGAAGCAGCCGCTTCCATTTATTAATTGGAAGTAAATGAATATGACTATTGTAACTCTAAGGGGGAAGACCAGGAAGCCCATTCAGGATATAAATGAGTTCTTTTAGAATGAGCAGACACTTTGTCAAGAGTGATGGATGGCCCTTTCTGAAATCAGCAAGTGTGTGAAACACGCAGCTCCTGGGGTATAGCTATTGCCAGATGGTGCCAGTCCCACCCACCCCCACATCCCCCGTCTGACTGCCCCCCTGAATTCTGCAGCAGCTTCCTGCCTGTTGTGAAGTACCCGCTCTTGTTAACCCATACGCTGTCTACACTGCAGCCAGAGTCATTTTTGAAGACCTCAAATCCAGTGATGTGCATTCCTGCCTCAAACCATTTCGGTGTTTCTGCACTGTCCTAGGGATCAGGTCCCGACTTCATGAGGCAGCCTTGTGGCCTGCCTTTGCTCCACCCAAAGTTCATGCCCAGCCAAGGGGAGAATGTACAGGAGCTTCTATCACTATTGGTGCCACGGGAGGCTCTGCTCAGTGGCCTGGCCTCCAGAAGATCAATTCTGCCACAGGAGGTACTGGATGGGTGAGGCTCTCTGGAGGTCAACAGGGTCAAGGACACAGGTTAAGGGTACTGGGTTGGGGGTGCTAGTGGGATATCAACGAAATAACAGGATTAAAGGAAGATGAGAGATTCCCACTGACAAATATTGGGGGTCTCTAAGTCTGAAGGAATGTCAACAACAAGTAAGAAATGGCCAGGGTTGGCCGGTCGCAGTGGCTCACGCCTGTAATCTCAGCACTTTGAGAGGCTGAGGCAGGTGGATCACCTGAGGTCAGGAGTCAAGACCAGCCTGGCCAACATGGCAAAACCACATCTCTACTAAAAAAATACCAAAATTAGCCAATGTGGTGGTGGGCATCTACAATCCCAGCTACTTGGGAGACTGAGGCAGGGAGAATTGCTTGAACCCGGGAGGAGAGGTTGCAGTGAGCTGAAATCGCACCACTGCACTCCAGCCTGGGCAACAGAGCGAGACTCCATCTCAAAAAAAAAAAAGATAGAAAGAAAAAGAAATGGCCAGGGTTGTCCTGGGGGCACGAAGTCATCATCAAAGGATCCTAAACAAGCTGGACAAGTGACTCCTTGCCAAGGACACTGGAAACTGCTTAGGTGCTGAATTGTGGGTGCTAACTGGATGAAATGATCCTTTTGAAAAATGTCCCCTTTATGAGTATAATATATGCAATCACAGAACATTTGAAAAACTGAGACAATTAAGAAGAAAGTGCAATGAGTCCAGTGGCCTGATCATACTACTGTGACAATGTTTCTCCCGTTTCCTTTCATTGACATCTCGTCTTTCCACATGGCTGCAGTCCTATCTGTATGCAGTCCTGCATCTGGCTTTTGCTCATATACACCATATGTAGTTATTTTAATAATATTACATTTTAGTCTAAAGTATTGTCTGATATTACACTGGGAACAGCTATCAAAATATAGCTGTGTTGTTGGGCATTTACTCATTCATTTAGCAAATAATTATTAAATTTCTTCTACGTGCCATGCTCTGTCCAAGGGGGAATGGAGAAAGGCTCAGAGGTTGAGCTAAGGGAGAAGACCAGGCAGCCCATTCGGGATATAAATAAGTTCTTGCCCATGCGCCTTCAGCTAGTGACGGGCAGAGCTGGGATCTGAGCAAGTCGGCCTGACAACCTCCAGCACTGCTGGTAGGAAGAGGCTGGCTCGATCCTGCCCTGCCTGCACATCCCCATAACACACAGAGGAGGCTCATGGTAGGACCTGGAGTCCAGCTGCCCTTACTCGACTGCTTGACCCTCCATGCCACCTTGGACGAGTTAATGAATGCCATGAAACCTCTCAGTGTCTTTCTCTGTAAAATGGGCAGAATACTTCCTACCTCCTGGGTGGTGAAGAGTATTAAATCAGTTAAACAGTGAAAGTGCTTAGCATAGGGCCTACAAGTAGCTCAAAGAAGACCAACCCTTCCGGCGTGGTGGCTTATGCCTGTAATCCCAGCACTTTGGGAGGCGGAGGCAGGTGGATCATCTGAGGTCAGGAGTTAGACCAACATGGTGAAACTCCATCTCTACTTTAAAAAAAAAAAAAAATTAGCTGGGCCTGGTGGCAGGCCCCTGTAATCCCAGCTACTTTGGAGGCTAAGGAGGGAGAATCGCTTGAACCCGGGAGGCTGAGGTTGCAGTGAGCTGAGATCGCGCCATTGCCCTGCAGCCTGGGCGACAGAGTGAAACCCCGTCTCAAAAAATAAAACCAACCAACAAACAAAAATAACCATGGTTATTCCCACTGCGGTTGCCATCGGTTCTGCAAGGGCTAGCACCCCTCTTCTTTCAAATCAGGAAACTAGGCGCAGGCAGGGGACATGGTTTGTCCCAGGTCACGCTGGGGGTCAGCCCTCCTTCCCTCCACACCCGCCGGAATCGGCCGGGGCAGGCCTCCTGCCACTCACCTGGTCGGCACCGAAGGAGGTGAGGTTGCTCCGGACGGAGCTGGCGGCCAGGGCGATGAGCAGCAGCCCCGCGTAGAGGACGGGCGCGCAGTAGGGGCTGGGCGAGGCGCGCGGGCAGTCGGGCGAGGGGCAGGCGGGTCCCAGCGGCGACGCGGGCATCTCTCCGCAGAAGGAGCTGCGGCCGTCGGGGAAGGCGGTGGCGGGCAGCAGGCCCGAGGCGGCCAGGTAGAGCAGCAGGCTGAGCGCGACCGCGCGGTAGCGGCCCAGGTACACGTCGGCCAGCCAGCCGCCCACGGGCGCCAACAGGTAGGAGGCGCCCAGGAATACCAGCGCGGCGCGCGACGCCTGCTCGCCCGCCCAGTTGAAGTTGGTGCTGTTTAGGTAGAGCACGAGGTTGGCAGTGATGCCGAAGAAGGCGGCGCGCTCCAGCATCTCCACTAGCAGCACCGCCGCGCCCGCCGCCCGCCGCCACCGTCGAGGGCCCTGCACGCCGCGAGGCAGCAGCGGCCGGCGCTCCCCGGGCACGCGGGGCTGCTCCCGGGTGCGCGGCGCGGGCATCCTGGCTCCGGGCTGGGCCCCCCTCGGCTCTCCTCTCCCCGCCTCAGAGCCCTGCACTCCTGCCCCCGGGCCTCGGCCCTCTCCCCCACCCAACTGGCTGGCCCTCCTTTCTCACCGCTTTGGCCCACCCTTCCCTCCTGTCCCCTCTCCCTTTCTTGCCTTACCCTTCCTGTTCCTCCGCTCACTACCCGGACTCTACTACCTAATTTTCAACTCCTTCCCCTACCCCTAAACCTTCCTCCCCGTGCCTCCCCTGCAGCTGTTTCTCCCTAACTCTCCCCTCTCCTCCCTCCACCTTGACCCTTCCTCCCCCTCCCCTTGTTCACACTGCGACCCTCCCTGCTCCACTTCGCTGCCCCTCCGCCTCCCTTTCCTCCTCCCCGTTTGTTGCCCCTTCCTGTTGTCCCCTCTCCTTATGACTCCCGGCCTGCCCTGGGGTGGGCTGGGGGCTCCTTCTGCCCCAGTTACCCTGCTGCCCCTGCTGTCTTCTCCACCTCCTCCCTGTTCCCCTCACCCCCACTGCCTCCACTCCCCTCCCAGTCCCCTGCAGCCCTCCCACCAGGCTCAGCTTGAGAAACTCTGGGCTCCCCTCGCTTCCCCTTTCACTGGCCCTATCCGCAGTCGCCTGCCTGCATCACATGGCGCAACTGGGTGTTTAGGAGAAGTGAAAGCCTGGGTCACAGGGCTCCTGCCCTGTCAGCTTTCTAAAAAGCTCCCTCCTCCTCTACCTCTGCCTGCTACCCCAGACCCCCTCTGCTGGCCTCCCTAGAGCCAGGAGGAATTTTTTCTTTCAGTTTCATTTCTCGCCAGGATCCCACTTTTGCTTTATCCTCTTCCAATCAAACTCCAAGGCGCCACGAGTAGAAGGAAGTGGAAAGGCTGCCTGCATCATTTGGTCACACTCAGTCACTTCACAGATGCAGAGACTGAGACCCAGTGGGGCTAGGGCAGGAAGGTGGAGAAAGACTGGTTCCTGGTGACTGAACTAGGGGTGAAGCCCTGCCCGGGCTCCTGAGTGGCGGGGAAATTCACAGTGCAATTCGGATTGCGCAGAGGCTGCTGTAAGGAAGGAAGTGGGGACACTTTCCACAAGCCTGCGGGCCATAGAGCACCACAAGTGAGTCGGGATTGAGAGGGACACTGACCTCAGACTAAATCAGAGTCAGCCTCAGCACTCCTAAGAACCAGCCCCACCCTGACCTAGGAGCCCAAGGGGATCTGGCCTCTGCTCTCCTCTGACCTCATCTCAGCCCCATGTTCACTCGAGTCCAGCCAGCTGGCCTCCCAGGTTTCCCTCCCATGCTAAGCTCCTCCCTGCCTCAGGACCTTTGTCTTTGCTGACCCCTCTGCCATAACTGCTCCCCTCCAGATCCTTGCATGGCTGGCTGCTTCTCTTTATTGAGGTTTCAGCAGATATGTCTCCTTTGTAGGGACCTTCCCTGATTTTCCCATCTAAGCAGTTGCCCACTGGATTCTCAGCATCCTCCATCACATTGTCTTGTTTTAATGTCTTCAGAGCACATACTGCTTGTTCAGTTACCACCAGTAGAATAGGCCCTCCATCAGATCAGAGACGCTTTCTAACTTTTCACTGTTTTATTCTCAATGGCTGCCCAGTACTTGGCAAACAGTAGGTGCTCAATAAGTATTGGCTGAATCAATGAATAGAAAGAGTGTCCCAAGGCAAAATTCGTACGAATAATATCAGGAAGGCTAAAAGCTAAATAAACTGAGTCTCACAAAAGCTATAGATACCAGCAAAAAAAAAAAAAAAAAAAGCGCTATAGGTACTAGCAAAAAAGTGAGGGTTTTTTTGTTGTTGTTGTTTGTTTGTTTTGAGACGAAGTCTTGCTCTGTTGCCCAGGCTGCAGTGCAGTGGCACAATCTTGGCTCACTGCAACCCCTGCTTCCCGAGTTCAAGCGATTCTCCTGCCTCAGTCTCCTGAGTAACTGGGATTACAAGTGCATGCCATCATGCCCGGCTAATTTTTGTATTTTCAGTAGAGATAGGATTTCACCACATTGGTCAGGCTGGTTTCTAATCCCTGACCTCGTGATCCACCCACTTTGGCCTCCCAAAGTCCTGGGATTACAGGCGTGAGCCACCGTAAGTTTTTAACATGTTAGAGAAGCCAGGCCGAGAGGATGGTGAGAAAACAGAGCTCTCCACCCCAGGTCTTCCTTCAGTTGCTGTGGTCAGGACCACGTGCTCTCCTGAGGTGGGCAGAGCCTGGAGGTGAGAAGAGGAGGCTTCAGTGGAGCTGCACCACCCCTCGACTTGGAGGAAGCTTAGGTCACCAGCTGTGACGGTATGGTGACGAAGTTCGGATCACATCAGATCCAGTTCCTTCCTCTCTTGGCAAGATCGCTAGGCTGGCAGATGAGCTCAGACTCAGCCCAGAGAGCTGAGTCTTACCCAGACAGCTGAGAGAGTGCTGGCCTGCTGCCAGTGATGTTCAGGGGGTGGTAGATGAAGGGAAAGGCTTCTAAAAGCAGTGTGGCCTGCAGAGAAAAACTCAGGAGAGGAAAGCAGCGGAGAAAAGAGGAGTACAGCATCTTTTTTTTTTTTTCTCTGAGACAGAGTCATGCTCTGTCGGCCAGCCTGAAGTGCAGTGGCATGATCTCAGCTCGCTGCAACCTCTGCCTCCCAGGCTCAAGCAGTTCTCCTGCCTCAGCCTCCTGAGTAGCTGAAATTACAGGCATGTGCCACCACACCTAGCTAATTTTTGTATTTTTTAGTAGATACGGGGTTTCACCATGTTGGCCATGCTGGTCTTGAATGCCTGACCTCAGATAATCCGCCCGCTTCTGCCTCCCAAAGTGCTGGGATTACAGGGTGAGCTACTGCACCCTGCCCAGCGTCTTTCTTACTGCCCAGCCTCCATCTCCAAGGTACAAGGGGGCCAGGGCCTGGGCTAGTTCACTGGAGAAAGTCCCAGGGACATGTTTAGCTGGGGAGAAGGTAGGGGTGACTTGCCTCTTGCAGATAGGGGAAGTAATGTTCCAAAAGTAGACATGACTGTCACCCATGGCACGAGTCACCACACTGATGATCAGTGGGAGGGAGCTGGAGAGCAGAATCTTAGAACTGAGGAGCCCCAGAGCTGGTGGGCCATGGCCGTGACCCACAGACCTATGTAGTTTGGCTCTGATAGTGTTTAGTCACGTGATGTTGAGTTTTTATTGTAGCCTTTGTTATTGTTTCTCTCTCTCTTTTTTTTTTTTTTTGAAATGGAGTCTCACTCTGTCACCCAGACTGGAGGCTGGAATGCAGTGGGGTGAGCTCGGCTCACTGCAACCTCCGCATCCTGGGTCCAGGTGATTCTCGTGCCTCAGACTCCCAAGTAGCTGGGACTACAGGTGCCTGCCACCACGCCCAGCTAATTTTTGTAATTTTAGTAGAGACGGGGTTTCGCCATGGTGGCCAGGCTGGTCTCAAACTCCTGACCTCAAGTGATCCACCTACCTCGGCCTCCCAGAGTGCTGGGATTACAGTCATGAGCCACTGTGCCCAGCCATATTGTTTTTTAATTTAAAAACATTTTTGAAGTTTTAGTTATCTCCTTAAAAATTCAGAAGTATTGGCCGGGCGTGGTGGTTTATGCCTGTAATTCCAGCACTTTGGGAGGCCGAGGCGGGTGGATCGCCTGAGGTCAGGAATTCGAGACCAGCCTGACCAACATGGAGAAACCCCATCTCTTCTAAAAATACAAAATTAGCCGAGCATGGTGGCGCATGTCTGCAATCCTAGCTACTCGGGAGGCTGAGGCAAGAGAATCGCTTGAACCCAGGAAGCGGAGGTTGCAGTGAGCTGAGATTGCGCCATTGCTCTCCAGCCTGGGCGACAAGAGCGAAACTCTATCTCAAAAAAAATAAAAAATAAAATAAAAATAAATCAGAAGTATTGGCATGAAGATCCAGACTTTTGGCTACTCCTGAAATTGCAGAGGGTCTGGCATCTCTGGGCCTGCATGCCCACCGAGAGCCAAGGGCAGCAACGCTGTCTGGTGTAGTGGCATGCTGAGGTGCCCCTGCAGATGCCTTGGTTGGAGGCTGGTGAAAATGAGCCTTTTTACCTGTGCATCTAACACAGCTATTGTTGAGTGTGAGAAGCACAGGTGCTGCATCATTAGTGAGCATTCTTAGATCACAATGAGGATGTTAGGTGAAGTGGCTTCTCGAGTCTCCTAGATTCTCCTGATGGCACTCTGCCAGGGCAGGGTGAGCGACGTCGGATTTTAGGAAGTTCAAAAGTAGGACTTGACTAACCTCTGAGGCCTCCAGCTCTACCTTTTAAAACCCAGCACGATTACTTTATGTGGTTGAAAAAAATGAAGCAATGAAACTTTGATCCAACTTTCACTTTCCAGGTACAATGTCTTAGTAATGCCCTGGCACCATCCTGCTACACTGCCCATAGGTTTTATAGTCACAGGTGAGCATCAAATACGCACAGCCTCATCAAGACTCTGCAAGGAGGACCGAGAGGTGGCCCCTGCATTTGAGGCAAGGTTATCCCCCAGATCTAGCCAAGGTCTGCCTCACACCTGCAGAACAATTTGGATTTCTCTTATACCTGGCCAACATACTCTCTACACCTATAAGGTGATTCTGGGCTTGACAATAGGTGGAATTTAAAAATTGAGCCACCTGGATAAAAGCATAACAGCCACAGAATGAGGAGAGGTAAAGCAGAGGGAAGGACAGTGACAGAATGAGGAATTTTTGGACTGCTATGCAGGCATTCATCCACAGCAGCTTCTTGTGCTGCAGTGGCCAATCTCAACATCCTGCTCACGCCAGGGTGGTCAGTCCCAGCATGCCCCAGTGTGTAGCAGGTGCACCAGGAATTGCAGGTAACCTACCACTGAATTGTCCACACATCGTTCCCATTTCCGATGGAGACACGTGGCTGCCCGTGGAATATCATTTACTTGTGGTGCAGCAGGACAAGGTTGAGAACTGCTGTTTGGCTCCATGCCCATGACTACCAGGACAGCTAGGTGCCTTGAAAGGAGCTGGACAAAGCAGACACCTTTCCAAGCCTATGGGGCCAGAATGAATCAGCAGGACATTCCCAAGGCCACAGCTGAGGATGAGACATAGACTGTGGACTGGCCTGTGGAAGGCCATGGCCCCCAGTGGGGAGGATGACAGTAGAGGATGCATCCTCATATTGTCTTCCCTGTCCCTTAGCATCTGGGAGGAGTGAGGCCATCCACAGACTGAGATCTGGAGGGGGAGGTAACATTTTGCCGAAGATAGCTTTTTCTTTTTATATCATTTTATTAAGTGTTCATTCTCACCAACCTTTTAGAAAACTGACTGTGGTCATGCCTGCCCCCTGTTGCAGATATCCCCAAGGGTCCTGCCCCTAAGTTCCACTGATGTTGTCTGGCCACTGTCTTTTGTGTCCACCCATCTCTCTCTCATCCCCACAACACTGCCCTGTTTGGGCAGCCAGCATTCCCTTCCTGGACCACTGAAGTAAGACCTTTCGGTTCACATTCAGCACTGAAGCCAGCGTGCTTAAAACCCTGCAAGGGCACCCTCCTGGTTCTGGATTTTCCGGGACAAAGTCTCAACATCTTTGTCCAACTTTGCAGGCCCTTCAGGATTAACCTCTTCCAGACCAACTCCTAAGTTCCTCTCTGACCGCTGTCTCTCCGTGTCTCCTGCTCCCACCCTGCCTTCAGCCACAGTCAGCTTCCAGCTGCCTTTCATCTGGAACTTGGCACAAGTTGCTCCTCCAGCCTAGAACTTTCCATGACTCATGCATACTGATCCCTCAGGACTTGACCCAGATGTCACCTCTTCTGAGTAGTCTCCCCTGATTTCTCAAGGCTGGGATCCTGTGTTAGTCTGTTCTTGCATGGCTATAAAGAAATGCCTGAGGCTGAGTAATTATAAAGAAAAGAGGTGCTGGGCATGGTGGCTCATGCCTGTGATCTCAGCATTTTGGGAAGCCGAAGCGGGTAGATCACAAGGTCAGGAGTTCACAGCCAGCCTGGCCAACATAGTGAAACTCCATCTCTACTAAAAATACAAAAACTAGCCGGGTGTGGTGACGGGTACCTGTAATCCCACCTACTCAGGAGGCTGAGGCAGGAGAATTGCTTGAATCTGGGAGGTGGAGGTAAGAGTGAGCCAAGATTGTGCTACTGTGCTCCAGCCTGGGAGACAGAGCAAGACTCTGTTTAAAAAAAAAGAAGAAGAAGAAAAAGAAAAAAAGATTTAATTGGCTCATGGTTCTGCAGGCTGCACAAGAAGTATAGTGCCAGCATCTGCTTTTGGTGAGGCCTCAGGAAGCTTGTAATCATGATGGAAGGCAAAGGAGGGGAGCCAGCATGTCACATGGCAAGAAAGAGAGCAAGAGAGATAAGGGGGGGGCCAGAGTCTTTCAAACAACCAGATCTCCCACAGACTAACAGGGCAAGAACTCCCTGTTACCATAAGGGATGGGGATGGTGATAAGCCATTCATAAAGATCTGCCACAGTGGTCCAGTCACCTCCTGTCAGACCCGCCTCCAAAACTGGGGATTACATTTCAGCATGAGATTAGGAGGGACAAACATCCAGACTGTCTCAGTTCTCCCTTATCATCCCTCGTGGCAACTCATGTCACACGGGCCTGCTTACTTCCCTGTTTCTCCCATTGGACTAGTGACTTTTTGAGGACAGGGCTCTTGTTTTCTGCCTCTCTGTTTCCTGGCACCATGCCTGGTACCTAGAGGTCACATGGTCTCCAAGGGAATACTCTGGAGTTAGGTCACCAGAGGAAGGACCCTGGCTTGACCTCTTAAGAGCTGTGTGATCTTCAGCAATTACTTAACTTCTTCAGTTTCTTTATCTGAGAAATGGAGGAGAAAAATTATACTTAACTTAGAGGGGTTTTGTTGAGTATCAAAAAGAGATAACCCAGCATGGTGGCTGGCATAGAGTAAAGGCTCAAGAAATGTCTGTACCTGCCAGGCGTGGTGGCTCATGCCTATAATCCCAGAGCTTTGGGAGACCAGGGTGGGAGGATCGCTTGAGCCCAGGAGATTGAGATCAGCCTGGGCAACGTGGCAAAACTCCATCTCAGGCCTGGTATGGTGGCTCATGCCTGCAAACCCAGCACTTTGGGAGGCCGGGGAGGGTGGATCATCTGAGGTCAGGAGTTCGAGATCGGTCTGACCAATATGGTGAAACCCCTTCTCTACTAAATACGAAAATTAGCTGGGAGTCGTGGTGTGCGCCTGTAATCCCAGCTATTCAGGAGGCTGAGACAGGAGAATCGCTTGAACTCAGGAGGCGGAGGTTGCAATGAGCTGAGACGCGCCGCTGCACTCCAGCCTGGGCGACAGAACAAGATTCCATCTCAAAAAATAAGATAAAATAAAAAATCCATCTCTACAAAAAATTTAAAAATTAGCCGGGCAGGAGGCTGAGATGGGGGGATCGCTTGAGCCTGGGTGGTCAAGGTTGCATTGAGCCATGATTGTGCCATTGCATTTCAGCCTGGGTGACAAAGCAAGACCCTGGAGGCAGAGAGAGAGAGAGAGGAAATAACTGCACCATTATTAATTAATAAATAAATTGAGAATGCTCACGATGTGCTGAGTGCTGTTCAAGGTGCTGAGGACACAAGTGAATGAAACAGACAAAAATCTCTGCCCTTGTGGCTATGGGAAAGAGAAAACAAGCAAATAAGTATAGGATAGAATAGATTTAATGTCACATGTAATAAAGGTGATCATGAAAAAGAGTTAGAGACAGGGATGACAGCAGTTGCTTTTCAGATAGAATATACTATAATGCTAATTTACTGTAAGTCAAGATTTCTCAACATCGACACCATTGGCACTCTGGACTAGATACTTCTTTGCTGTGGGGAGCTGTCCTGTGAACCGCAGGGTGTTCAACAGTGTTCCTGGCCTCTATTCACAGATGCTTGCTGCATTCCATCCCCCATAGTTGTGACAACCGAAAAATGTCTTAGACATTACCAAACATCCCCTGGGGGCAAAGTTATTCCTGTCTGAAAGCTGCTGCTGCAAATAAATGTCTGCTGAATGGTGCCTCTCCCACAAAAGTGTATGTCCACATCCTAATCCCTGAAACCTTTGAATATTACTTCGTAGGGTGAAATATTTGCTTAAAGATCTAGAAGAAGGGAGCTTATTCTTGATTATTGGGATGGACCCTAACAGCTGTCAGAAATGCCCTATGAAGTGACACAAGAGGTTTGGGAAAAAATTAAAATATCAAGTGACAGAACAAGAGAAAGGCAGAGTGAGATTGGACAGACCCTCACAGAAGAGAGGCCACAAGCCAAGAGATGCCAAGGAACTCCCAGTGCCACCAGGAGGTAAAAGAGGCCAGGAACAGATTCTGCCCTACTGACTCTTGAGGGAAGGCAGCCCTGTTAGCACCTTCATTTCAGACTTCCAGCCTCCAGAACTGTGAGGGAAGACATTTCTGATGTTTTAAACCACCGTGTTTGTCGTAATTTGTTACAGCAGCCTAGAAAACGATATAGAAGGGATGCATCATCAATGCGGGTGGTTTCACCATCAAGAGCTGTCATCCAAGATTCCCACGGGGTGTGGGGGCACCAAGGGGAAACTTCCCTTTTGCCCTCTGAAGGTTCACTGAAAAATCTCGGAGTAGAGGCAGATAAATCGGAGAAAAGGCATACAGACGTATTTAATGTGTATACACGGAAGCCTACAGAGTGAAGACCCAAAGAGACAAGGAAACTTGTCCACTTTGATGCTTAGGTTCCACAAAGTATGGACAGCCGTGTAGGTACAGAATTGAACAAAAAGGGTATGATCTAATGCTCTACTGACTGAGCTATCCAGGCTCCCTAAGGGTATGATCTAATGCTAACGGACTGAGTGGGGAAACCCAGCAAGGCCTGTCTGTCTAGATTCTTCTTGGCCTCTCTGTGCTGCATTCCTTCCTTCTGGGTGTATGACGGGGTTCTCTCTGCAATGGGAGTCTTACGACCTACATACAATCAAACAAGGCCTGTCTGGCTAGATTCTTCTAGGTATTCTGGGTTCTAGATTCTTCTTGGTATCCCGGGTTCTAGATTCTTCTTGGCCTCTCTGTGCTGCATTCCTTCCTTCTGGGTGTAGGACGGGGCTGTCTCTGGAATGGGAGTCTTATGACCTACATACAGTCAAACAAAGCCAAACCAAGATAATTTCTTGATGGCCAGGTTTTATACAGAAAGGTGGAGGGAAACTTAGAGTACAGTAATATAATTAGGCTTCATGGATGACTTTGGGGGAAAAGGGTTCTGTTTCTATGATCTGCCTTGGGGAAGAGGGATTCCAGTTTCTATGGCGAATCTTAGGGGAGAATGGGACTGAGAGACAGGAGGGCAGAAGGTTAGAGAAAAGCAGTTGCTTCTGAGGCTACTGTGGAGGACTTTATTTGGGGTATCGTTTTCTAAGCCCCAACAGGGAATTTAGGAAAGAGCCATTGACATGGATGTATTCTATGTGCAGATCACATGAAGCTAGAAGCGTTAGTCCATTTGGACAATGGATTCTGGACCACTGACAGGGGACCTCTATATGAATGAAGTGGACAGATCTGAATTATCAGGTCCCCCTCTTGGGAACCTAAGACCCAACTGGAAAGGGCCAGAACGATGTGGCTTAGCAGCATCAAGACAAAAAAATAGCCTTGGGATTTTTTCAACAACAGTAAGTTCAGGAAGAGTCAACCTTTAGGCCACCCTAGGCTACAGCATGATAGTGGTTGTCAAGGTAATGTGACTATAGGTGACTTTTTTTCTTTTCCTAATTTTCCAGAGTTCCTCTAATGTAGTTCGGAGGCTTTGATTGTTATATAAAGGTTAAATTTGGTATCAGGGACCTCACTCTGCTAGACCCCAGGCTGATTAGTTCCTTCCCAGACTGTTGGGTTCAGTGGACACCACACGTCAATGGAAACTGATCAGGCACCTTGGAATCCTATACATAAAGGGGAACATACAGCTGGGCTGCCCCTTGAAGAGAGCATACGTGTCTCAGGTAAAGCTTAGGAGAAGAACTAGGTCGGATGTTCAAGATGCTAAGTTTCAGCTCTGAGCACCATAGTTCTTCTTGCCCTTCTCAAAATGAGGTTCGTGAACCCCTAAGGATCCCTGAAACCCTTTCAGTGGTCCATGAGTTTAAAATTATTTGCATATAAACTTAAAGATACAATTTGCCTTTTTCACTGACATCATTTGCCTGGAGCAAAAGCAATGATGAGTAAAACCACTTGTGCCTTCCCATGAATCAAAGCCTTGGCACCAGGCTGGGCGCGGTGGCTCATGCCTGTAATCCCAACACTTTGGGAGGCTGTGGCAGGCGGATCACTTGAGGCCAGGAGTTCGAGATCAGTCTGGCCAACATGGCTAAACCCTAAAAATACAAAAATTAGCCAGGCATGGTGGCACGTGCCTGCAGTCCCAGCTTCTCAGAAGGCTGAGGCAGGAGAATCATTAAAACCTGGGAGGTGGAGGTTTCAGTGAGCCAAGATCACGCCACTGCACTCCAGACTGGGCTACAGAGTGACACTTTGCCAAAAAAAAAAAAAAAAAAAAAAAAAAAAAAGCAGTGACACCAAGCTGCAGTAGTAGGTGTTGGATTTTTTCATCCTCATGCATCCAGAGGATGCGTTCTTTTACTTAAGAATGTCCTCAATGAAGCAGTTAAAATTATTAATATTATTAAAGCACAATCTTTATTCTATGTGACAAATGAGAAGTAAGCAAAAATCACGCCTGCTGAATACTACAGTATGAAGGTTGCTCTGGGAAAAAAAAAGCACTTGTGCTATTTTTGGATTTGCCAGTTGAACTAGAATATTTCCCCCCGGAACACCATTTTTACTTGAAACTATGGTTATTCAGACTTAAAAGTTTGACTGACAATTGTTTGAAAATGAACACAGTGAGCCTGTCACTTGAAAGACAATGACAGTATTTGTTGCCAGTGATGAAATCAGAGCTTTTAAGTAAAAATTCAAATGTTAGAAAACCCGTGTCATGATCTTGACATCTTCCCAATACTCAAAAGTTTTCTGATGGGATCAGAGATGATATCGATGAATGTGATTTTCGATACTGTGTAAGGAAATATTTCAACATGTTATTACAAAATCATGCCTGGATAAGAGATCCATTCAAAGTACAAGATAGAACTATGCACTTTAAAAATGGACTGTAGAGCAGTATATTCTACAATGACTGAGGCATGTTATTACAAAATCATACATGGATAAGAAATCCATTCAAAGAACAAGATAGAGCAATAGACTTTAAAAATATATGAAAAGGGCCGGGCGCGGTGGCTCAAGCCTGTAATCCCAGCACTTTGGGAGGCCGAGGCGGGTGGATCACGAGGTCAGGAGATCGAGACTATCCTGGCTAACATGGTGAAACCCCGTCTGTACTAAAAATACAAAAAACTAGCCGGGCGTGGTGGCGGGCGCCTGTAGTCTCAGCTACTTGGGAGGCTGAGGCGGCAGAATGGCGTGAACCCGGGAGGCGGAGCTTGCAGTGAGCCGAGATCACGCCACTGCACTCCAGCCTGGGAGACACAGCGAGACTCCGTCTCAAAAAAAAAAAAAAAAAAAAAATGAAAGGTCACTGATATGATTTCAGATTTCATATTGGAGCTAACCTTTAGAAACTATCACTTGTGAACTTTTCTTGTAGTATCAGAGAAGAATATCTACAATTATTTTTAAAAGCTTATTAAAATGCTCCTCCTTTTATCTACTCCATATTGTGATATCAGATTTTTTCCCATATACTTCAACCTAAATAACGTATCTCCACAAATTAAATGAAGAAGCAGATATGAAAATCCAGGTGGGTTCCACAAAGCTGGATGTTCAAGACATTTTCAAAAATATAAAATAATCATATCCCAATAATTTTTTTTTTTGAGACGGAGTCTCGTTCTGTCATGCAGGCTAGAATGGTTGACATCTGGCTCCATCTTGGCTCACTGCAACCTCCACAGCCTCGGTTCAAGCCTTTCTCCTGCCTCAGCCTCCCAAGTAGGTGAGATTACAGGTACCCACCACCACACCTGGCTAATTTTTGTATTTTTAGTAGGGACGGGGTTTCACTATGTTGGTCAGGCTGGTCTTGAACTCCTGACCTCAGGTGATCTGTTCCCCTCGACCTTCCAAAGTGCTGGGATTACAAGAGTGAGTCACCATGCCTGGCCCCCAATACTTTTGTGGGGCTTGAGATATATAGTAATTTTTCACAGAAAGTGTTATTTATATTGACATGTAATGAGTTTGTTGTTTATATTTTAAAATGTATTAAATTGTATTAAATAAATATTTTAAATATCTTAGTTTATTGTTTAAACATTTTTTATTTTTAATTTTTGTGGGTACATAGTAGGCATGTGTATGTATATATATATATATGTTTATGGAGTACATTAGATTTTTTTTTGAGACTGTCTCACTGTCACCCAGGCTGGAGTGCAGTGGCACTATCTCAGCTCACTGCAACCTCCGCCTCCCAGGTTCAAGTGATTCTTCTGCCTCAGCCTCCAACGTAGCTGGAATTATAGGTGTGCACTACCACACCTGGCTAATTTTTTTGTGTTTTTAGTAGAGATGGTTATGTTGGTCAGGCTTGTCTCGAACCCCTGAGCTCAGGCAATCCACCCGCCTCGGCCTCCCAAAGTGCTGGGATGACAGGTGTGAGCCCCCACGCCCGGCCCCATATTTCTCTTTTAACTCACATCTATGGCCTTGAGAAAGCTCCTTCTGATAGAATTGGAAAACTTCAGACCTGGTTCACAAATGGGGTGGCACAAGAGGTTGTTACTAACCAGAAATGGACAGAAGCTATAGTCTCACTCAGAGGTGGCTCTGAAGGACAATGGTAAAGGGAAATACTGGCAGTGGGCAGAGATGGGATAGTAACTTTGTTCATTCACTGTACATGGAAACGAGTAGAGATATGGATATCCATGGACTCCTGGGCAGAGGCCTGGAAGGAACAAGACTGGAAAATCCGAGGCAAGGATATCTGGGGTAGAGGCATGTGGATGGACACGATGTATGTTAACGCCCAGTAGAGAAGCTCTACCACAGGGAGGCCTATGACTCTCAAGAGGACATTAGCCAGTTTCTCTCCATTTGCCACATCAGTGCTGGTGCAATGGGTGGTGGGAATGGAGACCACGTATGAGCAGACAGTTACAAGAACCATTTCAGAAGTCTGAGATGGAGTACTAGTTGTCCATAGTGTGGTCAACTCAATGAGACATCCTTTTATTGACTTTCCTTCTTTTCCTATTTCTCTTCTCTTTATTCCTCAACCTGTTCCCTCGGATCACATTCACAAATAACCTGTCGCCAAAAAGCCCTTGTTCTAGGCTCCATTTGAGGGGGAAGAGGCTAAGCTAAGCTATACTCATTTACAATAGTAACCTCTGTTCAGCACTCCTAGCCTCTCTTAAATGGCTGTTTCTTTTTATCCATATAATCTATTTATTGTGTCTATTGTTTATTATGTTTCTCTCCCACTAAAATGTAAGCTCTGTAAAAACAGGGATATTTGCCTGTTTTGGTCCGCATAGTGTCTCCAGCACCTAGAACACATGATAAAGTTGTGTTGAATGAGTGACTAAGTGATTAGAGTTAATGTATGTACATTTAGATGCTAAATATTTGGAACATGCTAGAAAATCCTGGGCCTCAGGAAACACAAGGTTTGTCTGAAGCTGGTTTGGAAACTGTGGTCAGGACTGAGAAATTTCAAGATTCAAGAGACTAAGGAGTGGGTTTGGCTTGGCCCAGGAGCAAGGCTGGTCCAAAATTTAGAGTCTGATAGAACCAGAGCCTTTCCTGCCCGTGGTGCCATGTTTCAGCCAAAGCCTTTATGTTTGTGCCACAATCCACCCCTGTGGTTAAGAGCCCAGGGTCTTCATCCAAACAGACCTGAGTTCAGAGCCTAGCCCTACTACTTCTTAGTTGTGGGATCCTGAGCAAACTACCTCCGTAACTTCAGTGTCATTATCTGCAAGGCTGTGCTAAGGACACAATGTACTTGGCTGAGTTGCAGTGAGAACTGAGGGTTAAGATTCCATGTACAGTGTCTGGCACAATAGGAAGTGCTCACTAAGTACCCGTCAGCGTTAAACTTTCCCCTGTGCCACATGGTGGGGGTGGCGGCCTTTCAGTTCTAGTTCCTCTCTTCCTTCTGGTGGGAGAGTCGGGCTTCCCTCAATAATGTTGCTTATTCCAATTTGCTGGGCCAAGGTCAGGAGAGAGATACAGTCTGGATGAAAAACTCCTGAGCTCTCCACAGGATGCAGAGCCACTGGGTGTCCCTTGCAAATTGAGTTCACAAGGTCCTGCTCCAAGAGTTCTAAATAAAAATGAGCTCATTGATTTGCACACCCAGCTGGGTGCACTTTTCAGCTTCATTTTTGAAGCTTCAAGTCTGTGAAACATGGGCGGCTTGGGGTGTATCATGTCAATCCAGCCCCAGCAACACCCACATTATGCTGTCTTGCCTCTACCTACCCTGTGCCCTGCCAGGAGCACCCTTCCTTCCACCCTACAGCTGAGCTACCTGCCGAAACCTACTAACCCTTCAGTTTATCCTATTCTCCCTTTCGTCTATTTCCTTTCCTGCCCTCTTTGGCTTTATAGCAGGCTTCTCTCCCCAACAGTTTCCATTTTATTGTTCAGCTAGTTTAACATGCATGTTTAATTGAAAAAGCTCAAACGCTAGTCAATATTTTGCCCTCCCACCAAATAATAGACCTTTCCCGCTGTGATCACTCCTCACCAATTTGTTATTGTTTTATGGTTCTTTAGTTTTATCTCATTTTTTTCTTTTTTCTTTTTCTCTTTCTTTTTTTTTGGGGGGGGCGGGGGGGACAGAGTCTTGCTCTGTCACTCAGACTGGAGTGCAGTGGCGTGGTCTCAGCTCGCTGCAACCACCACCTCCCAGATTCAAGCGATTCTCTTGCCTCAGCCTCCTGAGTAGCTGGGACTACAGGCACGAGCCACCATGCTTGGCTAATTTTTGTATTTTTAGTAGAGACAGGGTTTAGCCATGTTGGCCAAGCTGTTCTCAAACTCATGAGCTCAAGTGATCCAACCACCTCAGCCTCCCAAAGTGCTGGGATTACAGGCATGAGCCACCAAGTTCAGCCTATTTCATTTTTTCTCTAACTCCATAAATTGGACATTTTTGTAATTATTTTATGCAATCAGTGCTTATTTAATCCACTTCTGTGTTTACATATTTCTTTGCTCACCATTCTTACTTGAATCCAAGACCTTTTCTTCTGAGATTATTTTTCTTGTTTTTGAAGAACGTCCTTTAGAATTCCCTTAGGTGAGAGTCTGTTAGCTATAAATGTCTCCAGTTTTCATCTGAAAATGTGTCTTTTAAACCTTATACCTGAAAGATAGTCAGGGTTGACAGTTATTTTTTATTAGTACTTTAAGATGTTGTTCCATTGCCTTCTGGCTTTAATTGTTGGTTTTGAGATATTAGCTGCCCATCTACTTCATAGTTCATCCATCTTCTGTCTAGTGATCAGCAGTTTTGCTACCAAAAGTGTTTGGTGTAGATTTCTTTTTATTTATCATGCTTGGGTTGGGGGAGCTTCCAGAATCTGAGGACTGTGTCTTTCATCAATTCTAGAAATTTTCCATTTTCTTCTAGATCTCTAATTAGATATTTAAATCCTTGTTCCTTGTCTATATCTCTTAGCCCTTTCATATTTTCTGTCACTTTGTCCTCCTGTGCTTCATCCTGGGTAAATTCTTCAAATCTATTGTTCACCCCAGTAGTTGTCTCTTCAGCCATATTAATCTGCTGTTTATTTTTTATTTTATTTTTTTTTTTTTGAGACGGAGTCTCGCTCTGTCGCCCAGGCTGGAGTGCAGTGGCGCGATCTCGGCTCACTGCAAGCTCCGCCTCCCGGGTTCACGCCATTCTCCTGCCTCAGCCTCCCGAGTAGCTGGGACTACAGGCGCCCACAACCGCGCCCGGCTAATTTTTTGTATTTTTTTAGTAGAGACGGGGTTTCACCGTGGTCTCGATCTCCTGACCTTGTGATCCGCCCGCCTCGGCCTCCCAAAGTGCTGGGATTACAGGCGTGAGCCACCGCACCTGGCTGCTGTTTATTTTTATGTATTTATTTATTTATTTATTTGAGACAGAGTCTCACTCTCTCACCCAGGCTGGAGTGCAGCTCTGCCTTCTAGATTCAAGCAATTCTTGTGCCACAGCCTCCCGAGTAGCTGGGATTACAGGCATGTGCCACCCCGCCTGCCTAATTTTTGTATTTTTAGTAGAGATGGGGTTTCACTGTGTTGGCCAGGCTTGTCTTGAACTCCTGGCCTCAAGTCATCGGCCTGCCTCAGCCTCCCAAAGTGCTGGGCCTTGATTTACTGTTTAATCTGTATACTGGGCTTCTATTTTCAAAAATTATGTTCTCACATAACTGCTTGCTTTTTTTCCCTCAATCTTCCTGGTCACTTTTAATAGTCTCTTGTTCCATATCTATACTTTCAATTACCAACTTCTAATTCTTGAAGCATATGAAACATCCTGATTCTACATTATATATACCATAATTCCAACATCTAAGATGTGTTTGAAGGTCTGCATTTTTAGTTTATTGCTTGGTGCCCCTGTCACCTAAAGCACCTCGTGTCCTGTGTTTTACGATTTTTCTGTTTTACAAATATGTGAACTCATGTTCCATGGAAGTTTCTCTGTGGGACTTCTTTGAGTCATGAATATAGGATGAGTTACTCCAGACAGGATTTTCACCATATGTTTCTGCCAAGTGTCTAAGAAGCTATTGTTTACCTCACTTTAAATTCTTATGTAATCTTCTGCTTATTTTTTCTGTGATTGTTTTTGCCACACAGGCACCATGAGTTTCACCTCCAGGTCTATCAGTGGGTAGACTTGTGGTGAGGGGCATTCAGGGTTGACATTTTTCTCCCACTCAGAGTCCATGCTGAGTTGGGCAAGCTCTGTGTCAGCTCGCTTTAAGGAATTTTTCTCTCCGAGTTCTTCACTGTGGATGTTATATTTCAGTGACCTTTGTTTAAGGCAGAGATTTTGGATTTTGTTGTTCACTCGATTTTGTTTTTCAGCTTTAACTTTTGTCCATGTTCATAAGACTGAAGCTCTTGGTCAACTGGATCAACAGATACTTCTCTGCTGGCTGTGATCTCTTTGGATTTTTGTTGTATTTATTTATTTATGTATTTTAATTTTTTTTTTTTTTTTTGAGATGGAGTCTCGCTCTGTAGCCCAGACTGGAGTGCAGTGGCTCGATCTCAGCTCACTGCAAGCTCCACTTCCCGGGTTCACACCATTCTCCTGCCTCAGCCTCCCAAGTAGCTGGGACTACAGGAACCTGCCACCATGCCTGGCTAATTTTTGGTATTTTTAGTAGAGATGGGAATTTCACTGTGTTAGCCAGGATGGTCTCGATCTCCTGACCTCGTGATCCGCCTGCCTCGGCCTCCCAATGTACTGGGATTACAGGCGTGAGCCACCACGACCAGCCCTGTTGTCTTTATATATTAACATATACAGGGTCTCACTCTGTTGCCCAAGCTGGAGTGCAGCGGCACAATCTTGGCTCATTGCAGCCTTGACCTCCTGGGCTCAAGCGATCCTCCCACCTCAGCATCCTAAGTAGCTGAGACCACAGGTGTGCGCCACCACACCTGGCTAATGTTCTGCACCTTTTGCAGAGAGAGGGTTTCACCATGTTGCCCAGACTTATTGTCGTTTTTGATCTCTGATGATTTTCTTCATTTCTCACCACCCCAGCTACACATTTTAAAAGATGGTTTACAATATTTTTGTGGTGTTTTGTATTACAGGAATTCTTCAGCATCTGCTGTCTACCATATTGTCAGAAATGGAGTCTAGCTATCCTTCCCGGCCCCATTTCAAACGGGTTTCTCTTAGGACCAGGAGACCTCACATTATGTGTGTCCTACCCTGGCCTGTGGTTTGGTCACGTGTGTGTGAACTCCATGCTCCTTGAGGGCAGGAATATGGTTTCCTCTCTTTCGCTTCCACAGAGTCCTGTCCAGAGTTCTGCACACCAAGTCTCTGTAAATGAATGGAATTGCATCTGGGAGCTTGAGGCACCCATGCAAACCTGTGCTGTCAGTGACTTCCACCAGAGGGCAGTGGCAGCAGGTGCCAGCACTGGGGCAGGACTGGGCGGGGTCTAACTCTGGGGGCACCTGGCTCCCCGTGGCTCCAATACTTGCCACATCAAATGCATACACCCACCTTTAGGACCGAACCCAATGGAGGAGGACCCCTCCCCATTCCACATGTTGGAGAAATGAAGACAAGCAAGGATGCAGGAAGTGGAGGGCCAGGAGAAGTGGACCTGGGATGGGACCAACTGGGGCAGGGCCAGGATTTGGAACCAAACCTCTTCTGGATTTGACCACTTCCAGGGTCCTGCTTGGACAACCGAATTATCTATTCCTTTTTTCATTCAAGAAACATTTATTCGCCTCCTACCGTATGCTCCACAGGGAGTACCGTGGTGAATTAAACACACCTGGTCCCTGCCTTCTTCCTATAGCGTCAGTCTGCTGCACTGCAATGGGGCAACTTGGGGTTTCTCAGCAGCCCTGGGCTTCCTTCCTCCAGCCCTTCACTCCTGCTGTTCCTTCTGGCCCAGGGGCCTCCCACCATTGCTGCTTATCAAAAGCCTGCTCAGCCTTGTAGACCCAGCTCCCATGCCTGACTCCCACAGAGGCATGCCCAGTCTGGTACCTGGAGATGGGAGAGCTGGCCCCACTGTGCCATCTGAGGGGGCGGCTCCCACAGGGCCTTGGCACCCTTCCGGAAGGACTTGTGGGATGGTCATCTCTCAGGCCCTTCCCAATTTATGTTTCTCTGACGGGAGACTTAGGCTCTTATCTCCAAAAGTGCATTAAGACCACACCCTCCTTCCCAACCACCATCGCCTCTAAAGTTAAGATAAAACTCAGGATTTAATCCATGAGAGCCAAATCGTGCAGACCGGGACAGGCAATGCCAGGACCCAGAATGACAGGGTCATTCCCTCCCTCTTCCAATAGGTACTGATTGAGCAGCTACTACATTATCAATTTTTTCTTCTGGGCCACCAGAAATGAGGCATGGCCCCTCCACTTGCCTTCTTAGAATACCCTCGGGGAAGTGTGTCTGCATGGATGTGTGT
The DNA here is from genome assembly GCF_037993035.2 of Macaca fascicularis. Lineage (NCBI taxonomy): Eukaryota > Metazoa > Chordata > Mammalia > Primates > Cercopithecidae > Macaca > Macaca fascicularis. The sequence continues at coordinate 13,303,865 of NC_088388.1, read as the reverse complement.
GCATGCTTGTGTCTGGCTCCGTGACTCTTGGGGTGCAGCCTGGATGGGTGGGCTCCCAGCACCGGCAGCTGGGGCTCTCCCCACCAGCCCCTGTAACAGCAGCCCAGCTTCCTGCAGACCAAAACCACAAGCAGAACAGGGAGGCGTGAGACACTCACAGGTTGGGTTTGATCGCATGCGTGTCGGAGGGGAGAGAGCAGAGAGACACAGGAACAGGAACAGCGAAGGGCAGAGCAGACCTGCGCCAGGGGCGCACAACGGCCGTGTCCACCTCCCGGCCCCAAAATGGTGCTTCCCACAGGCAGCCGCGTGTAGCAGCCAGAGACAGCTCCAGACATGTGGCTCTTCTTCGGGATCGCTGGATTGCTGACAGCAGCCCTCTCAGGTAGGCCCCCTTCCCTCATCTCCTGCCACTAGTGCTGGAGGAGCCAGATCCAGCCCTCTCAGTCCCCTTTCTGGTTGTTTGCCTGTGGTCACCTTTCTGGGATCTTTTAGCCAAGACTATACTCAGGTACCAGGGAGCTCCAGCATCTGGGGCTAGGATAGGACACAGGAGCCCCTCAAGGGGATGGGGCTGTGCCTGGGCAAGGCGCCCATCATGAGAAGCCTCCTGGAGTGACAGAATGTGGGAAGCATACTTTGTGCCTTACCAACAGGTCCCCAGGGTGTGAGGAGGGAGGTGCCCCTCCCACCCTTAAGCTCAGGAACTCCCCCATTTCCTATGTCTTGCCAACTCTTAAGAAGGAACCATTCACCTTCCAGAGAGGCAGGACCATTGACGGTGGTACTTTCCATGCTGAAGCTGAGGCTTGGGGTCCAGCAGGCTTAGGCCAGTCACAGGACAGCACCCCCAAAACAGGACTCAGGGAAGCCAGGGAGAGTTCCGGACAGCCAGGCGCTGATGGCTTCGGCACAACCAGTTGGGGTCGTCTAGGGCATAAGTGAGCATGAAGGCCACCCCCACGTCTCAAGCTGTCCCCAAGCGACAAGGCACCTGGCCACCCGGGCCAGGGAATCAGATGACCAGAAGGTTTGGGGCACTGGACTGTGCTCCCCAGATACTTGCTGGCCCCTGTTGAATGCAGGGTCCAAGCTGGCCGGAGCTGGGCAGGGGCCTGGAGATGCAAGAGGTCCTGACCCCATTGAGCTCTCACATTTTGGGGTTTGGGAGACCGGCGTGGAAACAGAATTCTGGGCCAGGGGAATCTGGGTCCACCCTGCAGCCGGGGAGCCAGGTGCTTTCATTTTGTGATGGGGGAGACCCAGGAAGACCCAGTCAGGAGGGGGCATCGAGCTGGCTTGGAGGACTGGGTATATGTTGGGAGACTCTGGGCAGGGGGTGCCCTCCTCTCTGCCTTGATCTCCTCTCCCTTGCCTTGATCTCCTGTGTTCCAAGCCCGTGGCCTCATACTGGTTCAGGCAAAGCCATTCGGCTCTGGGAGCTGGAGTTTGTGTGCCTTCGGCTCTGTGCGTGTAGCTTTGCCCTGCTAACTCTACCAGGACTTTCCAGAGCAGCAGCTCTGGAATTTCGGCTGCCTTCTGCCCCTGAGCTGAAACAGACTGTCCGAAAGCGGCCCCCTTTCCTCTTCCCCATGAAGCCCAGCCACAGGCTCCAGAGTAAAGTCGGGTGGGTCCAAAAGATCTTCCCTGACCCAGGGCTTCAGACCAGCTCCTTCTCAGCTTCCCAGTGGGAATGAGGGCCAGGGGCTGAGCTAGGCATTGGTGCCCTTGGCGTCCGAGCCGTGGCAGCTGGCCCAGCAGCCAGCCAGGAGAACTGGCTTTGAATGGTGCCCACAGGAGAGGCGGGAACCCAGAGACCCGGGCAGAGCTCAGGGAGGTCAAGCAAAGTAGTCCTGGAGCCTCCAAGCTCCTTCGTTCAGTGTGTCCCGCCCTGGCAGCTCTCGCCCGACCTGCTCCTTCCCAGTATTGTCATCCACTTTATGTTTTTGAAACTGTGTTGATATTTACTTGACTCACTTGTTGTTATCAATGCAAGCTCAGTTTTGAAAGGAAACTTTACATCACTGTTATAAGTGGAAAATCAGTATCACTTGCCATAGGTGAAAGGTAAAGAGAAACATAAAAACAAATGGTGGCAAAACCCAATTTCTATTACGCTTTAGCAAAAAGTGAAAAGATCGTGAAGACCCAGAGCTCGTCCTCTCTGTGAAAGGGGTGACGAGGGAGGGGAGAGGAGATGGCCTCCTGGCTCTAGTAGCTATTTTCTTCTTGACTTTGCAGAAGGACTGAAAACTCCGTGGGCAGGGAATAATTTCCTCACTCTGTGATTTCAGAGCATTAAACGCGGCTTCTGTAAACTCTCCCGAGGGTTGCTAGAGGTGTATGTCCTACTGCTGAAAAATATGGCCTCTCCAGGCAGGAGGAAGACGGCACCATCAAGCAGCCCCCTTGTCTCTCTCCAGGGCTGATGCAAGGGACACTGAGCTGCTGCACCCCAGGCCTGCCTCAGCTTTTCTTCCTCTGTGTCTGGCTCAGCAGGCCCAAACCCTAGCAGAACCCAACCTCAGAGGGCAAGGTTGACCCACATCTGCTTGTGGGGAGTTTGTGTTCGGCCTAACATATTGGGGAAAGGAGACTAGGACCTCCAAGGAGAAAAAGAAGGAGAAAGAAAAATGATGGCAAAGAGGGAGGAAAGGGAGCTGGGAGAATGAAGTGCGTATGGAAGTTCCAGGCCTTTACCCCAAGAACTATTTTGGGGTGGGGCTCCCTGGCTCTGCCCTGGGACCACAGGCAGGTGGAATCCTGCCCTCCTTTGCACTGGCAGACCTGGCTGAGGACTTGCTGTGCTCGGGCAGACCTCCCCTCTCCTTCTTCTTCTTCTTTTTCTTTTCTTTTCTTTTTTTTGACAGAGTCTTGCTCTGTTGCCAGGCTGGAGTGCAGTGACCCGATCTCGGGCTACTGCAACCTCCGCCTCCCGAATTCAAGTGATTCTCCTGCCTCAGCATCTGGAGTAGCTGGGATGGCAGGCACGCGCCACCATGCCCAGCTAATTTTTGTATTTTTAGTAGAGGACTTTACCATGTTGGCCAGGATGGTCTCAATCTCCCGACCTCGTGAGCCACCCACCTCAGCCTCCCAAAGTGCTGGGATTACAAGCGTGAGTCACCGTGCCCAGCCTCCTTCTTCCCTTTCTAACCCTAGCAGGAGGCCCTATCTTCTGGGCCCCTGCCCAGGCGGCCCGGGTTCTGGGCCTGGACTTGGTTTGTGTTGTTGGTTTCTGTTGCTTAGAGATGCAAGCCTCCAGTTCTCTGCCTCAGTTTCCTAATCAGACAACTCAGGATGAAGGAACAGAGAGAATGAATTAGAAGCCCTTGACAGGGGAGGTTGGGGTGGCATCATGAGACCCCAGGTTCTGCCCTGGTCCTGCCTCTAATTCACCATGTGACTGTGCTGCTTTTCTTCGCCAGCGTGTTTTCTCATCAGTGGAAGGGGGATGCTTTGTTCAGACAATCTACAAGAAAGCTTTTGGCCAGATCTGACACTATGACGCAGTAACAAAGACCCAGGCCTTTCCCGCCAGGGCAGTGCTGAGCTCCGTGACTCTAACTCCATCTGCGCTCTGGCTGGCGAGGTCCTCGAGGGCTGTTTGTGGCTACTTTTAAATAAAATAGTAATTCTTTAATTAACAATTTTTTAAGAACTTTTTTCTTAACTTGTGAGTTCAACATACTAATCATATTTTATTTTATAAGCCCTGTTATTTTGATCAATGATTTTCAATGGGCCTTTAATATTTGAGCAAATGAAGTTGAACAGACCTAACATCCTTAAATAATAAATGCCCTCACAAACGTAGCTAATCAAACTCCCTTAGTTCTGTGCTGTTCCATAGGGTAGCCGCTACAATCACGCATTTAAAATGTGAGAGTCCAAAATGAGATGTGTGAAGTGTAAAATATACAACAGGTTTTGAAGATGAGTTTCAAGAAAGAATGTAAAATATTTCAACAAATTTTATGTGATTTATATGTCGAAATGATAATATTTTTGATATGATGGGCTAAATGAATTTTATTATCACAATTAAGTTTACATATTTCTTTTTACTTTTTAAAAATGGGGTTCCTGGTCTGTTGTGGTAATTCACGCCTATAATCCCAGCACTTTGGGAGGCCAAGGCAGGAAGATCACTTGAACCCAGGAGCTCAAGACCAGCTGGGGAAACATGACAAAACCCTGTATTTCCAAAAAACACAAAAATTAGCCTGGGAGTGGTGGTGCAAGCCTGTAGTCCCAGCTACTCGGGAGGCTGAGGTGGGAGGATGGTTTGAGCCCGGGAGTTTGAGGCTACAATGAGCCATTACTGTGCCACTGCACTCCAGTCTGGTCGATGAAGGAGACCCTGTCTCAATAAAAAAAGCAGGGGGAGGGTTGTCCTGGAATATTTAAAATTACATACGTTACTTGCATTATATTTATATTGGATAGCACTGCCTTTGATATTCTAAACCACATTTACAAATATAATGAATTCCATATTTTATAGAGCAAGAAACAAAATGTTCCCAAGAATTTTAGAAAAAGCTTTCAGAACTAAAAAGCTAGCATAAGCGAAGTGAATATTAAGTTATTTTTTAAATTTGTATAGATATGGGGGTAGAAGTGCAGTTTTGTTACATGGCTATATTATGTAGTGGTGAAGTCTGGGATTGGAGTGTACCCAGCACTGGAATATGGTACATTGTACCCAATAAGTAATTTTAATTCCTCACTCCCCTCCCACCCTCCCACCTTTTGGAGACTCTGATGTCTGTCACTCCATTCTGTACGTCCGTGAGTACACGTTGTTTGGCTCCTACTTATAAGTGAGAACGTGGTGTTTGACTTTCTGTTTCTGAGTTATTAAAGCGAATATCAACTTCTCTTAAATATTCTAATGTTTACAGACATTGTCAAATTCTTTTAAATTTTCTGCTTCAAAATTGAACCGAAGTCAATTACCTGCTCACATTCCTGAGGAACTCAGTGGCCAAATGTTTTTAAATATCACAAATATAGGATTTTATACAACTCACGGAACTTGACCCAACTTACATTTAACACCAATGGATACATACTATGAGTGTTTGTTTATTTAATCACCTCTATTTTCTAAATTCTAATCTTCCTGGGTTTAAAAGCCACTTACTAAGGAGAAAACAATGGCGCCATTGCAGGTAACTTGGGTTACGCCAAGCAGGTTGAAGTTTTCCATCTCAGTGGACTGAGCTGAGGTCGGCGTTTTTGTTGTTTTGCCAAAACATAAGATACGGTTCACCTGTGTTGCTGATGGATGCGCTTCTGCCGTTTTTGATAGTCCGTGCCCTCCAACTGGGCTGGCTTCTTGACCTATGACCTCTGAATCCAAGTTATACAAACCTAATCCCCTACATCTGCCCTGCATCTGGCCTTATCGCTTGATTGGACTGAATTAAACACACATGTTTACTTTTCTATGCTGACCTCTTTTCACATTCTTCCTGCCTGGCAACACTTCATCTCATAGATACATAAATAATGTATGACAGGCTTCTGCGTCTTTCTCCCAGCTTAGCTTGGCTCTCTGGCCACAGGTCAATGACTGATGAGGACAGTTAGCGTGGCCTTCACTGTATTGGGGCCATGGAACGGGGTAGCTCCTAGGGTGCTGAAGCTCGGACTTTACAGAGGGATCTAGAATGAGTGAGAAACACTGCCCACGGCCCTCCTCATTCAGACCACATGAAGGCCTTATTTATTATATTTATAGAACATTCAAGAATTAAATTTGGCCCCCAGCTGTTAGATTCTGAGTTAAGGAATCAGCCTTCTCTCTGGGGCAAAGAGGAATAAACAGGTGGCCCCAACTGTCCTTTGGGACAGGAGCTTGAAGGATAAACCTCCCAGGTGTGTGGCCACCCTCTACTTGCCTGGACCACACATGGGATACCACGAGCTTTAACATCCATGCCATGTGCTCAGGCCTGCCCTGAGCAGACCCTGGTGGGGCTGGGATCCCCAGGCTGCATCTACTGCCTCAGCCACCATGGCCTCCAGGCCCTCCATCATGTCCTCAGCACTGGCCCCTCTCCAGACTCATGGTAAGTTATCCAGAGTAGCTCTTCCCAGAGCACTTTATTCTAGTCCACCTTCCCAGTGTTGTGTTGGCCAACACATCATCCACCGGGCAATTTGCTTAACGTAATTTCCTTCTTTTTTTTTTTTTTGAGATAGAGTCTCGCTCTGTTGACCAGGCTGGAGTACAGTGATGCGATCTCAGCTCACTGCAACCTCCACCTCCCAGGTTCAAGTGATTCTACTGCTTCAGCCTCTTGAGTAGCTGGGACTACAGGTGCGTGCCACCACACCCAGCTAATTTTTTGTATTTTTAATAGAGATAGGGTTTCACCATGTTAGCCAGGATGGTCTCAATCTCCTGACCTCATGATCCGCCTGTCTCAGCTTCCCAAAGTGCTGGATTACAGGTGTGAGCCACTGCACCCATTTCTTTTCCCTTTCTTCCTTCTCTTCTATTTTCTTTTCTTTCTCTTTCTTTCTTTCTTTTTGATGGGGTCTCACTCTGTTGCTGAGGGTGGAGTGCAGTGTCAAGACCATAGCTCACTGCAGCTTCAAACTCTTGGGTTCAAGGGATCCTCCCACCTCAGCCTCCCAAATAGCTGGGATTACAGGCGCCTGACACCATGCCTGGCTACTCTTTCTTAATTGATGTTTTAAAATGTCAATACATTTATTTTGAGAAGAAACTTTGTATCGCTCCCTTAAATGGAAAGCCATTCATTGTAAATCACCATCATGATGATCATTTTGAAAATAAACATAATGGAAATAAAACCATGTCATTAAATGCTAGCCAGATGCATTTGCTGCTTTCCCAAAAAGGGAGGGTTGTAGATGTCAGAGAGACTTTAGCGACTAACCCCATGGGAGATTTCCTCCTCCAAGTCTGTAATTAGAAAGGCTGACAGGGAAATAAAGAACATGCGTAACTTCCTCACCATGCAGGATAGTGGTAGATAATGCCAAGTCAATCACTAAATCATTTTGCATAGTTTCATGTATGTGCCCTGTGCTTTGGAAACACTGATCCAGAGAAAGGACAAAGAGGGTGGGCACTGTGTCCCCTGATAAGACCGAGCCTGGGGACGCTGACTGCTCAGCAGCCTGGGGGACATGAGACCCCCATATCAGGGGCTCCCCAGCACCCTGGGAAGTCCCTGGATTTTCCCAGTGAGCCTTGAGGTTGGGGGGCACCCAAGCTCATGTCCCTTGATTCAGCTCTGGGAAACTGGGCTCCTGCAGCCTGGGGAGGAGAAGGAACCTTGAGGAGGAGTAAGGTGGGTGTGGACTTTGAGAACTAGCTCTGGTCCTAACTTGCTGGGGAATCTTGGGCAAGTTCCTTCCTTTCTCTGGCCCTAGTTTCCTTCCTGGAAAACTGGGTAAACTGCACACTGAGGACCCAGCCTAAACACGCTTGTACTTTATGTATGTTCCTTGAGGCTTTACAGGTTATGGAGCAGGGCACCTGGCTATATGGAGCAGAGATCCAGCCACTAGACACTTCGCCCTAGGAAGGGCACAGTATCAACCCCAGCCGGCATCCTGTCCTATAGAATCATGGACTCTGGAGCCAGGCAGACGTGGGTTCTGAATTCCATCTCTGCATGGCCCCAGGGTGGTTTCTTTGCCTGCACGCTAGAGATAAAAATCTCCAGCTCACCGAAGTGTACAAGTTAACGTAGATGATGTATCTGAAAATAGCCGAACAAAATGCAGGGCTCAGAAATGTTAGCTTATAAATGCTCTACAGCAAGACCAAAGATAATCCCTTGCCTATGTGAATACAGGACTTGGCGGTTAACATAGTGCTGTTTGCACAATGAGCTCTGTCACCCACATGGCGACCTCATTTTATAGATGAGGAAACTGAGGTTTAGCGAGGCTAAGAGACTTGTCGGGACTTGAGCTTGGGTCTCCCAGCCAGCAGGCCGGTGCTTTTTCCATTGTGTGGGAGTTGCCTGGCTTGTGTCTAGCCAGCTGCCCTGTGGGCTCTATTCTAGTATAGGGTTTCTTCCTTAGATGCCAACTCCTAGCCTTGCAGCCTCACCACTGAGTCTAGGAACAGCCCTGAAGGACCTCTGAGGTCCTAGGGCCCCCTGGAAGTCTTAGCAACAGATGGGATCAAGTGTGGCTGCCTCCCTCATCATGGCATGCCCTCATGGGGTTTGCCTGGGGGTTGCCATGCACCTCGGGGCCAGGAGGAAGGCAAAATTAAAGAGGAACCATGAGCCAGGGGAGAGCTTGCTAGGCAGGAGCCTCCATATTTTGTTTCGTTTTCTTTTTTTTTTCTTTTTGAGACGGATTCTCGCTCTGTTACCCAAGCTGGAGTGCAATGGCATGATCCTGGCTCACTGCAACCTCCACCTCCCAGGTTCAAGCGATTCTCCTGCCTCAGCCTCCCAAGTAAGGGGACTACAGGCACCCACCACCATGCCCAGCTAATTTTTTGTATTTTTAGTAGATACAGGGTTTCACCATTTTGGCCAGGCTGGTCTCGAACTCCTAACCTCAGGTGATCCACCCACCCGCCTTAGCCTTCCAGAGTGCTTGGATTACAGGCGTGAGCCACTGAGCCCGGCCCAGGCTCCATATTTTCTTATTCACTCAGTATCTGCTGAGTACCAGGCCCTGTGCTGGCACTGCCATGGGACATGAAGGTTTGCCCTTGAACAGTTTATAGTGTCGTGGTAAGACACACCAGCACCAACCTGGGATAGGTGTGGCAACAGGTGCAATCCAGTGACAGCTGCAACCACCACCCATTACCGGGGACTTAATGTTCTCCAAGCACCAGCTATGCGTATGCTGTTCCACCCTGACAACATGAGGACAATCACCCCTTTTTTATGGGTGGGGAAACTGAGGTTCGGAAAGTTATGTATTTTGTCCCAGGCTGGTGGCTAATGTTGAATTGAAATCCATGTCATGATATGTCACCACTGTGGAAGTTGGCTGATGGGTACCCAGGATTTCTCTTTGCTATTTTGGCAACTTCTTGTGAGTCCATAGTTTGAAAATAAGAAGTTAAGGGGGAATAAAGGATTTCAGCCCTTTTTGGTGGCTCACACCTGTAATCCCAGCATGTTGGGAGGCCAAAGTGGGAGGATCACTTGAGTCCAAGAGTTCCAGACCAGCCTAGGCGACACAGTGTGACCCCCATGTTTACAAAAAATTAAAAAGTTAGCCGGGTGTGAGATTCATGTCTGTAGTTCCAGCTACTCGGGAGGCTGAGGCAGAGAATCGCTTGAGCCCAGGAGGGTGAGGCTGCAGTGAACCATGATCTCACCACTGCACTCCAGCCTGGACAACAGAGTAAGACCTTGTCTCAAAAAAAAAAAAAAGTATTTCAGAAAAAAGCCATTTGAAGGCCGGGCGCAGTGGCTCAAGCCTGTAACCCCTAACACTTTGGGAGGTCAAGGAGGGCGGGTCAGTTGAGGTCAGGAGTCCGAGACCAGCCTGGCCAAGATGGTGAAACCCCGTCTCTAGTTAAGAAATACAAAAATTACCCAGGTGTGGTTGGGGGGATGTGGGGCACCTGTAATCCCAGCTAATTGGAAGGCTGAGGGAAGAGAATTGCTTGAACCTGGGAGGCAGAGGTTACAGTGAACCAAGATTGCACCACTGCACTTCAGCCTGGGCAACAGAGACTCTGTTTCAAATAATTAATTAACTTAATTAAAAGAAAGAGAGACCCATTTGAGCAGAAACCTGGAGGTGGGACAGCCTGTGAGGGGCTGGCTGAGGGGAGGTGCTGACGAGCCAGCCCTGCTGGTCCTGTTGGTCACGTTGGGTGGGCAGGACCGAAATTCCCAAAGGAGCTGAGGTCCACGCTCTTTTCTGCCTCCTGACCCAGACTGGTGTGCCATGAGGATTCCATGAGCGCCAAGCACGGGGACCGGCCCATGGAAGGTGAGCCACAAAATATACATTTACAAGTGTTAGGCAGGCAGTACGAGGATCACGTCCTCCCGTGTAGCACTCTGCAAATATGTAAACCTGCCTTCCCCTCGTCACAGCCCTAGGAGGTATGCGCTACTGTTTAATACTTCCATTTTACTGAGTAAGCGGCAGGCTCAGATAGAGAGACTGACTCTTCCTAGATCGCACCACTAATAGATGACAGATACTTGCTTTGACCTCATGACTCCAAACTCAGTGCTTTTTCCCAGCACGGGAATTGGGTAGGGTTTGGGCCGGGGACCCCTCCCCACCTCAAGACCCCTGCAGGAAAGGTCCGCCCTTCCCCCAGGGACTTTTCACCTCACCCACCAAGAGCTGGGCTGTCCTGGAACTATGTGGAGCCTGAGCTCTCCTCCTTCGGGCTGAGTGGCCATGCCCAGCCTTCGTTTCCCGGCTGTAAAGCAGGGCTAATGGGAGCTCAGGGCTGTGTGGGGCTCTCTAGATGCTGGCGGTGACATGCTTGGAGAAATGCCAGGCTCCTTAGGGTGTTAGGAGAGAGCTGTGGCCGCCGCTGCTACTCCAACTGGGGCCGGGGAGGCGCTCTCAGGGACAACAGAGGGAGGCAGAGGGAAGCCCAGCTTCCCACCCTCCATTTTGTAGGCTCCTGCAGCCCGACCGCCTTCTGCCTGAAAATGGCAGCTGAGAGAGGCCAGGAGGCAGGAGGCAGGAGGCAGGGCTGAGGAGGAAGCTCCGGGGCTGGGTCTCTGGTCCCAGGGAGATGCTGAGAGATAGGGAGATGGCCCTATCATAGGAATGTGGTCCCGTTTTCACTTGTATGGGAGGGTCTCCCATGTGGGTCTTCACCGTGTGCTGGGGGTGGGGGCACACTCAAAAGTCCGTCCAATAAGTGTCCAGGCCACCCCCAGTCTCCATGAAGACCCTGAGCTGGGCTGAGGTCTCCAGGAGGTGCCAGCAGATGCCCGAGGGGACGGGGGGGGGGCGTCCGTGCCTGGGGCCGGGGACTAGGGTCTTGTGGGGACATGGGCTGTAAGAATGACGAGGGGTGTCAGGGCTAGGGGCTTCTTGGGGTGTCTCGGGAGTCCCATCTGAGGCCCCACTTCTGACTTGGAGTCATGTACTGAGCGCTGTGGCAGAGAGAACGCAGAGATGAAGTCACTGTGTCCTCAGAGTCAGATGCAAAGCCAAGCATGACTTTGTTCATTCTACAGAAGGGCAGACGGACGCCCAGAGAGCTTAAGTAATGCCGCCAGTTGCTGACAGAGCTGGGAGCAGAGCCACTTCCGGTCACTGGGGTTTGGAGGGGGGATCAGTACCCTTTTTGCTAGGGTGTTCACCTCTTTCAGGAGGGGTGCCCGGGAGCAGCCGGGGGCGGAGACAGCTGAGGAAGCCCCCCAGGCCTGGAGGAGGCCCGTTCCCCACTCCGCCTGGTGTGCTCTCATTTTCCCTCCCTCCCTCCTTCAGCCAAACTAAAAGATGCACAGTTGCCAAGTGGATTCAGCTCCTTGAAGAAATGTGTTGCTTTGCCAGGATGGGATTCTAGAAATATCATGACAGTGTCTGAGCTGGAAGAAACCCCAGCGAGCTGCCAGCCATCTCCTATTTGTCAGAGGAGGAAAGTGAGGTGCGAAGTGGGGAACGACATGCCCCAGGGTCTTGGAGCAGGGCTGAGAAGCCCAGGCCACAGGCCTTCTTCCCAGGGCCTCTTCCCACACTGCCTGCCCAGCAGGGCCTGGCGGGGCCTGTGTGAACCAGGCACAGGCTTAACTCCCCACCCCCACCCCTAGAGAGATTGCAGGGGACTGCTATGGCCCAGTGTGGCCTGACGTGGTCTGACAGGAACACAGGTGACCCTGGGCAGTGAGGAGCTGGCTTCATGCAGCTACTCTGCCCAGCCCCTCCAGCGGCTCCTCCAGTCCTCAGGCTCTGCCTTCTCTTTGTTTTTTTACTTAACTTTTTTTTTTTTTTTTTTTTTTTTTTTTTTTTGAGACAGAGTCTCACTCTTGTTGCCCAGGCTGGAGTGCAGTGGTGTGATCTCGGCTCACTGCAACCTCCACCTCCCGGGTTCAAGCGGTTCTCGTGCCTCAGCCTCCCAAGTAGCTGGGATTACAGTCCTGCGCCACCACACCCAGCTAGTTTTTGTATTTTTAGTGGAGACGGGGTTTCACCATGTTGGTCAGGCTGGTCTTGAATTCCTGACCTCAAGTGATCCTCCCGCCTCAGCCTCCCAAAGTGCTGGGATTACAGACGTGAGCCACTGCACCTGGCCGGTTTTTTCACTTAACGTTTAATTTCAGCCTAATTTCAGGCTTATTGAGAAGCTGCAAGAACAATACAAAGAATTTCCACATGCTCTTTCCCCAGACTCTCCAACTGCTAACAATTTTCCACATTTGCTTTATTATTTCCTTTCAATGTGTCTGTTTTTCTATTGCTTTCCCCACAAACTGAGAGAAATTGTAATGTCCCCTTCTCCTAGATACCCCCATGTGTGTTGTTTTTTTTTCTTTTTTGCATACAGACATTTTCTTACATAACCACAGTACATTTATCAAAACTAGGCAATTACTATTGATACAATTCTATTAGATAATCGACAGAATTTATTCAGATTTTGCCAGTGGTTCCAACAATATCTTCTAAGACAAAAGAAAATTTTGTTCAATATGCTGCGTTTAATTCTCATCTCTTTATTCTCCTTGAATCTGGAATGATTTCTCAGATTTTCTTTCTCTTTCATGACATTGATTTTTTGAAGCATAGAAGCAGTTATGCTGTAAAACGGCCCTTATCTGGATCGTCTGATGGTTCTTCGTGGTTCGATTTAAGTCGTGCCTCTTTGGCAGGAATATCACAGAAGCAAGTTTTGTCCTTCCCAGTGAATCATATCAGGAGGCACGTGGGCTTGCCCTGTCCCCTCTCTGGTGGTCTAACTTGCTTGGCTAACGTGTTGTCTGCTAGATTTCTCTGCTGTAAAGATAATTTCCCCCTTTGTATTCAACATGCATCTTGTGGGTAGATTCTTTGAGAATATGTAAATATCTTGATCTTCCTCAAACCTTTGCCCGCTAGTTGTAACATTATTATTGATTTTTGCCGGAATCAGTTATTATAAGGATAGTCACCCGGTGGTGATGTTATAATTCCACTATTCCTTCTGCATTAATAGTTGCTGACTTGGTTCTCTTTGCTGCCTCAGTGGGAGGGAGGCAGGTGGCTCAGTGCATGGCAGGCTAGTGCTAATGAGGCCAAGGTTTGAGCTCCCCTTCCACTGAGCCTCTGGTGGCTGCTGTCTTGTCCCACCTCGGATATTGGAGTCTGGGTCAGCACCTCTCCACCTTAGAGCCGGTTCTCCCTCCATCTTTACAATTTTGCCATTCATTTGTTGAACTACATTATGTTTTGGGCACCTTTTTTCAACCACTGAGGATATGGGACAAAGTCCCAGTGTTCAAGAAGTTTCTATTCTAATGGGAAAAATAGACCAGTAAAGTAAACACATTTTAAAAATAGGGTCATTTCAGAGAGGGCTATGTGCACCAAGGGCAATCAGGCAAAGTAAGGGGACTGAGAGCGGTTGCAGTGGAGACCCAGGCAGAGCCTCAGAGGGGATATAGACCTGAGTGATAAGATGAGCTGGGAATGCTGAGATCAGGGAGAGGACATTCCCAGCAGGGAGAGAAGCAGGGGCCGAGGCCCTGAGGCAGGAATGAGATTGATTTCAGACGGATGGAGGAGTGAAGGAGATGGAGTTGGAGAGGCTAGCAGGGCTTGAGGGCATAGATCATAGAGTTTGGAATTAATCCAAGGGCAATGGGAGCTCATCAGAGAGTTTTAGGTGTAGAAGGATGTGATTTAATTTGCCCTATATGCATATACCATTACTTACCAATTCTTTACATCAACTCCTTTTTTTATTCTTTTTTTAAACAAAGATATGCAATGCTTCATGAATTCGCGTGTCATACCTGTACAGGGATCACGCCAATCTTTTCTGTACCATTCCAGTTTCAGTAAATGTACTGCCGAAGCTTACACCCACTCCTTTTTTTCCTTTTCCTTTTTCTTTTTTTTTTGAGACTGAGTTTCACTCTTGTTGCTCGGGCTGGAGTGCAATGGTGCCATCTTGGCTCACTGCAACCTCTGCCTCCTGGGTTCAAATGATTCTCCTGCCTCAGCCTCCCAAGTAGCTGGGACTACAGGCAGGCTTGTACTACCTGTAGGCAGGCATGACTCCCACCATGCTTGGCGAATTATTGTATTTTTAGTAGAGACAGGGTTTTACCATGTTAGCCAGGCTGGTCTCAAACTCCTGACCTCAAGTGATCCGTCCGCCTCAGCCTCCCAAAGTGCTGGGATTACAGGTGTGGGCCACCACACCCGGCCACCCACTCCTTTTTTAAACCTAAGTTTATCTGAACTTAGAAATCTTCTATCACTACCACGTATCTCAAACCAGTACTACTTAAGTAAATACAATATATCTGTATAAACAAAGAAAACTCTGAAAACATAAGTGTCATTAAATAGCCTGCTGCCCAAGCCTGAGCTGTCTCTCCATTCATTACCAAGTGTCAGATGGCCAGGCTCAGTGGCTGATGCCTGTCCTGTCAGCACTTTGGGAGGCCAAGGCAGGCAGGTTGCTTGAGCCCAGGAGTTCAAGAACATCCTGGGCAACACCGCAAGGCCCCATTTCTGCAAAAATAAAATTTAAAAAAAAGTGTTAGGTATTAAAGACTGAGTAGCGCCACAATGAGACTTTCTCCTTAAGGCAGACAGGGCAGAACAATTGGAAAAGGAATAATTTGTTTACTGCGTGATTCAATTCCATTTAATCTTATATCTTAAATTGTCTTTCTGACTCAGACCTGATTTGAGAAGCATTTTGCTAACTGGTGGAAGGATTTGATAGGCCCAGCCCACCCATTTAACCATGGAGAAACTGAGGCCTTGGAACAGTCCTTAAGCAAGGACTTACCCAAGGTCCTGATAAGGGCTGCCCTCCATTCTACTCACCCTCAGTATCACTCCCACCCAATGCTAGCTGAAAATTCAGATGTGATGTAAACATTAGTCATCCTTATTGTAAAAACGGTGTAACAACCACATTAGAAGGAATGCAAAGAGAGAGAAGTCTCAGCCAGCACCTTCACACAACACGGCTGTTCGTTCTTGAAGGAGGAAGTTTTTGAGTCTGTGGAGCGTCACGGGCCTTCAGTCTCACCAGCAGGAAGGTGGGTGTGCTGATGGGCGCCGGGCTGGTGTTGATCCACACTTGGCAGGTGGCTCTGAGACCAGCCTCGACTCCAGGCTCCACCACTTCCGCCATGACCTTGGGCAAGTTCCCAAACCTCTCTGAGGTAAAATGGGTGTGGCCATGTCACTCTTCAGCTTTTGCGCTCTAGGTAGATGCTAAAGCCTTCCCTGAAGGTCTCTATGGAACTTTTCATCACCCGCGTCTGTGGGGGCTGCCTCAGCCCTAACCATGTCAACATAACATTGAAATTCAGTTCCGAGAAACCCTTGTGGGTTTGTAGACTCTACGGCATCTGGAAGTGAAAGAGGGACACATCTCTCCCTCTTACGGGTTCCTTACGGTACCCCGCTCTCAACACCCCTAATCTAGAATGCCCTAGAAGCTCTTCTCAGCTCCCAGCTCCTGCCCTGGAGGCAGCTTTTGTTGCAGGTTCACCTGTGGTTTAGTTTCCTAGAATTGCTGCAACAAACTGAGTGGCCAGAGCAACAGAAATGTATTGTCTCTGCCAGGCACGGTGGCGCACACCTGTAATCCCTGCACTTTGGGAGGCTGAGGCGGGCAGATCACCTGAGGTCAGGAGTTCAAGACTAGCCTGGCCAACATGGTGAAACCCTGTCTCTACTAAAAATACAAAAATTAGTCGGGTGAGGTGGCAAGTGCCTGTAATCCCTACTCAGGAGCCTCAGGCAGGAGAATCGCTTGAACCTGGGAGGCAGAGGTTGCAGTGAGCCGAGATGGTGCCACTGCACTCCAGCCTGGGCAACAGAGCGAGACTCTGTCTTAAAAACAGACAAACAAACAAAAAACAGAAATGTATTGTCTCACAGTTCTGGAGGCTCAAAGTCCAAGATCAAGGAGTCAGTGGGACTGGTTCCGTCTGAGGGCTGGGAGAGGGGAGCTGTTCTCTTCTGAGCTTCTGGTGGCTTGCTGGCAATCCTGGGCATTTCTTGACTTGTAGAAACATCATCCCAATGTCCGCCTTATCTTAAAATGGCATTCTCCTTTTGCGCATGTGCCTGTGTCCAAATGGCCCCCCTCTGTGAGGACAACAGTCATATTGAATTGGGGCCTGCCCTGATGGCCTTGATCACCTCTATAAAGACCCTATTTCCAAATAAGGTCACATTCTGGGGTACTGGAAATTAGGACTGTTTTAAGAAGAGGGGAACAATTCAGCTACTCATAGCAATGTATGTAGTGTGTGTATGGCGTGTGTGTGTACACGTATGCATGTGTGTGGTGTGTGTGTGTGGTGGGGGGTAATGGAGGAAGAGGTGGGTCACTGCCCTGCTTAATCTCTGCTCCTAGCCCACTCATCCTCTGGAGAGACGCAAGCTACATCTCTCAGGTCATTTGGCAAAGGCCTGGAAAGAGGTATCTTTCCATTGATTTCTTACCCCGAAGAACTCCTACTCATCCTCTAAAACCCTTCCCAATTGTCCCCTGTTCTTTGGAGTGAGTTATCCTAACTTTGTTTTTTCCAGAGTACTTTGTTCCAAGCCCGAGGATAGCACTTACAACAGCTCATAATCAACTAGGAGTGCATCTGTATCTTCTACCAGGGCATGGGGCCTGGCCCAGAGCCTAGCTGAGACAATGGAGTGAATGAGTGGCATCTCCCTGACTAAGGGTTAAGATAGATGGGAACTCGAAAGGACTTTGAGCCACCTCAGAAGCATCCTATACGACTTGTGGAGAGGAGTAGGGGACAGTCATCTGGGCTGATAGCTGAGAGTATGAGATCAGATGTAGAGAGACCGGAAGTCTCGCTCCACCTCTTAGTAACTGTGGCCTTAGGCAAGTCATTTCATGCTGCGGAGCCTCAGTTTTCTCATCCGGAAAACTGAGCCTTCACAGGCTCCTCGTAGAGATGAATAAAAGAGTGTGTGCTGTTTACGTAAAGCTGGGGCACATGGTGGGCATTCAGATGTTACCTTCCTTCCAGGGAACCCATATTTTTTTCATGAATTTGAATCTCTGAATCCAGTGGGACTCTGAGCCACATGGATCCATGTGGCCTTTGGCCACTGTCAGCCCCCAGCTATTAAGGACACAAGGTGGCCACGAAGCATCAGTCTGAACATCCCCGGTGCCTCCCCCAGCTTCTCTTTGAATCTGGATTTATTTAAAGAGAGGAGGTGAGTGGTAGGTGAGGAGGGGGCTGTTCTTAGGATATGGATGGGCACAGGACATGTGTCTGGTGAGCCTAGCCTGTCCCTGATGCCCCAAAGAGACTTTCTGGTCCCAGCCCAGCCCACACTCCCACCTGCTCGGGAGAGGCTGTGTTTCCTTCCAAGGATGGATGCTGATGATGTCTGATGGCTTCTGGATGTCTGATCTCAAGGGGGCTTTCTCTTCGGGGGCTTTAGGCCACCCTGGAAAGGTCTCAGCATCATTCCCTGGAGCGGGCAGGATTTTCACCCCTTGCCCACACACAAGCTTTATTCACCCTAAAACTGCTGCTGCTGCAGCTCTGGGAGACCTCGAACCAGGGCCCCTCCTGAGAGCCAGTGGGTGGGGGCAGGCCCCCTGGAAAATCGCTGAGAGCTCAGCAGTTTCAGCCTTCACTCCTCCTCCTCCCAGCCTGCAGAAACCTAGCCCAGCCTTTGCACAGAGGGCCATGCTCTGGGGAATTCTGTTCTTGAATTTCATACCTTGAGTGTCTAAGCCTGGCCTACCAGCTTCTGTCCCACCTCCAGGTGTTTGCTCGAGCTGTGCTCTCTCCCTAGAATGCCTTGTTAACTCTTTACACTTGTTGAGGGCGCCTGAAGAGTAGAAAGAGTGAATCTGGGGAACAAATTCAAATTTGGATTTGAATTCTGGCTCTGTCAATGTCAGGCTATGTGACCGTGGGCTAGGAACTTAATTTCTCTGAGCCTCTTTGTCTGTAAAATGGGTTTCATAATAGCACCTCCTCACAAGGTAGCCATGAGGCAACGTCTGCAAAGCACTCGGCACAGAGGAAGTCCTCAGGAAATGTGGATCTGCCTCAGTGAAATGCTCCTTGACCTTCAAGTCCTGGCCCAAAGGGCACCTCCCCTGCAGTACCTTCCTGGACTCACTTACCAGCCTCACAACTTGCAGAGCAGCCCTGTCCCTCCTCCAAGTTCCTCAAGCATGTCTCTTGCCTCTGCACCTACCTCAGAGGAACGGGATTTGAGTCAGCTCTTAACGCCTGACCTCCAGGCTGGACCACGGGCTCTATTATCTTTACTTTCCACGGCAGAGCCCAGCGTGGGCCTGGCCCTGGGCATGGCTCAAGAAATGCTGGGGGAGGTAAAGTGAGCTCTAGGGGCTTCCATTAATAATAAGAGTAACTAGAATTTGTTGAGCATTCACAGCACATGCTGAGGTGTTTATCAGAGCCCAGGAGACCCTCTTTCTGGGTTCAAATCCCTGCTCTGCTTCTTAGGGGCTCTGTTGTCCAAGAAAGTTCCTTGTCTCTTGAATCCTACATTTCCCCACCTGCACGGTGGTGATAACAACCGTGCCTACTTCTGAGCATTGTTAAGGAGATTCAAGAATTTAAAACTATAAAAATCCATGGCTTTCTTACTTAGAGAAGAGCACAAGAATCATTGGCAGGGTGCATTGATATGACTCGGACAATTTACAAAGGTTTTTCATATATGCTTTTATTTAAAAATTTTTCTGTTTTTATTTTTTATTTTACTAAAATTGTATTTAGTGAAAATAGTACAGAATTTAGAAAATACAAAAAAAAGGCCGGGCGAGGTGGCTCAAGCCTGTAATCCCAGCACTTTGGGAGGCCGAGACGGGCGGATCATGGGGTCAGGAGATCGAGACCATCCTGGCTAGTGCGGTGAAACCCCGTCTCTACTAAAAAATACAAAAAACTAGCCGGGCGAGGTGGCGGCGCCTGTAGTCCCAGCTACTCGGGAGGCTGAGGCAGGAGAATGGCATGAACCCAGGAGGCGGAGCTTGCAGTGAGCTGAGATCCGGCCACTGCACTCCAGGCTGGGCGACAGAGCGAGACTCCGTCTCAGGAAAAAAAAAAAAAAAAAAAAAAAAAAAAAAGAAAATACAAAAAAAAAAAACTTTAAAAACTTACCAATAGCTACCTTCAAAGATAACTGTTGTTACTAGCCTCCAGTAGAATCTTCCAGACATTTTGTTAGAGAGGAATATTGCAAACACACAGAAATGCACTAGAATGGGGTTTGTTTATTTGTTTGTTTGTTTTTGAGATGGAGTCTCACTCTGTCACCCAGGCTGGAGTGCAGTTGTGCGATCTCGGCTTATTGCAACCTCCACCTTCTGGATTCAAGTGATTCTCCTGCCTCCTCCCAAGTAGCTGGGACTACAGGCACACACCACCACACCCGGCTAATTTTTGTATTTTCAGTAGAGATGGGGTTTCACCATGTTGGTCACGCTGGTCTTGAACTCTTGACCTCAAGTGATCCACTTGCCTCGGCCTTCCAAAGTGCTGGGATTACAGGCATGAGCCGCTGCACCTGGCCTGAGAATGTTTTAATGAACCCAATGCATCCTCACCACCCCGATTTAGAAAATGTTTACACTTTTGCCATATTTGCTCAGATCTGTATTAATAAGAAAAAAAACTATACAGATACTGTTACTGTTGAAATAATTCTTATCCTTTCCTCCCTAGAACACACAGTCCAAAGTGTGGTGTGTGTACCCTTTTCTCTCACATTTTTATACTCCTATTACACAAAAAACGTCTCCATACACAATGGATGGTGTTGAGACATGTGCTATATTTTATATAAATTGTACCCTACTGGTCATATTGTTCTGCAACTTATTATACTTTTCTCATTGTTTTCAAAATCTAACCAAGTGGGTAGATATGCATCTAGTTCATTCCTTCATGGGAATAATCCAGCCTATGATACAATACAGTCTGTTTATTTCCAGCTGATGGATGGTTAGATTACTTCTACTTTTCTTCTGTTACAAACAGTTCTGCAGAAAATATCCCTGCACACATCTGCATGTGAATATTGTTGTCTGTGATTTATACAAAAGGGTATAGCTTTCAGATCAAAGTATGAGCCTCCTGAAATCTATGACATATCATCAGCCACTTCTCCCTCCCTCCCTCCCTCCCTCCCTCCCTCCCTTCCTTCCTTCCTTCCTTCCTTCCTTCCTTCCTTCCTTCCTTTCTTTCTTTTTATTTGAGATGAAGTTTGCTCTTGTTGCCCAGGCTGGAGTGCAATGGCTCAATCTCGGCTCACTGCAACCTCTGCCTCCTGGGTTCAAGTGATTCTCCTGCTCAGCCTCTCAAGTAGCTGGGATTACAGGCATGTGCCACCACGCCTGGCTAATTGTTTTGTATTCTTTGTAGAGACAGGGTTTCTCCATGTTGGTCAGGCTGGTCTTGAACTCCCAATTTCAGGTGATGCGCCCGCCTCGGCCTCCGAAAGTGCTGGGATTACAGGCGTGAGCCCCGCATTTGGCCTCCTCAGCCATTTTTCTATACCTTATATCTAGAAGGCTATGATCATCTGAATATGTTGTTTTTAATCTGTTTTTTCCATCTACGATGCATATATGCACACATATTCATCTTTCACATATTTGCAGCTATAGTCATTGATTCCACAGGATCTTGGGCATTTGCCGTGGGCCGGGTATTGGGGTTGTGTTTGTAATCTTACCTTAGCCCTGTGAGGTTTTTGTTTTGTTTTGTTTTCGGTTTAGAGGTGGAATCTCACCCTGTTGCCCAGGCTGGAGTGCAGTGACGATCATAGCTCACTGCAACCTCGAACTCCTGGGCTAAATTGATCCTCCTGCCTCAGCCTCCTCAGTAGCTAGAACTACAAATATGTATCCGGCTTATTTATTTATTTATTTATTCATGTGTATTCATATATATATAGAGAGAGAGAGAGAAAGAGAGAGACAGAGTCTCACTCTGTCGCCAAGGAGTGCAGTGGCACGATCTTGGCTCACTGCAGCCTCAAACTCCTCGGCCCAAGTGATCCTCCAACCTCAGCCTCTCGAGTAGCTGGGACCACAGGTGTGCACCACCATGCCCAGCTAATTTTTTGCGTTTTTGGTAGAGACGGGGTTTTGCCATGTTGCCCAAGCTGGTCTCGAATTCCTGTGCTCAAGCAATCCACCCACCTTGGCTTCCCAAAGTGCTGGGATTACAGCGTGAGTCACAGCACCCAGCCTCATTTTTTTATTTTTAAATTTGTTTTGTAGAGATAGGGTCTCTCTATGTTGTCCAGGCCGTCCTCAAACTCCTGGCCTCAAGCGATCCTCCTGCCTCAGCCACTGAAAGTGCTGGGATTACAAGCGTGAACCACTATGCCCAGCTTGTGAGGCTTTTTTAAATATATGTAACTGTGAGGTGAGGAAGGCAAGTTGGGCATATGGAGAGATTTGCCCAAGGTCACACTATAGTAAGGAAGAAGCTGGATTTCTAACCCAGGCATGTTTAATTTCAACCCAGTGTTCTTTCTGATGCCTATGATATGGTAGACGGTTTTTTCCCAACCAAGACCTACTGAATGGGAATTCTAAAAGAGGGACCTGAGGGCCAGGCACCGTGGCTCACACCTGTAATCCCAGCACTTTGGGAGGTCAAGGCGAGCAGACCACCTGAGGTCAGGAGTTCAACACCAGCCTGGCCAACATGGTGAAACCCCATCTCTACTAAAAATATAAAAATTAGCCGGGCATGGTGGCATGCACCTGTAATCCCAGCTATTAGGGGGACCGAGGCAGGAGAATCACTGGAACTTGGGAGTCAGAGGTTGCAGTGAACCAAGATCACTCCACTACACTCCAGCCTCGGCGACAGAGTGAAACTCCGTCTCCAAAAATAAAAAAATTTTAAAAAATTAAAATAAAAATAAATAAATAAATAAAAGAGGCACCTGGACATTCTTCTCCTCCTCTCAGTGGTCTAAAGTCTGGCGGGGGATCAAGAAGATGGGGCTGGTGACACGCCAGTGTTTCTGGCCTGCTGTGCTCTCTTGGAGCCAAATCCCTACTCTTATCACTTGGGATTTTATTGAGCTGCTTGCAACCCTCCATGAGACCTTCTCATTTTACCGCCTGGTAGCTGGAAAGAAGGCACGGTCTGGCACGGGAGCCTGAGCCAGCCTTGGAGCCAGGACCCCAGGAGCCTTTTCTTTTAGAGGAACTCCTGTTACCACAGCAACTATAGCCCACATCTCCTCTCTAGGAACATTGGGTATTTGCAGAGCTGGGGAAGGATACAGCCAAGTTGTGAGCCTGCAGCAGCTCTGATAAGGTTCACAAGAAAGGTGAGGAGTGAGGAGGAGAGAATGCAGCCTTCAGAGAACCAGAGTCACCCCCT
This sequence comes from Macaca fascicularis, assembly GCF_037993035.2. NCBI lineage: Eukaryota > Metazoa > Chordata > Mammalia > Primates > Cercopithecidae > Macaca > Macaca fascicularis. The sequence goes on along the minus strand of NC_088388.1, from coordinate 13,281,312 downwards.
TGCAGAAAAGAAGGCTAAGGAGCTGTCAGCATCATCTTTCTGCCTGGGATGGAATGTAGAATCAATAGCCAGCTGCCATCCCATAGCCACCAAGGACCAAATGAGGGAAAAAAGATAAAAGCCTCAGGTTGGAGGAAAATAACAACAGCTGCCATATACCGTGTCCTAAGCTTTTTACATAGATCACCCACCCATGCACTCTTCTTCAGTTCGCTTCATTTATCATGCCCAGTGCCAGGTTAAAGATGAAACCTAGCTGGGCTCAGTGGCTTTCCCTAGGTCACACAGCCAGTGATCAGCAGAGATGGGTTTAGATCACTGTTCTATCTGTCCCCAGAGTCCCTGTCTAAATCATGAAAGATGAATTTCCTGAGAATGGAGGCTGTTACACAGATGAATTGGTGCCGGGGATCTCCTGCTCCCCCGATCATCCTGCTCACACTCATCTCCCTCATATCATACCTGCCCCAGTTCCCAGCATACTCAACAAGTTCAGCAGTTGTTCATGGAACTGAATGCAGGCCGGCAACAGACTCATTTCTCAGCTTTCAGGAGAAGGTGGCTCACGCCCTCTCACTTTCTTGGGAGAGAAGGAGGGGGAGTCCCAGCAATTGAACATACCTCAAAGCCTACTAAATCGTGTTGATCTTATCTTTAAGTTTTTTAGTTTTTTACAGAGGAGAGTAGGAAACGTTATCTTTTACTTCCCCTTGGATTTGGTGACAGAGGGGAGGGGAGATGAAACCTGGGCATGCATGGAAGATACCACGCAGGTGAACATCGTCTGTCCTGTGACATGGGGGCAAAAGAGAGTTAAAAATGCTGAATTTCTGGCCAGGTGCAGTGGCTCATGCCTGTAATCCCAGCACTTTGGGAGGCCGAGGAAGGTGAATTGCTTGAGCTCAGGAGTTTGCAACCAGCCTGGGCAACATGGTGAAACTCCATCTCTAGTAAAATATAAAAAATTAGCCAGGTATGGTGGCACAGACCTGTAGTCCCAGCTACTCAGGAGGCTGAGGCAAGAGAATTGCTTGAACCCAGGAGGCAGAGGTTGCAGTAAGCCGAGATCGTGCCACTGCAGTCCAGCCTGGGCAACAGAGTGAAACTCCGTCCCCCTCCCCTACCCACCTCCCCCCTCCCAAAAAAAGGCTGAATTTCTTTGACCTGAGTGACTGGCAGTCCTCTGGGGCTGGGGCTCTTTGAGCCTTTACTGCCATCTCTCTCTGTCAATTGAGCAAATTGTTTTATTTGAGTCCCCAAGCCCTGCTTTGGTATAACCGGGGAGTGTGAAAACAAACCAAAATCCTGTAACATAACACCAAATAATACTCTCTTTCTCTTTCTCTCCCAAGAAAGTGAGAGCACATGAGCCATGTTCTCCTGAATGCTGAGAAATGAGTTTATTACTGATCGATGTTCCATTTCATTAACATTTGCCAAACTTGTTCCACGTGCTAGGAACTGGGACAGGTATTCGGGAGATAAGTGCACATGTAAAATACCAAAGCACCGAACTGTTGACTTTCCTTTGGGCGCCGGGGAGAGAAGTCACCCTAGCCTTCCTGGCCTCGGAGAGCCAAGTGGGTAGAAGCTGGTCTAGTCACTGCAGTCAATCACCTCTGCAGGCTAGGACAGCACTGTATGACTGAGCCCTCAACAGCTGCAGTTTCTTGACAAAGTAAACTCAGCCCAACCGGGCGTCACAGCCTCTCCAAGTCCCCTCAAAGGTTGAACACAGGTATCCCCTCCCAATTGAATTGTGTTACTTGCATGAGCCAGCACATGCGTCTTTTTTTTTTTTTTTTTTTTTTTTTTGAGATGGAGTCTTCCTCTGTCACCCAGGCTAGAATGCAGTGCTGCAATCTCGGCACAGTGCAACCTCCTCCTCCCAGGTTCAAGCGATTCTCCTACCTCAGCCTCCCGAGTAGCTGGGACTACAGGCATGCACCACTACACCCAGCTAATTTTTCTATTTTTAGTAGAGATTGGATTTCACCATCTTGGCGAGGCTGATCTCGAACTCCCGAACTCAACTAGTCCGCCCACCTCAGCCTCCCAAAGTGCTGAGATTACAGGTGTGAGCCACCACGCCCAGCCAGCATCTTTCTAATTTTAATGGAATTACAGGCATTCCTTTCTTTCTAGTTGTTTTGTTGATTGCTCACCATTAACAACACCAAGGGCATTTCTAAAAAGAAAGTAGTTACGACAGTTCCAGCACCCTCTCACTCAGAGCTTCCTCCCCTAAATTCACTGGCCCTCCTCTCCCAGTTGGCCTGTGCATCCTCAGGCGCTGCACAGTGCTGGAGCGAGCCCCATATGCGACAGCAAGTAGGGAAGGGGTGGGGGCAGTGCGAGGTGAGACTATTAAGTCTCATCTTTTCCCTGCTGTGGGGGCTGTGGGATGACACATGCCACCCAGGACCCCCTGCCCTGGAGAAGGAAGGTCTCCTGGTTGTTGCTTATCCTTGGAGTCTGGGGTCTTTTGGGAAATTAGTCCCGGGATCTTGGGTTCTGAGTTGTGTCACCGTTGCGGGGAAGGGTGGGTTATCGTTTCTAAGCTCAGTGTTGGTTGACCCTTGCAGAGGAGAAAGGAGTTTGGAAAGCCTCCGGGGTTGTCAAAACCTCCTGCCTCTTGCCCTTGGCATGATCACCAACGCAGAAATCAGGATGCTGGTTTCCAACCCTGGGGAGTGGCATGGTTAAGAATGTGGTCTCTGCAAGCAGACAGCCTGGGTTCAATTCCCAGCTTGGCCATTTTCTAGCTGTGTAATCTTAGGCTTACAAAACACACACACAAAAAAAACGCTCTGTGCCTCAGTTTCCCCATCTCGTGATCTTACTTTGATAATTAAGTCATACTGAATGAATGTCAGCCATTACTGCTGAGCTGTGCCAGATTTGTGATGGGTGCTCGACGTGCCTTGGGGCCTCCCCTTTTCCTATCAGAGCAGAAAGCATCACAACGTCCTTCCCTTATCCCTCTGCACTCTGGACCCCAGATGCCCTAGATAGGTAGCTGTTCCCATCATTGTGGGTTGGGAGTAGAAAACTAGGAGTCCATCTGGCTGCTTCTCAAATGTCCCCATACAAACCAGGAACACCAGTTCAGCTGCCCGGCCACTGGGCCAGGGGCAGGTGAGTGTTTCTGGACAGCTCCCTGAACCAGTCCTGTTCCACTTGAATACCTGGAGCCTGAACCAGGGCCTAAGGAGGCAGGCCAACCAGGGTTCATGTAGCATGTGTCATCACTGCTTAGGACACAAAGGCCAGTCTTCTTATACAAGACGAGTGGTAGTCTGCAGGTCAGCAGGATGCATGCCTCTCCCAAGGTTCGGGGACACTAGTGGCAAGGGCCTGGTGCCAGTCTTGCAGAGGGGCAGACCCTGCCCTGTTCTGGCAGTGCTCCAGAGCAGCAGCTGGGCTATCTGGGAGATCACTGCACTGCACTGGGAGCCTGACCTCCCCGTGGGCCTTGGGGATACTCTTCCCTTGGGCCTCAGATTTTGCAATAATTCTGCCAAAATACTTGCTGACAAAAAGCCTTCTGAGAGAAGCATTATTAACTCCAGTTTATGGATGAGAATCTAAGGCTCAGACTGGCAAAGTGACTGGCCGAAGGTCACTCTACTAATAAGGAACAGAGCTGGACTCCAGCCCAAGCCTTTGGATGCAAGGCCTGTGTACCTTCCCCCCATACAGCACGGTCTGATGCCAATATGTGAGCCACATTTATAATTTTAAATTTTTGGCCTGGCATGGTGGCTCATGCCTGTACTCCCAACACTTTGGGAGGCCAAGACAGGTGGATCACCTGAGGTCAGGAGTTCAAGGCCAGCCTGGCCAACATGGTGAAACCCCATCTCTACTAAAAATATTTTAAAAGTAGCCAGGCGTGGTGGTGCATGCCTGTAGTCCCAGCTACTCAGGGGGCTGAGGCAGAAGAATCGCTTGAACCTGGGAAGCGGAGGTTGCAGTGAGCCCAAGATTGTACCACTGCCCTCCAGTCTTGGGTGATAGAGCGAGACTCTGTCTCAAAATAAATAAATAAATAAATAAATAAATAAAATAAAAATAATTAATAAATAAATTTTTAGCAGCTGCATTTTTTCAAAAAAGTAAAAAGAAACAGATGAAATTACTTTAATAATATATGTAATTTAACCGAATATATCCAAAATATCATTTCTACATGACATCAATTAAAAAATTATTAACGAGATACTTCACATTCTTTCTTCTTACTAAGCCTTTGAGACACAACCTGTACTTCACGCTTAAAGCGCGTCTCAATTTGGATACTCAAGTTTCATCAAAAATATTCAATCCGTATTTAGATTTCATACTAGCTACAATTGAAAAAGGAGAATCACGTATCTAACTTACTCCAGCTGTTTGAAAAAGTTTTCCAATGATTGGATTGATTATGCCTTTAAACTTCAATGGAAAACATTTTGTAAATTAAGTAGGAATGAATTGAATTAAACAAAATGAAAATTTGAGTTTCTTTTTTTTTTTTTTTTTTTTGTGACGGAGTCTCACTCTGTTGCCCAGGCTGGAGTGCAGTGGCCAGATCTCGGCTCACTGCAAGCTCTGCCTCCCGGGTTTACATCATTCTCCTGCCTCAGCCTCCCGAGTAGCTGGGACTACAGGCGCCCGCTACATCGCCCGGCTAGTTTTTTTGAATTTTTTAGTAGAGACAGGGTTTCACCGTGTTAGCCAGGATGGTCTCGATCTCCTGACCTTGTGATCCGCCCGCCTGGGCCTCCCAAAGTGCTGGGATTACAGGCTTGAGCCACCGCGCCCGGCCGAAAATTTGAGTTTCTTATTGGCACAAGCCCTATTTCAAGTACTCAGCAGCCTCACGTGGCTGGTGGCTGTTGTATTGGATAGCCCAGCAACATACGATTCTCTCTCCCAGCTGGACTGAGTGATCTCTAAGCCTTTCCACCGTAGGCTCCTCTCCTGCGTTTATACAGATGAGTACTTCGTGTACTATGGACCCACTTCTGTGATGATGAATGGACTATGTAGGACAGATTTCCCATTTATATTGACAGCATACTGAAAATAGCACGCTGTAGTGGTTAAAAGGGTGATTTCTAGAGCCAGACTGTCCAGGTTCAAATCTTGCTTTGATTGCTGACTGGCTGGGTAACCTTGGGTGATTTACTTAAGCTCTCTATGTCTCAGTTTTCTCAGTGATGACACTGGGGTGATGATATTAGTAGTATGCACCTCATTAGGGTAGTTGTAAGGATTTGCTAGTTCATGTAATGCACACAGATAACAGCTATCACCTATGGGGCATACAGTAAGTGCTCAATAGATGTTGTCTTTCATTACATATCTTATCTCATTATAATCAAAGAATGTAAGGACTGGACGAGATCAAAATCTCATCAATCTGTCATTATGCAAGTGAGAAAATGGGGCCAGAAAGTGAAAGAACTCGTCCAAGGTCACGTAGCAAGTTAATGATAGAAGTTAACCCTCATCTCCTGATGTCCAGCCCAGTGACCCCCTGCACTGTGCTCCCAACAATGCTGACATTTTCTGAGAAAAAACACTGTGACCTGCCGGCCACATGAGCTCTTCATTTCTTCCCTGTGAATGAGTATGGCTTTGGCTGACATGGCCACACTGTCTGCCCAGGTGCTCTCTGCAGGCTCAGTGGAACAGGGTGACTGGGTAGTCAGTGTTAAAGCTCGTTGTATTCGTACTTCAAGCTAGCCCACATGTCCCCCCAGGAAAAAAGTTCTGTGTATTTATTTGGAGACCTTTAATTTTTATTTGATATAGAACATTTGAAAAAAGTAGAACACAAGGCAGAAAGAAAACAGGAAAACAGGCCAGGCGCAGTGGCTCACGCCTGTCATCCCAGCACTTTGGGAGGCCAAGGCGGGCAGACCACCTGAGGTCAGGAGTTCAAGACCAGCCTGGCCAACATGGTGAAACCCAGTCTCTACTAATATATATAAATTAGGCAGGCATGGTGGCACATGTCTGTAGTCCCAGCTACTTGGGAGGCTGAGGCAGGAGAATTGCTTGAACTCAGGAGGCAGAGGTTGCAGTGAGCTGAGATCGTACCACTGCACTCCAGCCTGGGTGACAGAGCAAGACAGAAAGAAAGGAAAGAAAGAGAAGGAAGGAGGGAAGGGAGGGAGGGAGGGAGGGAGGCAGGGAGGGAGGGAGGGAAGGAAGGAAGGAAGGAAGGAAGGAAGGAAGGAAGGAAGGAAGGAAGGAAGGAAGGAAGGAAGGAAGGAAGGAAGGAAAGAAGGAAGGAAAACTTATTAATACCATGTGGGCATGTATTTTCTTTCCCTGTAGTAGAGATTAAATTTTATTTATTGATATTCTTTTAGCATTTTTCCAGGGCAAGGCACTGTGCAAGATGCCGGGTATATGGGGGTGATGCTTAGAATCTAGTGAGCCAATGGTTGTCAAACAGTTCATGACCAGGATAGCTATGTAATTAAATGTCACTGGGCCCACAAGAAAAAAAAAATCTCAGAATACAGTGAGAGGACAGAATGGGGGATAGAACTCGGGCTCTCTCTGGGTCCTGGAAAACCTTCAGAAGCTTGAAACCTGGCTGGGGGTGAGGACGGGGACTGGAGGGGAGAGCACAGCCATATTTATAACACAACCCTGTATTCTGCTTCTGCTACTTAACATTGTGGCATAAACTTACCCCCGTATCATTAACTACTCTCTGTAAATTTTTTTTTTTTTTTTTTTTTTTGGCAAGTATTTTTAATGTGCTATGTTTTTCTAACCAACTCCCCAATCACTTTTAGACAATCTGGTTGTCTCCAGTTTGGATTTTTTTTTTGGTGGGTTTTTTTTTGTTTGTTTGTTTATTTTTATTATACTATCAGAAACAGCACAGGGTCGGGCACTCATGCCTGTAATTCCAGCACTTTGGGAGGCTGAGGTGGGCGGATCCCTTGAAGCCAGGCGTTCGAGATCAACCTGGCCAACATAGTGAAACCCCATCTCTACTAAAAATACAAAGAAAAAAAATTAGCCAGGCATGGTGGTGGGCGCCTGTAACCCCAGCTACTCAGTAGCTGAGGCATGAGAATCGCTTGAACCAGGAAGGTGGAGGTGGCAGTGAACCGAGATCGTGCCACTGCACTCCAGCCTAGGCGACAGAGCGAGAACAAGACTCTATCGCAAAAAAGAAAAACTAAAAACTAAAAACCAGCACATCACAGCATTCTGGGGCTCCAATGGATGGAAAAGGGAATCTAGAACCATCTAGTTCCAAAGCATGGACTTTAGTCTCCAGGCAGTGTGGTACTTGAGATAGTTTTCTTTAGGATAGGTCTCCAGATGTGGAATTACTGGATCGAAAGGGCCTGGTTTGCTGCTGTTGTTGAGGCTGTTGGCATCTGTGTTTGCAAACACTTTCTGCTTTTTTTTTTTAAACTGTACTTCTAGCAGGTGACACATGCACCTGGCTACACTGCTTGTAGATTCCACCTCCGTGTTTCCATCGGCCCTTCCCACCCTGCCTCTGGTTCTGTACGGCATCTCTTCATCCATCATCCACTCAACTAGCATTCAGGATGCAACCGCGTTTTCCTCAGCACCTTTGACAAAGCCGGAGGACAGAGAATAACCTCAGCTGTAGCTGGTGTTGACCTGACACTGGTCACTGGGCATGGCCAGGGCGGCAGTCTGGGGAGTGAAAGTTTTCCCACCAGGCTTGCTCTGACACTGGGATGGCCAGCGGGAGGCTCAGCTTTCCCTCGATGTCTATGCCTCCTTTCTCCACAAGTCCCTCACCTCTCAGATGCCCGTGGGACATCTCAGGGGCCTGGGTGACACAACAGGAGTATCAGTGTCCCGTTTTCTCAGATTCCAGACAAGGCAGGTCTTTTGTGCTTTCATTCTTCCTGTGCTTACAGTCTCCTTCGCAGCCCGTTCCACCGGAGTCTTCTTCAGACTACCCCATCGGAGGTCCTGTCCCACTCGGGGGCATCTGCTTGGGGCTGGCCTGAAAAAGCCGCCTCCTTCCTGGGCTGGAGTCGGGGCTCCCAACCTTTTTTCTTCTCCTATTCTGAAACCAACCGCTCCCCTCCATCCCTTCCCTGTCTTGTTCCATCACTTTCCAGAATATGGGGCACAATTAGAGAAGACTTTCAGGGGCACACAGTATAACTTCAGGTGGTGAATGAAGTTAGCATTAAATAACACTGAATCACGTGGCAATAAAAGTTTAAATTATTATTATTTTTCCAATGTTCTGTCATTCCTTCTGATTCTATCAGATAGTCTGATGAGGATGTGGTGTTTTGCTTTTTTTTCTTTTTTGAGATGGAGTCTCGCTCTGTCACCCCAGCTGGAGTGCAGTAGTGGCTCGATCTCAGCTCATGGCAACCTCCGCCTCCCAGGTTCAAGCGATTCTCCTGCCTCAGCCTCCCGAGTAGCTGGGACTACAGTGCCCGCCACCATGCCTGGCTAACTTTTGCATTTTTAGTAGAGACAGGGTTTCACCATATTGGCCAGGCTGGTCTCAAACTCCTGACCTTGTGATCCACCCACCTCAGCCTCCTAAAGTGCTGGGATTACAGGTGTGAGCCACTGCACCCTGCTGACGATGTGTCTTTTAACATCTCTAACATGGCTTTGTTTTTAGTATGCTTAGTTTTACAATTACCTTCTATTTTAGGCAAGTCATATAAATAGTCCCTTTAGGTTTAATATCTTCTAATTTTTTTCAAATCAACATACACACCTAATTTTACATACATAGAATCATATCATACATGATTTTAAAACTACAGCCTTTTACCTTCATTGCTTGCTTTTCCTCCTGCAATCTTCCATGGCTGTGACTGTGTCCCAGGACCAGCTGCGTAATTTGCAGGGCCCGGTGCAAAATGGAGATGCAGGGTCTTTGGTTCAAGAAATTATGAGGAATTTCAAGATGGCAACAGCAGAGCATTCAAGCAAGGGCCAGGTCCTTCTAAGCACAAGGCCCTGCACACAGTCCACCAGCCCGTGGAGCTAGTCCTTCTCGGCCTCTTCCCCTGAAGCCCACCCTTTTAATTTTTCCATTTTGATCATCTGCTGTGTGTTCTCCCACACTTGTCTTCATGTTCCTGTAATCATACCAGTTCACAGAGGCGGTTTTTGGCCTTGTTTTACAAAAATTGTATCATATTATATTCTATTCTTTGCGTCTTGCTTTTCCTACTCGACACAGCTTGGAAATCCTGCCAACCCATCTGGGTCTATTTCATTCTTTATAAAGGCTGCATAAGATGCCACGCTGTAAATGGACCATAATTGATTCAATAATTTCCCCTGTAAATGGGCATTCACGCTGTTTCTAACTTTTTGCCATTCAAAAATCTGCAGTGGACTGGGTGCGGTGGCTCACACCTGCAATCCCAGCAGTTTGGGAGTCCAAGGCAGGCAGATCACTTGAGGTCAGGTGTTCAAGACCCAACCTGGCCAACATGGAGAAACCCCATCTGTGCCAAAAATACAAAAAAATTAGCAGGGTGTGGTGGTGGGAACCTGTAATCCCAGCAACTTGGGAGGCTGAGGCAGGAGAATTGCTTGAATCTGGGAGGTGGAGGTTGCAGTGAGCCGAGATCACACTGCTGCACTCCAGCCTGGGTGACAGAGCGAGACACTGTCTCAAAAAAAAAAAAAAAAAAAAAAATCTGCAGTGAATATTTTTATGTTCAGGTGTCTTTAATGACATAAAAAAGCAAATTCACAGGAAAGGGTAAAGGTTTGCTCTTACTCTGTTTTGTGTTGCTATAACAAAGTGCCACAAAGTGAGTAATTTAAAACAAAAAGAAATTTGTTTCTCATAGTTCTGCAGGTTGGGAAGCCCAAGATTTAAGGGCCACATCTGATGAGGGCCTTCTCCCTGCATCATAACACAATGGAAGGCATCACATGGCCGGAGAGTGCACAAGAGACAGAGCGAGGGCTGAATTCACTTCTACAACAAAGCCACTTCTGCAATAACCAACACACCCCCATGATAACAGCATTAAGCCGTTCATGAAGGCAGAATCCTCATGACTAATCAGCTCTTTTCTTTTTTCTTTTTTTTTTTTTTTTGAGACAGAGTCTAGCTCTGTTGGCCAGGCTGGACTGCAGTGGCATGGTCTCAGCTCACTGTAACCTCCGCCTCTCGGACTCAAGCAATTCTCCTGCCCCAGCTTCCTGAGTAGCTGGAATTACAGGCGTGTGCCACTACACCCGACTAATTTTTGTATTTGTAGTAGAGACGGGGTTTCACCATGTTGACCAGGCTGGTCTCGAACTCCTGACCTCAGGTAATCCGCCCACCTCAGCCTTGCAAAGTGCTGGGCTTACAGGCGTGAGCCACCACGCCCAGCCCTAATCAACTGTTAAACATCCAACTTCTCAACACAGGTCATTGGGGGATAAAGTTTCCAGCACATGAACTTTGGGACACATTCAAACCATAGCAGGCTGCTTTTCAAATACATTTATTGTAGCAAAAAAGTGAACCAATTTAAAGAAAAGTGTGAGGCACAGGGCCAGGCAAAGGTGGTAACAACGGGCCGGGTGCGGTGGCTCATGCCTGTAATCCCAGCAATTTGGGAGGCTGAGGCGGGCAGATCACTTGAGCTCAGAAATTCAAGACCAGCCTGGACAACATGGAGAAACCCCATCTCTACAAAAAAAATACAAATATTAGCTGACATCGTGGTGAGCGTCTGTAGTCCCAGCTACTCGGGAGACTGAGGCACGAGAATCGCTTGAACACAGGAGGCAGAGGTTGCAGTGAGTCGAGATTGCGCCGCTGCACTCCAGCCTGGGCGACAGAGCGAGACTCTGTCTCAAAACAAAAAAGGTGATCATGATGTCTGAGAAACGCTGATCTTGCATTCGGCCCTCTGTGAAATGAGGCCTGGATGGAAAGATGGTTCCAGGTAATTTCTGTTTTTCTTCCTGTAGTGCAGAAGTCAGAGAACAGAGAAGCCAGGTTCCCTTCCTGGGATAGGGGATGGGAGAATGCTTGTTGCAAAAATAAAGCCCTCAAGGTTATCTGCTTTCAACCAACTGCCTTGGAGCTGGCAGCTGCTGCTCACTCTTTCATTCGGTCAGTCAATCAACAAACACTGCCTTGGACACTGTGGGGGACACAGGGCTGACCCAGCCGTGGGCCCTGCCCTCTAGGGTTTTCCGATCTAGGAGAACACATTTGTGTCTTTATGCATGAGAGAGTGGTTTTCCAGACCCAGAGAGAGAAATGATATAGAGTTGAGTTAAAGGCCCCCCACCCCAACACACATCACATTCACACACACAGTCTTAATCACATATGCACAGAGTCACTCACACACACTCACATGCACACACCTCACAGTCATACACACTGCAGCCATCGTTCAATCCCCCTCCCCCACCGCATGTCGTAACATTGAAAACTATGCTGGAGCACTGGGACCGTAGCTGTGGGAACCGAGATTCTGAAATCCCAACTTGTGGGCATCTGAATTCTCGCGCTGATTATTATAATACATCAGCCACGGAGTTTGTGCTCTGAATTTGGAGTCATTTCTCCTCCAGGAGGTCAGGCTGGGCAGATAGCCAGGGAGTTAGCGAGGACGGCAATTAGAGGGCTGATGACTTTCTGCCTGATGATGGAGAGGCCCACACGGTTTCCTGGAGAGGGCTGTCTGCCAGGGTGTATACACGCACACACACATGCTCAGGCTCAGGGGGCGTGTCCGTGGAATCTGCTCAGGTGAAACTCCAGGAATGTGTAGCGGTCATTCCAAGTCTTCAGCCTCTGTATCGGTCAGGCCAGGCTAGGCAAGGCTGTAGTAACAAGGACACCCCCAAATCTTCATGGTTTAACATGATCATGGTTTACTCCTTACTCACACAAAATTCAAGCCGGGTCAACATCCCCTTCCCTCTTGCAGTTCCTCGGCAACCCAGGGCCTCTAATATGCTTCAACAGGGAAGACATAAGTGCAAAAGTCTCACTACCTCTTCCCTGCTTTGGCTCAAAAGTGGGCACACGTCTTCTGTCTAGGCTTCAACCAGCCCACCCTAAGTGCAAGAGAAACCAGGAAATGCAGAGGAGTTCATATGCAACCACAAAAGTCCCTGCCCCAGAGCCTCCCTTTGTGCTTTGCAAGCCCAAACATCCCAGCCCAGAGGGGAGGCAAGTCCTTGAAGACAGTTTAAATCCAGGCTCTGCAGCTTGCTCACCGGGTGGCCTCAGGCCATGCATCAGTCAGGGTCCCAGCAGGAACCAGGTGGCACACCTAGAATAGGAATTTAAAGGGGACTCATTTACAGAAGAACTATTTACCAAGGTAATGCAGTAAGTAGAATCTAAGAGCAACTTCTGGCCAAAGGAGACACAACCAAGGAGCGGTCAGTGAGTCCGAGTAGGAGACAGTCAAGGAGAGGTCACCTTGAATAAACAATGTCCTTCACATGAGGGACACAGCCTACCCGAGGGACCTCACAGGTGGGGCCAGAGGAATAAGTGTCACATCTTCACTCTCCTCACTTCTTCCTATCTCTGCTAAGGCTCCCCATTGGCTGAATCTGGCAGAAGCCATAAGGCCCAGGAAGACAGGGGTTAATTCAAACAGGTCGGCCTCCCAGGGCAGAATGGATAGTAGCTCTGGTGGAATAAATGGACCCTATCTGGCAGGGACAACTGATTTTTGCTTTTGGAGCCTCCTTTTCCTAATCTGTAAAATAAGAATGCTAATACCTGCCTCATTGTGTTGTTGAAAGTAAATGGAATAGGCTGGATGCAGTGGCTCAGACCTGTAATCCCAGCACTTTGGGAGGCTGAGGCAGGCAGATCACCTGAGGTCAGGAGTTCGAGACCAGCCTGACGAACATGGCTAAACCCTGTCTCTAGTAAAAATACAAAATTAGCCAGGCATGGTGGCACATGGCTGTAATCCCAGCTACTCGGGAGGCTGAGGCAGGAGAATCGCCGGGAGGCAGAGGTTGTGGTGAGCCAAGATCGAGCCATTGCACTCCAGCCTGGGTGACAAGAGCAAAACTCCATCTCAAAAAAAAAAAAAAAAAAAAAAAAGAAAGAAAATAAATAGAATAATATATGCAAATACCTGTCCTTAGCGAACGTTAGTTTCTTAGTGTCTGAAAACACTTTGCAATCCAGTGGTTCCCAGTTGAGGATGTGCCAATTATTCTAAAGTCTGTTATGAAATTCTCAAATTCTACAAATTTTTTTTTTCTAAATCACTCCCATTTTCGAGTTTTTCTATATATCAAGCATTTTGTGGGCTGTCTAATTTCAGTCTCATGATATTTTCCTAAGTATCATTGTTGAAAAATTGGGACTGGCACAGAAAGATTAAGTCACTCATTCATGGTCACGAAGCCAGTTTGTGTGTCTGGCCCCAACGCCCACTGCCATTCCTACCTGTTCTACTCCGATTTCTGAAGATGTGTGTGCAATGAATAGATAAAGCGGAGGATCTTGAAACGCCAATGTTTGAGAATTTTCCCTACCCTGAAGGGAGGCAAATGCAAATGCACCCAAAGTTGAGGACCATGTCTTTTCCAAAGGCCTCATGTAGCCACCACAGGCTCCAGGAAGTGCCCCCTGCTCATCAGGGTGCCTCTGTGGCCTCCAGGCCTGAGCTCACTCACCCACCACGCTCCTGCTGGTTCATTTCAGGTCATCTGTCTCCAGCCCCATCTGACCAGCTCAACGCCAGCAGTGCAGAGAGCGAGGTCTGGCAGCCAGGTGAGCAAACATTGTCTCTGGGGGTCCATGGTCAGCTTTCTGTAGGTGGTCCCCCATGGTAATAAAGAAGGGAAGGACATTTAGGATGCCAGGAGGCTCCCTGACTTCAGACAACACTTCTTCCTGACCCATCACCCGAAGTTCCGCTATCAATTCACTTTGAGATCGTAGAACTACCATTTTTTGAGAGGCCACTGATAAGTCACATACAGGTGGGCAGGTATGCCTGGAGCATTTTAAGGGGATTTGTGGAGAACAAGCTAGAGTTCTTGGTGGGGGTGGCAGGGTTCCACCAGATGGTTCCTTGATTTACTCCACAGATATTTATTAAGGACCTACTCTATGCAAAGCTGCATGCTGGCACTGGGGGTACAATCCTGGGCTAAAAGGGGCAGGTGGTTCCCAAAGAAGGGGTTCTGGGGAAGTGAGGACCACCATCAGCTGAAGCAGCCCATCATCAACCCCATGGCCAGCCCTTTGGCAATCCTCCAGGGTTCCCTGGTTACTGTGGCAGCCTCTAGGACAGTACCCTCAGAGGAGCAGAGGGGCCTCCAGGGGAAGCATGTACCCATTGGGCCAGGGCCCCTGAACTCACAACTCTGCCTTTCTTTCACAAACGGGTGCCCCTGGAGACAGGAGCAAGTGAGGAGGGTTTGTGGGGGCTGGATCCCTGGTTGTCTGTCACCCATCTTAACCTCTAGAGTCACTCCTGAGCCCCACCTTCGCCTGACTCTAAGGAGAATCACAGGGTCAGGCCTCAAGGGGGGATCAGGGATGAGCCGGCCCGGCTCCATTTTGCAGATTGGAAAGCTGAGACCCAGAGCCAAGCAGGGCGTTGTCAAAGGTCACGCAGAGTCAGTGGCAGAGCCTGGGCAACCGCCTGCCCCGGCCCACCGGTCTCAGCTCACTGGTCTGACACTTCCAGGGGAGCGGCTTCCGGTCCGTCTGACGAACGGGAGCAGCAGCTGCAGCGGGACGGTGGAGGTCCGGCTCAGGGCGTCCTGGGAGCCCGTGTGCTGGGCGCTCTGGGACAGCCGCGCCGCAGAGGCCGTGTGCCGAGCACTGGACTGCGGTGGGGCGGAGGCAGCCACCCTGCTCCCCCGGCCGACCCCCGAGCTGCCGCCCCCGCCGGCGGCCGGGAACACAAGCGCTGCCGCTAACGCCACTCTGGCCGGAGCACCCGCCCTCCTGTGCAGCGGCACCGAGTGGCAGCTCTGCGAGGTGGTGGAGCACGCGTGCCGCAGCGACGGGAGGCGGGCCCGCGTCATCTGTGCAGGTACGAGTGCACCCCCTACACAGGCCCCCACCTGCCCCACTCCCCAGGCCTTCAGCCACTGCCCCTGGCTCCAGCCCCTGGACCCAAGCCTCGCCCTCCAGACCTCCACCCTCACCGCCTACCAGTGCAAACGCACCGGGTTCCCACACCGGAGGACGACGTCGAGTCACTTCCAGATCTGAGCATTTCCTCGGATCTGGCCCCCAGACTCCCCTACACTTGGTCCCTAGTCCCACTCCTGGATTCCCAGTTAACCCGGTCTCTAACCCCACTTACTGGGCCCGCCGCTTCCCTGTCCCCGCCCGCTCTGGGTCTCTATCTCCTCCCCTTTCCCCATATACATAAACATGCCAGGTTCACAGGATTCCCCTTAGCGCTGTGGCTCCCAGGATACCAAACCTGCCCTCCAGGCCCCGCCCACCAGGCCTCTGGTCCCTCCCACCAGCCTGCTGCTCTACCTACCCCATCTGCAGCCCTGGGGGGATTCCCAGTCTTGCCTACCCGGCTACAGCCTTCTTACTGGGTCCATAACATGCTCACAACTCTCCTGCCAGTCCAACCATCACCCCAACCCTCCCTTCCTTGCCGGGTGCCCCAGCGTCCACAACCCCCTCCCACCCCTAGAGAACCGCGCGCTGCGCCTGGTGGACGGTGGCGGCGCCTGCGCCGGCCGCGTGGAGATGCTGGAGCATGGCGAGTGGGGATCGGTGTGCGATGACACTTGGGACCTGGAGGATGCCCACGTGGTGTGCAGGCAACTGGGCTGCGGCTGGGCAGTCCAGGCCGTGCCCGGCTTGCACTTCACGCCCGGCCGTGGACCTATCCACCGGGACCAGGTGAACTGCTCCGGGGCCGAAGCTTACCTGTGGGACTGCCCGGGGCTGCCAGGACAGCACTACTGCGGCCACAAAGAGGACGCGGGCGTGGTGTGCTCAGGTCAGTGTGCGGAGTCACTGAAGCGCGGTCACCACTGACACTCACCATAGGCCTACTGGGCACCAAGCCTGGAGTTAGTGCCGGAGAGGTGGTCCCTGTCCTTGAGAGGTCACAGTTCAGGAAGTGAGATGAGACTGAGACAAACGTAATTCAGGAGAGAAAGTGGTAAATGCCCCCAAGAAAGGCAGTCAGGTGGAGTCTAGAGGCAGCAGGCAATGTGGAGCTGGAGGCTAAGGCTGACCACCTCCTGAAAGAGATGACATTAAAAGTGAGACTCTTCCTGAGCGGGAGTTGGTCACCTGCATTCAAGCAGCAAGGAGAGACTGAAGGCAGGGAGGCCTCTGAGGAGGCTGTTGGTCTGTCCAGGTGAGGCCAGAAGGTTCTGGACCAGCCAGTGCCTCTCTTTGATATGCAGGAGATGGGGGAGGTGGGAGTGTTAAAATGTGGATTCTGATTCAGTAGGTCTGAGGCAGAGCTCCAGAGTCTGTTTCTGACAAGATCCCAGGCAATGCCGATGCTGCTGCTCCACAGACCACACTTATCACAGCAGGGCTGGCCAGAGCAGATGGGGCAGGTGACAGGGGGACACAGACACAGGAGGGAGAAGACACAAGATCTGGAGACCAAATGCCTTCATTGGTGCCTGCCCTGGTGGGTCTGGGCTGACGGGAATATCTGCCCAAAGGATCCTGACCGGACTCTGTCCCCTGCCCCTTTCCTGCAGAGCACCAGTCCTGGCGCCTGACCGGGGGCGCCGACGCCTGCGAGGGGCAGGTGGAGGTACACTTCCGAGGGGTCTGGAACACAGTGTGTGACAGTGAGTGGTACACGTCAGAGGCCAAGGTACTCTGCCAGTCCTTGGGCTGCGGAACCGTGATCGAGAGGCCCAAGGGGCTGCCCCACTCCTTGTCCGGCAGGATGTACTACTCATGCAACGGGGAGGAGCTCACCCTCTCCAACTGCTCCTGGCGGTTCAACAACTCCAACCTCTGCAGCCAGTCGCTGGCAGCCAGGGTCCTCTGCTCAGGTACCCCATCCCACTCTACCCCCCTGATATGAGCCAGAATACTACCTGAATCCATGTCCTAAAAACTTACAGCCCAAGGACCACAATAGGCACCAGATCGGCAATGGCACATACGGCATAAGAAGGACCGTTGTCCTTACGGTGCCCAGGCAGACAGTGCTAATTCATCGAGGCATTTTCAGATGCCCCACTCAGCCCCAGAATGACGAATCGTATATGAAGACATTATATGCTAAGCAACGGTTCCTCTTAACTGGGATTGACTCAAGAGTTGAAACCAATTTGCCATCCCAGGCCTGGTGATGATAGTAAAAATAATATTAGCAGGCCCTAGTAAAAATATCGATGACAGCTTCTGGAACCCTGATCATATGCTAGGCATTGTTGAGCACTAAGTAGCTCTTATTTCAGCTAAGCCTCATACGCACTGTATGGTTTGGGTTTTACCATATTTCACCAAATCTAAGATGGCATTGTTTATAAGTCACACCATTATTATTTTATGTACCGTAAAGAAGAACAAACGCTGCCAAAATAAACCACCAAACGTAATGATTGAGGCTATGATCCCAGTTTCAGACGTGTTAAAGTCTGAAAAAATGTGAGTGTTAGATAGATCTGAAGAAACATGATATTTGCGTTCTTACGGCGTTCAGACACCTGGTTACAAATTCCAGCTTTGCCATTTACTGGCAAGGAGGCTTCCAACAGTCCCTTAACCTACAAGTGTGGATGCTGATACTAGGCACCTCGCAGGATAGCTGGGAAACCTGATGGTCACTGCTGAGAGACTTTTAAGCTCCTATCTTTGTGAGCATACCTGCCCAACGGGAATGCCGACGATGATAATGAAGATAATGTCAGCTCATCATCTCCCTAGGCCGATTAATAACAAACTGAAACTGAATGGAACAGGGATTTGTGGTCTGTAGCAGCTTACGCAGGAAGAAGGGATAATTCTATTAGCCCTTTATTCTAATCAAAGAGCCTTCCCAGCATTTAATCCATGAGTTCCTCCTTACTGTGGGGGGAGGAGGGGAGGGATGTAAGTTTCCTTAGCCACGTGCCCCTGATAGGAGCACAACCCTAGTTCTGGGTTCCTTGTCTGTCCCATTCACTTTCTAACCCAAGGCCTGGCACACAGTAGGTGCTCAGTAACATGCATTGAGTGACTGGGCGGTGCTTTCTGACAGCTTCCCGGAGTTTGCACAATCTGTCCACTTCCGAAGTCCCTGCAAGTGTTCAGACAGTCACCACAGGTAAGTGTTGCTGGGTACTACATGGTTTCTCAGAAGCTTGGACACGTGTGTGTGTGTGTGTGTGTGTTTCTGTGCACACCTGTGTTGGGGTTGAGGATGGTTTGGTCCCCATCCTCCACTTCCAGCCAATGGACTTGCCTCCCCGGGGGCTCTCTGGGCGTCGCTTTCTACTCTTTCTACATCCCCTCCTTGCCAAGTCAGCCCGTAGATTACTGAGTCCTGAGACTTCCTGGACAGGAGTCCATTCCCCCACTTTCCTGTGAGCTCCTGGAGGGAAGAAGGAAAGAGCTAGAGAGAGCCGATACCACCTCGAGCAGGGGTCAGGGTCAGGGGGCGGCAGGGGTAGGGTGATCTTGGCCCAGCTGGGTAGCGGGAACATTGGGACACAGCCCTGTGTTCATAACAGGCCAAACACTGGGCCTAGTGCTTTGTAGCTATTATTTCCCAACCCTTTAATCCTCTCTGTAGCCAAATGGGAGAGGTCTTAGTATAATCCTTACATCAAGAAAGGAGCTGAGGCTCTGAGGCTGAAGTCATAGCTAGTGATTGCTGGCCAGAATTGACAACCAAGGCTCTGAATTCCAGGTCCGTCCTTGGTCTACCCACCAGCTGTGTGTAGCTTGGCTGGCATCAGAGCAGACTCCCAGGACTCAAATCCCAGCTGTGCTTCTTGCTAGCTGTGTCCTGTTGGGCAACTCTTAACCTCTCTGAGCCTCAGATGCCTCAATTATAAAATGGGGGTGATATGCATATAGCACCTTTCTCCTAGCATTGCTGTGAGGCTCCAGTGAATTAATTTTTGTAAAGCACTTAGAACAGAGCCTCGAAGACTGTAAGAACTGTCTGAAGGTCTGCTGTTGCTATGAGTATTTAGTTCAGGCATAGAGCCCCTTTGCAGTCCTAGGATACCCACAGGGGCTGGCCCAGACTCCCTTGCTGTGCCTCCTAGCTCTCTGTCATCTTCTCTCAGACACCCCAGAAGCAGTGAACAGGGGTTTGGGGAGAGGGCACAGAGGCCCTAGCCATGGATGACAGCACAGAGAGGAAATGAAACACACAACTGCACAGGCTGCCGGGCGAGCTCCTGCCAGGCCCTGCAGACAACCTGCACACACTTTCTCTTCCTGAAGTTGGGGTGGGGATCCACACCATCCCGGAAGGGCAAAGAGTGAAGCACAAAGAGAGATCCAGGGACCATGCCCCGGTCCTTGGTTCATCAGCCCCTCCCTCGGCCACGGCCCTCTCGGCCCACATTCACGGGTCTCCCCATGGCTGCAACACCCAGCCTCACTCTCACATCTACTTCTTGCTGCCAGATCCAGCTCCCATCCTGGCCCAAACTTCCCCATTTGCAGACAGAAAGGGGAGAAGAGAAAATGAAGACAGGGAGCAGGTTCTCTCCTGGGGAAGCAGACACTGCTTCCAGCAAGGAGGTCTGGATGATCTCATCTCCCTCCCCGTCGCTGTCACTACTAGTCATCTAGCCCTGTGGTCTGCTCACTCCAGGCACCCTCCTCACTGCCCCCTGTATCCATTCTTGTGCTTTGCATTCTTTCAAGCAGAGGGGAGGCTGAGGGAGGGGGAAGGCAAGAAGTCACCCCAGAGTGGGGCTGCAGAGGCGGGAGACCCTGAATCCCAGACCCCACTCCTGTCCTCGTGGAGGGGATGTCTGGTGGGAAGGAGGGGGTCTCAGGCACAGCTCTCCTGATGGTCTGTTCACTGCCAGAGGTGGCTCAGAGTCGCCATCTCTGGGAAGTCAGCCTTGGGCTTCCCTCACAGAGAATGGGGTGCCTTTTATACGGCCTCATGCCTCCAGTGTCGCTGTTCAAACCTCCATCACAGCAGGTACCTCACCATATTGGATTGGGGTACTTATTGACCTCTCCACTAGACAAAGCCCTGCAAGGCCTATGATACTGTTGTCATATGTGTAGCCCCAGGGTCTAGTGCCAGGCACACAGGGTACTCAATAATTGTCTATTGAACAAAGACTAAATACTGAAGAGCTAGCAGACAGATAGATCTCTGCAACCTGGTGGCCAGAGTTGTATTTCAGGCAGTAATTCATTTAATCAATTAATCATGCATGCAGTATGCATTTATTGAGCCCCTAATGTATACCACCCACTTAAAAGAAGTTGGGAAAAAATGGAAAAAGAAAGCAAGGAGGAAGATAACATAAAAAGGGAAGCAGGTCAGCTTTATAGAGAATGGAAAGGCAAAAAGAAGGTTGAGTGCCCATTCCTCTTCCTGCATTGGAATTCTTGTTTCCAGAATCTTCTGTGACAGTGAAACTAGAGAACAAGGAATCTCGGGAGCTAATGCTCTTCATCTCCTCCATCGTTCTGGGAATTCTTCTCCTTGGCTCCCTCATCTTCATAGCCTTCATCCTCTTGAGAATTAAAGGAAAATATGGTAAGTGCAAGGTTCTGGGAGCCACTGCCATCCCAGGGGGGTGTGGGCCTCGGCAGAACCTCCGCAGCAGTGGTGTGGTCCAGCAATGGCCACCAGACCCTGGCCCTGGGGAACTCCCCATGGTGGAAAGGATTTTACCAGCATGCCCAGCAGTCGTGTACCCACCAGCGGGGAGGACCAGGCTCTGTGCATGTGTGTGCGTGTGTGTGTGCGCGTGCGCGTGCCTGCAAGTGTTGGGGGAATGAGGAGGGTGGTGTCTCGATGAGAACAGAATGGAACCAGGTAGACTGGGAGAGGGCAAAAAAATGACTTGTAGAATTTCTGCCTCCCCTCCCTCAGCCCTCCCCGTAATGGTGAACCACCAGCACCTACCCACCACCAACCCAGCAGGGAGCAATAGCTATCAACCGGTCCCCATCACCATCCCCAAAGAAGGTAGGATGTCCCCCATCCTGGGTGTGGGAGGGCTGGGGAGGACAAGAAGGGTGCACTTTCTGGAAGGTCAGCACTGCTTAGGTCCAAGACGTACATACGGCTGGAGATGAGATCTGGGCCAGCCCATTCACAGCCCTGGGACCTTGAGCAGGCTCAAGTCATCCCTAGACGTTGAAGGGCAGATGACTTCCAATTCAGTCACACTAGGACTCTAGAGTTTTGAATTCTGGACAAATATAGGCTAAGCACGGTCTAGATCTTGGTTCTCAGAGGAAAACTCTGTTCTGCTTTGCTCTGCTATTTGGCTGGTAGGCTTGTGATATCATCATCCCTGTCAGCATCCTGCCCAATTGGCCTTGCGAAGCCCCATCAAGATTCTCCTAGAATGTGGTTTTATTTCATATTTCATGTTTTCTAAGCAAAAAAAAAAATTGGGCCCAGGCACAGTGGCTCACGCCTGTAATCCCAGCACTTTGGGAGCCTGAGGTGGGCAGATCACTTGAGGTCAGGAGTTGGAGACCAACCTGGCCAACATGGTGAAACCTCGTTTCTACTAAAAATGCAAAAATTAGCGGGGTGTGGTGGTGTGCACCTGTAATCCCAGCTACTTGGGAAGCTGAGGCAGGAGAATCGCTTGAACCTGGGAGGCGGAGGTTGCAGTGAGCTGAGATCACGTCACTGCACTCCAGCCTGGGAGACACAGCAAGACTCTGTCTCAAAAAACAAAAAATAGGTCAGTCATTCATCCTTTATGAGATATGGACTTCTGCCTCTTGAAAGTCTTGCAGAGGAATTTGAGCTTAATCACCTTGCATTATGAATATATTCAATCACCTTTATGGGAAAGAGTTCAATGACATAAAAACCAATACAAAACTCAGCCAAATATTGTAAATATCCTTTGCACAGAGTGTCCATATATTTGAGAAGAGAATGTGAATACAGCATCTAGCACAAGGCTTAGCACAGGGCAGTTGCTCACCGAATAGCACAGTCTAGAGGTTTAGAGCCAGACTGCCGGCTCTGGGCCAGGTAAGAACCTGTCTGTGCCTCAGTTCCCTCCAAGGTAAAATGGGGATGGTAATGTACCTACTTCACAGAGTTATCATGAGGGTTAAATGAGGTAATACTTGTAAGTGTTAGAATAGTGCCTTACATATAGCAAGTACTGTGTTAAGCGTTTGCTAAATAAATGTTTAGTTCTCCATATTGGAAATGAATGAAGGCAGCCTAGAAACTTCAGACTGGGTGGTTTGTGCAAGATGGGCTACCCAGGCCGGGCACGGTGGTGGATGCCTGTAGTCCCAGCACTTTGGGAGGCCGAGGGGGATGGATCGCTTGAGCCCAGGAGTTTGAGACCAGCCTGGGCAACATTGTGAAAACCTTTCTCAATTCAAACATTAGCTGGGTGTGATGGTGCATGCCTGTGGTCTCAGCTACTAGGGAGACTGAGGTGGGAGGATCACCTGAGCCCAGGAGGTCAGTGCTGCAGTGAGCTGTGATGGCACCACTGTACTCCAGCCTGGACAACAGAGTGAGACCCTGTCCCAGAAAAGAAAAAAAAAAGGGCTACTTGGTGCTCTCCTGCCACTCTGCCTCTCACCTCTGCTGTTCATACTCTCTACCATCTCTCCCTATACCTTTCTGCCCACCACTTTGCCATGCCCCCGACTCTGTTCTCTCCCCAGTTTTCATGCTGCCCATCGAGGTCCAGGCCCCGCCCCCTGAGGACTCAGACTCTGGCTCGGACTCAGACTATGAGCACTATGACTTCAGCGCCCAACCTCCTGTGGCCCTGACCACCTTCTACAGTGAGTGCCTGGCTGGGTTCCCGAGGGCCCACCTGCCTGAATCAGGGAGGGGACCCCGAGGGGACCGTCAGTAGTCCCACCTAGTAACCCCTGCATGACGTGGACAGAATCCCCCTGGTTACCCACTGGATTGACTGTAAATGGTCCCACATTGACGTTTTCACAGTGCTTTGTGACCCTGGGGTCATCTTGATGTCTCAGGACATCTCCGCTCTGACCTCTGTCTCTCCCATGTTTGTCTCCGGCCATGTAGGGTCTTAAAACCAGGCCTTTGACACTCACCTAAAGATGGCTCTCTGTGTGAGAGATGGGGGAGTGCAGATGAGACACACAGTTGGCAGGGGTTCTTGCCCGCCCATATCCCTCCATGTCCCATCCTGCCCTGTCTGATCCCATCAGCCCCACCCACTTCTTTACCTCCACTCTCATGCCAGCTTGCGCCTCATAGCTGGCTCTTTTCTTTGCCTTCTGGGATAGGAAGAGGAAAGATAACGCTGAAGGCAGGGCCCGGGCAATGCTGGGAGGTTGGAATAGACCAGCGCATCCCACACCCTATTGTGGAATCACTTGGGAGCTTGTCAACAATTCCTGAGCCCCTCCCCACACCTAATGTATCAGTCAGGATGAGTTTGGCTGTGTGTGACCGAAGGCTCCAAATGACAGGATCCTGAGAGGTTGGCAGGGACCCAGCCCCTTCTTTCTTGTTGCTGTGTAGTCCCTAAGATGTTGCCTTCATCTGCATGGTCCAGAATGGCTCACCTGCATGTCCACATTCCAGGCAAGGGCAAGGGAAAGACAGGATGCTGGAGATGGCCACAGCATTCCCGCTCACAACCCAGCACCCAGCACACAAACCCACTAGCTGCAAGAGAGGCAGGGAAACGAAATCTCTGTCCTGGGCAGCTGTGTCCAGATAAAAGCCAGAATGGATATTGGGCAACAGACAGCTGTCCCGGCCCCGCCTGCTAACCCAGGGCTTCTGGGGCTGGGACACAGATGATTCCACTTCTTCTGGCCTGAGGACCAATGTTTGGGAGCCACAGGGATGAAGTGTCTATCAAACCTGAGGTTGTGAGCCCAGGCATGTAAGATGCAAGACTAAAAGTCCACGATGCTATAACATTGAAATTAAAAGTCAGTGGTACCAGATTCAAAAGAGCTAACTCCAAGATCCCAGACAATCATATTCTCCAGACTCTACAAATCTGTTTCTGAAACTTGAAGATGCCACAGAGCCTGTGATGCAGTAATTCCAGACCATCTGGGTTTCACTCTAGGAAGGCTTCTTGAAGGAGCAAACATCTGTCCTTCTCCTGCCTAGAGCTGCCAGGTCACAAGGACAGAACCCAGACTCCTGATACCTCTCTAAGTAGTAGGAGGGACAGCTGGGGCTGGGGGCTGGGAGATTGCAGGGCACTAGAGTTTCTGGCCCCAGGCTAGTTAAACACGTTGGCCCTAGATTGAGGTGAAGGGTCTGTTGGATTGGGATATGAACCTGCAATTTGATGGGAAATGCTAAGCCCTCTCTGCCTCTAGAGTTGTCCTCCCACCCTGTTCAGCCACCCCAGGCCCAAGGAAATCCAGTCCCTTCTCCAGGCTCCTAAATGATGAGGTTGAGCCTTCACCCTTCTCCACCACTGCCTCTGCTTGCAGATTCCCAGCGGCATCGGGTCACAGATGAGGAGGTCCAGCAGAGCAGGTTCCAGATGCCACCCTTGGAGGAAGGTGAGTCAGGTTGGGGAGGGGGGTGAATGGCAGCCCCACCTCCAGACAGTAGCTCAGCTCACCTTGAGACCTTCCAGCAGGAGCCTCCCTCAATGAGTCTTTCTGGACTTTAATCAATCCTATAGACAGTAAGTGCTTTCTGAAGTCTGACTTAAAGTGTTCTTGCTGCATGGCTTCTTTTGTCACCATTCTCCGTTTCCTGGCTTAGGACTTGAAGAGCTGCATGCCTCCCACATCCCAGCTGCCAACCCTGGACACTGCATTACAGACCCGCCATCCCTGGGTCCTCAGTATCACCCGAGGAGCAACAGTGAGTCGAGCACCTCTTCGGGGGAGGATTACTGCAATAGTCCCAGAAGCAAGCCACCTCCATGGAACCCCCAGGTGTTTTCTTCAGAGAGGAGTTCCTTCCCGGAGCAGCCCCCAAACTTGGAGCTGGCCAGCACCCAGCCAGCCTTTTCAGGTAAGCTGTGCCTCCCCCGAACCCCATCCCATAGCCAGCCTGGCTGGAGGGGGCGTGAAGCTGGGAGCCCTGAGCCAGGCCGAGGTCAGGATTCTACCCAGTCCCACAGCCATTCGCTGTGTGCCCTTGGAGAAGTCTCCTCCCATCTCTGGGCCTTCGCTTTGTCATTTGTCAAGCTAGGGACTTGGCTCTTGTGAGTCACGTGGGCCCCCCAGCTCTGGCAACTTGAGAAGTGGCTGTGTGCTGGCAGCGGGTGACTGGTTCTGGGGGTTTCCAGCAGGGCCCTCGGCTGATGACAGCTCCAGCACCTCATCCGGGGAGTGGTACCAGAACTTCCAGCCACCACCCCAGCCCCCTTCGGAGGAGCAGTTTGGCTGTCCAGGTGCCAATATCTGGGGAAAGGATTTTGGGAGGGGGACAGAGAGGCACTGGGGAGTAGATGAGTGGGGAACTATTGGATGCATTAACTCAAGGGGAAAAGGAGAAAGAAAGGGTGAAAGAAGAGAGGGAAAATAACTTTTTAAAAAACAAAGCAAGGCCAGGCATGGTAGCTCAAGGCTGTAATCCCAGCACAAGGCAGGAAAATTGCTTGAGGCCAGGAGTTTAAGACTAGCCCCGGGAACATAGCAAGACCCAGTCTCTACAAAACTAAAAACTAATTATTAGCTGAGCGTAGTAGCATGTGCCTGTAGTCCTAGCTCCTCAGGAGGCTGAGGTGGGAGGTGTGAGCCCAGGAGATCCAGGCTGCAGTGAGCTATGATCGTATCACTATGGATCGTGCCACCACAGGGTCAGAGTGAGACTCTCTCTCTGCAAAAGAACAAACACAAACACAACAAGAATACGAAGAGGTGGGGAAAATGGATGTGGACGGGATGAAGAAATAGTCAAACAGGTTGCTTTGATAAGAAGTGAGCTCCCTGTTAGTGGAGGCATTCAAGCAGAAGCAGCTGGTTGGCCCCTTGGGGGAGACTGTGGTAGCAGAGGGGCTCCTAGCATTCAGCCGTCCACCATGTCGTGCAGTGTGCTATCGTGGAGACCACAGCCCTGAACCAGACAGACAAGGCTCTTCCCTTAGTGCTGATGTCCCAGCCAGGGACATGGCCGGAAGCAAGATGATCAGATAGCTTCATGTAGCATCCCACGGGGATAGTGATGTGGAGCCAGACCCACTCAGCTCTGTCCCGCGGGGCAGCAGGGGCAATGACTGGGTCTCCCACTAACCTGGGCCTCTCTGCCCACAGGGTCCCCCAGCCCTCAGCCTGACTCCACCGACAACGATGACTACGATGACATCGGCGCAGCCTAGGCCGGGCCAGCCGAGGCTCCTGGGGTGGCTCCGACCCTCTGGCCTCCTGCTCTACCTACTCCCTTTCCCCTTCCCCTCCCTCCCAGCTACCTCCCCATGGGGCTGAGAGTCCTCTCTTGGAGAGATGGAAGGAAACGTCACACCTTGTACTGCTCAGTCTCCATCCATCAAGCCAAACCTGCTGGCACCGCCCTCCCCCAGCCCCAGATAGCAGCCCCAGGGAGGATGCTGCCTCCAACAGGTGTGACCCCTCTGTCTCGGGGATGAACAAGCAGAGTCTGGGCTACCTCTCAGCAGCTGGTGGAGGGGAGTTGGAGAGCTGGACTGGATGACTCTGGAGGCCCCTTCCAAACCTCAAGTGTCCAACGCTTTGATTCCCTGAGTTTCTGACACTTCAGGGTCCAGAAGTCCTGGGAGGGGCAGAACTGGGCCCCCATGCCAGTGCTGCTGCAGGAGGACCCACGCACTAGGGGCTGCTGGGCTGTTGTCACTGATAGGTGACAACACCTATCAGTGTTGGGACGGGATAGCACACCAGCTGTCCCAGGCTTTGCTCGGGGTGGTAACTGTACCTGGGCAGGGAATACAGCCTTCCTGGGCACAACCAGCTGACAATGACAGGTTGACTGTGTACCCCCAACCAAGGAACTGGGGCCCAAGGCCAGTCCTGCCCCAGAGACACTCCAAGTCCGCCAGGGGCACAGACCAGTTCTACAGTGACTGTCCCTGGACAATGGGTGTTTATTCTGAGTTTCCTATGGTTTACAAAGAAGATTCCAGCCCAGCCCCACCACAGACCCCAGAGATAGGGGCCCAGTCCCCATGGGGGCAGGAGCATAGAGATGTCTTCCAGGAAGGGGCTCAGAAGCTGCACTAGGCCCCGAGTCCCCATGTGTCTCCTCGAATTGATGAGGATGCTCCTGGGAGGGATGCATGAATACGCAGTGTTGTACTCAGGGCTGCGAATGTCTCCGTGCAGCCCCCAGAGAGAGGTCCACGGGCTCAGACCAGGTTTTGTTGTCCTGCTCTGAGTATCCTGAGATTAAACTGAATTGCTGAATTAAACCAGGGCGTGGAATGACAATTTCTTAAACGTCATAGAACCCAGGCTGCATGTGTGTGTGCATGCGTGTGTGGCATGTATGTGCATGCGTGTGTGGCATGTATGTGCGTGTGTGTGGCATGTATGTGCATGCATGTGTGTGTGTGTGGCATATGTTGGATACCAATGAGACAAAGAGTTGAGCTCAAATCTTTTATATGGGAAGTAATCCCAGGGAGCAGCAGTAAGAAAATGAGGAAGGAAAAGGGGGAAGGAAGGAAGACAATGTTCACGAACAGGTTGCTATTATGGGCAGCCAGGGCTCAGTGGTGCTGGGGACCTCTGGGAGACACACCTCAGAATTGTCCCACCAAGGGGGCAGGGAGCTGGGATATTGACCCACCCTGTCTGCCTGTCATTGGTTGAGGAGCATTAACCCCCAGCTCCAGCACTACCGAGCGGCTTGTGAGTGAGCTGAGCGCGTGCTGTGTCTGGAGAAGCCACAGGCAGAGGGTCAGAGGCACGTGCTATAAGAAGCCATCTTCCATGGCAATGGTCCAAGAAGAGCACCAACAGCAACTGCTCCATGTGCAGAGTGTGTGTGTGTGTGTGTGTGCATGCGTGTGTGTGCATGCGGGGGAGAAGTCAGGTCGGGGCAATGGTGGGGGCAACTCTATCTGTTTAGGTGGAAATGCTGGGGAATTGGAAAACCCACTGTGGCTCAGTGCCATAAAAATCACTGGGCAGGCCGGGCACAGTGGTTCACGCCTGTAATTCTCAGCAGAGGCCATGTCAGGAGGATCACTTTAACCCAGAAGTTCGAGACCAGCCTGGGCAACATAGTGAGATCCCATCTCTACCAAAAAATAAAAATAAATATTGAAAATCATCCAGGTGTGGTGGTACACACCTGTAGTCTCAGCTACTTGGGAGGCTGAAGCAGGGAGGGAAATTGAGCCCAGGAATTTGAGGCTGTAGTGAGCCATGATCACATCACTGCACTCCAGCCTGGGTGAGAGTGAGACTCTATCGCAAAGACATTTTTTTAATACTGGGGATAGGAAAACAGAATCTGACAGACTCAGAGGCAGAGTCTATGAGAACTCAACCTCATTGCCTCCCTGGGCTGCTCCACAGCGGCCCTGGGCTCAGTGGCAGGGGTTACTGCGCTGAATGAGTTCCCGCCTGAGCCCCCAACAGCTTCAAAGGTAGGCTAATTCCAGGGAGTTGTATGCTTAGAGTTGTCCGGCAAAGGGCTGCACCACCCCAGAAGGAGGTGGGGATGAGGCCGGTGGAGCTGGAGGGGACTGGAGCGGATCTGCACAGAGGAATCGGCATTTCCTCCAGTCCTCTGCCCACTCAGGGCTGTGACTTTCGTCCTGCTGCCATGGCCAGTGCCCAGCTCTGCCTGCAGGGTGAGGGTTGGGGCTCAGGTTTTCTCAGAGCCCTCCCAGGAAGGGCGGGTGATGAAGGAGGTGGGACTGTGGGGCTAGGCGGGGCCTGCTTTCCATTCACCTGTCCCAGAGGTAGAGAGAAAGCCGCGCTCCCCAGGGCAACCGTCACAGGATGTGGCTGGCAGCAATGGGCCCCCCTCCTCGGGCCTTCTGAACCCTCCCCAGGGTGGCGGGGGATTCCTAGGGGAGGAGCCACTGCTGGGGTAGGTGGGGCAGACTCAGGGGCAGGGGGCTTGTGAATGCCTGGGTTCAGCTCCCCACTCCACCCATCCTGGCTGTGTGGCCTCAGGCAAACCACTCAACATCTCTGAGCCTTTGTTTGCTGTAAGTTGGTCTGTAGAATGTGTGGGCAGTCGTGGGTAGCTCGCAGGTGGTGGTGAGGGTTACAGGGTTGGCAGTAAATGCCCCCGTCATTGGTAGATTAATCACTGCAGGTAAGAGCACGCTTTAAAAGGAGAAAGGGGAAGCGAGGAGACACTCAGCAGCGCCTGGGTCTCCAGTGCGTTAGTGCTGGGGGTGGGGCAGGGCGGGGGCTGGGGGAACATGGAGAACGGCTTGTCCCACTCTCATTTTACAGGTGAGGACAGTGAGACCTAGGGTGGGAAAGGACCTGTCCAAGGCCACTGAGAATTAGTAACAGAGTCACAATTCCATCTTTCCCCACCCCATGCCCGCCCCGGCTCACACAGGGAGATGGCAATGCCTTCTGAGTCACCCCCATTTCTCCAGCCTCCCCGGAGCTGCCTCTCTCACCCCAGCTCTCCCACCCAGGCCCCCACCCCCACAGTCTCAGAGAAATTGGGACGCTCTGCCCCAGCCCTGGGCAGTCTGGAGACACAGCGTCGCACACAGTAGGAGGCTGATCCCAGCTGGCCCCTTCTCTGTGCCTCCCAGGAACTCAGACCTGGGACCTGCTCCTTACTGAGCCGACACGGGCCAGGCCTGTGCTGGGACTGGGAAAGCTGAGATGAATGACAGCCAGGTTCTGACCTGAAGGAGCACCAGCCTGCCAGGGAAGTCGCAAACATAAGCAGGTGGCTTCCCCGCCACTCCTGGGAGACCTCGTTATAATACGCCTCAAGGATCTGGAAGAGGAAACACAAAGAGGCCCAATGGACTTGGCAACAGAACCCAGTGGTTTCAGAAACATTGGCGTGGGGGGAAGGGCTGTCCCAGAACGGAAGCACCCAGCAATTTGACTGACAGCTCTGCAAGCTCAGGCAGAGAGTGATGCACAGGGAATTCCTCGGAAGCTGACGCCTGATCTGGGCTGTGGAGGATGAATAGGAGTGAACCATGGACGTGGACAGGGAAGAGCATTCCAGGCCGAGGGAATGACACAAGCAAAGACAGAGCAAGAAACTGCACAGCTCGAGAGGTCAAGGGAGGTCCAGCTTGAGAGGAGATGAGGGATGGTCGAGTCTCACAACCCCATTTCATGGGTGAGAAAATTGAGGCCCAGAGAGGTTAAATAAAATACCAAGGTCACACAGCTAAATAATGACAGTGCTGGGACTTAAATACAGCCTAGCTTCAGAGTCTGAGTGTTAATCATGACTCTTCCAGTGTCCCTGTGCCACCACAGCCACATGGCTGGGCATTACCAGAGCCCCGGCCTAGAATCTGGAGACACCGGCCTGTCTGCCCACCAACAGCACAGGCACTGGCTGCATTCTGGGATGTGGGGTTCGGGAATGTAAAATCAACACTATCAGGGCACCCTTATAGAGCCAGCTCTGTGCTGAGCTCTGGGAGGCACAGAAAGGACTGGAGCCTGGCCCTTGCCCTCGGGGAGTTTACAGGACCTGGGGCAGAGAGAGACCAGTAACTGCCATTCATCACTATGGTGATGATGATGGTGGGTAGCATTTACTATGTGCCAAGCATGTGTTGTTTCATGCAATCCTCATAAGGGCACTCTGAGAAGGTATTATTCTCCCTAATTTGTAAATAGGGCAACCGAAGCCCAGAGAGGTTAGGTGACTAGCCAGAAGCCACACAGCTTGGCAGGTAGCACAACTTTTCCACCTAATGCCAAAGCCCCAATGTGAAAACACCACGCTGCACAGCGAGGGCTCATCATGAGCATGTTTAACCCCCATGAACTTAAGTGTGTGCTCAGCAGCAAAGAGAAAGACAAGGGGCAACCCAGCCCACTACTTCCCTTGGCTGAACAAACACCCAGGAGGAGACAGACAGGAGCTGTGGACCCTCCGTTCCCTCAGATCCTGGAAACTGTTCATCCTGTGGGTACCTTGCCACACGGGGTGAGATTTTAGCTGCTGGGGATTCGTTTTTCATACATGGTGGGCCTGAAACAAAGCCCACCATTTCAACGAGCTGCTCTAACGCTGCCGGAAGAACATCTGGTTTGGAGCCAGAGCAGGGCAGACTCACGTACAGGCGTCTTCCTAAGCGACTGCTCTTTCCTTTCCCCCACTCTCTCCCTCCCTGTCTGCCCTCCTCCCTACCTTTCTCCCTCCTTCCCTCTTTATCTCCCTTCCTCCCTCCCCACCCTCCCTCCCTCCCTCCATCCCTTCTCTCCTTCCTTCCTCCCTTCCTTCTCTTTCTCTCTCTTTTCTTTTTTTCTTTTCTTTTCTTTTTCTTTTTTGAGATGGAGTCTTGCTCTGTAACTCAGGCTGGAGTGCAGTGGCACAGTCTCATCTCACTGCGACCTCTGCATCCCAGGTTCAAGCAATTCTCCTGCCTCAGCCTCCCGAGTAGCTGGGATTACAGGCACACGTCACCATGCCCAGCTAAGTTTTGTATTTTTAGTGGAGATGGGGTTTCATCATGTTGGCCAGACGGGTCTTGAACTCCTGACCTCAAGTGATCATCCTGCTTAGGCCTCCCAAAGTGCTGGGATTACAGGCGTGAGCCACTGTGCTGGACCCTTTCTGTTTTTAAAATGGGAAATACCTTAACATCATTAAAACTCCAACAACATGAATTCATACCATTAAAATCTTGCCCCCTCCACCCTGCCCCTTCCTCCCCACCCGGCCCACCCCAGGTGAACACAACTGTGTCTCTGATGTAGAAACAAGCAGATGTGAAGCCCTCTTGCTGCCTACACCTTCGTATACAGAAATGACATCCAGGCACCGTCTTGGGCTCCTTGCTTCTTTTTACTTCTCTAGTATCCCACAGAACGTTCCCAAGGGCAGAGTGATGCTACCCGTATTTGAGTTTTCTCCCACATGCTGTCCAAGCAGATACCTTTTGCCTCACATAGGACTCCACCACACCACTACAGAGGCTGTGTGGACAGAGAGGAAGGAGCCACTAACTCTGCCAGGGTTTATTGGGAAAAGCATGACAAAAGAGGGAACAATCAAGTCGGCCATTGAAGGATGCGTAGGAGTTTGCTGGATGGAAGAGTGAAGGATGTTCTCAGTAGCAACATGTGCAAGTATGGTGCATGCTGCCTGAAGCCCAGGGGAAAAGGGGGTGCGCAGGTGGGAAAGAGCATAGGGAGCATCTCCAAGGGTCTTGTGTAACTTGACCCTTGTCATTGTCTTAAAGGTGTTGGGAGTCGGGAGCAGTTTCGAAGGCAGGGAAGTGATCCGATGAGATGGATGCTCTAGAAGGGTTGCCGCTATGAAGTGGAGGGAGGTTTGACGGAGCTGGGGCCTGAAGGGAGGCCAGTCGGGGGGTGGGGGGTGGTTAGCATTGGGAGATGGAGAAGAGGGAACGAGTTGGAGAAGGATTCAGGACTTGGAGAGTGATGAGAAACATGGGAGACGATTCTCCAACGCAGCAGCCTCCAGCCGTGATGACAATATGACAGTGACATTAACAATAGCTTCGTGCACACTCAGAACCTGGGCATCAGGCACTGTTCTGAGCACAGATACTGACTCATTTATGCTCTCAACAGCCCCACGAGGAACCAGCACCATCCCCATCTTATGACTGAGGAAACTGAGGCTCAAGAAGGTTCAGAGTTTTTCCCAGGGCTATCAGCCGGTCATGGTATGGCCGCTGCCCATGCCCTCCTCCTTCCCATGTGAAGGTACAATCCATGCCAAAGTCTCACTTCTGTGCCTCCCAATGCCCAACTGGAGCCACACACAGTTCTTCAGGCCCCACAATTAACTGGCATCCTCCAGATATCTGAGAGAGCCCGAGGGGACCAGGTCAGGAGCACGCTCTGGCAGGATTATGCCACCAGGACCCACATGGCTGTGGCTCCGAGGCTCTGAGGCCCCTCCCAGGGAGCACAGGTACGGGCTTTCCTTCCTTGGCAGGGCATCACCTGCTCGTCCCTAACCTTGTCCCCTGGAAACCTCACCTCCGACGTACACCTGTCCATCCCCCACCCCTCGCTATCGCCCCATCTGCGGTTTCCACTTCCGCCCTCTCAAAGACCCTCTTGACGGTTCTGGTGAACGGACAGAGCGGCTGGAGCCCGTGTGGCCGTCTGGCGTGGACCTCTCTTGGCCGCCGTCCCAGGTCCCTGTCCTCGCTTTGTTAGGATGGGATGGAGTCTCCAGAGCAGGGAGGCGCAGGGGAGCCCCAGGGAAGGGATGGGTTGAAAGAAGCCTCAGTGGAAAGTTCATCTCCCACCACATCCTTCAGCTGTTTACCAGTTTGACGGAGTTCGGGCATCCTGACATGAAAAGAGGCTCACCTCTTACCAACATCATCGAGGAAGGACCGAAATAGCAACAAAGGGAGATAAAGGAGCGGGGCGGGGGGTGGGGGATGGGGGGAGAGAGTCATGAGACAGAGAGGAAAAGAGGAAGACAGAGGGAGAGAGCGGCGTGTCTGTGCAGACAGTGGAAGGCAGGAGCAGCCAGACCAAGCCTTTTTCTTCCCTGGCCCCAAACCCTGCACTTGCTGGACCCCTTACATTGTGGCCTCAGTTAATAATTCTCAAAACCTCCCAGAGCCTTAAGGTCTCCTAATGTCCGTTACCTTCCCCACGAGAAAAGTGAAGCCCAGAGAAGTCATGGGACTAGTTCAAGGTCACCCAGCTAGGACCAGGGGAGCCAGGTTCACAGCCAGTTGGTGCAGCTACCACGGGCGAGCAGGAGGGAGGAGAGGAGAGAAGATGGAAAGGTGATAGGCTGGAGGGGCAGAGAGTGGGCGGGCGACCATGACACATTCTTTCCTGGGGAAGGATACCCCACCCCCTCCACAGAGGACCCCAGCCCTATGCTGGCTGAGGGCAGGTGCCCCCTCCCTGGCTCCCTTCCCCCAGCCCCTCCCACCTGCCCAGTCACCCACCAAGTGCAGGAGGAGGGGGAGGGGAGGGAGTGGGCCCCAGGGCCATGGGCTCTGGCTGAGATTCATTTTCCTTCAAGCCCCCTGCTCACAAACAGCCCCTCTGCCTGTGGGGTCTCCTGCCTCCCCTCCCCGCGCTGAGCCCGACCAGGCCCACACTCACTGCCTCCTCTCCATCCTTCCACACAGTGGGGAGATAAAATGATCCTCGTCCAGACACTCACAAACACATTCTCCTCCATGGCCTCCAGGCCACACACACAGCTCTCCCTAGAAACACCAGCATTGGGCCCAGGGGACTCCGCTTCCCTCCCATGGCCTCCCCTCTGGGGTGACCATCCCTCCCTCCAGGCCTGCCTCTCTCCCCCGGTTTCGAGGCAGGTGAAGGCTGTTTCTTATCTAAGGATGAGATACTAAAATAACTGGGGTCAGTAGCCCCCCTCAACTTTTCTGCATAGCCAAGCAATACCCTTCATCGCATCGCTCTGACAGTCACCCTCTTTTCCCCCTTCTGTGGCCGGTGCCGTGACTTCCTGCAGTCTGCTCCGCGTTTGCTGCCCTCGCCTGCATCCCTCCCACCTTCTTGGCAACCTGAAGAGTAGGTGGGTGCATCCTGCGTGCAGCAGAAGAGACTCGGCACACGCTAGAGTTGCACAGCTCCAGACGCACGTCTGTCCCTGCAGGACCCCCTCAGCTCATGCCCACGCTCACGCTCTGATAAGAACAACCCATCCCGTGAAAGAGCTCTTCTGTGGTCCAGGGCCAGGCAAGGCCACCTACTGCGGCCTTTTGTCCCCAGGCCACCTACCCTGGGGATAGTTAGTGCAGGGCTGGAAGTAGTCAAGTCCTCCTGCTAATGTCAAAGCCCCTCTAGCTGTGGGGACCCCTCTGAAGTATAGGGGTGATGGCGGTAGCATTAGCCCTGGAGCTCTGCCCAGTAGAAACCTCAAGATCTCCTCCCTCCCTTCCTGTTCCAGGAAACTCACCTCTTCTGCCCATACTCACGTCTTCCTACTGCTTTCTCAAGCTCTCTTCTCCATTCCTGATTTTATGGCTTCTTTCTTTATTTTTCTTTCTTTCTTTCTTTCTTTCTCTTTCTTTCTTTTCTTTCTCTTTCTTTCTCTTTCTTTCTTTCTTTCTTTCTCTCTCTCTCTCTCTGTCTCTCTCTCTCTCTCTCTCTCTTTCTTTCTTTCTTTCTTTGCCAGGGTCTTGCTCTGTTGCCCAGAGGGGAGTGCAGTGATGTGATCATAGCTCACTCAGCCTTGACCTCCCAAGTTCAATCAATCCTCCTACCCCAGCCTCCCAAGTACCTGGGATTACAGGCACACGCCACCACTCCTGGCTAGTTCTTTCTTTCTTTATTCCCATTCTTTTCTTTCCTTCTGCTGTCTTTCTTTCTTTCTCTTCCTTTCTTTCTTTCCTTCCTTCTTTCTTTCTTTCTCTCTCTTTATCTTTCTTTCTCTCCCTCTTTTTCTTTTTTCTCTCTGTCTCTTTCTTCTTTCCTTTCTTTTTCTTTTTTCTTCCTTTCTTTCTCTTTCTCTCTCTTTCTTTCTCCTTCCTTCCTTCCCCTCCTCTCTCTTTTTTTTTCTCTCTCTCTCTTTTTCTTTCTTTTGACACAAGGTCTCACCATGTTGCCCAGGCTAGTCTCAAACTCCTGGGCACAAGCGATCCTCCCACCTCAGCCTCCCATAGTGCTGGGATTACAGGCATGAGTCACCGCACCCGGCCTGCCTGTTCTTTCTTTGAGACAGGTTTGAGATTTGCATGTACCGTGCACCCACCCAAAGCATGCTTTCCTCCCAGCCCCTCACTAGTATCTGGTAGAGGGCCAAGAACCCTGACTCTGCCTCTGAGAGTGAGCTCCCTGCACACAGGCTGGGACAGCCTAGTGTCACCACTTTATTGACTGTTCTTAACTCAGTGACCCAAGGCCTGACCATCCCAGTGGGGTGAAGCCCCAGGGGCAGAAGGAAGTTGATTTAAGGCAACATTTCTCAAAACTGTAATCCACGTACCTCTTCACAGTTTGTGCTTCATCTGTAGACCATTTGTTCTTTGGGTCGCTTGATAGTTTTTTAAGTGGACTTACGTATTTAAAACTTAAATTTATTTAAAAAGGAAACTTTAGACATCTTACAAAATATCTGGCAGATACTTTTCAAAAATGCCAGTGTCATAGAATACAAAGACTCAAGGACTGTTTCAGATGAACAGAGTTACAGAGACGTCCCGCTTAAACGCAAGGCGTGACCTGACGTTTTCTTTTGCCATAAAGGACATTATGGGGACAGGCAGTGAAACAGGAAGGAGGTCTAGTGATTACAGGGTTATATCAGTGTTAGTTCCCTGATTTTGAAAAGTGTACTACACTTATGTAACAAAATAGTCTTGCTTTTAGGAGATACACACTGGAGTACTGACACACTCAGAGGTAAAAGAGGCCGGGCGCTGTGGTTCACGCCTGTAATCCCAGCACTTTGGGAGGCTGAGGCAGGCAGATCACCTGAAGTCAGGAGTTCAAGACCAGCCTGGCCGACATGGTGAAACCCCGTCTCTACTAAAAATACAAAAATTAGCTGGGCATGGTGGCAGACGCCTGTAATCCCAGCACTTGGGGAGGCTGAAACAGGAGAATCGCTTGAACCCAGGAGACGAAAGTTGCAGTGAGCCGAGATCACGCCATTGTACTCCAGCCTGGGTGACAAGAATGAAACTCCATGGCAAAAAAGAAAAAAAAAGAGGCATATTGACTGAATGCAAGGCACGGCCTGGGGTTTTCTTTTGCCAGAAAGGACATTACTAGGACAGGCAGTGAAAGAACAGCATGCTTTTAAATAGTTCAGGAAAAAAGTGTGTGTGTGCGTGTGTGTGTAGTTAGGTAGGTAGTTTGGTGGGGAAGGTAGGGGGAGAGACAAAGAGAGAGAGGGAGAAAATATTGACACTAAGGGAATCTGGGTGAAAGGTATCCAGGAACTCTATTATGCTTGCAACTTTTCTGTATGTCTGAAACTGAATTAAAATTTTAAAAAAACTTAAGGGAAGGTACGTTGCCACTATAAATGGAAAACCAGTATCACTTGGTATACATTGAAGATAACTCTAAACTAATGTTGTTACTTTTGTTGGACACATTCGTCCACCAGAGTCTGAGTCTAGGACCCACCTGTTCTTGGTTCTATGTGGAGACCGGCAAGGGTGAGAGAGTTGTTAAAGACATGCTCGAACCAACCCGAGACACTCTTCTTGCTGTTATAAAAAGGACTGGATCATTCTCTCACTATGTGATTCAGTGATCTTCAGAGTCCTGTCCTATGGCTTCAAGTTCAGGAACATTTGTTTCGTGGAAGTTTAACAGACACTGTCAGGGCCAGTTCCAACATGGAGCCTTGGCTCCAAGAGAGAAGACAGGGTCCCTGCCCTCAGGAAGCTCAACAGCGTGGGCAGTCGTGGGTCCCGGGACGGAAGAGCTCCCTTCTCTGGATCCCAAAGTTCCGAGAGTCCCAGGAATCCAGAGGGGTGATTCAGGGCCAGCAGGTACCCCAGGAGCAGACACCCAGCAGTAGTGGCTCAGAGCTGGCGAAGACAAATGAATATCATCGGTGTGCGAGAAGTGAGGTGGCAGGACCCGGGCCCACAGCCTTTCACGGGGCAGCCCGATGCCCTCATCTGTTTAGTGTTTGTTCTGATTCTTCCTGCTACCTGCTTCCCATTCTGCTTCCTTCTGACCGCCAAGCAGCCTTTCTATCCATCTTTTTTTTAGGGCATATTTCATTTTTTTAATTAACTTTTTATTTTAGAACTGTTTTAGACTTACAGAAAAATTGCTTAGTCATTTTTACACCCCATACTCAGTTTCTCCTACTGTTAACATCTTACGTTAGCATGGTAAATTTCTCACACTTAATAAACCCATATTGATACATGATTACTCAGTGAAGTCCATACATTATTTGGATTGCTTCAGGGTGTTTTGTTTTGTTTTGTTTGGTTGGTTGGTTGGTGGTTGTTGTGTGTGTGTGTTTTTTGTCTTTTTTGTTTGTTTGTTTGTTTTTTGAGATGGAGTTTCACTCTGGTCGCCCAGGCTGGAGTGCAGTGGTATGATCTCAGCTCACCGCAACCTCCACTTCCCAGCTTCAAGCGATTCTCCTGCCTCAGCCTCCCAAGTAGCTGTGATCACAGGCATGCGCCACCACGCCCAGCTAATTTTTGTATTTTTAGTAAAGATGGGGTTTCACCCTGTTGACCAGGTTGGTCTCGAACTCCTCACCTCAGGTGATCCACCTGCCTCGGCCTCCCAAAGGGCTGGGATTACAGGCGTGAGCCACTGCACCTGGCTGGTTGGTTGGTTGTTTTGTTTTGTTTTGTTTTTGGGTTTTTTTGTGTTTTTCCATAGGAGCAGTGCTTTAATTACGAGATACACTTTCATCCAAAGACTCAACATCAAATACATCAGAAATGGTAAACAAAGAATGTCTCACAAAAGAAAAAAGAACTTCAAACTGTTGAATTATGTTCCACCCATAATCAGAGGTGAAAAAGACCATGGATATCCTTGCTATTTAAGTGTAGTTTTGTTTTGTTTAAGAGACAGAGTCTCGCTCTGATCCCCAGGCTGGAGTGCAGTGGCACAATCACAGCTGACTGCAGCCCCTGCTTCCCGGGTTCAAGAGATCCTCCCACCATCGAGACCATCCTGGCTGACATGGTGAAACCCCATCTCTACTAAAAATACAAAAAATTAGCCGGGCGCGGCAGTGGGCGCCTGTAGTCCCAGCTACTCGGGAGGCTGACACAGGAGAATGGCGTGAACCTGGGAGGTAGAGCTTGCAGTGAGCTGAGATTGAGCCACTGCACTCCAGCCTGGGCGACAGAGAGAGACTCCGTCTCAAAAAAAAAAAAAAAAGAGATCCTCCCACCTCAGGCTCCCAAGTAGTGGGACTACAGCACCCACCACTACACCCAGCTAATTTTTTATGTTTTGTAGAGATGGGGTCTCCCTATGTTGCCCAGGCTGGTCTCAAACTCCTGGGCTCTAGCAGCCCTCCCACCTCAGCCTCCCAAAGTGTTGGGATTACAGGCATGAGCCACTGTGCCCAGCCCAGATTGCTTTAGTTTTTATCTAATATCCTTTTTGTTTCCAAGATCCCATCCCACATACCATATCCCATTTAATCATCATGTCTTTCTACGCTCCTCTTGGTTGTGACAGCTTCTCAGACTCTGTTTTTGATAACCACGACGGTTTTGAGAAGAGTTTGCTCAGGTGTTTTGTAAAATGATCCTCAACTGCAATTTGTCTGTTTTTCTCATACTTAGATTTGGATGGCAGGTTTGGGGGAGAAAGACTGCAGAGGACAAGTGCCATTCTCATCACATCATTTCAAGGGTACCTGCCATCAACATGACTTGTCACTGTGGATGTCGGCCCTGATGACCTGGCTGAGGCTGCGTTGGTCAGCTTTCTCCACTGTGCAGCTAGTCTTTTCCACACTGTCCCCTCTGGAAGGAGGTCACTACGCACAGCTCACACACTTAAGGAATAGGAGGTTGGGGAGGAGGGAGAAAGCAAAAAGAAAGAAAAGAAAGAAATGAGGAATCATGCCCAGGCTCTTTAAGGGCAGAGCAGCTACATAAATTATTTGCAAGTTTTTTTCGTGGGATATTTGTCTACATTTATTTATTTATGTATTTTGAGACGGAGTCTCACTCTGTCACCTAGGCTGGAGTGCAGTGCAGTGGTGCCATCTCAGCTCCCTGCAACCTCTGCCTTCTGGATTCAAGCGATTCTCCTGCCTCAGCCTCCCTAGTAGCTGGGACTACAGGTCCACACCACCACGCCCGGGTAATTTTTGTATTTTTAGTAGAGACGGGGTTTCACCACGTTGGCCAGCCTGGTCTCGAACTCCTGGACTTAAGTGATCCACTTGTCTCAGCCTCCCAAAGTGCTGGGATTACAGGCACGAGCCACTGCACCCAGCCTACTTTCCTTTATTTATTCTATCTCTATTTATATCAGTATGAGCTCACAGATATTGACTTTGGATTAGAGTCCAGCACTACTTTGTGACTCAAGCTATTCCAGGTTTGTAATTATGGGATACACTTTCATCCAAAGATTCAACGTCAAATATATTAGAAATGGTAAACAAAGAATATCTCACAAAAGAAAAAAGAACTTCAAACCGTTGAATTATGTTCTGCCCACAATGAGAGGTGATTGGGAGTTCGTTCCATGGGCTCCTGTGACAGTTTCACAGACCTCTATCATTGTGGGTTCTATTGATCACGTCTTGATTTTCTGACACCACAAGATGCCCCGGGCTTTAAAAAGTAAGGAAATTCTGATACATGCTACAACGTGGATGAACCTTGAAGGCATCGTGCTAGGTGAAATAAGCCAGTCCCAAAAAGACAAACACTATATGGCTCCACTTACAGGAAGTACTTCGAATTATTAAATTCATAGAGACAGAAAGTAGAAGGGCGGTCGCCAGGGGCTGGAGAGCAAGGCTTGGGGTATTCATGTTTAATGAACACAGAGTTTCAGTTTTGCCTGATGAGAAGAGTCCTGGAGATGGAGGGTGGTGATGGTTGTGCAACATTATGCTTGTATTTAATACCACTGACTAGTACACTTAAAAATGGTTACAATGGACCAGGCATGGTGCCTCATACCTGTAATCCCAACACTTTGAGAGGCCAAGAGAGGAGGATCACTTGAGCCCAGGAGTTCGAGACCAGCCTGGGCAACACAGCAAGACCCCTTTCTCTGCAGAATAATAAGTTAACTGGGCATTGCGGCACACACCTGTAGTTCTACTTACTTGGGAGCCAAAGTGGGAGGATCACTGGAGCCCGAGAGTTTGAGGTCACAGTGAGCTATGATCACACTACTGCATGCTAGCCTGGGCAACAGAGCAAGATCTGTCTCAAA
Source organism: Macaca fascicularis (assembly GCF_037993035.2). NCBI lineage: Eukaryota > Metazoa > Chordata > Mammalia > Primates > Cercopithecidae > Macaca > Macaca fascicularis. The sequence goes on along the minus strand of NC_088388.1, from coordinate 13,240,244 downwards.
AAAAAAAGGTAAAGAGGAGCTCATACTAATGCCACCAAATCTAAACCATTACACATGGATTATTGCAGATTTTTCTTGTTGATCCATAACCTCCCACTCCAACAGTGAGAAACTGTCTCCCATTACCTGCCAACCATTTCCTTAATTGTTTAATTCCACATGTCATTTTTCTATCTTACATGTTTCCTGCTTTCTCCCCAAGATTATAAGTTGCTCAAAGACAAGGCCTGGGCTTGGTTTTGTTCTTTCTGCCCCTGCTCCTGCAACCCAACATCCAGCAGAATGCCTTTAAAACAATAGACTTAATATTTTATGAGTGTCTACATGGGTAGACACTCTGCTGATCTCTAGGGGTGCAAAGGTGGGTAAGACGTGGTGCTGGCTGCCTGGTGGATCCCAGTGCCAACAAATATTCGTTGAACACTGAAGGCAATGGAATGACAAGTCATGCACATCCCCCATAGAGAACCACAAGGAAGGAGAGGCAGACTGGAACGCCAGTGTTGTGCAAGCAGGGATGTGAGCTTGCTGTGGTCACTGCTGTATCCCCCACACCCAGAAGAGGGTCTGGCACATCATACAAGGTTAATAAATGCTTGAGGAAGGCGAGTAGCAGGTCTCCATTTTTGCGTGAGTGCCTTTCAGACCCCTTGCAGACATACACTCCTAAATGTCCCCTTCTATGCGGAATCTGAACCACCCACATCCGCGGGTGAATGAGCTCCGGGGCTACCCATCCTCCTAGATACCTTTGCTTGTGCAGTTATTTTGACAGCTGGTAAAGTATTACTCTACAAAGATGAGTGGAACATGGAGACATAAAGGGCCAGTTCCAGCGAGAGGATTAGACCTCATTCATCTAATCCTGTTAGGGCAAAGCAGAAACATCTGGCCCACTCGCTCTGGGAAACTCTGGGGAAAATCCCTGACACTGTCTGCCTTGTACCCCGTGGCATGATTTTTCCCTGTTGCAGGGAAGGATGACATGAAGAGGCCCTGATTGGCTTCATGTCAGGTCCAGCAGGCATAGGCCCCCTTCAAGAAATTGATTACACAGCTTTTATGCAGTATAGGAGGGTCTTCAGTTAATTGTCTCTCTTTGTTTAAGAAGCAGGCTTGCTGTTCCTTTGACGTATGTTTCTATAAATAGGTTATGCTGCAACCAGCATATCTGTGTCCCAAAAAGGTTTTTAAAAAGTTGTAAATGAGCTGGGTGTGGTGGCTCATGCTGGTAATCCCAGCACTTTGGGAGGCTAATGCGGGAGGATCGCTTGAGTCCAGGAGTTTGAGACCAACCTGAGCAACAAAGCAAGAGACTCCATCTCTACAACAAATTTGTAAAACCTAGCTGGGCATGGTGGCACATGCCTGTAATCCCAGCTGCTTAGGGGTCTGAGCTGGGAGGATCACTTGAGCCTGGGAGGTCGAGGCTGCAGTGAGCCATGTTCATACCACTGCACTCCAGCCTGGGTGACACAGCAAGACCCTGTCTCAACAACAACAACAACAAAATGGAAAGTGAATGTCACTGTCATCCCTCATTTCTGCCCCAGTCTGAAACACTGAAAGAGCTCAGCCTTGCCCCTCTTGGGCCCCCTGCCCCCAGCATCAGCTCCCTCTACCCCACCCCCACCCAGGCATCACGCCCTGAGTCAGACACAGGTTTTCTGAAGGTCCCAGACACGACCCTGGGTTGTCCTTCTCCAGTCAGTGAGTCCCAGGCTGTAGGAGCCCAGGCCTTGCCTGTGGCAAGGGGAGACCCCACTCTCCAGTGTAAAGCCCTGCCTGAGCCGTGAGCAACAGCTCTGAACCCCAGATTCCCTCGGTACGTCGCTTTTTAATTAAGTAAGATGAAAAGACGAGACATAATGAGAAAGCAAGCCTTGGGGGCACGGCGGTGGGAATCATAATATGTTATTCCAAAGGCAGAAAGAAACCATTTCCGTATGATCTGTTTAGAACGAATGTTACTCCTTCTCTCGTTTCTGTTTTCATTCAATTTGCAAACATTTATTCCATTCCTACTCCAACGGCGCCTCTTCCTCCCCTTCCACACACTTGCGCTGTGCCAGGCATTTTCCAGACATCATTGCACTGAATCCTAACAACCGTCTGTGGTCGTTACTGTTATTATCCCTGTAGCTTAGGCAACAAACGGCTAGCAGCAGAACCAGAACTCACACCCAGATCGGAGGAGTCAGAGGCCTGGGCTCTGCCACTACACACTGTGGTCCCCCGGGCCTAGGCTGGGCTGGGCACCAGGGGCTGCAGGCTTTTCTCCGGGGATGTTCGCACACTGGCCTTGGCCCCTAGAGGAGGGAGGAGAGAATGGACCCCTCTCATACATCAATTCAAGGACAACCGATTTTTCTCTAAGAGGAAGACACCCACACGAAAACCGGAAGGCAGCCTTGAGTGTCGTGTGATAAGTTTATCAGCGCCATCTCGCCAGCCACCCCCTCCCCAGGGTCTCGATCAACGGGACACAGTGCGCCTCCAGTCTGAGAGGCTTCCTTGGTTGGGTGGTGGGACTGCAAGGTGGCCCTTTGGCAGAGCCTACAAGAGCTAAATGAGGTCGCCAATTGGCCCATTACCCACGTAATCTAGCCATCCCCTCCAGAGCAACTGAGAAATGCCTCGGTGGGCAGAGCCTCAAGTCCACCAGATAACGGGCCCCAACTTGACCTCTCTTGTCATCAGAAATCACTGCCAAGTTTCCAAGCCAGGAAAAGAGCAACATTCGTGAGGCCTGTTCCACGCACCCACCTACGATCCTCTCAGTGGAGGCAGAGCCCCAGCATATGCCTGCAAAGTCCAGGACTGTTCCCCGACTTCAGAGAGGAGGAAATTGAGGCTCACTGGGCTTCAGCCATAAGCCCACAGGCCACACGGCCAGTGCCAGAGCTGAGACACGAGTTCCTCCTCTTGAGCTCAAAGTTGAGGTCTCAGACTGGCAGCCTGGGGACCCAATTTAACCTACGGATGCGCTTTTTGAGGCCAGCTCAGTGTTTTAGAATTTCCTTTGGAGTGAATTGTCAACATTTGAAACTCAGGAGATTTTCATATAGAATTCCAGTTTCTTGGTTTCTTTGGAAAGATTGGAAATTCTGGCCACCCCGGGCCTGAAATCTTAACAGTAAGCTATAATCAGCTGGACTGGAGCCAGGAGAGGCTGCCTTCCCAGATGGGTTTGGGATCCTGTTGGTATTTGAGTTTGTCACCCCTGCCCCACTGCTCATGGCCTCTCCCTCCCCAAAAGCCAGCTCAGGGATACTTGGCCCATGGGGAGGCCGAGCACAGCAGTAGCCTGGCCGGCTATGCTGGGGGAGACCTTGAATGTCCAACTCTCCCCCTGGCAAAGACCACACTGCACAGCCTGTTGGAGTGGGTTGGGGGCTGCACAGTGTCCTCCCAGGCATCTGGAGTGCCAGGGCCTGCAGGTGTGACCTGTCCCTGGTTGGCCTGTAACTCACCTGGCACTGCCCACTGCACCCCTACAAGGCCTACACAAGGTCATGCTCTGTCGCCCAGGCTGGAGTGCAGTGGCGTGATCTCAGCTCACTGCAACCTTCGCCTCCCGGGTTCAAGCGATTCTCCTGCCTCAGCCTCCCGAGTAGCTGGGATTACAGGCATGCGCCACCATGCCTGGCTAGAGATGGGGTTTCTCCGTATTTGTCAGGCTGGTCTCGTATTCCCTACCTCAGGTGATCTGCCTGCTTCCGCCTCCCAAAGTACTGGGATTACAGGCGTGAGCCTCTGCGCCCGGCCGAGATGAGCTTTTCATAGACAAGGACAGAGGACGTGAAAGGCCGATGTGCTGGCCCGATCCTGCCCTAAGCCTGGCAGTGGGTGAGGCTGGCTGAGCACAGCACTGCTTCCAATCCCTCTGTGCCTGGCCTTCCCTGAGGCTTCTGTGGGGTCTGGGAAGTTTGTGAGCTTGGAATGGGCCAGAATTGGCCTCCAGGGACGTTGGCGGATATCTGTAAATGGACAGATTGATCTGTACAAACCTTTGTCTATTCATCACAAACTGACATCAACCCATGCTGGGAAAAGCCCCTTTGAAATCACCACTGACAACCCATGCAGGTGCACGAAATCCTGCTGTTAGCACCTCACCCCTTTGCGTTAAAGGGGTTGCCTCCTCTGGGCTCATTTTTAAAGGCAGGCACTCCTGGGAAGCGTCAGCCGTTAATACCCGCGTATGAATCACTTTCCCAGACTTAAATTTTCAGAAAACTCAGAGGCCACTTAGTCCGAATGGCGCATTCGTTTTTCTGAGTTATCCACAGTCAGGAGCAGAGCAGGAGCCACAAGGAGGCTTTCCTGAGTCTGTGGTCTAGGGCAGCGGGTGGCAAACTCTTCCAGTAAATGGTCAGATAATAAATATGTCAGGATTCGCCGGCCACACAGTCTCTGTTGCAGCTGCTCAGCTCTGCCATTAACTCTGTTAAAAGCAGCCAGAGACAGCCCAGAAAGGAGTGAATGCGGCTGGGTTCTCATCAAACTACCCATGCATGCTAAGATTTGAATTTCATATAATTTGTATATGTCACAAAATATGATTCTCTTTCCTTTTTTTCCAACCATTTAAACATGTGAAAGCCACACTTGCCTTGTGGGCAGGACAAAACCGGGCACCGGGCCAGGTTTGGCGGGAGGGCCATAGTTAGCTTACCTCTGGTCTAGTGGAATGGTTTCAAGAAAGCTGCACTGCAGGCTCTCACACATTTCAGAGCTGTTTTCTAAAACGGTTGGCATTCATTTGGACGAAGCAGGATGTGATTCATATATCATATCCAATGTCATACTTTCAATACTGACATTTTAAAACTTATGTCATCCTTTTAAATAAACCTAGTGGAATACAATGTTGATACCCACCATCTTCCATTTTAAAAATATATGAGTACGCCTTTCTTGAGTGCCTAGTGCCATTACACCATTCCTTTTTCTCCTTGGGTTCTTGTTCCACCCTTTCCATATAATCTTTTTTTTTTTTTTTCTTTTTTGAGACAGAGTTTCTCTCTTGTTGCCCAGGCTGGAGTACAATGGCACAATCTCGGCTCACCGCAACCTCCATCTCCCGGGTTCAAGCGATTCTCCTGCCTCAGTCTCCCAGGTAGCTAGCATTACAGGCATGCAGCACCATCCACGGCTACTTTTTTTGTATAGACGGGGTTTCACCATGTTAGTCATGCTGGTCTCGAACTCCTGACCTCAGGCGATCCGCCTGCCTCGGCCTTCCAAAGTGCTGGGATTACAGGCATGAGCCACCGCATCCGACACCCTTTGATTCTTTGAAACAAAATGTATATAAATTAAAATGCTAAAACTTTATCATTTCCTGTGATCATAAGGCTCTGACAACATTTTCCTCTAGATTATGTTGTCATTATGACTATTCACACACAAAGCAAAATAATAAGGGTACTACAAATTTTGATCCTGTTTATTATATCAGTATAAACAATGATAAGCCACAGAAAGCTAAATGTTATTGGAAAGGTATCTGAATGGGGTATTTAGGTTTTCCCCTCTCGCTTAGTTAACATACCCAGAGATGGATATTATTTGTCACTAGAACAAGACAGGAATTAGCATCCTGTTTTCATTTTTCTAGATATGACCACTGAGTCCATGGAGCTAGAAGGAATTTGTTATAGTGAATTTTTCCAACTCTGTCCAAGTTGGAGGCCAAAAATGTCACAAGATAACCTAGAGTCAAATTATTTTTTACTTTTTAAAATGATGCTGAAGGCCAGGTGGGGTGGCTCACATCTGTAATCTCAGCACTTTGGAAGGCAGAGGCGGGTGGATTACCCGAGGTCAGGAGTTCGAGACCTACTTGGCCAACATGGTGAAACCCTGTCTCTACTAAAAATACAAAAATTAGCTAGGCATGGTGGCAGGCGCCTGTAATCCCAGCTACTTGGGAGGCTGAGGCAGGAGAATTGCTTGAACCCGTGAGGCGGAGGTTGCAGTGAGCCGAGATCACGTCACTGCACTCCAGCCTGGGCAACAGACCAAGACTCTGTCTCAAAATAAAAAAGTAAAAGTAAAATAATAATAATACTAATAAAATGATGTTGGAGGTAAATATTAAAAGCCATCTGACTTGCAAAATGATTTATTACCTTAGTTCCAATGCCAACACCTCAAACTGTCCCTTTATTGGTGCCCCAGAAGTTTTTTCACCCACTAGGATCCAGGATGGGTTAGGTCTGCATCATTTTAAGTCAAGTAGAAGAGCAATTAAGAAAGGCAGCTGGGAAAGGCAAACTGATGCGATGCATTGGTGAGGAGGAAGGAAGTCCAGAAGGAAGCTGACTTGGAAATCCACTCCCGTTAAGACTCCCCATACCCCTTTCTATCTGAAGATCACCAGCCTAGAACAAAGCTGAAGAAAGACAGACACTCTGTGTGGAAAATTGCAAAAGCTCTCTGCAAGAACAACTCCATCCAACCCTGCGCTAAGACCCTCAACCAAGCTCTAACAAAGCTTCTGGCAGCCTCAGGCCACGCCACTGGGACAGCCCAGCCCTGCTTTGCACCCCTGTGTGGAAAAGCTTGGGGCTGCCAAAAGAATTTGTTCCAGCCAACACGTGAGGATGGACATTTATGTAAAAACTTCCAGTTGTAAATCCTTTCTCTCTCCCTTTGAGTCCTATGTGTGCCTCCTACCGCCCAGAAGCATCTTTCTCAAGACTTGACAACCATTTCTTTGAAATGGTATCATCAGCAAGGGTAGGGCCTGTCCCCACCTCTGAGGGAGGGCAGGAGCCTGACTTCAATAGAGGCCAGTTAGTCTACACAGCTGGTCTCATTATGCTGACGCGTAATTTTTCACTTTTCTGATTGTTTGAGCCCCGGCTCATTCCTCCCTACTCCCTCATTCTCTCTTAAAAGCAGAGGGCACTGAGGGAACCCAGTCAGAGGGCACCCCAGACAGGTGCGGTGGCTCACACCTATCATCCCGGCACTTTGGGAGGCCAAGGTGGGAGGATCCCTTGAGCTCAGGAGTTCGAGACCAGCCTGGCAACATAGGGAGACTTCCGTCTCTACAATTTTTTTTTTTTTAAATTAGCTAGGGGTGGTGGTGTGCACCTACAGTCCCAGCTACTTGAGAGGCTGAGGCAAGAGGACCGTTCGACCCTAGGAGGCTGAGGCTGCAGTGAGCTGTGATCACACCACTGTACTCCAGCCTGGATAAGAGAGCAAGACCCTGTCTCAAAAAACAAACGGAAAAACAAATCACCCAGTTACGTCTGCACAAATCAAAGTTGAGCTCAGCTTACACTAGAGCCTCTTCCCTACTGTAGAAGCTATCGCTGAATAAAATCTGTGTTTACCACCTTTAACGAGGGCCGATTTTGTTTATCTTTGACCATGTAATATCCCCTCTCCCTGGCAGATCGATGATCAGTCACAGTAGGACCCTCAATCCAGGTGGGGCTGGAGGATCCTTTCTCCAGGGTGCTCGTGGCGATCGCTACACTGATCACAGAGGCCACCAGACCAAGAGGATACAGAGCTGTCCATCCAGACGAGATAAAGCAGAAGGTGCCACTGCTCCCATGGAAGCCCCCTCCCTCCGGAGCCTCTCCCCTTCCTCGGTGCACTCTTCACCAAGGATTTATGTGTGGTGCTGTGGGAAGCCCAGGTCAGACGCCCTGGCAGGACAGACTAAATTCCTTCTAAACTGAGGGAAGTGCCTCCTGTTGTGGAAGAAAAGGAACGAGCCACTTGGCTGGGCCCAGTGGCTCACATCTGTAATTCCAGCACTTCGGGAGGCTGAGGCGGGCGGGTCACTTGAGGCCAAGAGTTCGAGACCAGCCTGGCCAACATGGTGAAACCCTGTCTCTACCAAAAATATAAAAATTAGCTGGGCATGGTGGCACGCACCTGTAGTCCCAGCTACTCAAGAGGCTGAGGCAGGAGAATCGTTTGAACCTGGGAGGCAGAGGTTGCAGTGAGCCGAGATCATGCCACTGCACTCCAGCTTTGGCGACAGAGTAAGACTCTGCCTCAAAAATAAAACAAAGTAAATTTTTTTTAAAAAAAGAAAAAGAAACAAGACCTTGACATTTTGGACTGTTAAGTTTCTCCATAAGGCCCATCTAAAGCACAGATCACATATATAGCAAAAGTGGAAGGGGACGAGGTAGCAGACTTTCCCAAGGCCACTGAAGCTAGTCAGAGGCCACTGTCCTCTCCCACTTCAAACAGCCCTGATGGCTATAAACACTACGTGGCCTGACACGTGGCCAGCAGAGGGTGACCCCAAGTCCCCTGACAGCACCCATCAGTTTGCCTGGGCAGACCCTAAGAGCCAGCAGCCCAAAGATAGTCCTGGGCATGGGAAGTCAACATGAAGCTGCATATGGTGAAAATACAGGTTGAGTCTCTTTTGAAACTGAGAAGTGCCCCCTCGCCCATGGGGATATAAAGCTGTCTCGTGGTAGATTCTGGAAATCCCAAGACTCAGAGCCCTTCACAGGGCATGGCAGGGCTGAGGGGAATGTTGGATGACAATGCTGGGGGCATGGACTCTTGGCCCCTAAGGAGCCCCGGCTGTGCCTCCTGCAACTCCTTCCAGGCCTCTGGAGTGACAAGGCGTAATTCAGGTGCCAGGGCTGAAGCTGCAGGGGCCCTGGAGGGGGTGTGGTGGCAGCAGCCTCTGAGCTAAGAAAGTCGATCATTCTAGAGCTCTCACCATTCTATTTAAAGCTCAAGACGAAGAGAAGGCGGGAAGGGAAATGCTCAAGGCAAACAACCTCCGAGCAGCACCCAGAGACCGTGCCTGGGGAGGAGGGGCCCGGGTGCTGCCAGAGGGCTCAGAAACGGCTGCTGTGCAGAGAAAGCCCTGCATTGCATGGGGCTGAGTGATGCTGAGTGTGAGAAATGGAAAACATCCTCAAAGGCTATCAAAGGGAGACGGGTTCGTCGGTTAGACACACCCACAGCGGGATGCTCTGCAGAGAATGACGCAGAGCTCAATTTATTGACTTGGGAGGTGACCCCAGCACATTACTATTGAGTTAAAAAATAAATTTAAAAATGGCATTGATAGTAAGATCCCATTTATGTAAAGTACTCTCTCTCTCTCACACACACAAACACACACACACCCACCCACCCACCTGGTATCGGAAAAGTCAGGAAACAGCATCAGGGCCAGCTTCATGTGCAGAGCCCCAAGCTTGGTTTAACACTCTGCCACCACCATCTTAATTTGTAATTCTGTGACGACCCCTGTGTGGAGTAAGCTCACTTAAAAAAAAATCAACTTTGATGAGAGATAATTTACATACAATAAATACACCCATTTTAAGTGGGCAGTTGGATGCGTTTTGACGAATATCCATCAACGACCTAAACTAAGATATAGAACCTCTCCTCACCCCCATCAAGTGCCTCCCGCCCCGTGCAACCACAGTCCCTGCCCCAACCCCACACAACCACTGTCACTGACACTGTCCCTATAGCTTACTCTTGTCATTTCCAGAATACGATTCAAATGAAATTGCACGCCGTGCACTCGTTTCTGCCTTCTTGCCTCCCGGTCATGGTCTGGGAGTCCCCACTGTGCTATCAGTGGTTGGCTCCTTTTGTATTGCAGAGCAATGTGGATATACATGTTGATGTACATGCATCACCATTCGCCTCTTTCCCCATTAGTGGACATCGGGATGGTTTCCAGCGTGGAGCTGTTAATGAGCAGTGCTGATGTGAGCTTTTGTGTAGAAGCGCGTAGCAACATATGCTTTCACTTCTCTTGGGCAAATATGTAAGAGGGCAATTATCGTGTTGTATGGTAGGTGTATGTTTAATTGCCAAAGAAATTGCCAAACTGTTTTCCAAAATGTTTGGACCATGTTTAGATAAACAGCACAGGACATTTTTGAATACTACGTGCAATATGTTTTTCTGCAACTTCCAGTGCAACAAACCCATTTCAGAGTATCCAGAAATTCTGGAAACAAGGGTCAAATACTGATAATTTATTGTACTTTGTTCAGGTTAACAGTTGGACCTATTGCTCCAAATGTAGAGGTACTACGCCTGAAAAAGTGTCTAGCAGTTAAAGAAAAACACATTGAGCCCAGAATGTGGAGGTGTAACAAATACAATGTTTTAAAATAAGTGTATCCTATGTTTCCTGAATTTTGGGCCATGCTGAGCCTGAAAACACAAACAGGAGGGTCATCTCAATATGTTACGCATTTTATAATGATAGCTGTGGTTTACTTCCCAGCTATAAAAGCTACATTTATTTGTTGTAGAAAATTTAGAGAATACAAAGAAGAATAAAAATATAGTTCCTACTCATCATAATGCTATTTTCTCCTGTGTGTTTTGCTAGGTGTTTGTGTGTATTTAATATTAATCATATTTTTTTATCTCACGTTAACTTCCTAAAATATCTCCTTATTTACAAAAGCAGTACTCCCTCATAGCAAAAGTTTAAAAAGAAAATATTAATAATATAAAATTAAAAATTGAAATAAGAGCCTCCTCCCCAAAGTTAACAACCTGTTCTACATCCTTCCAGAAATTTTTTATGTGGGTTCAGTCCTTTATACGCACATATGTGTATGAGCATTGCATTATAAAACATGTTATATAACATTGTGTTATAAAAACACATATACAAGATGTTTCTGAACACATATATTTTAAAATTCATATGATTTCATATCATATTTTTACCTAGTAATAGGCATTAAACATTCTTAGAAAAAAGTTTTAAATATCTACATTCTATTCCACTGTATAAGTGCGCCTTAATTTATTAAATTATTACTCAAATGTTAAAGTTCTTGGGTGAGTCTGTGTGTGTGTGTGTATGTGTGTGTAGTAATACTGTGATAAGCATTTTTTGTCTGTAAAATTTGGCCACATCTCTAATTCAATGCTTAGGATAGAGTCCTCGAGCTAGAATTTCTAGATCAAATTATATATCACATTAATAATCTTAAACAACTGTTATCAAATTCTGTCCAAAACGTTTTAACCAATTTACCCTTCAACTGGTCAAAATTCAGTGCAACTGTTCTAAAATTTTTTAACTTTTAGAGTGAAAAATCATGTGTCATTGTTGAACTAATTGACATACTCATGGTTATTAGAGAGCTTAGCATTTTTCTCATATGCTGATGCCTTTTCTATCTTTTCTTTTGTAAACTGCTTACATTTTAACCTATTTTTCATTAGGCTCAGTCTTTTTCTTATGGAAATATAAAAGTATTTAATATGTTTTGCATTTCTAGCATTTATAATAGTGCATCAACCATTATAAGCACTTAAGAAATGTTAAATGAAGGAACATATACAAGGGATAGTAATCATTTTTTCTATATGTTGCAAATATGTGTTCTTAGCAAATAAATAGCTTAAAATTTTGCTCATGGTGTTTTTTTATTTAAAATAGAATTTAAAATGCTATTTCTATTTTTCTTCTGTAGTTCCTTCATATTCTATGTCTGGTAAGTCTTTCCCTCATTCTTAAATCAGATAAACTTTGGCCTACATTATCTTCTCATTCTATTTTTATGAAATACTTAAATCTTATTATCTGGAAGGGCAAACTCGGTTTCATCACTCCCATTTTTCAAAAAATTCTCAGTAATTCTCTCCAGCTTATCTTTTAGGTAAACTTTAAAATTACTTAAATCCCCCCACCGTGCACATACAAATACCATTTGGGTTTAGGGAGAACTGCCTTCAACCTATAAGTTATGAGACTTAGGGTCTCTGCCCCTCATGTCCCGAGATCTTTGTTGGAGTCAGTTGGAAGGGATGCCAAGGTCACGACGCCAATATGATAAGATGTCCATAGCACCCCAGAGCTCTGCATCAGACTCCAGCTTGCTGGGCGAGCTCAAAGACGATTCATTAATTAGTATTTTGAAAAGACAGTCACCGAGTCCATGAGATTGGGGTCAAATAGGCACTCTCTTGCGGTTCAGGTTGGAATGTAAATTGAGAGACAGCTTTTGAAAGCAACTGGAAAATGCGTACCGAGGGCTTTACCAATGCCTGTGCCTTTGACCAGGAGACCCACGTCTAGAAACTGCCAAGAAAACAGTGTGGACAAACATATACGCACAAAGATGTCCTCTGCTATATAAGGAAAAACTAGAATGAGATGTCTAACATCTAGGAAACCCATCTGGTAAATTCCAGTGTACAGATCTAAGAGAATTTCATGCAGTTTTCAGAAGGGATTCTTCTTATAAATCCCAGCAAGATGTATAGTAAACAAACCTAGCGGCTGCCCACGATGCTCTGGATGGTAGATTTGGATGAGATTCTGTTTTTTCTTTCTAGTTTTTAAAATAGTTTTCCAAGTGTTGTGCCATAAACATGTATTTCCTTGATGCTTTTTTTGAAACCTATTTTAAATGAGCAGTTAACATGTTTAAAAATTAATATAACTTTTTATGATAACAAATCCACACTCATGAAAAGGAAAAAAGAAAAAAAAAAAAAGGCTGAACACTGCACAAAATCTCTAAAGAAGAAGGTAAAAATAATCTGAAATCCTACCACCTGGAGATAACCACCTCTATACATCCACATACCTATATGTAGACACACATACAGAGACACGTGCACGTTGTTTTGCAAATTGCTTCTTTTCCTCATCAATATGTCATGGACATCCTCCAACAGCAATAAAAGTCCATCAACCTCATTCTTTTTTAATGGTCCTTGTTAAAATATTTCCACCCATACATCTTGTCGTATGGACGTACCTTTATTTATTTAACCAATGCTCTCTTGATGCACCTCGAAGTTGTTTGCAACATTTCACTTAGTCATTAACATACCAATAAATGATCTGGACTGTGGGGGATCAGCCTCTGCTGTAGTGTTAATATTCTACTGTGAATTCACTATTCAGGTCAGGGCATCAGTTTCATCCTTTGTAAGACAAGGACATGGCGATTCCTGAGATGCCTCCAGCTGTAGTGGTCTCTGGTTTCTTGCAGTGGCAGCTGGTTTCTCAAGAATATGAAGTGCTCCATGTAATTTAGAGCAATCTGCACAGCTAAGAATAGTGATCCTCTCTAAAATGATACTGTGGAAGCCCTCAAATTACCGCCAGACTCCAACAGGACATATTTCCCTATCTGCAGGGTGACTGGAAGGTGGCTTCTGATGCCAACTTGGGCTACAACCATGCTGGAATGCAGCTCTGTCTTCAGTCAGGCCAGCAGCATTCAAAGAAGCACAACTGTGCAACCATCTGCCTCTCTCCCAGTGGTCCAGTTCTCTTTTTCTACAGACTGCTCTCAGAGTTCTGCCCACTTCCTTTACCTGCGTTTTTCCTTGAACTTCAAATATACATACATATTAGGATGCCTTGAGCTCCGTGTTTGCTCTGCAGCAAATCTCTCAATAATCCACCTGCCATCAGCATCACACCCCTGACAAATGCTCCTAACGGGCCTCTTCCCAGCAAAGAGCTTTTGATGTTGCATAGCAAGCATGAGAGTGAGATTCAACCAGGCAGACTGGCTTTATCCAACCATAGCAATGACAAACCTTAACTGGGCACCTACTATGTGCCAGACACACTTCGCTTTTGTACATCACTTCATTTCTGAAGACTGGCCAGTTTAAAGGCAGTTAGGGAAAACCCTTGTTGAGAATTCCAACTTTAAAAAGTGTCTCTGACTCTAGAAACCAGGTTTAGAAAAGCCAGTCCTCTGATGCATAAATCCCCGCTACCGACAGTCATCGCACCTAGCAGCTTACATCTTTCACAAGCATTCACATTCACTTGCTTTGGTCCTGAAGAGCTGCTTTTACTGACTTGTGCTTTGGGGCAGACCTTCAGGCATTGAGGGATTTTGTAGGAAACAGCACCATGAAACTTGCTGTTTGTTGCTCATAGAGATGATGAGAATGTGTTTTGAGACAGTAGAGAGGGTCCTCAAGCCTCTGAGTTTGCCTCTTTGCTTTGGCCACCAGGAAGCTCAGAATCAAACCAGTGTCCCACCACCTATAACATGAACAGACCTTTTGATATGATGCATCATAAGGATAACTTTCGCATCAATTCATCTTTTCCCCCGTGTTTTCCTATCACCCAGAGTTTCCGGGTTATTTTTCATTCTGTTCCATTTTGTGTACTGTTTCCTCACACCCATGGTGAATGGGAAGAGAAATAAATAAATGTTACAAGTCAGAGACAGGACAAGAGACTGGCACCCTAACTCCCAGCCCTTTCCCCACCTTTGATGTTGGGCCATCTGAGGAGGGGGAGTCACTTTGACAGGCTGATCCGAGTCACCCCCCGTCATTGCAACTTCAGAACAAAGTGCACCCATGGGCCCTTTCCACATCTTCTCCAACCACCTCACATTTTGTTCTTACCCATCAAAACAGATCTGATTTCTTCCCTGTCCACCAGGTAAAGGTGACAAAGTCAGTAAATCAAAATCACCCTTGAAGGGTCATCTCCTATGGATCCAGAACTCTGAATTAGTAGCCTCTTGGGTTCCAAGGTGACTGAAAGAAAGCCTGAATTTAAAACCAAAACCCAAAACGCCATGTACCACCTAAAGCCCCCACACTGCTGCAAAGCACAGGCAAGAAGTTTGCATCAGGTGCACGTCTGCAACAAACTGCACAAGCATCACCTTCCTTCGCTCATTAAGCTTCAGTGCTCGTTGCCTCGCTGTCTGGCCCACCCTCCCTCCTGGTCCATCCACCCTGGTGCCACTGTGAACCCTGCATCCTCCAGGAAGCCTTCCCTGACCCATCCATTCAGGCCTCCACTCTGTTTCCACCTATTGCTAGCTCAGCACAGTTCAGCAGGTCACTGCTTCCAATCCTGCCCTGTCCCCCCACCCCTCCCTCCTGGCTGCTGCCCTCAGCTAAAGCCATGTGGATGCCTGTTCTTGAAACACCAGCCCGGTTTCAAATGAGATCACAGAAAGCTACCTGCTTGGCTACATACAGCATTTCCTTTTTAACTAAAGTTCAGCCAAAGCTGTCATTAAGACCTGGCCTTAGGCAAGAAGTGATGGTAAATTCCCCACGCTGCAGCATCTTGTAAATGGTTCAAATTAGGATAAACCCCAACACCCAGCCCAGCATCACAAAAGAACAGTTCAAAAGAAATGCACCTCCACACAATGTGTCTCAACATCTACTGCACTATACCCGTGACCTTGAGTTAGTTACCTCGTCTCCTCTGAATTTCTTATCCGGTGGAACGTAGGTAATCACGGCGCGCCCAGCTCACATTACCAAGTAGTTGTTTATTTCCCTGCTATGTGTTTCAGTTTCCTCATCTCACTGGGTTGTTGTGAATCTATGTGAACTAAGGCATGAAAAGTGCTTAGAATGGGGCCAGCAATCTTCAAATGCCGGGGACTAATAGTGATACAATCATCAAATCATCGTGACAATCTTAGCACAGTGCCTGGCATTCAGTAGGCACTTGATAAACCCTAGCTGCTGATGCTGTGTGCCCCTTACTAACTTGTAAGATTTCAAAGCCCTTTACATGTATTTTTCACACACGGTCATAGCTCGTTCAACTGAATTCTGTGTTCTTTGTACAACTACACAGTTTCACCACTGTGGGAAGAGGACACTTTTCTTATTTTGTAATGAAACAATAATTTGGGTGGCACATCATAAGTTTAGTTTGCTTTTCTTTGCTTTCCTTTTTAAAATTTAAATTAATTTTGAAACAGGGCACCACTCTGTCTCCCAGGCTGGAGCCTAGTGGCGTGATCATGGCTCACTACAACCTCTGCCTCCTGAGTTCAAGTGATCCTCCCACCTCAGCTTCCCAAGGAGCTGGAACTACAAGTACGCCTTGCCTGTTTTTTGTATTTTTAAAAATATATTAATGGGGTTTTGTCATGTTGCCCAGGCTGATCTCAAACTCGAGGGCTCAAGCAATCTGCCTGCCTCGGCCTCCCAATGTGCTGGGATTACAGGTGTGAGCCACTGCGTCAGGCCTGTTTTCCTTGTGAAAGTAAATGAATTGACTGATTATTTTTAAATGAATGTTTTAAAATGGCATGAATGAAACAACGTTCACCACAGAAGTCCACAGCCTACAACCCCACTCTTTGTCTGCCACAAACCACTGTGTCCTGGCCCTGCCTCCCTCTGCTCTGGCTCCAAGTGACTCTGTTTCCCTCTCCATTTCCTTCCCCTTCCCATTTCCCCTGTGGTCTCACAGGGTTGTGTCTCGTGACAGCTCATAGTCTTTTCTGGGCTGCTCCATCAACCCCTGCTCCCCAAAGTCTGTCATTTTTAATGGCTGTTTAATCTGAGTGGCTTTTCAGTCGTTTCCTTAGTTATGATTTCAATGGCGTATGGGTTTTCCAACCAACGGATAAGTTCACAGTGGCCACTTTAAGCGCACAACTCTTTCCCCTTTAAATTGTGTCCTTAAAGTTAGGACATTTAAAACAAGAAATGTAATCACATTATTTTTTCCTGGTTTAAATGTAATATACAATGAAAGGAGATTGGAGTATGCTATCCCCAAATATGCCACTTTGGCATAAAGATGAATTTGAGCTGAAATCGATAAGGTCTCTGCCCCGCCCCTTTCTGAAAGCAGGGAACAGTGACCCATGCCTGTAATTCCAGCACTCCAGGAGGCTGAGGCGAGAGGATCACTGAAGCCTAGGAGTTCAAGACCAGCCCAGGCAACATAAGGAGACCTCATCTATACAGAAAGTTAAAAAAATTAGCCAAGCCTGATGGTGCATGCCTGTGGTCCCAGCTACTCAAGAGGTTGAGGTGGGATGATTGTTTGAGCCCAGGAGGTGGAGAAGTAGAGGCTGAGTGAGCTGAGATCACGTGCTGCCCTCTGACCTGGGCAACGGAGCAAGATCTTGTCTAAAAAAAAAAAGAAAAAGAAAAAAATTTTCTTTGTAAAAGTAACATAAAATTCCATTTGCAAAAGTATCTCTTTCTCATACCAAGAAGAGAAGGACAACTGTTTTTGGTTTGTTTGTTTATTTATTTGTTTTTATTTTTTTATTATACTTTTAAGTTCTAGGGTACATGTGCACCATGTGCAGGTTTACTACATATGTATACATGTGCCATGTTGCTGTGCTGCACCCATCAACTCGTCATTTACATTAGGTATTCCTCCTAATGCTATCCCTCCCCCCTCCCCCCGCCTCACAACAGGCCCCAGTGTGTGATGTTCCCCTTCCTGTGTCCAAGTGATCTCATTGTTCAATTCCCACCTATGAGGGAGAACATGCGGTGTTTGGTTTTCTGAAGAGGACAACTCTGAATCACAGGTGACCACTTTTATTATGCAACTCCAGTTTGCATAACAAATCTTACTAAATAACCCTAACCTTCCATTAGTTCCCCCCATATATTTACCTTCCAACAATTTACTGCCCTTAGAAGTCATAACATCCTTTTTCTTCATCTAATTGCTTCTCCAAGATGTACTGCCTTTTGTTAAAATAGTATATAACCCCTTCTTTGGGTTTTCACTTCATGTCTGTGAAATCCTCACTTGCCTGTGAAATATTTTCTCCTGTTCAATCGTCTTTTACCAGTTTGATTCTCAGGCCCAAGTCACTGAACCTCAGAGCGTAGAGGAAAAGTCGTTGTTGCTGTTGTTATTTTCTCTCTCCTGCATAGTCATATGTTGACATTTTAGAAAATCCACAAATGTCTAAAGAAAAACTGTAATCACTCACAAATAACCGACCTACCCCGGGGGCCATGAAGCACCCATGCAGGCACCTTTTCCTCTAGCCTCCCACCCCCTTCTGCACAGACACAGAGGAAATGTGAGCTGACTGAACAGCACGGAGAGCGGGGGGCTGGAGGTGCAGGGAATCTGGCTACTTCACCTCTGAGCCATGCAACCTGGGGCAAACATTGAACCTTCCTCAGTCTAGTTTCCTCATCTGTGAAATGGGGAGAAGACGAGGATCTGCCTCACAAGGTTGCTGTGAGGAGTCTAGGACACAGCAAGGGCTGTCTACACACCTGGCATGCGGTCAGGGCCCACCGGGTGGCAACTACTTAAATATAAACTGTCATGTTAGTACAGAAATATCAGTGACTGATATTTTATAAAATAGAATGATATATATTTAAACATGATGTATTCAAAATTTTATACATTAAACATGTAAAGTTATAAGTTACAAATTAAAATATATAGGCCAAGGCAGGAGGATCCCTTGAAGCTAGGAGTTTCAGACCAGCCTGAGCAAAAAACAAAGAAAGGAAAATAATAATAAAATACATGATGGATCGGTGACCACACTGTAAATCTTCACAGGCAGCTTGCTAGCTGCACTTTATACACTAGCGTTTCCCATCATTACAAGTTGCTACATCATTTTTAAGGACTGCCCAGACCTCATTTCACAGCATCTTTGATATTTAACAGGACCAACTGCTAATTGGGGTGCCATAACAGCACAGCTAGGATAGGAGAATCACTGAGATTCCCTGTTCCAAAAAAGCCATCTCCAACCCACACTCCTTTCGGCTTCATTAACGCCTCGGTAGAAGTGGCTCCCTGTGCACTTGGCCTTTGATTCACAATCACCAGCTAACACCAACAAACCAGCTCTGGAGGAATTAAACAGCAAGCATTTCAGTGAGCGTGGACCCACAGATGGGGGCCCCTGCCTTGCCCCCATCTCCAAACCATGGCCTGAACTCTGCACCCTGGAGTAGTCCTGCCCTGGGGGCTGGAGACCTGGGGCAGCGGGTGGAGAAGGTGGATTTCCTGGCAGTGCTATGAGCAATCAGTCCCCAGAACAGCCTACATTGTCTTCCCAACACTGTGGAAGAGGGAACAAAGAGCAGAAAAAAACGCAATCTGTGTGCTCGGGAGCGGCTTGTTTCTGGGTCTAGTCTCTCAGCACCTGGGAGCTGTCTTTAATTAATGCTGAAGAACGGTGTTCAGTGCGTTCCTGGCTCTCCTACCTGGGGGAATCGGGTCAAGCCCAAACCACACATCACGGTTCTCCTTCCCACTGCAGGAAGTAAGCCCCTGTCTCTTGAGAGAGGGTGAGCCACTATTCAATTTAAATTGGTTTCCTGGCCTCAGCAGCCTCAGAAAGTTCTTCGTGGCTGGTGGCTGCCCCTCTGTGGGAAAGCTGGAGTAGCAAAAGGATAGGGATTCTCAAAAGCAAATGGGGCCAGGTGCGGTGGCATGTGCCTATAATCCCAGCCCTTTGGGAGGCTACGGCAGGTGAATTGCTTGAGCCCAGGAGTTCACGATCAGCCTGGGCAACACGATGAAACCCCATCTCTACTAAAAAACATACAAAAATTAGCCAGGTGTGGTGGTGCACACCTGTAGTCCCAGCTACCTGGCAGCCTGAGGTAGAAGGATCCCTTGAGCCTGGGAGGCCGAGGTTGCAGTGAGTCGAGATCACGCCACTGCACTCCAGCCCGGGCAACAGAGCAACAAGACCTTCTCTCAAAACAAAACAAAAACAAAACAAAACAAACAAACAAACAAAGCAAATGGGAAAAAAAAAACCAGGTGCTCAGCCTTGTAGCTGAAGCCAAGGGTTATCGGGGCCATGGATGAGTTTGGAATTGGGTTGATGGGATTCGAGTCTGATGCTGAAGCTTTGTGGCAGGTTAACCAGCAAGGAATTTCAGCTTTAGAGTGGGACAGTAATAATCCTCAGAACTCAGTTTCTCCGGCTGCAAAACAGCACAATAACAGGAAGAGGACCTGGTGGCAAAACTACACACAACCCAAAAGTCCAGCAACTGGCAAATGGAAAAACAAAAACAGTATATCCATGCAATGAAATAATACCCAGCAGGGAAAAAGAACACATATGCATACCTGCTACGGCATGGATGGACCTCAAAGACAGTGTGCGAAGTAAAAAAAAGCCCAGCACAAAAGACCACATATTGCATGATTCCATTTATCTGAAGGCAAAACTATAAAGACAGGAAGTAGATCGGTGATCGCCTTAGTCTGGGGTAGAAGTGAAGAGTGACTGCAGATGGGTACCAGAGGATCTTTCCAGGGTGATAGAAACATTATAAAATTGGGCAGGGTGAGGTGGCTCATACCTGTCATCCCAGCACGTTGGGAGGCTAAGGCGGGCAGATCACATGAGGTCAGGAGTTCAAGACCAGCCTGGCCAACATAGTGAAATCCCATCTCTACTAAAAATAGAAAAATTAGCCAGGTGTGGTGGCGCATGCCTGTAATTCCAGCTACTCAGGAGGCTGAGGCACGAGAATCGCTTGAACCTGGGAGACAGAGATTGCAGTGAGCTGAGATTGGGCCACTGCACTCCAGCCTGGGTGACAGAGCCAGACTCTGTCTCAAAACAAAAAAAAAAAAAGAAAAGAAAAAAAAATTATAAAATTAGACTGTGGTTGCACAGCTTCATAATGTTACTAAACAAAATTAAACTTTTAGTTTCAACCAAAACAAGTGAATTCACCTGTAGTCTCATCTACCTGGAAGGCTAAGGTGAGAAGATCACTTGAGATCAGAAGTCTAAGTCCAGCCTGGGCAACATAGTGAGGCCGCATTTCTTTTTAAAAAGTGAATTTTACAGTATATAAGTAATACTTCAACAAAGCTGTTTTTAAAACGTGCCTGGCACATCGTGTATTGTAAGGATCAGTTCAGTTACCGTATAGGAGAGTTTTTTTGAAAACTGTCATGTGCTATGGAGAGGCCGGCCCTAGTGATTCACAAGGCTATAGCGGAGAGTGGGTGTGACCGCACTACCAGACCTGGAATCAACACGGAACTCCAGAACTTACTCGCTGGGACCGTGGGCAAGTTCCCTAACGCCTCTGGGCCTCTGCCTCTTCATCTCTGCCGTGGAGATGGTAACAGTTTCAGCCTTACAGGGCTGATGTGAAGATTAAATGAGTTAACGTGAGCAAGCCGCTGAGGACAGCCTTGCACACGGTCACGCACTCGGTAACGGCAGCTCTTGCTCTCATCCTCATCCTCACTCTTCCTATCCCAGCAGCTCAGAGGGGGCCCCCAAGACCAAAAGCAGGGCTGGAGACACGTCCTGTTCATCACAGCGTCCCTTCTGCAGTTCATGCCATTTGTCAGAGTTCCTTGGGCTTCGGATTAGATGTGGTCATCTGTCCTGAACCTCCTCACGGCCCCACAGGCCCAGAGCTGGGCTCTGCCCATCATGAGGCTGCTTCCTGTTCCCCAAACACTGGCCACGATGTGAGGTCAGCCCAAAGGCGCAGGTGAGGAAGAGTAGGGTCCCTGGGACAGGAAGACAGGGCGACAGGAGGGGTCCAGCTCCAAGGTCAGGGAGAAGCCACAGGCTGAGCATCCCAGAGCCCCCGCCGCCTGGCACAAAGAAGCATAAGAAGACTGGCTCACTCTCATTGAGCCCTATATCGTCCCCTGCATTACAGCCAAGAAAACGCAGGCTCCAAGACACGGAACGCATTTTCCTGGGTCAGAAGCAGTCAAACCTGGTCTATTTATGCCAAAGCCCAAGTGCAGGTGCCCAGAGGAGGCATGTTAAGGTGGGGCAGGAGGCTGGGGATAAATGAGGGAGGGAGGGAATGGGGGCTCAGCTCTACCTCACACACACACACACACACACACACACACACACACACACAGGGCTTACCTCTCCTCTCAACACACACACTCTAGATAACACTTCCTCCAAGGGCACTTGTGAAAATGCAGATTCCTGGGCCCCACTCCGAACCAACTGAATGGAACCTCTGGCCTAGAAACAGGAAACCTGCATTTTTTAAGTGTCCCCCAGTAATTCTTAAGCAATTTTAAGCCGTGTGCAGTGGCTCATGCCTGTAATCCTAGCACTTTGGGAGGCCGAGGCAGGTGGATAGCTTGAGCCCAAGAGTTTGAGACCACCCTGGCCAACATAGTGAATCTCTATTTAAACAAAGAAACAAAAAAGAAATTTGAGAACAACATTCCCCGAATAAGGTGGGAAAATAGCTGCAAAAATAGAAAAAAGATCCATCAGAAGAGATCATCAATTTACCCTGTCAAAACAAAGAATCGCAAAAAAACGAGAAGGCCTCAGCCTGCCACTAAGGCTTTCGGCATTTATCACAGTGAACAAATGGGGATTTTTTTATTTTGAGACCTCAGAGTGTGTTGACGAGCAAAAGCCTCACACTGAATTCTCACAGCAACGTGGTGGCCCCCACACCTGTCCCCATGTACAGAGGGAGAAACTGAGGCCTGGAGAAGGGAAAGCCCAAAGCCGCCCACATGAAGCTGGTCACTGCACCATTGCCTGCAAGTTCAGGTCGATGCAGACCTCAGAGTCGCAGCCTGAAGCCCCCAAAGGTGCTTTTCTTCATCTAGTCAATGCCCCACTGCAGGTAGCCACGACCAAAGAGTAAATCCCAAACCGGGGCCTGCCCAGTGACACTCATTAGTCAGTAGGTGCCGCCCCAAGTGACCAGCCAGATGGATTGATGGCTGTGACCTTATGCCTGCGTGGCCCCTCGTGGTTTACCAAGTGCTTTTCCAGCATTGCCCGATTTGCTCACAATAATAATTAGTCGTCACAGTAACAAATGGGTCTGCAAATGAGGATGACACCCAGAATGGGGGCTGAGCTCCGGCGCACTGCCTGGAACCCTGGCGCCCAACCCTCGTGGAGCCGCAGAAACTGCTGAGGTCTGTGCCGACCCCAGAATCCTGCCTTAGCCTGGAGTGCCGCCTGCACAAAAGCTTTTCTTATCTGAAGCTCCTCAGGGAAAGCTGAAGAGCCCCAAAGGGAGCTAGGCTGGATTTCAGGCTCCTCCGCCACGGAGCCGCAGCTTGGCCAGGGTCTGGGGACTTCTCCCTGGATTACCTGGAGAACACCCACCGCCCCATGGCCCTGGCAGGCTCACCGGCTCAGCCTTCCTTGCCCCCAGCCCCCTGACTGTACCTTACCAGCCCCTGCAGTTCCTGGGAAACAGGTCTTACCCGGATCCCAGAGTGCGCCTCAGCCCACCGAGAAACCACCTTCCCACTCTAGAAACTCAACTCCAAACCCACCCCCTCCATAAAACAAGCCAGGAGTCACAAACACCCCCAGCACCACCCCTCTGAGTTCCACAGGCCTGGCTCCTGACGCCAGCATCTCAAGCATGTGGGCCGAGGCCCGGCTTCCTACCCTGGGAGCTGGTCAGGCCATTGTTCATCCTCAAGGAGGCGTCAGTGATGGTGGCGGAGGCTGCGGATTGCCTCAAATGTTTTAGAATGTGACTTTTCCCCCAGGTGCCCAAGGTTAACTGATTCCAAGCACTCATCAGTGCTAAGTGGAGCCACGCATTCTCTCAGCGCATCCTCAAACCAAGGCTATGAAGCAGCTATTGTTACTACCTCCATTTCACAGGCATGGAAAATGAGGCTCAGAGAGGTTAAGTAACTCAGGTGGGTAAGTGGCCGAGCCAGGATTCGAACCCAAGTCAGACGGACACCAGAATCCATGCTCCTCTTTACAGCCACACTGCTCCGCCCGCCTTGCCGTCCTTCTCACAAGAAGACACAGGAGGAAAGAGTCTCAGATCAGGAGTCGGAACTGCACAGCCATGTACTAGGTGTGTTGCCTCAGGAGGCCAGGAAAATGGCTGAGTCCCAAGTCTATGGCTAGGGCTGAGGCCCATAGTGTGACCTGTGATTTATCCCCCAAGCAGAGCACTTTGAAGAGTAAAAGAGGCTATAAAGCTATGAATAATGATGATAGAACAACCAGTGTTGGTCAGGACTGTCCCAGGCAAGCAGGATGTGGGGTCACCCAACGTGGAGTTGAAGTTAGCTAAATTCTCTGAACCTCAATCTCCTTATATTTAAAGTGAAGATATTGTGAGCACCCACTAAAATAATTTGTGTGACCACACTAAACTATAAAACCTTACATCCAAATGCAGGTGTTTTGTTTAGTTTTTAAACTTACAACAACAAACAAGACTGGGTGAACTCATTCATGGTCTACTTTCACGCGCAGGACCTCAGCAAAGTAACTGGTGGTGTAACGAGGGGTCTGCCCCTATTCGAGTTGTAAACTGACAGCAGGTGGGCCACATTTTCCCTATATGACAAGTTTTGTTTGGTCAATAGAGTGTTGAAGTTCTTGAATTTGAATGCCACGGCCCTGCCACACCCTGTCAGCTTGTACCTGGCCTGATGCACAGGGTATGGACATCTGCCTGACCCCTGTAGGTGCCCAGGTTTGCAACCCCTGGAATAGACCCATTCGAAAGCCCCTTCTCATCCTGACATCCTACGAGTCTTCCTAGAACTGATAAACATCCCAACTGAAGGTGTATAGGTAGATTAGTTGCAACAAATGTTCCACATTAATCTCTTAGATGAGTAACGTTCAACATTAATCAAAACACAAGAAAATCTCCTCCCACGCAATATCAAAGCCTTAATTCAACAATCAATCAGGAAACACAGAGTCGCAGAATCAAAGGGTCGTCACGGCTGGGTGCAGTGGCTCATGCCTGCAATTCTAGCATTTTGGGAGGCTGAGGCGGGAGGATTGCTTGAGCCAAGGAGTTCGAGGCCAGCCTGGGCAACATAGTGAGACCCTTTCTTCTAAAAAAAAAAAAAAAAGACACTCAGTTGGGGTTTTGGTTTTCCACAAGTTGAGGTTGCCAGCCTCATCAGATTAACCTTGAACTCTGACAACTAAGGAAAGAGAGTGGAGGAAGCAAGGAGCCTCTGCCACCTATGTGAGCCTCAGGTTCCTCCTCCATAAACCCGAGAGACTGATGTGTGCCTGGCTGCATTGAGAGGGCTTCATGAGCTCTACCGGGCACAGAGCCCAGCATGCATAAATGCTCAGTAAACAGAGCCCTACCATCCGCGTTGCTCTCGTCCACCACAGTAGGCAGCCTTAAAATGGGGTCACTCTCCATAAAGAACAAACACTCGTCAGCAGCTCCACCCTGCCATCTTTCTTGTGCTCAGCTTCTTGGAGAGGCAATGTGGTATGCATTGAAGGAGCACTACATTTGGAGTTTTGATGATTTGCATTTGAATCCTGGCTGTGCCTTTCGTGGCAGTGCAACCTCCAATGACCTCCTTGACCTTTCTGGGTCTGTTTGGCATCTGCTAAAAGGGGATCATGATGACCTCTGCCCTGCCCACCTCACAGATCCTCATCCTATCCACTGATAACCCCAGCTGTGAGATCCTGTAGTAGCTGATGTACATGTTAACTGTCATTATCAGTTGAGAAATTTCTCAACTAGGACCAAGCCCTTCACATCTACTCCTGTTTCTGCCACTGAAGCTAACTAAATATATATATATAATATATATAAATAAATATATATATATATATAGCCGGGCGCGGTGGCTCATGCCTGTAATCCCAGCACTTTGGGAGGCCGAGGTGGGCGGATCACAAGGTCAGGAGATCGAGACCATCCTGGCTAACACGGTGAAACCCCGTCTCTACTAAAAATACAAAAAAATTAGCTGGGCGTGGTGGCGGGCACCTGTAGTCCCAGCTACTCGGGAGGCTGAGGCAGGAGAATGGCGTGAACCCATGAGGCAGAGCTTGCAGTGAGCTGAGATTGCACCACTGCGCTCCAGCCTGGGCAACAGAGCACGACTCCATCTCAAAAAATATATATACATATATATATGTGTGTGTGTGTGTGTGTGTGTGTATATATATATATATATATATATACATATCACCTTGGACCTTTTCTTTTCTAGCAAGGGCTATCCATAGTTATCTACACAGGGTGGCTGGTCCCAGAGGCCCAGGGGTGTGATTCCCATTTGGGGTAATAAGTAAATGCTCTTCATAGCAACTGCATATAAGATGAACAAATACACCATGCCAACAGCTGGACCCTATCAACAGATGAAGCCAGGATTCCAACACTGACTCCCAGAGTCAGTTCTTCATTATTCTAGATACAAGATCAAGGCTGGGTCCAGGTTCTGTTGAGCCTGAAGCCTATACAATTTGGGGGTCCCTCTTTAAAAAATAGAATAAACAAATAAAATTAGATAAAGGGTACCTGTAATGCCAGCACTTTGGGAGGCCAAGGTGGGTAAATCACCTGAGGTCAGGAGTTTGAGACCAGCCTGGCCAACATGGTGAAACCCCGTCTCTACTAAAAATACAAAAATAAGCCGGACATGGTGGCAGGCACCTGTAATCCCAGAACTCAGGAGGCTGAGGCACAAGAATCGCTTGAACCCGGGAGGCGGTGGTTGCAATGAGCCAAGACCACACCACTGCACTCCAGCCTGGGTGACAGAGCTACACTCAGTCTCAAAAAAAAAAAAAAAAAAAAGATAAACGGCCTTGGGACGGCCCTAAGACTGACCTTCTCCAGCCTTTTGGTCAGTCTGTCTGGACTTGTCTACACATTGTCGCTTTAATTATTTCCCAAAAACTCTACATCACAAATGCATTGTTGAAGATGAGGAAACGGGGCTCAGAGAGGTAGAGGAATTTGTCCAACCCAGTTGTCCAGGAAAGACCAGGCACGGTGGACTCCAAATCCCACATTCTTCCAGCCACAACATGCATCTCTTGAATAAATGTTTAAAGATGTTGTGGGTAATTGGTATTGATGAATGGAACACAAATTTGGGGCAAGTTTCAGGTTCACCCTATCCACACCCTACCCGACTCCCACCAGAACTCCTGAATATCACAAACATCCTTCCAGGACCCCACACAGAAAAAGTCCCAGGTCATAACTATATTAGAGTCATGGAAAATGAGAAAATGGAAAAAACCTCCATCATTCCCAGCAAAGACTCAACAGGGCCCTCACGAAGCTCCACCTTGTTCCCACTGAGGCAGCTTCCGGCAAGTGCCTGTTTGTACAACCAACGAGAAACACAACTCTTGCTGATCTCAATTCTTACCCCCACTCGTTCAGTTCTCTTATGACGACAGGCACCTCAATTCAGTTTCACAGCATCCCAAAACGTGCCGGAGTAGGCTGGGTGAGACTCTCGGGGCTCAAAGTCTATCATTACATCTTGGTTGCGACCACAGAGGGTTTTTTTTTTTTTCTTTTAAACACCAGCTTAAGGGCAGAAGAATTAGTCAGGGCTCAGATCTTCCAGATCGCTACTGTATGGGGACCATAACCTCACTGTAAGGCCCCTGTGCTCAGCCACAAACCCCACTTGGAACAAAGAAAACTCCCAGGTACTTTACCAGACACCGATTGCGCCATCCTGTTTGGGACACAGTCATTTGGCGCTCCAGGTTCTCAACCCATAGTAATAACGCCTCATGCTTTTGAAACTGAAAAATGCATCCAAAAAAATCTCGATGACACACCATGACTCATGTCCCATCCCCACCCCCACCTCCCTCCTGCCCCACCCCAGGGAGTGGGGGGCTCGTCCTTTTCATTCACCCCGATGTGAAACCAGGTTGGTCAGTGCCTGTCAGTTTCACTTCCTGTTTCCTTGCTTCCATCAGAGAGGGGAACTGTGAGGAGGGATAGATGTCATGCTGTGGTGGGGCCAGACAAGCCCCACCTTTTTGTGCCTCCAGAAGAAGCACATCCTTGGCCTGGGTGGTAACAATAACATCTGGGTAGAAATATCAAGTGGTATCAGGCTTCCAGACCACTGTTCATGCAAGGTGCATCCACTCAGTAAGCCTCTATGGAGGCCTCTTCCGGGCCAAGCGTTTGTTCGAAGTTGTGCATGGAGAGAAAGATATTCCTCCTCTCAAGGCGCCCACAGCCCAGGGGGTACTGAGAAGCCAACAGATAATCAATGCAGTGAGATGGCTGTGGGGATGGGGTGTGAAAGAATTGGGATGGGGTGGGGACAGCCTGCTTTCAAGGAGTCTAGGCAGGCATCTCAGAGGTGACAGCCAAGACTAGATGGAAGACAATAATAAGGATGATGATGATGATGACACTGATGAACAATATGTCAAGCATTTTCTAACACTTTGCATTTGTTGACTCACGTATTCTTCCCGGTCACCCTTATTCCCACTTTATAGAGGAGGGAACTGAGGCATCAAGATGGTGAGTAACTGGCCCAAAGTCACATAGCTGTTACAAGCACTATATGAGGACAAGTTGACCTGCCAAAGACAGCATAGGGACCAGGACGGAGAAAGTCACAGAGAGGAAAGGGCATGGCATTTATAGGGAGCTGCCAACATCTTGGGGCACACAGCAAAGGGCAAAAGTGGTCCTAGCATGTGGGTGTGTGGCCCACAGACATGCTTTGTTGATGGCCCATATAGTATTTTTAAAAATATAAACCAACGCTTGAAAATTAGGCTTTTTCATATAAAAACCCAGATTCCCCAAATTATGTTGAACAATCAGGATCTGGGAACATGGTGGCCATATTCTCCCATGGCAATAATCAGAGTTGGGTTGGTTCTCTTTAGATGGGGTGCAGCCTTCAACCCTGGTTCCCTACAGCCACTTCAACTGCCTGATGTCCCCTTCATCCAGTACCATTAATCCACCAACAAGACCTGCCTGGTGTGTGTATGACAGGACTGAGTCAGGCCACAGAGCTGCAGAACTTGGACTGAAGCGTTTCCAGTAAGGGGAGGGCAGTGGTGATACGGCCAGATTCCTACTGCGTGGAGATGAGTCCAGCAGCTACCTGGAAGAGGGACTGCATGGAGCACGGGACTGCACGGAGCACAAGACTGCAGCAGGGAAGAGGATAAAGTACCATTCATGCAGGATCAGAACTGGGGCAAGCGTGAAGAGGCCCCTCTATTGAACTTCCGTGGAGGTTGATTTTACCGGAAATCTTTTCTCTATTTTCTCCCTGGGGCTCAGGATATAAACTATACTTAGTAAGCAGCACTTTTTCATAAGGAAGCCTAAGATTCGCAGAGACCCTGCCAAAGAAACTTACAGAGAGCCAAAGGAGAAAAATAAGGCAGATGCTCTCGGGGGAGTTAATTTTAAGGCATTACAGCATTTAATACACAGATTCCACTTCAGTGTTAAACCAAACCAGTCACAGAAGCTTAAAAAACAGTGGCCACGTCAACCACTTCACTTTACTCCCAGCCCCCAAAACCTCTCCTGCCCACCATGTTTTCAACTTGAAGCCACACTGAACCACGGAGCACTGTTAGGAAGGCTAGGGGTGGGCAGAGGGGACAGCCTGAGATCATGTAACACGAGAAGCTTCCCTCCAGTTGGGGAGATGGGGACCAAGCCCCACGGACCACGAGTGAGAAAGACACATCGTGTTTCCATTTCACGTGTGCCATTCACGTGCTGAGTTCTGGGGCGCTGCAGAGGAGCAGCAGTTACAGACGTGCTGATGGTGTGGTCAGGTAAGAAGCAGGAAAAGGTTCGGGCACGGTGGCTCCCGTCTGTAATCCCAGCACTTTGGGAGGCCAAGGCAGGCAGGTCATCTGAGGTCAGGAGTTCAAGACCACCTAGCCAACATGGTGAAACCCTGTCTCTAGAAAAATAAAAAGTTAGCCAGGCATGATGGCGGATGCCTGTAATCCCGGCTACTCAGGAGGCTGAGCCAGGAGAATTGCTTGAATCCGGGAGGTGAAGGTTGCAGTGAGCCGCGATTCGCACCAATGCACTCCAGCCTGGGTGACTGATCAAGACTCCATCTCAAAAAAAAAAAAAAAAAAAAGACAGGAAAGTAATTTGACAACTAGGAGATCTATGACGACACCACTCAGTTGTGGGAAGGTCTTGGGTGTTAGGGGCACATTTGACAATTCTGCCTGTTTGCTGTGTGGCACTGATGCCTGGCTGAGCTTCTCTGTGTCTGTCTCCTCATCTTTAAAATGAGAACGCTTTGTACACTGGGAAGTGACCTGTGGAAGTGAGAGGCCCTGTTGCCATGTGTCCTTTTCATCATTGCTTGCCTGTTTTACCTTTTTTTTTTTTTTTTTTT
Organism: Macaca fascicularis; assembly: GCF_037993035.2. Lineage (NCBI taxonomy): Eukaryota > Metazoa > Chordata > Mammalia > Primates > Cercopithecidae > Macaca > Macaca fascicularis. The sequence goes on along the minus strand of NC_088388.1, from coordinate 13,210,357 downwards.
TTTTTTTGAGACAGAGTCTCGTTCTATTGCCCAAGCTAGAGTACAGTGGTATGATCACGGCTCACTGCAACTTTCACCTCCCGGGTTCAAGCAATTCTCCAGCCTCAGTCTCCTGAGTAGCTGGGACTACAGGCACGTGCCATCGCATCCAGCTGATTTTTATACTTTTAGTAGAGATGGGGTTTTGCCATGTTGGCTAGGCTGGCCTCAAACTCCTGACCTCAGGTGATCTGCCTGCCTCGGCCTCCCAAAGTGCTGGGGTTACAGGTGTGAGCCACCGTGCCTGGCTGCTTGCCTGTTTTTCAATCCAGGACTGGCCCCCAGGCTGGAAGTCCACAGAGAGGGTCAGGCCCTCCACCTTTCCTTCTCTCCCTTCCCAAAGTTTCCCAGGTCTGATGCCGTCCCAGGACCCTTTCTCAGGCTATCAAATCCACACTAAGGTGCTATCCAAAAAGATTCCCCCATTCCTTACTTTTAAAGAGCACCCTAAGCAGTGACTAACGGTGATATTTCAGGAGGCACTGAGTGGTTGTGTCTTGAGCGCTCAGATTCTACCCTATGAGCATCTACATTAAATCGAGTCAAAGACCAGGATAAAAGCAAAAAAACCCAACCAAGTTTCCAGGTTTTCATACTGCTTGGCTCTGTGTAGGCTGGCATGAGCAAACAGGTTTCGATCCACATGCCAGATCTGATGGTATGAAACACTGATATGGCCGGGCACTGTGGCTCTTGCCCGTAATCCCAGTACTTTGAGAGGCCAAGGCGGGAGAATGGCTTGAGCATAGGAGTTTGAGACCAACCTGGGCAACACAGTGAGACCGGCGTCTCTACAAAAAATAATGATAATAATAATTAGCTGGACATGGTGGTGTGTGCCTGTGGTCCCAACTACTCGGGAGGATGAGGTGGGAAGATCACTTGAGCCTGGAAGGTTCAGACTGCAGTGAGCTACGACTGTGCCACTGCACACCAGCCTGAGCAACAGAGTGAGACCTTGTCTCAAAAAAAAAAAAAAGAAAAGAAAAGAAAAAGAAACACCGATTATGCCGAGAATAAGTCTGAGCCGCGTCTGAACTCAGCAGACACAAACACTGTGATGGAGTAGACACGCTGTCGGGAGCACACAGAGCAGTCATATGCGTGTTGCATATTTGCTACTGTGTAGACAAAACACCTAGGCCCGGGGTGTCCAAGCTTTTGGCTTCCGTGGGCCACACTGGAAGAATTGTCTTGGGCTACGCATGAAATACACTGACACGACCGGGCGCGGTGGCTCATGCTTGTAATCCCAGCACTTTGGGAGGCCGACGGGGTTGGATCACCTGAGGTCAGGAGTTCAATACCAGCCTGGCCAACATGGAGCCTGGCCGTCTCAACTAAAAATACAAAAAGTAACTGAGCGTGATGGTGGGCACCTGCAATCCCAGCTACTTGGGAGGCTGAGGCAGGAGAATCCCTTGAACCCGGGAGGCAGAGGATGCAGTGATCTGAGATCACACCACTGCACTCCAGTCTGGCGACAAGAGTGAGATTCTGTTTCCAAAACAAAAAAAAAAAGAAATACACTGACACTAGCGATAGCTGATAAGCTAAAAATTCACACACACAAAAATCTCATAATGTTTCAAGAAAGTTTACAAATTTGTGTTGGGCCGCATTCAAAGCCGTCCTGGGACACGGGCTGGACAAGCTTGACCTGCCTGTCTGTCTTCCCCGGGGCACCCCCAGATGTCTGGCCTGTGTAGACCAGCCTCAGTGCATGCAGCTGGAAGGTGCAGTGCCTGTCAGAGGTGCCCGTTTCCCCACCAAGGGCCTCATGTTCACATGCCCACTCCAAGTTCACTCCATCATCCATCTCACTCTGTTTTCTATTGAAAGCACCCTGTCACCTTTCATGTTTCCAACTCAGGAAACAGCAACCACGGAACAGAAGAAAAATCGAGATCCCGTTTGCCTTGATGGATTCATTTCGATACAACTTCACTCAAAAGCTCGCCGCTTCCTGATTTCACATTTCACCATCAAAGACGAGGCCGGGGCAGAGCAGGGGGATGTGGCCCAATCGGCAACATGCGTGGCTGAGCAACAGGTTTCTGCCGGGAGAGGCGACTCTGGGATGGCAGCTTTGGAATCCATTGGCCCATCCCAACAGCCAACAGAGGCAGAACGTTCTGGAACATCACCCACCTCTTCCATCCTACAGGCTCCCGCAGCCAACTGTGGCAAAGGTGTATCAAAGCCCTGAGAGAACTTGAAGTGAGACAAAGCCAGGCTCTCTGTGCTGATGAGGGAAGCAAGGCCCAGAGAGGGCAGTGGTGTGGCCACTGTCATGCAGCGGGGCTCTGGGTCCAGTCCCTCTCTCTGGTTTGGGCACTTCCCTCCTGCAACCAGCATTGATGACTTCAGGTTACATGATGTAGGAATGTCTCCAACCCTTTCCCCAAGGTGAGGACAGGGCTCACATCAGTTAGTTGCTCAAGCAACCCCAGAACCAGGATTATAACAAGGTGGTGCTCTGCCACAGGGCTGATAGAGAGGACAGGCCCTAGCCAGAGCAGAGGTGAGGCAGGGACTGTGGACCACAAGCCCTTCCCAGAGCTTTTCATGAGCAGCTACTAGGCCCTTGCTAGAGAAGCCCAGCATGACCGAGAGGCAGTCTCTGAATATGGTGACCATGCCACACTGTGAGGATAGAACCCAGCCCTGGCTAAAGCCCACCAAAGGTAAGAGCAATGATTCATTCATTCAGTCATTTGACGAAGTTGGTGCCTGGCTCTGTGGCTACAGTCCTGAAAAAGACATAGTATCTACGTCTTCGGGTTGCTTAAGTAAAACCATTAGCACTAAACAAAATGTGGTATTCATACAATAAAACACAACACAGCAACTAAAAATCAGGAGCTCCTGTTACACTCAAACATGTGATGAATTTCATGGGTATAAGGAGGAGCTGAAGAGGCCAGGCACAGAAGACTCCATATGCTACAATTCAGAACTACTTATGGAAAGCTGGAGAACAGACCCACGGTGAGAGACATCAGAATAGTGCTTAGCTCTTGGCGGGAGGGGGGCAGCTGACGGGAGAGGCTCTAGGGAACCTTAATGGGGGATGAAAATGTTCTAGATCTTGAGCTGGGTGGAGGTTACACAGTGTACGTGTGTGTGGGTGCGTGGGTGTGTGTGCGTGCATGCAGTATACATCAAAACAAAGTTTTATGTTTTTTAAAATCATTAACGGTGTTTACACCTCTTTTCTCAGAGCTAACCTTACATACGCTTGATCAAATGACCAAAAGCTTCAGCCAGAGACAGTTTTGCCTGGGTTCTGAATCTTCCCTGAGCTCTTAAATTCTACCCAGTGAGCATCTAGGTTAAAACCTGGATGAAACCTGGATAAAAGATTTAAAAACTCAACCAAGTTTCCAAGTTTTTATACTGCTTGGCTCCGTGTAGATCCGAGTTAACAAACAGGTTTCAATCCACGTACCAGATCTGATGGTATGAAACACTGATTATGGCTGGGCACTGTGGCTCACACCCATAATCCCAACACTTTGGGAGGCCGAGGCAGGAGGATAGCTTGAAATAGGAGACTGGGGCCCCTGCAAACCCATTGAATTTCCTGGTGGTCACAGTGGACAGTTAGCCTGGGGAACAAGTCTGTCTGTGAAAATGCAATGAACACAAGGCCCCTTTCCATGGCCTGTGCTTGGAACCAGCAAAGGAGTCGGCCATTCTGCATCCTGAGCTCAGACAGAGGAGCTGTGGGTGACAGATGGTGCCTGCCAGGAGCAGTGAGGCATGAGTCTCCGGTCAATGACAGATGCGGCTGGAGCCCAGTGTGAGGCCCCAGGCTCCAGCGTGACCTAGTTTTCGAGACTGATGGGACTGGCGTTGACGGCCTCTCATGCACTTTCCTCTGTTCAGTGGGGGGCAGAGAGAACCCAAAATAGCAACGCCCTCCCCCAACCCACACTTAGACAACAGGTGACTAAGAAAGGAAGGCAGGAGGGGAGGTGGAGAGGCGAATGGCTGGCGGGCCAAGTGGGGTGGGCTCTGGGGCAGATATGTCTGCCTCTCTTCTCTGAGGCACGACTGAGGGGCAGAGAAAGGCCAGGCAGTGACGGTGACTTCACATACGCTGCTGCCAACGCCCCCCATCCCTCCCCATCCACCGTGGTAACACCAATATGTTCCCAGCTTGGTTCTCTCCCCACCCACCTCGGACCCCAGACTCATACCCAGCCCTGTCTGCTCAGCATCTCCACTTGGGTGTCCAAGAGCAAATCAAGTGTCCTATGGCCAAAAGCTAACTCCTGACCATCCCTATCTCAAGACAGGGCTTCTCCATCCTTCCAGGTGCTCTGGCCAAAAACTGTGGCGTCACCTGTCATTCTTCTTTCTCTCACATCCCAGCTGCGATCCAGCCAGAAATCCTATGGGTTCTGCCTTCGAAATGTAACCAGACTCTGGCCACTTCCCACCACCTCCACTGCGACCGCCCTGGTCCCGGCCACCATCATCTCTGCCTCCTCATCTGCCTTCCTGCTTCCTGCCCCTGTTCCCTTCAGGGTGTTCTGCCCCGCTGGATGCGGAGTGATACCGTATAGAAGGCCCCCATGACGTCTCCCCCCTCATAGCCTACTGCTCTACCTGCTCGAACCACTTGGGCCACACTGGCCACCAGACACACTGGATGGCCTCAGGGCCTTTGCTGGTCCTCGGCTGGAAGGCTCTTCCTCTGGAGAGCCCTCAACTCCCTTCCTCGCCTTGGGTGGGGCCTTCCTTGACAGCCCTATTTAAATTGCCACCTGCCCTCCCCCTTCCCCCTTCTTTTCTCCTGCTTTAGTCCCTTCCATAGCATTTATGGCCACTGGATACACAATATGTTTTTACTTATTTATTTTGTTCCTTGTCAGTGCCCCAGATTAGACTGTAAGGAGCATGAGGGCAGGAAGGTTTGGGGTCTGTTTTGTTCTTGCCATATCTCCCAACACCAAGGACGGTGCCTAGTGCATAGCAGGCACCTAGTAAGTTATTGAATAAGTGAATGAGTCGAGGAACAGTGACCTCCCTCTGGAACCACAGGCTTGGTAGCAAAGCTCTCCCCCTTTCTTCTGGCCCCTCTCAGCGCCCCACTCAGGGCAGAACTCCAGGTACGCAGTGTGTCTCCAGCAGGTCCCTGTGTCCCCTTAGAGGTCGGAAAAAGGGATCCATCAGTTCCAATGCCTCAAGATGCCTCTTGCCTCCTTTGTCATCTGTCTCCCTCACATCTGCCCTGCCTTTTACAATTTACAAAGAGCTTTGAAGCCCTGTAAGGTTTCAGCATCCTTGTTGTGCAGGCTGGGAGACTCAGGCAGCAGCCCAAAGACACACAGCTCAGAAGGGAGGAGAACACCCATCCCGACAGCAAGCTCGGTCATTGCTCAGATTCACCCTATCCCTGCCACCTGCTTCCTCCAGGCCAGCACTGCAAGCACATCATGATGACAACGACGACACTGGACAGAGGACAGACAAAACCAGTGAGATTCTTGCAACAGGGGAAAATGCGTCCACCAGCAACAAGAAGACTGGGACTGGGGAGGGGGTGCAGAAGGGATTAAGGGGTTCAAGGGGGCCTGGGAGGACAGAAGGGGATTCTGTTTGGGTTCCCCTCACCCAACCTAAAGCATATCCTGCTGGAAACACAGGAGGCAATACCCTGAGCCTTTTAAGTGCATATCCCATGACCCCATAGCCCTACACCTAGAGGTTTATTGCAAAGCCATCAGGGAAAGAGTGCACACAGAACAGTCCTAGTTAACTGTACGGGGTGCTTGGCAGAGCAGTGCTTGTGAGAGGAGGACAATGGAAACCTTCTCAGTGTCCCCAGGTAGGGGAATGGGATTTATACGCCATGACTCCCTTGAAAACAATGAATGTGCACCTATATTTCCTAACTCAGAAAGCCGGCAATGACATTGAGCCTAAAATTATGTGTCATACGGGCCCATCTGTGTGTGTGTGTTTGTTTGAAATGTATGTGTTTGCAAAGAAAAATGTCTAGGAAGAAGTACATCAGATGCAACAATGGTGGCTGTTGCTAGTGAGCCTAGAGGGAGCCTATTCTCTTTTTTATTCTTTTCTGTATTCTATTGCTGTAGGATAATTAAGGAATCAGAGAGACCGAGGGGTTGAGGAGGAATTATTTAATTATTTAGGTGCACCAATCCAGTTGGATTAACATCCAAAGGACTGAGCCCCAAACAAAGAGTCCAGTTACCTTTTAAGCATTTTGTGGGGCAGTGGGGGGAATCTGTGCATATTACAGAGGCAAGAAACAAAGACAGTTATTCAGTTGAGACATGCATTACATTATTTCTTACTTCTTAAGGAATAACATGTTTTACAACTTGAGATTATCTGTTTAGCAACCTTGCAGCTGCACAGCTAGAGAAACAGAGTCTTCACAATGGCTGGGAAAGGGAGAGATAAGGCTCACTAGCCTCAGAAAGAAAAACAGGCAGTTAATTTTAAAGGACTCCAGCCCTTTCTCTTCCTCAAGGGGAATTGGGTTTTCTTACACACAACTGAGTTTTTGTAACACAATTTTTAATTTCTTTTAATTCCTGTTTCACTATGAATAATTTTATGACTAGCATATATCAATATTTTTAGTAAATAAAACAGTAAAGGTGCATGCATTTTACAAAAACAAATTAAATACTCCAAAGACTTCCCCAAGGGGCCAGGCCCACCAGGGCCCTCTCTCCAGCCAGACCCCGCACCTGCCCGTTGATGGCAGCCTCTAAGCCTCTGAAGCTGAGGGCCTGACACCTCCAGCCAAGCCTCTGTGTGTGAGTGAGGGGGAAGAAACAGAAAAGAACCACTTCCTGCAGAGCTGGTGGTGGTGGCGGATCTCGGGGAGGAGAGACACCCACCCAAGGTGAGGACCAGAGGCTCCTTCAGCAAACATGAACGCGACTCAGGACGCCGCCCTGACTCACAGGGCAGTGTGGCCCTCACGGTGGCCAGGGCTTAGCTGCACTGTCACTGCCATTGACCAAAGGCCGGTGATCACAGGCAGAAGAGGCCTGCGGGTGGGATGAGCCCAGTGGGCCTTGTGGGGATGGAGCTAGTCCTGCTTTAGGGGACAGAGTCTGAAGCAAGAGCCAGCAGGTAGCCTCAACCCATGGATTCCCCTGCGGGTCTCTAGGGCCACACCCATGGCAGAGCCTCCAGATAGGATCCCATTGCTCTTTAAGGAGCATTTGGGCAGGTCCCCAACAGCCTGGAGGAAACCCCTTACCAAACCCCTTACAACCACCAGCAAAGGAAAGCCATGCTTGCAGGTAGAATGTGGATGCATGAGGTGGACTGTGTTCTATCCACTTCATACTCAGGGTGCCCGGCCCAGGCCAGGTGCTTAGTACTCATTTATTAAATGAAGGGATGAATGAATGAGGATGAATGAATGAACGAGCCCTCCACAAAGATGACCCACGTCACTACTTTGGAAAGAAATGTCTTTGCTGTGAGCTGGGCTTCTCAGCGGGTGGAGGTGCAACTGTGTTCCAAACAAAGAAGCTATTTTTAAAAAGAGAGAAGAAGGAAGGACTGAGCCCGGAATGCCTGAGGCCTGGTTACTGGACAAACCAGGGGACCCCTCCTGATCGTGCAGAGGAAGGGCAGCCAGCTTCTGGGAAGAAGTGGGGCCCACCCGGAGCAGTCTCGCAGGAGGGAGGTGATGACAGTATTGCTGGGCCTCAGTTTCCTGCCTTTAGAGGGTGAGGGCCAGTCTACAGGAGCTCAGATCATAAGGCCCAAGTCCCATTCTCCGCCGGCTCCCCACCTCCCAGATGAGGACTTCTGTTAGACTGAGTCACTTGGGAGACTTAGCTCTCTTTGGGCACAGCTTGGCCCCCTGTGCATGTGGCCAGATGCCAGAGGACTGGGCGCTTCTGGGAGATGGGCCTCTCGGTGCATCAAGACGGCTTCACAGTGAGCGTGAGTGTGAGGCCGTTGTGCCCCTCCTCCCTGATCTTCTGCCACGACCCTGGGGCCCACTTCAGTCACCACTGCCAAATCATCACCCTCCACCACACACACTCGGGCTATGGTCACACCCAGACCACCAGGATGGACACACAGAGCTGCAGACCCAACCCTTGGCAGATACCATAAAACAGCCCAGCTGGCTCCAGTGGGCGGGAACCCTGGTAGGAAGACATGGAAGCCATCTGCTCAGGTGTCCTCTTTCTGCAGGCCCAGAGAGAGGAGACTTGCTCAAGCTCAGGTCAGAATCCAATCCGGGATCAGAAGCCAGGGCCCCAGGCCCCATGTGCAGTGCACCATGGGGAGTTTTAGCGATAAAAGTCAGGGCTTCCCAAGAGCCCTGAATCAGCAGGAAGTGGTAGCACCTTGCTTTCCTGGGGCACATCCCCACTCCTCACCCACCAGACCCTTCATCGACCCTCACGCTACCCATCCAGGATTTGGGGCAGCCAGGGTTGCAATTGTCCCCGACAGAGAAGAATTGTGCCCCAAATTCCAGAGGCCAGGAGGGAAATAGGATAAACCATAAGGCACCCCCAGCGCCTTCAGGAGTCTTCCTGCCTCTAATTTGCTGTGTGACCTTGGGGAAGTCCCTTCCCCTCTCTGGGACTCATTTTCCTGATCCGCATGATAGAGTTTGGTCTCCAAGGTTTCATCTGACCCTGAGAAGCTCTGAATCCAAGCCTGGACACATTCTTACTGTGTCAGAGGCAAACAGCCAAACTAGCTGGTTACTAAAAATAGAAAGGCAGCTGGGCAAGGTGGCTCATGCCTGTAATCCCAGCACTTTGGGAGGCCAAGGGGGATGGTTCACTTGAGGCCAAGAGTTTAAGACCAGCCTGTCCAACATGGTGAAACCCCATCTCTACTAAAAATACAAAAATTAGCCAGGCGTAGTGGCGCATACCTGTAATCCCAGCCACTCGGGAGGCTGAGGCAGGAGAATTACTTGAACCCAGGGGGCAGAGATTGCAGTGAACCGTGATCACGCTAATGGACTCCAGCCTAGGTAACAGAGCAAGATTCTGTCTCAAATAAAAATAAAAATAAAAAATAAAAAATGGAAAGGCACTAAAAAAAGGTGTGGGGTGGGCTAGGAATTTTTAGATACAGGCACCATTGTTATTTTTATTTTTATTAAATTTATTTCCCTTTTTTCATATTTTCATTTCACAAAAAATAGTGAAAAAAGTTTCCATGTACAAAGCATTGTCAACAATGTTTGTTGGCCATATTGACAGCTGCAGCTCCCTCCAGCCATTTATTAATGGTTTTTTTAAAAAAACCTACTTCTGCCCATGAATCTGCAACACATTAACCGAGCATTTGGGTCAAAATTTCATGTACGTGCTACCTCTTCCCTCTGGATGAAAAACTCCTGGGGAATGGGGATTATGTCTTCCATAATTTTCTCCCCTCGTGTCCAGCCTGGCTTTAGGCCCGATAATGACTGTTGTCATCATTGTGGCTGTTCTTAATGATTTTCATTATAGAACCTGAAGGAAACTTCAAAACTAATCCAACCTCCTCTCTTTACCAATGGGGAAATTGAACCCAAGAGAGTAAATTTTATTTGGTCTAATACTAGATCCTCGGTGGAAAGGCTCAATGTTGTAAACATGTTTATTCTACTTCAAATCAATCCAGAAATTCATTGAAATTTAAATCTAATTGGACTGGGGGGAGTTGGGGAGATCTGACAAATTTATTTGAAAATGAAGAAGGATAGCTAAGAAGTGTTAGAAGCAGAAGAATAATGTCCTTCCCCATAATAAGAGTATAGTTCAATCTAAACATTTACACAATTTAAAACAGGGTATACCATTTTAGGAACAGATTAATTAATGGAAAAGAAGGAAGAATTCAGAAAAGGAAATTCATATCATTTATTTTAAAATTCAATAATGTAGTGCTAATCCTAAGCAGTGGAAGAAAACCTGGAATTTTCAAAAAGTGATGTTGAAGCAGTTGTTCTCCTTTTGGGGAAAGCAAACTGAAAAATAAAAAATTTTAAAGGTAATTTTAAATAATTAAAATAAGTCACATCTCACACCTACTCAAAAATGAAGTATAGTTGGATTAAAGATTTCTGTGTAATAAAAAAAGATACTAGAAGAAAATATAGGGGAAAATTTTTTATAACTTGAACGTGGAAAATATCTTTCTCAGCATGGTATAAAAACTAAAAATCGTGAAAAGAAAGAATTTTGACCCCATGAAAACATAAAATGTATGAATAGTGGAAGATATCATTAAAATTGTAGATAACAAATGACAGTCTGGGAGAAAATATTTTCAACACATGGAACAGACTAAGGATTAATATCCATTATATATAAAGAGCACCTACAAATCAATCAGGAAAGGACTGACAACCCCCACCAAAACAGGTAACAAATATGAATAGATAACCAGTGAAGAAACACAAATGTTTTGCGGACACAAAACATATTTAAAAAGTGTTCAATCTCTCTGCTAATTAAAGTAATAAAAATTTTAAACTCAGTTGACATTTTATACCTACCATATTGGTAAAAGTCAAAAAATATTGGTAACATTCAGAATTGAGGATGTAGAAGGGAATCAAAGCTTTTCTTCCTTGACAGTAATAATGTCAGTGGTTCAGCTTTCTTAAAAGAACCACTTGGGCATTATCTTTCAACATTTTTAAATGTTCATATCCATGCAGCAGCATCATATCTGGAAATCCATCCTCCAAGATACTAAACACAAGTGCCTAAAGACATGTTTGTTGTGCTCTCCTTGTAACAGGCAGACAAATTGTTGATGAATGATAAAGAAGGATAAAATAAATCATGGTAGTCCCAGCTACTTGGGAGGCTGAGGTGGGAGGATTGCTTGAGGCCAGAAGTTTGAGCCCAGCTTGGGCAACATAGCAAGACCCCCATCTCAAAAAGAAAATTATTGCACATTCATGTTATGGATGGCTGTGCAGATATTAAAGAGAATGACATAAATCTGCCTGTATTGACATGGAAAGTCACACACAATTTATTGGAAAGTGGGAAAAAAGGAAATAATTATGTAGTAATCAGTATAATATGATCACATTTCCATTTTGTAAAACAAACAAATAAATAAAGATTCAGACAAAACTTTTAGTGGTGGCTACTGCTGAGGAGTAGAGCTGGTGGGAGTGATAGGATGATGGAACATTGCTTTTTAAAAATGTATGTTGGTCAAATTGAAAAAAATTAAAAATATCCTTCACATATTTCAATAATGAGAAAAGCAAGAAATAAAAATAAAATAAATGTACGTTGGTGCTCTTTGAATGCATTTTGATGATATTTGCAGTTTTGCATATACATACATTGTGTGTGTGTGTGCCGGCCTATATAATTAACAACAAAACATATCCTCATTGGCACTGTGCAAAGCAGTTACAATGTTTATTTTAGGAATGAGGAAACAGTCCTGAGTTATGTCACTTGCCCGAGAAACTCACATGCTGCGAGTGACTACAAAGGAATTCTAGTCCCAGCCGGAACTGAAAACCAGGGAGTACCCTTCTCTGCCAAGTCCCCTTCCCTAAGCACAGAGCTTGGCTGTGCAAATTGCAGACTTGGTGGATGACGGCTGTGGGGAGTTAGAGGTAGCGAGTGAGCATGCATTGTTTCTCCAAATGCTGTTTCGATATTATTTGTTTGATGATATTTCAGATCATCAAAAATACTGGGGAAGTATTGAATTGTTAAGAAGCAGGAAAAAACATACCAACCCCCAGAGACAATTACCATTAATATTTTGTAATATTTCTTCCAATATTTTCATTGCATTTACAAACACGGTTCATATTACATTGTAGGTGTGATTTTGCATCTTTCTTTGAAAACAACACTGTATCAGAGTCATTTTCTTTTGTCATTAAAGTCTTCCTAAACATCAACATTTTTAAATAGTAGTATTTTACTTACTATTTAATTTCATCCTGCTTACCTACCACCCACCCAAACCCAACCAGCAGAGCACCAGTGTCCCATCTAAGATAAAATATACTCGGTATATATTCTACACCAAGCAGAGGGGTGACGAAGACACGCTGTACCTCATACCACACAGCAAAATTAACTCTGGGTGGATTAAAGAGCTAAAGGGAAAAAAATCACAGAAAGACTTGAAAAAAGTTGATGAGAGTATTTATCAAACCTCTGTGTGGGGGAGGACTTTCTAACCTAAAGCTATGGGAGAAACCACAAAAAAAAAAGATCATTAGATTTGGCTACCTAACATTTTGATACCCTGTAAACAACCTGAACAAAAAAGTAAAGGTCAAATAGCAAGTGGGGTAAAATGTTTGCAATAAATGTAAAAAAGATTAGTAGCCATCATAAATAAAGAGCTCATACAAATCAATATAAATCACCCACTGAGACCCAAATGCCTAACTGGGGAAAGGCTTAGGAGTGTACTATCCAATATAGTAGCCACTAGCCACACATGGCTATTTAAATTTAAATTAATTTAGAATTTAAATTAAAACCTTAGGTAAATTAAGTCTAAATTTAAATACAATTAAATTTAAAATTTACTCAGTTAACTAGCCATATTTCAAGTACTCAATGGACACATTTGGCTGGTTGCTTTTGGACAGGCAATATAGGCCATATGGACCCTATTAAACAGGAAGCTATAGGCCATTTCTATCATCACAGAAAGCTTGATTGGAAAGCACTGCTTTAGACAGTTTGCAAAAGAAGACACAAAAGTGACCAATAAACACATTTAGAAACTCAGCTTCGTTAGCAATAAAAGGAATGCAAACTAAAACAAGGTCACATATTCATCTAGTTAGGAGTAAACAGGGTACTGCTAATTGAAGAGTAAAGAGTTACGGACCATCTGGAAAATAATTTGGCAATATAAGTTAAGAACTATAAAAACCCTTAGCCCAGCAATTCAGTTCCTGGGATTATGTGCAGCCTAAAGAAATTGTCAGAAATACACAAACCGTTTTGTGCAGAAACGTATTGATTCCTAAATTATTTATAATTTCAGAGAGCCGCAGCCTGAAAGCTAAACCTCAGGGAAGGGATTCCACCCATCAAGACCAACCACTCAATAGACGAACAAACCATCAATAAACATTACGTTTTGCCAAGAGGAACTAATGACTTGGAAAATACTTACAAAAATACATATAAAAAACACCGCATTCGAAACTGAACGGTTAGGATAACATCAACTATAAAAATATGAAGACTATGCGCAAAAAACTGCCAATCGCCAGAATAAATATCACTGGGTGATAGGATTCTGAATATTATTTTTGCTGTTCAGTAATTCCTGAATTTTTAACAATGGCCATTTTCTGGTTTTATACAAAACTAGAAAGGTCATTAAAAATTCACAGGAGAGGTAACTTAGTGATTAAGAGCAGGGACCTAAGCCGGCTGAGCCTTCGACACCAATCCCCTGTTGCTCCCTGGCTCTCAGACCTCAGATGAGGTCAGCTCAGCTTCCTTGTCTGCAAAATTAACAACAACACCCGCCTCTTGAGGTTTCTTGAGAAGTGAGCAAGATGGTGCCTGCACAGTGCTGGGAAGAGTCTGTGCACATGAGCCCAGAACATAAGTGAGGGCTGCTCTTTGTATTAACATGGGAAATGCTTATGTTACTCAGCTGCTGCGTGACAAACCAGGACCCAGAATCCTCTATAGAACATGCTCTCAACTGGAAAAAATATATGCTTTTTTTTTTTTTTTTTTTTTTTTTTGAGCCAGAGTCTTGCTCTGTTGCCCAGGCTGGAGTGCAGTGGTGCAATCTTGGCTCACTGCAGCCTCTGCCTCCCAGGTTCAAGTGATTCTCCTGCCTCAGCCTCCAGAGTAGCTGGGATTACAGGTGCATGCCATCGTGTCCAGCTAATTTTTGTATCTTTAGTAGAGACGGGGTTTCACCATGTTGGCCAGGCTGGTCTTGATCTGACCTTGTGATCTGCCCGCCTTGGCCTCCCAAAGAGCTGGGATTACAGGTGTGAGCCACCGCGCCTGGAGAACATACGCTTTTTCAAAAGTCCACAAAGACCAGGAGCTACTCCAAACTGCTCATGGCAGTCACCTTGGGGAGATGGGAATAAATGTCCTCTCTTTGCTTAAAGAAACATGAAAATATCTTTCTGTGCTTTCCAAATTGTCTCCAATGAGCATGCTATCTTCACAGTGAAGGGGGAAAAAGCTTTATAAAGAAAGAAAAAAGCTGAAATAAATAAAGGTTTAACTGGTTGTGCTGAGGAGGTCATCAGTTGGCACACAAGTGAGGCACACAGCCTCCGCAGCTGGGGATTACTGGGGAGACCTCTGCCTTGTGGGATTCTGGGCTTATTTAATTTTTTTTCTTTCTTGAGACAGAGTCTCGCTCTGTCACCCAGGCTGAAGTGCAATGGCTCGATCTCGGCTCACCGCAACCTCCACCTCCTGGGTTCAAGCAATTCTCCTGCCTCAGCCTCCTGAGTAGTTGGGATTACAGGCACCTGCCACCACACCTGGCTAATTTTTGTATTTTTAGTAGAGACGTTGTTTCATTACATTTGCCAGACTGGTCTTGAACTCCTGACCAACAGCCAGGTGAACTGCCTGCCTCGGTCTACCAAAGTGCTGGGATTATAGGCACAAGCCACCACATCCAGCCAGATTTAATTTTTTTGTATATATTTGATGTATTTCCAAACTGTACAAGAGGTAGTAAATAAGTGTTATTTTTCCTAACTAGAAAAAGACAGGTCGTTAAGAAAAGTAAAGCAAACCTGGCCCTCTGCGTTGGGACTGGTGAGAGGGACGAAGGTAGATGGAAACAAGAACTGAGGGGCAGGGTGGGGGGGAGTGTTAGCACAGGGGCCCACCCTGCTGAGCCTGTGGGTGGGGCTGCAGAGCAAAGGCCTCCCAGCCTCCCCCTGCTCCACGCTGAGCCTTGTCTCCTCATCCACCCACAAGCCGAGGCCCAGCACAGCTGCAGACACGCCAAGGTGATGGGGGGCAGACTACCTGGACTGAGAAGGGGTTCTTTTTTATTTTCTAACCTTCCAATAAAACATCCGTGAATTTTTTCACTGTCAGATCAAATAGGAAAGGAACTTGCGTTTTGCAGTGCGTGGAGCTGATAACAGATCTATTGCAGTTCTGAAACGTACAGAATTTTTTTCCTCTTGAGAACCTGGGAGTAGTCATCCCCACCCTGTCCCCAAAGCTGGCCCTAGTCATGACAAGCACTCCAAAACCCACGGGTCCCGGGTCCCCATACACCTGGGAGACCAAAGCATCTAACATGAAAAAGGACCACGGCCATAAAGAGGAAGAAACGCCTTCTCAGGGTGAGGCTCGCCCACCCGCTCTCTGCCAGGCCAGGCTTTGCTGTGTGTGAGCCCCTCTCCTGATCTCTGAACTCCTCAGATTCCTGGGAGAGACGGAGCCCGTGAGACCTTTTTGTCCACTAAAAGTAGGGGCCAGTGGGACTTAGGTTCAGATCTGTCCGGCTGGTCATACTTCTGAGGTGCTGAATTTAGAATTTTGGTTGACACGAATGGGCTGTTTCTGGAGTCAAAGAAGCCTGTGGTGATGCAAAAAGAGATCAAGAAAATCCAAAGGAACAGGATAGTTTTGTGGGACACTCAGGGACTCTGGGGTCAGACAACAGAACCATCCATTCTGGGCCACAGCTGTAATGCACAGACAAGAATCCATGCGTGTAGGGTGCTGGGTGCAGTAGGTTACACGGCGGCTGCATGGAAAGTACTAGGATTAACCCTCTCTGGCCCCTTTTGTTGTTGCCACAGCAACAGGAAAGGTTGGGGAATAATGGGATGAATGGACCCGGGATCCAGAACCTTAAGTCTGGACCAGCTATGTGGGTCTGTGTCAGTCACTTGACCTTGGCGGGGACTCAGCTTTCTTCTCTGTATAACGGATTCATTTCAGCTCCAACTCTGAATCAGACAAGCCCCAGCACCCTACCCGAGGCTCCTCAGAACAGGGGCATCCTCACCTCACTGCAGGAGCTGGGAAGACGAAAGAAATGCTATAATCTCTAGCAGAACAAGCAACTGCACAAGCAGCTCAACAATCAAGACACACCAAGTCGCGGTCTCCGAAGTGGGGAGAAGTTGCATTCTCTGCAGCAAAACCTGGCAAACCAACAAAACATGAAACCACACTTCCAGGCAGAGCCGTCTTGTACTGCACCAGAGCTTCTAGAGCCTTTTCTTTTCTTTTTTTTCTTTTTCTTTCTTTTTTTTTTTTTTTTTTTTTTTTTTTTTGAGACTGAGTCTCACTCTGTTGCCAGGCTAGAGTGCAGTGGCGCGATCTTGGCTCACTGCAACTTCCACCTCCTGGGTTCAAGCGATTCTCCTGCCTCAGCCTCTTGAGTAGCTGGGACTACAGGCACCCGCCACCATGCCCAGCTAATTTTTGTATTTTTAGTAGAGACGGCGTTTCACCATGGCCAGGATGGTCTCCATCTCCTGACCTCATGATCCGCCTGCCTCGGCCTCCCAAAGTATTGGGATTACAGGGGTAAGCCCAGCATAGAGCCTTTTTTAGGGGCATGGGAGGCACTGAGGTGCAGACTAAAGGTGCAGGCCTTCTCCCCAGGAAAACACACAAATGCCCACCCACGATGTCAGGCAGCTGCTGGAACACTGAAGGACAAACCTGGATCCCAAGGTCAGGACACCTGTTCCACCCGGGGCTCAGTGTGCCCCTAGACAACTTCCTATGCCAGGGGCACCCTCGGAGGAGCCAGAAACCAGACTAGAGCCCCAGTAGCTCCCAATGAACTGCCTGGACAGGGAGTTCTGTCCCCAGCTCTGGGGCCCACGCGTCATTCTGGCTACCTTGAGAACCTGGGAGTAGAAACTCCTCCCCGCTCCCTGGGATTCCCAAACTCTGGCCAGAACAAAGGGAGCTCATTAGCTGGGCCCCACAGGCCTGCCTTTAGATTCACTTACGACCGAGGGGCAGTGAATAACAGGACCTCAACAAAGGAGTTCTCTGTCCCAAGGCCTTTGAGGGTCTCTTGGGCTGAAAGATCCCATTTCCAGGGGTGGCTGCTCTGTGGCATGCCCGACTCTGGACCTCAACATAGGGAAGCCTCTCTGTTCCCCGACATCAGCCCTTGTTCCCAGCATGCAGCCTCCTTCTTTGGGATCCAGATGCTGGAAGGACTTGCAGCTAAGCTCTGGACCCCACAGGAGAAATCCTCATTTGTGCTTTAAATAATCCCTTTTCTCCACACATCCTGTATCAGAAATTGTCCTGGCACCCGACTGGACGAGCTCTGTCCACACTGTGTATTAGCGGGGTCTGGAGAGGAATGGGCTCTCAGGATTACAGAATTGGAGACTTCTCACCTTTCTATCCAATCCCTCTGTCAGAGGGGAAACTCAGAAGGGAGTTTAGACTCCAGAAAAGATGGAGGAAGAAGGAGCAGGCCATACCTCAATGCAGAGGGGGAACCGAGGAGGTCTTCCTGGGGGAGGAAGCCTTGGCAGGGCCTGGCTGAGGGTGAGAGTGGAGGCAGGGCCAGGTCCAGCTTCCTTCCACTCTCCACACTCCTTTCCACACCCTACCCAGACCTCACCCGTGGGC
Source organism: Macaca fascicularis (assembly GCF_037993035.2). Lineage (NCBI taxonomy): Eukaryota > Metazoa > Chordata > Mammalia > Primates > Cercopithecidae > Macaca > Macaca fascicularis. The sequence goes on along the minus strand of NC_088388.1, from coordinate 13,192,718 downwards.
GTGTTGCCCAGCATCAACCCCGGGGCTTCCTGCCCAGTGCCTGTCTCATCCAGGGACCTCAGCAGCTCTGCACACTGGTCCAAGAAACCTCACAGGGGCACAGAGAGCAGGCACTGAGAGTGACCCCCCGGAGGGCAGGAGCCAGCCCCCACAGAAACACACAACCCAGTAAAGGGACTCCCCTGCAGCCCCTCCCTGCCGGGCAAGCGCACAGGCAGGGTGTGGTTTGTATGCCACGGGGCACGCTTGACTTTCCAGCCTGGTACCAACGCGGCAGAGGGGTCTTGGAACAGAATCAAAGGAACGACACACGGAGGTCACAGATTACCTGGCAGGTGCCATCTGCTTCTGACAGTTGGGTTGTGTTTTTCACAGTTACAAATCACATCCCTTCAGGAATATCGGGAGGGGCCCTGTGCTTGCAGGCACACACCCATCTCAAGCTGCCCTCCTTGGCAGAGCATGTGGGGAAGCGGGTGAGCAGTGAATGTTCCTGCCAGATGCTGGCCTCTGCTCTACCGACCTCACCCCATTTAACAATCCGATGAGAATTTCATGACAATTTCATGACAATCCGATGAGGCAGGTACTAGTGTTATTCCCACTTTTCAGAGGAGCTTGCACAGCTGGTGATTGACAGAGAAGAAAAGGGGGCTCTAGAAACCCATTTTAACCCCCTGTCCCTGCCAGGGAGGCTGCCCTGAGAACCAGTCTGTCCCGGAACCTCCTGCTGACCCTCTTCCCCCCCCAGCCTCCCTGTCCTGCAGAGAGGTTAGGACGCAGGAGCTGTGGGTTCCCACCAGCCCAACCCTTCTTCCTGAGCATCCTGGGGAAGCCCCCTAACGTTGCTGGACCACCATGCCCCTGTGTGTTGGGCCCCATGGCCTCAGAGTGGGGTATGTCCTAACAGAAGGCCTCCCGTAGAGGACAACGCCTGATGGAGTGGAGGGTATCCTCTCAGCAGGAGAATCAGGAGCCCTGGGTCCCTGTTGGTTCCTTAACTTGCTGTGTGATCATGGGCAGGGCACTTCACCTCTCTGAAAGATGGGGCAAATGTCATCTTTGCTGTCTTCCTCCCCGGGTTGTTATGAAGATCAGGTTGATCTCAGTGATGAATGTGAAAGTGCCACACTCGGCGAGGATGACTCGAGGCAGACACAGGCAGGGGTTGTTATTGACAACAGTGACAACAACCCTTGCCCTGCAGGGGAGCAGGGACCCTCCCCTGCTTTGCAGATGAAGTAAAGTGAGGCTCTAGGGAAGGCAGGTTTCCACTCCAAAAACATCAGAGACTTACTTTGCCTTTAAACCCTTCACAGAGGGAGACTCAAATCCCAGACTACAAGTTCCCTGCAAGGGGACAGAAAGGATCTCCAGGGACCCAGATCTCCCCTGGATTTACCAGGCAGCTGGAACAAAGTATAAACAGCCAAGGACTTAGTGTCCGGAGATGCAAGTGCAGGCTCTGCTTCTGTTTCTGTCTCACTGTGGGTGTCGTAGTCAGTTTCCTCGTTGATTGTGCGGGGACAGGACACCTCCCTGTTTGACGGGGCTGTCAGGGACGTGAAGTGCGATGCTTCCGTGCAAATGCTTTGTAAAGTGCAGTGCTCCAAGAGAGGCATTAAGAGTGTCCAAACCATACACCACCCAGGCCACCTCAAGGCCACTCTACAACTGGGAAAGCACCCCGCCTCTGTAGTTGTGGCTTTGTGTGTTTCACACCCTCCTTGTCTCCAGCTCTCTGAGAAAGTCCTGTTTACTGTGATATGCAGGTATCTGCGGGTGGCAGCAGAGCTTCAAGGTTAAAAGATGTAGACTTTGTATGACCAAATGCCTGTCATGGTTGAATGTGCAAATAAATACTATACAGCAATGAAAAAGAACAAGCTCCTATACACAATAATATGAATGAATCATCCAAGTATAATGAGTGAAAAAAATCAAAACACAAAAGGTATAAACTTTGTGATACATTTAAAGTTCAAAGAAAAGGGCCAGGCACGGTGACTCACGCCTGTAATCCCAGCACTTTGGGAGGCTGAGGTAGATGGAGCACTTCAGGCCAGGAGTTCAAGACCAGCCTAGCCAACAAGATGAAACCCCATCTGTACTAAAAATATAAAAATTAGCCCGGCGTGGTGGTGCACACCTGTAATCCCAGCTGTTCGGGAGGCTGACGCAGGAGAGTCATTTGAACCTGGGAGGTGGAGGCTGTAGTGAGCCAAGATGGCACCGCTGCACTCTAGCCTGGGTGACAGACTATTGTCTCAAAAAAATAAATAAATAAAATAAAGTTCAAAGAAAAGGCAAAGCCAATCCGCGATGACAGAAGTCAGGACAGTGGATACCTGGGTAGGGAGCAGTGGGGGACAGTGGGGAGCCTCCCAGGTGCTGGTTACACAAGCATGTGCAGTGTGTGAAGTTACATTTATAACATACTGCGTGCACTGTGCTGTGTGTATCCTATATTTAAGTAAAAAGTTGTTGTTGTCATTTTAAATTAAGCATCGGGGTTCCAGTCCAGCTTTACCACCTGGATGGTGTATAAGCTCAGGCTAATTAAACTCTCTTATCTACTCACTCCTCTGCAAAATAGAATAAAAATTATATCTGCCCCAAATGCTTCCAAATGTCAATGATTTAAATTTCCGTTCACGTTTACCTTATCCAAATACCAAGTATTATTTTTCACTTAATATTTTTGCTTTAAATCAACTCACTAGTTAATCTAAAAATGAAATGTGTAAACCATGAATCTGGTGAGCTAGTTATTTTCAGTATATATATTAATATAAAGTAAAACAAACACATTATTAAGATAAAAATGCTTATTTGTGAGCCACCTCAAGTCATCCTCCATATCAGTGAAGGTGGCATGTATACATTCACTCTGTCACCCAGGCTGGAGTGCAATGGCTTGATCTTAGCTCACTACAGACTCAACCTCCTGGGATCAAGCAATCCTCCCATCTCTGCCTCCCAAGTAGCTGAGATTACAGGCACACAGAACCATGCCTGGCTAATTTTTTTTTTTTATTTTTTTTTTATAGAGACAGGGTTTTGCCCATGTTGCCCAGGCTGGTCTTTAACTCCTGGGCTCAAGTGATCCTCCTGCCTCAGCCTCCCAAAGTGCTGGGATTACAGGCAGGAGCCACTACGCCTGGCCAAGGTGGCATACTCACTCTGGGGAAAAAAACAAGATAACGTAATTACATAGAGTCCCTAGCACTATGTAAGCCCCTAGTAAATGGTAGCTATTATCATCATCATCATCATCATGGACATCTTCAACATTACTGACATCATCACCATCATCTTCATCATTTCATCATCACCGTCATCATCATGACTGCCATCATCATCATTGTCATCATTGACACCATCATCACTATCATCATTATCACCACGTATAACACCAATAAGTACTTGTTTCCCAATCATCCCACAGACTCAACCCAACACAGCCCTGGCCTCAGAAGAGCTTACAGAATTAGGAACATATAACCCATGTTGAAGTGTTGGGGTTTGCTGGGACGCATATCGAGGTGAGCGCTCCACATGGGTGTGGATGGGGTAGAAGTTGTTGAGCTATGCCCTCCCACCCTCCACACCAGACCAGAACTGACTCTCCCCAGATTGCCTTGGGGACCTGCTTCTTGCCGCAGGCCAAGGCTGACTGCACCTGGACCCATCCCCTCATCTCTCAGAACTTCAGTCTCCTCATCTCTGAAACCAAGCTGGTGACCTCGGCTCCTCCAAACCTCCCAGCAATGGGCCAAGGGAAGGACACGCCATCAAAGACAAACAGAAGTCACTCGAGGAGTGTCCTGGACACTCAATAAATGATCACAAACATGTCTTATTCTTTTATCAAATTTGTCCCCTGAGGTAGGCCTGCACCTCTTCCACACTGACGGTCACAGGGCACCTGGAGTGCCCATCATGGAACAGAAACATCCTGATCCCTAAAGTAGTTATAAACCTACTCAAATGTGTCCCTCTTTAAGTCAACTCAGCCAATCAGTTTTCAGATCTACTAGAACTAAGTTGGGATGGATGTTTTTAATTCAATTTTTATAGTGTGCTTTTAGTATTTAAAATGGTCATAATCCTTGACTCAAATAATTCTAATTAAAGGAAATAAGGATATGATTGTGCAAAAATATTTATCACAGTTATTTTTAACAGCAAAAAAAAAAAAAGAGAGAGAAGCTGGGCAAAGTGACTCACACTTGTAATGCCAGCACTTTGCAGGGCTGAGGCAGGAGGATTGCTTGAGCCTAGGAGTTTGAGACCAGCCTGGGCAACACAGTGAGATCCTATCTCTACAAAAAATTTGTTTTTAAAAATTAACCAAGCATGGTAGCTCATGCCTGTAGTCCCAGCTAAGGCTGAGGAGGGAGGGTCACTTGAGTCCAGGAAGTTAAAGTAGCAGTGAGCTGTGATCGCACCACTGCACTCCAGCCTGGGCGACAGACTGAGATACTGTCTCAAAAAAATCAAAACAAAAAAAAAAGAGTAAACAACACAAATGTCCAATAATAGGAATTGGTTAAGTAAACATCAGAACTTTTATTAGCTATTGTAGACCCATTTTTTTAAAACCATGTTATGTAAGTCTATGACATGGCACGACATTCAAGATATATTTTAAGAAAAAAAAGCAGGATACAAAGATATTTCTCTCTCTATATCTACATATAGATATCTTTGTGTATGTATATATCCTTTTAAGTATATTTATAAAAGATATATAATTTATATAAAATATATATACCTCGTACATATAAACATGTATATCACAAATACATGATACTAATTTTGAAACAGTAGATTATCATTATAAATTGAAAAGAATAAAATATATGACATATTAACAGTGGTCATAATGAATGATAGGATTGTGACTGGTTTTATTTTTTTCTTTATATTCTATAGTTTTGCTAATTTTTCACAAAAATATGCATTATTTTTATTATTAAAAAATCATGTTGGGCCGGGCACAGTGGCTCACATCTTTAATCCCAGCATTTTGGGAGGCCGAGGCGGGCACATCACAAGGTCAGGAGATAGAGACCAGCCTGGCTAATGTGGTGAAACCCCATCTCTACTAAAAATACAAAAAATTAGCCAGGTGTGGTGGCGGGCACCTGTAATCCCAGCTACTTGGGAGGCTGAGGCAGGAGACTTGATTGAACCCGGGAGGCGGAGGTTGCAGTGAGCCAAGATCGGCCACTGCACTCCAGCCTGGGCAACAGAGTGAGACCATGTCTCAAAAAAAAAAAAAAATCGGCCGGGCGCGGTGGCTCAAGCCTGTAATCCCAGCACTTTGGGAGGCCGAGACGGGCGGATCACGAGGTCAGGAGATCGAGACCATCCTGGCTAACACGGTGAAACCCCGTCTCTACTAAAAAATACAAAAAACTAGCCGGGCGCGGTGGCGGGCGCCTGTAGTCCCAACTACTCGGGAGGCTGAGGTAGGAGAATGGCGTGAACCCGGGAGGCGGAGCTTGCAGTGAGCTGAGATCCGGCCACTGCACTCCAGCCTGGGCGGCTGAGCGAGACTCCGTCTCAAAAAAAAAAAAAAAAAAAAAAAAAATCATGTTATAAAAATGTTATATGTTATATATAATTATACAAATACCAGAACTTTCTTCTTTAAAATATTTTCTGCAGACCCCTTTTATGTGCATAAAATAAAATCCCTACCCAACCTCACGCTGCTATCTTGATCGACTCTCACCCCCACAATTAATTTGTTATTATTATTTTGATGAATATTCTGCAAAACCTTTTTCTGTAAATGTAGAAACTGTTCAACTCATTCATATTTTTATTTTATGAAAATAAGATTGCAATATATAAATTGTTCTGAAATTTAATGTTTTCACTGAGCAAAATATCATGGCCATTTCTGTGTGTCAGGATACGGGGATCTATGAGCCCTTTCTTGACGGCTGTAGTCTGACTATTCCAGAGTGTGGCTGGTCTCGAACTTATTTGCCCTTTGCCCTATCTTTCCATGTTTTTATTATCCCTTGGTGGCTTCAACACCCCTGTGCAGACTGCCTTGCCCCCTGGTGAGTATAGGAGGCCTCTCTAAAGGTAATAGTGTATATGAGGTTTTTTTTTTTAATGTGGCTTTTGCCATTTTGTCCCTTAAAAATGGATGTATCGATTTTCCAGCTTCTAGTAACTGATATTCTTTAAATGAGATTCCAAGCTTCAACTCACAGATTGAGGAATCTGGCAGACCATCTGGTGCAGTGCCTTTATTTCACAGATAAACTGAGAGCCGGGAGAGAGACTCCACCCTAGGCACAGTGCCGGTGAGGGACTGAGCCAGGATGCTGCCCATAGCACCCCACTTCTGGACCCATCTAGAAGCCACTACGCTAGCAGGACTCAGAAACCATTGTCCTTGTGCTTCCCTCAGCCTGGAAAATTGATCCCACCACCAAAGTGGAAAATCACTCATCCTTTGGGTCTTCATCTAGATGTCACCTCCTCCAGGAAGCCTTCCCTGATTTTCCCAAAGGCTGGCTTGGACACATGTCCTCCACTGTGCTCCCTCAGGCCTGGCCTTTCCATGCTGTGTCCCAGTTGCCTGTCGGGTAACCTCCCCACTGGGCTGGAAGCTCAGGGAGGTGGGGGTGGGTAGGCAGGGTGTGCTTGTCAGTCTGTTTCATGTGTCCCTGCTGAAAGCTTCCCTGTCAATCATTCATCTGTTCAAGAAATAGCTTTGTGCCAGGTGCTAGGTGCGGGGAAGAGAAGGCAGGAGTACTCCTGACCAGTGTCGGGCCTTCAGGAATGCTAAGCACTGCTCTAAGAAGCTGAGAGCCATGCTGAAGTTTGGCATGCTGACTGCCACCGTGAGCCTTTGCCACAGGTGTGCCCAGCCAGTCTCCCAACATCCCTTCAAGGCAGGCTGTGTTCCACACTTTTTATAGATGGGATCTGAGGCTCCAAGAGCGACACTGAGGACACACAGCTGGGTCTGCCGGCCTCCTAGGCCCCCAGCATCTCAGCAAAACCCCCAGATGGCCAGGAGAAGCACCAGCCTGAGATGAGAGAGAGAGGCTGCACCAGGGAAAGGGGTGCCCGTAGAAGAGGAGGCCTGGCGGTGCAGTCCAAAGTTCACTGTGGGTTATCTGTGCACCTTGGGAAATTCACATAACCTCTCTGATCCTCAGTTATTTCATGTGAACAACAGCTTTCATTAACACCTGTCGTACACTACTAGGAGGCCTTATTTTCTCAACCAAAGCCTATGCCGTATGGTGGAACAAGTCTAATCTTACAGTAGCAGCGGAAGAGTGAACATGAATGCTGAGTCCTCAGGGCCTCAGGCTGTGGGATGTATGACTGGCACCCCGGGTTGTGGACAGGCCTGTAGCAGGCCTGGGTTGGGGGCAGGTAGCAATGGAAAGGGGCTCCAGGAACACAGCCCCATTGAGGGGAACTTGAGGGGGCCCAGCAGAGGCGGGGGTGAACGCGGCCTGAGCCAACCAGCCCTCCCACTCCAGGGTACCACTGATCACAGATCTTCCAGAAGCCACAGGAGGCTGTCTAGTGTTGTCCGTGAGGGGCTAGGAAAGTAGGGGGTCCGTGGGGGAGCCTTCTCTGTCCCTCCAGGCAAGACAGCCCCCTCCCCAGCTGACACTGAGACACCTTCCCAAGCCAGCAGGACCCTGTTCAGGCACTTGGAATCCTCAGTCTCCTGCCCTTCCCCAAAGCCCTGACACTCACTCAACACTCAGCCCCTCTCACACTAGCAAAAGAGGCAAACCTCCAGGCCCCCCACAGAGAAATTCCCCACCTCCGACTGGACTCCAGTCGAACACTTTCATGTGGGGTTCCTAGGACAAGAGAGCTGGGCCTCGGGATCATCCAATCTCCACATTTTACAGATGCGCCAACCTCGGCCCAGAGCATGACAGGGACCTGACCACAAAGGTGACAAAGGTGGGACTCGAATGCAGGTGCCACCAGGCCAGCGTGTCTCCACCACACTGCACACCACATGCATGTCCAGACCTGGATCCTAGGTCTCTCCTTCTCCCCTTCCCCACCCTCCACCAACAGCCAAACTGGGCGGGAGCGAAGCTGGGGGTGGGGAGGCACTTTCTGAGCTGGCAGGGAGGGGAGTGTTGCAAAGTCGGCTGCCTGGGTTCCCCCACCCCCACAGCCAAACAGAGGTTTCCAAGGATCCAGGTCACTGAGTCATCCACACACACCTGCAGGCCTCTCCTGCCCTTCTCATCTGGCCACCAGGCCATCCATCATCTTTGGGAATCATTCCATAGATTTCTTCCTTCATTCATTCAACAAACCCTGAGGTCCTACTATGCACCAGTCACATTCCTCAGTCTCCTTCCTCTCCTCCCTCCTACCCTCAGCTCCTCCCTCTTCCCCACATCCCTAGTGCCCCTTTGCCCCGGTGAAGAGGGCACACCTGGGGGCATTGAGGAGTCACCGAGTCCAGAGGGGAGACAGACACAGGCACACCCCACCCCAGGTTACCTGGTGTGGCCCAGGGCAGCACCGGCAGGCACCTCTCCGGGAGAGGCTGAGGAGGTTCTGACACCTGGCCCTGGGGGCTCAGCAACCCCCTCCCCCACCTTCAGCCTCTACTGGGCCGTGCTGCCTGGAAAACCCAGCCTGGGCTCAGCTGACTTCCTCTTGTGTCATGGAAAGTGCAGTGATGGGGACAGGAAACTCCCGCCAGGGATCTGGGGTCTGAGCGGGGACCGGGGCCCAGAGGTTTCTGGACCTAGAGGCCCGGAGGGGTGAAAGGGGCGGGGGGGGGGTAACTTATGGGGGTGGGCAGCAGGGAGGGAGCCTACGGGGCAGTGTTCTCGGAGGGCAGAGGCCCCCTTCTCTAGGGTCAAGGCAGTGCCAAGCCCTGGGGGCCTGAAAGACGGCAACCCGAGGCCCTGAGCTACTTTCAGTTTTCCAAAACCAAACTAACAAACAAAAAGAGTAGAAATTATGCCGTGATGAAGACTCCGAGATCAAAGCAAAGCCCAAATGTTCGGTTTGTTTTCTTTTCCTTGGGTAAAGAGGTGGGGAGTGGTGGCAAGGGTGGCAGAGTGAGGAAAATGTGGGATCATACTTCAGCGTTGACCTCCTGGGGCCAAATACTTTACCCTCCGAGCCTCAGTTTTCTCATCTGTGAAATGGAAAGCTGTGCCCACTCCCATGATAATTGGGAAGACTGAAGGAGCTGATGCCCCTGGCTAGAGGAAGGTGCTTAGTAAAACTTCCCTCACTCTTTTGGGCTGCAATTATGTACACTGAGTGTGGGAACAGGGGCTGTGAAGGGCTGCTTACGGTACACAGTTGTGTGACTCACGAACAGCACTCATCAAGAAAAAACATCCCTGCAGAGTCTTTGGTGCTAAGAAGGGTGGAGCCATGTCTGCCTCTTTCGTCTTCACATCCCTGTGCTTAGCACGGGGCAAATATTGATGAATGAATGAGTGAATGAATGAGTGAACAAACAAATGCATGAAAGAGGTTGGGATTTCCAGAGTCAAGGGACCAGGAAGGATGGATGTGAGGGATGGGGCAGGGAACTGGGCCAGGCCTGGCCAGGAGGGGCTGGGTGAGGTCTCCCCATCCCAGGCTGAGGCCACCTCTGGCAGGAGGGAGAGGCACCTCTGAAGGCTGAATGAAGGATGGGTGTGGCCCCAATCACAGCTACCTTAGGAGTCCTCTTTCCTTGATCCTGGGGTGGGGATCAAAGCTTCCCTCTGCTAAAGAGGTTCAAGCACACAGTACCTTCCAGCCCTGAGTGAGCAGAAACCAGGGAGTGTCTAAGTGGGTCTAAGACAATATGAGGACCACCCCTCATATTGTCTTGTGCCCAATTTCTGCCTCCAAAGAAAGAAGAAGTAAAAACTAAAAGGCAGAAATGAAATCCACAAGTAGACAGCCCAGTGCCACACCCTGGGCCTGGTAGTTAAAGATCGACCCCTAACCTAATCAGTTATGTGATCTATAGATTACAGATATTGTATAGAAAAGCACTGTAAAAATCCCTGTCCTGTTCTGTTCCGTTCTAATTACCGGTGCATGCAGCCCCCAGTCACATACCCCCTGCTTTCACAATTGATCACGACCCTCTGAAGCAGACTCCCTTAGAGTTGTGAGCCCTTAAAAGGGACAGGAATTGCTCACTCGGGGAGCTCGGCTCTTGAGACAGGAGTCTTGCTGATGCTCCCGGCCGAATAAACCCCTCCCTTCTTTAACTCGGTGTCTGAGGGGTTTTGTCTGTGACTTGTCCTGCTACATTTCTTGGTTTCCTGACCCGGAAGCAAGGTGATTAATGGACAGTCGACGTAGGCCCTTAGGCGGCTTAGGCCTGCCCTGTGGAGCATCCCTGTTGGGGACTCCGGCCAGCTTGAGCAACGCGGATCCTGAGAGCGCTCCCAGGTAGGCAGTTGCCCCGGTGGAACGCCTCACCAGAGCAGCGCATGGCAGGCCCCTGTGGAGGATCAATGCAGTGACCGAACACCAGGAAGGAACTGGCACTTGGAGTCCGGACAACTGAAACTTGGTAAGACTAGTCTCTGGAACTTACTGACTCCATTTGAGTGGAAGCAGGGCCTGATCACCCATGGTGCCTGTACCGGCACTTTGGTTTTTGTTTTTGACTTGAATTGGATTGCTTGATGCTTTGGTTTTGGTTTTGACCTGGTTTGGATTTCTTGATACTTTGACTTTGGTTTTGATTCTGGTTTGGTGTAAACTTTAAAAGTGTGTGTGTGCCCTTTTTACCCGTTCTTTGTTTTGTGGTGTGCATGTGGTGTGAGCGTGGTGTTTTGTCTCAAGGAAACATGGGTCAGGCACAAAGTAAGCCCACCCCACTAGGAACTATGTTGAAATTTTTCAAAAAGGGATTTGAGGGAGACTATGGAGTCACTATAACACCAGGAAAACTTAGAACTTTGTGTGAGATAGACTGGCCAGCATTAGAGGTGGGTTGGCCATCAGAAGGAAGCCTGGACAGGTCCCTTGTCTCAAAGGTATGGCACAGGGTAACCTATAAGCCAGGGCACCCAGATCAGTTCCCATATATAGATTCTTGGTTACAGCTGGTTTTGAACCCCCCATAGTGGTTAAGAGGACAGGCAGCAGCAGTACTAGTAGCAAAGGGACAGTTAGTTAAGGAAGGTCCTCGCTCCCACCCGCTGAGGGAAGTCGGCACCCCCAGTGGGACCAGACATGGAAAGGCTAAGACGGTACCATGAGGCATTAATAGAAGGTCTAAAGAAAGGGGCTCAAAAGGCTACAAATATAAATAAGGTCTCTGAGGTCATCCAAGGAAAAGAGGAGAGTCCAGCGCAATTCTATGAAAGACTGTGTGAGGCTTACCATATGTACACTCCTTTAGATCCAGATAGCCCTGAAAATCAGCGCATGATTAACATGACCTTAGTTAGTCAAAGTGCAGAAGGTATCTGGAGAAAATTGCAGAAACAGGCTGGGTTTGTGGGTATGAATACCTCACAGTTACTTGAAATGGCCAATCAAGTGTTTGTGAATAGAGATGCAACAAGCCACGGAGAAAGTTGTAAGGAAGGCAAACGCCAGGCTAGGTGAAACACCAACTTACTGGCCGCGTCCATTACGGGAATCCCCCCGAAAGGAGAGGGAAAGGGGGGTTCTGGGACGAATACCCAGTCTAATCACCCACACTTGCAACGTAACCAATGTGCCTATTGTAAGGAAGTGGGACATTGGAAAGATAAGTGTCCCCAACTGAAGGAAAAGCAAGGTGATTCGGAACAAAAGACCTCAGACAAAGATGAGGGAGCTTTGTTCAGTCTGGCTGAAGGGCTATTGGACTGAAGGGGACTGGGCTCAAGCGCCCCCAAGGAGCCCATGGTCAGGATTACAACTGGGGACAAAGACATTAAGTTTTTTGTCGATACTGGTGCTGAACATTCAGTAGTGACCACCCTGGTCACCCCTTATCCAAGAAAACCATTGATATAATTGGAGCAACAGGAGTTTCCACTAAGCAGACTTTCTATCTACCACGGACCTGCTCGGTGGGGGGACATGAGATAGTTCACCAGTTCTTGTACATGCCTGACTGTCCCTTGCCTTTGCTGGGAAGAGACTTGCTTAGCAAGCTGAAAGCCACCATCTCCTTCACAAAGCAGGGCTCTTTACTGCTAAACTTACTGGGAACAGGAGTTATCATGGCCTTTATGGTCCCCCAGGAAGAAGAATGGAGACTTTTTCTAACCGAGCCAGGCCAAGAGATAAAACCAGCTCTAGCTAAGTGATGGCCCCGAGCATGGACAGAGGATAATCCTCCGGGACTGGCGGTCAACCAAGCCCCCATACTCACAGAAGTTAAGCCTGTGGCCAAACCAATTAGACAAAAGCAGTATCCGGTTCCCAGAGAAGCTCTTGAAGGAATCCAGGTTCATCTCAGGTGCTTGAAAGCCATGGAATTATAGTTCCTTGCCAGTCTCCATGCAACACCCCTCTTCTGCCTGTTCCCTAAGCCAGGGATCAAGGACTAGTGGTCAGTACAGGACTTGGTCCAAGGAGAAGTTTACAAACACTCTCCTGAACCAGTGTTTCAAACTTTCTATGATGAACTAAATGTGCCAGTACCAGAAATTCCAGGAAAAACAAGAAATTTGTTTTTGCAATTAGCCGAGCATGTAGCCCAGTCTCTCAATGTCACTTCATGTTATGTATGTGGAGGAACTGTAATGGGAGATCAATGGCCATGGGAAACCTGAGAATGAGTACCTACAGACCCAGTTCCTGATGAATTCCCAGTTCAAAAGAATCACCCTGATAATTTCTGAGTCCTAAAAGCCTCAGTTATTGGACAATATTGCATAGCTAGAGAAGGAAAAGAATTCATTCACCCCGTAGGATGACTTAGTTGTCTGGGTCAGCAAGTGTATAATGGTACCACAAAGACAGTCACTTGGTGGAGTTCAAATCACACAGAGAAGAATCCATTTAGTAAATTCCCAAAGTTGCAAACTGTGTGGACCGACCCGCAGTCCCACTGGGACTGGACAACCCCCACTGGATTAGACTGGATATGTGGGCATAGAGCTTATGCCAAATTACCTGACCAGTGGGCAGGTAGTTGTGCTATTGGCACTATTAAACTGTCTTTCTTCCTACTGCCCATAAAAACAGTCAAACTCCTGGGCTTCCCTGTCTATGCTTCCTGCAAAAAGAGCAGCATAGCTATAGAAAATTAAAAAGATGATGAATGGTCCCCTGAGAGAATCATACAATATTGTGGGCCTGCTACTTGGGCACAACAACGCTCGTGGGGATACCAGACCCCCATTTACATGATCAACCAAATCATACGGTTACAAGCTGTCTTAGAAATAATCACTAATAAAACCAGCAGAGCCTTGACTATTCTGACCCAGCAAGAAACTCAGTTGAGAAATGGTATTTATCAAAATAGATTGGCTCTTAGCTACTTGCTAGCAGCTGAAGGAGGGGTCTGTAGGAAATTTAACCTTACTAATTGCTGTCTACAAATAGATGATCAAGGGCAAGTAGTTGAATACATAGTTAGAAATATGACAAAACTGGCACATGTGCCCGTGCAAGTGTGGCATGGATTTGATCATGGGACCATGTTTGGAAAATGGTTCCCAGCGCTAGGAGGATTTAAAACTCTTATAATAGGAGTTTTAATAGTAATAGGAACCTGCTTACTGCTCCCTTGTTTGCTCCCTGTACTTCTTCAAATGATAAAAAGCTTTATCACTACCTTAGTTCACCAAAATGCTTCAGCACAAGTGTTCTATGTGAATCGCTATCGATCTGTCTTGTAAGAAGACATGGGTAGTGAAAATGAAAGTGAGAACTCCCACTAATGAGTGAGATTCTCTAAGGCGGGGGGAAAAAGAGGAGACCACCCCTCATATTGTCTTGTGCCCAATTTCTGCCTCCAAAGAAAGAAGAAGTAAAAACTAAAAGGCAAAAATGAAATCCACAAGCAGACAGCCCAGCGCCACACCTGGGCCTGGTAGTTAAAGATCAACCCCTGACCTAATTGGTTATGTGATCTATAGATTACACACATTGTATAGAAAAGCACTGTAAAAATCCCTGTCCTGTTCTGTTCCGTTCTAATTACCAGTGCATGCAGCCCCCAGTCACATACCCCCTGCTTGCACAATTGATCACGACCCTTTCAAGTAGACTCCCTTAGAGTTGTGAGCCCTTAAAAGGGACAGGAATTGCTCACTCGGGGAGCTCGGCTCTTGAGACAGAAGTCTTGCTGATACTCCCGACCGAATAAACCTCTCCCTTCTTTAACTTGGTGTCTGAGGGGTTTTGTCTGTGGCTTGTCCTGCTACAGGTCTAAGTGGAATCTAAGTGGATGCATCACCAAGCCAGTCTCTCCAGCCCAGGGAGGGGGATGCCCCTGGCCCTGGTGGACCTGGAGCAGTGATCACATCCTTGAACTGCTTCCCACCTGCCTGGGGTGGCCCAGAGTACAGGAAGCCCCAGGAGCCAGGAGCTTTCTCATCTGGGAGCACAAAGGATGTGAGGAAAAAATGGAACCCAGCCCAGGGAAACACATGGCCTTTCCCCTGCCCCAGGCTTCCCCATCTTCTTTGCAGAGACCCTGCCTCTTCTTCAACGGGGTTGATTCCAGACCCTCCAAGAGCAACAGGGACACGGAGCTCACATACATACCCACACACCAACACAGAGATCACACAACAACACGGAGATCACACACATCAACATGGAAATCACACACACACATATCGAATGGGGATTACACACACATCAACATGGAGCTCATACATACACCCCAAGATAGCAATCACACACACAACATGGAGATCACACAAGTCAACATGGAGATCACACACACACATCAACATGGAGATCACATTCACACACATCAACGTGGAACTCACATTCACACACATCAACATGGAAATCACTCACACACATCAACATGGAGATCACATTCACACACATCAACATGGAAATCACTCACACACATCAACATGGAGATCACATTCACACACATCAACATGGAGATCGCATTCACACACATCAACATGGAAAAATCACTCACACACATCAACATGGAAATCACTCACACATAACATGGAAATCACTCACACACATCAACATGGAGATCACATTCACACACATCAACATGGAAATCACATTCACAGACACGAACATGGAGATCGCATTCACACACATCAACATGGGGATCACACAGACACATCAACATGGAAATCACTCACACACATCAACATGGAGATCACATTCACACACATCAACATGGAAATCACTCACACACATCAACATGGAAATCACTCACACATATCAACATGGAGATCGCATTCACACACATCAACATGGAAATCACTCACACACATCAACATGGAGATCACATTCACACACATCAACATGGAAATCACTCACACACATCAACATGGAGATCGCATTCACACACATCAACATGGAAATCACATTCACAGACACGAACATGGAGATCGCATTCACACACATCAACATGGAAATCACATTCACAGACACGAACATGGAGATCGCATTCACACACATCAACATGGAGATCACACACACACATCAGCATGGAAATCACATTCACACACATCAACATGGAGATCACATTCACACACATCAACATGGGGATCACACAGACACATCAACATGGAGATCACACACACACATCAACATGGAGATCACATTCACACACATCAACATGGAGATCACACACACACATCAGCATGGAAATCACATTCACACACATCAACATGGAGATCGCATTCACACACATCAACATGGGGATCACACAGACACATCAACATGGAGATCACACACACACATCAACATGGAGATCGCATTCACACACATCAACATGGAAATCACTCACACACATCAACATGGAGATCACATTCACACACATCAACATGGAAATCACTCACACACATCAACATGGAGATCGCATTCACACACATCAACATGGAAATCACATTCACAGACACGAACATGGAGATCGCATTCACACACATCAACATGGAGATCACACACACACATCAGCATGGAAATCACATTCACACACATCAACATGGAGATCACATTCACACACATCAACATGGGGATCACACAGACACATCAACATGGAAATCACTCACACACATCAACATGGAGATCACATTCACACACATCAACATGGAGATCACATTCACACACATCAACATGGGGATCACACAGACACATCAACATGGGGATCACACAGACACATCAACATGGAAATCACTCACACACATCAACATGGAAATCACACACATCAACATGGAAATCATTCACACACATCAACATGGAAATCATTCACACACATCAACATGGAGATCACATTCACACACATCAGCATGGAAATCACATTCACAGACACGAACATGGAGATCGCATTCACACACATCAACATGGAGATCACACACACACATCAGCATGGAAATCACATTCACACACATCAACATGGAGATCACATTCACACACATCAACATGGGGATCACACAGACACATCAACATGGAAATCACTCACACACATCAACACGGAAATCACACACATCAACATGGAAATCATTCACACACATCAACATGGAGATCACACACACATCAACATGGAGATCACACACACACATCAGCATGGAAATCACATTCACACACATCAACATGGAGATCACATTCACACACATCAACATGGAGATCACACACACATCAACATGGAGATCACACACACACATCAACATGGAGATCACATTCACACACATCAACATGGAGATCACACACACATATATCAAATGGGTATTACACACACATCAACATGGAGCTCATACATACACCCCAACATGGAGATCACACACACAACACAGAGATCACACAAGTCAACGTGGAGATCACACACACACAACCTGAAAATCACACACACATCAACATGGAGATTACACACACACACATCAACATGAAGATCACATTCACACACATCAACATGGAGATCACACACATGCAACACGGAAATCACACACACATCAACAGGAGATGACACACACATCAACATGGAGCTCACATATACACCTCAACATGGAGATCACACACACAGCACAGAGATCACACAAGTCAACATGGAGATTGCTCTCTCTACACACACACACACAGGCACAAGCCCCATCATTCATGACAGAGCCATCTCTTGTATCTGCTAGCGAAACAACACCCGTGGAAAGTCACCTCAAACTTCTAACCTCATCCCTCACAAAGGAGAAATGGAGGGTTTGGTTTCGGCTTTCACTGGAGTCTGCAGCAAGAACTGGCATCATGCTGCCCACTTCCCGCCTCTCTCTGCCCGGACCCCTGCCTCAGAGACGCCTGTCCTCAGCCCAGCCCTCAGCTGCAGCCAGGCCTTTACCCCCCATAACCCCCTCAGGGTCCCCACTCCCTGCAGCCCTGTCCCTCCAGGATGCGTGGCCTTGTCCTGTGTGGGGGTGGCCGAGAGCACTGCCCCAGCCCCGGGTACCTTGGGCAGGAAGCTGGCAGAGGCCAGGGCTACCATTCAAACAGGGGCAGGTGGTTTTGCCAGGAGGAAGTTGACAGTTCAACTTCAAACATGGGTGACGCAGGCCCCACACTGCCTGCTCCCCGTCCCACCCCTCCCTGAGCATGCCGCCCCGCCCTCTCCCTCCCTGAGAGCGAGACACCGGGCCAGACATCCTCACCTGCAGTGCCGAGCTGCCCAGGCTGAGGCAAGAGAAGGCCAGAGACCATGCCCATGGGGTCTCCGCAACCGCTGGCCACCTTGTACCTGCTGGGAATGCTGGGTGAGTACCCCTTCCGGGTGTCCTGCGAACATCCGGGCTCGCTCCAGTGCAAGGAAGGAGATCCCAGTTTTACCCAAGGCTGACTCTGGGGTCCACATGTCACCCCTCTGGAGCGTTGTGGAGATTTGGGGCCACTGGGATCCCGGCCTGCCCCCACTGCCCAGCTGCAACTTGGCCCTCTGCCCTGCATGTCCCACCCACCAGGAGCACAACCTTGCCTCTCTCCTGCGCTGTTGAGAGCCCTGCTTTACCCCCTCCAGTGCAAGAGAGACTGCAGGGGGGACCCGCATCCGATGGGGCCCAGACAACCTGATTCCTAGGCTGAGTTGGATTTTAGCAGCGCATACAGGCCTCCCTCTGCAGAGTCCCCCCTGACAGCCCAGCCTTTACTTGGTGGCCTCCAGAGACATGGAAACACCGTCTCTGATGCAGCTCTGATGATGCTCTGGACAGAGAGTGGGCCAAGGGAGAGTGGAGCCGCCTCTGAGGACAATGTCTGAGCAGATGTCAAGGACTCAAAGCGGAAGTCCTAGGCCCTCTCACACCCAGTCCTGGGTCAGTCCCAGAGGGGCCCAGCCAGGCCGGCTGGGATGAGTACACTCTGGGCCTGCTTTCCCTCGAGCCCTGGGTTGTAAGCCCGACGCTGTGTGACCTCAGATAGGTCCCCAAGCCTCTCCAGGCCTTGATCTCCCCATTTATGAAATGTGGGGGTTGGGGTGTGAACTGGATGAGACCTGACCACTTCCTGAGGATTTGGAAGGTCTGGCAGGGTGACAGAGGTGCGTGACTCCGGGCTGGAAACAGGAGGATGCGAGCGGCTTCCAGGCTGGCAGGGAGAGGGTCTGGAGGCCTCGCCTGCCTGAGCAGGGAGCCTCGGCAGCCTCCTAGGGAAGCTGGGCGTGCAGGTGTGAGTGTGGGGAAATGTGTGTGTGTATGAGTCTGTGTGCATGTGTGTGAGAACTGTGTGGGGGGAATGTGTGTGTGTGAGAGTCTATGTTCATGTGTGTGAGAAATGTGCATGGGGGAATGTGTGAGTCTGTATGTATATGTCTGTGTGTGAGTCTGTGTGTGAGTCTGTGTGAGTCTGTGTTCATGTGTGTGAGAAATGTGCGTGGGGGAATGTGTGAGTATGTGTGTGTGAGTCTGTATGTGTGAGTCTGTGTGTGTCTGTGTGTGTGAGTCTGTGTGTGAGTCTGTGTGTGTGAGTCTGTGTTCGTGTGTGTGAGAACTGTGTGTGGGGGAATGTGTGAGTCTGTGTGTGTGTGTGAGTCTGTGTGTGTGAGTCTGTGTTCATGTGTGTAAGAACTGTGTGTGTGTGAGTCTGTGTGTGTGAGTCTGTGTTCATGTGTGTAAGAACTGTGTGTGTGTGAGTCTATGAGTCTGTGCGCATGTGTGTGAGAACTGTGGGGGGGGGAATTTGTGAGTCTGTGTGTATGTGAGTCTGTGTGTGTGAGTCTGTGTTCATGTGTGAGAACTGTGTGGGGGGGAATGTGTGAGTCTGTGTGTGTGAGTCTGTGAGTCTGTGTGCATGTGTGTGAGAACTGTGTGTGTGTGCTTTCATGAGTACAACGCGGCCTCCAAATACAGGATTATCTCCCCAACATGTGACAATGGCACCTGTGCACACATGTTCACATGGCTCTTCTCACATGTAACAACAACAGGTACAAAATGCCTTCTGTCCCAAAGTAAGAGGCCTAGAGACAGACCCCTGGCTGGCTTCGGGCACTCTGCTGAGGAGGGACCAGGCCCTTAACCCCCCGCACCTGCTCCTCACCTCTGGCCTCAGACTCCATTGAGATAGGGAGGCTCCCAGCCAAGTATGGGAGCCCATGTCCTGCTCTAGGGCCCTCCTACCTGAATCCCATCATGGGTGAGGCTCCTGATGGGACCAGGCAAGTTCCCTGGCCCAACACAGGCCAGAGTCAGGAAGGCTTGGAGGTACCCCCTTCACCCCCAGTATGGGGGCCAGCTGGAACCCCAGGAACAGGCAGTTCCCAGCGTCTGAGTGAGCCGGTGGGTACCAAGCATTCCCATTTTTCAGTGCGTCACTGTTTACAAAGCACTTTTAAAGCCATTTTCTACTGCAAGCTTCACAGCAGCCAATGAAGTAGGTGGGCCCGTTGGCCCCATTTTACAGTGGGGAAAAGCGAGGCCCAGGAAGGCCAAGTGCAAACCCAGAGTGCAGCAGCTGGTGCATAGCCGAGCTGCCCCCAGCCCAGCATTCCTGCCTTCACAGAGGCCCCTCCCTGTACCCTTAGCTAAAAGGAAGGCCACCAAAGGGAAGGCCACTCCCCTGTGGGAAAATGGCCCCGGGACACAACCTCCACCAGCAGAGATACAGCCACCAGAGCTGGGGACACCAAGGGCCAGGGCTGGGGCTGGAGTCAAACAGTGCAGGCACCCTTTGAGCCATTCCAAGGAGAGATGCCGCAACGCCAGAGCCCTGGGGACACCGCAGCCTCCTGGCTGGCATCGGGGCTTGGGGACCTTTGGACCCTGAGGCATGAAGATGCCCCCAGCATGTCTGGGTGCTCGCGACAGGCCAGGGCTTCCCACAGCTACTCCCCTCTCAGCCCTACCCCGCCTGGACAGCTGCAGGTAGTGAGGTGGGGAGGCGGCTCTGACAACTGCACGACCCTGACTGGCCCAGGCGATGCGACTCTAAAAGCCAGCATTGGGACATGGGAAAGTCATGAACTCTGTAGTTTGAATTCCAGTCTGCCACTTACCAACTGGGCGATCTTGGACTAGTTCCGTAAGCCTCAGTTTCCTCATCTGTAAACTGGGTACAACAGTACCTCATAGAGGCTTATAAGGATGCAATGCATCAATGCACACAGAGCTTGAGTACAATCCTGGCATATAGTATAGTAAGTACTCAATAAACAATAATAACAGCAACAACTATTATTATTATTATTACCAGAAGTTCAAGACCAGCCTGGCCAACATGGTGAAACCTCATCTCTACTAAAAATATTATTATTATTATTATTATTATTATTATTATTATTACCAGCAAGAAACAATGCGAGGTAGGAGCCAATGGGGATAAGGGTCTTGCCAGAGGCCTGCACGGGCATCAATCTCTCTACCCCTCAATCCTCTTGCATAGGCTATTTATTCACTAATTCATTCATTTATTCATCTACAAATATTATTGAGCATGTCCTGTGCATCCGGCTCTGTGCAAAACACTGGGGATACAGAGACCAAGGCAGGAGTCCCTGCCCTCAAGGATCTGACCAGCTAACAGGAGACCTGTTAGAGAACACAAGTAAACAAGCACCAAAGACCGGGCATGGTGGCTCATGCCTGTAATCCCAGCACTTCAGGAGGCCAAGGTGGGTGGATCACCTGAGGCCAGAAGTTCAAGACCAGCCTGGCCAACATGGTGAAACCTCATCTCTACTAAAAGTATAAAAATTAGCCGGGTGGGGTGGCACGCACCTGTAATCCCAGCTACTCAGGAGGCTGAGGCAGGAGAATCGCTTGAACCTGGGAGGCAGAGGTTGCAGTGAGCCGAGATCGCACCATTGCACTCCAGCCTGGGCGACAGAGCAAGACTCCATCTCAAAAAAAAAAAAAAAAAAAGGCACCTGAAATATTTACACATTTTGACATACTGAGTGCAACGCGGGGATCAGCAAGTGCCTCGGGCACAATACAGTCTGCACTAGGAGGACACCCCCTTGGCTGGGCAGGCAGAGAGGGCCTCTCTAAGGACGCGAGGTCTCATCTGAGAATCTGAGACCTGAATGAGGGATGGAGCCAGCCAGGCAGAGAAGAAAGGGAAGAGGGTCCCAGGCCGAGCGGATGGCAGGGCAAAGGCAAGAGGAAAAGACAGGCCTGAGAGCGTGGGGCTCCCACTGGAGCAGGGCAGCAGGTCCACTGTCCCAGGCTGGGTGAGGCCCTGGGTGGATCATGCTCCTCGAAGACCCAGAGCTCCCCACCTCCAGCAGGGAATGAAGGGACCTGGGGGCCCGGGGGCTGGCACTGGCCTTCCTGGTCACTCTGTCGCCACCAGTTCAGAGGGGTTTTCCCTGCAGTGACCAGGTGGCAAATTCAGCTCAACCTGACAAAACTGATTGAACATCTGCTGTGTGTGTGTCTGTGTGTGTGTGTGTGTGTGAGAGAGAGAAATTGATTGAACATCTATTCTGTGTGTGTGTGTGAAACTGAACAACTACTGTGTCTGTGTGTGTATGTGAAATTGATTGAACATCTACTGTGTGTGTGTGTGTGTGAAACTGATTGAACATCTACTGTGTGTGTCCATGTGCACATGTGCTGTGTGTGCCTGTGAACACAGATGTGCACAGCCCTGTGGAGGGGAGCTTTGGAGCAATGCAGACCTAGTTTGATTTCTGCTTGGCCACTCACAAATGAACATCTCTCAGGGTCTCATCTATAAAAATAGGGGTTCCTTGCTGTGCCCACCTCAAAAGATCACTGCAATCATTACATCGGGTTTATTCAGAGACTACCTATGGACTGAACACCTACTATGTGCCAGACACTGTTCTAAGTGCTGAGGACACAGCAGTGAACAAAACAGTGGAAAATCCCTGCCCTGGTGGATCTGCCATAACAGTCAGGGTGTGATGGGGAGACAGACAAGAGACAAGCTAAGCTAGTGATTATGCAAATACTAGACGGTCAGGAGAGGTGTGGAGACAGACAGAGAGGAGGGCTGGGACCGGAAGCCTTGGTGGGGTGTGTGGTACCTAGGGAGGATTCAGCGGTTCTCATAAGAAGATATTTGAGTCAATGTTTGAAAGAAGGCAGTGAGCCCACCGTGTGGGACCTGAGGAGGAGTGTTGCAGGCAGAGGGGCATCCAGCCGCAGGTCAGCGAGGGGGTCCATGAGACAGCCACGAGGACCACAGAGGCCTCCCTGAGGACTTGGGCTGTTTCTCCCATGCACTGGAGAGCCACACAGGAGCAGAGAGGTGAGCATAACTCTCACCTCTCCAGGTCCTCAAGTGCATCTTGAACCCCAGGCCAGATGCATTTGGAAATTCAGAAGGTTTCAGATTGTAGAAGGAAATACTGTGTACATACTGTGTGCTCTTAACACACACAGTGAGGCCTGGGGCAGCGCCCTGCGTTCAACACATTCCCATTTCTGCAGTGAAACATGAATTTGCACACTTAGAGGGATGTAAAGACAGCAAACACCCTCCCACCAAATGCATTAGAACAAGACTTTTAGATTTTGGATTTTGAATTGCAGATAAGAGATTGTGGGCCTGGATCACTTCCTCTATAACTGCCACTATCACCGCGACCAGCATCATCATCATCAACATGTACCTTTCAAGGCCTGACTTTCATGGTGTCCAGAGAGACCCTAATACTCCTCTCCAGGGGACAGATACGGTAGGAATAGCGTAGGAAATGGGTGGTGGCAGTCTGCACAGACGACAAGGGTCCCAGGCACTGCCACAGACTCCCACAGAAGCATCTGGAATGAACCCCTCCCTCCTTCTGGCCCCAGTTTCCCCCATCTGCACTCCAGAGCAAGCAGGCTCTGGGGCCTCCCTGGGGTAGACTCCCACAGGCCCTGCCAGGCGATGGAGACAGGGTTTCTCTCCTGACTCTACCACCAGCTAGCTGTGTGACCTTGGGCAAGTCACTCAGCCTCTCTGAACCTCGGTTTCCCAATCTGAAAATGGGGGTGAGCATGGTCCCTTCTTCACAGGGCTGTGGGTGGAAAGAAGGAGCCTAGTGCATGAGAGAGCTTTGGGGTAGGTAAAGCTCTAAACAAAACCAAAGGCTTGTCGCTGTGACGGCAGAGACACCGTATATGGTGCGAAACTCATGCAAGAGCAGACCACTAGCGCGAGAGAGAAATAACAATTCCAACAGCAAAGGCCATTCTGGCCACGACCCACTGTCCGCTCACTGGGACAGGCCCTCGGGGAGCCAGATTAGAGACCTGAATCTGCTGTTCCTTCCTGCGGGCTCCATTCCCAGGCCTCTCCTGGTTTCAGCCCAGTGTGATTCTGTATGTATTTTGCACATAAAAGCCGCTTAATCATAAATCAATCATTTCATCTGTGCGCAACCCAAGAAAGGGAATTTTGGTCCTTTACGATCTTCGTTTCCCTAAAGCCCTGAGATGGCTCCAACTCCACAGATGACTGTCGTTTCAGAAACAGAGGGGCTTCTGGCCTTTCAACTCAGCCAACATAGAGGATTCAAGAAAGATCCAGAATCCTCCCCCAAACACAGGCAGAGCTACTGTATTTGATGGACATCAATGGCTGTAGCTATGGGGAGGTCTGTGGACTGTTAGAAGCAATCATGTTTACGGGAAAAAGGGAACGCCTGACTTGCAAACTACACTAAATCAGTCATAGGTTTCTTATTTGTGAAACAAACTGGTGATGGCGCCCTGTCCTCTGAGGCTCCAGGACGACATAGGGTCTTCGGTGAAAAATCCTCATCCTGGGGTCTGCACAGGGTAAGGATGCTGTCATTTTGTTATCATCGGTCACGATCACAGGCCCCTCCCTGTGAGTCCGGGTGCCTGCGGAACCCTAAGCAGGCCACACCCTTGCCTCCATTTCCCAGGGTTCAGGGGCGTCAGAGGCAAATCCCGAAGGGTCCACGCAGGACCTAGGAGTGAGCCAGAGGCGGGGGCCAGGAGGGCAGGTCACAAAGCCAGCCGCCCTGGGCTGAATTCTGGCCATGCCGAGCTCTCACTCCCGTGCACCACGACGGCCTCCTCCTCTGTAAACTGGGACCCATCATGGAAGACAACAATATTCATCTGTAATTCCAAAGCCCAAAAAACATTTGTAAGTTTCTGGCAAATGCATTTGGTGCAAATCCTGACCTGAACGAATGGGAGGCTATTTATAATCTTGACGCATCCCACTTAGTGTGAAATTGCATATGTTTCGCTGCAGACACTGCCATGTGTTTGAAGCCCGGGCTCTCTAGACACATGGCGACTGTAGGGTGCCAGCAAGGCATTGACAAAACAGAAGGCAAGGGCCACTGCCACTGCCTGGGGCCGCCAGAGGCACAGCCAGTGGAACCAGGATGTCCTATTTTTCTTTTTTTTTTTTTTTTTTTTTTTTGAGACAGAGTCTTGCTCTGTCGCCCAGGCTGGGGTGCAATGGCCGGATCTCAGCTCACTGCAAGCTCCGCCTCCCGGGTTTAGACCATTCTCCTGCCTCAGCCTCCCGAGTAGCTGGGACTACAGGCGCCCGCCACCTCGCCCGGCTAGTTTTTTGTATTTTTTAGTAGAGACGGGGTTTCACCGTGTTAGCCAGGATGGTCTCGATCTCCTGACCTCGTGATCCGCCCGTCTCGGCCTCCCAAAGTGCTGGGATTACAGGCTTGAGCCACCGCGCCCGGCCAGGATGTCCTATTTTTCAAAAATGCCTGGATCTTGAAATTTGTTTAAAAAGCAAAACAAAATTAAAAGAAACCTTTTTTAAAAAATTGGCTCGGCCGGGCGCGGTGGCTCAAGCCTGTAATCCCAGCACTTTGGGAGGCCGAGGCGGGCGGATCACAAGGTCAGGAGATCGAGACCACAGTGAAACCCCGTCTCTACTAAAAATACAAAAAATTAGCCGGGCGCGGTGGCGGGCGCCTGTAGTCCCAGCTACTCAGGAGGCTGAGGCAGGAGAATGGCGGGAACCCGGGAGGCAGAGCTTGCAGTGAGCCGAGATCGCGCCACTGCACTCCAGCCTGGGCAACAGCGTGAGACTCTGTCTCAAAAAAAAAAAAAAAAAAAAATTGGCTCAAAATTTTAAACACTGTGCAGCGCAAATAAAACTCATGGGACACCGTCATGAGAGCCAAAGTGAGAATTACCCTGGATACCTTGGGGGCAAGAGGAATGAGAGGGATGGGGAGGCGGATATAAATGTCTTGGAGCTGCTTTCGAATCCTCACCAAGACCTCAGGGCAGGCAGGGCCAAAAATATTGTCTCTGCCAATGCAAAGACAAGAGACAGGGGCTCCTGGGGTGTGATAAACCTTGTAACTTCTTTAGCCCTGAGTTTTGCCTGGGTTTGCCCAGTCCAGGCCCTAAATTGTGAGAGCTCCAAGGGGAGGTGGGCAGGAGAAGAAAGGGGTCTTCAGAGAATTCTCATCCGTAGCCCCAGTTGCTCGGGGTGAGGCGTGGCTGGTGGATAAGGAAACGGCATAGTGCTTCCAGGCCTCGGGAGGCCTCCTGGTCTCGAGTGTCAGGGATTCTGTCCACAGCTTTGGCAACAGCAGGAGCCTCAGGCTTCTTGAGGCTAGAAAGGATGGCGCAGGAGTAAGCTGTAGACTCTCCAGAGGGGTCAGGGAGACCCTGAACACAGACTGCAGGGCTCAGGGGAAGGAGGGTGCTGGTCTGACCCCTGTGAGAAACAACTAAAAAATGAAAATAGGTTGTGGACCCTCAAAACCTCAATGTTCATTCTGCTCCCTAGATTATAAGTGAAAAACAAACAAGCAAACAAACAAACAAAAAAACCCTGAACACATTCATGGACAGGCAGAAAGAATATACACTACACACTCAGGTAGCTTCCAAGTCAGCTGCCCATCTCACTGCCCTTCTCCAACAGCCGCTGAAATCCATCAGGAGCTAAAGATTAGAGATCGTAGGTGTTTGAACCAGGGGGAAGGTGAGGGATTGTGGAATCTAACTTCCTTACTTTACAGATTAAGAAACTGAGCCCAGAGAGGTTGAGTGGCTTGCCAAGGTCACACAGCACATTCATAGCTAAGTCTTCCCACTGCATGTTTTACTGACTGAACGGTATCACAGATTCATTCCTGTTGATCAGGATTGCACACCAGGGCCGTGCAGGAATCAATGAAACCTGGGGCAGGCCATCATGGGCTTCCTGCTGGAGTGAAGGGAGACAGTTTGGGTCTCACTGGCAAAAGCTCAGACTCGGTGCCAGACGGCTAGGGTGGAGTTTGGGCCCCAGCACTCATTAGCTGCTTGGACAAGTCATTTAACCCTTCTCAGTTTCCTGCTCTGTAAAATCGGGACCAAAATAATCGTACCTACTTCATAGCATTGTGGTGAGGACTGGGAGAGTTAACATGTAAAAGACCCAAAAGAGTGAAAACTGTTAAAATGTTGGTGATGGTGACAGTGATGGTGATGATGTTGACGGTGATGGTGATGATGGTGACGGTGATGGTGATGGTGATGGTGACAGTGATGGTGACGGTGATGGTGATGATGGTGACAGTGATGATGATGGTAACAGTAATTGTGGTCATGATGGTGACAGTGATGGTGATGATGATGGTGATGATGATGGTGACAGTGATGGTGATGATGGCGACAGTGATGATAGTGATGGTGACAGTGATGGTGATGATGATGTTGACGGTGATGGTGATGGTGACGGTGATGGTGATGGTAACGGTAATGGTGGTGATGATGGTGACGGTGATGGTGATGGTGACGGTGATGGTGATAATGATGGTGACAGTGATGGTGATGATGGTGACAGTGATGGTGATGATGATGGTAACTGTGATGGTGATGGTAACAGTGATGGTGATGGTGACGGTGATGGTGACAATGATGATGACGGTGACGGGGATGATGATGGTGACAGTGATAGAGATGGAAGGAGAAGAGAGGAAGTGCTGCTCATCTGGGGACCAGACAGGCACCCCGGAGGAAGGTTCCAGGGCGACACTATAGAACGCATAAATATCTTTTTTATTAAAGCATTTGTTAGAGCATTTTTTTAAAGAATTTCAATTGGTTTTCCAGCTTGTTCAGTCTTCCCCAAGAACGTTCTCTGAGAAAGGCCTAGGCTATTCTGTGTGGAATTTGCCATGATTGTCAGGCCCGGTCCCTGTCCCCAGGCCTTCAGGGTCTGACTGCACGAGCGCTTCCAGGTCAGATGCAGGTGGTGTCCATCTCTGCATCTCCAAACCTGGCACTCTGGAGGAGCGATTGGGTGGCTGGGAGCAGAGAGCATGGGTTTTGGAGTCAGACACATGGTTCGACTCCACCTGCCTGCCGTATCACCCGGGACAGGGCATTTGCCCTCTCCTGACATTTATACCAGGAGCGTACTCAACTCTCGTGATGGGGCTGTGTGGAAGGCTAACAATAATATCTATGATGAACATCCCGAGGGCTAAGTATGCAGCAGGTGCTCAATAGTTGGCAGCTGCTGTTAATAATGAACATTGAGTATGATGACTCAGGAAATAGAGATGCTCCTTGACCTACAGTGGGGTTACCTCTCAATAAACCCATTGTAAGCTGAAAACATCCTAAGTCAAAAATCATCTAATACCCCAATAAACCCATTGCAAACTTGAAAAGTCGTAAGTTGAACCACCCTAAGTCTGGACCGTCTGCGCAAAGTTTCCAAGTTAGAAGAAAGAAGTGGTGAACCCCATGGTCTGGCTCTCTGTGCTCCTGGACAGGGAATCTTCCCACTGGGAAAGGTCCCCGAGGGTCTGCCGCCCTGGGCACAGTGTCCCCCAGCCCGGCCTATTCTGCAGACCAGTAGCACCAGCTCTGAGCACCGAACACAGGCCAGGAAGGCACTGGGCTAAGCCCTTTACACCGATTAACTCATCTCGTCTTCACAACAGCTCGAGAAGGCTAGTCCCATGCTCATCCTCATGCTATGAGTGAGGAAGTCAAGGCTCGGAGGCATAGAGACAGGACAGACGTGCTCCCCAGACTCTACAGGCAGGAAGTGGCAGAGCTGATACTCAGAACTGGAGCAGTAGAAAGTTACTGGTGACTGAAAACCCATCCTGAACTGTGTAGCACTGAAGGGCAGATCTGCGGACTCCCACTCCCCCAGGCGGCACTTCAAGCTGCCTTAGCCCTCGAGACTTAGCCAGAGGGATGACTCTTTCAAGGCGGACTGCCCTGCTTCTAATGGGCAGCTGGGATGAGAGGGAGGTGGGAATGAGAGGTCAGGAGCGAGAGGTGCGGGCAGAGCAAAAGGGCCTCCCTCCCGATCTTTCTTGCTGGCTGGACATCTCCCCAGTGGCCTCCTGCGGCTGCCCTGCCCACTGCAATAAATCAGATGATTGATTGGGTGTGGTGGCTCATGCCTGTAATCCCAGCACTTTGGGAGGCTGAGGCAGGTGGATCACCTGAGGTCAGGAGTTCAAGGCCAGCCTGGCCAACATAGTGAAACCTCGTCTCTACTAAAAGTACAAAAATTAGCTGGGCATGGTGGTGCAAGTCTGTAGTCCCAGCTACTTGGGAGGTTGAGGCAGGAGAATTGCTTGAACCAGGAAAGTAGAGGTTATAGTGAGTCAAATTCATGGCACTGCATTCCAACCTGGGCAAGAGAGCAAGACTCTGTCTCAAAAAATAAAAATAAAAAATTGATCAGATGCTTGACAACTGGGCCATCCCTTTCCACCCAGGCCAGACCTCTGCACACTTCCCTGTTGATGAGAATAACCTTCCCCTTCCAAGGCCCGTGACTCCTAGAGCAACAGCTGTGAAAGGATCTTGCAGATTCAAGGGAAACTTACCACAGGGCCATGATGACTTCATCATGAAAAGTCTTGATTCGGGGGCAAGGATGAACTGTGGGGCACATCACCCCTTAAAATTCAACCACCAGCTTGAGAACACTCAAGCAAGAACAGCTTTTTCAAAGCACACCTATTTTTTAAGAGATGGGGTCTTGCTATGTTGTCCAGGCTGGACTCGAACTCCTCGGCTCAAGTGAGCCTCCTGCCTCAACCTGCTGAGTAGGTAGGACTACAGCCTTGAGCCCCTGGCCCAGCTCAACACACCTATTTTTTAACACCCAGCAACAATTTCTCACAAACAATTTGAACACAGCCTTTCACTATTAATATATAATAGTGAAAGTTATATTATATTAATATAAAATAGTCAACAGTCTCCTTGACCCAGTGCCATAAATCCAAGAGTAAACCCAAGTCAGACAGATGGAAATCAAAATACTCTACCTGCACCCTAACTGATCATGCTAGGTGGTGAATACAGAGGTTAAGCTTTGAAGTCACGTGAGCTTGCTACTCCACCTTGTCCCCACCCAAATTAAACCTCTTCCCCAGCCACAGATGAGCTGGCCAGCTGCTGCTCTGCTGAGAGCCCTGCAGTGGGCCACTTTGCCCCCGCTCCACAGTGAGACAGGGCTACAAGGAGGCAGAGCTTCCATGTGGTCCACACGGAGGAAGGCTGGTTCCCTACAGACCCCTGTTCCCTGACCTGTCACCTCGGCTCCCTTGCCAACTAGCTGGCTACACTACTGTGGGCAGGTCCCGCCATCTCTTTGAGCTTCGTCTTCTCCAGAAATGGGCAGCTGTTAAAGATAAGTGGCTGTCAGTCTTACTCTGCCTTGGGAATGCTGGAAAGTAGCAAATGTTCTCTTGGGTTCCCTTTCTTGCTCATTTCTTGCTCATTTCTTGCTCATTTCTTTCTTTCCTTTTTTTTTTTTTTCTTTTAAAGACAGAATCTCACTCTCTTACCCAGGCTGGAGTGCAGTGGTGCAATCTCAGCTCACTGCAGCCTCCACCTTCCAGGTTCAAGCAATTCTCCTGCCTCAGCCTCCCGAGGAGTTGGGATTACAGGCATGCACCATCACGCCGAGCTAATTTTTATCATTTTTAGTAGAGACAGGGTTTCACCATATTGACTGGGCCAGTCTCAAACTCCTGACCTCAAGTGATCCGCCCACCTCGGCCTCCCAAAGTGCTTGGATTACAGCCATGAGCCACGGCGCCTGGCCCTTTTCTGGCTCATTTCTCCATTCTCTAGAACTAAGGAGCTCAAATGTTTTCGAGAGGAAGCAACACACAGGACATTTTTACATTGCAACCCTCAACACACAAAAAGTGGTCCTCACCCTCACAATGTATAGTGCATTCTGACATTCTTTTTTATTTTATCTTAATGGTTTTCAGACAGTGTCTTACTCTGTCACCCAGGCTAGAGTGCTGTGGCATAATCATAGCCCACTGCAGGGTCCAACTCCTGGGCTCAAGCAGTCCTCCCACCTTGGCCCCGCTAAGTGCTGGGATTACAGTCATAAGCCACCGTGCATGGCCTCTCTATTCTATTCCATTTCATTTTTTTAAAAAATTTGATGGCCCGAGTGCCATGGCTCACACCTGTAATCCCAGCACTTCAGGAAGCTGAGGCATGAGGATCACTTGAGCCCAGGAGTTCAAAACCAGCCTGGACAACATAGTGAGACCCTGTCTCTAAAAAAAAAAAAAAAAAAAATTGTAAAAAAATTAGCCAGGCACGGTGGCTCATGCCTGTAATCCTAGCTACTCAAGAGGCTGAGGTGGGAGGAGCCTTTTGAGCCAGGGAGGTTGAGGCTGCAGTGAGCTGTGATCGTGCCACTGCACACTAGCCTGGGTGAGGAGAGTGAGATTCTGCCTCAAAAAGTAATAATAATAATTGATGGTTACATTATTACAAAGGTTAGCATGAGGGAATTTGAGGTAGGGAGTAATGGAACTGGCATATACCTTGATTGTGATGGTGGTCACACACATCTATATATGTGACATTCACGGAATCATGCAGTAAAGAAAAATCAACTTCATGTATGTTCATTTTAAAAGCAATGACTTTTTAAGAAGAAAAAAAATCGATGGTTGCAACCCACTAAATAGAATTCATATCACTCAGGGGTTCCAACCTGGAGTACAAAAATTCCTGTCCCTAAAACCCATGAGTTTGGATGAGTGTGGATAGGGGGAGGCAGAAAGGGCCATTGCTCAGGCTGTGGGCGGGTGAGCTGGGGAGAAGGGAGAGGGTGGTTGGCTTCACTTCCTGACCCTCCTCTCTCCTTTCTGCAGTTGCTTCCTGCCTCGGACGGCTCAGCTGGGATGACCCAGGTAAGGAAGAGCCACATGGAGAAAGGCCTGGGGCAGGGGGAGAGTGGGGCTGTGGTTTTGTCAGACCATAGGGGACCTCTCGATGAAGCCATCGCTTCTGCCAGAGTGAACCCCACCCTACAGAGAGGGTGAACCCCAGCATATACACAGGCACATAGATGCAGACACTGCACATTTAAGATGCTCACATGCAGATGGGTGCCCTCGATAGCCGTAAATCACCCACAAATGCCAGATGTCATGATAATTATTACTATGACCCACTCACCATGCACAGGAAACATTCCAGCTCATAAATGCACCTTGCAAAGTCCTATTTCCTACCCAATCCTGACAGACACTCCATGGTCAAAGATGTTTAGAGGGGAGTCTGCGGAGAGAGGCTGCAGACTGATTGTGAGGTGTGTGGAATGTCCAGCCTTAGAGGTTGGACTTTAGTCGGAGAGACTGTTTCCCAAATAGGGTTCCATGGAGCATGCTGGAGAAAGAGCAGGCAACACCACATCTCCCACTGGAGACTGACGGTGTCCACCAGCCTAGTAAAGGCTCTGAGAAATCCTGCAGCGAAGAAATTATTACACTTTTTAACTCAGCAGTTTGCACCCTCATTTCACCACAGACCTCTCCTTCACATTGACTGGGATAACATGGGGCTGACTGTATCTGGGGTGAATTGTAGCTGAAGGGTCTTGAGATGCCACTGTGCAGCCAGAGGGAGTGACAGGGGCCTTAGCAGGCCCTAAGCACGACCTGGACCCTGCACTGACATCCTGGCTCCAAGCTTTGGCACACTGCTTGACCTCCTTGAGCCCCAGTTTCCCCAGCTGTGAAAAGGGCAGAAAATCTCTTGCCTGGTGAAGCTGCAACGAGCCAGCTCGCTGGGCAGACAGCCTGCAAAGCGCCCCACCAATGTTAGGTGTTGAGACGCGCTCGCTCTGCCTCTAACTAGCCAAGCGTCTTTGGCAAGCCCTGGCCCTCAGCTTTGGCCCCAGACTGTCCTGGTCAGAAGAAAAGGGCAGCCTGACCCGTGGTTCCCGACCAGGGAAAACCTCCCCTCAGAATCACTTGGAAGAGCCTTTCACATTTCTAAAAATTTCTTGAATCGGTGACACACTCATCCAGCTCAAAAATTCTAAAAAATATATAAAGATCTATAGTGAATAGTCTCACTTCCATCTCTATTCCCGTCTATCCCAGTCACCCCCACGTCGGCCCCAACACCCCAGGTAATGACCACGTTTATTTGTTTCTTGTATATTCTTCAAGAAGCTCTTTATGCACAAACACACACACACCTCACACACACCCCACACACACCACACATACCACACACACACTCCGCACACACACCACACATACACCCTACACACACCCCACACACACACACACCACACACACCACACACACCACACACCCCACATACACACAACCACACACACACCACACACACACCACACACACACCACACATACACCACACACACCCCACACACACCACACACACCCCCCACACACATGCCACACACCCCCCACACACACACCACACATACACCCTACACACACCCCACACACACCACACACCACACACACCACACACCCCCCACACACATGCCACACACACCCCACACACACATCACACACACACCACACCCCCCACACACATGCCACACACACCCCACACACACCACACACCACACACACACATGCCACACACACACCACACACACACCACACACACCACACACACCCCACACACATACCACACACACCACACACACACCACACACACCCCACACATACCACACACACACAACCACACCACACACACCACACACACCCCACACACACACCACACATACAACTACACACACACCCCACACACACCACACATACACACAACCAAACCACACACACCACATACACACCACACACACGCCACACACACGCCACACACACACCACACACACCCCACACCTCACACACACACCCCACACACACCACGCATACATACAACCACACACACATACCCCACACACACGCCACACACACCACACATACACACAACCACACCACACCACACATGCCCCACATACATACAACCACACCACACACACACCACACACACCCCACACACACCACACACACCACACATACACACAACCACACCGCACCACACACACACCCCACACACACCCCACATACACACAACCACACACACATGCCACACACACACACCCCACACACACTCCACACACACCCCACATACACACAACACCACACCACACATACACCCCACATACATACAACTACACCACACACACTCCACACACACCACACATACACACAACCACACCACACCACACACACACCACACACCCCACACACACACCACACACCCCACACACACAACCACACATACAACCACACACACACACTACACACACCACACATGCACACAACCATACCACACACATTATACATACCATGCACACCCCACATACAACCATACACACACACTACACACCCCACATACACACAACCACACACACACCACACACACACCACACACACCACACATACACACAACCACACAAACACCACACACACACCACACAAACACCACACACGCACCCAACATACACACAACCATACCACACACACCACACACACCCCACATAAATATAACCACACTACACACCACACACACACACAATCACATACACTATACCACACCACACGCACACACCACACACACCGCACACCACATACACCACACACCCCACACACATACCACACACACACACCCCACACCACACACACCCCACACACCCCACACACACACTACACACACCACACACACCACACACACACAACATGCACTACACACAACACACACCCCCCACACACCCCACACACATCACACATACCCCACACCACACACACCACACACCACACACACCACACACACCACACCACACACACCACACACACATACCTACCACACACACTCCACACACACCACACCACACACACACACCGCACACACACCACACCACACACACCACACACACATACCTACCACACACACTCCACACACACCACACCACACAGACACACACACTGCACACACATGTATATTTTTCCCCTCATGGAGTTCGATTAAAATCACACAAGCCACATGTCTGCCCATGACCCAGCAATTCCACTCCTAGGTATTTACCCAAGAGAAATGGAAACGCCCACACAAAGACCCGTACGTGAATGTTCACAGCAACTTTGTTTGTAGTAGGCAAAACCCGGAAACAAATCAAATGGTGAATGGAAAACAAATGTGGCATGTGCATGTAGTGAACTGTTATTCGGCAACAAAAAGGAATGAACTACTCATGCGCCCAACGACATAGCTAAATCTCAAATACGTGCTAAGCAAAAATAGCCAAACCAAACAAAATGAAACATCTGCTTTATGAGTCCATGTCTATGACATTGTAGCGCAGGCAAAACTCATCTTTTGTGACAGAAAGCAGATCAGTGTTTGCCTGAGGCTAGATTCAGGGGAATTAACTATAAAGGGGCCTTAGGGAACTTTCTAGATGATGGAAATGTTCCATATCTAGATTATGGTGGTGGTTATATGCATGTATACATTTGTCAAATTCCATTGAACAGTACCCTTAAAATAAGTGCATTTCACTGTATAAATTTACCTCAATAAAATTAATTTTTTTTTAGATGGAATCTTGCTCTGTCACCCAGGTTGGAGTGCAGTGGCACGATCTTGGCTCACTGCAACCTCTGCCTCCCTGGTTCAAGCGATTCTCCTGCCTCAGCCTCCCGAGTAGCTGGGATTACAGGCGCCTGCCACAACACCCAGCTAATTTTTGGTATTTTTTCTTTTTTTAGTAGAGACACTGTTTCACCATGTTGGCCAGGCTGGTCTCGAACTCCTGACCTCAGGTGGTCTGCCTGCCTCAGCCTCCCAAAGTGCTGGGATTACAGGCATGAGCCACCACACCTGGCCTAAAATTAATTTCTAAAGATTGTTTAAAAAGCAGACACCAGCCCCAATCTCAGACCCCTTGAGACAGAATTTCTAGGACAGGGGCCATCCTGCTGGACAGGGGGTGCCAAGAACACCTTGCCCATTTATCTGAGCTCCCTTCTGGCTCTGAAATCTGGAGCCCCACCCTCCTGGGTCAGGGCCCTCTGGGAAGCCCCTGCAGTGCCCCAGAAGGGATGAAGCTCACAGGGGGTGAGGCAGGCAGCCCACGGGTCAGGAGGGAGCTTGACTGGGCGTGGGGCCTGGTAGGGAGAGGGTAGTGAGGGGTTCCAGTGGGGAACCCCTCCCAGCCTGACCCCCACCACACTTTTCTGACCCCCAGATTTCCAGACAAGGCTCACCCGTTCCAACTCGAGGTGCCAGGGCCAGCTGGAGGTCTACATCAAGTACGGATGGCACATGGTTTGCAGCCAGAGCTGGGGCCGGAGCTCCAACCAGTGGGAGGACCCCAATCAAGCGTCAAAAGTCTGCCAGCGACTGAACTGTGGGGTGCCCTTAAGCCTTGGTCCCTTCCTTATCACCGACAGACATCAGAGCCAAATCACCTGCTACGGACGCCTGGGCTCCTTCTCCAACTGCAGCCACAGCGGAAGAGATGTGTGTCGCCCTCTGGGCCTGACCTGCTTAGGTGGGTAACTAGCCAGCCACATGGGCACCCTGGGCCTGGGCGCCAGCCCCAAGGAGACCGCCCAAGGCCTGTGATCTAGGGTCTGAGCAGGCTGGTGGAAGGGGTCGGGGGACCCCAGTTTATAACCACTCCCCAAGACACATACCCAGGAGGGAGACTGGAAGGGGCCAGCACCCATCTGTAGGATGGCAATGGAGGACCTAGTTCTGCCAATCACTGACTTCATCGGCGCCTCTGAACCTCTATTCTTCCATCTGTGAAGTGGGGTGGTACTTCCCGCCTCTCAGGAGGCTTACAGACAACGTGTGGGTCAAGCGGACCTGGTGTACCAAGCGGCGTTCATGCCAGGAACTCCTAGTCCTCTCAAGGTTGCCAGCTGCCCCCGGCCCTCCCCACACCACCCATTCCTCCCTCACCAGACTGTCTCATTGCAGAGCCCCAGACGACAACACCTCCACCCACAAGGCCCCCGCCCACCACAACTCCAGAGCCCACAGGTAAGAGGATTCTGAACCCCCCGCAGGGAGTCAGAGCTAGCAAATAAAAACCCAGGACGCCCAGTTACATTTGAATTTCCGATAAAGTGGAAATGTTTAGTATTGGTTGTTCTACATAATATTTGGGACCCCACCACCTCCCAAGGCCAAGTGTTGGTCAGCAGCTGTCCACAAGTTGGGGCCAAACAGCAAGGAGTGCCCAGGAGCCCTCAGCGCTCAGCTGTCTCCCCCTCCTGCTCTCTCTTCTCCCAGCTCCTCCCAGGCTGCAGCTGGTGGCACAGGCTGCAGGCCGGCACTGTGCCGGCGTGGTGGAGTTCTACAGCGGCAGCCTGGGGGGTACCATCAGCTATGAGGCCCAGGACAAGGCCCAGGACAAGACCCAGGTCCTGGAGAACTTTCTCTGCAGCAGCCTCCAGTGTGGCTCCTTCTTGAAGCATCTGCCAGAGACCGAGGCAGCCACAGCCCAAGACCCAGGGGAGCTGCAGGAACACCAGCCCTTGCCAATCCAATGGACGATCCGGAACTCGAGCTGTACCTCCCTGGAGCATTGCTTCCGGAAAATCAAGCCCCGCAACAGTGGCCAAGTTCTTGCCCTCCTCTGCTCAGGTAAGTGAGACCTGGCCAAGCCCCATGACACCTTTTGCTGCATCCCAGAAGGTCAGGGAACATATGTGCAGCACGGGGCACTATGGAGAATACAAGGGAAGTGGAGGCCTGGTCTTGGCCTCTAAGAGGCAAGAAGGGTTGGGGTGGGGAGGATGCATCCACACTCAACGCCTTGGTAATCTCTGCAAAGCTACACACCCCAAGCCCAAAGGAACCACTGGCTCAGCTGCCACATGGGGAAGGGGAGTCGGCAGGACTTCCAGGAGGAGGCAAGGTCTTTTCGTGGGTTCAGGGGAGAAAAAAATGTCTAGGTAGGAATTGTGGCGTGTGCCAAAGATGGGGCACTTGGAGGGGTGGGCCTTGCAGAAGGGGCGTTTGTAAATCCCAAGGGTTGACGTTGCAGCAATGGTGAGAGGTGGGAGGGCCCTGAGGCCCGGAGGTAAGAGCACAGCAGGCAAAGAGAGAAACAGACAGCCCCCAGGAGGGCTCTGCAGAGGGTCCTGCGCCGTGCGCTGACAAAATAAAGAGAATGATGCCGCTGTGTGGTTGAGGGGAGGAGGCAGGTGAGACTGAGTCTGTGAGACCCCAGTGGGCCAAACCAGGATCAATGAAGAAAACTAAAGGGAAGAAACCGCAGCTGAAATGAAGGGAGAATCCTCGCAGCACGCCTCCCTCCGGAAGTAGCGGGTTCCTATGGTCAGAAGTGTTCTCAGTAAAGTCTGGATTGTACTTACCGAGAGCTTACTTCGTGCAGGGACCGTTCCTGGGCCTTCTAAATTTTCCACATGGCCTTAGGAGGCGGGTGTTATTATTATCACCCCTCTTTACAGTGAGGAGGCTGAGGTTTAGAGAGGCTAAACCTCTTGCCCAGTACTATGGAGCACTTGCTGGGATTTCTGTTCAAGCAGGGTCACTCTAGAGCCTGTTGTCTCAGCCTTGGTGACTCCATGTGGTCCTGGACCAGCAGCAGCCGGTTAGAGATGCAGGTGCTCAGGCCCCAGCCCAGACCTTCTGAATCAGAATCCACTTTTCAGCAAGGTCCTCAGTGATTTACGTGCACAAATCTAGGAATCACTGCTCGGGGCCACCTGGCTGTCCTGCCAGCACGCTGAGTACCTGGTGTAAATTAGTAAAATGCTGCCCCTCCCCCAGCACAAGCAGCTCCCAGGGGTCTCTTGGCCTGATGAGGGAAGCAGGGGCTGGCTCACACTCCCACCCGCCCCTCAGCTACTATCCTTCCTGCAGGTTACAACCTGTAAAACCATACCCAGGGTTCTTACCTTTGAAGCTTCTTCTAAATAGATTTACTAGGGCTTTGAAGGTGGATGTTGCTATGGAAACTGGCCAAAGCTGGTGAGATCCCAACTCTCTCTAAGCTGAGCGTGTGTGGGCCTCAGCTACGGACTCCCAGGCCCCACCTCGGCAGGCAGAAATAAATGCGTGCCTCTGTTGAGCCAGGCCCCCCTTGCTGAAAGCCTGGCCCTCAGCGTTCAGTGCCTGGGCAGCAGGATCTGTCCCAACTGTGAACTGCCAGGACTCAGGGCAGTAGGTCTTTCCAACCCCTGGGCCTCAGTTTACCTCTTCTGAAAAGTCCTTCTTCTTCCCAGAGTGCAGCGGGAGAATGACAGGATGTTTCCAAGTGGGAAGCGGACCCAGGTGGAGCCTATTTCCCACGCTCTTCTCTTACCTCCACCTGGCATGGGGCCGACTCCCTGCTGGTGGCTGCCAACAGGTTCCTTGCAGAAAGCGCCTACGCTGCTGTGTCTCAGGATGGTGCTGGCAGCTGCCCAGAGGCACCAGAGACAGCGCTGGGTCAGGGGAAGAGCCACAGAGGGTACCAGAAGAAGGGAAGGGCAGAAAGGAAGGCTGCCTCTTCTGGTGGTCCCACACAGTGCCTTCCCCTAGCCAGGGCCCCGATTTGCCAGTGGCATGGGGCCCCAGGAAGCAGCACAAAGGCTCAGGGCCACATTTGCACCCTCCTTTCCCATTGCTTCCCCTCTCAGGTTTCCAGCCCAAGGTGCAGAGCCGTCTGGTAGGGGGCAGCAGCATCTGTGAAGGCACCGTGGAGGTGCGCCAGGGGGCTCAGTGGGCAGCCCTGTGCGACAGCTCTTCAGCCAAGAGCTCTCTGCGATGGGAGGAGGTATGCCGGGAGCAGCAGTGTGGCAGCTTCAACTCCTATCAAGCGCTGGACGCTGGTGACCCAACATCCCGGGGGCTCTCCTGTCCCCATCAGAAGCTGTCACAGTGCCACGAACTTACAGAGAGAAAGTCCTACTGCAAGAAGGTGTTTGTCACATGTGAGTTGGCCACAGCCCACAGTGGGTGGAAGCAGTTACAACTTTACCTCTAGGACCCGGTCAGGGTGCATGTCTCTAAAGGGCAGCCCTGGGGAGCTAGACAGAGAGTCCCAGAGACCCAGAAAGGATGGAGAGAGGGAAATTGGAGGGCCAGGGAGTAACAGTACTCAGACAGCAATGGGCATGAACAATAACAGGAGACAGGGCAAGCAACAGGCAGAGATCACTGTCAGGCAGCTGATGAGTCACAGAACTTCTCTTTCTACCTTCTACTTTTGCAAGG
The DNA here is from genome assembly GCF_037993035.2 of Macaca fascicularis. Lineage (NCBI taxonomy): Eukaryota > Metazoa > Chordata > Mammalia > Primates > Cercopithecidae > Macaca > Macaca fascicularis. Next base: position 13,152,619 of record NC_088388.1, on the reverse strand, counting down.
TGGAAGCCAGAAAATCAAATGGTAGATAGCACATATTTGCTACATGAATGGTAACTAAATGGCAAGTAAAAGAGAGAAATGGATGGATGGATGGATGGATGGATGGATGGATGGATGGATGGATGGATGGATGGATTGGTGGGTGGGTGGGTGGATGGATGGATCAGTGGGTGGGTGGATGGATGGTTGGATGGATGGATGGATGGATGGATGGATGGATGGATGGATGGATGAACAGAAGGATGAATGGACATATGGATGGATGGATGGATGGATGGATGGATGGATGGATGGATGGACAGAAGGATGAATGGACAGATGGATGGATGGATCAAGAATAGAGGCCCGGCCGGGCGCAGTGGCTCACGCCCGTAATCCCAGCACTTTGGGAGGCTGAGGTGGGTGGATCACGAGGTCAGGAGATCAAGACCATCCTGGCTAACACGGTGAAACCCCATCTCTACTAAAAATACAAAAAATTAGCCGGGCGTGGTGGCGGGTGCCTGTAGTCCCAGCTACTCAGGAGGCTGAGGCAGGAGAATGGCGTAAACCCGGGAGGCGGAGCTTGCAGTGAGCCGAGATTGTGCCACTGTGCTCCAGCCTGGGCAACAGAGCGAGGCTCCGTCTCAAAAAAAAAAAGAATAGAGGCCCAGCTGGCTATTGGTATAAGATCATATGTTGCTTTATGATGGTATATGATGGCAAGGTGATCACTAACAACTGGCAAACGGTAGAAAATTAAATAACTTATAACAAGTGCGGCAAATGATAGCTAGATGATCAACTGTTAGATGATAAATGGTGGGTGGGTGAGTGGGTAGCAGGGAGTTCTAGAGATGGATGGAGGGACAGTCAAATAGATCATTGCCTTCCGTGCATGCTGATGATTTCTCGGATGAGCAAGGGTGACTGGTGGAAGCCAGGCAGCCAGCAGCTTCCCTCCCACAGTTTTTCTCCCCCAGGGCTGGGACTGACCTAACTCTTCCTGCTTCCCCAGGCCAGGATCCAAATCCAGCAGGCCCAGCCGCAGGCACCGTGGCAAGCATCATCCTGGCCCTGGTGCTCCTGGGGGTGCTGCTGGTCATGTGCGGCCCCCTTGCCTACAAGAAGCTGGTGAAGAAATGTAGGTGTCGTGGCCCTGAGTGGCTCCATTTCCATGTGCAGAGACTGGAGGGGCTGCCCTGGAGTCTCCCAGAGGAGGAGTTGTGCCTCCAGAGAGCTGGGCATGCAGGGCACCTCTGCTTCGCCCCCCAGCCTTCCCTTCTCCTGCCCATTAGCCATTTTCTGCCCCAAGTAACAGAAACAGAAAGTAAACAAAATTGCAATTGCCCATGTGTCCATCTCTGGCACCCAGCTGAGACCCACTCCAGGCCAGGGGTGCGGCCATTCCCGAGGCTGTGGCAGGCCCAGAGGGTGTTCAGCACGGCCTCTGATGGCAGGAGACACACATCCCAGGCCTAGCCCCACCACTTACCACTGCCCGGGATGCTGATTGGGACACTTCCTCTCTCCGACCCTCAGTTTCTTCATCTACCAAATGGGCGATCGCACACCTTGTGAACGCGGCGGGTTGTTCTCCTTGCCTTGCAGAACTTAAGAGGAAATTATTCAGACAAAGAAATGAGAGGGGAGAGATTGGGAACGGAAGGCCCAGCAGGGGAGTATTGGGTCCTAGTGCCTGCCCAGGTCTAGTTCTAAACGCCTGTGGTCTTTTCTCCTGGGGAGCCAGCCACCTCTACAGCATCCTTGGCCTCTCTTTTGGCATATGATGGCTCCAATTCCCTTCCCAAGCAAGTTAGGAAACCGAGGTTGACGAGAGACTCCGGGGGGCAGAGCCCAGCAGCCCTGCCCTCAGCTGCACCTGCTGCCACCATCTCCCTCCCAGGCCCTGCCCTGTCCCCACCCCTGCCTGCCCCCACCCCTACCTTCCCCCACCACTCTGATGCGCCTTTCATGTCTCTTGCCCAGTCCGCCAGAAGAAGCAGCGCCAGTGGATTGGCCCAACGGGAATGAACCAGAACAGTAAGTGTCCCCGCAGGCAGGAGCCTCCCTCAGGTGCTGGACAGAGACCATGGAGGCAGAGTTGAGGCTCTCTGCTGACCACAGATGGAGCCTGTGGCTGCTTGAAGCCTCTGATCTCCACGGTGCTTGTCTGACACGTGACTGTGGCCAACAGACGTCCCCACACCAGGGAGGGTGGAGGCTTCTTGATGGGCAGATGGCTGAGCGGTTTCTACCACTGAAGCCTCAGAGTGGAGAAACATCTCATGGTATCCTTTCTGTGCCTCGCCTCATCTCTAGGGTCCCCAACAGCGTTCGCCTCCTCCAGCAGTATTCCCCAACGCAGTGGCCAGTGGATGTTAACAGGCGGCACTCACAAAAGAGGCCTCCCTGATCAACAGATCTGGAAAACCATGAGTTAGGCACAGCTAAGCATGGCTATGTCAGGACTTATCAGAACCTTAATGGGCATCTTTGTATTGCCCATCTCCAAAGCAAGGATCCATTAAGAAGGGCTGTCCAAGCTATTTTTATCATGGAACAACTTACAGGGCCAGTATGAGGACATTTTGGTGCAGCCAGCCCAACACCATCCCTGGTCTTCATCCTCCCTCCTTCCAGCCACAGCCAGAGACACCCTAATGGATGGAGACATGGCGCTCTTCCTGCCTCCCATTCCACCTTCTTCCTCCTTCCTAAGTCCAGGGCCAAATCCTTCAAGAAGGCTCTGTGTTGCCCAGCCTTGCTTAATAACACACAGACCCTCGGTTCCTGGAGGGCAGGGAGCATATCTGTCCTGTCATCTGTGCTCCAGTCTCCTGCTTGGCAAATGCTTGATGACTGACTCATGGAACGCCCCACCCCGCCAGTCAGATTGCTGGGTTCCCAAACCTGCTCTCAAAGTCTGCTGCTGATCCTGCTAGCACGAACCTCCCGGGAAGAGAGGAGAGGGGGATGCATTGAAGGGGCTGTGAGTGCCTTTGCCCTCTCCCTGCTGACATCATGGGAATAGGAGATTAACGTTCTGGGCACCTGCTGGGGAAGGAGGCAGAGGACACAGCCACAAGTCTAATGACACTGTCTCCTACCATCTGCCCAGTGTCCTTCCATCGCAACCACACAGCGACCGTCCGGTCCCATGTTGAGAACCCCACAGCCTCCCATGTGGATAACGAATACAGCCAACCTCCCAGGAACTCCCGCCTGTCAGCTTATCCAGGTAAGCTCCAGTGGGTGCTCCCAGGCACGCAGGCAGGGCTGGAGCAGGCCGCCAAGGCAGGTCACGTGATGCCCTTGAAGGTGGGGTGATGGCCCAAAGAGAGAAGGGAGACCCCAGGACGCAGGGGGATCAAACGTCGCAGGATGCAGCAGGGCTGCGGAAGGGATGTAGTCTTTACAGGCCCCAGCTGTCCTGTTTGAGACCATGAACTACTCATTTGGAGAGAAGAATGCACTCAGAAAGCCATCAACCCCAGCCTTGCTGTGACCTAATGGGCCTGTTTCGCTGCAGGGCCTTGAGGGGCCTGGATGGTAAATGAGGCCCCTTGGATTCCCCCGGGCCAGAAGAGAGCCATTAAGTGGGCTGCAGGAGCGCTGCACTAAAGGCTCCCTGACTGGCCGTTACCAATGAAGCCCCAGGGAGCCTGGAGTTCAGCATCATTAGTGAACGTTTGGCTGATTTGATCAAAACAGATACCGGGCTGTCACCGGCTCATAAAGCCGCTGTGATCTTCCAACCCGCTGTGGGCAGCGGCTCTAGGACCCAAGGGGCTCTGTGGAGTCACAAACCCTCTGCAAACAGCGTCCTTTCTTTCCCCAGCTCTGGAAGGGGCCCTGCATCGCTCGTCCACACAGCCTGACAACTCCTCCGACAGTGACTACGACCTGCACGGGGCTCAGCGGCTGTAACGGTGAGCCTGTCTCCAGCCTGACCCCAGCACCCCGGGGTCCCCCACAGTCCTGGGGGTGATCAGCAGCCACTCAGTGCCTCCCCTTGGTCCCGCCCTGCCCATACATGAATAGGGGACCCCCAGCATCTTTTTTTTTTTTTTTTTTGAGACGGAGTCTTGCTCTGTCGCCCAGACTGGAGTGCAGTGGCCGGATCTTGGCTCACTGCAAGCTCCGCCTCCCGGGTTCACGCCATTCTCCTGCCTCAGCCTCCCGAGTAGCTGGGACTACAGGCGCCCGCCACCTCGCCCGGCTAGTTTTTTGTATTTTTTAGTAGAGATGGGGTTTCACCGGGTTAGCCAGGATGGTCTCGATCTCCTGACCTCGTGATCCGCCCGTCTCGGCCTCCCAAAGTGCTGGGATTACAGGCTTGAGCCACCGCGCCCAGCCCGGGGACCCCCAGCATCTTGATTGTTGTAAAGGGAAAGACAAATGTCAGCTGTTTAGGTTATACGAGCTGGTCTGACAACTAGAGCAGAGGAATCATGGACCTTAACAATCAACTCTTAACTTCATGCGGAAGGCCACACAGGCAGAGTCCCTACGAGCTCCGTGATGGAACCACACCCCTCCAGAGCTGCCAACCTGCCAGCAGGGAGAAGGAGCCCCCGGCTCAGGACAGCAGCCATCCCCAAGATGGAGCCCAAAGCATGGGTCCTGTCCCCCACCTCCCTGCATCACCTCTGCAGTGTCTTCCTCTAACACGTTTCCTTCTCACCCCACAGAACTGGGATCCAGGAGCAAAATGCCAAGAGCCAGACCTGCTTGTCCTAAGAAAACTGTCCGCTCTTCACGTGAAATGATGTCCCTATTTCTACCCCGGCCAGAACATGGACAGAGGCCAGGAGCCTTCCAGACAGGCGCTGCTGCTCCGAGTGGCAGGCCAGCTTACACTGCTGCATGACAGCTCGGCCACCCCTCCACGCGTGGAAGCTGTGGCGGGCAGAGCCCCAAAACAAGCAGCCTTCCAACTAGAGACTCAGGGGTGTCCGAAGGGGGCCCCCTTTCCCTGCCCGCTGGGGAGCGGCACCTGAGTGAAATCGGCTTTCTTCTCAGACTCTGTCCCTGGTAAGCAGTGACAAGGAAGCTCACAGCTGGGCGAGTGCATTTTGAATAGTTCTTTGTAAGTAGTGCTTTTCCTCCTTCCTGACAACTCAAGCGCTCCGACCTCTTCTGTGCAGCCTCCACCCCTGCGGATCCCTCAGGGGAGGCACAAGAAGAGGACTCCCGGGGACCTCTGCAGCCATGGTGGTCAGAGGCTGCTCACCTGAGCACAAAGACAGCTCAGCGCGTTCACCGCAGCTGCCAGCCAGGGTGACCGCTGACCCACAGCCTCACCCCACTCCCTCTGTCTTGCGACTCCCCTCCCCAACCCCCTCATCCAAAGACACCTTCCTCTCCAGAGAGCAGGGACCACCAGCTGTCAAGCCCACAGGGCACGAGTGCCAGCCAGGGCCCTGCGCAAAGGGATGCCTAGTAAACCTTAACCAACTTGGTTTTTTGCTTCACCCAGCAATTAAACGTCCCAAGCTGAGGTAGCATCAGCCCATCACAGTTCATCTTCTAACCCAAGAGTCAGAGATGAGGCTGGTCATGTTCCCTTTGGTTTAAATAACTCCCTTGACTAAAACAGACTCCTCTGGTACTTGGAGATCTTGGACATATACCTAATCCAGTGGGACCTTGGCTTCCTTAACTACAAGTGAGAAGGGGAGGTCCACCCAGGAGCCTCGGGTCTGATCAAGGGAGAGGCCATGCGGAGCTCACTGTGGCGGCTCCCTAAGAAGGTGAAGCAATGTGGGAACACATCTTGAGGACGGGGCCTTTCTCCACACCATTTGATGCTATTATCTTCTGAGAGCATAGGCATCAATGGTCCAAGCCACAGAATCTAAGTCTGGAAGAGCAAAGGGAAGTTACTAGGACATGAGGTGTGGTAATCCCAGAATCTGCTCAGCTTTCCACCCACCACCAACACCTTCCAACCAGGCCTTGCCTTCTGAGAGCCCCCGTGGCCAAGCCCAGGTCATAAATCTTCCCCTGACCATGCTGGGAATCCAGAAACAGGAACCCCATTTCTCTTCCCACATCTGGTGGAGGTGAGGGGGCTCCTCAAAAGGGAACTGAGAGGCTGCTCTTAGGGAGGGCAAAGGATCTGGGGCAGGCAGTGTCTCCCATCAGTGCCTTTTTTAATAAAAGCTCTTTCATCTATAGTTTGGCCACCATACAGTGGCCTCAAAGCAACCATGGCCTACTTAAAAACCAAACCAAAAATAAAGAGTTTAGTTGAGGAGAAATGAGTCTTTAGAAAACTGTTTTTCAAGGGGTGGCTGACTTAGGTGATGCATTTCAAAAAGATGTTTGGTGATGCGATGGAATAGAAGCATTTTAGTCTTCAAGGTGTCGCTGTTGAGTTCCTGCCTTGGCTAGAAAAGGCAACCCACTGCTCCCCCAGCCAGTGCTCAGGAGGCTGGTGTCCATTTCCCCCGGCTGTGGAGGACGTACTTCCGTGACCTGGACAACCTTCCCATTCCTGCATCCCAGCAACCTGCTAGAACAGGGGCACCCCTTCCACCCACCTGTGTGTCTCTCAAACACTGCCCATTCCCCAAAGTAAATTATGTTCCTGGCTAAATCATGGGACCTGGCCAATAAGTGTTTGGGTGTGCAACCCCTGATTCTAGCACATTAGGTCAAGGATACCAAGGACCAAGCAACAAGTCTAGCTTTCACATTGTCACGTGGCCGGACATGGTGGCTCATGCCTGTAATCCCAGCACTTTGGGAGGCCAATGTAGAAGGATTGCTTGAAGCCAGGAGTTCCAGACCAGCCTAGGCAACAAAGTGAGACCCCATCTCTCCCAAAAAGAAAGTTTTCAATTCGCTGAGCATGGTGGCACATGCCTGTAATCCGTTATTCAGGAGGCTGGTGCAGGAGGATCACCTGAGGCCAGGAGTGAGGCTGCAGTGAGCCATGATCTTGCCATTGCACTCCAGCCTGGGCAACAGGCTTTTTTTTTTTTTTTTTTAAATATACAAATAATTAGCCAGGCATGGTGGCACACACCTGTAATCCCAGCTACTCAAGAGGCTGAGGCAGGAGAATCGCTTGAACCTGGGAGGTGGAGGTTGCAGTGAGCCAAGATGGCGCCAGTATACTCCAGCCTGGGAGCCACATGAGTGAGATTCTCTCAAAAAGAAAAAAAAAAAAAAAGTTATCATGCACCCAGGGACCTGGGAGTACGGAGAAGAAGAGAGCTGTAAGGACATGACATTCATATGGCCTCACCACATCCAGCAGAGCAGTGTCCTAAGCTAGGAATCTAGAGACTCTAAATTTGATGCTTAGGGTCTGTCCCCCTGCAGCGGGAGGCCCACTGTAGTCTGGTGAAAGGCAGCCAGTGATCTCCCAGGGATGCAGGGAGGGAGGCGCGAGGAGCGCGTGTGTGTGCTGCCCTCTGAGGTGAGGTGGCCAGGGAGAGCGGGAGGCAAAAAGCACAGGGCGGGACACGTGGGCTGACCAGCTGAGGCAGCTCATGACGGTCCTTTCTTAGAAAGTCGGCCCCTCCGTGCCCCCTGCCACCACTCTGGCACCAACCCAAGGCAAGTGACCTATGTGCCTAGAGGGAGATTTGTAGCCTCTTCCTACAAAGCCAAATAGCTTCCAGCTGTCCCTGATGTCCTGTGTCCTCAGCCTTGGACACCTGCAAGGCCAGGCCAGAGTTCAGCTGGGGGTGAAGGGCAGTAAACATTTGACCGGAGCCCAGCGACTCTCAGCTCTGTCCTTGGGAGGCGCTTCTGGCACCACCAAGGCAGTGGGGAGGAGCCCCTGTGCCTCTGAAATCCAACTGACCCAGTCCAAGTCCCACCTCCTCCCAAGGCTGTGCAACATGCTCACCGAACCACCTGCCCTGTGGTTTCCTCCCATTTAAACTGGGGATGAAAGGGCTGTTGCGAAGACTCCAGGAGATAATGCACCTGAAAGCACAGCACAGCCTGCAGCCCTGCTGAGTATTTAACACTAGCGATTCAGGGCATCTCTAGGCATCCTCCGCAGGCAGCCGTCACCTTGCAGGGAAGGAGAGGCAGAGACCTGACTTGAGGGACTGTTAGAAGTCCGGTCTAAGGATTCCCTCAAAGCTGCCCGTCCTGCTGAGCTGAAGACGCCCTCCCCAGCCGCGGGACAGGCAGCTCAGCAGCAGACCTCAGGGCGACACTGGGGACGGAGGCACGCTGGGCCAAGGCCTAGAAGACCGTTGGTGCCACAGCCAGTTTAGCGGCCCGCTGTCCCTCTGAGCACATCCTGCAAGCCCAGGTTAGAATTAGATGGGTCTCAGACAGGCTAACATGCCGACGTCCCGCCAGTCCGGCAGGTGGCAGGATCACGGCACCTCCCGAGCGGGCTGAGGACCAGACGCCCCCTCGTGGCATCCTGTGGCCTTGCATGCCATTGCCCTCGGTCCAGGACAAGGCAAAACGCAGGCTCCAACAGGAAAACCGCTAAGAAGGAAAGTGGAAGAGCGGGAGAGGGAAGGTAAATGCTCCCAGGGCCAGCCCTGGGGTGAGCAGGCAGGGGAGGGCTGACATCCAGACGGATGGGGCTTTGGGATGTGAATCACAGAGGCCCCTCCACAGAGCACGATCTGAAGGCCGCAGAAGAAATCAAGGCATCCACATGCAGCCACGTCTTCACTCAAAGCCACCAACACCACACCACATGTGACTCATCAAAGTTTATTATGGCAATTAATTACACAAACATACAGGCGGTCGGTCATCCAGCTCAGAAGCACTCAAACCAGTAGAGTCCATTAGTGATTTCTCTTTATAAATAACTTAGGAGAAGCAAGCACATTTGGTAAAGAACCGGCACCGCGGACCGAGCGTCACGCAGATGGCACATAGGCCGGGGAGGGGCAGGCACCAGAAGGTCAAGGTCTCTCCTTGGCCCCAGCAGCCCCGGGCCCACCAGACGCTGGGTCCTCAGGTAGTGGACATTTCAAGGCACGTACAACTTCCTAAGCAATAGCAGCTCCAGGCTCTTCCCTGAGACCTGGTTTACCTCTGGAACAACCAAGTTAACACTCATCACACCCCTTTGTCTATTGTCTTCATTCTGATTACTGAACATGCCCCAATCCCCACAGTGCAGGGGGCTGCATATTACACAGAGCCATAATCCCCACCCTTTACATTCTGAAGACAGGGAGGTGCGAAAAAACTGCCCCTATGTAGTGATGGTGTTTTTTAAAAAGCACCATTTGGGAAGTTACGTTAGGGCCTCTTTTGATGCCTTAGGATGGACACTGGGGGTGGGAGGATTACATCAAAGGAGTGAGGGGCAGGGGAGGGAAAGGGAGGGGGCTGCTTGTGAATGAGATTCAAGGCACTAAAGGAGTGGATGGATGCGTGGGCCTCGGGCAAAGTCACCCTAAAGTGGGGGGTCCCAGAGGAGAGAAGGGTGGCTGAGGAGGTGACCTGGCCCTCCACTCCTAAACGAGGCCCAATGTGACCACAATCTCCAGGGCTAGAGCTGCTCCCTTCCCTCTGGCCAGAGGGCCCAAGGCAGCCCCCTGGGTTCTCCAAATAGTGCAAGCAAGGTCTGGGGACAGTCTTCACGACCCCCAGCCTTCTTGCTGCACTGGCGCTGCCGCCACTCAAACAGGACACAGGACAAGCTTGTCTGACATCAGGTACTGGAGTTAAATTATGGCTTTATAGGACTCAAACCTGTTGTTTTTCCCAACTCTGTTCTCTCCCTCCAATCCAACCCCTGCCACAGTGCGTGGGCAGGCTAGACACCAACTGGACTGGACAGACACCAACAGCTGCATCCCTTGGCATGGGGCTCCACGTCAAATATGCCAAACCCCAGGGGAGCCGGCGGGGCTGGAGACCCGGGGCCTCCTCCTCGAGATAACTCTGCACTGGGTTCAGATGGCCCTGAGTGCAGCCGCAAGTAGATGCTCATAAATGTGCGCACACGCTCACTCACACAGACACCGGCGAGAGGTGCCGGCTGGACTCCAGCCTGGCTAGCACCACTACAGCCAGGCACTGAAAGTAGGGGCTTCTAGGAGGACCTCCGGCCAGAGGGCCAGCAAGTGCCGTGACCAGTCACACTGCCCGGTGCCTTGTCCCTCCAAGGCCTCTGGGTGCCAACGTAAGTCCACAGGGAGCACCAACGCCACCTCCAGTTGACCTTCGAATCTCGGCGATGGCTGGGCCAAAGGTTGAGCGTGGGTGGGACTCGGGAGGGGCCGAGGGCCAGGAGTACGGCTAATACCCAGGCCAGGCAGGCCCCGGGGGCGGTGGAAACCCATAGGGAGGGGCGGGCCCGGGGGGATAAGGGGGCTGCGGGGGCAATGAGGGCTGGGGCTGGCCTGGGAAGCTGGGGAGCTGGGGCTGTATTGGGTAGGGAGGTTTTCCTCCTGTTGCAGGATATGGAGACTGTTGAGGATAACCAGGACTGGGGGCCCTGCCTCCCGCCAAGGGGTAACCAGGCCCAGAGGTGCCAGTCGGGGTCCCAGGATAGCCCGACCGGGGTGGCGTGCTCCTCTGTGGGGACCAGGAGTAACCCACGGCACCCCTGGGTCCAGGCTGGGCTGCCGGGTAAGTGGGGCCCAGAGGCCCGCTGTAGAAGGAGGGCTGGGACACCACCGGGAAAGGGGCCGGTGGCAGGGCTCCATGGGCAGTGGGGCCCACAGGCAGGCTGGGGGACGGGCTGTAGGGCAAAGGGTAGGGAGGCATGGCTGATGGTGGCTGCGGCTGCTCTTCAACCACAGGGGGCGTTGCCTGGGGGACTGGGCGCGCCGGGGGTGGCGGGCGGGGTGGGGGGGCATCGCCGGCCAGCTCCTGGGAAGCCCTGGGCTTCCTCACCACTTCCTGGAGCTTTTCCACGCGAACCCGGCGCAGGTGGGACAGCATCCTCATGGAGGAAAAATTCTCCAGGAACGTTTCCAGGGGCACCTCGCCCTCCAGGAACTTCTCAGCCATGGCCTGGAAGACGTAAGGTCCAGTGACAACAGGGGCCGGCTGGGATCAAGGTCTCTTGTTTTTCCCCAGGGTCCAAATTCAGCTACAGCCCTCCCACCTCGCGCTGCCTCGGGCACCCCCTCCTCCTCCCTGGCCATATGCCCCTTCTCACAGCTGACAGATGGTACATGCACTGTCTCCCTCACTAGAACATCAGTCCCTCGAGGGCGAGAACTGCCTCTGTCATGGTCACCTCTGTCCTGGCGCCCTGGCATCAGGCCAGGCCCACAGTGGCCACTGCATGTATGTACTGAACACCTGGCCGAGCACTAGCCCAGGGACTGGCAGGGCCTGGAAGCTTCTTCCACCCAAAGTGGACAGCACCAGTTTGCCCACAGAGGCTGAAGAGGTGGCCCGGACGGAAGCGGGAAGCAAGAGCAGAGTGGGGGGCTGGCCTCAGCCCCTGGGGGCCTCCTGCTGTACTGCCCTCTCATCCAGGGCTGCAAGCTGCCCTTGTCCACTATCACTCGTTTCTGCTTCAGCTAGGGGGACTGAGTTCCTGTTATTTGTACCCAAAAGGCCTCCCCAGGACTAAAGATGTCCTTCACCTCTGCCATCTACGAAAGCTCCTTTGTCCCATGCTTTGCAGACATCTGCTCCTCCTTCCAAGGGCCCCTGCTGCAGGGACTGACACCCCGGCGAGGGAAGGGGGGTGTCGCCTCGCCCTCTCACCTCGGACTCTTCTTCAATCTTCATGCCTTCCACCTGCAGAAGGTCTAACAAGGTCCCTGGCTGCAGTGCTGAAGAAAATTTCTCTGGAAGGGAGGAGGGAGGGCAGAACGACTGGCATTTGAAAAGTGCTTCCTGATTCGGTGTTAAAGGCACTTAGCATGCCCTCTGTGTGCATCCAGGCCCAGCCACCACCCCAGGGTCCACCAAAGGGTCCTTTCGGGTGGGCTTAATGGGCACTTTTGGTCCAGTTCCTTAGACTACTTTCCTGAGCAGAGAAGGGCCCGACTGAACCCAGCCTCGACCTTGGCCAAGCCTCCCCTGCACCATCCTGGGAAGGGAAACGACTCGGGCTTCAGAGCCCGACCGACCCGGTTCTGCCTGCCAGCCAGGGGAGTCACCTAATCTGAGCGTGAAGCTGTCTCACCATCAGGACGACTGCCCTCCCACCTTCAAACGTGACAGGTCCTGGGACACAAAGAGCCCAGAGCAGCTCAGGAGCAGCTCAGCAAAGCACAGAAGCCGAGCTGCCAGGGGTAACAGCGGCAGCAAAGGATGCAGGCTGTCTGGATTCAAATCCCAACTCCACCTATTTCTAAGCTGGGTGACCGTAGCCAAGTTCTTGAATCTCTCTGAGCCTCATTTTTCTTACCTATAAAACGGAGTAACAACAGTCCCCACCCTTCTACGGCTGTTGTCAAAAACCGTACATAAAGCACTTAGCACAGGGCTGGGAACACGGTGGGCCTCAGTAGCTATGGGCCTTGCCCATCCTGGGGACGGGACAGGGAATCCATCCTTCATGCTGTTCCAGCTGCTCAGCCCCATCCAACCCTGAATGGGGACCCTGAGTTCACAGAGGAGCCACCCTACCCAGCTTTGCCTTCTGCTCCTGGCACCGCTCCACAAGCTTCCGGAGCTCCTGGTATTTATCTGAGAGGTTTGAGCGGCTGATCTCCAGGGGTCCCTGGAACTCCAAGTTCTGCTCCGCCAGGCTCCGGTTGGTGGCCAGTGCCATCTCCCGTTCCAGCTGCAGGTCCTGGACCTAAAAGGACAGGACAACAGAACCTAAGGAAAACGTCCATCACCCTGAACCTCCTGGCAGCCTGGGTCGGGGCCTTCGGGGCACATCCTCACCTTGGGGTGGAGAGGCTCATCCGTGGGCGATACTCAGCCCTCAACTAGACAGACAAAGCCAGGTTCAAACCCTGAACGAAGTACTCTGCACCTCACTTAATCTTTTAACCCACAGCCACAAGGTGGAGACGCATGGGAACCTGGAGCTAAAGGTGAAGAGCTTGCCCAAGGCCACGTGACTGATATCCACGATGGAGTGTGCAGAGCCCCAAGGAGGGGCTGGACCAATTTACATGAGAAAATCAGAGGCTTTCTGAGAAGGGACCAAAAGTCCAAATTACTTATCCCCAAGCTTCAGAGTGAAGAGACCTACCATGGTGGACTCAGGTGGCCCTGGCCAGATGCACAGGCAAGACATGCAATGAGGCCCCAAAGTTATTGTGAGGGGTGAGAGAGCCAGGGCCCTGGACCAGACCATGCCACTGACTTAGGAGAGACCTGGACCTGCCTCCTATGCGGCACGTGTGTCCTGCAGAGAAGCTGCACAGATGAGCCAGAGGGGCCACCCTGGACATTCCCTGCTGCAAACACTTCCCCAAGCCAAGTGGCACACTACTCCTCTGCCAGCTCTTCGTCACTGCCAGCCAGTGAGGCAGAAGCCAAGGCACCCTTCCCAGCTGCTGTGATCTCATGCCCCATGAATCCACCAAAGAGTCCTCTCCTGAGAGGAGGGCTGAGGAGTCAGACCCGCACGCTGAGCCAGCGGTGACAGTACACTGACAGCAGCATGGGGCACCAGAAGACAGGCCTCGGCACCTGCCACAGGGTGCAGGGAACAGCTCAGCAAGACCGACTCTGAGTCAGGCCCACACTGTGCAGCTTCTCTGTGCAGCTTCTCCACCATGGTCAGCGTGTGACAGACCAAGCCGGACTGACTCATGCCCCACCAGACATAGGAAGCCCATGGGCATTCTGAAAGAGGAGGCTTCAGGGAAAGGCTGCCCCTCCTGCTGTCCCAGCTACAGGGGCCTAGGCCCTGCACTCTGGGGCAGGCCCATAGCCTCTTCTTTGTGCTCCAGATTGGAAAGAGGAATGCCACAGCTCCCTGCCCTTCCTGAGCCCTCCAGACGAAGCTGCCATGGTTCAGGGATTGTAGGGCCCAGGGGTCTATCCAGCCTAGAGCCCACGCTGCTGCCTTCTAGAGACATGGTCTCACTCTGTCGTCTGGAGTGCAGTGGCATGACCATAGGTCACTGCAGCCTCGAACTCCTGAGCTCAAGCAATCTTTCAGCCTCAGCCCTTCCAGTAGCTGGGACTACAGGCACGTACCACCACGCCTAAGTTCTTTCATTTTCTGTAGAGATGGGGTTTCCCTATGTTGCCCAGGCTGGCCTCAAGCAATCCTCCCATCTCATCATTCCAATAGCTGGGATTACAGGCAGTAACCACCATATGTGACTCTCAATCTAATTTTTATTAGCCATGGAAACTTTATTTACATGGCTGACCCAGAGTGAAAGGCCTAAAGCCCTCCTGCTCACCCATCCCTTGCAGGGCCCCATGGATCCTCTGGCCTTCCTATACGTCCACTGCCTTTTCGTTGCGTCTAAACCAACAAATCTACGCTGTATCATTTTCCCCTAAATCTTGCCCTACTTATTTCTGCTCCCGGTTCCCACAGCCTTCTGACATCTTTCTCCATGAAGTGGGTCAATGGGTAGAAACATACAGTTAGAAGAAATAAGTTCTAATGTTCAACAGCAGAGTAGGGTAACTATGGTCAGCAACAATGTATAGTATATTTCAAAGTAGCAAGAAGCATAAAATGTTCCCAACACACAGAAACCACAAATACTCAAGGTGATGGAGACCCCAAATGCCCTGACCTTATGATTACACATTCTTTTTTTTTTTTTGGACAGAGCTTCGCTCTGTTGCCCAGGCTGGAGTACAATGGCACAGTCTCGGCTCACTGCAACCTCTGCCTCCTGGGTTCAAGCGATTCTCCTAACTCAGCCTTCCTTGTAGCTGGGACTACAGGCATGTGCCACCATGCCCAGCTAATTTCTGTATTTTTAGTAGAGATGGGGTTTCACCGTGTTGGCTAGGCTGCTCTCGAACTCCTGACCTCAGGTGATCCACCCACCTCAGCCTCCCAAAGTGCTGGGATTACAGGCGTGAGCCACTGCGCTCAGCCTGATCATCACACATTCTATGCATGCAACAAAGACTCGGATCTACCCCATAAATATGCAAAATATGCATCAATCTTAAAAATTGCATATCGATGCATATTAGAGGTTCAGTGTGAAGTCCTCCCAGTCACTGAAAAGAGGTAAGACTAAAAATAGGTAAATAAAAGCTGTTTTCACATGTTTTGCTGCTTCTGAATTCAATCTGTCCTAGTATATTACTTTGGTGGAAATAAGCAGGAAGAATCTATACTCATACAGATATATAGCTAAGGAAGGAGTCGCTACTAACCTTTATAGATAATTATCAATTTTCTTTGAATCTACAGCAAAACTCCACAAGAAGTATCTAAGTTCTTAAAAGTTGCTATGTAAAATTTAAAAATTAGCCAGGTGTGGTGGTGTGCACCCGTAGTCCCAGCTACTTGGGAGGCTGAGGTGGGAGGGTTGTTTGAGTTCAGGAGGTCGAGGCTGCCGTGAGCCATGATGGTGCCACTGCACTCCAGCCTGGGCAACAAAGTAAGACCCTGCCTAAAAAAATAAAAATTTTAAAAAATTGCAAAGTGGGAGATAAAACCATTCTAACTATCCTTACTAAGCTACAGTGTTTCCTTTCTAAATCTGGCCCCCACCCCAAAGCAGCTGCCCTCCACACGCCCCTCCATGCACACTCTTCTACATGGAGAGCCCCTGCCACCTCCCTTCTCTCCAAGCCGCGTCCATGCCCCAAACTAAGAGAGAGCTCCTGTCTCTTCTCACAAACCCACAGTGACTCAATTACTGTCTTACAGCCCACGATAAAAAAGTTTGCCAGTGGTCTGAAGTCTAAGTGGCTTGTCCTGCTTCATTTCCACCTGATCCATGAGTGTTTCTTTCCCTCAGAGAGTTCAGATCGATGGGACAGGTGTGGCTGCACACCACAAAATTCAAATGCCTTCTGCCCAAGAGGTCGCTTCTGCTCACATTTCCCATGATTCTCTGCTTTGTCACGATTCTGTCCGCCTGCTCAGCTCTGCACACTCTAGAGGCAGGCCTTGGGCTTCCCATGGCACCACGCTCACAGTGCTTCATATGTGACAAAGGAATGCAGACAGAGCCGCACTGTGCCTAGCACCAGGCCAGGCAGGAGCAATGCCCTGGCAGAGCTCACAGCCTCACAGGCCATTTGAGTCGGCCCTGGGGCTTTGACAAGTGAGCTTTGCTCCACATCCTTGCTGAGGACTGAAAAAGCCCTAGGGTGGCAGGATGTGCCCCATGGTGTCCACCTCTCCTCACAATCTGCCCACCAGGAGGTCTTTTCAACCCAATGCTCAGTCACCTCCATCCCAGTGAAGATTCCTCACTTAGGAAGCAGAGCAGGCAGCAGGCGGCAAGAGTGCAAGCCAGAACAGGAGCAGGGGACTCACCGGCCTGGCGCCCCCCCATGGCATGGAAGCGCAGAGACACTGGATGGGGGAGCGTCATTCTTTCTTTCAAAATACTACATGTTCACAGAAGAGATGCACCATACCTGCTCATCCGTGCAAGCAAACATGTACTCCAAATACAAATCAAATGAGCTGGCATGACTTGCATTTGTGTCTCTCCCTCACATTAGGGACAGGAAGTGGGAGCTTCCAGAACAACGGATGAGCTGCAGTCACTCAAAGGGTGACCGTGGGTATTTCTGGCTGTGTGGCCTGACCTCTCCCATCTCGCAGGGGACATCCCAGGGTCACAGGAGATACTAGGGGCAGGGAACATCTTTTATTAAGTTTAAATCTCTGCACAGGCAGGATTCTGTTTGTTTCCACAGGGACTCTGTGATTAAGAGCGAGAGGATTAGGGAGGAGTTATGAGGAGAAACAGGATCCAATGGGAGATGAGCCAGATCTCAGCCCGAGAATGGCTCCTAGAAGCCTTAGAGTCACCTGGAGACATGGGATCGCACAAGGCTCTTGGGGAAAAGTAGGTACAAAACCATGCCAGTGCTCTGAGGAGCTGCCTCCAGATCTGGGCTGGAACGACAGTGTGGGGACTCCTGGGGCATCCGGGTCCTGGGAAGGCACCAGAAGGCGTGGACTCCCCAGCACTGCCAAGAACTCCCAGGAACTGGTCTGAAGCCTCAGGGATTCCTCTGAGTCCAAACCAGGATGAAGTTCACAGAAAAGGGGGATGAATTTGGCCAAAACTTCCAATAAGCCAGCATCCTTCACAAGCGCCTCTTAACAAGCCTCATCTGCTGGCCTCTGTCGGGCCCCATAGCAGCCTCCTTCTACCTCAGGGGACTCCAGGGCCAGCTGGTCAATCGCCTCCGAGTCATTCTGCAACTCCTCCAGCTCCTGCAGGGTCTTCTCCTTCAGCGTCTCCATCCTTCCCTGTGAACACAGCGACACCAAAGTAACGAACGGGCAGCCCAACAGGAAGGGACCCCCGAGCCTGTACATATGATTGATCAAAAACAAACCGGAGTTTTCCTGCGATAATACCACTCCACTGGGAGGCTCGAGGACGGGCAGAGATCTCTGAGAGCACGTTCCTGCGGCTCAGCCCACCCCCTCCCCAGGGAGACCAAGGAGCTGCCCCCTCCACCCTCTCCTGATAAACAGGATATGTGAAAGCACTTGCAGCCAGAAGCAAAACCACAATCCTCGGGTGCTAGATGGAGCTCCCCAAGGAGCAGAGGAAAAGGCAGGAGGAGAGGGCCAGGCAGCAGGGACGGAGACTAAGTCTGGCCCAAGGCTGCCTGCAAGCACTGATGCCATCATGTCCTCTGGTAGGTGTCTATTTCTGTCTGAACCAAAAATATACCAAGCTCCTCACATGGGGGCTTTGCTGGCTTCGACATCACCGGTTCAACTATGTCACTGCTTGTTACATTTAGTGCTCCAGAAACCTCAGGTTTCCCTCCAGAATTCCCCTCAACTGCAGCCCTCTCCATGTGTCACCAAAATGGACTGTCATATGCGCATCCTCATAGGAGCAGGAAAAAAAAAAATCAGCCAGTTGGCCTCGCAGGCAATCAGGAAGGAAGGAAATTGACTGACCTAAAGAGGACATCTGCTTTGACGGACAGCTGGTGTCAGCGGCCCTCTCCGTCACTCTGCCTAGAGGGTTATCGATTGTCTGTGTGGTAGATGGTTCACAGCCAGGCCTAGGAGGGAACCCCAGGGACTGAAGACAGGAAGCACAAATACACCCAGCACCTGCTTCCTTTCTGCTGACAGGGTCCTCCATTTTCATCTGGTATCTTTTCCAGAGGTGCATTCCATAGCTTTTTTTTTTTTTTTAGACATGGTCTTGCTCTGTTGCCTAGGCTGGAGAGCAATGGCACAAACAGGGCTCACTGCAGCCTTGATTTCCTGGGCTCAGATGATTCTCCCACCTCAACCTCCTGATAGCTGGCACTATAGGCGTGCGTTACCACCTCCAGCTAAGTTTTACATTTTTTGTAGAGACAGGGTCTCACTAGTTTGCCCAGGCTGGTCTCGAACTACTGGGCTCAAACAATTCTCCTGCCTTGGCCTCCCAAAGCGCTGGGATTACAGGTGTGCACCACCATGTCCGGCTCCATAGCTTTCACGTTGGTTTTTCTCATTACAAAGGTTATGTTAGTTTTCAAAAGATTCCAGCACCACAGAAATCTAGGGTCCTCCACAGCCCACCTGCACCAAGACTCAGCTAGGGTGAGCCAAGGCTGACAACCCAGCTGAGAAGGCGTTCTAGAATCAAAGACCAAGGTTACAGCTGTGTGGTCAGATGCAACCTTCTCCAGGTCTCAGTTTCCCCATTCGCAGCAGGAAGGGAATGACATCTCCTAGGGCCATCAGAAAGATAAAAGGAGGACTGAGAAACGACACATGTTCCCATGCACCAGGAAGTCCCAGTGCACTCCTCAGGGGACTCCCCACCCGCTCAAGGGTGCCCTGGTTTAAACAACAAATCATATGGCCACTGATAAAGAGCTACCCATACAGGGACGTGACCAGTGTTTGCTATGTCCTGAGGGTTAAAAGTGGCCCCAACCTCTAAGCAGGGATTGCCAAACTTCAGTGTGCACCTGAATGCCGGGAAAGCTCACTGAGGATACAGGTGGCCGGCCCCTCCCACAGAGCTCTGCATCAGTAGGTCAGGGCAGGGTCCAGAAATCCGGAATTCCTCCTGGAGAGACTGACACAGTTGGTCCAGGGCCAGATTTTGGGAAGATAACAGCTCCATGCCAGTCATATCAGAGTGGAGATCCCTGGTTTCTGAGCAAGGACAACGTCAGTTTTCCCTGTGCTGTTCTCCCCTAACAAGGAGAGGTAGCAGCAGCCAGCCATGTCATATGCAGACAGGGTATCAGAAAGGTTAGAGTCACAGCCAGCAAACGGCAGAGCCAAAATTCAAATCTGCATTCTGTCCACACATCACCTTACTGCTCCAAAACCCTTGGTCTAAAAGCCCCAGAGCCAGGTCGGACATGGTGGCTCACACCTGTAATCTGAACACTTTGGGAGATCAAGGTGCAAGGCTCATTTGTGGCCACAAGTTCAAGACCAGCCTAGGCAATATAGCATCTGATTGTAAAAATTGTAAAATGAAATAAAATAATTAAAATAAGTAAAAGCTGGGCCAGGCGCAGTGGCTTATGCCTGTAATCCCAGCACTTTGGGAGGCCGAGGTAGGCAGATCGCCTAAGGTCAGGAGTTCGCGACCAGCCTGGCCAACATGGTGAAACCCTGTCTCTACTAAAAATACAAAATTAGCCTGGCGTGGTGGCGCATGCCTAAATCCCAGTTACTCAGGAGGCTGAGGCAGGAGAATCACTTGAACCCGGGAGGCAGAGGTTACAGTGAGCGCAGATCATGCCACTGCACTCCAGCCTGGGCAACTGAGAGAGACTTGGTCTCAAAAAAAAAAGAAGAAGAAAAAAGAAGTAAAAGCTGGCACTGGAGCAGTGGAAGAGCAGCCTGCAGCTGGCCTGGGCTGGAGCAGAACTCTGGGAGGAACACTGGCAGCACACTCCAAATCCAAACCCAAATGAACTGGCCACAAACAGGAGATACCGAAACACATCAGGGGCGCAGGCTCCAGCCGGCCAGAGACAGCTCGAGTCCAGGCCCTGCCCCTCGCACAGGTGGAACCTCCCTGAGCCTTGAGTTCTTCACCAGTAAAATGAGACTCACAGCAGCACCTCCCTCACAGGGCAGGTACGAGGTTCAGTGGAATAGCACAGGCAAAGTGCTGGCTCGGTGCCAGGCCTGGAACAGGACTTGCCGGGCCACAGCAGCTGCACCCACACCGGCTCCACCCCAGGGGAGGCCCGCCACCAAGCATCTGCTCACTCTGCAGTCAGGGCACAGCACCACAGGTGCAGCCAAGTGGAGGACGGAAGCTCTGTCGCGGGCAGCTGGCCGACCACACACACACGTAGCACAGTCAGCACCACCATCTGTCCAGCAGGTTCAGGACTCAGTCTCATACTCGGAGGTCTCACGTGTGGGGAGGCCCCTAGAAGAGCTGAGATTCCCTGGGACAGGCACCAACTTCCCCGCCCAGCTGCTTACCATGGGAGGTGCCACCAGATGTTCGACAAGTATCACACTGAATAAGGTAACACAGCCTCCAACAACACAACACAAACTTTTTGGTCTCAGGAACCCTTTTCGCTCCCAATGTTATGGAGGACGCCAAAGAGTTTTGTTTATGTGGATTACAGCTATCGGTGTTTACCATGTTAGAAATTAAAAGTGGAAGAAAAGATTTTTGAAACCGGGTCTCGCTCTATCGCTCAGGCTAGAGTGCAATGGCGTGATCTCAGCTCACTTTGGCCTCACATCTCCCAGATTCAAGCAATCCTCCCACCTCAGCCTCCTGAGTAACTGGGACTAGCAGGCATGTGCCACCACACACCCAGCTAATTTATTTTTTTAATTTTTTGTAAAGATGGGGTCTCACTATTTGATCCAGGCTGGTCTCAAACTCCTGTACTGAAGTAATCCTCCTGCCTTGGCCTCCCAAAGTGCTGGGATAACAGGTGTGAGCCACCACACCCAGCCGAGAAATTTTTAAAACACAAGAATACACAAACAACACCTTCCATTAGCTTCCTGAATGACGACATGATCATGGGCCACGCAGCCTCTGAAAACTGCACTGTATACTCACGCAAGAAAAGAGGGTGATGAGAGAAAGTCATGTCTCAGAATGATGATGAAAACCACTGTAACCTCACGGATGGCCTGAAAGGGTTTTTGGAAACCTCCAGGAGTCCCCCTGAAACACACTTTGAGAGCCACTGCTCTAGAGGTTAACAGATGAGACTCTGGAGCCGAACTGCCTCAGTATGAACCCAGGTCTGCCACTTACTAGCTGTGCCATCGAACCTGTTTGTGCCTCAGTTTCTCAATCTGTAAAACAGAGCAGTGTGAGGAACATGATAAGCACCACTAAGCATTTGCTGCTATGAGGACACCGGCAACCGTCTTACACAGTGGGCGTCAATATCACCCCAACCTCACAGGGGAGGCTGACAGAGGTGACGTTACTTGCCCAAGGTCATGCAGTTTGGAATGGCAATGTCTTTACTGGTCCAGGAATTCTCAACATGTGCCTCTTTTTAGAGTCCTTGAGTCCTAAGTCCTCCTCCAGACCTAGAACTGCAGAATCTCCAGTATTCTTTTTTTTTTTTTTTTTTAACGGAGTCTTGTTCTGTCACCCAGGCTGGAGTGCAGTGGTGCAATCTCAGCTCACTGCAAACTCTACCTCCCAGGTTCAAGCGATTCTCCTGCCTTAGCCTCTTGAGTAGCTGGAATTACAGATGCCTGACACCAGCCTGGCTAATTTTTGTATTTTTAGTAGAGATAGGGGTTTCACCATGTTGGCCAGGCTGGTCTTGAACTCCTGACCTCAAGTGATCCACCTGCCTCAGTCTCCCAAAGTGCTGGGATTATACGTGTGAGCCACTGCGCCCAGCCAATTCTTAATTTTTTTTTTGAGACGGAATTTCACTCGTGTTGCCCAGGCTGGAGTACAACGGTGCAATCTTGGCTCACTGCAACCTCCACTTCCCGGGTTCAAGTGATTCTCCAACCTCAGCTTCCCCAGTAGCTGGGATTACAGGCATGTGCCACCACGCCCAGCTAATTTTGTATTTTTAGTAGAGATAGGGTTTCTCCATGTTGATCAGGCTGGTCTTGAACTCCCAACCTCAAGTGATCCACCTCCCTCAGCCTCCCAAACTGCTGGGATTACAGGCGTGAGCCACCGCGCCTGGCTGATTCTTAATTTTTAACGAAGTTTTCATTTTAACTAGGCTACCCGGGTCTGACGAGTTTGGCATCTATTATCTTATTTTCCCCTTTCCCCACCACTCTGGGGGAACTCAGGTGGATGCAACCCCAACTGACAGAGGAAAAGCAAAGACCCCAGGGGAGGAAGGGCCTTGTCACCCAGTCACAGCAGAGGCAGGAGGAGAACACAGGCAGTGCTGTTTCTACAGAGTGAGTCCCCACACAGGACCCCAAGGGCACTTCCTAAGACTTGGCTCTGTGTGGACACAGCGGGACAGGTGACACCCAGGTGCACAAGACAGGAGTCTTCATGCTGGGATTTAGGCTTCAGATTTGTAGTGATGTGACAATGCACGTTACAGAGGGAGGCAGCGTCACACACTGTCAAGACCAAGGGGCTGAACGTCACGGCCACGGCTCATGAGAAGAGTGCCCAAGCTCTGGCCAGCTCCGCGGGGGAGAGTCACGTGAAAACAGTGCCTGCCACAATGTCAGGCTTCTAACAGGCCAGGAGTCCCCCCTACACGGAGGCTGAGTCTGGGAAAGGGACTGGGGGCCTCCCCCAAGCTGGTACCTCCTCTGCTCGTGGGGCTCCCATTTCAGAAGGCACTGCCGGCATGTGCCAGACAAACATGTCCCAAACGAGGAGTGCTCAGAACCCTATTACCAACTTTGCCAAATAGCTGGAGGCCAGATGTTCTTTTTGGGACTCAATTTTCCTTATCTGTAAAATGGGCAAACAAACCCTTACATGGCTCTGTTCTTCTGAAATCAAAGCCCTCTGTACTATCACACTGGTCTTTAATTGAAACAATAAAGAGATCAAAGCCCTCTGTAAACTCCACATCCTCTCCAGTACGTAAAGCCGGCATGAGCCTAAGTGCTCCCTATTTCACAGATAAAATGAATTCCAGAAAGAAGCAGGAAGGATACTACCCCTGTGTGGGTGTTTCCATTTCACCAACATCTTTGCCCCACCTGCTCGGCCTATCAGAGGGCTGTGATGAGGATAAGGTGTTTAGCCATAAGGCCCGAGATCCAGAGATTAGGAGCCCACCCAAGCACGCTGATTATCCCGTCCCTCCCTGTTCTGCCTCCAGGTTGGGGAGGCCCACCTCGCCGCCCTCACACAGCATCTCAGGCTGGGCAGGCAAGTGCCACCTTGTGGGGTTTACTGCAGCATCACCCACCCCTGGAAATTACGGGTCCCTTTCTCTCACCAGTGCCACAGCCATCACCCGCTCCTCAGAGCCACCAGCGAGGCTGGAAGCAGCAAGGCACTTTCCCGAGTCCCTAATACAGAGGAGGAAGAACAGGAAACTCTTCTGCCCACATCCCACAGGGCTACCAACTAAGAAGATGCCCCTGAAGCCTGGCCATCCACTGCTGGCGGCGTCTGACTCCATCACCCAACGCGAGAGCAACTCCAAAATAACACTTCTCGGAGTGACTCCAGCCACCGTGGATGTCTCAAAGTAGAGAACTTGGGGGTTCCTAAGATATCCTTCGGGGACCCAGAGTCCTTGCGCTTTTGCTTCTGGAGGGTGTGACGAGTCCAACTACCTGGGCCCCTCGGTACCAGGGCCCTGGCCCAGAGCCCCTCCCACTGCCAAGATGCCCGGAAGGATGTGGCACTGCTCTGGTGACCTCCGGGGTTTGCTACGCAGGAGTGGGGAGTTGTTGAGGGTGAGAATAAACCAATCCCTTGAAGACAAAAATGTCTCGCTCATCTTCATCAACCCAAGCCCAGCAGACTGGCTCGCAGATAGCTCACAATAACGTTTGCTCAAAAAGTGATGGAGACAGGAAGGAGAGAACAAGTCAGTGAAGACACGGGGACACAGAACGGGGCCTTCTTCCCCTCACCCCCGCCTGCTCCCATTTCTCCACTCCCTGACTGAATCAATACTTATGAAGCAATTGCATTGCCAAGAACACTGGGAGACCCGCATCAAGGGAGGAAGGATAAATGGGGTAAGCAGGATGTGAGCAAATATTTGTGGGGTTCTTACTATGAGCCAGACACGGCATTCACAGGTAAGAGCTGATCCTAACTCTCAAGTAACTCAGTTTCATTTTAAAAAGCCAAAAATACTCACAATAATTTATCATGAATATAGGTGAGAGTGGCGTAACAGAGGCAGAGACCAATGGACTAAGGAGGAGAGACAGGCTGCTCTGTGGGCCTGGAAAGCTTGGCCACAGGGGTCTGCGCGTGCCAGCCCAGGTGGAGCCACTGCAGATCCAAGTGGCTGGCAGGGGAGAAGGAGGGAGGGCTGCGGGGCAGGCGGCTGCACAGCTTCACAGGTACAGCAGAAAACACCTTTTCTAGAGCGATATCATCAACTCGAAAGTGATCTGGCTGGGAGGGAACAAGGTGAGAAAGCTATGCGTGAACCAGTCTGTGTTCCCTGCACAGAGAAGAGGAATAGTGCCCCTGGTTCTTCACTAACAGCGCCTGAGAAGGAAGAACACTTGCTTTTGTTTTTTCCTTTTGCTTTTTAAAGTTGTCTCTCTGCAGTTCTCACCCCCACCAAAGGTCTCAAACCCAGTGGCCTGCAAGGGCCAGGCCGGCAACAGGAGGCCAAGCGCCAGGCAGGGAGTGTGTCTGGCTAGAAAGCTGCCCTGCTGATTCCAGGCCCCTCCTGCAACCTTGCCAGCTTTCCCAGACCCTTCCGCTCTCCAAAGGGAAGCCAGAAATCTACATCTAGGTGCATCTTCCCATTTTTAAATTTCAGCTCAAAGCTGTGAGAAACTCTGAGTAGGCCACCAAAACCCACTGGCTGCTGTGTGTGACCTGAATTGATGCCATATCCTCTATGGGAGACAAGTGCAAGGGTACAGATCACAGAAAAGGGAGTGGGGCAGAGGGGAGAGGTGACAAAGACATCCCACGGGAGTCCTGGAGCCCCACCGTTTGCCACAATGCACTGAAAGGAGGTTGGGGTGGGGACACAGGCTGAACGCGCTGGAGCTTTGCTATCAGAACCAAGGAAGCAGCATTTCTGGGTGCAGCCGGACCGGCCATCTGGCACCTGTTGCTTTGATCTCTGGTCTCAACTTCTTTCCATTACTTTTTATCTTGACTAAATCGATCCCACAGGTCTTGAGCACAGGGTACACGATCTGGTAAAAGATAGCGCAGGGCCGGTGCATCTACGCCAAAGGCAGGGCCATGTCCCCAGCAGGGGAGGCCACAGAACTTCCTAACAGACATGGAAGGGGGACTATGGGGGGGGGGTTCAAACTTGGGGCAGCCTTCCAGATCTGTTCTTATCGGAAAAAAAAAGTCATGCACTGATGGTTTTGTTCAATGAGCTAATCAGCTCAAAAACAAATCGTTTCCACTGATCAGAGATCCTCTCCAAGGATAAC
Organism: Macaca fascicularis; assembly: GCF_037993035.2. NCBI lineage: Eukaryota > Metazoa > Chordata > Mammalia > Primates > Cercopithecidae > Macaca > Macaca fascicularis. Next base: position 13,127,070 of record NC_088388.1, on the reverse strand, counting down.
CTTCAAAAAAAAAAAAAAAGCTGAACTGTAAAATGCAGCATTTTCTAGACAGTGAGGGCACTGAGATCAGAGTGTAGGATGCCAGGCCGAGACAACTTGCACTGCCCTCACCCCTTGCCCCTAAGTGGTTCATGCCAAGTCTCCCCCCAAATTCTGTGTCTGCACAGAATTCTGTCCTGTGCAGCAAGGAATTTGAAAACAGATGCCTTGAGTTTGTGCTTTGGCTCCACAGCTCTCTAACTGTGTGGCCGTCAGCAAGTCTTTTAACCTGGGTTTCCTTAATGGGGCACCATGGTGATAATCCTACCTTAGGGGTTGCTGTGTGGCTCAGAGAAGCAAACAGCCCAAAAAGAGCTTTGGAAACTCCTGAGCACTGAACAAATATAAATTACTCCACCTCCTGGGGTTATTCCTGCAACCCCCGGGCTGCAATCTTGTGTCAAGTGAAATGGCTGCTGACATTGGGCAGGGGGGTTCCAGCCTCCACTGGCTCCAGCACCCAGGAGCTGAAGCACAGCTCCCACCACTCCCCTCGCCTTACCAGACAACACTTACTTGTCAGTGACCTCAAGCCCGAAATCACACTGCAAGGACGGCTGTGATATCCCCTGGTTTCTTACAATTCCCCACATCCACCTATGGCACCAGAAAAAGCTACTACCAGAGCAACCTGCAAAGTCCAATCTGCACATGTTAAAAAGGAACTGGCCCCATCTTACCCCGTATGTCAGAAACACCTGCTGTTGCCTTAGAAACCTTCCTAATTGTGCTACTGAATGAGGAAATACTTGTGGGCCTGATCTGGTTTTCTTTTCCCAGAATGATTCCAGCTGTGTATCCAAGTGCCAGACTGTTTTGTTTCCTGACTTCCCACAGGAAGTTAAAAAAAAAAAAAAAAAATCAAATCATCAAGTTCTTCTTACTGGTCCCAAAGCAGCACTGAACTGACCTTCCCACAACTGGAAAAGTTACCGTGTAAACCATGAGGCGTTTTTAGTTTTCGTTTTTTAAGAGATGAAGGCCTCACTCTGTCACTCTGTTGCCCAGGCTGGAGTGCAGGGGCGCAACATGAGCTCAATTCACAGCCTCAAACTCATGGGCTCAAGCAATCCACCTCACCTCCCAAGTAGCTGGGAGTCCAGGCCTGTGCCACTGCCCCCACCTGTTTTTCATCCTTTCTAAGGAACTGCTGGGGTTGGGGCTGGGGTGGGGTTGGAGATTCCTCCCACCCACCAGGGACAAATAGTTCAGACGACGTGAAGAGGGGCCGGACGCGGTGGCTCAAGCCTGTAATCTCAGCACTTTGGGAGGCCAAGGCGGGCGGACCACAAGGTCAGGAGATCAAGACCATCCTGGCTAACACGGTGAAACCCCGTCTCTACTAAAAATACAAAAAAATTAGCCGGGCGTGGTGGCGGGCGCCTGGAGTCCCAGCTACTCGGGAGGCTGAGGCAGGAGAATGGCGTGAACCCAGGAGGCGGAGCCTGCAGTGAGCTGAGATCTCGCCACTGCACTCCAGCCTGGGCGACAGAGTGAGACTTTGTCTTAAAAAAGAAAAAAGAAAAAAAAAGACCACATGAAGAGGCTTTAGAGACGAAAACTCCTGGATTTCAATCCCATCCTGACCCTTCACTAGCTCTATCACCATAGGCACATTATTCGGCCTTTCTCATTCTGTTTCTCATTTGTAAAATGGGGCTAATACTACCAACACTATGGGATTGTAAGGATTAAATGAGAATTAAACAAGACCACCAAGCAGCAGGTCCGGCACCCGGCAGTACTCATTCCCACACCCTCACAGCTTACTGTTAAGAAATGCTGCCTGTCAGCTGTGCCAGGCACCCAGCTAGGTCTAGAACCAGATGACTCTGAAAGAGCTGATCCCAGACGGAAGCAAAGGGTGTGGCTTTCTGAAAGAAGCTCCAAACCAATCTAGACAAGAGGCCTCAAATATAAGCATACATGGGGGAATGCACAATCTCTCATAAGGAAATTGCTTTATGAAGGAAACTGTCATCTTTACATAAATATTTACATAACAACTGACTGTTCCTCAATCCACTGAAAAACTCCATCTGACCCCCCTTTGCCCAGAGGCAGGGCCGTCAAGTGAGAAGACTTAAGAATAACGAGCCCACTCACTGTGCCAAATGCTGGGAGGCACCCGGAGTGGCAGAGGACTTCAGGAAATTAAGCCGCTCGGCTGGCTGGGAGGCTCTAACAGCACCGGGCAGGCCGCAGAGCCCAGCGCTCACACCCTGCCCCGTACGCCACAGGCTTGGCTTTGCTGACCCAGTCCGTCCCCTAAAGGGACTCCTCCCAAACCTGCTGAACCTCCGCACACACCTGCATTCCAGCATTCCTAGATCTCCACTCCCCTCACTCATCAACGTTTTTTCTCCCCCAACCAGACTCTCCTCCCAGTCTCCTTTTCTATCAGTGGCTTCAGCTCCTGGCCCTGACTTCCAGGTCAGCTCAGACATGTGAGTCCCTCCACCTGTGAGGTTCAATCACCAAGTTTTAGCTAGCCAGTGTTCCAAAGGCTCTCTCACACACCCATCCCTGCCCTGTGCAGGCTGCAAACTAGTCCTCCCGTCTCCAGGGTCTCTTTCTCACAACCATCCCACCAGGCTCCCCGGATGTGTGTCCTATCACACTGCTTCCCTAAGGCTGGCCGTCTTGCCCCGCTCCTCCCCTCACCTACCACCTGTCGAGTAGCCTAACCAGTCTGGACAGGACGCCTCCCTCCTCTGCCCATTTGCCCAGTTTGGCCTAATCCTGTCACTTTCAACCTTTTTCAAAGGAGATTTTTTTTTTCCCCCAAACAAACATTTAATCCAAGCCATACTGCACAGAACACTTCACAACACATATGTTCTGGGCAAATAGGTTGGGGAGAGCCCTGTCCTCACAGTTCAGTTTCCCCCTTGACCTAGAGTTGGCCCCTGAGACCACCGTCCTAACCCCTTATCCCTGCTGCTCCCAACCCTCACCAGCCCCTCCCCGGGTCCCCTCCTCCACTCCCTTTCAGCTGTGATGTCTTGCCAGCAGTGCAGAGCGTGGGGAGTCATCAAAGCAGGCCTTACCGCCTCCTGCCCAGTTGCCCTCCGGAGCCTCACTGTCCCATCAGTGTCAGGAATGGTGACAGGCCCTGTGTCTGAGGTTTAGAGGCTGCTCACAGGCCGGTGGCTGGCCCAGGTGTTCTACATGCAGCAACTCGGGTAACCCTCACCATGCCTACGCCGCTGTCCATCCTCAGGCTTTCCTCATTTTAAATAGGAGAACACTGAGGTTCTGTGCCTGCCCACAGTTTCCCAGGGAGGAAACGCAGAGCCTGAACTGCAACGGAGGCCGTCCAGCGTCACGGCCCATGCACCTCACTGTGCTTGGCTGCCTCGATCAAGTCCACATCCACAGAACACCAGGCCTGGCTCTGGGGACCAAGTTCATCAATGGTCGTTGGTAAGGATATCTTCAACTAGACCCCTCAAGAGTAGAACCTGTTCTATTTTCTTCAGAACCCAGCATGATGCTGTCCTAACAAATACTAAAGTGGTAACTACTCTCCTTCACCAGCCCTCAGACTGAAGTCCGAACAGGTGTACAGGCCCAGGAGCCCCAGCAGCACAGGAGCAGTGCCTCCTTTGAACCTCAGCTCTGCAGGAGACCCAGGGATTAAAGACTCTGAATCTGTAAGGCAGACAGCCCTGCACTCTTGCTTACTGGCTGGGGAGAGCCTGGATGGGTGATTTAAAATCTCTGTGCCTCAGTGTCTTCTATAAGATGGAGCTTTTGTAAGAACGAATTGAGTTTCATGGCTAGAAAGTCTAAAGTCTGGCTCTCAGGCAGGGATCAATAAACAGCCGCTCATGATTTCTATCACCGTGGCTGGGCACAGAAACTCAGCCCATTCTTACCTCTGCAACTCAAGCACTTCCCGTGTGGACTCTGAGGACAGAGAATTTAAGATTCCTCCAGAGATGGCATCAGTCAACAGAGGAACATAACTCCAATGGCTGGATGTGATCAGATCAACAGCATTCAGCGTCAGTCAAAATGTTGGCCAAGAAACAGGTGACTGAATAGGCAGCTGGTTTTTGAAACTTCCTGACAGTAAAGCCCAGCCACTTGGCAAGGCCTTTTCCTTCTTTGGCCCATGACTGACTTGAAAAGAAAAACATACTGACTTCACCCCACTTCCACTTATATCTCCTTTGTCCCTACTGTTCAGATGACTCAGAAAGGATTTCAATCTGCAGCTGTCCATCCGCCCCCACTTCTGATCTGCACAGAGCAAGCTGAGCAAGAGGATTCAACTGTCCCTTAAGGAGGGATCAAGAGGAAAGTCAAGGCAAAGACACACTCAGGACCAACATCCAGGAGTGTGCACCGGTCATGCAAGGTGTGTATTCAAAGCCCAAGATGATGAGATCGCTGAGGTGGGGCCATCCTAGGCGGATAAAAGGTGGGGCAGCTGCAGATCCTACCCCTGCCAGTGATAAGCCAGACCCAGAACTTCCGGGTCCAGTGGAATCATCCACAGGTAGACGGGTATAGCCACAGAAAAAGAGAAACCAAGCCAGGCCTTCTCAAATCAATTCTGGACTCAGGCAGGAATCCATGAAGGCCATTATCAAACAAAGGGTGGCAAAGCTGTATCTGTGACCACACTGAGCTCTGTACTCATTTTCATGCTTGTACAGAAAGTCTGCCCTGAGCCCGCCTCAGCCCTCTCCAGCCCTCTTTGACACCCCCCAGCAACCTTGGGAGAACACAGTCAGAGCTCCCATGGCCCTCTCATGGCTCCCCAGCATTTGGTATTATGTTCCAAATCTTGTGCTCCTTGGGTTGGTATACAACGCCCTGTATCAGCTGACCCCGAGCCTCTGTTTCTCCATGGGTTGCTCACACCATCCCAACTCTCTTTGTTCTACCTACTAGTCCCAGAACAAAAACCACACTTCCAGTCACTTGACATACATTCATCTCTAAAGATCAGTCAGACAGGGATCCTGCCCGGGAAGGAGTTCACCGCACAAGCTGCCCTGCCTTTGCTCTTCCTCTCTACTCTGCCCGGAATACTCTTTCCTACACTTTCCCCATCTAGAAAATGCCTGCTCCATCCCTCAAAAGCCAGCAACTCTCTAAAGCTTTCCTTGCTCCTTCCTCCCAAAGAGTTCATCCTGCCTTTCATGGTACTCTGTACACAGCACATAGCATTTCTTATTTAGAAATCAGCATGTTCCTCCAGCAGGAGTGTGAGCTCCCCAAGGACACAGCCCATGTCGTGTTTGTTTCTGCATCCCAGCGCCTAGGTCAACACTGGGCACATACAAGGTGATATGGTTTGGCTCGGTGTCCCCGCCCAAATCTCATCGTGAATTGTAATCCCCATAATCCCCACATGTGGAGGGAGGGACCTAGTGGGAGGTGATTGGATGGATCATGGGGGCAGTTTCCCCCATGCTGTTCTCGTGATAGTGAATGAGGTCTCATGAGCTATGATGGTTTTATCAGTGTTTGACAGTTTCTCCCACAGACACTCTCTCACCTGCCACCATGTGAGACGAGCCCACTTCACCTTCCGCCATGACTGTAACTTTCCTGAGGCCTCCCGAACATGCGGAAGTGTGAGTCACTTAAACCTCTTTCCCTTAGTAGTTACCCAGTCTTGGGCAGTTCTTTTTATTACAGCAGTGTGAAAAAACAGACTAATACACCAGGCATCCAAGGAATGCTGACTGGACAGGGACTTCCGCTTTTGGCTAACATGGAGGGAGGGGAACTAGATTTACTCTCCTGCCTCAAAAAACTAAAAAGCCAGACAAAGCCAAAAAAAACACATAGAACAACAGTTTGTAAACGCTGGACATCAGACAACACAGAAGAGTGACCCCTGACAGTGGAAAACAAAAAGCTGAGTACTACAGCTGCTCCAAGTTACTCCTAGAGGGCCTCCAGGCCCAAGGCACAGGGAGTGGAGGAGAGGAATTCCAACTCCAGGGAGGCCAGGGTAGCCAGAGTTCACAGGGCAGAGTACCAGAGAGGAAAGGGCCACACAGAGAACCCCAGAAACCTACAGAGGGTCCCCCTCCGGCTCTCAGCCGGTACTGATCTGTACCCGTCCAAGGCAACAATCCTTGGACCTCAAATTGAAACAGAAATAGTCTTGTGTGCCCACCAGCCGCAGTGGAAAAACCTCATCATTCACAGGACATTGGTAAAGTACTAAGGACAGTACTGCCTCAGTAGTGAGGAAAAATCAGGCCTGGGCCTAAGGCTGTTCTGACCCCAACTAACAAGCCTTGAGAGCAACCTTTAAAGAATCAAACTGTTCCCAAGTAACTTAACAGTGTTCCAAAACAATGCCAGGAACATTTATAGAAATACAAAAATATCCAGCACCCCATAAAGTAAAATTCACAACATGTGATATACAATTAAAAATTACCAGACATACAAAGAAACAAGAAAATAAGACCCATAGTGAGGGAAACAATAGAAACAGACCCAAAAAATACACAGATAATGGAATTAGCAGGCAAGGACATTAAAACAGTTACTAAAACTGTATTCCATATGTTCAAGAAGCAAAAGGAAAGATTAAGCATGTTAGAGACAGGGAAGATATTTAAAAGACCCAAATCAAACTTCTACAGATGAAAACTACAAAGTCTATGATAAAAAGTATACTGAAAGGGAGTATCAGCAGATTAGACAATGCAGAAGAGACCAGTCAATTTGAAGACATAGCAACAGAAACTATCCAGCACAAACCAGAGAGAAAAAAAAAAGAGACTAGCGGGAAAAATAAATGATCAGAGAGCTATGGAACAACTTCTAGCACCCTTATATACATGTAACTGGATTCCCCGAAAGAGAGGAAAGAGAAAAGGGAATGAAAAAAATATTTGCAGAATTACTGACTGAAAAATTTCCAAATCTGATGAAAGCTATAAACCCACAAATCCAAAAAACTCAATGAACCCAAGCACAAAAAAAATGAAGAAAACTACACTACACAAAGCACATCATCATTACATTGTTTAAACTCAGAAAAGCAGTCAGAGCCAGGCATGGTGGCTCATGCCTGCAATCTCAGCACTTTGGGAGGCCAAGATGGGAAGACTGCTCGAGCTCAGGAGTTTCTGACCATCCTGGGCAACATAGTGAGACCCTGTTTCTAGAAAAAAATAAAAAATTAGCCCGGCATGGTGGCACAGACCTGTGGTCCCAACTACTTGGGAGGCTAAAGTGGGAGGATCCCTTGAGCCCAGAAATCTGAGGCTGCAGTGAGCTATGATCATGCCACTGCACTCTGGCCTGGATGATAGAGTGAGACTCTGTCTCAAAAAAAAAAAAAAAAAAATGGAAGAAAGAAAGAAAAGCAGTTAGAAGGAGAAAAAGATACATTAAAAACAGAAGAGCAAAAAATAAAAATAAACAGGCCAGGTGTGGCGGCTCATGCCTGTAATCTTACCACTTTGGGAAGCCGATGCCATAGGGTCACTTTAGGCCAGGAAGTCAAAACCAGCCTGAGCAACATAGCAAGACCCTATCTCTACAAAAATAAAGAATAATCATTTAAAACAATTACCCAGGCATGGTATACACACCTGTAGTCTTAGCTACTAGGGACCCTGAGGTGGGAGGATCACCTGAGCCCAGAAGTTTGAGGCCTCAGTGAGCTATGATCATGCCACTGCACTCTGGCCTGTATGACAGAGTGAGACTCTGCCTCTTAAAAAAACAAGAAGAAAAAAGGAAAGAAAAATAGCAGATTACTCATATGAAACAATGCAAGCAAAAGACACTGGAACATCTTTAAAGCACTGAAAAAAAAAAAATAGTTAATCCAGAATTCTTTTTTTTTGAGACGGAGTCTCGCTGTGTCTCCCAGGCTGGAGTGCAGTGGCGTGATCTCGGCTCACTGCAAGCTCCGCCTCCCAGGTTCACGCCATTCTCCCGCCTCAGCTTCCCAAGTAGCTGAGACTACAGGCGCCCGCCACCACGCCCGGCTAGTTTTTTTTTTTTTGTATTTTTAGTAGAGACGGGGTTTCACCATGTTAGCCAGGATAGTCTCGATCTCCTGACCTCGTGATCCACCCGCCTCGGCCTCCCAAAGTGCTGAGATTACAGGCTTGAGCCACCGCGCCCGGCCAATCCAGAATTCTATACAGGGAAAATGCCTTCCAAAAACAAAGCCAAAATAAAGACTTCTCTAGACACCCAAAAGCTGAAAGAATCCATCACTAACAGACCAGCACCACAAGAAATGTTAAATGGACATCCTCAAGTCAGAAGGAACATGAAACAAGACAGAAATGTGGATCTACATGGAGGAATAAAGAGCACCAAAAATGTTCAACAGATGAGTAAATATAAAAGAACTTTACATTGTAATCTCCTTAAAAAATGATTATTTAAAACAAAAATAACAATGTGTTATGGGATTTATGGCATGTGTAGAGGTAAAACAGGTGACAACAGTATGAAGTCCAGGAGGAAGGAAATGAAAGTAAACTATTGCAAGATTCTTACACTAAAGTGGTATGACATCACTTGAAGACAGGCTGTGGCAAATTAAAGATGCATACTATATATCTTAAAGCAACCACTAAAAAAAGTGTTAGAATAAACCAACAAAGGAAACAAAATGGAATCATAAAAATTACTCGATCCCAAAGAAGTCATAAGAAAGGAAAAAGGGAACAAAGCACATGGCACAGATTGAAAACAAACAGCAAGAAGGTAGATTTAAACTTCACCGTATCAATAATCACATTAAATCTAAATAGTCTTAGCATCCCAATTAAAATGCAGCTTGTGAGACTGGATTAAAAAGCAACCCCCGGCCAGGTGCAGTTGTTCACACCTGTAAACCCAGCACTTTGGGAGGAGTGGGCAGATAACTTAAGGTCAGGAGTTCAAGACTAACCTGGCCAACACAGCGAAATCTCGTCTCTACTAAAAATGCCAAAAAATTAGCTGGGCACGGTAGGCACATGCCTATAATCCCAGCTCTCAGGAAGCTGAGGCATGAGAATCATTTGAACCCAGGAGGAGGAGATTGCAGTGAGTCAAGATCACACCACTACACTCTAGCCTGGGCAACAGAAGGAGACTCTGTCTCAAAAAACAAAAACAAAAACAAAAAAAACACCCGTCTATATGCTGCCTACAAGAAGCCCACTTTCAATATAAAGACACAAATTGTTTAGAAGTAAAAACACTTTTTAAGAGATATACCATAATTTTTAAATCTTCTATTTTTAAAAACCCTTTTATACGCAACAAAATTTACCATTTTAATCATTTTTAAGTATACAGTTCTTTCACATTAAATACATTTGCTTTGTTGTATAACCATCACCACCATTCCTCTCCAGAACATTTTCATCACCCTAAACCGAAATTCTGTATGCATTAAGCACTAACTTCCCATTCTCCCTTTCTTCCATCGTCTGGCAACCACCATTCCACTTTCTGTCTCTACAACTGGACCACTCTAGGAACCTCATGTAAGAGGAATACAACAATATTTGTTCTCTTGTGACCAGCTGGTTTCACTAAGGATAATGTCTTCAAGGTTCACCCATATCACAGGATATATCAAGTCTTCTTTCCTTTTTAAGACTGAATAATATTCTATCTAATATATATACCACATTTTGCTTAGCCATTCACCTGTCCATGGACACTTGCGTGGTTCCCAACTTTTAGGCTATTGTAAATAATGCTGCTACGAACATGGGTATACAAACACTTGTTCAAGTGTCTGCTTTCACTTATTTGGGTATATACCCGGAAGTGGAATTGCTAGATGATATGGCAATTCCATGTTTAATTTTTTGAGGAACTGCCATGCTGTTTTCCACTGGCTATACCATTTTCCATTCCCACCAAAAAAGCACAAGGGTTTCAATTTCTCTACATCCTTGTCAACATTTATTATTTACTGGTTTTTTTTGTTTGCTTGTTTGTTTTAATAGCTATCGTAATAGGTGAAGTGGTAGCTCACTGTGGTACTGATTTGCATTCCATAAGGACTAGTGAAGTTGAGCATCTTTTCATGTACTTATTGGCCATTTGTGTATCTTCTTTGAAGAAGTATCTATTCAAGTCCTTCACCCATTTTTGAATCGGGTTGTGTTTTTTGTTGCTGAGTTTACATATTCTGGAAATCAATTCCTAACACTAATTTTTTAAAGCTGGATTAGCTATACTAATATCAGACAAAGTAGATTTCAGAGCAAAGAACATTTCCTGGGGCTAAAAGAGTCATTTCGTGGTAAATGATACGGTTTGGATATCTGCCCCCTCCAAATCCGTTAAAATTTGATTCCCAATGTTGGAGGTAGGGCCTAGTGGTGAGACATGTTTAGGTCACAGGACAGATCCCTCATGAATGGCTTGGTGCCCTCCCCGCAGTAATGAGTTCTTGCTCTCTTAGTTCACATGAGAGCTGGTTGCTTAAAAGGGCCTGCCTGGCATCTCTCTTGCTCCCTCCGTGGCTGTGTGACACACCTGTTCCCCTTTCACCTTCTGCCACGAGTAAAAGCTTCCTGAGTCCTCACCAGAAGCAGATGCTGATGCAATGTTTCTTGTACAGCGTGTAGAACCGTGAGCCAAATGAATCTCTTTTCTTTATAAATCGTCTGCTTCAGGTATTTCTTTATAGCAACGCAAAACAGCCTAATACAATACAACAAAGAAGGTCAATTCATACATGGAATATAATACTCATAAAGGTTTGTGCAATTAACAACGGAGCTTCGAAACATGTGAAACACAAACCGATAAAACTACCAGGGGAAAGGGAGAAATCCACAATTATAATCAGAAGTGTCAATGTCCCTCTCTCAATAACTGAAAGAACAGAAGACCAAAAATCAGTAAGGACACAGCAGACTTGAACATTACAAACCAACCTGCCTGAACTGAAAGTTACAGAACACTTGATCCGGCAATAGCAGAATAGGCAACTTCCTCAAGGGCTCACAGAACATTTACCAAGATAGACCATACTCTGGGCCATAAAACAAGTCTCAGCAAATGTAACAGGGAAATATGTTCTCTATTTAAAAGAAAATAAATTAGAAATCAGTGTTTACCAGACAGGAGAATAAAGTAATCCTATAATGCTGACTTTACCTGTGACTAGTTGTAATCCTGCTTGAGGTGGGACCAGATAAATCAGTAGCGGGACTGAAAATACTTACAGGTCTTCAAAGGTAGGCCTACCTGCCTGAGCTATCTGTTTGACGTTCACTGGAGAGACTCCCTCTCCAGCCCATCCTAAGCCCCAGGGGTCCTACTTGTCAGCCTCGGCTAAATCAAGACAAACCTGTTTGATATTTGCTTAGTCTTTCACGTAAACCAGTAAAAGAAGATAAAGAGGTGAGATATGAATTGGAAGGAGCACCTACTAAGTAAACACGCCTTTAAACCTAGCAAAACCTCAGACAGGGCTGCCATTAGACACCTCTCTCTCTTTCGGTAAGCTCCTGGGAACAGACCGAAACCTTGTGGAAACGCCACCTTTCAAGGACACTTCTAACAGAATTTCCACACAACAGAGATCCAGCTGGATTAAAAGAGCTAAATCCATTAAGCCAGGTCTTCAGTGATCTGATTTTGTCAGCCTGGAAAACCCCTACTATTACTGGCCAACAGTGTCCAGAAATGATTCGTACCGCTAGCTAACCCAAAGGCCTCTTAAGGGCAAATTAACAAATTTCAAAGCAATAAACAAAAAGAAAACAAGAATCCTCAGGAATAATCTCACTTCCAAGCTACCAGTGGCCTAGCAAATCTACAAAGTTCTTAACAGGCGGTGTTTCCCAAACTTGCCTTACAGTAAGAATCACCCAGTGCGTTCGTTAAAAATAGATTTCTGGGCCCTCCTCCAGACAATAGCACAGGAATCTCTAGAGGTGGAGCTCTGTATTTTTAACAAGCATCAGAAATTATTCTTAAGGTCCAGCACCTTTGGTAAACTAAAGGGTCTGAGAGGCAGTATCACACAGTTAAAAGCACCTTGACTTCGAAATGAGACTGATGGCTTAGAAATCCCACTTGCGGCTGGACACAGTGGTTCACGCCTGTAATGCCAGCACTTTGGGAGGCAGAAGCGGGTGGATCACCTGAGGTCAGGAGTTCGAGATCAGCCTGGCCAACATGGTGAAACCCCGTCTGAACTAAAAAATACAAAAATTAGCCGGGCGTTGTGGCGGGCACCTATAATCCCAGCTACTGGGGAGGCTGAGGCAGGAGAATCGCTTGAACCCAGGGGGCGGAGGCTGCAGTGAGCGGAGATCACACCACTTCACTCCAGCCTGGGCAACAGTTCAAGACTCCGTCTCAAAAAAAAAAAAAAAATCCAAACTTGGTCACTTACTGGCTGTGTGACGCTAGCCAGGTTATCTAACACCTCTGCAACTCACTTCATCTGTAAAATGGGATCATCGCCTATTTGGACATGTTCACAAAATTCGGTATGTTCAGAAAGCCCTAGAACAGCGCCCAGCATATGAAGCCAAGCAACAAATCACAGCTATTGCTACCTGCAAAACAGCGGCAGAAACTGCTCAGAAAGTCTACAATGAAAATGTGCTACTTAATGGAAATTACAAAGGCATGGAATCACATTTCCAAGATAATCTAGGAAAAAGGTTTTTCTGAGCACTACCACCGCAAAGAACAAAGACTCACTTTAGCGTCCAGTATGTTCACCGCAACAGTCCCCAATCCCACCCAGAACTACAGAGTTCAGGTCTCTGCAGGGCTGCAGCTTTGGACAACAAAGTAAGAGTCTTTCCTTCCCCAGTTCCTCGGTCACCACCACCTCCAGCTCTAAGGCCAAGAGTCACAGAAATGACAGTCTGGTGGCAGCATCTTGATGCATTAGTAGGAAATGGGACTCCAGGAGCCAATAAAAAGGGTGGAAAAGGCCTTAGGTAGCAACAGGAGAATTGAGAGAAGGGAAATGAGTCTGGGAAGTTTCTGGAGCTGAAGACTGACATTCCCAGGGTAAGTGAGCCCAGACAAGGTGTAGCTAGGAAAGCACTGCCTCAGCTCAGCGACTAAAACCCCAGGTTGTAGAGTCAACTCTGCCAGTAACTCGCAAAACAGCTCCAGGTAACTCCTTCTCCCATCGGTAAAGTGGGAAATCTCCTCATCTGCTGAGGAGGAAATGGAGAGGAACCAGGCATATAATGGGTATGTATGCATCACTGCCCTTTGCGCCCAGAGGGTCCTGCGGTAAGAAATGGTCAATGATGCCGGGAGGTCCAAGTCTGAGTCCTGAACAAAGCCAAAGCTGAAAGTCTCCTCTCTCAAAGTCCTGGAGAAAGGGCACAAGCCAGTAAGTCAAAGACAAAGTCCCTCCAACTCTCACCCTGCCACTGGTCTCCCGCGTGCCCTCTGGCAAGTCAGACCCTACTCTTAGGCCTCAGCTTCCCCATCTATACAATGGGCTAATTGGCTCTAATGTCATCAGAATTGTGACCGCAAGATGCTCACATACGGGGCGAGGGCCTGCGGAGATGGAGAAAGGAGGGTGGCGGTGAGGGGTGAAGCGGAACTGGAGGTGCGACCCGCAGGGGAGCCGGGGCGGCGCCTCGCGCTCTCCCCGCGTCCCTCCCACCGCTAGGGGCAGGGGCGCCGGCCCCCGGCGCGAGTCACGCGCCCCTCGTGCCCAATCATCGGCCTCTGCCAGGATGAGGCGGGCAGGCGGGGGCGCTCCGGGAGCCACCGCCGGCGCCGCCCCCACCGTCGTCCTCTGCCCCGCCCGCCTGCGGCAGAGCTGGGACCCTCCCCAGTCCCGGCTCACCTGCCAGGGCCGCCGCCGCCGCCGCCACCGCGGGTTAAACCGCAGCCGCGCCCACACTTCCGGGGTCCGCCAGGCCCGCCCCCTGCCGGATGTGACCCCCCTTTCAACGTCCGGCGCCCCAGTGGCGCGCGTGCTAGCCCCGCCACCCCGTTGGGCGCCCCGCCTCGCGCGCCTCTGGGTTACCACGATATCGTGCCACACACACACGCTCGCAGTCACCCGTGCCACAACCACGGGAGCGCCCACGAGACCCCTCCCGCGCACGCCGCACGCCCCCCGGAAGAGGCCCCGCCCACTGGGCGGAGACCAGGCCGCTCTGGGCGAGTGCGCCGGCGCGGACGTCCACTGTCTTCCGAGTGGCCCCGAAGACTCGCTCAGTACACAGCTCGACCTTGGGAGGCTGCTCGGAGGGACCCCAAAGGAGCGGGAAGCAGATGGAAGCCCAGAACCTAGGAGGAGCCCCAGATGGGCTGAGCTCAGACTGAGGAGCCCCAAGGCCACCACACACTCATTTCCATTTACTAGTTAATCTCTTTCCCCCACCCATTTATTCTACAGAATTACCGATATTCCCTATCTCCTCCCTTCCCCCCTGGAAACAGGAGATTGCAGCATAATTAGGAAGCCGCCTCTGCTCTAACCCTTTAAAAAAGGACCCTGAAGTGACCTGATGTTAACTAATCAGGTGTTTTTTGTTTTATTGTTTTGTTTTGTTTCTATTCTGTTTCCTTTCCCATCTACGAAACCCACTGCTCTGCTATTTCCCAGCGGGATTTGAGACCAAATAAGTCTATTTACAATGGTAACTGATGTCAATGTCTTAAGTTTCCAACCTCTCAAAATCAAGAGGTTGACCAAAAGGGGAGAAGTGTTAAGCTTAACCTAAAGCTCTCTCCTGACATATTTTAAGTTTGTCCTAAAGGTTTCTCCGTACATAGTGAACTGGAACCTACTCATACCAATCACAGAGTTTCAGCCAATCACAGGCAGCCAACTGTTCAAACCTTGTTCCAATAAGGCAAATGTCAATCTGTCATTATTAGGGAACCAAACTGGATCCCTTTGCCCTCAGAAAGCCAAACACCGAAGTACCAGGTTTTTGTAGACGGGAAGATTTGTTGCAAGTCAACTGGCGAGGAGACATGCTCAAATCTGTCTCCCCAAGCCAGGGGCTGTGGCAGGTGTTATAGGCAGAGGGTAATGAGCCGTGATCTGATTGAGTCTTGCAGTGAGCAGTGATCTGACTAGATCTTGCCATGGGATGATGCCATGCCTCAATCTGATTAGATCATGGATTATACCATGTATCTACTTCTTAATTCCGTTCCCGTTCTTTGGTCTAAGCATTTAGGTTGCGCCTGTGGTTGCATGCTTGGTTCTTCTGGGCACGCTCAGGTTACATAACTTGCAACCTGGGGTCCTGGCAACTGAAAAAACAACTCACCACTTTATTACACAAAGTTGAACCAGGTGGGGCTGGTTCTGTGCTTACATAACGGGTCCAACTCTTTCTGTACTTCGCTTCTGTATTCTGGACATCTCTTTCCTTTTTCTTTTCTTATTTTTAAATTTTAATGATTGTTATTTTTTAATAGAAATGGAGATTCACTATGTTGCCCAGGCTGGTCTGGAACTCTTGGGCTCAAGCAATCCTCCAGCCTCGGCCTCCCGAAGTACTGGGATTACAGGTATGAGCCGCCACGCCCAACCTACTTTCTGTTTTCTATCCATAAATGTTATCTGACCACATGGCAGCCTCAGAGTTACTCTGAACCTATTCTGGTTCTGGGGGCTGACTGATTCACAAATCATTATTTGCTCAATTAAACTCTGTCAAACTAAATTTGTCAAAACTCCTTCTTGTAACAGAAGGGGTCCATAAAGAAGGCAGTCTCAGCTGCTGCTGACCCTTCCGAGACACTAGTGACTCCTTTGGGGGTGCCATGTTGGTTTTGCAAACGTGTCACGTGGTACATAATGTCAGAGTGACTCCCATTGACAGCACCTGCCTGAAAGCTAGGTTGAAATTGTTTCTGAGGGGTAGGGAGGGCCAGGCCAGGTGACCTTAATTTTTTGTCATAAGCCTTTTTGTATTATGTGATTTTTTTTTTTTTTTTTTTTTTTTAAGACAGAGTTTTGCTCTGGTTTCCCAGGCTGGAGTGCAATGGTGCAATCTCTGCTCACTGCAACCTCTGCCTCCCAGGTTCAAGTGATTCTCCTGCCTCAGCCTCCCGAGTAGCTGGGATTACAGGCGCCTGCCACCACACCCAGCTAGTCTTTGTATTTTTAGTAGACTCAGGGTTTCACCATGTTGGCCAGGCTGATGAACTCCTGACCTCCGGTGATCCACCTGCCTCGGCCTCCCAAAGTGCCGGGATTACAGGCATGAGCCACCGCGCCCAGCTGCTATGTGATTTTTAACTCTGCATGTGTTTCATTTCTGAAGGAAAGTAATTAGGAAACGCTATTGATGGATTAGCTTGAGTTTATATCCAGCAATCTCTTCACTGATTGGTACCATGTTGGAAGGCAGAACATGGACATGATGGCTGGAACAAGTGTAGTCATCCTGAACCATGAGGCGACCATAGAAATAGAGGTCACACTAGTGGCACAACAAAATAGAAGAAACCTGAGCCCTGATTCCGTAATGGACCATGACACCGCAGGATGGCTGCCTCTACGTTCTGTGTGAGACAGAAATAAACCACCTTGTGTCACTGTTGTTTTGGGTTTTCTGTCACTCGTGCCCTTTAAGTCTTAGACTCTACTTCTAGAAAGCCCCTATACCGTAAGACTGGGTAAGTGCCCCCTTATGTGTTATTCAAACACCCCACCCTTCTTAGCATTTTCTACACTTTTCTGTAGTTGACCTTTCACTCCCCCTAGATAGTAACTTCTCTAAGGACAGGCAGAGACTCTATTTTACACATCATTTTATGCAGATGCTGGAAACTGCTAACGCTAAAAAAAAGAAGAAGAAGAGGAAGAAGAGGAAGAGGAGGAAGAGGAAGAGGAGAAGAAGAAGAAGAAGAAGAAGAAGAAGAAGAACAACAACAACAACAACAACAACAACTTGTGAATGAGACAGACACAATGATTCTACCAAGGATGTTGAGGGGAAACGACACACTGCTGCCTATGCTCTGTCTGCGTGTCCTGAGTCACTGCCACATTATCTTATGGGGGCAGAGGGTGCTGGCCCTCCTGAATAACCAAAGATAGAGAATTAGGACAAAGGAGGGAGGAAGAGAAAACTGCAGGAAATTCAGGTCATGGGAGGGACGTGGCATTGGGAAAAAGGATACTCTTTTTATCTGGTTCCTGCTATTTTCCACTTTGGACCTTTTGCAGCTTCCCTTGGCTCTAGCCCCATCCTCTCCAGTCCTGATCTCCTATCAGATACACCTATGTTCCCACATTCTGTACCTCAGTTACACCCAATTTCATTCATATCTGGAGCGGCCCTGATAAATGAAAAATTAAAAAAAGTTATAAACACAAACAACCCCAGTTAGAGAAGGCGGTGCCTTACTCTGTTTCTCACATTCACTTAATTCCTTTGTTCATTCCACATGCATTCACTGAATACCCACACTGCTAAGACCTGCGGATACACAGATGGACAGATACCCTCTCCAGCCTCAAGGAAGTCACGTTTTTGGTTGAGATTGGAGAGAAAACAAGGTATCTCTAGCCCAAGATGCCTCAGTCCTTCAAATGACCCTGATCAGGAACGAAAAAATATGACAGTACATTGCAGTATATATTTCATTGCCTCTCTACCCCCTTCTAAAAAGGGGAGTTTGGTTTTGCTTGTTTGCTTGCCTGTTTGCTCAGCTGCTCAGCCCTGGACCTTGTCATACTGGTTGAATGGACGGACAAGTGACATAAACAAGTAAGGAAGACAAGACAAGGAAGTTAAGAGTTCGAGGTAACGAGACATTTGAGAAGCTGAGGTATTGCGAGAGATTTGGGAACTGGGTTGGAAGAGCAGTTTTGTTGTTGTTTTGGGGTTTGTTTGTTTGTTTTTTGAGACGAGTCTCGCTGTCGCCCGGGCTGGAGTACAGTGGCACGATCTCGGCTCACTGCAACCTCCGCCTGCTGGGTTGAAGCGATTCTCCTGCCTCAGCCTCCCAAGTGCTGGGACTGCAGGCACCTGCCACCATACCTGGCTAATTTTTTGTATTTTTAGTAGACAGGGTGTCACCGTGTTAGCCAGGATGGTCTCGATCTCCTGACCTCGTGATCCGCCCGCTAGGATTACAGGTGTGAGCCACTGTGCTAGGATTACAGGTGTGAGCCACTGTGCCCGGCTGGAAGAGCAGTTTTTAAAGGAAGTTTTGATTTGTGGCATGTAGAATCTCTAATTTGGTCTTCAGAAGATCACCAGTGAAGAGTTACTTTATCTTTTTATTTCTAGAGTTGGGAGTCAGATCTGTCTGGCTGGTTTCTCTCTTCTACTTCCTCCTTGTGGCTCCCGTGCTGTGCTGAGCCGTTCAGCCTGCACAACTCAGACAATGGATTATGCCTCTGAGGTAGGACCTGGCAGCTGCCTACAAAATTATCCGTTCTCTGTTTTTCCTTAAAAACAGTACATTTCATTCAGGATTGCAATGTGCCCAGTCAGCTAAAAGACTGCATTTCCCAACTGCCTTTGCTGTTAGTTGTGACTAGGTGACTCTGATATAAGCAGGAGTGTTGAGGGGGATTTCCTGGAAGGCTGCTTTAAAGGAGCTGATTCAGCTGGGACGTGAGTCTTTTTGCCTTCCCCCGCCTTCTTCTAACTACTCACTAGATGTCAGATGTGCTGGCTGGAACTCCTGCAGCCATATTGGACTATGAGGTGACTTTGGAAATGGAAACGATTCAAACTCTGAACAGCCTATCTCCAGATTTATTTAAGGGGGAAAAAATAAGTTTTATCTTTTTAAAGTTGTGGTTATTTCAGGTTTTCTATAATATACACCTAAACTTAAACCTGATACTACTACACAGTTACAGTGTGTCTTAGTCTGCTCAGGCTGCCATAAAAATAAATAAATAAATAAATAAATAAACAAATAAATAAATAAAACACAGACTATTACAGGCTCACGCCTGTAATCCCAACACTTTGGGAGGCCAGGGCGAGTGGATTACCTGAGGTCAGGAGTTTGAGGCCAGCCTGGCTGACATGGTGAAACCCGCATCTCAACTAAAAATACAAAAAAGTACCTGGGCATGGTGGCGGGCACCTGTAATCCCAGCTACTCCAGAGGCTGAGGCATGAGAATTGCTTGAACTCGGGAGGCGGAGGTTGCAGTGAGCTGAGATCGAACCACTGCACTGCAACCTCAGCAACAGAGCAAGACTCCGTCTAAAAAATAAAAAAAAAAAAAAATGCACATATACATAATCTTGCATAAATGCAAATTGTGATTATAAACATGGTTAAGCATAGTTTGGGGATGTTTTATTTTCTTTTTCTTCTTTGGTTGTTTGGTTGGCTCTCCTGCTGATTGACAGCCTAGTACACGTCCTCCTGTATAATCTTATCCAATCTGTGTATGTTGGCCAAAAGAGGCTCAGGGCAGGAGTGGAGAGAACCAAAGGTGAGTGAGGCATGAGCACATTGGTGAAGGGTGTGGCCATTGTTGCTCTTCATAACCACAGCAGCAGTTCCTCTCCCTCTTCCAAACCACCATCCCCCTCCCGCCCTCATCCCTCCCGCCACCCAACCCCGCTTGCCATGGCGGTGGAATATACTTTGACCAATGGAATGTGAGCAGAGGTGGTGATGTGTGTCACTTCCAGGCGGAAGTCTTTAGGAACCAGAGTCCCATTTCTCACCCATCCCCTTCCCCTGCATCAGGACAGAGCGTCCTTCAGCCTGAGTCCCTGCGTGGCTGCGAGGAGCAGAGCTCTCTGCCAACCCAGGTCGGCTGTGAGTGAGAAATCAGTCTTAGTTGTGTTGATCCTCTGAGATCTGGAGGATGGAAACCGGCTTATCTTCATTGAAGCAGGAGGGTATAACAGGAACTGCTCATCATCTACTTCCTCCAGTAATCCAACTCCAACTATCACCCTAGTCTGTGGCCACCCAGCTAAAGACTACATTTCCCAGTCTCTCTTTCACCTACCAGTGCCCCTGTTAACTTCATTATGGCCAGTGACATATGAGCAGAAGTAATCTTTGCAACTTCTGGACTATGCCTTTCCTATAAGGAAAGGGGCGTATCCCACTTCCCTTTCTCTATTTCCCACTGGCTGGAATGCAGATGTAATGACGTGAGCTGAAGCAGCCATAATGGACCAAGAGACGAATACCACATGTTGAGGAAGGCAAGGCAACAAGAAGGAATTTGGGTTTCAACCACTGGAGAGCCACCTGGACTATTATATGAAAGATAAATAAAATTTTGTTTTGTTTTGTTTTGAGACACAGTCTTGCTCAGTCACCAGGCTGTAGTGCAGTGGCTCAATCTCGGCTCACTGCAGCCTCCACCTCCCAGGTTCAAGTGATTCTCCTGCCTCAGCCTCCCGAGTAGCTGGGACTACAGGTGCCCGCCACCTCGCCCAGCTAGTTTTTTTTTTTTTTTTTGTATTTTTTTTCAGTAGAGATGGGGTTTCACCATGTTAGCCAGGATGGTCTCGATCTCCTGACCTCGTGATCCGCCTGTCTCGGCCTCCCAAAGTGCTGCAATTACAGGCTTGAGCCACCGCGCCTGGCCTGATTTTTGTTTTTAGAGATGAAATTTTGCTATGTTGCCCATGCTGGTCTCAAACTCCTGGCATCAGGTGAGCCTCCTGCCTCAGCCTCCCCAGTAGCTAGGATTACAGGCGTGCCCCACTGCACCCAGTAGGAAAAGATATTTCTGGTGAGCTGTGGAGAAGCCAGCAACTGGAGGAAGAATGCATTCACCCCAGTGGCACCCATGGCATTTAAATCCCTGCCCCCCAACACAAATTTTTTTAAGAGCAAGATTCAGGGAGTGGTGTGATTATTATAAAGCTTTCGGCCAAGACCAGCAGGCTCCATCCCATTAGGTTGAGCCCCTAGGAACTCTGAACTTTGGCCGCCACTGCAGCTCCCTACACCTGGATCCGTATTGGTCTCTGGACAAGGACCTGCCCAGGAACGTTGCGAAGGTTCTCAAGTTTTTGGAAATGACATGGTATCAGCAGATAAGGCCACAGGGAGTCAAAGAAATCCCCCCAACCCCTGAGATCGGCTGGACATCAGAATGAAAGGGCAGCCTCTCTTCTGGGCAGCATCCCAGAACAGCCCTCGGACCAGCCAGAGGTCAAACAGCCTCTGCTCGATCCTCGTGCAGGCCTAGAGGCTCCCAAAGCAGCACATTCATTCCTTCCTCCCACTCCATAGAATCCTGTGAGATTTCCAGACTACCACGGTGTCAGAAAAACGAGGGGGAGGCAGGGCTCAGTGGCTTATGCCATAATCCCAGCACTTTGGGAGGCTAAGGTGGGTGGATCACTTGAAGTCAGGAGTTCAAGACCAGCCTGGCCAACATGGCGAAACCCTGTCTCTACTAAAAATACCAAAGTTAGCCAGGCATGCCAGCGAGCACTTGGAGTCCCAGCTACTCAGGGGGCTAAGGCAGGGGAATTGCTTGAACCCGAGAGGCGGAGGTTGCAGTGAGCCAAGATTGTGCCACTGCTCTCCAGCCTAGGCAACAGAGCGAGACTCCATCTCAAAAAAAAGAAAAAAAAGAAAAGAAAGAAAAGGAAAACTAGGGGGAATGGGGACTGAGTTTAGACACCATAGTGATCACCCTCTTAGCCACAGCTTCCTCTGCCACAGGGTGATATGGCAATGCCTTCTGTCACTGGGCAGGTCACAGAGTGCCACTCCAAGGGCCCAAGCCAGGGCAAGGACCATTCCTAGGGTATCCTGCCAGCTCCTCCCAAAGACACATGCTCAGAAATGAGACTCTGGCATCTACCTACCTAGGATCATAAGTTCTGCCCCTTTCTGTGGCCCAGAATTGGTAGCATAATCAGCCTCAGCTGTGTAAGGAAGTCATCACCCCTCTTTCCCCCAGAGAAGGCCTCCTCCTTCTTTCATTTTTGGGGGAATTTTTGGTTTTCTTTTCTTAGATATGGAGTCACACTCTGTCTTCCAGGCTGGAGTGCAATGGCGCGATCACAGCTCACTGCAGCCTCCAATTCCTGGACCCAAGTAATCCTCCCACCTCAGCCTCCCAAGTAGCTGGGACTATAGGTGTGTGCCACCACAACCAGCTTTTTCCTCTTCCTTTCTAACATGGCACTTACCTCTCTATTTACCTCCCCATTCTCATTTAACTTCATCTTCTAAACACTGGCTTGGGTGGGAGTTTTCTTCAGTACAGCCCTAGAATACCACGAAGCCATTAACTGTCACCTCCCACTCTCAAAGAACAGTCCTAGCCTGCAGTATTAAATATTCATTCATTCTTTCCTTCAGCCACGAGAACAGGAAGGAAATAAACATTTCAAAACATTACAGGCCTCTTCACCCCAGCAAGGTGCTTGTACATAGTTCAAACAACAAGCTTAAGTTGATAACAGAAGTTGTTATCAAATAAAAGTTAAATCTGCCTCCCTATAATTCCCAGGTTTTGTCCCTATGCTACTCTGAACATTTGCCATCAAATAAGTCTAGTCCCTTGTTTTTGCGAAAAGCTTTTAGATATTTGTGGTTGGTCCCCAAGCTCCACTGAAGTCTTGATTTTCCAGTCTAAGCAACCCCTCAAAATGTCTGTCTGGTCTCTGTCTTCCCCACCTCCTCCCTCCATCCCTTTCTCTCCAGTCTCTCTCTTTCCAGTGAAAGGGAGGGTTGGAGGCAGGAGGGCCTGACTTCCACTCACTGTCCAGTGCTTCCCCAGCCCATTTCTCCGGCTTCCCTCTCTGTTTGATGTTTCGTATTTCCTTCTTCTTCCCTTGGCTCTGGCACCCTTCTCATGTTTAAACCTCACTTTCCTCTCTTCTGCTGCCTTCTTTGCAGGCTCATACCTCATACCTCCACCCACCCAAAGCTCCTCATTGCCTACAGGAAACATTCCAAGTGCCTGACCATGGCACTCAAAGCCTACCGTGATGTGGTCCTTGCTCTCCTTCCCCATGTTAAGCCGTATATCATTAGCACTGTTCTTCAGATTTTCCTAGTCCTCATTCTAAAACCGTGTTGAATTATACTTCCATAGTCCCTTGAAATTCAGCGTTGCTTGGGGCGATGAAATGCAAATAGTAGTGACCCATTTCACTCCTGCAGGCACTCCTGGCATGGCGGGTGCATGAACTGGCATGTGCCTCTTGCCCTGCTGTAGCCACCAGTGACACCATAGATGGTGAAGTCTCCATCGGTCTGCATCCCTGAGTGAAGACGTCTCAAACCAGAGCCCTAGATGACCTGTAATGGACAAATAGGGAAAGCAAAAGAGAAACCTTGTTATTGTGAAATTGGGTGTTGCTTGTTACTGCAGCATATACTGCCCATGCTGACTAATACCATGCATCAGTTGGGCCCATGACCCTTGCCATCTAACCTTACCAGGTGACTTATAATCCCTTAGGTCTATTATCATGCCAGTGCTGCCCTCTTTGGTGTTCCCTCCTCCCCATGCCCACTTGGCTAAGTTCTCTCATCCACTGAGACTCGGCTCAGTTGCCACCTCCACTAGGGAGCCTTCCTAAATTTCCACCTAAGGCAGCATTGGGCATCCTCTTTGCAGGATGCCCGGGGCATGCCTCCATTGCAGTGCTGCCACATTGCCTTTCTAAATGTTTTGTTTCCTGGACTTCAGGGCCACTGCTAGCCCACTTAGAGCCTTTGTTAGATTCAGAAAAAGCTGGCCTCCTCCAGGTGGCTGCAGCTGCCCAGGTGCATGGCTCAGCAGTGAATCATGACTTGACTTCAGGCCTCCTTCCCCCATGGCCTGACACTTGTGTTCTGGGCACAATTTGTACACTGTCCTCCATGGCCCTGTCTGCAAGGCTATTCACAAATAGTGAGCAATTTATGAACTTGGCTTCGAGCACCCTCAAGTGTTCACTGAAAGAATCAATATTTCCTAATAGATGAGACCTGTCCTCAGTTATTCCCTCCTCCTCCCACCCATCCTCTCCTCCTTTTGTTCTGCCTCATTTCCTGATCTCCCAAGCCCAGTACTAATGAGCCGCAGAGTGGCCAAGAGCCTAGAATTTGTAGTCAGACAGACCTAGTTCAAATCTTGACTCTACCACTTACTTGCCATAAATCCTTGAGGAATTTACTTAGCTCCACTAAGCCTCAGTTTCCTCATCTGTAAATTGGAGACACTATCAGCCTCACAGGGCACCCATGAAGAACACGTGGGAAAAGGCATTCAACAGGTGTCTCCAGGGCTCCTCCGAGTCAGGCTTCACTGCTGGGAGACCAGAGTGACCATGGAAGGCTTCACTGAGGAAGGAACATTGAGATGGCGGCTGAATATTGAGGAGGAGCCAGCCAAAGAGCTGGGAGAAGAAACTTCTAGACAGGGGGAAGAGCAATAGCAAAGGCCCACTTTTCCATCTCCAGTCTTCCGTCCACGCCCGAACACACCATCGTCAACCAGGCCATTGAGGCCACAAGTTACACACCATGACCTCATCACGCACTTGATTTGTTGACTCGGAGCAAGTTACCAGCAATGAGTTATCAACCCCTTTCCCAGAACAGCAAGCCCTGGGGCTATGTGCAAACCGAGGCGGGAAAATAAGAGGTGTCAATAGAACTGAGTTTCCTCTGGGCCCAGGGCCACGTAGATAAGCTGGTTATCATCAGCAGCTCCAGCTCCAAGAGGCACAGTGGGTGCCACTGCCACCACCAGGAACTCTGGGGTTTGCTTGTCCTCCTGGGTGGAACCCCCAGCACACCCATAGGGCCAGGAGGAAAGTAAACGCTCTTGTCTAATCTCCCCCAGTGGGATCACAGGGGCCCCCTGAAGGTGGCTGCTCCTTTGGCAGGGTCTGGTTCTTGCATTCCTTCTTGGAAGATGGCCATGGGGCACCAGCACCTGACCAGGAGGACTGGTGGCTAGAATTCAACCTGAGATAAGTTGAGACCCAAGTAATTCCCCAGGCTTTCTCGGTGGGTTTTCCTTGATCCATTATTTGTCTCCATACAGCAAAGCCCCCAGAAAGCATGAGTTGTTCATCCCTCATCAGGGCCTTCAAAGTTCCGAGGTCTTTCCTGAGCATCAGAGAGGCAACAGGTCCTCGAATGCACCCTTGTCTGACCCTCCCAACTCAGGGGATTCTTATCCCCTAAAGATGAAATAGAACGTTGGGTTTCAGCTGTCAAAGTCTGACCAGAACATGTTCCTTGCTCTAATACAGGCCAATGCCACACCAACTTACGAGGGTCGGTGTGGTAGGAACAAGGAGGGGAAGCTGCGGGACTGCCAAGCTGGGCACAAGTCAAGCACTGACCGGCACCACTGCCTCCTGCTTCCTGGTGCCACTCCAGCCGGGGCTGCCCACACTGTGTCTGGCAGCTTCCAATACTGCTTTCCTGCTGCCATGAGACAGCAGGTCTGGCAACAGAAGTGGAGCCGGACTTAAGGAGAAAGAGGAAAGAACTTCAGCTCTGGCACCTGCAGACCCCTGAAAGTGGCCTACGGAAGCTGGCAGCAGGGACCGCAATTGGGCATTCTCTCACCTTTCCCTTCTCGGAGCTCCCCAAGCCTATGGCCAGTGGGAAGAGGATTACCTGAGAGCCAGAAGCCCTGGGTCCCAGCACTTCACTAACCTACCTTGCATCCATTTGGCAAATTATACACCCCAGCTCTCAGTTTCCCCATCTCCAGGATAACAGACTGGACTTGTCCAAGAATAGCAATCATTCCCGATCCAGTGCCGACGCTGGTTGCTAGAACACGTGGCTGAAGGGATCACATGTTGCTCAGGATTCTGGGGCCACATCCAGTGGTCGGAGGTGCTGTTGTTCGCGGGCAACATCTGTCTTGGACTCAGAATGGAACATGGTAGACCAGGTGCCACGTCACTGACATGCAGGAGCTAAAGGACCTTTGCACCCCTGCCCGATGGAACATTCTAACACTTGGATTCTGTGGGATGAGATCTGACAGCCACAGGCAGAAGTTACCAACTGGGAAGCTTGTGGATTCTTCAACGGAAACTGAGTCAGGCTGATGAATTACCTTTACTAAAGGAATGAATAACAAAAAAAAAGAAAAAGTTCTAAGTCCAAGACATGCCAAGAAAGGTTAGATAGATTAGATAATATTTTAAAAGCAGAGATGTTTTGGGTGACCTGCTATTTTGCTGTCCAGCTTGAGATGATGCCAATGGCCACAGAGTAATAAAAGGGCCACTGAATGTGGCCTCTTTCCCATGGCTCACGGGCAGCAAGCATCTCTACCACCTCCATGTCTGGAGCAGGAGTTCCAGCAGGAAGGACACAGCCTCCAGCACCATTTGACCAGAAGATCCAAATGGGACTGGACTGCTGGTAGGTACTACAGAAATCCTAGCTCTCTCCTCCTCGCAGCCGGCTGTTCTCTGTTTAAACTTGACTCACTGCATACGTCCCACTGCCAGAGGAGACCCTTTTCCAACATCTTGTTCTGCTCTGCAGACCCTCTGTTCACGCCCCGGGCTTCTCTCCATCCCAGTCTGTCTTGCATCTTGTGCAAGCTGCCCTCCTCTCTGTTATTTAGTTATGAATCCCTCCTCCCTTCCCTTCAACACACCCCCACTGCTTCAGTCTTTGGCTCCCTCCCTACCCAGGGCCCTGCCCCTTCCCTGCAGATGATACTAAAGCAGACAAAGCTGGGAGGGAGACCCCCATTTTGTTGTTTCTAAAGCTGTTCTCATCCTTTCCACTTTCAGGCCCCGATACGGCTCCTCAAAGTCTCAAGCTGATGGTCAGACAACCTCAAGAGGTAGTGGTGGGAGACAGCAGGACAAGGGCCGGAGCCGTGGGCAGGAGCAACTTGGCCAGTGTGGGGCCCACCCAAGTCGGCCTTGCTTGGAACCCTCGGGGTACCACTAAAGACAGAACCTTCAAAATGGAAATGTTTTCAACTTATTACAAAAAAGGGCCAAACATAAAAGTAAAAATGAAAAGTGTCATGGACCTCATACT
This sequence comes from Macaca fascicularis, assembly GCF_037993035.2. Taxonomy (NCBI): domain Eukaryota; kingdom Metazoa; phylum Chordata; class Mammalia; order Primates; family Cercopithecidae; genus Macaca; species Macaca fascicularis. Next base: position 13,100,119 of record NC_088388.1, on the reverse strand, counting down.
CCATCATTCAGCATCAAGAATTACACACCGTTCTGCAAATCTTTGTTTTATATACACCCACCCCCTTTTTTTTTTTCTTTTGTCTCACTTCGTCGCCCAGGCTGGAGTGGACTGGTGCGATCCCGGCTCACTGCGGCCTCTGCCTCCCAGGTTCAAGCAATTCTCATGCCTCAGCCTCCTGAGTAGCTGGGATTACAGGCATGCACCAACATACCCAGATTATTTTTGTATTTTTAGTAGAGACAGAGTTTCGCCATGTTGGCCAGGCTGGTCTCAAACTCCTGGCCTCAAGCAATCCACCTGCCTCAGCCTCCCAAAGTGCTGGGAGTATAGGCATGAGCTACGGCACCTGGCAACACTCTTTTTTTTAAAATTTTATTCTTTATATATTTATATTTGCTATAATATTTTAAGGCATACAGCTTACCATTTCACTGTAAATATTTTGTTGTACATTTCTAGGAGACAAGGGTCATATATATAATATATATATACACACAGCTGTAATTAATATATATATTCAAATATATATATATATGTATAAAGGCAATGCTCTTTTATTCCAAACAAAATTACCAACTTTATTTTTTTAATTACCAACTTTAATATCACCTAATATCCAGTCCATGTTCAAATGTCTTTGATTCTCTCAAAAATGCCTTTTAACAGTTGATATATTCAGATCCAGGATCAAGATCTCGAGATCATCTGCATGTGTTGCCTTTGGTGGCTGTTTCTTAAGACTTTTAATAGGCCAGGTGCAGTGGCTCACACCTGCAATCCAAGCATTTTGGGAGGCCGAGGCAGGTGGAACACCTGAGGTCAGGAGTTCAAGACCAGCCTGGCCAACATGGTGAAACCCATCTCTACTGAAAATACAAAAATTAGCCAGGCCTGGTGACAGGTGCCTGTAATCCCAGCTACTCAGGAGGCTGAGGCAGGAGAATCGCTTCAACCCAGAAGGCAGAGATTGCAGTGACCCAAGATTGCACCATTGCACTCCAGCCTGGGCAACAAGAGCGAAACTCCATCTCAAAAAGTAATAATAATAAATACTTTTAATAGATAGCAGTCCCCCTTTATATGCCATTAATTTATTTATAAAGTAAGTGTATGGGGCCTGTTAGAATGGCCAAAATCCAGAACACTGACAAGACCAAATGCTGGTGAGGATATGGAGCAACAGAAACTCTCATTCGTTGCTGGTGGGAATGCAAAACGGCACAGCCACTTTAAAAGATAGCTTGGCAGTTTGTTACAAAATTAAACATACTCTTGCCATATTACCCATCAGTCACATTGTTTGGATTTACCCAAAGGAGCTGAAAATTTATATCCACATGAAAACCTGCATATGACTATTTATAGCCGCTTTATAATTGTCAAAGCTTGGAAGAAACTAAGATGCCCTTCAGTAAGTGAATAAGTAGATAAACTGTAGTCCATCCAGACAATGGATTATTATTAAGCACTAAAAAGAAATGAGCTATTGGCCGGGCACGGTGGCTCACACCTGTAATCCCAGCACTTTGGGAGGCTGAGTCAGGTGGATCCATTAAGCTCAGGAGTTTGAGACCAGCAGGGGCAACGTGGTGAAACCCCATCTCTACAAAAAATATATACATAGAAAAATTAGCCAGGAATGCTGGCGTGCACCTGTAGTCCCAGCTACTTGGGAGGCTGAGGTGGGAGGATGGCTTGAACCTGGGAGGCAGAGGATGCAGTGAACCAAGATGGTACCATTGCACTCCAGCCTGGGCAACAGAATGAGACCCTGTCTCAAAAAATAAAAATGAAAATAAAAATTTAAAAAAGAAAGAAATGAGCTATCAAGCCATGAAAAGGAGGAACCTTAAATGCATATAACTAAGTGAAAACAGCCAGTCTTAAAAATGTGTATGTGGATACATAATAGTTGTACACGTTTATGGGGTACATGGGATATTTTGATTTCAAGTATACAGTGTGTAATGATCAAATCTGGTAATTAGTATATCTAGCTTGGCTACTGCGAATATGCTGCAATAAAAACGGGAGTGCAAATATCTCGTCAATAGACCGATTTCCTTTCTTTTTTTTCTTTTTTCTTTTTTTTTTAGACGAAGTTTTGCTCTTCTTGCCTAGGCTGGAGTGCAATGGCACGATCTCGGCTCAAGGCAACCTCCACCTCCCGGGTTCAAGCGATTCTCCTGCCTCAGCCTCTGCAGCAGCTGGGACTACAGGCATGCACCACCACTCCCGGCTATAAATTTTTTTGTATTTTTAGTAGAGACGGGGTTTCTCCATGTTGGTCAGGCTGATCTCGAACTCTCGACCTCAGGTGATCCACCCACTTCAGCCTCCCAAAGTCCTGGGATTACAGGCGTGAGCCACAGACTGGCCGACTAATTTCCTTTCTTTTGGATATATACCCAGCAGAGGCACTGGTGGATCATATGATAGTTCTATCTCTAGTTCTTTGAAGAATCTGCATTCTGTTTTCCATAGAGGCTGTACTCATTTAAATTTCCACCCACAGTGAATGAGCATTCCCCTTTCTTGGTCTCCTCACCAGTGCTTGTTATCTTCTGTCTTTTTGATCACTGCTATTTAACTGGGGTGAGATGATAACTCACTGTGGTTTTAACTGGCATTTCCCTGATGATTAGGAATGTTGAGTTTTTTTCCTACGCCTGTTGGCCATTTGTATGCTTCTTTCGAGAAATGTTTATTCAGATCTTTTGCCTATTTTTAATCAGATTATTTGTTTCTTTGCTGTAGAGTTGTTTGAGTTCTTTATATATTCCTGGTTGTTAATCCCTTGTTGGATGAATAGTTTGCAAATATGTTCTCCCATTCTGTGGGTTGTCTCTTCACCTTGCTGATTGTTTTCTTTGCTGTGCAGAACCTTTTGGCTTGATTTACATCCCATTTGTTAATTTTTGCTTTGTTTGCCTGTGTTTTTAAGGTCTTATCCAAGAAATCTTTGCCCAGACCAATGTCCTGAAGCATTTCCCCAATGTTTTCTTCTACTAGTTTCATAGTTTCAGGTCTTACATTTAAGTATTTAATCCATTTTGATTTGAATTTTTTGCATGATCTAGTTTTATCATTGTTCTGCATAGCATACCCAGTTTTTCCAGTACCTGGAGCACAATGGTGCGAGCGTGGCTCACTGCAACCTCCGCCTCCTGGGTTCAAGCGAGCTTCCTGCCTCAGCCTCCCGAGTAGCTGGGATTACAGGCATACACCACCACGCATGGCTAATTTTTGTATTTTTAGAAGAGATAGGGTTTCACCATATTGGTCAGGCTGGTCTCGAACGCCTGACCTCAGATTATCCACCTGCCTCAGCCTCCCAAACTGCTGGGATTACAGGCGTGAGCCACCACGCCCAGCCTTCTGCATAATATCATAATGGTGGGTACCTATCACACATTTGTCCAAACCCATAGAATGTACAATGCCAAGAGTGAATCTTAATGCAAACCGTGGACTTGGGGTGATAATGAAGCATCATCATGGGTTAATCAATTGTAACAAATGTACCATTCTGGGGCAGGATATTAATAATGGAGAGACTGTGCATGTGAGGTGGGGTGGCACGGATATGTGGGAAATCTCTGCACCTTCTGCTCAGTTTTGCAGTGAAGCTAAAACTGCTCTAAAAAGTAAAGTCTATTTTTTTAAGTAGGGGGAGCATGGAGAGGTCATTTGTCCTACAGGATGTCCCATGTATAGGATTTGAATGATACATGCTCCTTTACCTACATTATTTCCTGAAAATTGGTCATGAGAGCTCGACTTGAATTCAAAATTTTAATTACAATACTTCATAGTGATTCTCCCACTTCAGCCTTCCAAAGTGCTGGGATTACAGGTGTGAGCCACCACACGCAGCCAGGAATTTTAATAAAACAACTTTTTTTCCTTATTCCTGAAACTAATTTTAAAAAAAAAAAAATTTTTTTAGTCAACTATTTGTGATTACCCAAAATATAGTTCATATAGAAAAGGCGTATCCCTGTGTCACAGGCTTATCCCTGTGACAGTGGAGCAATCTTGGCCCCACGTCATTTGCAACCCAACCCTGGGGATCAGATCAGCCTTGGCATTGCTCTACCCAAGATGGGCATGGACTGGATCTGGATCTTGTATGGGAACATGAGGACCCTGGAAGTCCAGAAGGAGCCATACCATTCCATTTTCTTTACTTTGCCTGGAATAATACCAGTTTAAGAAGGTAGCTCTTCTCATCTCAGGCAAGCAGAAGCTCCTGGTGGTCATTTATTATCTTTTTTGATTGGTGAGACACTTTAATTATTTCTTTTTAATTGGCAGACAAAATGTTTCCAGCCTGGATCCTATCAGGGGAATTACAGCAGTTGCCCATCAGGTGGGAGCTCTCAGTAAGCCAGCTGGTTTAGCGGACCCTGGTAGTCTTTCCTTACAAGCGGAAGGAAAATCAATGCATTCCATCTGTTATTCATTCAGCAAACATGAATTGAACACCCTCCCTTTCTACCCCCTTTCTACTCTCCCTTTCTAGCCCTCTACACCCTCCCTTTCTAGGCCCCCTTCTACTCCCACCTCTAGGCCAGAAATAAAAACCTGCACATCCCACGGTTGCTTAAGGTTTGGCGCACACTATGTTTCTTGAAAAACAAAGTAATTAGCTGCTAACATCTAAAGATCAGGGATTTCACATAAATATCCAGACTTTTGACTTCTTATTATATATATATATATACACACACACACACATACACACACACACACACACACACACACACACACACACACACATCAGTTTTCATCCACAGTTCCTGGCTCATAACTCCCATAGCCCTTGTTACAGTGTTTTGTTATAAGGTTGCAGTGTGTTAGGCCCCTAACCAGGACTCGGAAAACAGAATCTTTCTCCCAGACCTCCTCCGGCCTTCTTTTCACCTGCTCCTTTTTCTCTCCAAGGCAGGCCTTAGCACCTAAAAATATATTCTAATCTTCCCTTGCCTCTGTCCATAAAGAAATTCTCTGACTGGCCTTGCATGACTGCAGGTCGTAAAACTCCACTTCAGAGGGGTCCTGCCCCACACGCTGCAGGAAGGAATGCTGCACGGAGAGACCAAGCATCTCAGCAGACAGGCATTGCTGGGTTTCCCACTCAGTCTATCAACATAGATCATTCCCTTTTTGTTCAATCACACTTCTTTTTTTTCTTTCTTTCTTTCTTTTTTTTTTTTTTTTTTTTTGAGACAGAGTCTTGCCCAGGCTGGAGTGCAATGGCGCGACCTTGGCTCACCATGCCCAGCTATTTTTTGCATTTTTTTTTTGTAGAGACAGGCTTTTGCCATGTTGTTCAGGCTGGTCTTGAACTGGGGTCAAGTTATCCTCCCACCTTGGCCTCCCAAAGTGCTGGGATTGCAGGGATAAGCCACAGTGCCTGGCTGGGGTTCTGTGTCAGTTTTACCCCTACTGCCCAAATTTGTCACCATGGATTATCACAGGCAACCTCCACCTCCCCGATTCATGTGGTTCTCCTGCCTCAGCCTCCCGAGTAGCTGGGAGTACAGGTGTGCACTACCACGCCTGACTAATTTTTGTATTATTAGTAGAGACAGGGTTTCACCTGTTGGCCAGGCTGGTGTTGAACTCCTGACCTCAGGTGATCCAAAGTGCTGGGATTACAGCACTCAGCCTCAGCCTCCCAAAGTGCTGGAATTACAGGCATGAGCCACCGTGCCCAGCTATTCAATCACACTTCTACACGGCTGTCTGTGCTTCCATCATGCCTATCCAATGAAGTCTCCATGAAAGGCCCAAGAGGACGGAGTTCGGAGAGCTTCCATAGAGCAGAGCACGTGAGATTCCTGAAGGGTGGGCGCCCAGGGAAGGCATGGAAGTGTCACACCCCCTCTCCTATACCTCCCACCGTGCAGCTCTTCATCTGTATCCTTTGTAATATCCTTTATAGTAAACAGGTAAATGTAAATAAATGTTTCCCTGAGTTCCAAGAGCTGCTCTAGCAAATTAACTGAACGCAAAGAGGGGGTCTTAGGAACCCCGACTCACGGCCAGTTGGTCAGAAGCACAGGTCAAACAACCTGGAGCTTGCAATTGGCATTGGAAGTGGGGCCCAGTCTTATGAGACTGAGCCCTCAATCTGTGGGATCTGATGCTATCCCCAGGTGGATGGTGTCAGAATTGAATTGGAGGACAGCCGGCTGGTGTCTGCTGCAGAGTTGACTGTGAGCTTGTTGGTGGGGAGAAAAGCCCCACGCATCTGGTGTAAGAAACACGTCGCAAGAGTGTAGTAAGAGAGGCAAGGCGTGGCGGCTCACACCTGTAATCCCAGCACTTTGGGAGGTCGAGGCAGGCAGATCACCTGAGGTCAGGAGTTCGAGACCAGCCTGGCCAACACGGTGAAACTCCAGCTCTACTAAAAATACAAAAATTAGCCGGGCGTGGTGGTGCACGCCTGTAATCCCAGCTACTTCGGAGGCTGAGGTAGAAGTACTTGAACCCTGGAGGCAGAGGTTACAGTGAGCCAAGATCATACCACTGCACTCCAGCCTGGGCGACAGAGCGAGACTCCGTCTTAAAAGAAAGGAAGGGGGAAAAAAAAAAAAAGAGTGTAGTAAGAGAAACACAATTTTAGTTTTTCCCACTTACACGTCTTGAAAACTTGGCCAACCTGGCGTCACAGCCCACCTGCCAGTGTGGCAACTGCTGGTGGAACAGAGAAGAGGCGGCTCCCTTGTGGGGAGACAGTCGTGCCCGTGCCCGAGATGCCCACCCAGCCCTTCCATTTGTTTCCTTTGCTGACTGGGTCTCCAGCTTGTGATTCCTGCCTGCAAACTCCAGACTGCAAACTCCCTGAAGGCAAGGCCTGCTCATGTCTCATTTGACTTTGATTTCCCAGCATCTATCCCGCTCTCCAGCACACAGCAGGTCCTCAGTAAATGTTTACTGGATACAAACAATATTTTTGGGTTGCATGCGTCACATTTCTTCCAATATTAAAATTGTCCGATGGTCATACTGCTCTAGCCTCGCTCTTTGAAGCAGATTGGCAGCATAAGTGGCCCTGCTGTGTGCCATCCCACTACCTAAATCCACTCATAAGTCAGTGGGCCGCTCCCAACACTTTCACTCTGTGATTTGACCTCTCTTCGTCCTAGCAATCCCCTCCCGGATGAGGACAGCAATGTACACCTCACAGGGTCACTGGGAAGACTGCATGAGATCATAAATGTCAAGCATAGCATCTAACACTTATTTTTATCACATTATGCTCAGTGCCTTTATCTCCAAGATAGCAAGAGTCTCCCCATTCGTTGTTCCCCTGTATGGTTTATTTTTGTTTTTTCAGCCATGCCCCAAGGAAGAGATTAGAATAGAAATCTCTGTATTCTGAGAATTTTCTAGGTCCCCTCCTCACAAACACGAAGCAGGCGAAGACTTTATCAGGAAGGTTTGTATTTCTTATCGAGTCGATACTGGCCCTCAAGGGGATGACTAGGGCAGATCAGAGTGCATTTAAATGAGCTCCTCTTGACAGCCACTGCATGCTCAGAATTCACTCTTTCCTGAGTGCTTTAAACCCACGAAGGAAGTATGAAGTGGCTTACGATCCTCGGGTTGGTGGCTCTCTCAGAATGCTTGGTCAAGTAAGTATGAGACACGTGACATCAGCTGTCTCTGTGGGCTCCTTCTTGCCCTCTTCTTCTCTTGCCTCTTATTCTCCTTCCAGTGCAGGGATGGGGAAGGAAATGTAATCATTCTCTGATGCTCATATAAAATTCAAGTCTCCATTTATTGATGAATAGCCATGTGTGCTGTGAGGCTGAAAGGTCTTGGGGCACGTCTGCAGAGCTGCACAATTTCAGGGGCACCAGTCACATCATGGGCTATGTGAATGGGACTCCCTAGAATTTTTCGGTGCCCAACCTGTGCAGCTGTACATGTGGTCCCACCTAGAAACAGAATTTCTTCTGTGCAATTTTCTAGGTTTTCTCTTTGCTCCCTCTCTGTTTCCTTATATATGTGTCTCTGTGGCTACACCTCTGTCTCTGCATCTCTCTCTTTTAGCTCTCTGTCTCTTTGGGTGTCTCTGTGTATGCAAAACTCTGTGTTTCTCTCTCTTTTGACTCATTCTTGTTTCTCTACTCTCTTCGTTTCCCCACTTTATTCCCCATCTCAGCATTCATGACTTTTCTCACTTCCTGGCTTCCTCTCTCACCCCTTTCTTCTGGTTGAACCCTGGAGAGATCAGGAGGGCTACTTCTAGGCCCAGGTTTGCCACTAACAAGCAGTGTAACCAGAGCCAAGTCACAAAGTCCCTGCATTTCAGATTCCTTCCCTATAAAAGAAGATAATGATTCCCCTTCTACCGCCCTCCCAGGGCTGCCCGAGAAAGAGACATTGAGATGGCATTAGCAATAGGAAGGGCTGTCACTGTCAGGACCTGCTATATGGCAGGCGCATTATATCCACTGTCTCACTTAACACCTCCAAACATTCTATGCTAGGGAGGGTATCATCATTCCATCTTTTTTATAGATAGATAGGGAAACGGAGGCTCAGAAAGATCATATGACCTGCCCAAGATGACACAATAGAACCTGGAATTAAACCTAGATCCACTGCCGCGGTCTTTCCTTTGCATTGGGTGTCTTTTCCTGATAATAAGATAACAATCATTAAAAAGCTTGGAAAATGCACGGTGTAATTACAGTGCAAAGTGTGACAGTCACATTATAGTAAGGAGCAGCCGATGACTGTCTCTTACTTGTTTCCCTTCCCAATGCTCGGTTGAAGAATCCCTCTGATGAAGATCAAATCCATTCGAGAAAACCTCCGGGAAAATGACATGCTGAAAGATTATCTTGAGAAATATCCTTACAGCCTGGCCTATAAGTTTCTTGATCAATATCAGGACAATGGAATATCTTTGGAACCCATGAGGAACTACCTGGATGTGAGTATGCTGGCAGGATGGAGCTCCAGAGCGCCCCCTAGGGCCCCTAGCAAGCACTGGGGCTCATGTGGGGCTGTGAGCCAGCGGGTTAGGGCTGGGGCTTCAGCAGAGAGTGGGGAACACGACCGGGGAACACGACCCGTTTCCAGAGGAGAAAGCATTCCTGCCCTCTGTTGTTGGTCCGTAGTGACTGGGCCCAGCAATGACCAGGTGCTAGATAGCATCCATTTCTGTGCCAGTGATAGTGTCACTGGGCACCCTTGAACCAAGACAGTGCTTGTTATGGGAGCTTTGCCCTTTCTGAACTAAGGCTAATCACTGAGCTAAAGGAGCCACATTGAAGGGCAATCCATGTCTGATCAAATGACAACAAAGAAAACTGCAAATCAAGTTTGACACCCTATGTAGAAGTTTAGGCCAGGCACAGTGGCTCACGCCTGTAACCCCAGCATTTTGGGAGGCCGAGGCAGGTGGATCACATGAGGTCAGAAGTTCAAGACCAGCTTGGCCAACATGGCAAAACCCCGTCTCTACTAAAAATACAAAAATTAGCCGGGCATGGTGGTGCATGCCTGTCATCCCAGCTACTCAGGAGGCTGAGACACAAGAATCACTTGAACCCGGGAGATGGAAGCTGCAGTGAACCACGATCGCACCACTGCACTCCAGCCTGGGCAACAGAGTGAGACTCCATCTCAACAACAACAAAAAAGTTTAGCCTTTTCAGTCCCAAGAATCAAACCAATAAAAAAGTTATTGAGGCCAGATGCAGTGGCTAACTTCTGTAATCCCAACACTTTGGGAGGCCAAGGCAAGAGGATCCCTTGAGGCTAGGAATTTGAGACCAGCCTGGGCAGCATAGCGAGACCATGTCGCTACAAGAAGTTTTAAATGTTAGCTGGGTGTGGTGGTGTGCACCTATAGTTTCAGCTACTTGGGAGGGTGAGGTGGGAGAATTGCTTGAGCCCAGGAGGTCGAGGCTGTGGTGAGCTATGATCATGCCACTGCACTCCAGCCTGAGCAAAAGAGAGAGACTCTGACTCTAAAAAAAAGTTTAAGTTATTGAGTCCCTGTGGTGCGGGATGCTATGATAAACTAACAATATGGTTATTGTTACTTATATAACCAAAGGTCTCATCTCTTCTTCAAGAACTCATAGCCCACCCAGAGAAATAGGCAAAAGTAAGTAAATGTCAGATAAGAGGACCAACTGTGTGGTATTAATATTATGTGATTTGAGTTTAAAGGAAGGAAAGAGCACAGTGGCCTGGGCAACCTAGGAGGGCTGCCTGGAGGAGGAGGCACTCAGACCAGGTCTTCAAGGGTGGAAAGGATTTGGAGAGCTGTGGGGAACACTGGAGAGCTTCTCAAATGAAGGTGGTGGCTTGAGCAGAGGCTGTGTGGTGGGGCTGTTGGAAAGTGATTTCAGGAAACACGGAATGCCTGATGAGGGCAGGCACCCTGGGAACCAGGGGCATGGCCAGGATGCCAGGCCTTCCCTCACCATCCCTCCCTGGTCCTGGCAGCTGGCCTACATTAGCATCATCACCAATGGAACACCGCCTCAGGAATTCAAGGTCATTCTGGACACAGGCTTCACTGACTTGTGGGTGCCCTCCATCTACTGTGCCAGCCAAGCCTGCAGTGAGTGCTCCCTCCCCCATCTCATATCCTCCCAGCACCTCCTCTTCGGTCCCCAGCAGGCCTGACAGATGCCTACCCCTGTGTCTGCAGCTAACCACAATATCTTCAACTCTCTGCTGTCCTCCACGTTCCGGGTCTCAGGCCGGCCCATCAGCATCGCCTATGGCACCGGGCAAATGTTGGGATTTCTTGGCTATGACAATGTTAAGGTAACATGGAAACCAGAGGCAGAGGCCGGGCTGGCCTTAGGCGTGACCGTCACTTACGGGACCAGATGCAGAAGCAGGTGGGAGTGTCCATCTTTCCTAAAGTCCATCAGCAGCTGGACGCCTGCCCTGTGGCGCTGTGACCTGGGGAGATGATGCCCCCGCTGGCATGCACTCTCCTCCAGAACAGCTTCCCCAGAGAGCGGGACCATCCTGCTGGAGGTGCTTGGGTGAGGGAGGCACAAATCTGCAGCCCCTTTTCCCACAATGAGTACGAGGCTGATTTTGCTGGGCACAGGGACAGAGGTGGGTGGGTAAAAACCACCCAATTTTGTGCTCTCACACTGTGGCAGGTGCCATGCTGGACGCTTCCATTGGAATAACTTGCTTAATCCTCACAACCACCTGGCATGGCAGACTCTACTATTATCTCCGTTTTACATATGAGGGAATAGAGAGAGTGAGTGCCTTGCCCAGGGTCACACAGCTGGCAAGCAGCAGAGCTGGGAGGCGAAGCAGGACTCACATGGGTGTGGAGTATTCTCGGAAGAGGATAGAACTTGTCTGGGACCGAGGGCTACAGGCACCAGGCAGGGAAAACAGGGGTCACAGCTTCAGGGGAGCCCTGCCTCATAAATGAGTTCTTCCCATTTGTCTTCTAAAAGAAGGCGATCCTGCTCTCTATCCGTTTGTCCTCAAGTGGGAACCATGTGGTCACACTCAGAGTCTAAAAAAACTAGGGACTCCTCCCCAAAAGTGCCTGCACACACACACACACGCACACATGCACACACATACACACACACATATGCGCACACACACATGCACGCACACACACATATACACACGCACACACACATACACACATATACACACATGCACACACATACACACACATACACACACATGCACACATACACACACATGCACACACATACACACACACGCACACACATACACACATACACACACGCACACACATACACACACTTATACACACACATGCACACACATACACACACACATGCACACACATACACACACATATACACACACGCACACATACACACACACATGCACACACATACACACATGCACACATACACACACACGCACACATACACACACATGCACACACATACACACGCGCACACACACACATACACATGCACACACGCACACACACATATACACACATATACACACATGCACGCACACACATACACACATATACGCACATGCACACACGCACACACATACATACACGCATGCACACACACACACATATACATACACACACATATACACACACACATATACACATACACATACATACACACACATACACACACATACACATACACACACACACACACACACACACATGCATACACACACACATCTAAAGGAGCATTTCCCAGGCAGAATTTTCATAAGAACCCTAGCGGCTACATGGTGTAACGGGCTACTGTTTCCCCCAGGGGGTGAGAAAAGACCACCTTTGGAGTCCGAAATGAATTCTCTGTTTCTGTCATCAGATCATAGTGACACCAAAAAGGGGACAATCCTGCTCTCTACCCATTTGTCCTCAAGTGGGAACCATGTGGTCACACGCGGAGTCTCAACTGTAAAAAGGGAAAGTGGCCTCTGTGGCTAAGTTCGGACGATGTGAAGGAGGCGTTGGAGTTAGTTAGAATGATAGCCCACAGGGACCCACACTCGCTTAGGTGCCGCCCACGGCACAGTGGCCCTAGGCTTCCCCATAGAGTTAGTGCTATTTCCTCAGCCACCTGCGCCTCAGCCCAGCCCCAGCCCCAGCCCCACTTCCCAAATCTTTCCACGGAAACACCCTCCTCTCTCACAGATCGGGGACCTTGTGGACATAGGCCAGGGGTTCGGCCTGAGTGTCAAGGAGCCTGACAAGTTCATGAAATACACGGTCTTTGATGGCATCCTGGGACTGGGCTACCCCAGCCTTGGCATTGAAGAGCCACCCCTGTCTTTGATAACCTGTGGAACCAAGGCCTCCTTTCTCAGAACCTCTTTGCCTTCTACTTGAGCAGGTAAGTGTGGGCTAGACAAGCCCTTTCTCCAACTTGGCTGTAAGAAGCTTTTACTTGCATGAAAAATTACAGACTCTCTGATCCAGAAGTTTCCTTAGAGATAGTCTGGTCCAAGGAGTCAGCAAACTATATCCTGGGGGCCAAACCTGGCCCGTCACTTGTTTTTGTAAATAAAGTTTTATTGTAACAGAAGAATGTTCATTCATTTATGATTGTCTGTGGCTGCTTTTGAGCACCAATGGCAGCACTGAGCAGTGTGATAGAGATTGTGCAGCCCATGAAACCTAAAATAGGGACAAACTGGCCCTTTACAGAAAGTGTGCTGACCCCTGTAGTCCAGTCCTTTCATTCAACAGATGAGGAAACAGATTCAGAAAGGGGCTCTGCACAAGACTGCCCAGTCAGGTACTGGTAGTGGCAGGACTTGAACTCAGCCTCAGGACTCTCCCCCATGGCAAGTGGTCCATCTATCAGCAAGCCTCCAGTCGCTGGGCTTGGTAAAGGAAAGCTGGTCTCCTGACTGACTTAGGGTCTGGTGGAAGGTAGGGGAGAAGGAAGAAGCACAGACAACAGGACAGCCCTGTTGACAGATTGCGCCCTCCCCACAAAGGCAGTGGTTGACCCCATAGATCCATGTAGGAAGCAGGACAGTATGATGGTGGAGGCTGTGGGCTCTGGGAGACATGAGTTCAAACCCTGGCCCCACAGCATGACCTTAAGGTGTTTAACCTCTGTGAGCCTCAGGAACACTTGTACTCAATCAAAGGAGATGATTCGTTGAGCACCTACTATGTGCTGGGTACTGCTCTGTATACGTGAAGGAGACAGATAAGAAGAAGAGAAGGCAGACGAGAAATAAGTAAATAAATAAAGGAAAAAGATAACTCTGATAGCAATTGGTTCTGTAAAAGCAACAAATCAGGGCAATAGAACAGACAGGGATGAGGATGTGAGATGGGCAATGGGGAAGTCCTCCCCGAGCCGAGACCTTATCATGGGAGAGAGTCAGGCTGGAGTGACTAAGTGCCTGGAGCAAGGAAGAGCGAATGCAGAGGAGAAATGAGAGCATGCAGCGTCCGAGGACTAGCAAGGGAGCCTGTGTGGCTGGAACATGGGAGGCGGAGGCAGGGGCAAGGCTACCCTGGGGTTTTGTACTGAGTGGAGTGGAGGCCTCTGGCAGCGGGGTAAGCAGGGAAGAGACATGATCCAATTTGCAGTTTTGAAAGCTCACCTTGGGTGCCCACTGGAGGATGCCCACGGACCAGAGTGGAGGCAGAGACGCCAGGGAAGACGCTACACAGCCTCTTTAGAAGAAAGAGGTGGTAGCTTGGTCCAGGGAAGAGGAAGAACAGTGCGGGGAGTGAGGATGTGTGTGGAGGAAGAGCCAACAGGATGTGCTGACGGATTGGATGTGGAAGGAGAGGGGTCTGCAGAGCTGTTCCTCCCTCGCTGTGATTTTACCGTGAGCCCAGAACCAGCTACACAATTTGCAGGGCCCAGTGCAACATGAAAATGCAGGGCCCCTCGTTCAAAAAATGTTAAGAATTTGAAGGCTGGGCGCGGTGGCTCATGCCTGTAATCTCAGCACTTTGGGAGGCCGAGGCAGGCAGATCACAAGGTCAGGAGATGGAGACCATCCTGGCTAACACCGTGAAACCCTGTCTCTACTAAAATACAAAAATTAGCTGGGCGTGGTGGTGGGCACCTGTCATCCCACTACTCGGGAGGCTGAGGCAGAAGAATCGCTTGAACCCGGGAGGTGGAGCTTCCAGTGAGCCGAGATTGCGCCACTGCACTCCAGCCTGGGCGGCAGAGAGACTCCATCTAAAAACAAAAAGTAAGAAGAATAGCTCCAGTTAATTTTTTGAGGGCTCTACATATGTTTTCTCATTGCAAGGCAGGTAATGTTGTCCCCATTGTACAGATAAGGGAAATTTCCTCAGATCTGTCTGGCTCCAGCACCGAGTACCAGGCACATAGTAAGCACTCTGTAAACACGTCTTGTATAAACGAATGGATGAGTAGTAAATGCCCCCACTATAGCACCTTGTGCTTCTCGGCAGGAGACACATATGGTGTCAGTATGGCTTACTTCCATTATATCAACCATAAGAGGTCAGGGTTTGCCCCTTAAATGTCTGCCTCTGTCCTCGGGGAGCCAAGGGAAGGTTTCCACGGCACAGGCTGGAGCTGGTGTCTATTAATGATTCAAACTCTTTTTTTTTTTTTAAGACTCATCAAGTGCAGGGGTAAGAAGAGGGGAGTTAAATTCTTTTTGAGGCAGGGCTCATGCCTGTAATCCCAGCACTGTGGGAGGCCAAGGCAGGCAGATCACTTGAGGCCAGGAGTTCAAGACCAGCCTGGCCAACACAGTGAAGCCCCGTCTCTACTTAAAATACAAAAAATCAGCTGGGCATGGTGGTGCACACCTGTAATCCAGCTACTTGGGAGGCTGAGGCATGAGAGTTGCTTGAATCGGGATGGCAGAGGTTGCAGTAAGCCGAGATCCCACCACTGCCCTCCAGATTGGATAACAGAGTGAGACCCTGTCTCAAAAAAAAACAACAACAACAACAACAAAAAAAACTCTTTTTTGAGGTTCTATATTTGTAGCCTGTGCCAATAGCATGAGGATGAATTCTGATCTTCAAGGCAAAACCCTGCCCAGGCATGGTGGTGCATGCCTGTAATCCTAGCATGTGGGGAGTTGGAGGTGGGAGGGATCGCTTGAGCCCAGGAGATTGAGGCTGCAGTGAGCTATGATCATGCCACTGCACTCCAGCCTGGGCAACACAGCAAGACCCTGTCTGTAAGAAAATGAAAAATAAAATAAATGTAAGTAACAAAGCAAAATTCTGCCCCCTCCACTTTTATCCTTAACCAACTGCAGACCAAACAGATTTATAACCTTTGTTGAGAGAGAATGTGCGGAAAAAGATGGCTCTCATCAAAATTAAAATTTCTGTCTTTAAAACGTTTTCGAATTGTAGGATCTCTGTGTTGTATGGGACTTCAAAAAGATAACGGAGTATATCATTCCCAATTATCAGAGTCCTTAAGCTTGGGAGGCTTTTTATTATTCATGCACGTTGCCTGGGATTCATTTCTAATCTTCTGAAAAGAATCCCAGCCTATTCTCATTATTTTTATGCTGTTTCCTAAGAAGTGAGAAGAAATTAGAGCAAGTGACTATAACGTCTATCAGCAGATTGTGTTGAGTAAATGTCCTTAGTTCTAGGTGGTGTCATTAGCCTGCAGTTTATAATTTGGGGAAAGTGAAAAAAGCATTAAAGCATATTAAGAAATAAAGCACTTTAGGAGGCTGAGGCGGGTGGATCATGAGGTCAGGAGATTGAGACCATCCCGGCTAACGAGGTGAAACCCCATCTCTACTAAAAATACAAAAAATTAACCGGGCGTGGTGGCGGGCGCCTGTAGTCCTCGGGAGGCTGAGGCAGGAGAATGGTGTGAACCTGGGAGATGGAGCGATGGAGCTTGCAGTGAGCAGAGATCGCACCACTGCATTCCAGCCTGGGTAACAGAGCGAGACTCCATCTCAAAAAAAAAAGGAAAGAAATAAAGCCCTTAAAAAAAAAAAAAAAAGACAGCTCTTGGACACTTCTTGTGAGTGTAAACTGATATAGTCTTTTTGGAGATGATTTGCCCTTAAAATGTGTATGGCCAGGCCCGGCGTGGTGGCTTACGCCTGTAATCCCAGCACTTTGAGAGGCCAAAGTGGGCAGATCACCTGAGATCGGGAGTTCAAGACCAGACTGACCAACATGGAGAAACCCCATCTCTACTAAAAATACAAAATTAGCCGGGTATGGTGGCACATGCCTGTAATCCCAGCTACATGGGAGGCTGAGGCAGGAGAATCACTTGAACCCAGGAGGCAGAGGTTGCAGTGAGCCGAGATCGCACCGCTGCATTCTGGCCTGGGCAACAAGAACGAAACTCTGTCTCAAAAAAAAACATGTGTACGGCCTTTGTCCCAGCAATTTTGCTTTCAGGATTTAGGCTAACACAAGGGTCAGAAATCCCCAGAAACATATATGAGCAGGGATATAATTTTCAGAGTCTCTTACACAAGGGAAAATCTGGAGCCTCCCAAAATCTCTTAAGCAGAGTGCCCACAGCATAGGTAGACAAATCACGCAGCCATCGTTTTGGTTTTTTATCGTTTTTGTTTCTTCTTTTCCTTTTTTTTTTTTTATTTTTTATTTTTTAGAGTGAGAGGATCTCAATATGTTGCCAAGGCTGGTCTCAAACTCCTCAACTCAAGTTATCCGCCTGACTTGGCCTCTGAAAGTGCTGGGATTACAGGCGTGAGCCACCACACCTGGCCTTTTTCTTTTTTTCTTTTATTTATGTATTTATTTTTTTTTGAGGCAAGGTCTCACTCTGTTGCCCAGGCTGAAACGCAGTGGCACGATCACAGCTCACTGCAGTATCAACTTCCCAGGTTCAAGCAATTCTCCTATCTCACCCTCCCGAGTAGCTGGGCCTACAGGCATGCACCACCAAGTCTGGCTAATTTTTTTTGTATTTTTTTGTGGAGACGATGTCTCACCATGTTGCCCAGGCTGGTCTTGAACTCATAGGCTCAAGCCATCCTTCTGCCTCAGCCTCCCAAAGTGCTGGGATTACAAGTGTGAGTCGCCACACCTGGCCTTTTTTAAAAAATATTTTTATGCCTGTAATCCCAGCACTTTGGGAGGCCAAGATGGGTGGATCACGAGGTCAGGAGATCGAGACCATCCTGGCTAACACGGTGAAACCTCGTCTCTACTAAAAATACAAAAAATTAGCCAGGCGCGGTGGCGGGCACCTGTAGTCCCAGCTACTTGGGAGGCTAAGGCGGGAGAATGGCGTGAACCTGGGAGGCAGAGCTTGCAGTGAGCTGAGATTGTGCCATTGCACTCCAGCCTGGGAGATAGAGTGAGACTCCGTCTCAAATATATATATATATATATATATATACACACATATATTTGTTTTAATTTGTTTTTTCCTGCAGCCATCTTAAGTCACGTGACCCCGGTCTTGCTGAGTGCACATCAATGTTAGACTTCCCCCATGTGAACAGTGTGACATTGCCCATGTAAGCAAATGTCTTTGGAGACACACACTAAAGATCTAGGAGCAAAGGATCATGATGTCTGCAAGCAGCCAGGCATTCAGGGCCCAGAGCCTTTCTGCCCGAGTTCAAATCCCAGCACTCAGATGTACGAGTCACACGACCTTGGAAAAGTTTGTTTCTGGGTCTCAGTGCCCTAATCTGTAAATCTGGGATAAGAATAGTCACTTCTAGTCGGGGGTAAGGGCAAGAGTAGGTATGCTAATGCTCGTGGATTTCTTCCTGGGGCATTGGAAATGTTCCGAGATTAAATCACGGTGATGCTTTTACAACTCCGTAAACATGCCAAAGACCAGTGAACTACGAATCTATGATATGTGAAACACACCTCAATAAAGCTGTTAATTTTTTTTTTTTTTTTTTTTTTTTGAGACGGAGTCTCGCTCTGTCGCCCAGGCTGGAGTGCAGTGGCCGGATCTCAGCTCACTGCAAGCTCCGCCTCCCGGGTTCACGCCATTATCCTGCCTCAGCCTCCCGAGTAGCTGGGACTACAGGCGCCCGCCACCTCGCCTGGCTAGTTTTTTGTATTTTTTAGTAGAGACGGGGTTTCACCGTGTTAGCCAGGATGGTCTCGATCTCCTGACCTCGTGATCCGCCCGTCTCGGCCTCCCAAAGTGCTGGGATTACAGGCTTGAGCCACCGCGCCCGGCCAAAGCTGTTAAATTTTATAAACAACAACAAAAAATCACAGGAAAGAACAGTTTCTGCCTTCTAGGGCTACAGTGAGGACTCAATGAATGTATCACATAAAACATTTAGAACATGCCTGTCACCTCGTAGCATGAGCTATTTCTGTTTTAAACAACACCACACAAAGACCAAAAGATTAACAGCAGTTAGCCAAAGGATGTAACACTCATTCTATCCAAAAGGCAACTGTATGGACAATTTTTTTCTCTCATACTTCTCTGAGTTTTTTCCGTGATTACTTTTAAGATCGTGGCAAAGCTAAGCATTATTCTATAAAAGAGAGAGAAAGACCCGCAAGAGAGAGAAGGCTATATCTTTGCTGGGGTTGCCTGGGTTCCTGCTGGAGTGAAATGTTCCCCAGAGAAAAAAGGCCATCAGGAAGCGGACTGTCAGTGGAGGACTGACGCCTACTGGCCAAGGCGGATATTACATGCATGCGCGCACTGGCGCACACTCTGCGTGGTGGTCCTAGACCCGCCCATTGGTTCCATCTACTTGAACAGTTACTTGGCAACACGAAACCACTGTAATATAAACTCTCCTACCTTTAGACCTGCGAATTCCACTTTGAGAAATACATCTCACATTAGTAAATATATGTTTATTATTATTAGTTATAAAATATGTATTGGCTACAAAGATTTTCCCAGGGAATCAATTACCAGTGAAAGATGGAAGCTGCCCCAGATTCTAACAGCAGGAAATTATCAGTAGGAAGAAATCTGCTCCTGGCTCTTTTTCTTTTATTTATTTATTTTTTTTTTGAGACAGGGTCTTGCTCTGTCGCCCAGGCTGGAGTGCAGTCCACAATCTCGGCTCACTGCAACCTCTGGCTCCTGGGTTCAAGAGATTCTCCTGCCTCAGCCTCCCGCGTAGCTGGGACTACAGGCACGCATCACCATGCCAGGCTAATTTTTGTGGGTTTGTTTTGTTTTGTTTTGTTTTGTTTTGAGACGGAGTCTCGCACTGTCACCCGGGCTGGAGTGCAATGGCGTGATCTCCATCTCAGCTCACTGCAACCTCCACCTCCCGGGTTTAAGCGATTCTCCTGCCTCAGCCTCCCAAGTAGCTGGGATTACAGGCGCTCACCACCATGCCCACATAATTTTTTGTATTTTTAGTAGAGATGGAGTTTCCTATGTTGGCCAGGTTGGTCTCAAACTCCTGACTTCGTGATCTGCCTGCCTCGGCCTCCCAAAGTGCGGGGATTACAGGCATGAGCCACCATGCCCCACCTGCTCCTCGCTCTTAAAGTGATGAGCATGGACAATATCTGCCCATCCATCTAAAGAAAAGCACAGACTATTTTTATGGATACACAATTTTGATATATTGCAAAAATGTGTTGTGTAGAACAGAATACAATGAAAAATTAGCTGCCTGAGTTTTTATTGCAAAGGTTATATGAACTATAGAATACAGTTTTACAATAAATATCATATTTCCTAGAGAAAGTCTACGTTTAATGTTATCTTCTAAATAAATACTATGACTTCTAAATGTTTCCAATGGTTAGATGCTTATATATTTGGCTATTTAAAAATATTTCCTAGGTAGACAATGTTTTACTTTAAGGGCTATTCATTTACTTTTTAAAGTTTTTAAATTTGTTTCTTGTTGAGACGTGGTCTCACTTGTCGCCCAGGCTGCAGTGCAGTTGCACAATCATGGCTCGCTGCAGCCACAACCTCCTGGGCTCAAGCCATCCTTCCACCTCAGCCTCCCAAGAACCTGGAACTACAGGCACACACCACCATGCCCCACTAATTTTTAAATTTTTTTGTAGAGATGGCGGTCTTGCTATGTTTCCCAAGGTGGTCTACAACTCCTGGGCTTAAGCAATCCCCCTACCTTGGCCTCCCAAAGTGCTGGGATTATAGGAGTGAGCCACTGCACCCAGCAAGATCTAATAATAAGAATGTAGCTGGGCGCAGTGGCTCACGCCTGTAATCCCAGCACTTTGGGAGGCTGAGGTGGGTGGATTTCCTGAGGTCAGGAGTTCGAGACCAGCCTGGTCAACATGGCAAAACCCCATCTCTACTAATAATACAAAAATTAGCTGGGTATGGTGGCGGAAGCCTGTAATCCCAGCTACTCCGGAGGCTGAGGCAGGAGAATTGCTTGAACCCAGGAGGTAGAGGTTGAAGTGAGCTGAGATCGCACCATTGCACTCCAGCCTGGGCGACAAGAGCAAAACTCAGTATCAAAAAAAATGTTAAAACGTATGTAGATACATAATGGATAAACAATGGAAAAGATAAAATGCAAACTAAAAACATGAAGTCTCAAAACAATAAAAAATAAGAATGTAGATACATAATGGATGAACAACGGAAAAGATAAAATGCAAACTAAAAATAAAGTTGACTTGCCTATAAAAAGAAAAAAAGAAAGAAAAGAAAAGCACAGCTCAAATCATGAGTAACAAGCACTCTCCCTCCCTCACCTCCTTCCAGTCTCCACTCACACAGCCCCTCCAGGGTGGGGCCCTCTGTTGTCCCTCTATCTAAAATATCAACCCTCCTGACACTCCCCATCTTCTTCCTTACTGTAGTTTCCTTCTGGCTTCACAGAATCACACACTATAATTTGCTTATTTATCTTGTTGGTTATCTGTCTCCTTCCCTGGTGTGTAAACTCATGAGGGCAAAGATTTGGGTCTGTCCTGTTCCTTGATGAATCCTCTGTGCCTAAAATAATAGCTGCTCAATAAATACTTTTGGAATGAACATCAGGTGAACTCAATGTTAAGAAAACCCAACGTCGTAGGTGGACGCTGAGTGCAACTCCGCAAAAGCGGGAAGCGTGAACATTGCCGCCTGCATGAGTGTGCTCAGGCTGCCACAACAAATACGGCAGACGCGGTGGCTTAAACAACAGAAATCGCTGGGCATGGTGGCTCATGCCTGTAATCCCAGCATTGGGAGGTTGAAGCAGGAGGACTGCTTGCATCCAGGAGTTCAAGACCAGCCTGGGCAACATAGTGAGACCCCATCTCTACAGAAAATCAAAAATTTGCCAAGCGTGGTGGTGCATGCCTGTAGTCCCAGCTACTCAGGAGACTGAGGTGGGAGGGTTGTTTGAGCCTTCGAGGTTGAGGCTACAGTGAGCCATGATTGCACCACTGCACTCAGCCTGGGCGACAGAGTAAGACTCTGTCTCAAATAAAACAAAACAAAACACCAAAGAAAACCCAGAAATCTATGTTCTCACAATGCTGGGGTCTAGAAGCCCAAGCTCAAGGTATTGGTAGGGTTGTTCCTTCCGAGGCCTCCTTCCTTGCTAGTACATGGCTGTCTTCTTCCAGTGTCTTCACAAGGTCTTTGTGTATGTTTGTGTCTTAATCTCCTCCTCTTATAAGGACACCACTTATATTGGATTAGGGCCCACCCTGATGACCTCATGTAACCTGGTGTTTTCTGTTTTTTTTTTTTTTTTTGAGGTGGAGTCTTGTTCTGTTGTCCAGGCTGGAGTGCAGTGCTGTGATCTCGGCTCACTGCAACCTCCAACTCCAACTCCAATTCAGCCTCCCCAGTAGCTGGGATTGCAGGTGCCCACCACCATGTCCGCCACCATGGCTGGCTAATTTTTGTATTTTTAGTAGAGACAGGGTTTCACCATGTTGGCCAGGCTGGTCTCGAACTCCTGACCTCAGGTGATCCACCCGCCTCGGCCTCCCAAAGTTCTGGGATTACAGGTGTGAGCCACCTCACCCGGCCCTCATTTAACCTTAATCACCGTTTTAAAGACCCTGTCTCCAAATACAGTCACATTCTGAGGTACTGGGGGTCAGGGCTGTTATATGTAAAAATGGTTATTTAGAAACAGAATGCTTGCTCCCCAGTGCTGCAAAGAAATGGTACTTGAACATAAATTTAATTCTCAGCAAGGCCGTTTTTACTTTCTGCAGAAAGGGTGCTCCTCGCAGATGGAACAATGGCGAGAGCACACCTGAACAAAGGAGGGAAGCAATTTTTATCCCTTACGCAGTTTGTCCCTGCTACTGTGTCCTGTCTTCATTGGCTGGAGCCAGACCGCACGATCTAAACTAAAATCCGATTGGCTAACAGCTTAAAACTTTTCTAAATAGATAAAAGTAATGGAAAAATAAAGGAAAAGAGGAAGTTGCTTATGCCAAAGAGGGAAGAGGAATAGGCTGTGAGCTGGAACATGCCTGTGAGCATGTCTAGCACAAATAGACTGGTTAAGGTACAAGGACGTAGAATGTACCACTTGCCTGTGAGCATGTCTAACAGCTACATAGGACAG
Organism: Macaca fascicularis; assembly: GCF_037993035.2. Lineage (NCBI taxonomy): Eukaryota > Metazoa > Chordata > Mammalia > Primates > Cercopithecidae > Macaca > Macaca fascicularis. Next base: position 13,077,148 of record NC_088388.1, on the reverse strand, counting down.
GGCCCAGCAAAGAGTTATTAGCATAAAGTACAGAGGCTTGAAGGAAGTTAGTTTTTGAAAGAAACTGTTATTTTTAACACTTACGATTTATTCTTTAACAAGAAGGGAAACTTTGAAGAGGAACTTTTTACTTTCTACAAGGACTTCAATGTATGAATTTTAGTGGGGACATAGTTCAGCCCATAACAAGAAACACAAAAAGTGCTGGAATGTGTTTAAAGAACACTGGACAATTTAAGCATGAAAATAAATGGCAATAGTGGGTTATAACTCACTGACCAAAGCAGAAATCTTTGACACCACACTGATCAAGAAATACAAACAGATAGACAGATAAATAAATAGATAGGATGAAGAAAAGCTCTTCCTTGCCATAGAATGCCAAGTAAAAATGTAAAAGAAATGATAGAATCAGAAAGTCACCCCTAGGCTGGGCGTGGTGGCCACGCCCATAATCCCAACACCTTGGGAGGCCGAGGCGGGCAGATCACTTGATGTCAGGAGTTTGAGACCAGTCTGACCAACATGGAGAAACTCTGGCTCTGCTAAAAATACAAAAATTATGCCAGGTGCAGTGGCTCACACCTATAATGCCAGCAGTTTGGGAGGCCGAGGAGGGCGGATCACCTGAGTTCAGGAGTTCAAGGCCAGCCTGGCCAACATGGTGAAACCCCATCTCTACTAAAAATATAAAAATTTGCTACTAAAAATGCAAAAATTAGCTGCTTGAACCCGGGAGGCGGAGGTTGCAGTGAGGCGAGATCACGTCATTGCACTCTAGCCTGGGCAACAAGAGAGAAACTCCATCTCAATAAATAAACAAATAAATAAAAATAAAAAAATTAGCTGGGTGTGGTGGCATGCACCTGTAATCCCAGCGACTGGGGTCGCTGAGGCATGAGAATTGCTTGAACTGGGGAGGCGGAGGTTGCAGTGAGCCAAGATTGTGCCACTGCACTCCAGCCTGAGCAACAGAGTGAGACTCACTCTCAAAAAATAATAATAATAAAGAAAGAATACATCAAACAAACCCTAGTTGAGGGACATTCTGCAAAGCAACTGGCCTCTACTCTTCAAAAGTATCAACGTGATGAATGAAAAAGGCAGAGGGAGGGACTGTTCAAGACCAAAGGACACCCGGGAGACCTGGAACCCAAAAGAATGTGCGATCCTGGATTGAGTTGTGGATCAGAATATAAAAATCACGAAAAAGAGCCATTTTAGGACAACTGGTGAAATCTGAATATGTGCTGTGTATTAGATAATAGTATCGTATCAATGTTAGATTTACTGCACGTGGTCTTTTTGACATCGTCCACGTAAGCAAATGTCTTTAGAAACACACACTAAAGATTTAGGAGCAAAGGATCGTGATGTCTGCAATTGACTCAAATCATTCAGCCAAAATGATAATAATACACATGTATGCATGTGTATGGAGAAAGAGAGTAAATTCTGTAAAATGTCAATAAGTGAATCTAAAAACAATTATAATAATAATGATGAATCTGAGTGAAATATATTTGGGAATTTGTAGGGAGTGGGGGTTGTTTGTTTTGAAGAGGGAGTTTCGCTCAGTCGCCCAGGTTGGAGTGCAGTGGTGCCATCCTGGCTCACTGCCACCTCTGCCTCCCAGGTTCAAGCATTCTCCCACCTCAGCCTCCCTAGTAGTTGGGATCACAAGCATGAACCACCACGCCCGGCTAATTTTTTCTATTTTTAGTACAGATAGGGTTTTGCCATGTTGGCCAGGCTGGTCTCCAACTCCTGACCTCAGGTGATCTGCCCTCCTCAGCCTCCGAAATATATGGGAATTTGTTGCACTATTCTGGCACTTTTTCTGTAGATTTAAAAGATTTTCTTGGCCGGGCGCAGTGGCTCAAGCCTGTAATCCCAGCACTTTGGGAGGCCGAGACGGGCGGATCACGAGGTCAGGAGATCAAGACCATCCCAACATGGGCTAACATGGTGAAACCCCGTCTCCACTAAAAAAAAGTACAAAAAACTAGCCGGGCAAGGTGGCGGGCGCCTGTAGTCTCAGCTACTCGGGAGGCTGAGGCAGGAGAATGGCGTGAACCCGGGAGGCGGAGCTTGCAGTGAGCTGAGATCCGGCCACTGCACTCCAGCCTGGGCGACAGAGCGAGACTCCGTCTCAAAAAAAAAAAAAAAAAAAAAAGATTTTCTTTTGTTATTGTTGAGACACAGTTTCACTCAGGTTGCCCAGGCTGGAGTGCAGTGACACAGTTATGGCTCAAGGCAACCTCGACCTCCTGGGCTCAGGTGATTCTACACCTCAGCCTTCTGAGTAGCTGGGACTACAGGCGTGCGCCACCATGCCCGGCTAATTTTTTCTATTTTTAGTGGAAACAGAGTTTCACCATGTTGCCCAGGCTGGTCTCAAACTCCTGGACTCAAGCAATCCACCCACCTTGGCCTCCCAAAGTGCTGTGATTATAGGAGTAAGCCACCGCACCTGGCTCTCCTTCCCATTTTCACATACCTCTGTGCTCTGTGCCAGACTAGGGTGGGTGCCGGAGGGAAAGGATAAGACCCTGCCCCTGCCCTCGTGCACAGGGTGGACTGCAGGTAGTCACACACCATCTGCTGGGTGCTGAGGGGCAAGGCGGCCGCAGGACATGGGAGGAAGGTACAGGGGAGCAGGGTCTGAAGGGGAGCATTAGCAGGGGCCCTCCTCCTCCTCCTGTCTCCTGCCTTCCACCAGGATCTCCCCTTGCTCTGAGGCTGAGAGACTGGCCCACAGGCTCCAGGGCCCTCCACCTTCAGCCCCAGCTCGGGTCCTGGCAGTGCTGGTCCCTCCCTGTGCTCCTTTTGATTTTCCACTGCTGTTGACTCCCGGTGCCTCAACATCGCTTTGGGGGTCCTTTACCCTTGCCCACCCCTTCACTAAATCTCTTCAAACCTCTAGGTGGGCCACCTGCTTCCGCAAGGACCCTGACACTCTAGGTAATGACAGAGAAACGCATTCAAAGGGAACAGCCTGTGCCAAGGCTCAGAGCCAGGGAAGGACATGGCCCAGTGGGAGAATTCAGATGGCCCAGGGCAGAAGGGCAGAAAGGGAAGCTGTTCCAGCCCAGGTCACAGCTCTCAGCATTGAAACTGAGAACTCTGACACCTCCCACCTGAGCCCCACATCCACCACCCCCAGAGGATGCATTGGCCAGGGCCTGCCTACAGCCTTACCTGAGCCCGTCCTGGAGCATGGACTGGGACAGAGGAGCAGGCTCAGGGCTCCACCATGGATGACCCAGGCACACCCCTTGCTGAGGTCGAAAACAGGAGGCTTGTGCTCCTCCTCCACAGTGGTGTGATTTTGGAGCCTCCAGCCTGGTCCAGAAGCTCCTCTACCTTTTCTTTTTTTTTTTTTTTTTTTTTTTGGTGTGTGTGAGACAAAGTCTCATTCTGTCGCCCAGGCTGGAGTGCAGTGGCGCAATCTCGGTTCACCGCAACCTCTGCCTCCCGAGTTCAAGTGGTTCTCTTGCCTCAGCCTCCTGAGTAGCTGGGATTGTAGGCACGCGCCACCATGCCTGGATAATTTTTATAGTTTTAGTAGAGATGGGGTTTCACCATGTTGGTCAGGCTGGTCTTGAACTCCTGACCTCATGATCCGGCCACCTTGGCCTCCCAAAGTGCTGGGATTACAGGTGTGAGCCACCATGCCCAGCCCTCCTCTACCTTTGCTAGCAATGAAAACTTCATACCTGACAGTCAACCTGGATGCTTAATGCTCAACCATTCCCTCAACATCTACACTGCCCCAGGTCCAGATCCTTGTAAAAATGAGATGTTCCCCTAGGAAGGAGGAACACACTCCTGGGTTGATTTCAGCCTCCAGATACCAAGACAGTTTAAATGCCTCCTCCTCCACGATGGCTTCCCATATGTCCCCTGGAAGTGAGCTCCTTTTCCTGAATGACCCATAGCACTCTGTCCCTTTCATACCCTTCTTAGTGTCTGCCTTAGTTAATAATTTCTGTTTTCTGCTTTTTATTACAGTGACTGAGGTGTGGGTCTTACTACTCCCACTCAGATGTAAACCCACTGAGGGCAAAACTCATTGCTGATTCATCCCTATCAAGCCTACTTCCTGGCATGTGGAACGAATGAATGAGTGAATGAGAAGACGAACAAGGCAAAGGGCTCATGAGCCTGGCCAGTATGGCATGTGGAATGAATGAATGAGTGAATGAATGAGAAGATGAACAAGGCAAAGGGCTCATGAGCCTGGCCAGTATGGCATGTGGAATGAATGAATGAGTGAATGAATGAGAAGATGAACAAGGCAAAGGGCTCATGAGCCTGGCCAGTATGGCATGTGGAATGAATGAATGAGTGAATGAATGAGAAGATGAACAAGGCAAAGGGCTCATGAGCCTGGCCAGTATGGCATGTGGAATGAATGAATGAGTGAATGAATGAGAAGATGAACAAGGCAAAGGGCTCATGAGCCTGGCCAGTATGGCATGTGGAATGAATGAATGAGTGAATGAATGAGAAGATGAACAAGGCAAAGGGCTCATGAGCCTGGCCAGTATGGCATGTGGAATGAATGAATGAGTGAATGAATGAGAAGATGAACAAGGCAAAGGGCTCATGAGCCTGGCCAGTTAGGCTGTAAGAAGACGGCAGAGCCTTCTGCTTGAATCTGCTGCCTTGCTGCCCACCGCAGGCTAAGGCACAAAGACCCTCAAAGCTGCTGCTGCAGGTCCTTTGGAGGGGAAGGCAGCTGGGCTCCCTGGCTTTTCCATCTGGAGCAGGAGGCCCAGGACAGGCGCTTTAAATACCCTCCAGCCACACCCCCAGTCTACTGCCCCTGGAACCAATGGTGAGAGTCACAGGTCAGAAACCAGGATTCAGGTCACCCCTTAGAAGGAACAGGGCGTAGATGGGATCACATTGAATCAGAAAAGGCTGAGGAGGCCAGGTCCAGAGCTGTGCACACTTGGGAGTAACGTGGTGTTTGAGATACCGAGGACAAAAGAGCTGCGGCCGTCGGGGGCAGGACGCACTATCAGAGGACCTTAACCTCTGCCCCCAAGAGGGGTTCACACCCCAGGTCACCGGCTTCAGTGGATTTACAGTGGGGCTCTGGGCAGGTGCAGCTCAGGGCAGGTGCCCTGAGGGAAAGCAGGGCTGTGAGGGGCTGAGGAGGCTGGCCCAGAATCTCCCTGTGCCCGCCTGGAGACTGCAGTCCAACTTCCTGGTCGTGCCCCAGTTCCCAGGAATTTTCCAGCTCCTGCTTAATAGCTCCATCCTCTCTCCATCTGCCCCCAGCCCGCTCTCAATTTCCAAACATTTTCTTTTCTGCTTCCAGTTAACCCTTGCTCTGCCCAGTACCAAATTTCTGTCACTGCCTCCTCCAAGACCTTCTCTTGTATTTTGCCCAAAGCAGGTGTCAGAACCCTTTCTGAGGGCCAAGCAGCTTGGTGTTAGAAGGCTGTGGTTGAGACTCCCGGCTCTCCTACTCCCTTCCCAGGGCTTGGGCACATTGCCTCCAGTGCCTTCTCTCTGCTTCCTGATTCTCCCTTGAGAGCTTGGACCATAGACCCGAGCACCCTTCCTGCTCAAGGACACACTCCATTCTGGGTATACACCCAACAGAAACACATACTTATGTTCTCTAAAAGATGTGTATTAGAAGCCGGGCACAGTGGCTCACGCCTGTAATCTCAGGACCGTGGGAGGCCAAGGCATGTGAATCACTTGAGCCCAGGAGTTTGAGACCAGCCCGGGCAACATAGGGAGACTCCATATATACAAAAATAAAAAAATTAGCCAGGCATGGTGGTACAAGCCTGTGGCCCCAGCTACTTGAGAGGCTGAGGTGGGAGGATTGCTTGAGCCCGGGAGGTCAAGGCTATGGTGAGCCATAATTGTGCTTCTGCACTCTAGCCTGGGTGATGGAGCAGGAGCAAGACACTGTATCAAAATAAAATAAAATAAAATAAAATACTGTGTATTAGAATGTACACATTAGAATGTAGACTGTAATTAGCTATAGTATGTAATATAGTTTCAAATATCTAGAGGGAAGATATTGAATGCTCCCAAAACAGAGGAATGATAAGGCCAGGCGCAGTGGCTCACACTTGTAATCCCAGCACTTTGGGAGGCCGAGGTCGGCAGATCACCTGGGTTCAGGAGTTCGAGACTAGTCTGGCCAACATGGTGAAACCCCATCTCTACTACAAATACAAAAATTAGCCGGGCGTGGTGGCAGGCACCTGTAATCCCAGCTACTAGGGCAGCTGAGTCAGGAGAATCTTCTGAAGCCGGGAGGCAGAGGTTGCAGTGAGCCGAGATGGCGCCATTGCACTTCAGCCTGGGTGACAGAGCAAGATTCTGTCTCAAAAAAAACAAAGGAATGATCAATGTTCAAGATGATAAATATGCTAATTACTCTGATCTGATCACTAAACATTACATGTACGGAAACATCCGTATGTACCCAATAATATGTACAATTATTACATTTCAATTAAAAAAAAAAAGAGCCAGGCACAGTAGCTCATGGTGTAACCTCAGCACTTGGGAAAGCCAAGGCGGGAGGACTGCTTGAGGCCAAGAGTTCAAGACCAGCCTGAGCAACATAGCAAGACTTCACTTCTATTGTTTTTAATAAATAAATAAAAGGAAAAGAAAGAAGATGTGTGTTATAAGAGAACGTTCATAGAGCACTGTTCCTAAGAACCTCACACTAGAAGCTACCCAAATGCCTATGAACTGGAAAAGAGATAAGTAGAGGGTATATTGATGCAGTGGAATGATACACAGCAATGAACAGGACTCAGTAACAACTCCACACAACACCATTCATGGATGCCTCTCCTAAACATGATATTGAGCAAAGAAGCTCAACACAGAAAAAGTGCTTGTTATGTGGTACTTTTGATGTGTATCAAAAGTACAAAAACAGGTGAAATAAATCTTTGCTGTTTGGAAATTAGAGTAGTGATACGCTTGCTTTGGCACTGGGATAGTGACTGGTAACAGCCTGGGGTGGGATCCGGGGGTACCTGAAATGCTCTTTTGCTGGGTCTAGGTTGTGGTTACATGCGTGTGCTTGGTTTGTGAAAATTCATCAAGCTGTTTCTTATGATATGCACCTTTCTGTGTGCATATTATATTTCAAGAAAGGTTTAAAAATGATAATGTATATTCATTAAAAATGACTTGGAAAATACAGGACCGTGAATTTTCTTTTAAAAGCAGGTTCAGGTTGCAGCGCAGCAGAAGCAAGCTGGTCCCATCAAAGCGGGTTGGTTGCAAAACAATGTGTGCCATATCTTGTGGTCCTATCTTTGTAAGTAAGTCAATATATTCATTTACTACACTAATGGTGGTTAGTTCTGGGTAGTGGGATTATAAGTAATTTTAAAATTTTTATTTACTTATAAATAATCTACAGTGATCATGTATTACTTCTATGCTTGAGCCAAAAAAGTTATCATAAATTTAACTTTTAAAAGCTGTATGCATCTCTGGAGAAGCAGGCCAGGTCTAGGACTGGGGAGTGGAGAACACAATGTTCTCTTTCTTGTTGGAAGATTGTGTCCCTGGGGTGAGACGTTGATTGAAAGCTGCTAGGGGACCAGTCGCCCCAATGCCTATCAGAACAGCTCGATAACACTTTTCCTGCTTAAGTGCTCTGTCCCAGGCTTGCCATGATTGAGTTCCTTAGATTTCATTCCATTGCTTGATTTGATTTGTTCATGGAACATTTCTGAACACTGTGATTGAAAGCTGCTAGGGGACCAGTTGCCCCAATGCCTATCAGAACAGTTCGATAACCCTTATCCTGCTTCAGTGCTCCGTCCCAGGCTTGCCAGGATTGAGTTCCTTAGATTTCATTCCATTGCTTGATTTGTTCATGGAACATTTCTGAACACCTGTGCCCTTGGCAGGGGCTGCCCTGCATTACAGACACTGCTACCAGTGCCCCTGAAAGCCAGGCATTATCATACTGAGGACTAGGCAGGGCTAATGGCAAAGTAAACGTTGTTGTCTAATCTTTCTGCCGGGCCAGTCTGGTACAATGAGATGATGTGGCTTCCTTGCTGGCAGCCACGGATCAGCCCTGGCTGACAATCAGATCTCATGGGAGCATGTGATGGCAGAATCAGGATTCCCTTTTCCATCCCAAGGTTCCTCTGGTAACGGGGGCTGAGTGGAATGGCTTCTCCAAGTGCCCCTGGGACAGAGGCTGCAGCCATCATTGAATGTTCATGTCACACACTAACCCATGAACAGAAACCGGGTGGATGTACATGGTCACACAGTCTGGCCAGGGACCAGAGCCTCCTGAGACCCAGGTTCAGGTCCCACCTGTGTCATTACTTAGTTATGTGAACCTGCACTGATCACTTAACCCCTCTGAGCTATGTCAGTTGGGAAAAACTGGGGGTAATCGTATAATAATTCTTTTTAAAAATAATTCAAAGCATTCAGAAAAGCACAAAGAGCCACAGAAATATAAGCACTGCTGTGTTGAGGGAGGTTTGCAGATGACCTGACCAACAATGTCACCTTTCCCCATTTCAGATCACTCACATTGCCTGAGCAGAAAACCACCTAGCAGAGCACTGAAAAGGTCTCAAAACACGGAAGAGCAAGAGGCAGCCAGGTGGATCTTTCTGGAGATTTCAACGAGGTTTCCAGTCCTGTTTTCTATTGCTGAAGACACTGATGACAACTTAACACACATTTCATGACTTACAACAACTCACATTGACTATCTCACAGTTTCTTTGGCTCAGGAATCCAGGCTCCATTCAACAGAGGCCTCTGTCAGTCAGGGATGTCAGCCTGGTCTGTGGTCTCATCTGAGGCTCGACGGGAGAAGGATCTGCTTCCATGCTCACACGGTTACTGGCAGGATTCAGTTACTTACAGATTGCTGCACTGAAAGCCTGAGTTCCTTGCTGGCTGTCAGCTGGAGGCCACCCTTGGTTCCTTCCCCTTGGGCCTCTTTATAGGGCAGCTTTCTTTCTCAGAGCCAGCAAGGGGAAGAGTCTATACAGAGAGTGTGCTAGCAAAACACAAGCTATGAGCCTGTATAATGTAATCGCAGAAGCAACATCCCATCTACTTTGCTGTATCCTGTTGGTTAGAAGCAAGTCCTGCCTACACAAAAGGGGAGGGGATTACACAGGGGTGTGAACACCAGCAGCATGAATAATTGAGGGCCATCCTAGAGTCTCTCTGCCATAACCCTGTATTGGTGTCAGCAAGCATACCAGCGCCCCTCAGGATGCTAAAATCTCTAATGTGGAGAAACATTATCATCCTCACCAATCCGAGAGCTTCCCCTCAATGTGATCCAAATATCCATCCAGGTGGAAAGAAAGAGCCCCTTCCACACCAGCTTTCCCTTGAATTGACCACAAACGCGCCAAAGGCACGGCCTATTCCTACCACGCTCAGGGATGTACCTCCAGCAGCTAGAGCATCCCTGCACGGTACACAGCGAGTGCACAATCAGGCATTCGAATGAATGTGTTAAGGGGCTTGCAGGTTTCTGCCTGGGGCATCTTCCTTCTGCTTCCCAAATATACTTCTCCTCTGCTTAAAATTCCCATGTGGACCCCAGAGAAGCTGTGCCCCCAAAATCAGTGCCCATCCTTGGGCTCCAAGTTCCCTCCCTTCCATTTGGTGGCAGCCTTGAGTGAGGAGATTCCATCTGGTGCCCCCAGAACTTACGCAGGCACCGTCAGGACCATCAAGTTCTTCGTATGAGTGCTAGGATCAACCCATACTTAAGGTGATGGATACTCCAATTACCCTGACTTGATCATTACTCTTTCTATGCATGTAACAGAATATCACAGGTATTCAAAATATATGTAAAATATTATGTTTCCATAAAGAGAGAGAGGGCCAGGTGCGCTGTGGTTCACTGTAATCCCAGCACTTTGAGAGGCTGAGGCAGGAAGATCGCTTGAGCCCAGGAGTTCGAAACCAGCCTGGGTCGCATAGTGAAGCCCTGTCTCTACAGAAAATACAAAAGTTAGCTGGGTGTAGTGGCTCATGACTTTAGTCCCAGCTACTCAGAGCCTGAGACCAGAGGACTGATTAAGCGTGGGAGGTTGAGGCTGCAGTAAGCCGTGATCATGCCACTACATTCCACCCTGAGTGATAGAATAAGACCCTGTCTCAAAGAAAAAAAAAGAGAGAGAGAGAGAGAGAGTGCTAGAGAGAGGCTTGAGAGGGAGGAAAGAGAGAGGAAGAGAAGCAGGCACCAGAAGACGTGAACGTGGCAAATAGAAGCGCTAGTCATACTGGAGTGAGATTGACTGCTTAGAAAAAAAAAGAAAAAAAAACAGGCCCAGGATTCACATTTGGGGCACAAACATGTCAGCTAACAGAGAAGACTGAAATGTCAACGTGTTTTTTACTAACCACCACTGTCCCTGAACTTATCCACACTGCCCACTTCTGAATACTCACCTGGAGGCACTGGAGGCAACTTGGAGCTTTAACAGAACCTGTAGCTCTCATGGCTGGACAGTCTCAGGATGCCCCAGGGGATCTGATTTCAGAACAAGACCCTGAGACAGGGCTTCCTATCTACCTGGGGACTACCCCACTCCCCTGTCCTCCTCCCCAGTAATTTATGCATCAGAGTTTTCACTCTACTTTGTCCACTGAATAAATGTTCACAAAGTGGAGGATCCATTGCTTTGGTAAGCATCCTCTTTCTTCCTTTCTTTTTTTGTTTTTTGTTTTTTGTTTATTTGTTTGTTTGAGACGGAGTCTAGCTCTGTCGCCAAGGCTGGAGTGCAGTGGCAGGATCTCAGCTTACTGCAACTGTATCCAGAATTGGTTCCTTCCGGGGTTCTTGGTGTCGCTGACTTCAAGAATGAAGCCGCGGACCCTCACGGTGAGTGTTACAGTTCTTAAAGATGGTGTGTCCACAGTTTGTTTCTTCAGATGTTCAGATATGTCTGGAGTTTCTTCCTTCTGGTGGGTTCGTGGTCTTGCTGGCTTCAGGAGTGAAGCTGCAGACCTTCTCAGTGAGTGTAACAGCTCTTAAAGGTGGCGTCCAGAGTTGTTCCTTCCTCCTGGTGGATTTGTGATCTCGCTGGCTTCAGGAGTGAAGCTGCAGACCTTCGCAGTGAGAGTTATAGCTCATAAAGGTAGTGCACACCCAAAGAGTTGAGCAGTAGCAAGATTTATTGCGAAGAGAAGAGTGAAAGAACAAAGCTTCCACAGCCTAGAAGGTGACCCAAAGGGGTTGCCACTGCTGGCTCCAGTGGCCTGCTTTCATTCCCTTATTTGGCCCCACCCTCATCCTTTTGATTGGTCCATTTTACAGAGAGCTGACTGGTCCATTTTACAGAGAGCTGATTGGTGCATTTACAATCCTTTAGGTAGACACAAAAGTTCTCCAAGTCTCCACCCCATTAGCTAGACACAGAGTGCTGATTGGTGCATTTACAATCCTTTAGCTAGACACAGAGTTCTGATTGGTGCATTTACAATCCTTTAGCTAGACACAGAGTGCTGATTGGTGCATTTACAATCCCTTAGCCAGACACAAAAGTTCTCCAAGTCCCCACTTGACTCAGAAGCTCAGCCGACTTCACCTCTCACAACCTCTGCCTCCTGGGTTCAAGCGATTCTCCTGCCTCAGCCTCCTGAGTAACTGGGATTACATGTGCCCACCACCATGCCCAGCTAACTTCTCTACTTTTAGTAGAGATGGGGTTTCACTATGTTGACCAGGCTGGTCTTGAACTCCTGACCTCAGGTGATTCACCTGCCTCAGCCTCCCAAAGTACTGGGATTACAAGCGTGAGCCACGGCACCCAGCTAAGCATCCTCTTTCTAAGTCACTCACCCACGAGTATGAATTCTTTGCCCAGATTGCTTTGCTCCATTGTTGCTGATTTCAGCCCAGTTATAAGCCTGGAGCACCTGGAGAAATCACACCCAGGTGGGATCTCAAAAGTGGAGAGGGTGGGAAGGGACCAAAAGAAAGAGAAGAGGTGCAGAAAGGGAGGGACACAGATTCCAAAGAAATACCTGGCCGGTCTCAAGTTTGCCTCCTCCAGGAAGGGAAGGCAGCATTCTGCCGGTGCTCTCTCCCTCCTCCCCCATGTACTGCGCACATCTCCTTCCCAGACTCAGCCCAGTTGCCACCAAAAGTAAGCCAGAAAGGAAAGGAAAGAAATAAGCCTCTGGCTGGACGACAGAGCAAAACTCTGTCACAAAAAAAAAGGAAAAAGAGAGAAAGAGGGAAAAAGAGAAGGGAAGGGAAGGGAAGGGAAGGGAAGGGAAGGGGAGGGGAAGGGAGGGGAGGGGAGGGGAGAGAGAGAAAGAGAGAAATAGGGAAGGGAAGGGAGGAGAGGGGAGGGGAGGGGAGGGGACGGGAGGGGAGAGGAGGCGAAGGGAGGGGAGGGGAAGGGAGGGGAGGGGAGGGAACGGAAGGGAAAGAAAGGGAAGGGAAGGGAAGGCAAGGGAAGGGAAGGGGCCTCCAGGTCATTGTTCCTCTCTCTCCCTGCAGGTCCACCCCCATGTCAACCCCCCCCACCCCCACAATGGTGCAAGGTTACAATGGAAAGTGCCTCAGCTGGAACAGTATCAGAACTTGGCTTGGGGCAGCAACAATCTTATCAGGAGCTTTTCTGTTTGGGATCAGGGAAACCGGTGACTTTCAAAGAGTCCGATAAGGCAGGACCCAAGTTGTATATAAGGGGCAGCTCATGCTGCTGCTCTGCACCTTCCTCCCGTCTTGCTTCTCCCTGGAGTTGGGACCCGGGAAGAACCATGAAGTGGCTGCTGCTGCTGGGTCTGGTGGCGCTCTCTGAGTGCATCATCCACAAGTGAGTCCGGGTGGCATGGGTGTGAAGATGCCTGCCTCCCACATCGCCCTTCTTTACTCCTGTGTCTTCCTTCTTCCCTTTTTTTCCTCTCTCTCTTTGGCTGTCTCCATCCCCCTTGTCTGCCTCTCTCTCTGCCCTTTTGGGAGGCAGCTCTGCAGATGTGGTTAAAACTCGGGCCCAGCCCGAGTCTGGTTCCCAGCTCCAGCCCTAGTCAACTTAACTTCTTTGCATTATTGCACAGACGTGGGAGCTCCTCCCTTCCTTCCATCTTCCTCTCTTAGACCAGCTGGTTAAGAGTCCAGCCTGGGTTTGGTTCCAGCTCCACCACTAGGCAGCTTAACTTCTTTCCATTATTGCACAGATGTGGGAGCGACTCCCTTCCTTCCTTCTTCCTCTCTTAGACCAGCTTCCCTTCCCTTCTGGGGCTGCCACAGCACCCGGTGAGCAGAATCCTTGCCTAATTCCTCTTCCTCCTCCAATCCACAGGGTCCCCCTCGTCAGAAAGAAGTCCTTGAGGCGCAACCTGTCCGAGCATGGCCTGCTGAAGGACTTCCTGAAGAAGCACAACTTCAACCCAGCCAGCAAGTACTTCCCCCAGGCGGAGGCGCCCACCCTGATAGACGAACAGCCCCTGGAGAACTACCTGGATGTGAGTGTGTGGGCAAGCGGCAGGGCCAGCTCTGCTCTGAGGACTTGGCCCGCAGGAAAGAGAGTTTCCCTGGGGTCTTGGAGGATGGGCCGGGGCTCTGAGGCTCCAGGCAGTGACCCAGGGTCTGCCCCCTAGGTGTCAGTGGCCCCGGGCAGGCAGGAAAGCTCACACTCAGAGCTGCTGCTTTTTGTTCATTCATTCATTCCTTCACTCGTTCATGCAATGTTTATTTCTTCTGAGCACCTCGTTACATGTCACGGCCTGTGCTTACATGTCAGGGCCTGTGCGGGGCTCAGGTGGAAACCGCGGTAAGCAAAGTCATAGCCGAGGAGACAAAGACAGTAATCAAGGAGTTTTGCAAACCAATGAAAAGAACAGGCAGCAGGAGGACCACAGAGTGAATGTGTCACACTACAAGACTCTGCCACTTGGGCAGGGAGCCTCCCGGGAGCCATGCAGGAAGAGCGGGAATTTCCAAGAGAAGAAGACAGAACTCCACACAGCCTGATCACTTGTGCCGAACCCTGTGCAGGCGGGAGCACAGGGCATTTGAAGGAGAGCCCAGAGGGAGGGAAGAAGGGTGCTGCAGACTGCGGCCCGAGGAGCCGAGGGGTGGACGGAGAGAGGCTCCATCCTAACTGCCACTGATTTATCTTAAACAGGGGGTGACAAAATCAGATCCGAGTTTCAGAAAGATCACTCTATTATTTGAGACCCGACAGCAAACACCCTGCCTTCCCACAGATATCGTATGTCCCCTCTGTGCCTGGCACAGGGCAGAGGGCACAGAGCAGTGATGACTGTGGTTCAGAGATTGGCCTCTGCCATCCAGCAGACCTGTTGCAAATGTGGGTTCTAGTGCCTCTAAGCCACAGGACCTTGGCCAAGACATTGAAATCCTCTGAGCCCGTTTCTTGGTCTGGAAAACAGAAACACTAATATCTACCAACAGAGGTTGTTGCCAGGAATTCACGCAATCATGTTTTCTGGAGTGCTTAGCATGGGGTCTGGCAGGCCCTTGGTAAGAGGCTTAGTTAGCGCATTTATTTAGTTAACAAATATTTAGCAAATATTGGCACCTCTCTATGTGCCAGAGGCTATGCAAGTTGCCAAAACGATGGTGAATAAACAAAGTTCCTGGAGCTTATATTCTACAGGGGATGACAGATAAGCAAGCGTGGAGGATAATTTCAGGTACTGATGAGGGCCAAGACAAATTAATTAATTGGAGTATGAGGAAAAAGAAGATCGAGAGAGGGCAAATTTAGATAAAGTGGTCACAGAAGGCCTGTTGGCAGAGGGGACATTTGACTAGAGACCCGAATGATTGATTTTCGAAAAAAGGATCAACCAAAGAAAGATCTAGAATAAACATTTTCATAGCACAAGAAATACCCAGTGCAAAGGCCCTAGGGCAGGAGGGACTGCTCATCGCCAAGGAGCAGCAAGCAGACCAGTGTGGCGGGAACAGAGCCAGCAAGGGGGGAAAATGCTGCCACTCAGAAGAAAAATACTGGTTGGTTGGCTGAGGTGGGTGGATCACTTGAAGTCAGGAGTTTGAGACCAGCCTGGAAACATGGTGAAACTCTGTCACTACTACAAATACAAAAATTAGCCAGGAGTGATGGCATACACCTGTCATCCCAGCTACTTGGGAGACTGAGGCAGGAGAATCACTGGAACCCAGGAGGCAGAGGCTGCAGTGAGCCGAGATCATGCCACTGCACTCCAGCCTGGACAACCGAGCGAGACTTGCCTCAAAAAAAAAAAAAAAAGAAGAAGAAGAAGAAGAAAAATACTGGCAATGCCCTTTCTTGCAACCTACTGTACACATCTAGATGTAGAAATAAGAAAATCGGCCAGGTTTCCATCTTTAGGTAGCTTGCTTAGCTTCCGATAAACAATTTAAGGCACAAGCACTTAAGCTGTCACTTGCCCAGTGCTAGAAGGTTCCACCCAGATACTCTGTGCTGTAAGGATGGGAAGACTGTGACAGACAAGACAATGGCTGAATAGGGAGCAGCAGATTGTTAGGTGCTTGTGGTGCTTAGGAGAGAGCAGAGGGTAAATTGGGGGAGCAATCAGGGAAAACTTCAAGGAGGAAGGGATACCAGGGCTGGGCTTTGAAGGATGAAGGCGGTGGCTGGGAAGAGAAAGACAAGAACTGTGAGGAGGGAAGGAAAAGGTAGAGAGGCACACCGAGGAGATGACCCAGAGAGAGCCCCTAGGGAGGCCCCGACAGAGAGACCCCGGTCCATGAACTGCGCTGTCCCGGCCTCGGCAGATGGAGTACTTCGGCACTATCGGCATCGGAACCCCTGCCCAGGATTTCACCGTGATCTTTGACACCGGATCCTCCAACCTGTGGGTACCCTCAGTCTACTGCTCCAGTCTCGCGTGCAGTAAGTTCCCAGCCCGCCCCACCCCAGTCTCGATCCCCAGCCCCAGCTGACCCTGGGGAACCCTGGACACCCGTGGGCTTCAGACACCTCCCCCCCAAACCTGCTGGAGCCACTCAACAGGCATTTACTGAGCACCTACTACGTGCCAGGCACTGGGCGCAGGTGCTCCACGGGGTAAAGGGATGAATGATATGATCCCTGCGGTCAAAGATTTTCCAGTCTGAGGGCAGAGAGAAGTTCCCCAAAATAACCACAGCCTGGGAGAGGATGTATAGGGGCCCAAAGCAAGACAGGGCCAACGGGCTGTAGAATAGCCCACTAGGACATGCTAGAGGTGAGTGCTGAGCTCGTTTAAAAAAAAGAAAAATCATTGTTTGCTAACGAAAGAGAGCTTGTCTTTGGAGGTGATGAGCAATATGTGTTACAGGTTCCTTCCTCTTCTAATGTATTCACCTGAGTTTTAATTAAGATGAGGTGCCTCCAGCTTCTTCCACAACATAACGGGAGCACCGGCTGGGGGCTGGAGGGTGAAAGCGCTCATCACTGGGCAGCCACCAGCCTGCTCAGCTCAATGTTGGCCTGGGGAGTCCCCGGGAGGCCCTTGGGGTTGGCTGGGAACCTGCCATCAGTGAATGGTCCCAGGAGTTCAATGAGACAGGACAGAACATGGGGTCTCTTGGGGTCCAAGGGTCTAGGGGGAAAGGTCACTGCTCACCTCCAGAGCCCTTCCTGGGGCCAGGGCACCCCATCCCAGGAAGACATCCCAGCCTGTGACCTTCACCCAGCTCTGAGACTGACAATCACTGCTTGCCCTTGCAGCCAACCACAACCGCTTCAACCCTCAGGATTCCTCCACCTACCAGTCCACCAGCGGGACAGTCTCCATCACCTACGGCACCGGCAGCATGACAGGCATCCTCGGATACGACACTGTCCAGGTGGGCGCCTGCAGGCTTCCGCTGCACCCCGCCATCAGGCACCCCCAGAATCAGCTTATTCCAGCACGATGAGTCTCGGTGATCACAAAAGTAACCTGATTGGGGGTACGGGCTGGGGGAGAAGCAGCAGAGATGTCACAGACGTTGCTAACTCGGGTGGCAGTGAGTAAAAGGGTGGGCTGCCGGGAGCCATAAGCCAGCCTCAGCTCCACCCAAGCAGAATGTTATGGAGGGTGGAGAGAGTCCGTAAAGGCTCAATTCTCTACTAGCACCTCCTCTTCTTCCTCCTTCTCCCGACCTGAAGCCCCCGCACGTCAGGAAATCTCCACAAGCCCGCTCTGCTACTTTTGGGGCATGGCAGGGGTCAAAGGCCCTGATTCGTCCGGGGTCTGCTTTGCATTTGTTCATCCGTAACACAAACACACAGCGAATATCGGTTCTCCAGCAAAATCTCACACTGAGTCATAGACCGTGGCCATCTGCAGATCAGATGCCATGGTTACCTCCAGCAGAGGAACGAGCATTCCAGGAGACAGTCCCTCTCCCCTCCTTCCGGGCTGATACCCTGGCAGCCAAGTCCTGCATGGGATGAACCAGGGCAGCTGTAGGCCTGAGGCTGGCACCCAGAGCTCAGTGAACGTGACCTGAGGGTGAATATCATCTCGGTTCCCCCACCCAGGTTGGAGGCATCTCGGACACCAATCAGATCTTCGGCTTGAGCGAGACCGAACCCGGCTCCTTCCTGTATTATGCTCCCTTCGACGGCATCCTGGGGCTGGCCTACCCCAGCATTTCCTCGTCCGGGGCCACACCCGTCTTTGACAACATCTGGAACCAGGGCCTGGTTTCTCAGGACCTCTTCTCTGTCTACCTGAGCGCGTAAGTTGGGTGGAGAGGGGCCTCCTCCCACCTCCCCCTCCAGAGGTCACAGTGTTCTGGCCCAGCAGGAGCTGTCCGAGGCTGGCTGCGATGGAGAGGGTCTAGGGAAGCAAGGCATTTGGAAAGTCAATGTCTGAGGCTACAGAAATGTGTCTTTGCAGACAGATAGTGCCAAGTCTCTCTCTGATGGGCCATGTGCACTCCACCTCATTTACCAGCGACTTTATCCCCTTGATGTGCACAACTCAAATGTCATCAGCCATTTGCCCTTCAGTGCCAGTTCCTTCATCCTTGGCCCCCAAAGATGTCATTAAAAATGAATACACTTGGCCGGGCGCGGTGGCTCAAGCCTGTAATCCCAGCACTTTGGGAGGCCGAGACGGGCGGATCACGAGGTCAGGAGATCAAGACCATCCTGGCTAACACGGTGAAACCCCATGTCTACTAAAAAATACAAAAAAAAACTAGCCGGGCAAGGTGGCGGGCGCCTGTAGTCCCAGCTACTCGGGAGGCTGAGGCAGGAGAATGGCGTAAACCCGGGAGGCGGAGCTTGCAGTGAGCTGAGATCTGGCCACTGCACCCCAGCCTGGGCGACAGAGCAAGACTCCGTCTCAAAAAAAAAAAAAAAAAAAAAAAAAAAAAATGAATACACTTGGCCAGATATGGTGGTTCATGCTTGTAATGCAAGCACTTTGGGAGTCTGAGACAGGAGGATCACCTGAAGTCAGGAGTTCAAGACCAGCCTGGCCAACATGGCAAAACCCTGTCTCTACTAAAAAATACAAAAATTAGCCAGGCGTGGTGGCAGGCACCAGTACACCCAGCTACTCAGGAGGCTGAGGCGGGGAGAATCGCTTGAGCCTGGGAGGTTGAGGTTGCAGTGAGCCAGGA
Source organism: Macaca fascicularis (assembly GCF_037993035.2). Lineage (NCBI taxonomy): Eukaryota > Metazoa > Chordata > Mammalia > Primates > Cercopithecidae > Macaca > Macaca fascicularis. The sequence continues at coordinate 13,058,547 of NC_088388.1, read as the reverse complement.
TTGTGCCACTGCATTCCAGCCTGGGCAACAGAGCGAGACTCCATCTCAGAAAATAAATAAATAAATAAAGTGAATACACTTAAAACAGAACAAAATTCCATAACACAAAAATGAAAAGATTTGATCAAGATATATCATGGATGATGACATTTTTAAATCATGAAAGCAAGTTTCTTTTGTGATTTAATAAAACCTAGGTTCCATTTGTGACCGTGGGCTAATTCTAGGAATGAACAAAGAAATACATGAACAAACAAACAAATGAACAAAGAATAAATCAAATGTCAATCTGGGCTGAGTAGAGTGTTACGCAAGAACATCTGAGGGCATCATCCACTTTCTTAAGACACTCAACGTTCCTCTAACACTCAGGAACGTCCTCCTCTTTTGAAAGGGTTCGCCGTCATTCACTTGTTTCCTCGGTTGGTAACTATGTGTCTAGGTCCTCACTGTATAGCATTACACTGTGAGACGTTCACAGCAAAGGTGGGTGGGTTCAGTGAGGGGGTCATGTTTTATACATGGCCAGTTCTCCGATGACTGATTTCTTATTGCCATCTACATTTGTTCTGCATCTACCCTGAAACTGCAGAGATTTAGAAAATGAATATTGAAATAACAAGGACTCCTGCAATTTACAACAGGAAGGCTCTTTGTCATGTGTTCCTCTTGGCCAGTTGATGTTCAAGGTGGCTCTGAAACATAATCTGCCTTTATGAGCACTTAAATATTTCACGTGGGGCCGTTGTATCTCCCCAGCTAGATCTGAGTCTCTCAATCTGGGCATTATTAACATTTCAGACCAGCATAAGTCCTTGCCAGGGACTGTCCCATGCATTGTAGGACATTTGGCAGCATCCCCAGCCTCTAAACATTAGATGCCAGTAGCATCCACTACCCCCACCCAATCAATCCAAAATGTCTCCAGACATTCCCCTGGGGGCAAAACTGCTCCCAGCTAAGAACAAGAGATCTCCACCATCAAGTCCTTAAGAGCCGACACTGTCACCCATTCACATCCCTGGGGTCGCCATGGCAACTAGAGTGAGTACCACAGTGGAAACCACACATCAACCTAAAAGACCCGTGTTCTTCCAAACGTAGTTCCACCACTCCCCCGCTGTGTGACCTTGGGCAGGTGACCTCACCTCCCTCAGGCTCAGTGTCCTCATGGGAAGTGGAAATAACAGTGACAGTGTCCACTGCGTGGGCCCTGGCCTAAGAGGACAAGAAACCACATTTGTCACACCCCAGGACAGCCCTGCCAAGTGCCCAATCAAGGGTAGCTCTGAGGAGCCAACAGCAGTTGTTCACACAAATGAACGAACAGAGAAATTCATGTCTTCTTCCCTCACTTTCCACAGCGATGACCAGAGTGGCAGCGTGGTGATATTTGGTGGCATTGACTCTTCTTACTACACTGGAAGTCTGAACTGGGTTCCTGTTTCTGTCGAGGGTTACTGGCAGATCTCCGTGGACAGGTGAGACTGCCTTGGATGGGCAGCATCGAGGCCTGGGCCCCAGATTCCATTTCCTTATGGATTCATAGCTAACCAGCTTTCCAGAATCCCCCCAAGAACAGCTGACACAGGGGAACACACTCCAGGGGGAAGGCGGAAGTTGCCCCAGCCAGAGAAACCCTAGAAAGACACGTCCCGGGCAGAGGAGGGAAGAGCTGTCTGGGAAACCGAGACTCTTCAAGGGTCAGATAGCCACTGTCCTAATAGTCACGGAGGCAGAACAATCCACCAGCATCCCTGGGGAAAGCTGGGCAACCACCTGTCCACACATCTCAATTTAACGGGCCTGGGAACCAGCACACGCTCCTCCAACTTGAGGAAATGTGTTGTCACTTTCAGTCTAGAAGTAGGGCAAAATGGCTAAGAAATTATGTGAAGTCATTTCTCAAGAGTGAACAATTTCCCATGACAAAGACTTCAGTACTAAAACTAGGATCATCCCAGGTAAACCAGGACACATTGATCACCTCATGTCTGCCCAGCCATGCTAGCATTTCACCAGTTCCTCCAACTCCTGCCCCAGTCCTCTGGTCTCTGTCCCTCCCCGCATACCGTCCCCTGTTGATGTCCTCCTTCTCTCTTCACCTGCCTGGCATCCCTGGGTGTCTGCTCCCCTGGCTGCTTCCCTCCACTGCCTCTCACCCTGGACCCTGTTTTGTTCCCTGCCGCACACCTGGGTTATCATTCTGCCCTTCTGCCACCATAACTTATCTTGCCAGCCAGGCCGGGAGCTCCCTGCAGCCTGGAACTGTGAGGCTGTCTGGTTTAGCTTTGCGTTTCCCATGCCTGGCAGAGAGTAGGCACTTGTAAAATATTTGTTGGGTAAATGAATGCAGGATGAATGAGTGTGTGAATGAGAGGAACAGAAATTTCACGCACTGGCCAATGGATGGGTGGGGAAGAAATGTCTGGGGTCACCTCCTGGTTCCTCCTTGGAGAGATGTACCCCTGAGGGCTCAGGGACCTTCACTTGCTCCTTGCTCTCAGCATCACCATGAACGGAGAGGCCATCGCCTGCGCTGAGGGCTGCCAGGCCATTGTTGACACCGGCACCTCTCTGCTGACCGGCCCAACCAGCCCCATTGCCAACATCCAGAGCGACATCGGAGCCAGCGAGAACTCAGATGGCGAGGTGAGTCCAGCCCCGACGGCTCTGTTCTACACTCAAATAGTGGGTGTGCCAGGCACACGGGACCAAAACCCTTGTAACTTTTCTCACCTCACTCTTTCCAGATGGTGGTCAGCTGCTCAGCCATCAGCAGCCTGCCCGACATCGTCTTCACCATCAATGGAATCCAGTATCCTGTGCCACCCAGTGCCTACATCCTGCAGGTGAGGGGGCTCTGGACCATCCACTAGAGGGGCTCACACAGAATGTGGCCACAGAGTCCCCTCTGCAGAGGGAAAGTGCGCTTCCACGAGCTGAAGCCGAGAGGCAGAGGCAGACGAACATCTGCCCCAGACAGCTCCGGAGGGAAGGAACAGATTGAAAACAAACGCAGGAATAAGAACTCGGATACAGCCCCCTAAGGGAACAAGTGAAGCAAAGGTTAATGGAGGGAAAAGAGGATTCTATTTGGACCCCTGGGTCCAAGTCCTGGGTCTGAATTACCAGCCCATTGATTCTGAGCAAGCCATAACTCATCTCAGCCTCAGTTTTCTCATCCAAAATGTAGACATGGCAGCTTTCCCCACCCTCAGAGTGCGGTTAGGTTAACCAAGTGAGACTCATCACATCAGAACTACCAAGGGTTGGGCAAATGGAAATCCTCATTTCCACAGGCTGGGGCTTCCGACACTCTACCATCTCTACCAGGTAGCAAATCTTTAGCTATACGAGCCACAGGAAAACTCTCCCTTCTATTATTATAACGTCAGGTGGAAAACTGATTTTGCCAGTGGACTGATGTTACTCAACAAGAAGCACTGATGCCTGGGCTCCCCCAGTGATTTGATTACATTAGGAGAGGGCAAGGCCTGAGCAATGGGATGGGCTACGGGGGTTCAAAGCTCCCCAGGTGACGTGCAGACAAGGTCACAGCCCAGTGACTTAGTGAGGCAAGAGGCTAACAGCTCCTCCGGTTTGCCCCTGGTCGGGATCACAATAATCATGAGAAAAGGCTGTGTGGGCTGAGTTTTCACACTCCTTCCTACCAGCTGAATTCTCCCCAAGGCCTTAGCTCTGATGCTGATGTCAGGGTTCCTGTGCCTGCCAGAAACGCCAGATAATGTCCAGTAATGCGTAGAAACCAATCGTGCTGTGGACAGCTTCTACAGGCCAACTCCAGGCCAACAACAGCCGAGTCCCTGGACACTGAGCCAGGAAGCTCCTCCTTGCACATGCCTTGCAGCTGGACATGGGCGCCCTGGATGTTTATCACCCAGTGCCTGTCACTGCTGAATCGGCGTCTCAACTCCACTTTTATTCTCCTTTTCTCCAGAGCCAGGGCAGCTGCATCAGCGGCTTCCAGGGCATGGACGTCCCCACCGAATCTGGAGAGCTTTGGATCCTGGGTGATGTCTTCATCCGCCAGTACTTCACTGTCTTCGACAGGGCAAACAACCAGGTCGGCCTGGCTCCCGTGGCTTAAGCCCAAGTCTTTCCAGCCACCTCCCAGGAAGATCTGACCTCCGTCCTCTGCCCACTTTAGATGTATCTAATTCTCCTGACTGTCCTTCCCAGGGGAGTGTGGAGGTCTTGGTCCTGTTCCCTGTCTTACCAATAATGTAGAATAAAAACATAACCTACTGAAACAGGTTTTGTGGAGCCGCTTCTCTTTGCTGGTCTTTTTCCTTCACATCACTGGGGTTAGAACGCCAGGGCAGGGACCAAAATGACCACATCCACTTGGATGGCAGCCAACAGGGTGACCCCAGCAGCGGACACTTCATGGTAGAGCCAGGAAGACAGAGGCCTGCAGGGGGCTGTGCTGGAAGCATCATAAAAAGACCTGGGGGCCAAAAATGCTGGGCTCATTCTCTTCTCATAGAAGGGACAGTGAGAGCTGAGATCGTGCCATTGTACTCCAGCCTGGGCAACACAGAGAGACTCCATCTCAAAAAAAAAAAAAAAGAAAGAAAAGAGAGAGAAAAAAAGAAAAAATAGCACTGAAGCTCTTAGTTGAGGGAGTCAACTTCTTACTTCTGCCAAAACCAGTAAGAGATTATGACAAGGCTGGGAGCAGTGGCTCATACCTGTAATCCCAGCACTTTGGGAGGCTGAGACAGACAGGTCACAAGTTTGAGACCAGCCTGGCCAACATGGTGAAATCCCGTCTCTACTCAAAATGCAAAAATTAGCTGGGCGTGGTGGTGCGTGCCTGGAATCCCAGCTACTCGGGAGGCTGAGGCAGGAGAATCGCTTGAACCGGGAAGGTGGAGGTTGCAGTGAGCTGAGATCGCACCATTGCACTCTAGCCTGGGCAACAGAGTGAGACTGCAGCTCAAAAAAAAGGAGACAAAGATCATGAGGAAAAGAAAGCAATCAGGAGAGACAGGAGAGGTGGACACTAATGGCGACGTCCCTAAGTAGACAGGATAGGGCAGTGTTGTCTACAAGACATGGACAGGAGAAGTGGAAGAAGCTGACACCCCACAATCTTCCAGGACGCCCCTGTGATTCGCTGGTGACCAAGACTCACTGTCAATCTCCCGCAGGGTCCCAGGCACAAGACCCTGAACACATCTGTTTCCCCGTCTGTAACAAACAGAATGGTGTTCCACTTCCCTGAGCAGAGGCTGTGAGACAGAGAATTAAGCACGCTCAGTAGCATATATGCCCTAGAAAGGTAAAGAGGAAATGGAGCAGTTTCTCAGACTGAGCTTGGTAGCAAAACGTACAATGGAAAACATAGTTTCAAAATAAGTACAGAACACACTACGTTCCAGGCCCTTCCCCAGGGCTCACCAGCTACAGTTCCCAATCAAAGGCTCTGATAAGTCCTGCTGCAAAGTGATCTGTTTCATTTTAACTCAGCTCAGCTTGATCTCAGACTCTCTCTTGCTAGGAAGTCTATTACAGCCCTGGGCCTCTCAGCATGCACACTGGGAAAATTTCCATAGCTCCTGCTTCTGGTAACAGCCAACCCAGGCTGTCTGCTGAAGGCAGGGCCAGAGGCTGGAGCTGGGCTGTAGGAGGGCCAGGGATGATCTCCAACGCCCAGTCTCCCCGGGGTCACTCTCACCCTCCCAAGCCCACTTTCCATAGCTGAGTCAACTTTATGAAACATACATTTCGTCTCATCCCTTCCTTGCTTAAAACTCTTAATGCCTTCTTGCCATTGCCTTTGGAACAAAACAGCAAATCTTTGGCATAGTTCCAGGTCCTGTGTGCTCCTTTCCCTTAAAACCTTCCCTTCCTCACTCTGATCCCACTGCCCTGAGCTCCCTCCACCCTGGCTCCCACGGCCACGATAACCCAAGTGCTTTCCCACCTGAGACTTTGCACATGTTGTTTCCTTTGCCTGGGTTGCCTTTCCCTCTTTCTTGCCTTGCTAACACCTAGCATCTGCAGACGTGGCTTAAATGTCACTTCCCAACCAGGTGCGGTGGCTCACACATATAATCCCAGCACTCTGGGAGGCCGAGGTGGGCAGATGAACTGAGGTCAGGAATTGGAGACCAGCCTGGCCAACATGGTGAAATCCCATCTCTACTAAAAATACAAAAAATTAGCTTGGCGTGGTGGCGGGCACCTGTAATCCCAGCTACTCGGGAGGCTGAGGCAGGAGAATCGCTTGAACCCAGGAGGCAGACGTTGCAGTGAGCTGAGATCACGCCATTGTATTCCAGCCTGGGCAAAAAGAGTGAAACCCACCTCAAAAAAAAAAAGTCACTTCCCTGTAAAAGTGATCAGCCCTCCCTGACCACTCTCCCATAGAGCCTGGGCCCACCTTATCCCTCATGGTACTTGGCACGACTTGTAACGACACATTTAAGTGTTTCAGATTCACAAGGGCAGGGATGGTTATCGTATTTAGGGTTGAAGCCTGAGCAGAAAGAACAGGGCTTGGCACATAGTAGGTGGTCCCTAAATTGTTGCTGAATGAGTGAGTAGCGACGATGTTTTAAAAGGAAACAACTCAGATCGGATGAGAGTATGAGATGTGGATAGGGTTTGAGGAAGGCCACGTGAATGACAACAGGGGGGTCAGCTCCCACCCCCACCAACATTCCATCCTCCTCACATTTTGTCATGGGATAAGCAGGTGGATATCTCAAGTTTCTGGGAAGGAATTTCACCCTGTCCTGGCTCCTTTGCTGGATTTGTTTTTCTGACATTTCCCACGTAGCTACTTTGAAGCTAGGCAGTGTGCTAGGCTCCAGGGATACGGGTAGGCCTTCCTGGATGCTATCTGTTCTCCTGCGCCTGGCCCCATCCTTTCTTCCTCCCCCATCTCAACCCCAACAGCTACAGCTCAGCCTCTCTCTCCCAGCACCTCTTTCATTCCCACCCTGGGATTCCCGAACCCAGCCAGCATCTAAAGAGCTTCCTCGTTAGACAGATCATTTGACCGGAAAGCCCTGTGCCAACATATCCGAAGGGATCCTCCCTATGTTGCTGCACGAGAGACGGTGAATTCACAAGCCTTTACTGCAGTCTCAGGTCTCTGCTTCATGCATCTTCCTCTAAGGCCTTGGGGGTCTAAGCACAGCTCCTTCTGTTCTTTTCATTCACACTCGTCCAGGAGTGTTATTTTAATCTCACAGGTCTCCTGCCCCATCCATCCTCACCTGTCCCAAATGATCACTCCACACATTGCTGGTGGAAGTGTAAATTGGCACCACCCTAAGGAGCATGATGTGGCTGTTTCTGTCAAAACTTGAAGGGGTGGCCTGCCCCTCCACACCTGTGGGTGTTTCTCGTTAGGTGGAACGAGAGACTTCAGAAAAGAAATGAGACACAGAGACAAAGTATAGAGAAAGAAAAAGTGGGCCCAGGGAACCGGCGCTCAGCTTACAGAGGACCCACGCCAGCACCAGTCTCTGAGTTCCCTTAATATTTACTGATAATTATCTTTACCATCTTAAAGATAAGGGAGTGGCTGGACAATAGGATCATGGTAGGGAGGAAATCAGCAGTAAGACATATGAACAAAAATCTCTGTGACATGAATAAGTTTAAAGGAAAATGCTGTGCCTTGAGATGCATATGCAAACATCTCCATAAACCTTTGAGCAGCATTGTTTCAGCCTATCACATGGGGAGAAACCTTGGACAATACCTAGCTTTCCTAGGCAGAGGTCCCTGCGACCTTTGGCCTTGTACGTGTCCCTGGGTAGTTGAAATTAAGGGAATGGTGATGACTTTTAACCAGCAAGCTGCCTTCTGGCACTTGTTTAACAAAGACACATCCTGCACAGCCCAAAATCCATTAAACCTTGAGTCACCACAGCACATGTCTCTTGTAAGGACAAGGTTGGGGGAAGGGTCACAGATTAACAGCATCTCAAATACAGAACAAAATGGAGTCTCTTATATCTACTTCTTTCTATATAGACACAGTAACAGGCTGATCTCTTTCTTTTCCCCACAAAAACTAAAAATGCATATGCTGGCCGGGCTCAGTGGCTCATGCCTGTAATCCCAGCACTTTGGGAGGCTGAGGCAGGTGAATCACCTGAGATGAGGAGTTTGAGACCAGCCAGGTCAACATGGTGAAACCTCATCTGTACTAAAAATACAAAATTAGTCGGGCGTGGTGACACATGTCTGTAATTCCCAGCTACTTGGGAGGCTGAGACAGGAGAATCTCCTGAACCTGGGAGGCAGAGGTTGCAGTGAGCCAAGATGGCGCCATTGCACTTCAGCCTGGGCAACGGAGCGAGATTCTGTCTCCAAGAAAAGCAAAAGAATGATCAATGTTCAAGACGATAAATATGCTAATTACTCTGATCTGATCACTAAACATTATATGTACGGAAACACCCCTATGTACCCATAAATATGGACAATTATTACATTTGAATTAAAAACAAAGGAGCCAGGCACAGTAGCTCACGGTGTAACCCCAGCACTTGGGAAGGCCAAGGTGGGAGGACGGCTTGAGCCCAAGAGTTCAAGACCAGCCTGAGCAACACAGCAAGACTTCATGTCCATTATTTTTAATAAATAAATAAGAGGAAAAGAACGAAGATATATATTATAAGAGAATATTCATAGAGCACTGTTCCTAAGAACCCCACACTGGAAGCTACCCAAATGCCTAGGAACTGAAAAAGAGATAAGTAAAGGGTATATTGATGCAGTGGAATAATACATAGCAATGAACAGGACTGAGTAACAACTCCACACGACACCAGTCGCGGATGCCTCAACTAAACATGATTTTGAGCAAAGAAGCTCAATGCAAATAAAGTGCTTGTTATGTGGTACTGCTTATCAAAAGTACAAAAACAGGTGAAGTGTATCTTTGCTGTTTGGATATTAGAGTAGTGATATGCTTGGTTTGGCACTGGGGTAGTGACTGGGAAGAGCCTGGGGTGCGGTCCGGGGGTACCTGACATGCTCTTTTGCTGGGTCTGGGTTGTGGTTACATGCGTGTGCTTGGTTTGTGAAAATTCATCAAGCTATTTCTTACGATATGCACCTTTCTGTGTGCATACAATATTTCAAGAAAGGTTTAAAAATGATAACGTAGATTTCTAAAAAATTACTTGCAAAATACAGGACCACGGTATTTCTTTTAAAAGCAGGTTCAGGGTACAGATAAAGTAGCACAGCAGATGTGAGCTGAGCTCATCAAAACGGGTTGGTTGCAAAGCAACATGTGCCATATCTTGTGGTGCTATATTTGCAAGTAAACCAATATATTAATTTACTATGCTAACGGTGCTCAGCGCTGGGTAGCGGGGTTATAAGTCATTTCACAATTTTTCTTTACCTATGAATAATCTAAAATGATCGTGTATTACTTCTATAGTTGAGCCAAAAATGTTATCATAAATTTAACTTTAAAAACCTGCTTGCATCTTTGGAGAAACAGCCCAGCTCTGGGACTGGGGAGTAGAAAACACATTGTTCTCTTTGTTGTTGGAAGATCGTGTCCCTGGGGTGAGACCTTGATTGAAAGCTGCTAGGGGACCAGCCGCCACAATGCTTATCAGACCAGCTCGATAACACTTACCCTGCTTAAGTGCTCTGTCTCAGTCTTGCCATAATTGGGTTCCTTAGATCTCATTGCATTGCTTGATTTGATTCGTTCATGGAACATTTCTGAACACCTGGGCCCTTGGCAGGGGCTACCCTGCATCAGAGACACTGCAACCAGTGCCCCTGAAAGCCAGGCACTACCATACTGAGGACCAGGCAGGGCTAATGGCAAAATAAACGTTGTTATCTAATCTTTCTGCCGGGCCAGTCTGGTACAATGAGATGATGTGGCTTCCTTGCTGGCAGCCACAGATCAGCCCTGGCTGACAATCAGATCTCATGGGAGCATGTGATGGCAGAATCAGGATTCCCTTTTCCATCCCAAGGGTTCCTCTGGTAACAGGGGCTGAGTGGAATGGCTTCTCCAAGTGCTCCTGGGATGGAGGCTGCAGCCATCATGGAATGTACATGTCACACACTAACCCATGAACAGAAACCGGGTGGATGTACATGGTCACACAGTCTGGTCAGGGACCAGAGTCCCCTGAGACCCAGGTTCAGCTCCCACCTGTGTCATTACTTGGTTATGTGAACCTGCACTGATCACTTAACCCCTCTGAGCTATGTCATTTGGGAAAAACTGGGGGTAATCGTATAATAATTTTTTTTAAAATAATTCAAAGCATTCAGAAAAGCACAAAGAGCCACAGAAATATAAGCACTGCTGTGTTGAGGGAGGTTTGCAGATGACCTGACCAACAATGTCACCTTTCCCCTTTTCAGATCACTCACATTGCCTGAGCAGAAAACCACCTAGCAGAGCACTGAAAAGGTCTCAAAACACAGAAGAGCAAGAGGCAGCCAGGTGGATCTTTCTGGAGATTTCAACGAGGTGTCCAGTCCTGTTTTCTATTGCTGAAGACACTGATGACAATTTAACACACATTTCATGACTTACAACAACTCACATTGACTATCTCACAGTTTCTGTGGCTCAGGAATCCAGGCTCCATACAACTGAGGCCTCTGTCAGTCAGGGATGTCAGCCTGGTCTGTGGTCTCATCTGAGGCTCGACTGGAGAAGGATCTGCTTCCATGCTCACATGGTTGCTGGAAGGATTCAGTTACTTACAGATTGTCACACTGAAGGCCTCAGTTCCTTGCTGGCTGTTGGCTGGAGGCCACCCTTGGTTCCTTCCCCTTGGGCCTCTTTATAGGGCAGCTTTCTTTCTCAGAGCCAGCAAGGGGAAGAGTCTATACAGAGAGTGTGCTAGCAAGACACAAGCTATGGAGCCTGTATAATGTAATCGCAGAAGCAACGTCCCATCTACTTTGCTGTATCCTGTTGGTTAGAAGCAAGTCCTGCCTACACAAAAGGGGAGGGGATTACACAGGGGTGTGAACACCAGCAGCATGAATAATTGAGGGCCATCCTAGAGTCTCTCTGCCATACCCCTGAATTGGTGGCAGCAAGCATACCAGCGCCCCTCAGGATGCTAAAATCTCCAATGTGGAGAAACATTAACATCTTCACCAATCCGAGAGCTTCCCCTCAATGCGATCCAAATATCCATCCAGGTGGAAAGAAAGAGCCCCTTCCACACCAGCTTTCCCTTGAACTGATCACAAACGCACCAAAGGCACGGCCTATTCCTACCATGCTCAGGGATGTACCCCCAGCAGCTAGAGCATCCCTGCACGGTACACAGCGAGTGCACAATCAGGCATTCGAATGAATGTGTTAAGGTGCTTGCAGGTTTCTGCCTGGGGCATCTTCCTTCTGCTTCCCAAATATACTTCTCCTCTGCTCAAAATTCCCATGTGGGCCCAAGACAAGCTGTGCCCCCAAAACCAGCACCCATCCTTGGGCTCCAAACTCCCTCCCTTCCATCTGGTGGCAGCCTTGAGTGAGGGGATTCCATCTGGTGCCCCCAAAACTTAGGCAGGCATCGTCAGGACCATCAAGTTCTTCATATGACTGCTAGGATCAACCCATACTTAAGGTGATGGATACTCCAAATACCCTGACTTGATCATTACTCTTTCTATGCATGTAACACAATATCACAGGTACCCAAAAAATATGTAAAATATTATGTTTCCATAAAGAGAGAGAGGGCCAGGTGTACTGTGGTTCACTGTAATCCCAGCACTTTGAGAGGCTGAGGCAGGTGGATCACTTGACCCAAGCAGATGGAAACCAGCCTGGGTCACATAGTGAAGCCCTGTCTCTACAGAAAATACAAAAGTTAGCTGGGTGTCGTGGCTCATGCCCTTAGTCCCAGCTACTTGGAGCCTGAGGCCAGAGGACTGATTAAGCGTGGGAGGTTGAGGCTGCAGTAAGCCATGACCATGCCACTACATTCCACCCTGAGTGACAGAATAAGACCCTGTCTCAAAAAAAAAAAAAAAAAAAGAGAGAGAGAGAGAGAGGCTTGAGAGGGAGGAAAGAGAGAGGAAGAGAAGCAGGCACCTGAAGACGTGAACGTGGGAAATACAAGGGCTAGTCATACTGGAGAGAGATTGACAGTTAAAAAAACAAACAAACGGCCGGGCGCGGTGGCTCAAGCCTGTAATCCCAGCACTTTCGGAGGCCGAGACGGGGGGATCACGAGGTCAGGAGATCGAGACCATCCTGGCGAACATGGCGAAACCCCGTCTCTACTAAAAAAAAATACAAAAAACTAGCCGGGCGAGGTGGCGGGCGCCTGTAGTCCCAGCTACTCGGGAGGCTGAGGCAGGAGAATGGCGTGAACCTGGGAGGCAGAGCTTGCAGTGAGCTGAGATCCGGCCACTGCACTCTTGCCTGGGCGACAGAGCAAGACTCCGTCTCAATTAAAAAACAAACAAACAAACAAACAAACAAACAAAAGAAAAAATAATGAGCCCAGGATTCACATTTGGGGCACAAACATGTCAACTAACAGGGAAGTCTGAAATGTCCACGTGTTTCCTACTAACCACCACTGTCCCTGAACTTATTCACACTGCCCACTTCTGAATACTTACCTGGAGGCACTAGGGGTAACTTGGAGATTTTATAGAACCTGTAGCTCTTATGGCTGGACAGTCTGAGGATTCCCCAGGGGATGTGATTTCAGAACAAGACCCTGAGACAGGGCTTCCTATCTACCTGGGGACCACCCCACTCCCCTGTCCTCCTCCCCAGTAATTTATGCATCAGAGTTTTCACTCTACTTTGTCCACTGAATAAAAGCTCACAAAGTGGAGGATCCATTACGTTGGTAAGCATCCTCTTTTTTGTTGTTGGTGGTGTTGTTTGTTTGTTTGTTTGTTTGTTTTTTTGAGACGGAGTCTAGCTCTGTCGCCCAGGCTGGAGTGCAGCGGCAGGATCTCCGCTCACTGCACTGTCCGGAATTAGTTCCTTCCGGTGGGTTCTTGCTCTCGCTGAATTCAAGAATAAAACCTCGGACCCTCATGGTGAGTGTTACAGTTCTTAAATATGGTGAGCCCAGAGTTTGTTCCTTCACATGTTCAGATGTGTCAGGAGTTTCTTCCTTCCGGTGGGTTCGTGGTATCACTGGCTTCAGCAGTGAAGCTGCAGACCTTCTCGGTGAGTGTAACAGCTCTTAAAGGTGGCGTCCAGAGTTGTTCCTTCCTCCCGGTGGGTTCCTGATCTCACTGGCTTCAGGAGTGAAGCCGTAGACCTTTGCAGTGAGTGTTACAGCTCATGAAGGTAGTGCAGACACAGAGAGTGAGCAGCAGCAAGATTTATTGCAAAGAGCGAAACAGCAAAGCCTCCACAGCCTGGAAGGGGACCCGAGCGGGTTGCCGCTGCTGGCTCCGGTGGTCTGCTTTTATTCCCTTACTTGGCCCCACTCACATCCTACTGATTGGTCCATTTTACAGAGATCGGATTGGTGCATTTACAATCCATTAGCTAGATACAAAAGTTCTCCAACTCCCCACCCCATTAGCTAGACACACAGTGCTGACTGGAGCATTTACAAACCTTTAGCTAGCAACAGAGTGCTGATTGGTGCATTCACAATCCTTTAGCTAGACACAAAAGTTCTCCAAGTTCCCACCCGACTCAGAAGCCCAGCCGGCTTCACCTCTCACAACCTCTGTCTGCTGGGTTCAAGCGATTCTCCTGCCTCAGCCTCTCGAGTAGCTGGCATTACAGGCACCCACCACCATGCCCAGCTAACTTTTCTACTTTTAGTAGAGATGGGGTTTAGCTATGTTGGCCAGGCAGGTTTTGAACTCCTGACCTCTGGTGATTCACCTGCCTCAGCCTCCCAAAATACTGGCATTATAAGCGTGAGCCACGGCACCCAGCTAAGCATCCTCTTTCTAAGTCACTCACCCACGAGTATGAATTCTTTGCCCAGATTGCTTTGCTCCATTGTAGCTGATTTCAGCCCAGTTGTAAGCCTGGAGCACCTGGAGAAATCACACCCAGGTGGGATCCCAAAGGTGGAGAGGGTGGGAAGGGAGCAAAAGAAAGAGAAGGGGTGCAGAAAGAGAGGGACACAGATTCCAAAGAAATACCTGGCCGGTCGATCTCAAGTTTGCCTCCTCCAGGAAGGGAAGGCAGCATTCTGGCGGTGCTCTCTCCCTCCTCCCCCATGTACTGCGCACATCTCCTTCCCAGACTCAGCCCAGTTGCCACCAAAAGCAAGCTAGAAGTCCCATAGGCTACTCACATGCCCAACAACCCCACACAATGACACTAAACTGGGGAATTGTGTCCTGAGTCCCAAATGACCGACCCCCCAGTGTGCTGTGACTAAGCAGTGACCACAAGCAGTACCACCTATCACTGAGTCGGGGAGCTGCTCTCTAAGAACCCCAGCGGCGTGCCCCACGGGGACAAATCAGGCCACCTGGGGCTCCTTCCCATCTGTCTGTCCAATGCTGTGCTAAACACACTTGTAACCAACTTTGTGGAAATGCTCAGCTTGTAAAATGTTAATGTGGGCCCTTGTCAATGCTAAAGAAATAAGCCTGTGACTGGGCGACAGAACAAAACTCCATCAGAAGAAAGAAAAAGAAAGAGAGAGAGAGAGACAGAGAGGGAGGGAGGGAGGGAGGAAGAAAGGAAGAAAGAAAAGAAGGGAGGGAAGGAGGGACAGAGGAGGGAAGGAAGGAAGGAAGGAAGGGGAAGGGGAAGGGGAAGGGGAAGCAAAAGAAAAGAAAAACTAAGCCTTCAGGCCATTGCTTCTCTCTCCCTCTGCGGGTCAACCCCCATGGCAACCTCCCACCCCCGCCCCTGTCCGCAATGGCGCAAGGTTACAATGGAAAGTGCCTCCACTGGAACAGTCTCAGAACTGTTCTCGGGGCAGCGACAATCTTATCAGGAGCTTTTCTGTTTGGGATCAGGGGAACGGGTGACTTTCCAAGAGGCCGATAAGGCAGGACCCAAGTTGCATATAAGGGGCAGCTCATGCTGCTGCTCTGCACCTTCCTCCCGTCTTGCTTCTCCCTGGAGTTGGGACCTGGGAAGAACCATGAAGTGGCTGCTGCTGCTGGGTCTGGTGGCGCTCTCTGAGTGCATCATCTACAAGTGAGTCCCAGTGGCATGGGTGTGAAGACGCCTGCCTCTCACATCGCCCTTCTTTACTCCTGTGTCTTCCTTCTTCCCTTTTTTCTCTCTCTGTCTTTGGCTGTCTCCATCCCCCTTTTCTGCTTCTCTCTCCAACCTTTGGGAGGCAGCTCTGCAGACCTGGTTAAAACTCGGGCCCAGCCCGAGTCTGGTTCCCAGCTCCATCCCTAGTCAACTTAACTTCTTTGCATTATTGCACAGACGTGGGAGCATCTCCCTTCCTTCCATCTTCCTCTCTTAGACCAGCTGGTTAAGAGTCCAGCCTGGGTTTGGTTCCAGCTCCACCACTAGGCAGCTGAACTTCTTTGCATTATTGCACAGAAGTGGGAGCGTCTCCCTTCCTTCTTCCTCTCTTAGACCAGCTTCCCTTCCCTTCTGGGGCTGCCACAGAACCCGGTGAGCAGAATCCTTGCCTAATTCCTCTTCCTCCTCCAAACCACAGGGTCCCCCTCGTCAGAAAGAAGTCCTTGAGGCGCAACCTGTCCGAGCATGGCCTGCTGAAGGACTTCCTGAAGAAGCACAACCGCAACCCAGCCAGCAAGTACTTCCCCCAGGCAGAGGCGCCCACCCTGATAGACGAACAGCCCCTGGAGAACTACCTGGATGTGAGTGTGTGGGCAAGCGGCGGGGCCGGCTCTGAGGACTTGGCCGGCAGGAAAGAGTGTTTCCCTGGGGTCTTGGAGGATGGGCCGGGGCTCTGAGGCTCCAGGCAGTGACCCAGGGTCTGCCCCTAGGTGTCAGTGGCCCCGGGCAGGCAGGAAAGTTCACAGAGCTGTTGCTTCTTGTTCATTCATTCATTCCTTCACTTGTTCATGCAATGTTCATTTCTTCTGAGCGCCTCGTTAAATATCAGGGCCTCTGTGGGGCTCAGGAGGAAACAGCAGTGAGCAAAGTCATAGCCAAGGAGAGAAAGACAGTAATCAAGGAGTCTTGCAAAGCAATGAAAAGAACAGGCAGCAGGAGGACCACAGAGTGAAGGTGTCACACTACGAGACTCTGCCACTTGGGCAGGGAGCCTCCGCGGAGCCATGCAGGAAGAGCGGGAATATCCAATAGAAGACAGAACTCCGCACAGCCTGATCACTTGTGCCGAACCCTGTGCAGGCGGGAGCACAGGGCATTTGAAGGAGAGCCCAGAGGGAGGGAAGAAGGGTGCTGCAGACTGCGGCCCGAGGAGCCGAGGGGTGGACGGAGAGAGGCTCCATCCTAACTGCCACTGATTTATCTCAAACAGGGGGTGACAAAATCAGATCCGAGTTTCAGAAAGATCACTCTGACTTTATTATTTCAGAGCCGACAGCAAACACCCTGCCTTCCCACAGATATCGTATGTCCCCTCTGTGCCTGGCACAGGGCAGAGGGCACAGAGCAGTGATGCCTGTGGTTCAGAGATTGGCCTCCGCCATCCAGCAGACCTAGTGCAAATGTGGGTTCTAGCGCCTCTAAGTCACAGGACCTTGGCCAAGACATTTAAATCCTCTGAGCCCGTTTCTTGGTCTGGAAAACAAAAACACTAATATCTACCAACAGAGGTTGTTGCCAGGAATTCACGCAATCATGTTTTCTGGAGTGCTTAGCATGGGGTCTGGCAGGCCCTTGGTAAGAGGCTTAGTTAGTGCATTTATTTAGTTAACAAATATTTGGCAAATATTGGCACCTCTCTATGTGCCAGAGGCTATGCAAGTGGCCAAAACAATGGTGAATAATCAAAGTTCCTGGAGCTTATATTCTACAGGGGATGACAGATAAGCAAGCGTGGAAGATAATTTCAGGTACTGATGAGGGCCAAGACAAATTAATTAATTGGACTATGGGGAAAAAGAAGATCGAAAGGGAGCAAATTTAGATAAAGTGGTCACAGAAGGACTGTTGGTAGAGGGGACATTTGACTACACCCGAATGATTGATTTTTGAAAAAAAAGATCAGCCAAAGAAAGATCTAGAATAAACATTTTCCTAGCACAAGGAATAGCCAATGCTAAGGCCCTGGGGCAGGAGTGACTAGTCATCACCAAAGAACAGCAAGCAGACCAGTGTGGCGAGAACAGAGCCGGCAAGGGGGGAAAGTGCTGCCACTCAGAATAAAAATACTGGTTGGTTGGCTGAGGTGGGTGGATCACTTGAGGTCAGGAGTTCAAGATCAGCCTGGAAACATGGTGAAACCCTGTCACTACTACAAATACAAAAATTAGCCGGGCGTGATGGCACACACCTGTCATCCCAGCTACTTGGGAGGCTGAGGCAGGAGAATCACTGGAACCCAGGAGGCAGAGGCTGCAGTGAGCCGAGATCGTGCCACTGCACTCCAGCCTGGAAAACAGAGCAAGACTTGCCTCAGAAAAAAAAAAGAAGAAGAAAAATACTGGCAATGCCCTTTCTTGCAACCTGCTCACACATCTAGATGTAGAAATAAGAAAACCAGCCAGGTTTCCATCTTTAGGTGGCTTGCTTAGCTTCTGAAAAACAATTTAAGGCACAAGCACTTAAGCTGTCACTTGCCCGGTGCTAGAAGATTCCACCCCCATCCTCTGAGATTCCATCCTCTGAGAACATGTGCTGTAAGGATGGGAAGACTGTGACAGACAAGACAATGGCTGAAGAGGGAACAGCAGACTGTTAGATGCTTGTGGTGCTTAGGAGAGAGCAGAAGGTAAATTGGGGGAGCAATCAGGGAAGACTTCAAGGAGGAAGGGACGCCAGGGCTGGGCTTAGAAGGATGAAGGCAGTGGCTGGGAAGAGAAAGACAAGAACTGTGAGGAGGGAAGGAAAAGGTAGAGAGGGCAACCGAGGAGGTGACCCAGAGAGAGCCCCTAGGGAGGCCCTGACAGAGAGACCCCGGTCCATGAACTGTGCTGTCCCGGCCTCGGCAGGTGGAGTACTTCGGCACTATCGGCATCGGAACCCCTGCCCAGGATTTCACCGTGATCTTTGACACCGGATCCTCCAACCTGTGGGTGCCCTCAGTCTACTGCTCCAGTCTCGCATGCAGTAAGTTCCCAGCCTGCCCCACCCCACTCTCGCTCCCCAGCACCAGCTGACCCTGGGGAACCCTGGACACCCGTGGGCTTCTGACAGCTCCCACCTCAAGCCTGCTGGAGCCACTCGACAGGCATTTACTGAGCACCTACTACGTGCCAAGCACTGGGCGCAGGTGCTCCACGGGGTAAAGGGATGAGTGATACGATCCCTGCGGTCAAAGATTTTCCAGTCTGTGGGGAAGAGAGAAGCTCCCCAAAATACCCACAGCCTGGGAGAGGAAATGTAGGGGCCCAAAGCAAGACAGGGCCAACGGGCTGTAGAATAGCCCGCTAGGAAAGAGTCCAGTGTGAGGAAATGGCTCCAAAGCCTGGCCCGGACAGGCTAGAGGTGAGTGCTGAGCTCCTTTAAAAAAAAAAAAGAAAAATCATTGGTTGCTAATGAAAGAGAGCTTGTCTTTGGAAGTCATGAACAATGTGTGTTGTGGGTTCCTTCCTCTTCTAATGTTTTCACCTGAGTTTTAATTAAGATGGGGTGCCTGTGTCATCATCCACATAATGGGAGCACTGGCCGCGGGCTGGGGGGTGAAAGCGCTCGTCACTGGGTAGCCACCAGCCTGCTCAGCTCAATGTTGGCCTTGGGGAGTCCCCGGTAGGCCCTTGGGGTTTCCTGGGTACCTGCCATCAGTGAAGGGTCCCAGGAGTTCAATGAGACAGGACAGAACATGGGGTCTCTTGGGGTCCAAGGGTCTAGGGGAAAAGGTCACTGCTCACCTCCAGAGCCCTTCCTGGGGCCAGGGCACCCCATCCCAGGAAGACATCCCAGCCTGTGACCTTCACCCAGCTCTCAGAGACTGACAATCACTGCTTGCCGTTGCAGCCAACCACAACCTCTTCAACCCTCAGGATTCCTCCACCTACCAGTCCACCAGCGGGACACTCTCCATCACCTACGGCACCGGCAGCATGACAGGCATCCTCGGATACGACACTGTCCAGGTGGGCGCCTGCAGGCTGCCGCTGCATCCCGCCATCAGGCACCCCCAGAATCAGCTTATTCCAGCACGATGAGTCTTGGTGATCACAAAAGTAACCTGATTGGGGGTACGGGCTGGGGGAGAAGCAGCAGAGATGTCACAGACGTTGCTAGCTCGGGTGGCAGTGAGTAAAAGGGTGGGCTGCCGGGAGCCATAAGCCAGCCTCAGCTCCACCCAAGCAGAATGTTATGGAGGGTGGAGAGAGTCAGTAAAGGCTCAATTCTAACTGGCACCTCCTCCTCTTCCTCCTTCTCCCAACCTGCAGCCCCCCCACGTCCTCAAATCTCCACAAGCCCTCTCTGCTACTTTTGGGGCATGGCAGGGGTCAAAGGCCCTGATTCGCCCGGGGTCTGCTTTGCATTTCTTCATCCGTAACACAAACACACAGTGAATCTGTTCTCCAGCAAAATCTCACACTGAGTCATAGACCGTGGCCATCTGCAGATCAGCTGCCATGGTTACCTCCAGCAGAGGAACGAGCATTCCAGGAGACAGTCCCTCTCCCCTCCTTCTGGGCTGATGCCCTAGAAGCCAAGTCCTGCATGGGATGAACCAGGGCAGCTGTGGGCCTGAGGCTGGCACCCAGAGCTCAGTGGACATGACCTGATGGTGAACATCATCTCGGTTCCCCCACCCAGGTTGGAGGCATCTCAGACACCAATCAGATCTTCGGCTTGAGCGAGACCGAACCCGGCTCCTTCCTGTATTATGCTCCCTTCGACGGCATCCTGGGGCTGGCCTACCCCAGCATTTCCTCCTCCGGGGCCACACCCGTCTTTGACAACATCTGGGACCAGGGCCTGGTTTCTCAGGACCTCTTCTCTGTCTACCTGAGCGCGTAAGTTGGGTGGAGAGGGGCCTCCTCCCACCTCCCCCTCCAGAGGTCACAGTGTTCTGGCCCAGCAGCAGCTGTTCAAGGCTGGCTGCGATGGAGAGGGTCTTGGGAAGCAAGGGATTTGGAAAGTCAATTTTTGAGGCTAGAGAAATGTGTCTTTGGAGAGTGATAGTGCCAAGTCTCTCTCTGACGGGCCATGTGCACTCCATCTCATTTACCAGCATCTTTATCCCCTTGATGTGCACAACTCAAATGTCCTCAGCCATTTGCCCCTCAGTGCCAGTTCCCTCATCCTTGGCCCCCAAAGATGCCACTGAAATGAATACACTTGGCCAGACACGGTGGTTCATGCTTGTAATCCCAACACTTTGGGAGTCTGAGACATGAGGATCACCTGAAGTCAGGAGTTCAAGACCAGCCTGGTCAACATGGCAAAACCCTGTCTCTACTAAAAAATACAAAAATTAGCCAGGCGTGGTGGCAGGCACCAGTACACCCAGCTACTCGGGAGGCTGAGGCAGGGAGAATCGCTTGAGCCTGGGAGGCGGAGGTTGCAGTGAGCCAAGATTGTGCCACTGCATTCCAGTCTGGGCAACAGAGCGAGACTCCATCTCAGAAAATAAATAAATAAATAAACAAAGTGAATACACTTAAAACAGAACAAAATTCCATAACACAAAAATGAAAAGATTTGATCAAGATATATCATGGATGATGACATTTTTAAATCATGAAAGCAAGTTTCTTTTGTGATTTAATAAAACCTAGGTTCCATTTGTGACCGTGGGCTAATTCTAGGAATGAACAAAGAAATACATGAACAAACAAACAAATGAACAAAGAATAAATCAAATGTCAATTTGGGCTGAGTAGAGTGTTACGCAAGAATATCTGAGGGCATCATCCACTTTCTTAAGACACTCAACGTTCCTCTAACACTCACGAACGTCCTCGTCTTTTGAAAGGATTTGCCGTCATTCACTTGTTTCCTCGGTTCGTAACTACACATCTAGGTCCTCGCTATATAGCATTACACTGTGAGACGTTCACAGCAAAGGTGGGTGGGTTCAGTGAGGGGGTCATGTTTTATACATGGCCAGTTCTCCGATGACTGATTTCTTATTGCCATCTACATTTGTTCTGCATCTACCCTGAAACTGCAAAGATTTAGAAAATGAATATTGAAATAACAAGGACTCCTGCAATTTACAACAGGAAGGCTCTTTGTCATGTGTTCCTCTTGGCCAGTTGATGTTCAAGGTGGCTCTGAAACATAATCTGCCTTTATGAGCACTTAAATATTTCACGTGGGGCCGTTGTATCTCCCCAGCTAGATCTGAGTCTCTCAATCTGGGCATTATTAACATTTCAGACCAGCATAAGTCCTTGCCAGGGACTGTCCCATGCATTGTAGGACATTTGGCAGCATCCCCAGCCTCTAAACATTAGATGCCAGTAGCATCCACTACCCCCACCCAATCAATCCAAAATGTCTCCAGACATTCCCCTGGGGGCAAAACTGCTCCCAGCTAAGAACAAGAGATCTCCACCATCAAGTCCTTAAGAGCCGACACTGTCACCCATTCACATCCCTGGGGTCGCCATGGCAACTAGAGTGAGTACCACAGTGGAAACCACACATCAACCTAAAAGACCCGTGTTCTTCCAAACGTAGTTCCACCACTCCCCCGCTGTGTGACCTTGGGCAGGTGACCTCACCTCCCTCAGGCTCAGTGTCCTCATGGTAAGTGGAAATAACAGTGACAGTGTCCACTGCGTGGGCCCTGGCCTAAGAGGACAAGAAACCACATTTGTCACACCCCAGGACAGCCTGCCAAGTGCCCAATCAAGGGTAGCTCCGAGGAGCCAACAGCAGATGTTCACAGAAATGAACGAACAGAGAAATTCATGTCTTCTTCCCTCACTTTCCACAGCGATGACCAGAGTGGCAGCGTGGTGATATTTGGTGGCATTGACTCTTCTTACTACACTGGAAGTCTGAACTGGGTTCCTGTTTCTGTCGAGGGTTACTGGCAGATCTCCGTGGACAGGTGGGACTGCCACAGATAGGCAGCATCCAGGCCTGGGCCCCACATCCCATTTCCTTATGGATTCATAGCTAACCAGCTTTCCAGAATCCCCCCAGGGAGAGCTGACACAGGGGAACACACTCCAGGGGGAAGGCGGAAGTTGGCCCGGCCAGAGAAACCATAGAAAGACACGTCCCGGGCGGAGGAGGGAAGAGCTGTCTGGGAAGCCGAGACTCTGCAAGCGTCAGATAGCCAATGTCCTAATAGTCACGGAGGCAGAACAATCCACCGGCATCCCTGGGGAAAGCTGGGCAACCACCTGTCCACACATCTCAATTTAACGGGCCTGGGAACCAGCAATGCTCCTCCCACTCGAAGAAATGTGTCACTTTCAGTCTAGAAGTAGGGCAAAATGGCTAAGAAATTGTGTGAAGTCATTTCTCAAGAGTGAACAATTCTCCAGGACAAGGACTTTCGGTACTAAAACCGGGACCATCCCAGGCAAACCAGGACACATTGATCACCTCATGTCTGCCCAGCCATGCTAGCATTTCACCAGTTCCTCCAACTCCTGCCCCAGCCCTCTGGTCTCTGTCCCTCCCCGCATACCGTCCCCTGTTGATGTCCTCCTTCTCTCTTCACCTGCCTGGAATCCCTGGGTGTCTGCTCCCCTGGCTGCTTCCCTCCACCGCCTCTCACTCTGGACGCTGTTTTGTTCCCTGCCGCACGCCTGGCTTATCATCCTGCCCTTCTGCCACCATAACTTATCTTGCCAGCCAGGCCGGGAGCTCCCTGCAGCCTGGAACTGTGAGGCTGTCTGGTTTAGCTTTGCGTTTCCCATGCCTGGCAGAGAGTGGGCACTTGCAAAATATTTGTTGCATAAATGAATGCAGGATGAATGAATGTGTAAACGAGAGGAACAGAAATTTCACTCACTGGCCAATGGATGGGTGGGGAAGAAATGTCTGGGGTCACCTCCTGGTTCATCCTTGGAGAGATGTACCCCTGAGGGCTCAGGAACCTTCACTTGCTTCTTGCCCTCAGCATCACCATGAACGGAGAGGCCATCGCCTGCGCTGAGGGCTGCCAGGCCATTGTTGACACCGGCACCTCTCTGCTGACCGGCCCAACCAGCCCCATTGCCAACATCCAGAGCGACATCGGAGCCAGCGAGAACTCAGACGGCGAGGTGAGTCCAGCCCCGACGGCTCTGTTCTACACTCAAATAGTGGGTGTGCCAGGCACACGGGACCAAAACCCTTGTAACTTTTCTCACCTCACTCTTTCCAGATGGTGGTCAGCTGCTCAGCCATCAGCAGCCTGCCCGACATCGTCTTCACCATCAACGGAGTCCAGTACCCTTTGCCACCCAGTGCCTACATCCTGCAGGTGAGGGGGCTCTGGACCATCCACTAGAGGGGCTCACACAGAATGTGGCCACAGAGTCCCCTCTGCAGAGGGAAAGTGCGCTTCCACGAGCTGAAGCCGAGAGGCAGAGGCAGACGAACATCTGCCCCAGACAGCTCCGGAGGGAAGGAACAGATTGAAAACAAACGCAGGAATAAGAACTCGGATACAGCCCCCTAAGGGAACAAGTGAAGCAAAGGTTAATGGAGGGAAAAGAGGATTCTATTTGGATCCCTGGGTCCAAGTCCTGGGTCTGAATTACCAGCCCATTGATTCTCAGCAAGCCACAGCTCATCTCAGCCTCAGTTTTCTCCTCCAAAATGTAGACATGGCAGCTTTCCCCACCCTCAGAGTGCGGTTAGGTTAACCAAGTGAGACTGATCACATCCAAGTGAGACTGAGCTACCAAGGGTTGGGTAAAGGGAAATCCTCATTTCCACAGGCTGGGGCTTCCGACACTCCTACCATCTCTACCAAGTAGCAAATCTTTAGCTGTACGAGCCACAGGAAAACTCTCCCTTCTATTATTATAACGTCAGGTGGAAAACTGATTTTGCCAGTGGACTGATGTTACTCAACAAGAAGCACTGATGCCTGGGCTCCCCCAGTGATTCTGATTACATTAGGAGAGGGCAAGGCCTGAGCAATGGGATGGAGTTGCGGGAGTTCAAAGCTCCCCAGGTGACGTGCAGACAAGGTCACAGCCCAGTGACTTAGTGAGGCAAGAGGCTAACAGCTTCTCCGGTTTGCCCCTGGTCGGGATCAGAATAATCATGAGAAAAGGCTGTGTGGGCTGAGTTTTCACACTCCTTCCTACCAGCTGAATTCTCCCCAAGGCCTTAGCTCTGATGCTGATGTCAGGGTTCCTGTGCCTGCCAGAAACGCCAGATAATGTCCAGTAATGCGTAGAAACCAATCGTGCTGTGGACAGCTTCTACAGGCCGACTCCAGGCGAAGAACAGCCGAGTCCCTGGACACTGAGCCAGGAAGCTCCTCCTTGCACATGCCTTGCAGCTGGACATGGGCGCCCTGGATGTTTATCACCCAGTGCCTGTCACTGCTGAATCGGCGTCTCAACTCCACTTTTATTCTCCTTTTCTCCAGAGCCAGGGCAGCTGCATCAGCGGCTTCCAGGGCATGGACATCCCCACCGAATCTGGAGAGCTTTGGATCCTGGGTGATGTCTTCATCCGCCAGTACTTCACTGTCTTCGACAGGGCAAACAACCAGGTCGGCCTGGCTCCCGTGGCTTAAGCCCAGGTCTTTCCAGCCACCTCCCAGGAAGATCTGACCTCCGTCCTCTGCCCACTTTAGATGTATCTAATTCTCCTGACTGTCCTTCCCAGGGGAGTGTGGAGGTCTTGGCCCTGTTCCCTGTCTTACCAATAATGTAGAATAAAAACATAACCTACTGAAACAGGTTTTGTGGAGCTGCTTCTCTTTGCTGGTCTTTTTCCTTCACATCACTGGGGTTAGAACGCCAGGGCAGGGACCAAAATGACCACATCCACTTGGATGGCAGCCAACAGGGTGACCCCAGCAGCGGACACTTCATGGTAGAGCCAGGAAGACAGAGGCCTGCAGGGGGCTGTGCTGGAAGCATCATAAAAAGACCTGGGGGCCAAAAATGCTGGGCTCATTCTCTTCTCATAGAAGGGACAGTGAGAGCTGAGATCGTGCCATTGTACTCCAGCCTGGGCAACACAGAGAGACTCCATCTCAAAAAAAAAAAAAAAGAAAGAAAAGAGAGAGAAAAAAAGAAAAAATAGCACTGAAGCTCTTAGTTGAGGGAGTCAACTTCTTACTTCTGCCAAAACCAGTAAGAGATTATGACAAGGCTGGGAGCAGTGGCTCATACCTGTAATCCCAGCACTTTGGGAGGCTGAGACAGACAGGTCACAAGTTTGAGACCAGCCTGGCCAACATGGTGAAATCCCGTCTCTACTCAAAATGCAAAAATTAGCTGGGCGTGGTGGTGCGTGCCTGGAATCCCAGCTACTCGGGAGGCTGAGGCAGGAGAATCGCTTGAACCGGGAAGGTGGAGGTTGCAGTGAGCTGAGATCGCACCATTGCACTCTAGCCTGGGCAACAGAGTGAGACTGCAGCTCAAAAAAAAGGAGACAAAGATCATGAGGAAAAGAAAGCAATCAGGAGAGACAGGAGAGGTGGACACTAATGGCGATGTCCCTAAGTAGACAGGACAGGGCAGTGTTGTCTGCAAGACATGGACAGGAGAAGTGGAAGAAGCTGACACCCCACAATCTTCCAGGACGCCCCTGTGATTCGCTGGCTGACCAAGACTCACTGTCAATCTCCCGCAAGGTCCCAGGCACAAGACCCTGAACACATCTGTTTCCCCGTCTGTAACAAACAGAATGGTGTTCCACTTCCCTGAGCAGAGGCTGTGAGACAGAGAATTAAGCACGCTCAGTAGCATATATGCCCTAGAAAGGTAAAGAGGAAATGGAGCAGTTTCTCAGACTGAGCTTGGTAGCAAAACGTACAATGGAAAACATAGTTTCTAAATAAGTACAGAACACACTACGTTCCAGGCCCTTCCCCAGGGCTCACCAGCTACAGTTCCCAATCAAAGGCTCTGATAAGTCCTGCTGCAAAGTGATCTGTTTCATTTTAACTCAGCTCAGCTTGATCTCAGACTCTCTCTTGCTAGGAAGTCTATTACAGCCCTGGGCCTCTCAGCATGCACACTGGGAAAATTTCCATAGCTCCTGCTTCTGGTAACAGCCAACCCAGGCTGTCTGCTGAAGGCAGGGCCAGAGGCTGGAGCTGGGCTGTAGGAGGGCCAGGGATGATCTCCAACGCCCAGTCTCCCCGGGGTCACTCTCACCCTCCCAAGCCCACTTTCCATAGCTGAGTCAACTTTATGAAACATACATTTCGTCTCATCCCTTCCTTGCTTAAAACCCTTAATGCCTTCTTGCCATTGCCTTTGGAACAAAACAGCAAATCTTTGGCATAGTTCCAGGTCCTGTGTGCTCCTTTCCCTCAAAACCTTCCCTTCCTCACTCTGATCCCACTGCCCTGAGCTCCCTCCACCCTGGCTCCCATGGCCACGATAACCCAAGTGCTTTCCCACCTCCAGACTTTGCACATGCTGTTTCCTTTGCCTGGGTTGCCTTTCCCTCTTTCTTGCCTTGCTAACACCTAGCATCTGCAGACGTGGCTTAAATGTCACTTCCCAACCAGGTGCGGTGGCTCACACATATAATCCCAGCACTCTGGGAGGCCGAGGTGGGCAGATGAACTGAGGTCAGGAATTGGAGACCAGCCTGGCCAACATGGTGAAATCCCATCTCTACTAAAAATACAAAAAATTAGCTTGGCGTGGTGGCGGGCACCTGTAATCCCAGCTACTCGGGAGGCTG
Organism: Macaca fascicularis; assembly: GCF_037993035.2. Lineage (NCBI taxonomy): Eukaryota > Metazoa > Chordata > Mammalia > Primates > Cercopithecidae > Macaca > Macaca fascicularis. Next base: position 13,031,696 of record NC_088388.1, on the reverse strand, counting down.
AGGCAGGAGAATCGCTTGAACCCAGGAGGCAGACGTTGCAGTGAGCTGAGATCACGCCATTGTATTCCAGCCTGGGCAAAAAGAGTGAAACCCACCTTAAAAAAAAAAGTCACTTCCCTGTAAAAGTGATCAGCCCTCCCTGACCACTCTCCCATAGAGCCTGGGCCCACCTTATCCCTCATGGTACTTGGCACGACTTGTAACGACACATTTAAGTGTTTCAGATTCACAAGGGCAGGGATGGTTATCGTATTTAGGGTTGAAGCCTGAGCAGAAAGAACAGGGCTTGGCACATAGTAGGTGGTCCCTAAATTGTTGCTGAATGAGTGATTAGCGACGATGTTTTAAAAGGAAACAACTCAGATCGGATGAGAGTATGAGATGTGGATAGGGTTTGAGGAAGGCCACGTGAATGACAACAGGGGGGTCAGCTCCCACCCCCACCAACATTCCATCCTCCTCACATTTTGTCATGGGATAAGCAGGTGGATATCTCAAGTTTCTGGGAAGGAATTTCACCCTGTCCTGGCTCCTTTGCTGGATTTGTTTTTCTGACATTTCCCACGTAGCTACTTTGAAGCTAGGCAGTGTGCTAAGCTCCAGGGATACGGGTAGGCCTCCTGGATGCTATCTGTTCTCCTGCGCCTGGCCCCATCCTTTCTTCCTCCCCCATCTCAACCCCAACAGCTGCAGCTCAGCCTCTCTCTCCCAGCACCTCTTTCATTCCCACCCTGGGATTCCCGAACCCAGCCAGCATCTAAAGAGCTTCCTCATTAGACAGATCATTTGACCGGAAAGCCCGGTGCCAACATATCTGAAGGGATCCTCCCTATGTTGCTGCACAAGAGACGATGAATTCACAAGCCTTTGCTGCAGTCTCAGGTCTCTGCTTCATGCATCTTCCTCTAAGGCCTTGGGGGTCTAAGCACAGCTCCTTCTGTTCTATTCATTCACACTCGTCCAGGAGTGTTATTTTAATCTCACAGGTCTCCTGCCCCATCCATCCTCACCTGTCCCAAATGATCACTCCACACATTGCTGGTGGAAGTGTAAATTGGCACCACCCTAAGGAGCATGATGTGGCTGTTTCTGTCAAAACTTGAAGGGGTGGCCTGCCCCTCCACACCTGTGGGTGTTTCTCGTTAGGTGGAACGAGAGACTTCAGAAAAGAAATGAGACACAGAGACAAAGTACAGAGAAAGAAAAAGTGGGCCCAGGGAACCGGCGCTCAGCTTACAGAGGACCCACGCCAGCACCAGTCTCTGAGTTCCCTTAATATTTACTGATAATTATCTTTACCATCTTAAAGATAAGGGAGTGGCTGGACAATAGGATCATGGTAGGGAGGAAATCAGCAGTAAGACATATGAACAAAAATCTCTGTGACATGAATAAGTTTAAAGGAAAATGCTGTGCCTTGAGATGCATATGCAAACATCTCCATAAACCTTTGAGCAGCATTGTTTCAGCCTATCACATGGGGAGAAACCTTGGACAATACCTAGCTTTCCTAGGCAGAGGTCCCTGCGACCTTTGGCCTTGTACGTGTCCCTGGGTAGTTGAAATTAAGGGAATGGTGATGACTTTTAACCAGCAAGCTGCCTTCTGGCACTTGTTTAACAAAGACACATCCTGCACAGCCCAAAATCCATTAAACCTTGAGTCACCACAGCACATGTCTCTTGCAAGGACAAGGTTGGGGGTAGGGTCACAGATTAACAGCATCTCAAATACAGAACAAAATGGAGTCTCTTATATCTACTTCTTTCTATATAGACACAGTAACAGGCTGATCTCTTTCTTTTCCCCACAAAAACTAAAAATGCATATGCTGGCCGGGCTCAGTGGCGCATGCCTGTAATCCCAGCACTTTGGGAGGCTGAGGCAGGTGAATCACCTGAGATGAGGAGTTTGAGACCAGCCAGGTCAACATGGTGAAACCTCATCTGTACTAAAAATACAAAATTAGTCGGGCGTGGTGACACATGTCTGTAATTCCCAGCTACTTGGGAGGCTGAGACAGGAGAATCTCCTGAACCTGGGAGGCAGAGGTTGCAGTGAGCCGAGATGGCGCCATTGCACTTCAGCCTGGGCAACGGAGCGAGATTCTGTCTCCAAAAAAAGCAAAAGAATGATCAATGTTCAAGACGATAAATATGCTAATTACTCTGATCTGATCACTAAACATTATATGTACGGTAACACCCCTATGTACCCATAAATATGGACAATTATTACATTTGAATTAAAAAGAAAGGAGCCAGGCCCAGTAGCTCATGGTGTAACCCCAGCACTTGGAAAGGCCAAGGTGGGAGGACGGCTTGAGTCCAAGAGTTCAAGACCAGCCTGAGCAACATAGAAAGACTTCATTTCCATTGTTTTTAATAAATAAATAAGAGGAAAAGAACGAAGATGTATATTATAAGAGAATATTCATAGAGCACTGTTCCTAAGAACCCCACACTGGAAGCTACCCAAATGCCTAGGAACTGAAAAAGAGATAAGTAAAGGGTATATTGATGCAGTGGAATAATACATAGCAATGAACAGGACTGAGTAACAACTCCACACGACACCAGTCGCGGATGCCTCAACTAAACATGATTTTGAGCAAAGAAGCTCAATGCAAATAAAGTGCTTGTTATGTGGTACTGCTTATCAAAAGTACAAAAACAGGTGAAATGTATATTTGCTGTTTGGATATTAGAGTAGTGATATGCTTGGTTTGGCACTGGGGTAGTGACTGGGAAGAGCCTGGGGTGCAGTCCGGAGGTACCTGACATGCTCTTTTGCTGGGTCTGGGTTGTGGTTACATGTGTGTGCTTGGTTTGTGAAAATTCATCAAGCTGTTTCTTATGATATGCACCTTTCTGTGTGCATATTGTATTTCAAGAAAGGTTTAAAAATGATAACGTAGATTTCTAAAAAATTACTTGCAAAATACAGGACCATGGTATTTCTTTTAAAAGCAGGTTCAGGTTACAGAGAAAGTAGCACAGCAGATGTGAGCTGAGCTCATCAAAACGGGTTGGTTGCAAAGCAACATGTGCCATATCTTGTGGTGCTATATTTGCAAGTAAACCAATATATTAATTTACTATGCTAACGGTCGTTAGCGCTGGGTAGCGGGGTTATAAGTCATTCCACAATTTTTCTTTACCTATGAATAATCTAAAATGATCATGTATTACTTCTATAGTTGAGCCAAAAATGTTATCATAAATTTAACTTTAAAAACCTGCTTGCATCTTTGGAGAAACAGCCCAGCTCTGGGACTGGGGAGTGGAAAACACATTGTTCTCGTTGTTGTTGGAAGATCATGTCCCTGGGGTGAGACCTTGATTGAAAGCTGCTAGGGGACCAGCCACCACAATGCTTATCAGACCAGCTCGATAACACTTATCTTGCTTAAGTGCTCCGTCTCAGGCTTGCCATAATTGAGTTCCTTAGATCTCATTGCATTGCTTGATTTGATTCGTTCATGGAACATTTCTGAACACCTGGGCCCTTGGCAGGGGCTACCCTGCATCAGAGACACTGCAACCAGTGCCCCTGAAAGCCAGGCACTACCATACTGAGGACCAGGCAGGGCTAATGGCAAAATAAACATTGTTATCTAATCTTTCTGCTGGGCCAGTCTGGTACAATGAGATGATGTGGCTTCCTTGCTGGCAGCCACGGATCAGCCCTGGCTGACAATCAGATCTCATGGGAGCATGTGATGGCAGAATCAGGATTCCCTTTTCCATCCCAAGGGTTCCTCTGGTAACAGGGGCTGAGTGGAATGGCTTCTCCAAGTGCTCCTGGGATGGAGGCTGCAGCCATCATGGAATGTACATGTCACACACTAACCCATGAACAGAAACCGGGTGGATGTACATGGTCACACAGTCTGGTCAGGGACCAGAGTCCCCTGAGACCCAGGTTCAGCTCCCACCTGTGTCATTACTTGGTTATGTGAACCTGCACTGATCACTTAACCCCTCTGAGCTATGTCAGTTGGGAAAAACTGGGGGTAATCGCATAATAATTCTTTTTAAAAATAATTCAAAGCATTCAGAAAAGCACAAAGAGCCACAGAAATATAAGCACTGCTATGTTGAGGAGGTTTACAGATGACCTGACCAACAATGTCACCTTTCCCCATTTCAGATCACTCACATTGCCTGAGCAGAAAACCACCTAGCAGAGCACTGAAAAGGTCTCAAAACACAGAAGAGCAAGAGGCAGCCAGGTGGATCTTTCTGTAGATTTCAATGAGGTTTCCAGTCCTGTTTTCTATTGCTGAAGACACTGATGACAACTTAACACACATTTCATGACTTACAACAACTCACATTGACTATCTCACAGTTTCTGTGGCTCAGGAATCCAGGCTCCATTCAACAGAGGCCTCTGTCAGTCAGGGATGTCAGCCTGGTCTGTGGTCTCATCTGAGGCTCGACTGGAGAAGGATCTGCTTCCATGCTCACATGGTTGCTGGCAGGATTCAGTTACTTACAAATTGTCACACTGAAGGCCTGACTTCCTTGCTGGCTGTTGGCTGGAGGCCACCCTTGGTTCCTTCCCCTTGGGCCTCTTTATAGGGCAGCTTTCTTTCTCAGAGCCAGCAAGGGGAAGAGTCTATACAGAGAGTGTGCTAGCAAGACATAAGCTATGAGCCTGTATAACGTAATCGCAGAAGCAACGTCCCATCTACTTTGCTGTATCCTGTTGGTTAGAAGGAAGTCCTGCCTACACAAAAGGGGAGGGGATTACACAGGGGTGTGAACACCAGCAGCATGAATAATTGAGGCCATCCTAGAGTCTCTCTGCCATACCCCTGAATTGGTGGCAGCAAGCATACCAGCATCCCTCAGGGTGCTAAAATCTCCAATGTGGAGAAACATTAACATCTTCATCTATCAGAGAGCTTCCCCTCAATGCGATCCAAATATCCATCCAGGTGGAAAGAAAGAGCCCCTTCCACACCAGCTTTCCCTTGAACTGATCACAAACGCACCAAAGACATGGCCTATTCCTACCATGCTCAGGGATGTACCCCCAGCAGCTAGAGCATCCCTGCACGATACACAGTGAGTGCACAATCAGGCATACAAATGAATGTGTTAAGGTGCTTGCAGGTTTCTGCCTGGGGAATCTTCCTTCTACTTCCCAAATATACTTCTCCTCTGCTCAAAATTCCCATGTGGGCCCAAGACAAGCTGTGCCCCCAAAACCAGCACCCATCCTTGGGCTCCAAACTCCCTCCCTTCCATCTGGTGGCAGCCTTGAGTGAAGGGATTCCATCTGGTGCCCCCAAAACTTAGGCAGGCATCGTCAGGACCATCAAGTTCTTCATATGAGTGCCAGGATCAACCCATACTTAAGGTGATGGATACTCCAAATACCCTGACTTGATCATTACTCTTTCTATGCATGTAACAGAATATCACAGGTACCCAAAAAATATGTAAAATACTATGTTTCCATTAAGAGAGAGAGGGCCAGGTGCACTGTGGTTCACTGTAATCCCAGCACTTTGAGAGGCTGAGGCAGGTGGATCACTTGACCCAAGCAGATGGAAACCAGCCTGGGTCACATAGTGAAGCCCTGTCTCTACAGAAAATACAAGTTAGCTGGGTGTGGTGGCTCATACCCTTAGTCCCAGCTACTTGGAGCCTGAGGCCAGAGGACTGTTTAAGCGTGGGAGGTTGAGGCTGCAGTAAGCCATGACCATCCCACTACATTCCACCCTGAGCGACAGAATAAGACCCTGTCTCACAAAAAAAAAAAAAAAAAAGAGAGAGAGAGAGAGGCTTGAGAGGGAGGAAAGAGAGAGGAAGAGAAGCAGGCACCAGAAGACGTGAACGTGGGAAATACAAGGGCTAGTCATACTGGAGAGAGATTGACAGTTAAAAAAACAAACAAACGGCCAGGCGCGGTGGCTCAAGCCTGTAATCCCAGCACTTTGGGAGGCCGAGACAGGGGGATCACGAGGTCAGGAGATCGAGACCATCCTGGCTAACACGGCGAAACCCTGTGTCTACTAAAAAAAAATACAAAAAACTAGCCGGGCGAGGTGGCGGGCGCCTGTAGTCCCAGCTACTCGGGAGGCTGAGGCAGGAGAATGGCGTGAACCTGGGAGGCGGAGCTTGCAGTGAGCTGAGATCAGGCCACTGCACTCCAGCCTGGGCGACAGAGCGAGACTCCGTCTCAATTAAAAAACAAACAAACAAACAAACAAAAGAAAAAATAATGAGCCCAGGATTCACATTTGGGGCACAAACATGTCAACTAACAGGGAAGTCTGAAATGTCCACGTGTTTCCTACTAACCACCACTGTCCCTGAACTTATCCACACTGCCCACTTCTGAATACTTACCTGGAGGCACTAGGGGTAACTTGGAGATTTTATAGAACCTGTGGCTCTCATGGCTGGACAGTCTGAGGATGCCCCAGGGGATGTGATTTCGGAACAAGACCCTGAGACAGGGCTTCCTATCTACCTGGTGACCTACCACCTCCCCTGTCCTCTTCCCCAGTAATTTATGCATCAGAGTTTTCACTCTACTTTGTCCACTATATAAAAGCTCACAAAGTGGAGGATCCATTGCGTTGGTAAGCATTCTCTTTTTTGTTGTTGGTGTTGTTTGTTTGTTTGTTTGTTTGTTTTTTTGAGACGGAGTCTAGCTCTGTCGCCCAGGCTGGAGTGCAGTGGCAGGATCTCCGCTCACTGCACTGTGTCCGGAATTGGTTCCTTCAGGTGGGTTCTTGCTCTCGCTGAATTCAAGAATAAAACCGCGGACCCTCATGGTGAGTGTTACAGTTCTTAAATATGGTGAGTCCGGAGTTTGTTCCTTCACATGTTCAGATGTGTCCGGAGTTTCTTCCTTCCGGTGGGTTCGTGGTATCACTGGCTTCAGCAGTGAAGCTGCAGACCTTCTCGGTGAGTGTAACAGCTCTTAAAGGTGGCGTCCAGAGTTGTTCCTTCCTCCCGGTGGGTTCCTGATCTCACTGGCTTCAGGAGTGAAGCCGCAGACCTTCGCAGTGAGTGTTACAGCTCATGAAGGTAGTGCAGACACAGAGAGTGAGCAGCAGCAAGATTTATTGCAAAGAGCGAAACAGCAAAGCCTCCACAGCCTGGAAGGGGACCCCAGCGGGTTGCCGCTGCTGGCTCCGGTGGTCTGCTTTTATTCCCTTACTTGGCCCCACTCACATCCTGCTGATTGGTCCATTTTACAGAGAGCAGATTGGTGCATTTACAATCCATTAGCTAGATACAAAAGTTCTCCAACTCTCCACCCCATTAGCTAGACACACAGTGCTGACTGGAGCATTTACAAACCTTTAGCTAGGCACAGAGTGCTGATTGGTGCATTCACAATCCTTTAGCTAGACACAAAAGTTCTCCAAGTCCCCACCCGACTCAGAAGTCCAGCCAGCTTCACCTCTCACAACCTCTGTCTGCTGGGTTCAAGCGATTCTCCTGCCTCAGCCTCTCGAGTAGCTGGCATTACAGGCACCCACCACCATGCCCAGCTAACTTTTCTACTTTTAGTAGAGATGGGGTTTCGCTATGTTGGCCAGGCAGGTTTTGAACTCCTGACCTCTGGTGATTCACCTGCCTCAGCCTCCCAAAATACTGGCATTATAAGCGCGAGCCACGGCACCCAGCTAAGCATCCTCTTTCTAAGTCACTCACCCACGAGTATGAATTCTTTGCCCAGATTGCTTTGCTCCATTGTAGCTGATTTCAGCCCAGTTATAAGCCTGGAGAACCTGGAGAAATCACACCCAGGTGGGATCTCAAAGGTGGAGAGGGTGGGAAGGGAGCAAAAGAAAGAGAAGAGGTGCAGAAAGGGAGGGACACAGATTCCAAAGAAATACCTGGCCAGTCTCAAGTTTGCCTCCTCCAGGAAGGGAAGGCAGCATTCTGCCGGTGCTCTCTCCCTCCTCCCCCATGTACTGCGCACATCCCCTTCCCAGACTCAGCCCAGTTGCCACCAAAAGCAAGCTAGAAGTTCCATAGGCTACTCACATGCCCAACAACCCCACACAATGACACTAAACTGGGGAATTGTGTCCTGAGTCCCAAATGACCGACCCCCCAGTGTGCTGTGACTAAGCAGTGACCACAAGCAGTACCACCTATCACTGAGTCGGGGAGCTGCTCTCTAAGAACCCCAGCGGCGTGCCCCACAGGGACAAATCAGGCCACCTGGGGCTCCTTCCCATCTGTCTGTCCAATGCTGTGCTAAACGCACTTGTAACCAACTTTGTGGAAATGCTCAGCTTGTAAAATGTTAACGTGGGCCCTTGTCAATGCTAAAGAAATAAGCCTGTGACTGGGCGACAGAACAAAACTCCATCAGAAGAAAGAAAAAGAAAGAAAGAGAGAGAGGGAGGGAGGGAGGGAGGGAGGAAGAAAGGAAGAAAGAAAAGAAGGGAGGGAGGGAGAGACAGAGGAGGGAAGGAAGGAAGGAAGGAAGGAAGGGGAAGGGGAAGGGGAAGCAAAAGAAAAGAAAAACTAAGCCTTCAGGCCATTGCTTCTCTCTCCCTCTGCGGGTCAACCCCCATGGCAACCTCCCACCCCCGCCCCTGTCCACAATGGTGCAAGGTTACAATGGAAAGTGCCTCCGCTGGAACAGTCTCAGAACTGTTCTCGGGGCAGCGACAATCTTATCAGGAGCTTTTCTGTTTGGGATCAGGGGAACAGGTGACTTTCCAAGAGGCCAATAAGGCACGACCCAAGTTGTATATAAGGGGCAGCTCATGCTGCTGCTCTGCACCTTCCTCCCGTCTTGCTTCTCCCTGGAGTTGGGACCTGGGAAGAACCATGAAGTGGCTGCTGCTGCTGGGTCTAGTGGCGCTCTCTGAGTGCATCATCTACAAGTGAGTCCCAGTGGCATGGGTGTGAAGACGGCTGCCTCCCACATCGCCCTTCTTTACTCCTGTGTCTTCCTTCTTCCCTTTTTTCTCTCTCTCTCTTCGGCTGTCTCCATCCCCCTTCTCTGCCTCTCTCTCCACCCTTTGGGAGGCAGCTCTGCAGACGTGGTTAAAACTCAGGCCCAGCCTGAGTCTGGTTCCCAGCTCCAGCCCTAGTCAACTTAACTTCTTTGCATTATTGCACAGAAGTGGGAGCGTCTCCCTTCCTTCCTTCTTCCTCTCTTAGACCAGCTTCCCTTCCCTTCTGGGGCTGCCACAGAACCCGGTGAGCAGAATCCTTGCCTAATTCCTCTTCCTCCTCCAAACCACAGGGTCCCCCTCGTCAGAAAGAAGTCCTTGAGGCGCAACCTGTCCGAGCATGGCCTGCTGAAGGACTTCCTGAAGAAGCACAACCTCAACCCAGCCAGCAAGTACTTCCCCCAGGCGGAGGCGCCCACCCTGATAGACGAACAGCCCCTGGAGAACTACCTGGATGTGAGTGTGTGGGCAAGCGGCGGGGCCGGCTCTGAGGACTTGGCCGGCAGGAAAGAGGGTTTCCCTGGGGTCTTGGAGGACGGGCCAGGGCTCTGAGGCTCCAGGCAGTGACCCAGGGTCTGCCCCTAGGTGTCAGTGGCCCCGGGCAGGCAGGAAAGTTCACAGAGCTGTTGCTTCTTGTTCATTCATTCATTCCTTCACTCGTTCATGCAATGTTCACTTCTTCTGAGCGCCTCGTTATATGTCAGGGCCTCTGTGGGGCTCAGGAGGAAACAGCAGTGAGCAAAGTCATAGGCAAGGAGACAAAGACAGTAATCAAGGAGTCTTGCAAACCAATGAAAAGAACAGGCAGCAGGAGGACCACAGAGTGAAGGTGTCACACTACAAGACTCTGCCACTTGGGCAGGGAGCCTCTGCGGAGCCATGCAGGAAGAGCGGGAATTTCCAAGAGAAGACAGAACTCCGCACAGCCTGATCACTTGTGCCGAACCCTGTGCAGGCGGGAGCACAGGGCATTTGAAGGAGAGCCCAGAGGGAGGGAAGAAGGGTGCTGCAGACTGCGGCCCGAGGAGCCGAGGGGTGGACGGAGAGAGGCTCCATCCTAACTGCCACTGATTTATCTCAAACAGGGGGTGACAAAATCAGATCCGAGTTTCAGAAAGATCACTCTGACTTTATTATTTGAGACCCGATAGCAAACACCCTGCCTTCCCACAGAAATCGTATGCCCCCTCTGTGCCTGGCACAGGGCAGAGGGCACAGAGCAGTGATGACTGTGGTTCAGAGATTGGCCTCTACCATCCAGCAGACCTGTTGCAAATGAGGGTTCTAGTGCCTCTAAGTCACAGGACCTTGGCCAAGACATTTAAATTCTCTGAGCCTGTTTCTTGGTCTGGAAAACAAAAACACTAATACCTACCAACAGAGGTTGTTGCCAGGAATTAACGCAATCATGTTTTCTGGAGTGCTTAGCATGGGGTCTGGCAGGCCCTTGGTAAGAGGCTTAGTTAGCGCATTTATTTAGTTAACAAATATTTAACAAATATTGGCACCTCTCTATGTGCAAGTTGCCAAAACGATGGTGAATAAGCAAAGTTCCTGGAGCTTATATTCTACAGGGGATGACAGATAAACAAGCATGAAAGATAATTTCAGGTACTGATGAGGGCCAAGACAAATTAATTAATTGGACTATGGGGAAAAAGAAGATCGAGAGGGAGCAAATTTAGATAAAGTGGTCACAGAAGGACTGTTGGCAGAGGGGACATTTGACTAGAGACCCGAATGATTGATTTTTGAAAAAAAGATCAACCAAAGAAAGATCTAGAATAAACATTTCCTAGCACAAGGAATAGCCAATGCAAAGGCCCTGGGGCAGGAGTGACTAGTCATCGCCAAGGAGCAGCAAGCAGACCAGAGTGGCGGGAACAGAGCCGGCAAGCGGGGGAAATGCTGCCACTCAGAAGAAAAATACTGGTTGGTTGGCTGAGGTGGGTGGATCACTTGAGGTCAGGAGTTCAAGATCAGCCTAGAAACATGGTGAAACCCCGTCACTACTACAAAAACAAAAAATAGCCGGGTGTGATGGCACACACCTGTCATCCCAGCTACTTGGGAGGCTGAGGCAGGAGAATCACTGGAACCCAGGAGGTGGAGGCTGCAGTGAGCCGAGATCATGCCACTGCACTCCAGCCTGGACAACAGAGCAAGACTTGCCTCAGAAAAAAAAAAGAAGAAGAAAAATACTGGCAATGCCCTTTCTTGCAAACTGCTCACACATCTAGATGTAGAAATAAGAAAACCAGCCATGTTTCCATCTTTAGGTGGCTTGCTTAGCTTCTGAAAAACAATTTAAGGCACAAGCACTTAAGCTGTCACTTGCCCGGTGCTAGAAGATTCCACCCCCATCCTCTGAGAACATGTGCTGTAAGGATGGGAAGACTGTGACAGACAAGACAATGGCTGAAGAGGGAACAGCAGACTGTTAGATGCTTGTGGTGCTTAGGAGGGAGCAGAGGGTAAACTGGGGGAGCAATCAGGGAAGACTTCAAGGAGGAAGGGACGCCAGGGCTGGGCTTAGAAGGATGAAGGCGGTGGCTGGGAAGAGAAAGACAAGAACTGTGAGGAAGGAAGGAAAAGGTAGAGAGGGCAACCGAGGAGGTGACCCAGAGAGAGCCCCTAGGGAGGCCCCGACAGAGAGACCCCAGTCTATGAACTGCCCTGTCCCGGCCTCGGCAGGTGGAGTACTTCGGCACTATCGGCATCGGAACCCCTGCCCAGGATTTCACCGTGATCTTTGACACCGGATCCTCCAACCTGTGGGTGCCCTCAGTCTACTGCTCCAGTCTCGCGTGCAGTAAGTTCCCAGCCCGCCCCACCCCACTCTCGCTCCCCAGCACCAGCTGACCCTGGGGAACCCTGGACACCCGTGGGCTTCTGACAGCTCCCACCTCAAGCCTGCTGGAGCCACTCGACAGGCATTTACTGAGCACCTACTACGTGCCAAGCACTGGGCGCAGGTGCTCCACGGGGTAAAGGGATGAGTGATATGATCCCTGCGGTCAAAGATTTTCCAGTCTGTGGGGAAGAGAGAAGCTCCCCAAAATACCCACAGCCTGGGAGAGGAAATGTAGGGGCCCAAAGCAAGACAGGGCCAACGGGCTGTAGAATAGCCCGCTAGGAAAGAGTCCAGTGTGAGGAAATGGCTCCAAAGCCTGGCCCGGACAAGCTAGAAGTGAGTGCTGAGCTCCTTTAAAAAAAAAAAGAAAAATCATTGGTTGCTAATGAAAGAGAGCTTGTCTTTGGAAGTCATGAACAATGTGTGTTGCGGGTTCCTTCCTCTTCTAATGTTTTCACCTGAGTTTTAATTAAGATGGGGTGCCTGTGTCATCATCCACATAATGGGAGCACTGGCCGCGGGCTGGGGGGTGAAAGCGCTCGTCACTGGGTAGCCACCAGCCTGCTCAGCTCAATGTTGGCCTTGGGGAGTCCCCGGTAGGCCCTTGGGGTTGCCTGGGTACCTGCCATCAGTGAAGGGTCCCAGGAGTTCAATGAGACAGGACAGAACATGGGGTCTCTTGGGGTCCAAGGGTCTAGGGGAAAAGGTCACTGCTCACCTCCAGAGCCCTTCCTGGGGCTAGGGCACCCCATCCCAGGAAGACGTCCCAGCCTGTGACCTTCACCCAGCTCTCAGAGGCTGACAATCACCGCTTTCCCTTGCAGCCAACCACAACCTCTTCAACCCTCAGGATTCCTCCACCTACCAGTCCACCAGCGGGACACTCTCCATCACCTACGGCACCGGCAGCATGACAGGCATCCTCGGATACGACACTGTCCAGGTGGGCGCCTGCAGGCTGCCGCTGCATCCCGCCATCAGGCACCCCCAGAATCAGCTTATTCCAGCACGATGAGTCTCGGTGATCACAAAAGTAACCTGATTGGGGGTACGGGCTGGGGGAGAAGCAGCAGAGATGTCACAGACGTTGCTAGCTCGGGTGGCAGTGAGTAAAAGGGTGGGCTGCCGGGAGCCATAAGCCAGCCTCAGCTCCACCCAAGCAGAATGTTATGGAGGGTGGGGAGAGTCAGTAAAGGCTCAATTCTAACTGGCACCTCCTCCTCTTCCTCCTTCTCCCAACCTGCAGCCCCCCCACGTCCTCAAATCTCCACAAGCCCTCTCTGCTACTTTTGGGGCATGGCAGAGGTCAAAGGCCCTGATTCGCCCGGGGTCTGCTTTGCATTTCTTCATCGGTAACACATACATACAGTGAATCTGTTCTCCAGCAAAATCTCACACTGAGTCATAGACCGTGGCCATCTGCAGATCAGCTGCCATGGTTACCTCCAGCAGAGGAACGAGCATTCCAGGAGACAGTCCCTCTCCCCTCCTTCTGGGCTGATGCCCTAGAAGCCAAGTCCTGCATGGGATGAACCAGGGCAGCTGTGGGCCTGAGGCTGGCACCCAGAGCTCAGTGGACATGACCTGATGGTGAACATCATCTCGGTTCCCCCACCCAGGTTGGAGGCATCTCGGACACCAATCAGATCTTCGGCTTGAGCGAGACCGAACCCGGCTCCTTCCTGTATTATGCTCCCTTCGACGGCATCCTGGGGCTGGCCTACCCCAGCATTTCCTCGTCCGGGGCCACACCCGTCTTTGACAACATCTGGGACCAGGGCCTGGTTTCTCAGGACCTCTTCTCTGTCTACCTGAGCGCGTAAGTTGGTTGGAGAGGGGCCTCCTCCCACCTCCCCCTCCAGAGGTCACAGTGTTCTGGCCCAGCAGCAGCTGTTCAAGGCTGGCTGCGATGGAGAGGGTCTTGGGAAGCAAGGGATTTGGAAAGTCAATTTTTGAGGCTAGAGAAATGTGTCTTTGGAGAGTGATAGTGCCAAGTCTCTCTCTGACGGGCCATGTGCACTCCATCTCATTTACCAGCATCTTTATCCCCTTGATGTGCACAACTCAAATGTCCTCAGCCATTTGCCCCTCAGTGCCAGTTCCCTCATCCTTGGCCCCCAAAGATGCCACTGAAATGAATACACTTGGCCAGACACGGTGGTTCATGCTTGTAATCCCAACACTTTGGGAGTCTGAGACATGAGGATCACCTGAAGTCAGGAGTTCAAGACCAGCCTGGTCAACATGGCAAAACCCTGTCTCTACTAAAAAATACAAAAATTAGCCAGGCGTGGTGGCAGGCACCAGTACACCCAGCTACTCGGGAGGCTGAGGCAGGGAGAATCGCTTGAGCCTGGGAGGCGGAGGTTGCAGTGAGCCAAGATTGTGCCACTGCATTCCAGTCTGGGCAACAGAGCGAGACTCCATCTCAGAAAATAAATAAATAAATAAACAAACTGAATACACTTAAAACAGAACAAAATTCCATAACACAAAAATGAAAAGATTTGATCAAGATATATCATGGATGATGACATTTATAAATCATGAAAGCAAGTTTCTTTTGTGATTTAATAAAACCTAGGTTCCATTTGTGACCGTGGGCTAATTCTAGGAATGAACAAAGAAATACATGAACAAACAAACAAATGAACAAAGAATAAATCAAATGTCAATCTGGGCTGAGTAGAGTGTTACGCAAGAATATCTGAGGGCATCATCCACTTTCTTAAGACACTCAACGTTCCTCTAACACTCACGAACGTCCTCGTCTTTTGAAAGGATTTGCCATCATTCACTTGTTTCCTCGGTTCGTAACTACACATCTAGGTCCTCGCTATATAGCATTACACTGTGAGACGTTCACAGCAAAGGTGGGTGGGTTCAGTGAGGGGGTCATGTTTTATACATGGCCAGTTCTCCGATGACTGATTTCTTATTGCCATCTACATTTGTTCTGCATCTACCCTGAAACTGCAAAGATTTAGAAAATGAATATTGAAATAACAAGGACTCCTGCAATTTACAACAGGAAGGCTCTTTGTCATGTGTTCCTCTTGGCCAGTTGATGTTCAAGGTGGCTCTGAAACATAATCTGCCTTTATGAGCACTTAAATATTTCACGTGGGGCCGTTGTCTCTCCCCAGCTAGATCTGAGTCTCTCAATCTGGGCATTATTAACATTTCAGACCAGCATAAGTCCTTGCCAGGGACTGTCCCATGCATTGTAGGACATTTGGCAGCATCCCCAGCCTCTAAGCATTAGATGCCAGTAGCATCCACTACCCCCACCCAATCAATCCAAAATGTCTCCAGACATTCCCCTGGGGGCAAAACTGCTCCCAGCTAAGAACAAGAGATCTCCACCATCAAGTCCTTAAGAGCCGACACTGTCACCCATTCACATCCCTGGGGTCGCCATGGCAACTAGAGTGAGTACCACAGTGGAAACCACACATCAACCTAAAAGACCCGTGTTCTTCCAAACGTAGTTCCACCACTCCCCCGCTGTGTGACCTTGGGCAGGTGACCTCACCTCCCTCAGGCTCAGTGTCCTCATGGTAAGTGGAAATAACAGTGACAGTGTCCACTGCGTGGGCCCTGGCCTAAGACGACAAGAAACCACATTTGTCACACCCCAGGACAGCCTGCCAAGTGCCCAATCAAGGGTAGCTCTGAGGAGCCAACAGCAGATGTTCACACAAATGAACGAACAGAGAAATTCATGTCTTCTTCCCTCACTTTCCACAGTGATGACCAGAGTGGCAGCGTGGTGATATTTGGTGGCATTGACTCTTCTTACTACACTGGAAGTCTGAACTGGGTTCCTGTTTCTGTCGAGGGTTACTGGCAGATCTCCGTGGACAGGTGGGACAGCCACAGACAGGCAGCATCCAGGCCTGGGCCCCACATCCCATTTCCTTATGGATTCATAGCTAACCAGCTTTCCAGAATCCCCCCAGGGACAGCTGACACAGGGGAACACACTCCAGGGGGAAGGCGGAAGTTGGCCCAGCCAGAGAAACCCTAGAAAGACACGTCCCGGGCGGAGGAGGGAAGAGCTGTCTGGGAAGCCGAGACTCTGCAAGGGTCAGATAGCCACTGTCCTAATAGTCACGGAGGCAGAACAATCCACCAGCATCCCTGGGGAAAGCTGGGCAACCACCTGTCCACACATCTCAATTTAACAGACCTGGGAACCAGCAATGCTCCTCCCACTCGAAGAAATGTGTCACTTTCAGTCTAGAAGTAGGGCAAAATGGCTAAGAAATTGTGTGAAGTCATTTCTCAAGAGTGAACAATTCTCCAGGACAAGGACTTTCGGTACTAAAACCGGGACCATCCCAGGCAAACCAGGACACATTGATCACCTCATGTCTGCCCAGCCATGCTAGCATTTCACCAGTTCCTCCAACTCCTGCCCCAGCCCTCTGGTCTCTGTCCCTCCCCGCATACCATCCCCTGTTGATGTCCTCCTTTTCTCTTCACCTGCCTGGAATCCCTGGGTGTCTGCTCCCCTGGCTGCTTCCCTCCACCGCCTCTCACCCTGGACCCTGTTTTGTTCCCTGCCGCACGCCTGGCTTATCATCCTGCCCTTCTGCCACCATAACTTATCTTGCCAGCCAGGCCGGGAGCTCCCTGCAGCCTGGAACTGTGAGGCTGTCTGGTTTAGCTTTGCGTTTCCCATGCCTGGCAGAGAGTAGGCACTTGTAAAATATTTGTTGCATAAATGAATGCAGGATGAATGAATGTGTAAACGAGAGGAACAGAAATTTCACTCACTGGCCAATGGATGGGTGGGGAAGAAATGTCTGGGGTCACCTCCTGGTTCCTCCTTGGAGAGATGTACCCCTGAGGGCTCAGGAACCTTCACTTGCTTCTTGCCCTCAGCATCACCATGAACGGAGAGGCCATCGCCTGCGCTGAGGGCTGCCAGGCCATTGTTGACACCGGCACCTCTCTGCTGACCGGCCCAACCAGCCCCATTGCCAACATCCAGAGCGACATCGGAGCCAGCGAGAACTCAGACGGCGAGGTGAGTCCAGCCCCGACGGCTCTGTTCTACACTCAAATAGTGGGTGTGCCAGGCACACGGGACCAAAACCCTTGTAACTTTTCTCACCTCACTCTTTCCAGATGGTGGTCAGCTGCTCAGCCATCAGCAGCCTGCCCGACATCGTCTTCACCATCAATGGAATCCAGTATCCTGTGCCACCCAGTGCCTACATCCTGCAGGTGAGGGGGCTCTGAACCATCCACTAGAGGGGCTCACACAGAATGTGGCCACAGAGTCCCCTCTGCAGAGGGAAAGTGCGCTTCCACGAGCTGAAGCCGAGAGGCAGAGGCAGACGAACATCTGCCCCAGACAGCTCCGGAGGGAAGGAACAGATTGAAAACAAACGCAGGAATAAGAACTCGGATACAGCCCCCTAAGGGAACAAGAGAAGCAAAGGTTAATGGAGGGAAAAGAGGATTCTATTTGGATCCCTGGGTCCAAGTCCTGGGTCTGAATTACCAGCCCATTGATTCTCAGCAAGCCACAGCTCATCTCAGCCTCAGTTTTCTCCTCCAAAATGTAGACATGGCAGCTTTCCCCACCCTCAGAGTGCGGTTAGGTTAACCAAGTGAGACTCATCACATCCAAGTGAGACTGAGCTACCAAGGGTTGGGTAAAGGGAAATCCTCATTTCCACAGGCTGGGGCTTCCGACAAACCTACCATCTCTACCAAGTAGCAAATCTTTAGCTGTACGAGCCACAGGAAAACTCTCCCTTCTATTATTATAACGTCAGGTGGAAAACTGATTTTGCCAGTGGACTGATGTTACTCAACAAGAAGCACTGATGCCTGGGCTCCCCCAGTGATTCTGATTACATTAGGAGAGGGCAAGGCCTGAGCAATGGGATGGAGCTGCGGGAGTTCAAAGCTCCCCAGGTGACGTGCAGACAAGGTCACAGCCCAGTGACTTAGTGAGGCAAGAGGCTAACAGCTTCTCCAGTTTGCCCCTGGTCGAGATCAGAATAATCATGAGAAAAGGCTGTGTGGGCTGAGTTTTCACACTCCTTCCTACCAGCTGAATTCTCCCCAAGGCCTTAGCTCTGATGCTGATGTCAGGGTTCCTGTGCCTGCCAGAAACGCCAGATAATGTCCAGTAATGCGTAGAAACCAATTGTGCTGTGGACAGCTTCTACAGGCCGACTCCAGGCCAAGAACAGCCGAGTCCCTGGACACTGAGACAGGAAGCTCCTCCTTGCACGTGCCTTGCAGCTGGACATGGGCGCCCTGGATGTTTATCACCCAGTGCCTGTCACTGCTGAATCGGCGTCTCAACTCCACTTTTATTCTCCTTTTCTCCAGAGCCAGGGCAGCTGCACCAGCGGCTTCCAGGGCATGGACGTCCCCACCGAATCTGGAGAGCTTTGGATCCTGGGTGATGTCTTCATCCGCCAGTACTTCACTGTCTTCGACAGGGCAAACAACCAGGTCGGCCTGGCTCCCGTGGCTTAAGCCCAGGTCTTTCCAGCCACCTCCCAGGAAGATCTGACCTCCGTCCTCTGCCCACTTTAGATGTATCTAATTCTCCTGACTGTCCTTCCCAGGGGAATGCGAAGGTCTTGGCCCTGTTCCCTGTCTTACCAATAATGTAGAATAAAAACATAACCTACTGAAACAGGTTTTGTGGAGCTGCTTCTCTTTGCTGGTCTTTTTCCTTCACATCACTGGGGTTAGAACGCCAGGGCAGGGACCAAAATGACCACATCCACTTGGATGGCAGCCAACAGGGTGACCCCAGCAGTGGACACTTCAAGGTAGAGCCAGGAAGACAGAGGCCTGCAGGGGGCTGTGCTGGAAGCATCATAAAAAGACCTGGGGGCCAAAAATGCTGGGCTCATTCTCTTCTCATAGAAGGGACAGTGAGAGCTGAGATCGTGCCATTGTACTCCAGCCTGGGCAACACAGAGAGACTCCATCTCAAAAAAAAAAAAAAAAGAAAGAAAAGAGAGAGAAAAAAAGAAAAAAATAGCACTGAAGCTCTTAGTTGAGGGAGTCAACTTCTTACTTCTGCCAAAACCAGTAAGAGATTATGACAAGGCTGGGAGCAGTGGCTCATACCTGAAATCCCAGCACTTTGGGAGGCTGAGACAGACAGGTCACAAGTTTGAGACCAGCCTGGCCAACATGGTGAAATCCCGTCTCTACTCAAAATGCAAAAATTAGATGGGCGTGGTGGTGCGTGCCTGGAATCCCAGCTACTCGGGAGGCTGAGGCAGGAGAATCGCTTGAACCGGGAAGGTGGAGGTTGCAGTGAGCTGAGATCGCACCATTGCACTCTAGCCTGGGCAACGGAGTGAGACTGCAGCTCAAAAAAAAAGAGACAAAGATCATGAGGAAAAGAAAGCAATCAGGAGAGACAGGAGAGGTGGACACTAATGGCGATGTCCCTAAGTAGATAGGACAGGGCAGTGTTGTCTGCAAGACATGGACAGGAGAAGTGGAAGAAGCTGACACCCCACAATTTTCCAGGACGCCCTGTGATTCGCTGGTGACCAAGACTCACTGTCAATCTCCCGCAAGGTCCCAGGCACAAGACCCTGAACACATCTGTTTCCCCGTCTGTAACAAACAGAATGGTGTTCCACTTCCCTGAGCAGAGGCTGTGAGACAGAGAATTAAGCACGCTCAGTAGCATATATTCCCTAGAAAGGCAAAGAGGAAATGGAGCAGTTTCTCAGACTGAGCTTGGTAGCAAAACGTACAATGGAAAACATAGTTTCAAAATAAGTACAGAACACACTACATTCCAGGCCCTTCCCCAGGGCTCACCAGCTACAGTTCCCAATCAAAGGCTCTGATAAGTCCTGCTGCAAAGTGATCTGTTTCATTTTAACTCAGCTCAGCTTGATCTCAGACTCTCTCTTGCTAGGAAGTCTATTACAGCCCTGGGCCTCTCAGCATGCACACTGGGAAAATTTCCATAGCTCCTGCTTCTGGTAACAGCCAACCCAGGCTGTCTGCTGAAGGCAGGGCCAGAGGCTGGAGCTGGGCTGTAGGAGGGCCAGGGATGATCTCCAACGCCCAGTCTCCCCGGGGTCACTCTCACCCTCCCAAGCCCACTTTCCATAGCTGAGTCAACTTTATGAAACATACATTTCGTCTCATCCCTTCCTTGCTTAAAACTCTTAATGCCTTCTTGCCACTGCCTTTGGAACAAAACAGCAAATCTTTGGCATAGTTCCAGGTCCTGTGTGCTCCTTTCCCTCAAAACCTTCCCTGCCTCACTCTGATCACACTGCCCTGAGCTCCCTCCACCCTGGCTCCCATGGCCACGATAACCCAAGTGCTTTCCCACCTCCAGACTTTGCACATGCTGGTTCCTTTGCCTGGGTTGCCTTTCCCTCTTTCTTGCCTTGCTAACACCTAGCATCTGCAGACATGGCTTAAATGTCACTTCCCAACCAGGTGTGGTGGCTCACACATATAATCCCAGCACTCTGGGAGGCCGAGGTGGGCAGATGAACTGAGGTCAGGAATTGGAGACCAGCCTGGCCAACATGGTGAAATCCCATCTCTACTAAAAATACAAAAAATTAGCTTGGCGTGGTGGCGGGCACCTGTAATCCCAGCTACTCGGGAGGCTGAGGCAGGAGAATCGCTTGAACCCAGGAGGCAGACGTTGCAGTGAGCTGAGATCATGCCATTGTATTCCAGCCTGGGCAAAAAGAGTGAAACTCCACCTCAAAAAAAAAAAGTCACTTCCCTGTAAAAGTGATCAGCCCTCCCTGACCACTCTCCCATAGAGCCTGGGCCCACCTTATCCCTCATGGTACTTGGCACGACTTGTAACGACACATTTAAGTGTTTCAGATTCACAAGGGCAGGGATGGTTATCGTATTTAGGGTTGAAGCCTGAGCAGAAAGAACAGGGCTTGGCACATAGTAGGTGGTCCCTAAATTGTTGCTGAATGAGTGATTAGCGATGATGTTTTAAAAGGAAACAACTCAGATAGGATGAGAGTATGAGATGTGGAGAGGGTTTGACAAAGGCCAGGTGAATGACAACAGGGGGGTCAGCTCGCACCCCCACCAACATTCCATCCTCCTCACATTTTGTCATGGGATAAGCAGGTGGATTTCTCAAGTTTCTGGGAAGGAATTTCACCCTGTCCTGGCTCCTTTGCTGGATTTGTTTTTCTGACATTTCCCACGTAGCTACTTTGAAGCTAGGCAGTGTGCTAGGCTCCAGGGATACGGGTAGGCCTTCCTGGATGCTATCCGTTCTCCTGCGCCTGGCCCCATCCTTCCTTCCTCCCCCATCTCAACCCCAGCAGCTGCAGCTCAGCCTCTCTCTCCCAGCACCTCTTTCATTCCCACCCTGGGATTCCCGAACCCAGCCAGCATCTAAAGAGCTTCCTCATTAGACAGATCATTTGACCGGAAAGCCCTGTGCCAACATATCCGAAGGGATCCTCCCTATGTTGCTGCACGAGAGACGATGAATTCACAAGCCTTTGCTGCAGTCTCAGGTCTCTGCTTCATGCATCTTCCTCTAAGGCCTTGGGGGTCTAAGCACAGCTCCTTCTGTTCTTTTCATTCACACTCGTCCAGGAGTGTTATTTTAATCTCACAGGTCTCCTGCCCCATCCATCCTCACCTGTCCCAAATGATCACTCCACACATTGCTGGTGGAAGTGTAAATTGGCACCACCCTAAGGAGCATGATGTGGCTGTTTCTGTCAAAACTTGAAGGGGTGGCCTGCCCCTCCACACCTGTGGGTGTTTCTCATTAGGTGGAACGAGAGACTTGAGAAAAGAAATGAGACACAGAGACAAAGTATAGAGAAAGAAAAAGTGGGCCCAGGGAACCGGCGCTCAGCTTACAGAGGACCCACGCCAGCACCAGTCTCTGAGTTCCCTTAATATTTACTGATAATTATCTTTACCATCTTAAAGATAAGGGAGTGGCTGGACAATAGGATCATGGTAGGGAGGAAATCAGCAGTAAGACATATGAACAAAAATCTCTGTGACATGAATAAGTTTAAAGGAAAATGCTGTGCCTTGAGATGCATATGCAAACATCTCCATAAACCTTTGAGCAGCATTGTTTCAGCCTATCACATGGGGAGAAACCTTGGACAATACCTAGCTTTCCTAGGCAGAGGTCCCTGCGACCTTTGGCCTTGTACGTGTCCCTGGGTAGTTGAAATTAAGGGAATAGTGATGACTTTTAACCAGCAAGCTGCCTTCTGGCACTTGTTTAACAAAGACACATCCTGCACAGCCCAAAATCCATTAAACCTTGAGTCACCACAGCACATGTCTCTTGCAAGGACAAGGTTGGGGGTAGGGTCACAGATTAACAGCATCTCAAATACAGAACAAAATGGAGTCTCTTATATCTACTTCTTTCTATATAGACACAGTAACAGGCTGATCTCTTTCTTTTCCCCACAAAAACTAAAAATGCATATGCTGGCCGGGCTCAGTGGCTCATGCCTGTAATCCCAACACTTTGGGAGGCTGAGGCAGGTGAATCACCTGAGATGAGGAGTTTGAGACCAGCCAGGTCAACATGGTGAAACCTCATCTGTACTAAAAATACAAAATTAGTCGGGTGTGGTGACACATGTCTGTAATTCCCAGCTACTTGGGAGGCTGAGACAGGAGAATCTCCTGAACCTGGGAGGCAGAGGTTACAGTGAGCCGAGATGGCGCCATTGCACTTCAGCCTGGGCAACGGAGCGAGATTCTGTCTCCAAGAAAAGCAAAAGAATGATCAATGTTCAAGACGATAAATATGCTAATTACTCTGATCTGATCACTAAACATTATATGTACGGAAACACCCCTACGTACCCATAAATATGGACAATTATTACATTTGAATTAAAAAGAAAGGAGCCAGGCACAGTAGCCCACGGTGTAACCCCAGAACTTGGGAAGGCCAAGGTGGGAGGACGGCTTGAGCCCAAGAGTTCAAGACCAGCCTGAGCAACACAGCAAGACTTCATTTCCATTGTTTTTAATAAATAAATAAGAGGAAAAGAACGAAGATGTATATTACACGAGAATATTCATAGGGCACTGTTCCTAAGAACCCCACACTGGAAGCTACCCAAATGCCTAGGAACTGAAAAAGAGATAAGTAAAGGGTATATTGATGCAGTGGAATAATACATAGCAATGAACAGGACTGAGTAACAACTCCACACGACACCAGTCGCGGATGCCTCAACTAAACATGATTTTGAGCAAAGAAGCTCAATGCAAATAAAGTGCTTGTTATGTGGTACTGCTTATCAAAAGTACAAAAACAGGTGAAATGTATCTTTGCTGTTTGGATATTAGAGTAGTGATACGCTTGGTTTGGCACTGGGGTAGTGACTGGGAAGAGCCTGGGGTGCGGTTCGGGGGTACCTGACATGCTCTTTTGCTGGGTCTGGGTTGTGGTTACATGCGTGTGCTTGGTTTGTGAAAATTCATCAAGCTATTTCTTACGATATGCACCTTTCTGTGTGCATACAATATTTCAAGAAAGGTTTAAAAATGATAACGTAGATTTCTAAAAAATTACTTGCAAAATACAGGACCATGGTATTTCTTTTGAAAGCAGGTTCAGGGTACAGATAAAGTAGCACAGCAGATGTGAGCTGAGCTCATCAAAACGGGTTGGTTGCAAAGCAACATGTGCCATATCTTGTGGTGCTATATTTGCAAGTAAACCAATATATTAATTTACTATGCTAACGGTGCTTAGCGCTGGGTAGCGGGGTTATAAGTCATTTCACAATTTTTCTTTACCTATGAATAATCTAAAATGATCATGTATTACTTCTATAGTTGAGCCAAAAATGTTATCATAAATTTAACTTTAAAAACCTGCTTGCATCTTTGGAGAAACAGCCCAGCTCTGGGACTGGGGAGTGGAAAACACATTGTTCTCTTTGTTGTTGGAAGATCGTGTCCCTGGGGTGAGACCTTGATTGAAAGCTGCTAGGGGACCAGCTGCCACAATGCTTATCAGACCAGCTCGATAACACTTATCCTGCTTAAGTGCTCTGTCTCAGTCTTGCCATAATTGGGTTCCTTAGATCTCATTGCATTGCTTGATTTGATTCGTTCATGGAACATTTCTGAACACCTGGGCCCTTGGCAGGGGCTACCCTGCATTACAGACACTGCAACCAGTACCCCTGAAAGCCAGGCACTACCATACTGAGGACCAGGCAGGGCTAATGGCAAAATAAACGTTGTTATCTAATCTTTCTGCTGGGCCAGTCTGGTACAATGAGATGATGTGGCTTCCTTGCTGGCAGCCACAGATCAGCCCTGGCTGACAATGAGATCTCATGGGAGCATGTGATGGCAGAATCAGGATTCCCTTTTCCATCCCAAGGGTTCCTCTGGTAACAGGGGCTGAGTGGAATGGCTTCTCCAAGTGCTCCTGGGATGGAGGCTGCAGCCATCATGGAATGTACATGTCACACACTAACCCATGAACAGAAACCGGGTGGATGTACATGGTCACACAGTCTGGTCAGGGACCTGAGTCCCCTGAGACCCAGGTTCAGCTCCCACCTGTGTCATTACTTGGTTATGTGAACCTGCACTGATCACTTAACCCCTCTGAGCTATGTCAGTTGGGAAAAACTGGGGGTAATCGTATAATAATTATTTTTAAAATAATTCAAAGCATTCAGAAAAGCACAAAGAGCCACAGAAATATAAGCACTGCTGTGTTGAGGGAGGTTTGCAGATGACCTGACCAACAATGTCACCTTTCCCCTTTTCAGATCACTCACATTGCCTGAGCAGAAAACCACCTAGCAGAGCACTGAAAAGGTCTCAAAACACAGAAGAGCAAGAGGCAGCCAGGTGGATCTTTCTGGAGATTTCAACGAGGTGTCCAGTCCTGTTTTCTATTGCTGAAGACACTGATGACAATTTAACACACATTTCATGACTTACAACAACTCACATTGACTATCTCACAGTTTCTGTGGCTCAGGAATCCAGGCTCCATTCAACTGAGGCCTCTGTCAGTCAGGGATGTCAGCCTGGTCTGTGGTCTCATCTGAGGCTCGACTGGAGAAGGATCTGCTTCCATGCTCACATGGTTGCTGGAAGGATTCAGTTACTTACAGATTGTCACACTGAAGGCCTCAGTTCCTTGCTGGCTGTTGGCTGGAGGCCACCCTTGGATCCTTCCCCTTGGGCCTCTTTATAGGGCAGCTTTCTTTCTCAGAGCCAGCAAGGGGAAGAGTCTATACAGAGAGTGTGCTAGCAAGACACAAGCTACGAGCCTGTATAATGTAATTGCAGAAGCAACATCCCATCTACTTTGCTGTATCCTGTTGGTTAGAAGCAAGTCCTGCCTACACAAAAGGGGAGGGGATTACACAGGGATGTGAACACCAGCAGCATGAATAATTGAGGGCCATCCTAGAGTCTCTCTGCCATACCCCTGAATTGGTGTCAGCAAGCATACCAGCATCCCTCAGGGTGCTAAAATCTCCAATATGGAGAAACATTAACATCTTCACCAATCCGAGAGCTTCCCCTCAATGCGATCCAAATATCCATCCAGGTGGAAAGAAAGAGCCCCTTCCACACCAGCTTTCCCTTGAACTGATCACAAACGCACCAAAGGCACGGCCTATTCCTACCATGCTCAGGGATGTACCCCCAGCAGCTAGAGCATCCCTGCACGGTACACAGCGAGTGCACAATCAGGCATTCGAATGAATGTGTTAAGGTGCTTGCAGGTTTCTGCCTGGGGAATCTTCCTTCTACTTCCCAAATATACTTCTCCTCTGCTCAAAATTCCCATGTGGGCCCAAGACAAGCTGTGCCCCCAAAACCAGCACCCATCCTTGGGCTCCAAACTCCCTCCCTTCCATCTGGTGGCAGCCTTGAGTGAAGGGATTCCATCTGGTGCCCCCAAAACTTAGGCAGGCATCGTCAGGACCATCAAGTTCTTCATATGAGTGCCAGGATCAACCCATACTTAAGGTGATGGATACTCCAAATACCCTGACTTGATCATTACTCTTTCTATGCATGTAACACAATATCACAGGTACCCAAAAAATATGTAAAATATTATGTTTCCATAAAGAGAGAGAGGGCCAGGTGTACTGTGGTTCACTGTAATCCCAGCACTTTGAGAGGCTGAGGCAGGTGGATCACTTGACCCAAGCAGATGGAAACCAGCCTGGGTCACATAGTGAAGCCCTGTCTCTACAGAAAATACAAAAGTTAGCTGGGTGTCGTGGCTCATGCCCTTAGTCCCAGCTACTTGGAGCCTGAGGCCAGAGGACTGATTAAGCGTGGGAGGTTGAGGCTGCAGTAAGCCATGACCATGCCACTACATTCCACCCTGAGTGACAGAATAAGACCCTGTCTCAAAAAAAAAAAAAAAAAAAAAAAAAAAGAGAGAGAGAGAGAGAGGCTTGAGAGGGAGGAAAGAGAGAGGAAGAGAAGCAGGCACCTGAAGACGTGAACGTGGGAAATACAAGGGCTAGTCATACTGGAGAGAGATTGACAGTTAAAAAAACAAACAAACGGCCGGGCGCGGTGGCTCAAGCCTGTAATCCCAGCACTTTCGGAGGCCGAGACGGGGGGATCACGAGGTCAGGAGATCGAGACCATCCTGGCGAACATGGCGAAACCCCGTCTCTACTAAAAAAAAATACAAAAAACTAGCCGGGCGAGGTGGCGGGCGCCTGTAGTCCCAGCTACTCGGGAGGCTGAGGCAGGAGAATGGCGTGAACCTGGGAGGCAGAGCTTGCAGTGAGCTGAGATCCGGCCACTGCACTCTTGCCTGGGCGACAGAGCAAGACTCCGTCTCAATTAAAAAACAAACAAACAAACAAACAAACAAAAGAAAAAATAATGAGCCCAGGATTCACATTTGGGGCACAAACATGTCAACTAACAGGGAAGTCTGAAATGTCCACGTGTTTCCTACTAACCACCACTGTCCCTGAACTTATCCACACTGCCCACTTCTGAATACTTACCTGGAGGCACTAGGGGTAACTTGGAGATTTTATAGAACCTGTAGCTCTCATGGCTGGACAGTCTGAGGATTCCCCAGGGGATGTGATTTCAGAACAAGACCCTGAGACAGGGCTTCCTATCTACCTGGGGACCACCCCACTCCCCTGTCCTCCTCCCCAGTAATTTATGCATCAGAGTTCTCACTCTACTTTGTCCACTGAATAAAAGCTCACAAAGTGGAGGATCCATTACGTTGGTAAGCATCCTCTTTTTTGTTGTTGGTGGTGTTGTTTGTTTGTTTGTTTGTTTGTTTGAGACGGAGTCTAGCTCTGTCGCCCAGGCTGGAGTGCAGTGGCAGGATCTCCGCTCACTGCACTGTCCGGAATTAGTTCCTTCCGGTGGGTTCTTGCTCTCGCTGAATTCAAGAATAAAACCTCGGACCCTCATGGTGAGTGTTACAGTTCTTAAATATGGTGAGCCCAGAGTTTGTTCCTTCACATGTTCAGATGTGTCCGGAGTTTCTTCCTTCCGGTGGGTTGGTGGTATCGCTGGCTTCAGCAGTGAAGCTGCAGACCTTCTCGGTGAGTGTAACAGCTCTTAAAGGTGGCGTCCAGAGTTGTTCCTTCCTCCCGGTGGGTTCCTGATCTCACTGGCTTCAGGAGTGAAGCCGTAGACCTTTGCAGTGAGTGTTACAGCTCATGAAGGTAGTGCAGACACAGAGAGTGAGCAGCAGCAAGATTTATTGCAAAGAGCGAAACAGCAAAGCCTCCACAGCCTGGAAGGGGACCCGAGCGGGTTGCCGCTGCTGGCTCCGGTGGTCTGCTTTTATTCCCTTACTTGGCCCCACTCACATCCTACTGATTGGTCCATTTTACAGAGATCGGATTGGTGCATTTACAATCCATTAGCTAGATACAAAAGTTCTCCAACTCCCCACCCCATTAGCTAGACACACAGTGCTGACTGGAGCATTTACAAACCTTTAGCTAGCAACAGAGTGCTGATTGGTGCATTCACAATCCTTTAGCTAGACACAAAAGTTCTCCAAGTTCCCACCCGACTCAGAAGCCCAGCCGGCTTCACCTCTCACAACCTCTGTCTGCTGGGTTCAAGCGATTCTCCTGCCTCAGCCTCTCGAGTAGCTGGCATTACAGGCACCCACCACCATGCCCAGCTAACTTTTCTACTTTTAGTAGAGATGGGGTTTAGCTATGTTGGCCAGGCAGGTTTTGAACTCCTGACCTCTGGTGATTCACCTGCCTCAGCCTCCCAAAATACTGGCATTATAAGCGTGAGCCACGGCACCCAGCTAAGCATCCTCTTTCTAAGTCACTCACCCACGAGTATGAATTCTTTGCCCAGATTGCTTTGCTCCATTGTAGCTGATTTCAGCCCAGTTGTAAGCCTGGAGCACCTGGAGAAATCACACCCAGGTGGGATCCCAAAGGTGGAGAGGGTGGGAAGGGAGCAAAAGAAAGAGAAGAGGTGCAGAAAGAGAGGGACACAGATTCCAAAGAAATACCTGGCCGGTCGGTCTCAAGTTTGCCTCCTCCAGGAAGGGAAGGCAGCATTCTGGCGGTGCTCTCTCCCTCCTCCCCCATGTACTGCGCACATCTCCTTCCCAGACTCAGCCCAGTTGCCACCAAAAGCAAGCTAGAAGTCCCATAGGCTACTCACATGCCCAACAACCCCACACAATGACACTAAACTGGGGAATTGTGACCTGAGTCCCAAATGACCGACCCCCCAGTGTGCTGTGACTAAGCAGTGACCACAAGCAGTACCACCTATCACTGAGTCGGGGAGCTGCTCTCTAAGAACCCCAGCGGCGTGCCCCACGGGGACAAATCAGGCCACCTGGGGCTCCTTCCCATCTGTCTGTCCAATGCTGTGCTAAACACACTTGTAACCAACTTTGTGGAAATGCTCAGCTTGTAAAATGTTAACGTGGGCCCTTGTCAATGCTAAAGAAATAAGCCTGTGACTGGGCGACAGAACAAAACTCCATCAGAAGAAAGAAAAAGAAAGAGAGAGAGAGAGACAGAGAGGGAGGGAGGGAGGGAGGAAGAAAGGAAGAAAGAAAAGAAGGGAGGGAAGGAGGGACAGAGGAGGGAAGGAAGGAAGGAAGGAAGGGGAAGGGGAAGGGGAAGGGGAAGCAAAAGAAAAGAAAAACTAAGCCTTCAGGCCATTGCTTCTCTCTCCCTCTGCGGGTCAACCCCCATGGCAACCTCCCACCCCCGCCCCTGTCCGCAATGGCGCAAGGTTACAATGGAAAGTGCCTCCACTGGAACAGTCTCAGAACTGTTCTCGGGGCAGCGACAATCTTATCAGGAGCTTTTCTGTTTGGGATCAGGGGAACGGGTGACTTTCCAAGAGGCCGATAAGGCACGACCCAAGTTGCATATAAGGGGCAGCTCATGCTGCTGCTCTGCACCTTCCTCCCGTCTTGCTTCTCCCTGGAGTTGGGACCCGGGAAGAACCATGAAGTGGCTGCTGCTGCTGGGTCTGGTGGCACTCTCTGAGTGCATCATCTACAAGTGAGTCCCAGTGGCATGGGTGTGAAGACGCCTGCCTCTCACATCGCCCTTCTTTACTCCTGTGTCTTCCTTCTTCCCTTTTTTCTCTCTCTGTCTTTGGCTGTCTCCATCCCCCTTTTCTGCTTCTCTCTCCAACCTTTGGGAGGCAGCTCTGCAGACCTGGTTAAAACTCGGGCCCAGCCCGAGTCTGGTTCCCAGCTCCATCCCTAGTCAACTTAACTTCTTTGCATTATTGCACAGACGTGGGAGCATCTCCCTTCCTTCCATCTTCCTCTCTTAGACCAGCTGGTTAAGAGTCCAGCCTGGGTTTGGTTCCAGCTCCACCACTAGGCAGCTGAACTTCTTTGCATTATTGCACAGAAGTGGGAGCGTCTCCCTTCCTTCTTCCTCTCTTAGACCAGCTTCCCTTCCCTTCTGGGGCTGCCACAGAACCCGGTGAGCAGAATCCTTGCCTAATTCCTCTTCCTCCTCCAAACCACAGGGTCCCCCTCGTCAGAAAGAAGTCCTTGAGGCGCAACCTGTCCGAGCATGGCCTGCTGAAGGACTTCCTGAAGAAGCACAACCGCAACCCAGCCAGCAAGTACTTCCCCCAGGCAGAGGCGCCCACCCTGATAGACGAACAGCCCCTGGAGAACTACCTGGATGTGAGTGTGTGGGCAAGCGGCGGGGCCGGCTCTGAGGACTTGGCCGGCAGGAAAGAGTGTTTCCCTGGGGTCTTGGAGGATGGGCCGGGGCTCTGAGGCTCCAGGCAGTGACCCAGGGTCTGCCCCTAGGTGTCAGTGGCCCCGGGCAGGCAGGAAAGTTCACAGAGCTGTTGCTTCTTGTTCATTCATTCATTCCTTCACTTGTTCATGCAATGTTCATTTCTTCTGAGCGCCTCGTTAAATATCAGGGCCTCTGTGGGGCTCAGGAGGAAACAGCAGTGAGCAAAGTCATAGCCAAGGAGAGAAAGACAGTAATCAAGGAGTCTTGCAAAGCAATGAAAAGAACAGGCAGCAGGAGGACCACAGAGTGAAGGTGTCACACTACGAGACTCTGCCACTTGGGCAGGGAGCCTCCGCGGAGCCATGCAGGAAGAGCGGGAATATCCAATAGAAGACAGAACTCCGCACAGCCTGATCACTTGTGCCGAACCGTGTGCAGGCGGGAGCACAGGGCATTTGAAGGAGAGCCCAGAGGGAGGGAAGAAGGGTGCTGCAGACTGCGGCCCGAGGAGCCGAGGGGTGGACGGAGAGAGGCTCCATCCTAACTGCCACTGATTTATCTCAAACAGGGGGTGACAAAATCAGATCCGAGTTTCAGAAAGATCACTCTGACTTTATTATTTCAGAGCCGACAGCAAACACCCTGCCTTCCCACAGATATCGTATGTCCCCTCTGTGCCTGGCACAGGGCAGAGGGCACAGAGCAGTGATGCCTGTGGTTCAGAGATTGGCCTCCGCCATCCAGCAGACCTAGTGCAAATGTGGGTTCTAGCGCCTCTAAGTCACAGGACCTTGGCCAAGACATTTAAATCCTCTGAGCCCGTTTCTTGGTCTGGAAAACAAAAACACTAATATCTACCAACAGAGGTTGTTGCCAGGAATTCACGCAATCATGTTTTCTGGAGTGCTTAGCATGGGGTCTGGCAGGCCCTTGGTAAGAGGCTTAGTTAGTGCATTTATTTAGTTAACAAATATTTGGCAAATATTGGCACCTCTCTATGTGCCAGAGGCTATGCAAGTGGCCAAAACAATGGTGAATAATCAAAGTTCCTGGAGCTTATATTCTACAGGGGATGACAGATAAGCAAGCGTGGAAGATAATTTCAGGTACTGATGAGGGCCAAGACAAATTAATTAATTGGACTATGGGGAAAAAGAAGATCGAAAGGGAGCAAATTTAGATAAAGTGGTCACAGAAGGACTGTTGGTAGAGGGGACATTTGACTACACCCGAATGATTGATTTTTGAAAAAAAAGATCAGCCAAAGAAAGATCTAGAATAAACATTTTCCTAGCACAAGGAATAGCCAATGCTAAGGCCCTGGGGCAGGAGTGACTAGTCATCACCAAAGAACAGCAAGCAGACCAGTGTGGCGAGAACAGAGCCGGCAAGGGGGGAAAGTGCTGCCACTCAGAATAAAAATACTGGTTGGTTGGCTGAGGTGGGTGGATCACTTGAGGTCAGGAGTTCAAGATCAGCCTGGAAACATGGTGAAACCCTGTCACTACTACAAATACAAAAATTAGCCGGGCGTGATGGCACACACCTGTCATCCCAGCTACTTGGGAGGCTGAGGCAGGAGAATCACTGGAACCCAGGAGGCAGAGGCTGCAGTGAGCCGAGATCGTGCCACTGCACTCCAGCCTGGACAACAGAGCAAGACTTGCCTCAGAAAAAAAAAAGAAGAAGAAAAATACTGGCAATGCCCTTTCTTGCAACCTGCTCACACATCTAGATGTAGAAATAAGAAAACCATCCAGGTTTCCATCTTTAGGTGGCTTGCTTAGCTTCTGAAAAACAATTTAAGGCACAAGCACTTAAGCTGTCACTTGCCCGGTGCTAGAAGATTCCACCCCCATCCTCTGAGATTCCATCCTCTGAGAACATGTGCTGTAAGGATGGGAAGACTGTGACAGACAAGACAATGGCTGAAGAGGGAACAGCAGACTGTTAGATGCTTGTGGTGCTTAGGAGAGAGCAGAAGGTAAATTGGGGGAGCAATCAGGGAAGACTTCAAGGAGGAAGGGACGCCAGGGCTGGGCTTAGAAGGATGAAGGCAGTGGCTGGGAAGAGAAAGACAAGAACTGTGAGGAGGGAAGGAAAAGGTAGAGAGGGCAACCGAGGAGGTGACCCAGAGAGAGCCCCTAGGGAGGCCCTGACAGAGACACCCCGGTCCATGAACTGTGCTGTCCCGGCCTCGGCAGGTGGAGTACTTCGGCACTATCGGCATCGGAACCCCTGCCCAGGATTTCACCGTGATCTTTGACACCGGATCCTCCAACCTGTGGGTGCCCTCAGTCTACTGCTCCAGTCTCGCATGCAGTAAGTTCCCAGCCTGCCCCACCCCACTCTCGCTCCCCAGCACCAGCTGACCCTGGGGAACCCTGGACACCCGTGGGCTTCTGACAGCTCCCACCTCAAGCCTGCTGGAGCCACTCGACAGGCATTTACTGAGCACCTACTACGTGCCAAGCACTGGGCGCAGGTGCTCCACGGGGTAAAGGGATGAGTGATACGATCCCTGCGGTCAAAGATTTTCCAGTCTGTGGGGAAGAGAGAAGCTCCCCAAAATACCCACAGCCTGGGAGAGGAAATGTAGGGGCCCAAAGCAAGACAGGGCCAACGGGCTGTAGAATAGCCCGCTAGGAAAGAGTCCAGTGTGAGGAAATGGCTCCAAAGCCTGGCCCGGACAGGCTAGAGGTGAGTGCTGAGCTCCTTTAAAAAAAAAAAAGAAAAATCATTGGTTGCTAATGAAAGAGAGCTTGTCTTTGGAAGTCATGAACAATGTGTGTTGTGGGTTCCTTCCTCTTCTAATGTTTTCACCTGAGTTTTAATTAAGATGGGGTGCCTGTGTCATCATCCACATAATGGGAGCACTGGCCGCGGGCTGGGGGGTGAAAGCGCTCGTCACTGGGTAGCCACCAGCCTGCTCAGCTCAATGTTGGCCTTGGGGAGTCCCCGGTAGGCCCTTGGGGTTGCCTGGGTACCTGCCATCAGTGAAGGGTCCCAGGAGTTCAATGAGACAGGACAGAACATGGGGTCTCTTGGGGTCCAAGGGTCTAGGGGAAAAGGTCACTGCTCACCTCCAGAGCCCTTCCTGGGGCCAGGGCACCCCATCCCAGGAAGACATCCCAGCCTGTGACCTTCACCCAGCTCTCAGAGACTGACAATCACTGTTTGCCGTTGCAGCCAACCACAACCTCTTCAACCCTCAGGATTCCTCCACCTACCAGTCCACCAGCGGGACACTCTCCATCACCTACGGCACCGGCAGCATGACAGGCATCCTCGGATACGACACTGTCCAGGTGGGCGCCTGCAGGCTGCCGCTGCATCCCGCCATCAGGCACCCCCAGAATCAGCTTATTCCAGCACGATGAGTGTCGGTGA
Source organism: Macaca fascicularis (assembly GCF_037993035.2). NCBI lineage: Eukaryota > Metazoa > Chordata > Mammalia > Primates > Cercopithecidae > Macaca > Macaca fascicularis. Next base: position 12,998,260 of record NC_088388.1, on the reverse strand, counting down.
TCACAAAAGTAACCTGATTGGGGGTACGGGCTGGGGGAGAAGCAGCAGGGATGTCACAGACGTTGCTAGCTCGGGTGGCAATGAGTAAAAGGGTGGGCTGCCGGGAGCCATAAGCCAGCCTCAGCTCCACCCAAGCAGAATGTTATGGAGGGTGGAGAGAGTCAGTAAAGGCTCAATTCTAACTGGCACCTCCTCCTCTTCCTCCTTCTCCCAACCTGCAGCCCCCCCACGTCCTCAAATCTCCACAAGCCCTCTCTGCTACTTTTGGGGCATGGCAGGGGTCAAAGGCCCTGATTCGCCCGGGGTCTGCTTTGCATTTCTTCATCCGTAACACAAACACACAGTGAATCTGTTCTCCAGCAAAATCTCACACTGAGTCATAGACCGTGGCCATCTGCAGATCAGCTGCCATGGTTACCTCCAGCAGAGGAACGAGCATTCCAGGAGACAGTCCCTCTCCCCTCCTTCTGGGCTGATGCCCTAGAAGCCAAGTCCTGCATGGGATGAACCAGGGCAGCTGTGGGCCTGAGGCTGGCACCCAGAGCTCAGTGGACATGACCTGATGGTGAACATCATCTCGGTTCCCCCACCCAGGTTGGAGGCATCTCGGACACCAATCAGATCTTCGGCTTGAGCGAGACCGAACCCGGCTCCTTCCTGTATTATGCTCCCTTCGACGGCATCCTGGGGCTGGCCTACCCCAGCATTTCCTCCTCCGGGGCCACACCCGTCTTTGACAACATCTGGGACCAGGGCCTGGTTTCTCAGGACCTCTTCTCTGTCTACCTGAGCGCGTAAGTTGGGTGGAGAGGGGCCTCCTCCCACCTCCCCCTCCAGAGGTCACAGTGTTCTGGCCCAGCAGCAGCTGTTCAAGGCTGGCTGCGATGGAGAGGGTCTTGGGAAGCAAGGGATTTGGAAAGTCAATTTTTGAGGCTAGAGAAATGTGTCTTTGGAGAGTGATAGTGCCAAGTCTCTCTCTGACGGGCCATGTGCACTCCATCTCATTTACCAGCATCTTTATCCCCTTGATGTGCACAACTCAAATGTCCTCAGCCATTTGCCCCTCAGTGCCAGTTCCCTCATCCTTGGCCCCCAAAGATGCCACTGAAATGAATACACTTGGCCAGACACGGTGGTTCATGCTTGTAATCCCAACACTTTGGGAGTCTGAGACATGAGGATCACCTGAAGTCAGGAGTTCAAGACCAGCCTGGTCAACATGGCAAAACCCTGTCTCTACTAAAAAATACAAAAATTAGCCAGGCGTGGTGGCAGGCACCAGTACACCCAGCTACTCGGGAGGCTGAGGCAGGGAGAATCGCTTGAGCCTGGGAGGCGGAGGTTGCAGTGAGCCAAGATTGTGCCACTGCATTCCAGTCTGGGCAACAGAGCGAGACTCCATCTCAGAAAATAAATAAATAAATAAACAAACTGAATACACTTAAAACAGAACAAAATTCCATAACACAAAAATGAAAAGATTTGATCAAGATATATCATGGATGATGACATTTTTAAATCATGAAAGCAAGTTTCTTTTGTGATTTAATAAAACCTAGGTTCCATTTGTGACCGTGGGCTAATTCTAGGAATGAACAAAGAAATACATGAACAAACAAACAAATGAACAAAGAATAAATCAAATGTCAATTTGGGCTGAGTAGAGTGTTACGCAAGAATATCTGAGGGCATCATCCACTTTCTTAAGACACTCAACGTTCCTCTAACACTCACGAACGTCCTCGTCTTTTGAAAGGATTTGCCGTCATTCACTTGTTTCCTCGGTTCGTAACTACACATCTAGGTCCTCGCTATATAGCATTACACTGTGAGACGTTCACAGCAAAGGTGGGTGGGTTCAGTGAGGGGGTCATGTTTTATACATGGCCAGTTCTCCGATGACTGATTTCTTATTGCCATCTACATTTGTTCTGCATCTACCCTGAAACTGCAAAGATTTAGAAAATGAATATTGAAATAACAAGGACTCCTGCAATTTACAACAGGAAGGCTCTTTGTCATGTGATCCTCTTGGCCAGTTGATGTTCAAGGTGGCTCTGAAACATAATCTGCCTTTATGAGCACTTAAATATTTCACGTGGGGCCGTTGTATCTCCCCAGCTAGATCTGAGTCTCTCAATCTGGGCATTATTAACATTTCAGACCAGCATAAGTCCTTGCCAGGGACTGTCCCATGCATTGTAGGACATTTGGCAGCATCCCCAGCCTCTAAACATTAGATGCCAGTAGCATCCACTACCCCCACCCAATCAATCCAAAATGTCTCCAGACATTCCCCTGGGGGCAAAACTGCTCCCAGCTAAGAACAAGAGATCTCCACCATCAAGTCCTTAAGAGCCGACACTGTCACCCATTCACATCCCTGGGGTCGCCATGGCAACTAGAGTGAGTACCACAGTGGAAACCACACATCAACCTAAAAGACCCGTGTTCTTCCAAACGTAGTTCCACCACTCCCCCGCTGTGTGACCTTGGGCAGGTGACCTCACCTCCCTCAGGCTCAGTGTCCTCATGGGAAGTGGAAATAACAGTGACAGTGTCCACTGCGTGGGCCCTGGCCTAAGAGGACAAGAAACCACATTTGTCACACCCCAGGACAGCCTGCCAAGTGCCCAATCAAGGGTAGCTCCGAGGAGCCAACAGCAGATGTTCACACAAATGAACGAACAGAGAAATTCATGTCTTCTTCCCTCACTTTCCACAGCGATGACCAGAGTGGCAGCGTGGTGATATTTGGTGGCATTGACTCTTCTTACTACACTGGAAGTCTGAACTGGGTTCCTGTTTCTGTCGAGGGTTACTGGCAGATCTCCGTGGACAGGTGGGACTGCCACAGACAGGCAGCATCCAGGCCTGGGCCCCACATCCCATTTCCTTATGGATTCATAGCTAACCAGCTTTCCAGAATCCCCCCAGGGAGAGCTGACACAGGGGAACACACTCCAGGGGGAAGGCGGAAGTTGGCCCAGCCAGAGAAACCCTAGAAAGACACGTCCCGGGCGGAGGAGGGAAGAGCTGTCTGGGAAGCCGAGACTCTGCAAGGGTCAGATAGCCAATGTCCTAATAGTCACGGAGGCAGAACAATCCACCGGCATCCCTGGGGAAAGCTGGGCAACCACCTGTCCACACATCTCAATTTAACGGGCCTGGGAACCAGCAATGCTCCTCCCACTCGAAGAAATGTGTCACTTTCAGTCTAGAAGTAGGGCAAAATGGCTAAGAAATTGTGTGAAGTCATTTCTCAAGAGTGAACAATTCTCCAGGACAAGGACTTTCGGTACTAAAACCGGGACCATCCCAGGCAAACCAGGACACATTGATCACCTCATGTCTGCCCAGCCATGCTAGCATTTCACCAGTTCCTCCAACTCCTGCCCCAGCCCTCTGGTCTCTGTCCCTCCCCGCATACCGTCCCCTGTTGATGTCCTCCTTCTCTCTTCACCTGCCTGGAATCCCTGGGTGTCTGCTCCCCTGGCTGCTTCCCTCCACCGCCTCTCACTCTGGACGCTGTTTTGTTCCCTGCCGCACGCCTGGCTTATCATCCTGCCCTTCTGCCACCATAACTTATCTTGCCAGCCAGGCCGGGAGCTCCCTGCAGCCTGGAACTGTGAGGCTGTCTGGTTTAGCTTTGCGTTTCCCATGCCTGGCAGAGAGTGGGCACTTGCAAAATATTTGTTGCATAAATGAATGCAGGATGAATGAATGTGTAAACGAGAGGAACAGAAATTTCACTCACTGGCCAATGGATGGGTGGGGAAGAAATGTCTGGGGTCACCTCCTGGTTCATCCTTGGAGAGATGTACCCCTGAGGGCTCAGGAACCTTCACTTGCTTCTTGCCCTCAGCATCACCATGAACGGAGAGGCCATCGCCTGCGCTGAGGGCTGCCAGGCCATTGTTGACACCGGCACCTCTCTGCTGACCGGCCCAACCAGCCCCATTGCCAACATCCAGAGCGACATCGGAGCCAGCGAGAACTCAGACGGCGAGGTGAGTCCAGCCCCGACGGCTCTGTTCTACACTCAAATAGTGGGTGTGCCAGGCACACGGGACCAAAACCCTTGTAACTTTTCTCACCTCACTCTTTCCAGATGGTGGTCAGCTGCTCAGCCATCAGCAGCCTGCCCGACATCGTCTTCACCATCAATGGAATCCAGTACCCTTTGCCACCCAGTGCCTACATCCTGCAGGTGAGGGGGCTCTGGACCATCCACTAGAGGGGCTCACACAGAATGTGGCCACAGAGTCCCCTCTGCAGAGGGAAAGTGCGCTTCCACGAGCTGAAGCCGAGAGGCAGAGGCAGACGAACATCTGCCCCAGACAGCTCCGGAGAGAAGGAACAGATTGAAAACAAACGCAGGAATAAGAACTCGGATACAGCCCCCTAAGGGAACAAGTGAAGCAAAGGTTAATGGAGGGAAAAGAGGATTCTATTTGGATCCCTGGGTCCAAGTCCTGGGTCTGAATTACCAGCCCATTGATTCTCAGCAAGCCACAGCTCATCTCAGCCTCAGTTTTCTCCTCCAAAATGTAGACATGGCAGCTTTCCCCACCCTCAGAGTGCGGTTAGGTTAACCAAGTGAGACTGATCACATCCAAGTGAGACTGAGCTACCAAGGGTTGGGTAAAGGGAAATCCTCATTTCCACAGGCTGGGGCTTCCGACACTCCTACCATCTCTACCAAGTAGCAAATCTTTAGCTGTACGAGCCACAGGAAAACTCTCCCTTCTATTATTATAACGTCAGGTGGGAAACTGATTTTGCCAGTGGACTGATGTTACTCAACAAGAAGCACTGATGCCTGGGCTCCCCCAGTGATTCTGATTACATTAGGAGAGGGCAAGGCCTGAGCAATGGGATGGAGCTGCGGGAGTTCAAAGCTCCCCAGGTGACGTGCAGACAAGGTCACAGCCCAGTGACTTAGTGAGGCAAGAGGCTAACAGCTTCTCCGGTTTGCCCCTGGTCGGGATCAGAATAATCATGAGAAAAGGCTGTGTGGGCTGAGTTTTCACACTCCTTCCTACCAGCTGAATTCTCCCCAAGGCCTTAGCTCTGATGCTGATGTCAGGGTTCCTGTGCCTGCCAGAAACACCAGATAACGTCCAGTAATGCGTAGAAACCAATTGTGCTGTGGACAGCTTCTACAGGCCGACTCCAGGCCAAGAACAGCCGAGTCCCTGGACACTGAGCCAGGAAGCTCCTCCTTGCACGTGCCTTGCAGCTGGACCAGGGCGCCCTGGATGTTTATCACCCAGTGCCTGTCACTGCTGAATCGGCGTCTCAACTCCACTTTTATTCTCCTTTTCTCCAGAGCCAGGGCAGCTGCACCAGCGGCTTCCAGGGCATGGACGTCCCCACCGAATCTGGAGAGCTTTGGATCCTGGGTGATGTCTTCATCCGCCAGTACTTCACTGTCTTCGACAGGGCAAACAACCAGGTCGGCCTGGCTCCCGTGGCTTAAGCCCAGGTCTTTCCAGCCACCTCCCAGGAAGATCTGACCTCCGTCCTCTGCCCACTTTAGATGTATCTAATTCTCCTGACTGTCCTTCCCAGGGGAGTGTGGAGGTCTTGGTCCTGTTCCCTGTCTTACCAATAATGTAGAATAAGAACATAACCTGCTGAAACAGGTTTTGTGGAGCTGCTTCTCTTTGCTGGTCTTTTTCCTTCACATCACTGGGGTTAGAACGCCAGGGCAGGGACCAAAATGACCACATCCACTTGGATGGCACCCAACAGAGTGACACCAGCAGCGGACACTTCATGGTAGAGCCAGGAAGACAGAGGCCTGCAGGGGGCTGTGCTGGAAGCATCATAAAAAGACCTGGGGGCCAAAAATGCTGGGCTCATCGTCTTCTCATAGAAGGGACAGTGACAGCTGAGATTGTGCCATTGTACTCCAGCCTGGGCAACACAGAGAGACTCTGTCTCAAAAAAAAAAAAAAAAGAAAGAAAGAGAGAAAAAAAAAGAAAAAATAGCACTGAAGCTCTTAGTTGAGGGAGTCAACTTCTTACTTCTCCCAAAACCAATAAGAGATCATGACAAGGCTGGGAGCAGTGGCTCACACCTGTAATCCCAGCACTTTGGGAGGCTGAGACAGACAGGTCACAAGTTTGAGACCAGCCTGGCCAACATGGTGAAATCCCGTCTCTACTCAAAATGCAAAAATTAGCTGGGCGTGGTGGTGCGTGCCTGGAATCCCAGCTACTCGGGAGGCTGAGGCAGGAGAATCGCTTGAACCGGGAAGGTGGAGGTTGCAGTGAGCTGAGATCGCACCATTGCACTCTAGCCTGGGCAACAGAGTGAGACTGCAGCTCAAAAAAAAGGAGACAAAGATCATGAGGAAAAGAAAGCAATCAGGAGAGACAGGAGAGGTGGACACTAATGGCGATGTCCCTAAGTAGACAGGATAGGGCAGTGTTGTCTACAAGACATGGACAGGAGAAGTGGAAGAAGCTGACACCCCACAATCTTCCAGGACGCCCCTGTGATTCGCTGGTGACCAAGACTCACTGTCAATCTCCCGCAGGGTCCCAGGCACAAGACCCTGAACACATCTGTTTCCCCGTCTGTAACAAACAGAATGGTGTTCCACTTCCCTGAGCAGAGGCTGTGAGACAGAGAATTAAGCACGCTCAGTAGCATATATGCCCTAGAAAGGTAAAGAGGAAATGGAGCAGTTTCTCAGACTGAGCTTGGTAGCAAAACGTACAATGGAAAACATAGTTTCAAAATAAGTACAGAACACACTACGTTCCAGGCCCTTCCCCAGGGCTCACCAGCTACAGTTCCCAATCAAAGGCTCTGATAAGTCCTGCTGCAAAGTGATCTGTTTCATTTTAACTCAGCTCAGCTTGATCTCAGACTCTCTCTTGCTAGGAAGTCTATTACAGCCCTGGGCCTCTCAGCATGCACACTGGGAAAATTTCCATAGCTCCTGCTTCTGGTAACAGCCAACCCAGGCTGTCTGCTGAAGGCAGGGCCAGAGGCTGGAGCTGGGCTGTAGGAGGGCCAGGGATGATCTCCAACGCCCAGTCTCCCCGGGGTCACTCTCACCCTCCCAAGCCCACTTTCCATAGCTGAGTCAACTTTATGAAACATACATTTCGTCTCATCCCTTCCTTGCTTAAAACTCTTAATGCCTTCTTGCCATTGCCTTTGGAACAAAACAGCAAATCTTTGGCATAGTTCCAGGTCCTGTGTGCTCCTTTCCCTTAAAACCTTCCCTTCCTCACTCTAATCCCACTGCCCTGAGCTCCCTCCACCCTGGCTCCCACGGCCACGATAACGCAAGTGCTTTCCCACCTGAGACTTTGCACATGTTGTTTCCTTTGCCTGGGTTGCCTTTCCCTCTTTCTTGCCTTGCTAACACCTAGCATCTGCAGACGTGGCTTAAATGTCACTTCCCAACCAGGTGCGGTGGCTCACACATATAATCCCAGCACTCTGGGAGGCCGAGGTGGGCAGATGAACTGAGGTCAGGAATTGGAGACCAGCCTGGCCAACATGGTGAAATCCCATCTCTACTAAAAATACAAAAAATTAGCTTGGCGTGGTGGCGGGCACCTGTAATCCCAGCTACTCGGGAGGCTGAGGCAGGAGAATCGCTTGAACCCAGGAGGCAGACGTTGCAGTGAGCTGAGATCACGCCATTGTATTCCAGCCTGGGCAAAAAGAGTGAAACCCACCTCAAAAAAAAAAAGTCACTTCCCTGTAAAAGTGATCAGCCCTCCCTGACCACTCTCCCATAGAGCCTGGGCCCACCTTATCCCTCATGGTACTTGGCACGACTTGTAACGACACATTTAAGTGTTTCAGATTCACAAGGGCAGGGATGGTTATCGTATTTAGGGTTGAAGCCTGAGCAGAAAGAACAGGGCTTGGCACATAGTAGGTGGTCCCTAAATTGTTGCTGAATGAGTGAGTAGCGACGATGTTTTAAAAGGAAACAACTCAGATCGGATGAGAGTATGAGATGTGGAGAGGGTTTGAGGAAGGCCACGTGAATGACAACAGGGGGGTCAGCTCCCACCCCCACCAACATTCCATCCTCCTCACATTTTGTCATGGGATAAGCAGGTGGATATCTCAAGTTTCTGGGAAGGAATTTCACCCTGTCCTGGCTCCTTTGCTGGATTTCTTTTTCTGACATTTCCCACGTAGCTACTTTGAAGCTAGGCAGTGTGCTAGGCTCCAGGGATACGGGTAGGCCTTCCTGGATGCTATCTGTTCTCCTGCGCCTGGCCCCATCCTTTCTTCCTCCCCCATCTCAACCCCAACAGCTGCAGCTCAGCCTCTCTCTCCCAGCACCTCTTTCATTCCCACCCTGGGATTCCCGAACCCAGCCAGCATCTAAAGAGCTTCCTCGTTAGACAGATCATTTGACCGGAAAGCCCTGTGCCAACATATCCGAAGGGATCCTCCCTATGTTGCTGCACGAGAGACGGTGAATTCACAAGCCTTTACTGCAGTCTCAGGTCTCTGCTTCATGCATCTTCCTCTAAGGCCTTGGGGGTCTAAGCACAGCTCCTTCTGTTCTTTTCATTCACACTCGTCCAGGAGTGTTATTTTAATCTCACAGGTCTCCTGCCCCATCCATCCTCACCTGTCCCAAATGATCACTCCACACATTGCTGGTGGAAGTGTAAATTGGCACCACCCTAAGGAGCATGATGTGGCTGTTTCTGTCAAAACTTGAAGGGGTGGCCTGCCCCTCCACACCTGTGGGTGTTTCTCGTTAGGTGGAACGAGAGACTTCAGAAAAGAAATGAGACACAGAGACAAAGTATAGAGAAAGAAAAAGTGGGCCCAGGGAACCGGCGCTCAGCTTACAGAGGACCCACGCCAGCACCAGTCTCTGAGTTCCCTTAATATTTACTGATAATTATCTTTACCATCTTAAAGATAAGGGAGTGGCTGGACAATAGGATCATGGTAGGGAGGAAATCAGCAGTAAGACATATGAACAAAAATCTCTGTGACATGAATAAGTTTAAAGGAAAATGCTGTGCCTTGAGATGCATATGCAAACATCTCCATAAACCTTTGAGCAGCATTGTTTCAGCCTATCACATGGGGAGAAACCTTGGACAATACCTAGCTTTCCTAGGCAGAGGTCCCTGCGACCTTTGGCCTTGTACGTGTCCCTGGGTAGTTGAAATTAAGGGAATGGTGATGACTTTTAACCAGCAAGCTGCCTTCTGGCACTTGTTTAACAAAGACACATCCTGCACAGCCCAAAATCCATTAAACCTTGAGTCACCACAGCACATGTCTCTTGTAAGGACAAGGTTGGGGGAAGGGTCACAGATTAACAGCATCTCAAATACAGAACAAAATGGAGTCTCTTATATCTACTTCTTTCTATATAGACACAGTAACAGGCTGATCTCTTTCTTTTCCCCACAAAAACTAAAAATGCATATGCTGGCCGGGCTCAGTGGCTCATGCCTGTAATCCCAGCACTTTGGGAGGCTGAGGCAGGTGAATCACCTGAGATGAGGAGTTTGAGACCAGCCAGGTCAACATGGTGAAACCTCATCTGTACTAAAAATACAAAATTAGTCGGGCGTGGTGACACATGTCTGTAATTCCCAGCTACTTGGGAGGCTGAGACAGGAGAATCTCCTGAACCTGGGAGGCAGAGGTTGCAGTGAGCCAAGATGGCGCCATTGCACTTCAGCCTGGGCAACGGAGCGAGATTCTGTCTCCAAGAAAAGCAAAAGAATGATCAATGTTCAAGACGATAAATATGCTAATTACTCTGATCTGATCACTAAACATTATATGTATGGAAACACCCCTATGTACCCATAAATATGGACAATTATTACATTTGAATTAAAAACAAAGGAGCCAGGCACAGTAGCTCACGGTGTAACCCCAGCACTTGGGAAGGCCAAGGTGGGAGGACGGCTTGAGCCCAAGAGTTCAAGACCAGCCTGAGCAACACAGCAAGACTTCATGTCCATTATTTTTAATAAATAAATAAGAGGAAAAGAACGAAGATATATATTATAAGAGAATATTCATAGAGCACTGTTCCTAAGAACCCCACACTGGAAGCTACCCAAATGCCTAGGAACTGAAAAAGAGATAAGTAAAGGGTATATTGATGCAGTGGAATAATACATAGCAATGAACAGGACTGAGTAACAACTCCACACGACACCAGTCGCGGATGCCTCAACTAAACATGATTTTGAGCAAAGAAGCTCAATGCAAATAAAGTGCTTGTTATGTGGTACTGCTTATCAAAAGTACAAAAACAGGTGAAATGTATCTTTGCTGTTTGGATATTAGAGTAGTGATACGCTTGGTTTGGCACTGGGGTAGTGACTGGGAAGAGCCTGGGGTGCGGTCCGGGGGTACCTGACATGCTCTTTTGCTGGGTCTGGGTTGTGGTTACATGCGTGTGCTTGGTTTGTGAAAATTCATCAAGCTATTTCTTACGATATGCACCTTTCTGTGTGCATACAATATTTCAAGAAAGGTTTAAAAATGATAACGTAGATTTCTAAAAAATTACTTGCAAAATACAGGACCACGGTATTTCTTTTAAAAGCAGGTTCAGGGTACAGATAAAGTAGCACAGCAGATGTGAGCTGAGCTCATCAAAACGGGTTGGTTGCAAAGCAACATGTGCCATATCTTGTGGTGCTATATTTGCAAGTAAACCAATATATTAATTTACTATGCTAACGGTGCTCAGCGCTGGGTAGCGGGGTTATAAGTCATTTCACAATTTTTCTTTACCTATGAATAATCTAAAATGATCATGTATTACTTCTATAGTTGAGCCAAAAATGTTATCATAAATTTAACTTTAAAAACCTGCTTGCATCTTTGGAGAAACAGCCCAGCTCTGGGACTGGGGAGTAGAAAACACATTGTTCTCTTTGTTGTTGGAAGATCGTGTCCCTGGGGTGAGACCTTGATTGAAAGCTGCTAGGGGACCAGCCGCCACAATGCTTATCACACCAGCTCGATAACACTTATCCTGCTTAAGTGCTCTGTCTCAGTCTTGCCATAATTGGGTTCCTTAGATCTCATTGCATTGCTTGATTTGATTCGTTCATGGAACATTTCTGAACACCTGGGCCCTTGGCAGGGGCTACCCTGCATCAGAGACACTGCAACCAGTGCCCCTGAAAGCCAGGCACTACCATACTGAGGACCAGGCAGGGCTAATGGCAAAATAAACGTTGTTATCTAATCTTTCTGCCGGGCCAGTCTGGTACAATGAGATGATGTGGCTTCCTTGCTGGCAGCCACAGATCAGCCCTGGCTGACAATCAGATCTCATGGGAGCATGTGATGGCAGAATCAGGATTCCCTTTTCCATCCCAAGGGTTCCTCTGGTAACAGGGGCTGAGTGGAATGGCTTCTCCAAGTGCTCCTGGGATGGAGGCTGCAGCCATCATGGAATGTACATGTCACACACTAACCCATGAACAGAAACCGGGTGGATGTACATGGTCACACAGTCTGGTCAGGGACCAGAGTCCCCTGAGACCCAGGTTCAGCTCCCACCTGTGTCATTACTTGGTTATGTGAACCTGCACTGATCACTTAACCCCTCTGAGCTATGTCATTTGGGAAAAACTGGGGGTAATCGTATAATAATTTTTTTAAAAATAATTCAAAGCATTCAGAAAAGCACAAAGAGCCACAGAAATATAAGCACTGCTGTGTTGAGGGAGGTTTGCAGATGACCTGACCAACAATGTCACCTTTCCCCTTTTCAGATCACTCACATTGCCTGAGCAGAAAACCACCTAGCAGAGCACTGAAAAGGTCTCAAAACACAGAAGAGCAAGAGGCAGCCAGGTGGATCTTTCTGGAGATTTCAACGAGGTGTCCAGTCCTGTTTTCTATTGCTGAAGACACTGATGACAATTTAACACACATTTCATGACTTACAACAACTCACATTGACTATCTCACAGTTTCTGTGGCTCAGGAATCCAGGCTCCATACAACTGAGGCCTCTGTCAGTCAGGGATGTCAGCCTGGTCTGTGGTCTCATCTGAGGCTCGACTGGAGAAGGATCTGCTTCCATGCTCACATGGTTGCTGGAAGGATTCAGTTACTTACAGATTGTCACACTGAAGGCCTCAGTTCCTTGCTGGCTGTTGGCTGGAGGCCACCCTTGGTTCCTTCCCCTTGGGCCTCTTTATAGGGCAGCTTTCTTTCTCAGAGCCAGCAAGGGGAAGAGTCTATACAGAGAGTGTGCTAGCAAGACACAAGCTATGGAGCCTGTATAATGTCATCGCAGAAGCAACGTCCCATCTACTTTGCTGTATCCTGTTGGTTAGAAGCAAGTCCTGCCTACACAAAAGGGGAGGGGATTACACAGGGGTGTGAACACCAGCAGCATGAATAATTGAGGGCCATCCTAGAGTCTCTCTGCCATACCCCTGAATTGGTGGCAGCAAGCATACCAGCACCCCTCAGGATGCTAAAATCTCCAATGTGGAGAAACATTAACATCTTCACCAATCCGAGAGCTTCCCCTCAATGCGATCCAAATATCCATCCAGGTGGAAAGAAAGAGCCCCTTCCACACCAGTTTTCCCTTGAACTGATCACAAACGCACCAAAGGCACGGCCTATTCCTACCATGCTCAGGGATGTACCCCCAGCAGCTAGAGCATCCCTGCACGATACACAGTGAGTGCACAATCAGGCATTCAAATGAATGTGTTAAGGTGCTTGCAGGTTTCTGCCTGGGGAATCTTCCTTCTACTTCCCAAATATACTTCTCCTCTGCTCAAAATTCCCATGTGGGCCCAAGACAAGCTGTGCCCCCAAAACCAGCACCCATCCTTGGGCTCCAAACTCCCTCCCTTCCATCTGGTGGCAGCCTTGAGTGAGGGGATTCCATCTGGTGCCCCCAAAACTTAGGCAGGCATCGTCAGGACCATCAAGTTCTTCATATGACTGCTAGGATCAACCCATACTTAAGGTGATGGATACTCCAAATACCCTGACTTGATCATTACTCTTTCTATGCATGTAACACAATATCACAGGTACCCAAAAAATATGTAAAATATTATGTTTCCATAAAGAGAGAGAGGGCCAGGTGTACTGTGGTTCACTGTAATCCCAGCACTTTGAGAGGCTGAGGCAGGTGGATCACTTGACCCAAGCAGATGGAAACCAGCCTGGGTCACATAGTGAAGCCCTGTCTCTACAGAAAATACAAAAGTTAGCTGGGTGTGGTGGCTCATGCCCTTAGTCCCAGCTACTTGGAGCCTGAGGCCAGAGGACTGTTTAAGCGTGGGAGGTTGAGGCTGCAGTAAGCCATGACCATCCCACTACATTCCACCCTGAGTGACAGAATAAGACCCTGTCTCAAAAAAAAAAAAAAAAAAAAAAAAGACAGAGAGAGAGAGGCTTGAGAGGGAGGACAGAGAGAGGAAGAGAAGCAGGCACCTGAAGACGTGAACGTGGGAAATACAAGGGCTAGTCATACTGGAGAGAGATTGACAGTTAAAAAAACAAACAAACGGCCGGGCGCGGTGGCTCAAGCCTGTAATCCCAGCACTTTCAGAGGCCGAGACGGGGGGATCACGAGGTCAGGAGATCGAGACCATCCTGGCTACACGGCGAAACCCCGTCTCTACTAAAAAAAAAATACAAAAAACTAGCCGGGCGAGGTGGCGGGCGCCTGTAGTCCCAGCTACTCGGGAGGCTGAGGCAGGAGAATGGCGTGAACCTGGGAGGCAGAGCTTGCAGTGAGCTGAGATCAGGCCACTGCACTCTTGCCTGGGCGACAGAGCAAGACTCCGTCTCAATTAAAAAACAAACAAACAAACAAAAGAAAAAATAATGAGCCCAGGATTCACATTTGGGGCACAAACATGTCAACTAACAGGGAAGTCTGAAATGTCCACGTGTTTCCTACTAACCACCACTGTCCCTGAACTTATCCACACTGCCCACTTCTGAATACTTACCTGGAGGCACTAGGGGTAACTTGGAGATTTTATAGAACCTGTAGCTCTCATGGCTGGACAGTCTGAGGATTCCCCAGGGGATGTGATTTCAGAACAAGACCCTGAGACAGGGCTTCCTATCTACCTGGTGACCTACCACCTCCCCTGTCCTCCTCCCCAGTAATTTATTCATCAGAGTTTTCACTCTACTTTGTCCACTGAATAAAAGCTCACAAAGTGGAGGATCCATTACGTTGGTAAGCATCCTCTTTTTTGTTGTTGGTGGTGGTGTTTGTTTGTTTGTTTGTTTGTTTGAGACGGAGTCTAGCTCTGTCGCCCAGGCTGGAGTGCAGTGGCAGGATCTCCGCTCACTGCACTGTCCGGAATTGGTTCCTTCCGGTGGGTTCTTGCTCTCGCTGAATTCAAGAATAAAACCGCGGACCCTCAGGGTGAGTGTTACAGTTCTTAAATATGGTGAGTCCAGAGTTTGTTCCTTCACATGTTCAGATGTGTCAGGAGTTTCTTCCTTCCGGTGGGTTCGTGGTATCACTGGCTTCAGCAGTGAAGCTGCAGACCTTCTCGGTGAGTGTAACAGCTCTTAAAGGTGGCGTCCAGAGTTGTTCCTTCCTCCCGGTGGGTTCCTGATCTCACTGGCTTCAGGAGTGAAGCCGTAGACCTTTGCAGTGAGTGTTACAGCTCATGAAGGTAGTGCAGACACAGAGAGTGAGCAGCAGCAAGATTTATTGCAAAGAGCGAAACAGCAAAGCCTCCACAGCCTGGAAGGGGACCCGAGCGGGTTGCCGCTGCTGGCTCCGGTGGTCTGCTTTTATTCCCTTACTTGGCCCCACTCACATCCTACTGATTTGTCCATTTTACAGAGAGCGGATTGGTGCCTTTACAATCCATTAGCCAGATACAAAAGTTCTCCAACTCCCCACCCCATTAGCTAGACACACAGTGCTGACTGGAGCATTTACAAACCTTTAGCTAGCAACAGAGTGCTGATTGGTGCATTCACAATCCTTTACCTAGACACAAAAGTTCTCCAAGTCCCCACCCGACTCAGAAGCCCAGCCGGCTTCACCTCTCACAACCTCTGTCTCCTGGGTTCAAGCGATATTCCTGCCTCAGCCTCTCGAGTAGCTGGCATTACAGGCACCCACCACCATGCCCAGCTAACTTTTCTACTTTTAGTAGAGATGGGGTTTCGCTATGTTGGCCAGGCAGGTTTTGAACTCCTGACCTCTGGTGATTCACCTGCCTCAGCCTCCCAAAATACTGGCATTATAAGCGTGAGCCACGGCACCCAGCTAAGCATCCTCTTTCTAAGTCACTCACCCACGAGTATGAATTCTTTGCCCAGATTGCTTTGCTCCATTGTAGCTGATTTCAGCCCAGTTGTAAGCCTGGAGCACCTGGAGAAATCACACCCAGGTGGGATCCCAAAGGTGGAGAGGGTGGGAAGGGAGCAAAAGAAAGAGAAGAGGTGCAGAAAGAGAGGGACACAGATTCCAAAGAAATACCTGGCCGGTCGGTCTCAAGTTTGCCTCCTCCAGGAAGGGAAGGCAGCATTCTCCCGGTGCTCTCTCCCTCCTCCCCCATGTACTGCGCACATCCCCTTCCCAGACTCAGCCCTGTTGCCACCAAAAGCAAGCTAGAAGTCCCATAGGCTACTCACATGCCCAACAACCCCACACAATGACACTAAACTGGGGAATTGTGTCCTGAGTCCCAAATGACTGACCCCCAGTGTGCTGTGACTAAGCAGTGACCACAAGCAGTACCACCTATCACTGAGTCGGGGAGCTGCTCTCTAAGAACCCCAGCGGCGTGCCCCACTGGGACAAATCAGGCCACCTGGGGCTCCATCCCATCTATCTGTCCAATGCTGTGCTAAACACACTTGTAACCAACTTTGTGGAAATGCTCAGCTTGTAAAATGTTAACGTGGGCCCTTGTCAATGCTAAAGAAATAAGCCTGTGACTGGGCGACAGAACAAAACTCCATCAGAAGAAAGAAAAAGAAAGAGAGAGAGAGAGACAGAGAGGGAGGGAGGGAGGGAGGAAGAAAGGAAGAAAGAAAAGAAGGGAGGGAGGGAGGGACAGAGGAAGGAAGGAAGGAAGGAAGGGGAAGGGGAAGGGGAAGCAAAAGAAAAGAAAAACTAAGCCTTCAGGCAATTGCTTCTCTCTCCCTCTGCGGGTCAACCCCCATGGCAACCTCCCACCCCCGCCCCTGTCCGCAATGGCGCAAGGTTACAATGGAAAGTGCCTCCACTGGAACAGTCTCAGAACGTGACTTGGGGCAGCGACAATCTTATCAGGAGCTTTTCTGTTTGGGATCAGGGGAACGGGTGACTTTCCAAGAGGCCGATAAGGCACGACCCAAGTTGCATATAAGGGGCAGCTCATGCTGCTGCTCTGCACCTTCCTCCCGTCTTGCTTCTCCCTGGAGTTGGGACCTGGGAAGAACCATGAAGTGGCTGCTGCTGCTGGGTCTGGTGGCACTCTCTGAGTGCATCATCTACAAGTGAGTCCCAGTGGCATGGGTGTGAAGACGCCTGCCTCTCACATCGCCCTTCTTTACTCCTGTGTCTTCCTTCTTCCCTTTTTTCTCTCTCTGTCTTTGGCTGTCTCCATCCCCCTTTTCTGCTTCTCTCTCCAACCTTTGGGAGGCAGCTCTGCAGACCTGGTTAAAACTCGGGCCCAGCCCGAGTCTGGTTCCCAGCTCCAGCCCTAGTCAACTTAACTTCTTTGCATTATTGCACAGACGTGGGAGCATCTCCCTTCCTTCCATCTTCCTCTCTTAGAACAGCTGGTTAAGAGTCCAGCCTGGGTTTGGTTCCAGCTCCACCACTAGGCAGCTGAACTTCTTTGCATTATTGCACAGAAGTGGGAGCGTCTCCCTTCCTTCTTCCTCTCTTAGACCAGCTTCCCTTCCCTTCTGGGGCTGCCACAGCACCCGGTGAGCAGAATCCTTGCCTAATTCCTCTTCCTCCTCCAAACCACAGGGTCCCCCTCGTCAGAAAGAAGTCCTTGAGGCGCAACCTGTCCGAGCATGGCCTGCTGAAGGACTTCCTGAAGAAGCACAACCGCAACCCAGCCAGCAAGTACTTCCCCCAGGCGGAGGCGCCCACCCTGATAGACGAACAGCCCCTGGAGAACTACCTGGATGTGAGTGTGTGGGCAAGCGGCGAGGCCGGCTCTGAGGACTTGGCCGGCAGGAAAGAGTGTTTCCCTGGGGTCTTGGAGGATGGGCCGGGGCTCTGAGGCTCCAGGCAGTGACCCAGGGTCTGACCCTAGCTGTCAGTGGCCCCGGGCAGGCAGGAAAGTTCACAGAGCTGTTGCTTCTTGTTCATTCATTCATTCCTTCACTCGTTCATGCAATGTTCATTTCTTCTGAGCGCCTCGTTATATGTCAGGGCCTCTGTGGGGCTCAGGAGGAAACAGCAGTGAGCAAAGTCATAGCCAAGGAGAGAAAGACAGTAATCAAGGAGTCTTGCAAACCAATGAAAAGAACAGGCAGCAGGAGGACCACAGAGTGAAGGTGTCACACTGCGAGACTCTGCCACTTGGGCAGGGAGCCTCCCGGGAGCCATGCAGGAAGAGCGGGAATTTCCAAGAGAAGACAGAACTCCGCACAGCCTGATCACTTGTGCCGAACCCTGTGCAGGCGGGAGCACAGGGCATTTGAAGGAGAGCCCAGAGGGAGGGAAGAAGGGTGCTGCAGACTGCGGCCCGAGGAGCCGAGGGGTGGACGGAGAGAGGCTCCATCCTAATTGCCACTGATTTATCTCAAACAGGGGGTGACAAAATCAGATCCGAGTTTCAGAAAGATCACTCTGACTTTATTATTTGAGAACCGACAGCAAACACCCTGCCTTCCCACAGATATTGTATGTCCCCTCTGTGCCTGGCACAGGGCAGAGGGCACAGAGCAGTGATGACTGTGGTTCAGAGATTGGCCTCCGCCATCCAGCAGACCTGGTGCAAATGTGGGTTCTAGCGCCTCTAAGTCACAGGACTTTGGCCAAGACATTTAAATCCTCTGAGCCCATTTCTTGGTCTGGAAAACAGAAACACTAATATCTACCAACAGAGGTTGTTGCCAGGAATTCACGCAATCATGTTTTCTGGAGTGCTTAGCATGGGGTCTGGCAGGCCCTTGGTAAGAGGCTTAGTTAGTGCGTTTATTTAGTTAACAAATATTTGGCAAATATTGGCACCTCTCTATGTGCCAGAGGCTATGCAAGTGGCCAAAACAATAGTGAATAATCAAAGTTCCTGGAGCTTATATTCTACAGGGGATGACAGATAAGCAAGCGTGGAAGATAATTTCAGGTACTGATGAGGGCCAAGACAAATTAATTAATTGGACTATGGGGAAAAAGAAGATCGAAAGGGAGCAAATTTAGATAAAGTGGTCACAGAAGGACTGTTGGTAGAGGGGACATTTGACTACAGACCCGAATGATTGATTTTTGAAAAAAAGATCAGCCAAAGAAAGATCTAGAATAAACATTTTCCTAGCACAAGGAATAGCCAATGCAAAGGCCCTGGGGCAGGAGTGACTAGTCATCACCAAAGAACAGCAAGCAGACCAGAGTGGCGGGAACAGAGCCGGCAAGCGGGGGAAATGCTGCCACTCAGAAGAAAAATACTGGTTGGTTGGCTGAGGTGGGTGGATCACTTGAGGTCAGGAGTTCAAGATCAGCCTGGAAACATGGTGAAACCCCGTCACTACTACAAAAACAAAAAATAGCCGGGCGTGATGGCACACACCTGTCATCCCAGCTACTTGGGAGGCTGAGGCAGGAGAATCACTGGAACCCAGGAGGCGGAGGCTGCAGTGAGCCGAGATTGTGCCACTGCACTCCAGCCTGGACAACAGAGCAAGACTTGCCTCAGAAAAAAAAAAAAAGAAGAAAAATACTGGCAATGCCCTTTCTTGCAACCTGCTCACACATCTAGATGTAGAAATAAGAAAACCAGCCAGGTTTTCATCTTTAGGTGGCTTGCTCAGCTTCTGATAAACAATTTAAGGCACAAGCACTTAAGCTGTCACTTGCCCGGTGCTAGAAGATTCCACCCCCATCCTCTGAGAACATGTGCTGTAAGGATGGGAAGACTGTGACAGACAAGACAATGGCTGAAGAGGGAGCAGCAGATTGTTAGGTGCTTGTGGTGCTTAGGAGAGAGCAGAGGGTAAATTGGGGGAGCAATCAGGGAATACTTCAAGGAGGAAGGCACACCAGGACTGGGCTTTCAGGGATGAAGGCGGTGGCTGGGAAGGAATGACAAGAACTGTGAGGAAGGCCGGGCGCGGTGGCTCAAGCCTGTAATCCCAGCACTTTGGGAGGCCGAGACGGGCGGATCACGAGGCCAGGAGATTGAGAGACGATCCCGGCTAACACGGTGAAACCCCGTCTCTACTAAAAAATACAAAAAAAACTAGCCGGGCGAGGTGGCGGGCACCTGTAGTCCCAGCTACTCGGGAGGCTGAGGCAGGAGAACGGCGAAAACCCGGGAGGCGGAGCTTGCAGTGAGCTGAGATCCGGCCACTGCACTCCAGCCTGGGTGACAGAGCAAGACTCTGTCTCAAAAAAAAAAACAAAACAAACAAACAAACAAAAAAAGAACTGTGAGGAAGGAAGGAAAAGGTAGAAAGATGGGCTGAGGAGATGACCCAGAGAGAGCCCCTAGGGAGGCCCCGACAGAGAGACCCCAGTCTATGAAATGCCCTGTCCCGGCCTCGGCAGGTGGAGTACTTCGGCACTATCGGCATCGGAACCCCTGCCCAGGATTTCACCGTGATCTTTGACACCGGATCCTCCAACCTGTGGGTGCCCTCAGTCTACTGCTCCAGTCTCGCGTGCAGTAAGTTCCCAGCCCGCCCCACCCCACTCTCGCTCCCCAGCACCAGCTGACCCTGGGGAACCCTGGACACCCGTGGGCTTCTGACAGCTCCCCCCTCAAACCTGCTGGAGCCACTTGACAGGCATTTACTGAGCACCTACTACGTGCCAAGCACTGGGCGCAGGTGCTCCACGGGGTAAAGGGATGAGTGATATGATCCCTGCGGTCAAAGATTTTCCAGTCTGTGGGGAAGAGAGAAGCTCCCCAAAATACCCACAGCCTGGGAGAGGAAATGTAGGGGCCCAAAGCAAGACAGGGCCAACGGGCTGTAGAATAGCCCGCTAGGAAAGAGTCCAGTGTGAGGAAATGGCTCCAAAGCCTGGCCCGGACAGGCTAGAGGTGAGTGCTGAGCTCCTTTAAAAAAAAAAAAGAAAAATCATTGGTTGCTAATGAAAGAGAGCTTGTCTTTGGAAGTCATGAACAATGTGTGTTGCGGGTTCCTTCCTCTTCTAATGTTTTCACCTGAGTTTTAATTAAGATGGGGTGCCTGTGTCATCATCCACATAATGGGAGCACTGGCCGCGGGCTGGGGGGTGAAAGCGCTCGTCACTGGGTAGCCACCAGCCTGCTCAGCTCAATGTTGGCCTTGGGGAGTCCCCGGTAGGCCCTTGGGGTTGCCTGGGTACCTGCCATCAGTGAAGGGTCCCAGGAGTTCAATGAGACAGGACAGAACATGGGGTCTCTTGGGGTCCAAGGGTCTAGGGGAAAAGGTCACTGCTCACTCCAGAGCCCTTCCTGGGGCCAGGGCACCCCATCCCAGGAAGACGTCCCAGCCTGTGACCTTCACCCAGCTCTGAGACTGACAATCACCACTTGCCGTTGCAGCCAACCACAACCTCTTCAACCCTCAGGATTCCTCCACCTACCAGTCCACCAGCGGGACACTCTCCATCACCTACGGCACCGGCAGCATGACAGGCATCCTCGGATACGACACTGTCCAGGTGGGCGCCTGCAGGCTGCCGCTGCATCCCGCCATCAGGCACCCCCAGAATCAGCTTATTCCAGCACGATGAGTCTCGGTGATCACAAAAGTAACCTGATTGGGGGTGCGGGCTGGGGGAGAAGCAGCAGAGATGTCACAGACGTTGCTAGCTCGGGTGGCAGTGAGTAAAAGGGTGGGCTGCCGGGAGCCATAAGCCAGCCTCAGCTCCACCCAAGCAGAATGTTATGGAGGGTGGAGAGAGTCCGTAAAGGCTCAATTCTCTACTAGCACCTCCTCCTCTTCCTCCTTCTCCCAACCTGCAGCCCCCCCACGTCCTCAAATCTCCACAAGCCCTCTCTGCTACTTTTGGGGCATGGCAGGGGTCAAAGGCCCTGATTCGCCTGGGGTCTGCTTTGCATTTCTTCATCCGTAACACAAACACACAGCGAATATCGGTTCTCCAGCAAAATCTCACACTGAGTCATAGACCGTGGCCATCTGCAGATCAGCTGCCATGGTTACCTCCAGCAGAGGAACGAGCATTCCAGGAGACAGTCCCTCTCCCCTCCTTCTGGGCTGATGCCCTAGAAGCCAAGTCCTGCATGGGATGAACCAGGGCAGCTGTGGGCCTGAGGCTGGCACCCAGAGCTCAGTGAACGTGACCTGAGGGTGAACATCATCTCGGTTCCCCCACCCAGGTTGGAGGCATCTCGGACACCAATCAGATCTTCGGCTTGAGCGAGACCGAACCCGGCTCCTTCCTGTATTATGCTCCCTTCGACGGCATCCTGGGGCTGGCCTACCCCAGCATTTCCTCGTCCGGGGCCACACCCGTCTTTGACAACATCTGGGACCAGGGCCTGGTTTCTCAGGACCTCTTCTCTGTCTACCTGAGCGCGTAAGTTGGGTGGAGAGGGGCCTCCTCCCACCTCCCCCTCCAGAGGTCACAGTGTTCTGGCCCAGCAGCAGCTGTTCAAGGCTGGCTGCGATGGAGAGGGTCTTGGGAAGCAAGGGATTTGGAAAGTCAATTTTTGAGGCTAGAGAAATGTGTCTTTGGAGAGTGATAGTGCCAAGTCTCTCTCTGACGGGCCATGTGCACTCCATCTCATTTACCAGCATCTTTATCCCCTTGATGTGCACAACTCAAATGTCCTCAGCCATTTGCCCCTCAGTGCCAGTTCCCTCATCCTTGGCCCCCAAAGATGCCACTGAAATGAATACACTTGGCCAGACACGGTGGTTCATGCTTGTAATCCCAACACTTTGGGAGTCTGAGACATGAGGATCACCTGAAGTCAGGAGTTCAAGACCAGCCTGGTCAACATGGCAAAACCCTGTCTCTACTAAAAAATACAAAAATTAGCCAGGCGTGGTGGCAGGCACCAGTACACCCAGCTACTCGGGAGGCTGAGGCAGGGAGAATCGCTTGAGCCTGGGAGGCGGAGGTTGCAGTGAGCCAAGATTGTGCCACTGCATTCCAGTCTGGGCAACAGAGCGAGACTCCATCTCAGAAAATAAATAAATAAATAAACAAACTGAATACACTTAAAACAGAACAAAATTCCATAACACAAAAATGAAAAGATTTGATCAAGATATATCATGGATGATGACATTTTTAAATCATGAAAGCAAGTTTCTTTTGTGATTTAATAAAACCTAGGTTCCATTTGTGACCGTGGGCTAATTCTAGGAATGAACAAAGAAATACATGAACAAACAAACAAATGAACAAAGAATAAATCAAATGTCAATTTGGGCTGAGTAGAGTGTTACGCAAGAATATCTGAGGGCATCATCCACTTTCTTAAGACACTCAACGTTCCTCTAACACTCACGAACGTCCTCGTCTTTTGAAAGGATTTGCCGTCATTCACTTGTTTCCTCGGTCCGTAACTACACATCTAGGTCCTCGCTATATAGCATTACACTGTGAGACGTTCACAGCAAAGGTGGGTGGGTTCAGTGAGGGGGTCATGTTTTATACATGGCCAGTTCTCCGATGACTGATTTCTTATTGCCATCTACATTTGTTCTGCATCTACCCTGAAACTGCAAAGATTTAGAAAATGAATATTGAAATAACAAGGACTCCTGCAATTTACAACAGGAAGGCTCTTTGTCATGTGTTCCTCTTGGCCAGTTGATGTTCAAGGTGGCTCTGAAACATAATCTGCCTTTATGAGCACTTAAATATTTCACGTGGGGCCGTTGTATCTCCCCAGCTAGATCTGAGTCTCTCAATCTGGGCATTATTAACATTTCAGACCAGCATAAGTCCTTGCCAGGGACTGTCCCATGCATTGTAGGACATTTGGCAGCATCCCCAGCCTCTAAACATTAGATGCCAGTAGCATCCACTACCCCCACCCAATCAATCCAAAATGTCTCCAGACATTCCCCTGGGGGCAAAACTGCTCCCAGCTAAGAACAAGAGATCTCCACCATCAAGTCCTTAAGAGCCGACACTGTCACCCATTCACATCCCTGGGGTCGCCATGGCAACTAGAGTGAGTACCACAGTGGAAACCACACATCAACCTAAAAGACCCGTGTTCTTCCAAACGTAGTTCCACCACTCCCCCGCTGTGTGACCTTGGGCAGGTGACCTCACCTCCCTCAGGCTCAGTGTCCTCATGGGAAGTGGAAATAACAGTGACAGTGTCCACTGCGTGGGCCCTGGCCTAAGAGGACAAGAAACCACATTTGTCACACCCCAGGACAGCCTGCCAAGTGCCCAATCAAGGGTAGCTCCGAGGAGCCAACAGCAGATGTTCACACAAATGAACGAACAGAGAAATTCATGTCTTCTTCCCTCACTTTCCACAGCGATGACCAGAGTGGCAGCGTGGTGATATTTGGTGGCATTGACTCTTCTTACTACACTGGAAGTCTGAACTGGGTTCCTGTTTCTGTCGAGGGTTACTGGCAGATCTCCGTGGACAGGTGGGACAGCCACAGACAGGCAGCATCCAGGCCTGGGCCCCACATCCCATTTCCTTATGGATTCATAGCTAACCAGCTTTCCAGAATCCCCCCAGGGACAGCTGACACAGGGGAACACACTCCAGGGGGAAGGCGGAAGTTGGCCCAGCCAGAGAAACCCTAGAAAGACACGTCCCGGGCGGAGGAGGGAAGAGCTGTCTGGGAAGCCGAGACTCTGCAAGGGTCAGATAGCCACTGTCCTAATAGTCACAGAGGCAGAACAATCCACCAGCATCCCTGGGGAAAGCTGGGCAACCACCTGTCCACACATCTCAATTTAACAGACCTGGGAACCAGCAATGCTCCTCCCACTCGAAGAAATGTGTCACTTTCAGTCTAGAAGTAGGGCAAAATGGCTAAGAAATTGTGTGAAGTCATTTCTCAAGAGTGAACAATTCTCCAGGACAAGGACTTTCGGTACTAAAACCGGGACCATCCCAGGCAAACCAGGACACATTGATCACCTCATGTCTGCCCAGCCATGCTAGCATTTCACCAGTTCCTCCAACTCCTGCCCCAGCCCTCTGGTCTCTGTCCCTCCCCGCATACCGTCCCCTGTTGATGTCCTCCTTCTCTCTTCACCTGCCTGGAATCCCTGGGTGTCTGCTCCCCTGGCTGCTTCCCTGCACCGCCTCTCACCCTGGACCCTGTTTTGTTCCCTGCCGCATGCCTGGCTTATCATCCTGCCCTTCTGCCACAATAACTTATCTTGCCAGCCAGGCTGGGAGCTCCCTGCAGCCGGGAACTGTGAGGCTGTCTGGTTTAGCTTTGCGTTTCCCATGCCTGGCAGAGAGTGGGCACTTGCAAAATATTTGTTGCATAAATGAATGCAGGATGAATGAATGTGTAAACGAGAGGAACAGAAATTTCACTCACTGGCCAATGGATGGGTGGGGAAGAAATGTCTGGGGTCACCTCCTGGTTCCTCCTTGGAGAGATGTACCCCTGAGGGCTCAGGAACCTTCACTTGCTTCTTGCCCTCAGCATCACCATGAACGGAGAGGCCATCGCCTGCGCTGAGGGCTGCCAGGCCATTGTTGACACCGGCACCTCTCTGCTGACCGGCCCAACCAGCCCCATTGCCAACATCCAGAGCGACATCGGAGCCAGCGAGAACTCAGACGGCGAGGTGAGTCCAGCCCCGACGGCTCTGTTCTACACTCAAATAGTGGGTGTGCCAGGCACACGGGACCAAAACCCTTGTAACTTTTCTCACCTCACTCTTTCCAGATGGTGGTCAGCTGCTCAGCCATCAGCAGCCTGCCCGACATCGTCTTCACCATCAATGGAATCCAGTATCCTGTGCCACCCAGTGCCTACATCCTGCAGGTGAGGGGGCTCTGGACCATCCACTAGAGGGGCTCACACAGAATGTGGCCACAGAGTCCCCTCTGCAGAGGGAAAGTGCGCTTCCACGAGCTGAAGCCGAGAGGCAGAGGCAGACGAACATCTGCCCCAGACAGCTCCGGAGAGAAGGAACAGATTGAAAACAAACGCAGGAATAAGAACTCGGATACAGCCCCCTAAGGGAACAAGTGAAGCAAAGGTTAATGGAGGGAAAAGAGGATTCTATTTGGATCCCTGGGTCCAAGTCCTGGGTCTGAATTACCAGCCCATTGATTCTCAGCAAGCCACAGCTCATCTCAGCCTCAGTTTTCTCCTCCAAAATGTAGACATGGCAGCTTTCCCCACCCTCAGAGTGCGGTTAGGTTAACCAAGTGAGACTCATCACATCCAAGTGAGACTGAGCTACCAAGGGTTGGGTAAAGGGAAATCCTCATTTCCACAGGCTGGGGCTTCCGACACTCCTACCATCTCTACCAAGTAGCAAATCTTTAGCTGTACGAGCCACAGGAAAACTCTCCCTTCTATTATTATAACGTCAGGTGGGAAACTGATTTTGCCAGTGGACTGATGTTACTCAACAAGAAGCACTGATGCCTGGGCTCCCCCAGTGATTCTGATTACATTAGGAGAGGGCAAGGCCTGAGCAATGGGATGGAGCTGCGGGAGTTCAAAGCTCCCCAGGTGACGTGCAGACAAGGTCACAGCCCAGTGACTTAGTGAGGCAAGAGGCTAACAGCTTCTCCGGTTTGCCCCTGGTCGGGATCAGAATAATCATGAGAAAAGGCTGTGTGGGCTGAGTTTTCACACTCCTTCCTACCAGCTGAATTCTCCCCAAGGCCTTAGCTCTGATGCTGATGTCAGGGTTCCTGTGCCTGCCAGAAACGCCAGATAATGTCCAGTAATGCGTAGAAACCAATCGTGCTGTGGACAGCTTCTACAGGCCGACTCCAGGCGAAGAACAGCCGAGTCCCTGGACACTGAGCCAGGAAGCTCCTCCTTGCATGTGCCTTGCAGCTGGACCAGGGCGCCCTGAATGTTTATCACCCAGTGCCTGTCACTGCTGAATCGGCGTCTCAACTCCACTTTTATTCTCCTTTTCTCCAGAGCCAGGGCAGCTGCACCAGCGGCTTCCAGGGCATGGACGTCCCCACCGAATCTGGAGAGCTTTGGATCCTGGGTGATGTCTTCATCCGCCAGTACTTCACTGTCTTCGACAGGGCAAACAACCAGGTCGGCCTGGCTCCCGTGGCTTAAGCCCAGGTCTTTCCAGCCACCTCCCAGGAAGATCTGACCTCCGTCCTCTGCCCACTTTAGATGTATCTAATTCTCCTGACTGTCCTTCCCAGGGGAGTGTGGAGGTCTTGGCCCTGTTCCCTGTCTTACCAATAATGTAGAATAAAAACTTAACCTACTGAAACAGGTTTTGTGGAGCTGCTTCTCTTTGCTGGTCTTTTTCCTTCACATCACTGGGGTTAGAACGCCAGGGCAGGGACCAAAATGACCACATCCACTTGGATGACACCCAACAGAGTGACCCCAGCAGCGGACACTTCATGGTAGAGCCAAGAAGACAGAGGCCTGCAGGGGGCTGTGCTGGAAGCATCATAAAACGACCTGGGGGCCAAAAATGCTGGGCTCATTCTCTTCTCATAGAAGGGACAGTGAGAGCTGAGATTGTGCCATTGTACTCCAGCCTGGGCAACACAGAGAGACTCCGTCTCAAAAAAAAAAAAAAAAAGAAAGAAAGAAAGAGAGAAAAAAAAAGAAAAAATAGCACTGAAGCTCTTAGTTGAGGGAGTCAACTTCTTACTTCTCCCAAAACCAGTAAGAGATTATGACAAGGCTGGGAGCAGTGGCTCATACCTGTAATCCCAGCACTTTGGGAGGCTGAGACAGACAGGTCACAAGTTTGAGACCAGCCTGGCCAACATGGTGAAATCCCGTCTCTACTCAAAATGCAAAAATTAGCTGGGCGTGGTGGTGCGTGCCTGGAATCCCAGCTACTCGGGAGGCTGAGGCAGGAGAATCGCTGGAACCGGGAAGGTGGAGGTTGCAGTGAGCTGAGTTCGCACCATTGCACTCTAGCCTGGGCAACAGAGTGAGACTGCAGCTCAAAAAAAAAAAAAAAGAGACAAAGATCATGAGGAAAGGAAAGCAATCAGGAGAGCCAGGAGAGGTGGACACTAATGGCGATGTCCCTAAGTAGACAGGATAGGGCAGTGTTGTCTGCAAGACATGGACAGGAGAAGTGGAAGAAGCTGATACCCCACAGTCTTCCAGGACGCCCCTGTGATTCGCTGGTGACCAAGACTCACTGTCAATCTCCCACAAGGTCCCAGGCACAAGACCCTGAACACATCTGTTTCCCCGTCTGTAACAAACAGAATGGTGTTCCACTTCCCTGAGCAGAGGCTGTGAGACAGAGAATTAAGCACGCTCAGTAGCATATATGCCCTAGAAAGGCAAAGAGGAAATGGAGCAGTTTCTCAGACTGAGCTTGGTAGCAAAACGTACAATGGAAAACATAGTTTCTAAATAAGTACAGAACACACTACGTTCCAGGCCCTTCCCCAGGGCTCACCAGCTACAGTTCCCAATCAAAGGCTCTGATAAGTCCTGCTGCAAAGTGATCTGTTTCATTTTAACTCAGCTCAGCTTGATCTCAGACTCTCTCTTGCTAGGAAGTCTATTACAGCCCTGGGCCTCTCAGCATGCACACTGGGAAAATTTCCATAGCTCCTGCTTCTGGTAACAGCCAACCCAGGCTGTCTGCTGAAGGCAGGGCCAGAGGCTGGAGCTGGGCTGTAGGAGGGCCAAGGATGATCTCCAACACCCAGTCTCCCCGGGGTCACTCTCACCCTCCCAAGCCCACTTTCCATAGCTGAGTCAACTTTATGAAACATACATTTCGTCTCATCCCTTCCTTGCTTAAAACTCTTAATGCCTTCTTGCCATTGCCTTTGGAACAAAACAGCAAATCTTTGGCATAGTTCTAGGTCCTGTGTGCTCCTTTCCCTCAAAACCTTCCCTGCCTCACTCTGATCCCACTGCCCTGAGCTCCCTCCACCCTGGCTCCCACGGCCACGATAACCCAAGTGCTTTCCCACCTCCAGACTTTGCACATGCTGTTTCCTTTGCCTGGGTTGCCTTTCCCTCTTTCTTGCCTTGCTAACACCTAGCATCTGCAGACGTGGCTTAAATGTCACTTCCCAACCAGGTGCGGTGGCTCACACATATAATCCCAGCACTCTGGGAGGCCGAGGTGGGCAGATGAACTGAGGTCAGGAATTGGAGACCAGCCTGGCCAACATGGTGAAATCCCATCTCTACTAAAAATACAAAAAATTAGCTTGGCGTGGTGGCGGGCACCTGTAATCCCAGCTACTCGGGAGGCTGAGGCAGGAGAATCGCTTGAACCCAGGAGGCAGACGTTGCAGTGAGCTGAGATCACGCCATTGTATTCCAGCCTGGGCAAAAAGAGTGAAACCCACCTCAAAAAAAAAAAGTCACTTCCCTGTAAAAGTGATCAGCCCTCCCTGACCACTCTCCCATAGAGCCTGGGCCCACCTTATCCCTCATGGTACTTGGCACGACTTGTAACGACACATTTAAGTGTTTCAGATTCACAAGGGCAGGGATGGTTATCGTATTTAGGGTTGAAGCCTGAGCAGAAAGAACAGGGCTTGGCACATAGTAGGTGGTCCCTAAATTGTTGCTGAATGAGTGATTAGCGACGATGTTTTAAAAGGAAACAACTCAGATCGGATGAGAGTATGAGATGTGGAGAGGGTTTGACAAAGGCCACGTGAATGACAACAGGGGGGTCAGCTCCCACCCCCACCAACATTCCATCCTCCTCACATTTTGTCATGGGATAAGCAGGTGGATATCTCAAGTTTCTGGGAAGGAATTTCACCCTGTCCTGGCTCCTTTGCTGGATTTCTTTTTCTGACATTTCCCACGTAGCTACTTTGAAGCTAGGCAGTGTGCTAGGCTCCAGGGATACGGGTAGGCCTTCCTGGATGCTATCTGTTCTCCTGCGCCTGGCCCCATCCTTTCTTCCTCCCCCATCTCAACCCCAACAGCTGCAGCTCAGCCTCTCTTTCCCAGCACCTCTTTCATTCCCACCCTGGGATTCCCGAACCCAGCCAGCATCTAAAGAGCTTCCTCATTAGACAGATCATTTGACCGGAAAGCCCTGTGCCAACATATCCGAAGGGATCCTCCCTATGTTGCTGCACAAGAGACGATGAATTCACAAGCCTTTGCTGCAGTCTCAGGTCTCTGCTTCATGCGTCTTCCTCTAAGGCCTTGGGGGTCTAAGCACAGCTCCTTCTGTTCTTTTCATTCACACTCGTCCAGGAGTGTTATTTTAATCTCACAGGTCTCCTGCCCCATCCATCCTCACCTGTCCCAAATGATCACTCCACACATTGCTGGTGGAAGTGTAAATTGGCACCACCCTAAGGAGCATGATGTGGCTGTTTCTGTCAAAACTTGAAGGGGTGGCCTGCCCCTCCACACCTGTGGGTGTTTCTCGTTAGGTGGAACGAGAGACTTCAGAAAAGAAATGAGACACAGAGACAAAGTACAGAGAAAGAAAAAGTGGGCCCAGGGAACCGGCGCTCAGCTTACAGAGGACCCACGCCAGCACCAGTCTCTGAGCTCCCTTAATATTTACTGATAATTATCTTTACCATCTTAAAGATAAGGGAGTGGCTGGACAATAGGATCATGGTAGGGAGGAAATCAGCAGTAAGACATATGAACAAAAATCTTGTGACATGAATAAGTTTAAAGGAAAATGCTGTGCCTTGAGATGCATATGCAAACATCTCCATAAACCTTTGAGCAGCATTGTTTCAGCCTATCACATGGGGAGAAACCTTGGACAATACCTAGCTTTCCTAGGCAGAGGTCCCTGCGACCTTTGGCCTTGTACGTGTCCCTGGGTAGTTGAAATTAAGGGAATGGTGATGACTTTTAACCAGCAAGCTGCCTTCTGGCACTTGTTTAACAAAGACACATCCTGCACAGTCCAAAATCCATTAAACCTTGAGTCACCACAGCACATGTCTCTTGCAAGGACAAGGTTGGGGGTAGGGTCACAGATTAACAGCATCTCAAATACAGAACAAAATGGAGTCTCTTATATCTACTTCTTTCTATATAGACACAGTAACAGGCTGATCTCTTTCTTTTCCCCACAAAAACTAAAAATGCATATGCTGGCCGGGCTCAGTGGCGCATGCCTGTAATCCCAGCACTTTGGGAGGCTGAGGCAGGTGAATCACCTGAGATGAGGAGTTTGAGACCAGCCAGGTCAACATGGTGAAACCTCATCTGTACTAAAAATACAAAATTAGTCGGGCGTGGTGACACATGTCTGTAATTCCCAGCTACTTGGGAGGCTGAGACAGGAGAATCTCCTGAACCTGGGAGGCAGAGGTTGCAGTGAGCCGAGATGGCGCCATTGCACTTCAGCCTGGGCAACGGAGCGAGATTCTGTCTCCAAAAAAAGCAAAAGAATGATCAATGTTCAAGACGATAAATATGCTAATTACTCTGATCTGATCACTAAACATTATATGTACGGAAACACCCCTATGTACCCATAAATATGGACAATTATTACATTTGAATTAAAAAGAAAGGAGCCAGGCACAGTAGCTCACGGTGTAACCCCAGCACTTGGAAAGGCCAAGGTGGGAGGACGGCTTGAGCCCAAGAGTTCAAGACCAGCCTGAGCAACACAGCAAGACTTCATTTCCATTGTTTTTAATAAATAAATAAGAGGAAAAGAACGAAGATGTATATTATAAGAGAATATTCATAGAGCACTGTTCCTAAGAACCCCACACTGGAAGCTACCCAAATGCCTAGGAACTGAAAAAGAGATAAGTAAAGGGTATATTGATGCAGTGGAATAATACATAGCAATGAACAGGACTGAGTAACAACTCCACACGACACCAGTCGCGGATGCCTCAACTAAACATGATTTTGAGCAAAGAAGCTCAATGCAAATAAAGTGCTTGTTATGTGGTACTGCTTATCAAAAGTACAAAAACAGGTGAAATGTATCTTTGCTGTTTGGATATTAGAGTAGTGATATGCTTGGTTTGGCACTGGGGTAGTGACTGGGAAGAGCCTGGGGTGCGGTCCGGGGGTACCTGACATGCTCTTTTGCTGGGTCTGGGTTGTGGTTACATGCGTGTGCTTGGTTTGTGAAAATTCATCAAGCTATTTCTTACGATATGCACCTTTCTGTGTGCATACAATATTTCAAGAAAGGTTTAAAAATGATAACGTAGATTTCTAAAAAATTACTTGCAAAGTACAGGACCATGGTATTTCTTTTAAAAGCAGGTTCAGGGTACAGATAAAGTAGCACAGCAGATGTGAGCTGAGCTCATCAAAACGGGTTGGTTGCAAAGCAACATGTGCCATATCTTGTGGTGCTATATTTGCAAGTAAACCAATATATTAATTTACTATGCTAACGGTGCTTAGCGCTAGGTAGTGGGGTTATAAGTCATTTCACAATTTTTCTTTACCTATGAATAATCTAAAATGATCATGTATTACTTCTATAGTTGAGCCAAAAATGTTATCATAAATTTAACTTTAAAAACCTGCTTGCATCTTTGGAGAAACAGCCCAGCTCTGGGACTGGGGAGTGGAAAACACATTGTTCTCTTTGTTGTTGGAAGATCGTGTCCCTGGGGTGAGACCTTGATTGAAAGCTGCTAGGGGACCAGCCGCCACAATGCTTATCAGACCAGCTCGATAACACTTATCCTGCTTAAGTGCTCCGTCTCAGGCTTGCCATAATTGGGTTCCTTAGATCTCATTGCATTGCTTGATTTGATTCGTTCATGGAACATTTCTGAACACCTGGGCCCTTGGCAGGGGCTACCCTGCATCAGAGACACTGCAACCAGTGCCCCTGAAAGCCAGGCACTACCATACTGAGGACCAGGCAGGGCTAATGGCAAAATAAACGTTGTTATCTAATCTTTCTGCCGGGCCAGTCTGGTACAATGAGATGATGTGGCTTCCTTGCTGGCAGCCACAGATCAGCCCTGGCTGACAATCAGATCTCATGGGAGCATGTGATGGCAGAATCAGGATTCCCTTTTCCATCCCAAGGGTTCCTCTGGTAACAGGGGCTGGGTGGAATGGCTTCTCCAAGTGCTCCTGGGATGGAGGCTGCAGCCATCATGGAATGTACATGTCACACACTAACCCATGAACAGAAACCGGGTGGATGTACATGGTCACACAGTCTGGTCAGGGACCAGAGTCCCCTGAGACCCAGGTTCAGCTCCCACCTGTGTCATTACTTGGTTATGTGAACCTGCACTGATCACTTAACCCCTCTGAGCTATGTCAGTTGGGAAAAACTGGGGATAATCGTATAATAATTCTTTTTAAAAATAATTCAAAGCATTCAGAAAAGCACAAAGAGCCACAGAAATATAAGCACTGCTGTGTTGAGGGAGGTTTGCAGATGACCTGACCAACAATGTCACCTTTCCCCTTTTCAGATCACTCACATTGCCTGAGCAGAAAACCACCTAGCAGAGCACTGAAAAGGTCTCAAAACACAGAAGAGCAAGAGGCAGCCAGGTGGATCTTTCTGGAGATTTCAACGAGGTTTCCAGTCCTGTTTTCTATTGCTGAAGACACTGATGACAATTTAACACACATTTCATGACTTACAACAACTCACATTGACTATCTCACAGTTTCTGTGGCTCAGGAATCCAGGCTCCATTCAACTGAGGCCTCTGTCAGTCAGGGATGTCAGCCTGGTCTGTGGTCTCATCTGAGGCTCGACTGGAGAAGGATCTGCCTACATGCTCACACGGTTGCTGGCAGGATTCAGTTACTTACAGATTGTCACACTGAAGGCCTCAGTTCCTTGCTGGCTGTTGGCTGGAGGCCACCCTTGGTTCCTTCCCCTTGGGCCTCTTTATAGGGCAGCTTTCTTTCTCAGAGCCAGCAAGGGGAAGAGTCTATACAGAGAGTGTGCTAGCAAGACACAAGCTACGAGCCTGTATAATGTAATCGCAGAAGCAACATCCCATCTACTTTGCTGTATCCTGTTGGTTAGAAGCAAGTCCTGCCTACACAAAAGGGGAGGGGATTACACAGGGGTGTGAACACCAGCAGCATGAATAATTGAGGGCCATCCTAGAGTCTCTCTGCCATACCCCTGAATTGGTGGTAGCAAGCATGCCAGCATCCCTCAGGGTGCTAAAATCTCCAATGTGGAGAAACATTTTCATCCTCACCAATCTGAGAGCTTCCCCTCAATGCGATCCAAATATCCATCCACGTGTAAAGAAAGAGCCCCTTCCACACCAGCTTTCCCTTTAACTGATCACAAACCCACCAAATGCATGGCGTATTCCTACCATGCTCAGGGATGTACCCCCAGCAGCTAGAGCATCCCTGCACGGTACACAGCGAGTGCACAATCAGGCATTCGAATGAATGTGTTAAGGTGCTTGCAGGTTTCTGCCTGGGGAATCTTCCTTCTACTTCCCAAATATACTTCTCCTCTGCTCAAAATTCCCATGTGGGCCCAAGACAAGCTGTGCCCCCAAAACCAGCACCCATCCTTGGGCTCCAAACTCCCTCCCTTCCATCTGGTGGCAGCCTTGAGTGAGGGGATTCCATCTGGTGCCCCCAAAACTTAGGCAGGCATCGTCAGGACCATCAAGTTCTTCATATGACTGCTAGGATCAACCCATACTTAAGGTGATGGATACTCCAAATACCCTGACTTGATCATTACTCTTTCTATGCATGTAACACAATATCACAGGTACCCAAAAAATATGTAAAATATTATGTTTCCATAAAGAGAGAGAGGGCCAGGTGTACTGTGGTTCACTGTAATCCCAGCACTTTGAGAGGCTGAGGCAGGTGGATCACTTGACCCAAGCAGATGGAAACCAGCCTGGGTCACATAGTGAAGCCCTGTCTCTACAGAAAATACAAAAGTTAGCTGGGTGTGGTGGCTCATGCCCTTAGTCCCAGCTACTTGGAGCCTGAGGCCAGAGGACTGTTTAAGCGTGGGAGGTTGAGGCTGCAGTAAGCCATGACCATCCCACTACATTCCACCCTGAGTGACAGAATAAGACCCTGTCTCAAAAAAAAAAAAAAAAAAAAAAAAGACAGAGAGAGAGAGGCTTGAGAGGGAGGACAGAGAGAGGAAGAGAAGCAGGCACCTGAAGACGTGAACGTGGGAAATACAAGGGCTAGTCATACTGGAGAGAGATTGACAGTTAAAAAAACAAACAAACGGCCGGGCGCGGTGGCTCAAGCCTGTAATCCCAGCACTTTCGGAGGCCGAGACGGGAGGATCACGAGGTCAGGAGATCGAGACCATCCTGGCGAACATGGCGAAACCCCGTCTCTACTAAAAAAAAATACAAAAAACTAGCCGGGCGAGGTGGCGGGCGCCTGTAGTCCCAGCTACTCGGGAGGCTGAGGCAGGAGAATGGCGTGAACCTGGGAGGCAGAGCTTGCAGTGAGCTGAGATCCGGCCACTGCACTCTTGCCTGGGCGACAGAGCAAGACTCCGTCTCAATTAAAAAACAAACAAACAAACAAACAAACAAAAGAAAAAATAATGAGCCCAGGATTCACATTTGGGGCACAAACATGTCAACTAACAGGGAAGTCTGAAATGTCCACGTGTTTCCTACTAACCACCACTGTCCCTGAACTTATCCACACTGCCCACTTCTGAATACTTACCTGGAGGCACTAGGGGTAACTTGGAGATTTTATAGAACCTGTAGCTCTCATGGCTGGACAGTCTGAGGATGCCCCAGGGGATGTGATTTCAGAACAAGACCCTGAGACAGGGCTTCCTATCTACCTGGTGACCTACCACCTCCCCTGTCCTCTTCCCCAGTAATTTATGCATCAGAGTTTTCACTCTACTTTGTCCACTCTATAAAAGCTCACAAAGTGGAGGATCCATTGCGTTGGTAAGCATTCTCTTTTTTGTTGTTGGTGTTGTTTGTTTGTTGGTTTGAGACGGAGTCTAGCTCTGTCGCCCAGGCTGGAGTGCAGCGGCAGGATCTCCGCTCACTGCACTGTGTCCGGAATTGGTTCCTTCCGGTGGGTTCTTGCTCTCGCTGAATTCAAGAATAAAACCGCGGACCCTCATGGTGAGTGTTACAGTTCTTAAATATGGTGAGCCCGGGGTTTGTCCCTTCACATGTTCAGATGTGTCCGGAGTTTCTTCCTTCCGGTGGGTTCGTGGTATCGCTGGCTTCAGCAGTGAAGCTGCAGACCTTCTCGGTGAGTGTAACAGCTCTTAAAGGTGGCGTCCAGAGTTGTTCCTTCCTCCCGGTGGGTTCCTGATCTCACTGGCTTCAGGAGTGAAGCCGCAGACCTTCGCAGTGAGTGTTACAGCTCATGAAGGTAGTGCACACCCAGAGAGTGAGCAGCAGCAAGATTTATTGCAAAGAGCGAAACAGCAAAGCCTCCACAGCCTGGAAGGGGACCCGAGCGGGTTGCCGCTGCTGGCTCCGGTGGTCTGCTTTTATTCCCTTACTTGGCCCCACTCACATCCTGCTGATTGGTCCATTTTACAGAGAGCGGATTGGTGCATTTACAATCCATTAGCTAGATACAAAAGTTCTCCAACTCCCCACCCCATTAGCTAGACACACAATGCTAACTGGAGCATTTACAAACCTTTAGCTAGGCACAGAGTGCTGATTGGTGCATTCACAATCCTTTAGCTAGACACAAAAGTTCTCCAAGTCCCCACCCGACTCAGAAGCCCAGCCGGCTTCACCTCTCACAACCTCTGTCTGCTGGGTTCAAGCGATTCTCCTGCCTCAGCCTCTGGAGTAGCTGGCATTACAGGCACCCACCACCATGTCCAGCTAACTTTTCTACTTTCAGTAGAGACAGGGTTTCTCTATGTTGGCCAGGCAGGTTTTGAACTCCTGACTTCAGGTGATTCACTTGCCGCAGCCTCCCAAAATACTGGGATTACAAGCGTGAGCCGCGGCACCCAGCTAAGCATCCTCTTTCTAAGTCACTCACCCACGAGTATGAATTCTTTGCCCAGATTGCTGTGCTCCATTGTAGCTGACTTCAGCCCAGTTATAAGCCTGGAGCACCTGGAGAAATCACACCCAGGTGGGATCTCAAAGGTGGAGAGTGTGGGAAGGGAGCAAAAGAAAGAGAAGAGGTGCAGAAAGGGAGGGACACAGATTCCAAAGAAATACCTGGCCTGTCTCAAGTTTGCCTCCTCCAGGAAGGGAAGGCAGCATTCTGCCGGTGCTCTCTCCCTCCT
This sequence comes from Macaca fascicularis, assembly GCF_037993035.2. NCBI lineage: Eukaryota > Metazoa > Chordata > Mammalia > Primates > Cercopithecidae > Macaca > Macaca fascicularis. The sequence goes on along the minus strand of NC_088388.1, from coordinate 12,961,793 downwards.
CCCCCATGTACTGCGCACATCTCCTTCCCAGACTCAGCCCAGTAGCCACCAAAAGCAAGCCAGAAGTGCCATAGCCTAGACAGATGTCCAACAACCTCACACAATGAACTTATGTGGGGAATTGTGTCCTTAGTCCCAAATGACCGAACCCCCAGTGTGCTGTGGATAAGCAGTGACCACAACCAGTACCACCTATCACTGAGTCGGGGAGCTGCTCTCTAAGAACCCCAGCTGCATGCCCCACTGGGGCACATCAGGCCACCTGGGGCTCCTTCCCATCTGTCCAATGCTGTGTCAAACGCACTTGTAACCAACTTTGTGGAAATGCTCAGCTTGTAAAGTGTTAATGTGGGCCTTTGTCAATGCTTAAGAAATAACTCTGTGACTAAGCGACAGAGCAAAACTCAGTCAGAAAGAAAGAGCAAAAGAATGTCAGAAAGAAAAAAGGAAGAAAGAAAGGAAAGGAAAGGAAGGAAGGAAGGGAAAGGAGGGAAGGATGGAAGGAAGGAAAGAGAAAGGAAGGAAGGAAGGAAGAAAGAAAGAGAGAGAGAGAAAGAAAGAAAGAAAGAGAAAGAAAGAAAGAAAAGAAAGAGAGAAACAGAGAAAGAAAAAGAAAGAAAGAGGTAGGGAGGAAGGGAGGTAGGAAGGAAGAAAGGAAGGAAGGAAGGAGGGAAGGAAAGAGAAGGAAAAGAAAAGAAAAACTAACCCTCCAGGCCATTGCTCCTCTCTTTCCCTGCGGGTCCACCCCCATGGCAACCCCCCCCACCCCCACAATGGTGCAAGGTTACAGTGGAAAGTGCCTCCGCTGGGACAGTCTCAGAACTTGGCTCGGGTCAGCGACAATCTTATCAGGAGCTTTTCTGTTTGGGATCAGGGGAACGGGTGACTTTCCGAGAATGATAAGATGGGACCCAAGTTGTATATAAGGGGCAGCTCATGCTGCTGCTCTGCACCTTCCTCCCGTCTTGCTTCTCCCTGGAGTTGGGACCTGGGAAGAACCATGAAGTGGCTGCTGCTGCTGGGTCTGGTGGCGCTCTCTGAGTGCATCATCTACAAGTGAGTCCCAGTGGATTGGGTGTGAAGACGCCTGCCTCCCACATCGCCCTTCTTTACTCCTGTGTCTTCCTTCTTCCCTTTTTTCTCTCTCTCTCTTCGGCTGTCTCCATCCCCCTTCTCTGCCTCTCTCTCCAACCTTTGGGAGGCAGCTCTGCAGACGTGGTTAAAACTCAGGCCTAGCCTGAGTCTGGTTCCCAGCTCCATCCCTAGTCAACTTAACTTCTTTGCATTATTGCGCAGACGTGGGAGCGTCTCCCTTCCTTCTTCCTCTCTTAGAACAGCTTCCCTTCCCTTCTGGGGCTGCCACAGCACCCGGCGAGCAGAATCCTCGCCTAATTCCTCTTCCTCCTCCAATCCACAGGATCCCCCTCGTCAGAAAGAAGTCCTTGAGGCGCAATCTGTCTGAGCGTGGCCTGCTGAAGGACTTCCTGAAGAAGCACAACCTCAACCCAGCCAGCAAGTACTTCCCCCAGGCGGAGGCGCCCACCCTGATAGACGAACAGCCCCTGGAGAACTACCTGGATGTGAGTGTGTGGGCAAGCGGCGGGGCCGGCTCTGAGGACTTGGCCGGCAGGAAAGAGAGTTTCCCTGGGGTCTTGGAGGATGGGCCGGGGCTCTGAGGCTCCAGGCAGTGACCCAGGGTCTCCCCCTTGATATCAGTGGCCCCGGGCAGGCAGGAAAGCTCACACTCAGAGCTGTTGCTTTTTGTTCATTCATTCATTCCTTCGCTCGTTCATGCAATGTTTATTCCTTCTGAGCTCCTCGTTACATGTCAGGGCCTGTGCTGGGCTCAGGGGAAAACAGCGGTGAGCAAAGTCATAGTCTAGGAGACCAAGACAGTAATCAAGGAGTCTTGCAAACCAATGAAAAGAACAGGCAGCAGGAGGACCACAGAGTGAAGGTGTCACACTGCGAGACTCTGCCACTTGGGCAGGGAGCCTCCGCGGAGCCATGCAGGAAGAGCGGGAATATCCAAGAGAAGACAGAACTCCGCACAGCCTGATCACTTGTGCCGAACCCTGTGCAGGCGGGAGCACAGGGCATTTGAAGGAGAGCCCAGAGGGAGGGAAGAAGGGTGCTGCAGACTGCGGCCCGAGGAGCCGAGGGGTGGACGGAGAGAGGCTCCATCCTAACTGCCACTGATTTATCTCAAACAGGGGGTGACAAAACCAGATCTGAGTTTCAGAAAGATCACTCTGACTTTATTATTTGAGACCCGACAGCAAACACCCTGCCTTCCCACAGATATCGTATGTCCCCTCTGTGCCTGGCACAGGGCAGAGGGCACAGAGCAGTGATGACTGTGGTTCAGAGATTGGCCTCTGCCATCCAGCAGACCTGGTGCAAATGTGGGTTCTAGCGCCTCTAAGTCACAGGACCTTGGCCAAGACATTTAAATCCTCTGAGCCCGTTTCTTGGTCTGGAAAACAGAAACACTAATATCTACCAACAGAGGTTGTTGCTAGGAATTAACGCAATCATGTTTTCTGGAGTGCTTAGCATGGGGTCTGGCAGGCCCTTGGTAAGAGGCTTAGTTAGCGCATTTATTTAGTTAACAAATATTTAACAAATATTGGCACCTCTCTATGTGCCAGAGGCTATGCAAGTTGCCAAAACGATGGTGAATAAGCAAAGTTCCTGGAGCTTATATTCTACAGGGGATGACAGATAAGCAAGCGTGGAGGATAATTTCAGGTACTGATGAGGGCCAAGACAAATTAATTTATTGGAGTATGAGGAAAAAGAAGATCGAGAGAGGGCAAATTTAGATAAAGTGGTCATGGAAGGCCTGTTGGCAGAGGGGACATTTGACTAGAGACCTGAATCATTGATTTTTGAAAAAAGGATCAACCAAAGAAAGATCTAGAATAAACATTTTCCTAGCACAAGGTATAGCCAGTGCAAAAGCCCTAGGGCAGGAGGGACTGCTCATCGTCAAGGAGCAGCAAGCAGACCAGTGTGGCGAGAACAGAGCCAGCAAGGGGGGAAAATGCTGCCACTCAGAAGAAAAATACTGGTTGGTTGGCTGAGGTGGGTGGATCACTTGAGGTCAGGAGTTCCAGACCAGCCTGGAAACATGGTGAAACCCCGTCACTACTACAAATACAAAAATTAGCCGGGCGTGATGGCACACACCTGTCATCCCAGCTACTTGGGAGGCTGAGGCAGGAGAATCACTGGAACCCAGGAGGCAGAGGCTGCAGTGAGCCGAAATCGCGCCACTGCACTCCAGCCTGGGTGACAGAGCGAGACCCCGTCTCAAAAAAAAAAAAAAAAAAAAAAAAAGAAGAAAACTACTGGCAATGCCCTTTCTTGCAACCTGCTCACACATCTAGATGTAGAAATAAGAAAACTGGCCAAGTTTCCATCTTTAGGTGGCTTGCTTAGCTTCTGATAAAAAATTTAAGGCACAAGCACTTAAGCTGTCATTTGCCCAGTGCTAGAAGGTTCCATCCCCATCCTCTGAGAACATGTGCTGTAAGGATGGGAAGACTGTGACACACAAGACAATGGCTGAAGAGGGAACAGCAGACTGTTAGATGCTTGTGGTGCTTAGGAGAGAGCAGAGGGTAAATTGGGGGAGCAATCAGGGAATACTTCAAGGAGGAAGGCACACCAGGACTGGGCTTTCAGGGATGAAGGCAGTGGCTGGGAAGGAATGACAAGAACTGTGAGGAAGGAAGGAAAAGGTAGAGAGATGGGCTGAGGAGATGACCCAGAGAGAGCCCCTAGGGAGGCCCCGACAGAGAGACCCCGGTCTATGAACTGCCCTGTCCCGGCCTCGGCAGGTGGAGTACTTCGGCACTATCGGCATCGGAACCCCTGCCCAGAATTTCACCGTCGTCTTTGACACCGGCTCCTCCAACCTGTGGGTGCCCTCAGTCTACTGCTACAGTCTCGCATGCAGTAAGTTCCCAGCCTGCCCCACCCCACTCTCGCTCCCCAGCACCAGCTGACCCTGGGGAACCCTGGACACCCATGGGCTTCAGACACCTCCCCCCTCAAACCTGCTGGAGCCACTCCACAGGCATTTACTGAGCACCTACTATGTGCCAAGCACTGGGCGCAGGTGCTCCACGGGGTAAAGGGATGAGTGATATGACCCCTGCGGTCAAAGACTTTCCAGGCTGAGGGGAGAGAGAAGCTCCCCAAAATAACCACAGCCTGGGAGAGGAAGTGTAGGGGCCCAAAGCAAGACAGGGCCAAAGGGCTGGAGGAGAGCCCGCCAGGAAAGAGTCCAGTGTGTGTGAGAAAATGGCTCCAAAGCCTGGCTAGGACATGCTGGAGATGAGTGCTGAGCTCGTTTTTTTAAGAACAAAAAAATTTTAAAAATGATTGGTTTGCTAACGAAAGAGAGTTTGTCTTTGGAGGTCATGAGCAATGTGTGTTGCGGGTTCCTTCCTCTTCTAATGTATTCACCTGAGTTTTAATTAACATGAGGTGCCTCTAGCTTCTTCCACATCGTAACAGGAGCACTGGCCGGGGGCTGGAGCGTGAAAGCGCTCATCACTGGGCAGCCACCAGCCTGCTCAGCTCAACGTTGGCCTTGGGGGGTCCCCAGCAGGCCCTTGGGGTTGGCTGGGGACCTGCCATCAGTGAAGGGTCCCAGTAGTTCAATGAGACAGGACAGAACTTGGCGTCTCTTGGGGTCCAAGGGTCTGGGGGAAAGGTCACTGCTCACCTCCAGAGCCCTTCCTGGGGCCAGGGCACCCCATCCCAGGAAGACATCCCAGCCTGTGACCTTCACCCAGCTCTCAGAGGCTGACAATCACCGCTTTCCCTTGCAGTGGACCACAACCTCTTCAACCCTCAGGATTCCTCCACATACCGGGCCACCAGCAAGACAGTCTCCATCACCTACGGCACCGGCAGCATGACAGGCATCCTCGGATATGACACTGTCAAGGTGGGCGCCTGTAGGCTGCCGCTGCATCCCGCCATCAGGCACCCCCAGAATAAGCTTATTCCAGCAAGATGAGTCTCGGTGATCACAAAAGTAACCTGATTGGGGGTGCAGGTCGGGGAGAAGCAGCAGAGATGTCACAGACGTTGCTAGCTCGGGTGGCAGTGAGTAAAAGGGTGGGCTGCCGGGAGCCATAAGCCAGCCTCAGCTCCACCCAAGCAGAATGTTATGGAGGGTGGGGAGAGTCCGTAAAGGCTCAATTCTCTACTAGCACCTCCTCTTCTTCCTCCTTCTCCCGACCTGCAGCAGCCCCCCCACGTCAGGAAATCTCCACAAGCCCTCTCTGCTACTTTTGGGGCATGGCAGAGGTCAAAGGCCCTGATTCGCCCGGGGTCTGCTTTGCATTTCTTCATCCGTAACACAAACACACAGTGAATCTGTTCTCCAGCAAAATCTCACACTGAGTCATAGACCGTGGCCATCTGCAGATCAGATGCCATGGTTACCTCCAGCAGAGGAACGAGCATTCCAGGAGACAGTCCCTCTCCCCTCCTTCCGGGCTGATACCCTGGCAGCCAAGTCCTGCATGGGATGAACCAGGGCAGCTGTGGGCCTGAGGCTGGCACCCAGAGCTCAGTGAACGTGACCTGAGGGTGAACATCATCTCGGTTCCCCCACCCAGGTTGGAGGCATCTCGGACACCAATCAGATCTTCGGCTTGAGCGAGACCGAACCCGGCTTCTTCCTGTATTTCGCTCCCTTCGACGGCATCTTGGGGCTGGCCTACCCCAGCATTTCCTCCTCCGGGGCCACACCTGTCTTTGACAACATCTGGAACCAGCGCCTGGTTTCTCAGGACCTCTTCTCTGTCTACCTGAGCGCGTAAGTTGGGTGGAGAGGGGCCTCCTCCCACCTCCCCCTCCAGAGGTCACAGTGTTCTGGCCCAGCAGCAGCTGTCCAAGGCTGGCTGCGATGGAGAGGGTCTTGGGAAGCAAGGGATTTGGAAAGTCAATGTCTGAGGGTGGAGAAATGTGTCTTTGGAGAGTGATAGGGCCAAGTCTCTCTCTGTCGGGCCATGTGCACTCCATCTCATTTACCAGCGTCTTTGTCCCTTGATGTGCACAACTCAAATGTCATCAGCCATTTGCCCCCCAGTGCCAGTTCCGTCGTACTTGGCCCCCAAAGATGCCATTGAAAGTGAATACACTTGGGCAGGCGCAGTGGCTCATGCCTGTAATCCCAGCACTTTGGGAGTCTGAGACGGGAGGATCACCTCAAGTCAGGAGTTCAAGACCAGCCTGGCCAAAGTGGCAAAACCCCGTCTCTACTAAAAAATACATTCCCCTGGGGGTGAAACTCCTCCCAGCTAAGAACAAGAGATGTCTACCATCAAGTCCTTAAGAGCCGACACTGTCACCCATTCACATCCCTGGGGTCGCCATGGCTACTAGAGTGAGTACCACGGTGGAAACCACACACTCAACCTAAAAGACCCGTGTTCTTCCAAACGTAGTTCCACCACTCCCCCGCTGTGTGACCTTGGGCAGGTGGCCTCACCTCCCTCAGGCTCAGTGTCCTCATGGTAAGTGGAAATAACAGTGACAGTGTCCACTGCGTGGGCCCTGGCCTATGAGGACAAGAAACCACATTTGTCACACCCCAGGACAGCCTGCCAAGTGCCCAATCAAGGGTAGCTCTGAGGAGCCAACAGCAGATGTTCACACAAATGAACGAACAGAGAAATTCATGTCTTCTTCCCTCACTTTCCACAGCGATGACCAGAGTGGCAGCGTGGTGATATTTGGTGGCATTGACTCTTCTTACTACACTGGAAGTCTGAACTGGGTTCCTGTTTCTGTCGAGGGTTACTGGCAGATCTCCGTGGACAGGTGAGACTGCCACAGACAGGCAGCATCCAGGCCTGGGCCCCACATCCCATTTCCTTATGGATTCATAGTTAACCAGCTTTCCAGAATCCCCCCAGGGAGAGCTGACACAGGGGAACACACTCCAGGGGGAAGGCGGAAGTTGACCCAGCCAGAGAAACCCTAGAAAGACACGTCCCGGGCGGAGGAGGGAAGAGCTGTCTGGGAAGCCGAGACTCTACAAGGGTCAGATAGCCACTGTCCTAATAGTCACGGAGGCAGAACAATCCACCAGCATCCCTGGGGAAAGCTGGGCAACCACCTGTCCACACATCTCAATTTAACGGGCCTGGAAACCAGCAATGCTCCTCCCACTCGAGGAGACGTGTCACTTTCAGTGTAGAAGTAGGGCAAAATGGCTAAGAAATTGTGTGAAGTCATTTCTCAAGAGTGAACAATTTCCCAGGACAAGGACTTTCGGTACTAAAACCGGGACCATCCCAGGCAAAGCAGGACACATTGATCACCTCATGTCTGCCCAGCCATGCTAGCATTTCACCAGTTCCTCCAACTCCTGCCCCAGTCCTCTGGTCTCTGTCCCTCCCCGCATACCGTCCCCTGTTGATGTCCTCCTTCTCTCTTCACCTGCCTGGCATCCCTGGGTGTCTGCTCCCCTGGCTGCTTCCCTCCACCACCTCTCACCCTGGACCCTGTTTTGTTCCCTGCCGCACGCCTGGCTTATCATCCTGCCCTTCTGCCACCATAACTTATCTTGCCAGCCAGGCCGGGAGCTCCCTGCAGCCTGGAACTGTGAGGCTGTCTGGTTTAGCTTTGCGTTTCCCATGCCTGGCAGAGAGTAGGCACTTGCAAAATATTTGTTGGGTAAATGAATGCAGGATGAATGAATGTGTAAATGAGAGGAACAGAAATTTCACGCACTGGCCAATGGATGGGTGGGGAAGAAATGTCTGGGGTCACCTCCTGGTTCCCCCTTGGAGAGATGTACCCCTGAGGGCTCAGGAACCTTCACTTGCTTCTTGCCCTCAGCATCACCATGAACGGAAAGACCATCGCTTGCGCTAAGGGCTGCCAAGCCATTGTTGACACCGGCACCTCTCTGCTGACCGGCCCAACCAGCCCCATTGCCAACATCCAAAGCGACATCGGAGCCAGTGAGAACTCAGACGGCGAGGTGAGTCCAGCCCCGACGGCTCTGTTCTACACTCAAATAGTGGGTGTGCCAGGCACACGGGACCAAAACCCTTGTAACTTTTCTCACCTCACTCTTTCCAGATGGTGGTCAGCTGCTCAGCCATCAGCAGCCTGCCCGACATCGTCTTCACCATCAATGGAATCCAGTATCCTGTGCCACCCAGTGCCTACATCCTGCAGGTGAGGGGGCTCTGGACCATCCACTAGAGGGGCTCACACAGAATGTGGCCACAGAGTCCCCTCTGCAGAGGGAAAGTGCGCTTCCACGAGCTGAAGCCGAGAGGCAGAGGCAGACGAACATCTGCCCCAGACAGCTCCGGAGGGAAGGAACAGATTGAAAACAAACGCAGGAATAAGAACTCGGATACAGCCCCCTAAGGGAACAAGTGAAGCAAAGGTTAATGGAGGGAAAAGAGGATTCTATTTGGATCCCTGGGTCCAAGTCCTGGGTCTGAATTACCAGCCCATTGATTCTCAGCAAGCCACAGCTCATCTCAGCCTCAGTTTTCTCCTCCAAAATGTAGACATGGCAGCTTTCCCCACCCTCAGAGTGCGGTTAGGTTAACCAAGTGAGACTGATCACATCCAAGTGAGACTGAGCTACCAAGGGTTGGGTAAAGGGAAATCCTCATTTCCACAGGCTGGGGCTTCCGACACTCCTACCATCTCTACCAAGTAGCAAATCTTTAACTGTACGAGCCACAGGAAAACTCTCCCTTCTATTATTATAACGTCAGGTGGGAAACTGATTTTGCCAGTGGACTGATGTTACTCAACAAGAAGCACTGATGTCTGGGCTCCCCCAGTGATTCTGATTACATTAGGAGAGGGCAAGGCCTGAGCAATGGGATGGAGCTGCGGGAGTTCAAAGCTCCCCAGGTGACGTGCAGACAAGGTCACAGCCCAGTGACTTAGTGAGGCAAGAGGCTAACAGCTTCTCCGGTTTGCCCCTGGTCGGGATCACAATAATCATGAGAAAAGGCTGTGTGGGCTGAGTTTTCACACTCCTTCCTACCAGCTGAATTCTCCCCAAGGCCTTAGCTCTGATGCTGATGTCAGGGTTCCTGTGCCTGCCAGAAACACCAGATAATGTCCAGTAATGCGTAGAAACCAATCGTGCTGTGGACAGCTTCTACAGGCCGACTCCAGGCCAACAACAGCCGAATCCCTGGACACTGAGCCAGGAAGCTCCTCCTTGCACGTGCCTTGCAGCTGGACCAGGGCGCCCTGGATGTTTATCACCCAGTGCCTGTCACTGCTGAATCGGCGTCTCAACTCCACTTTTATTCTCCTTTTCTCCAGAGCCAGGGCAGCTGCACCAGCGGCTTCCAGGGCATGGACGTCCCCACCGAATCTGGAGAGCTTTGGATCCTGGGTGATGTCTTCATCCGCCAGTACTTCACTGTCTTCGACAGGGCAAACAACCAGGTCGGCCTGGCTCCCGTGGCTTAAGCCCAGGTCTTTCCAGCCACCTCCCAGGAAGATCTGACCTCCGTCCTCTGCCCACTTTAGATGTATCTAATTCTCCTGACTGTCCTTCCCAGGGGAGTGTGGAGGTCTTGGCCCTGTTCCCTGTCTTACCAATAATGTAGAATAAAAACATAACCTGCTGAAACAGGTTTTGTGGAGCTGCTTCTCTTTGCTGGTCTTTTTCCTTCACATCACTGGGGTTAGAACGCCAGGGCAGGGACCAAAATGACCACATCCACTTGGATGGCACCCAACAGAGTGACCCCAGCAGCGGACACTTCATGGTAGAGCCAGGAAGACAGAGGCCTGCAGGGGGCTGTGCTGGAAGCATCATAAAAAGACCTGGGGGCCAAAAATGCTGGGCTCATCGTCTTCTCATAGAAGGGACAGTGAGAGCTGAGATCGTGCCATTGTACTCCAGCCTGGGCAACACAGAGAGACTCCATCTCAAAAAAAAAAAAAAAAAAGAAAGAAAGAAAAGAGAGAGAAAAAAAGAAAAAATAGCACTGAAGCTCTTAGTTGAGGGAGTCAACTTCTTACTTCTCCCAAAACCAGTAAGAGATTATGACAAGGCTGGGAGCAGTGGCTCACACCTGTAATCCCAGCACTTTGGGAGGCTGAGACAGACAGGTCACAAGTTTGAGACCAGCCTGGCCAACATGGTGAAATCCCGTCTCTACTCAAAATGCAAAAATTAGCTGGGCGTGGTGGTGCGTGCCTGGAATCCCAGCTACTCGGGAGGCTGAGGCAGGAGAATCACTTGAACCGGGAAGGTGGAGGTTGCAGTGAGCTGAGATCGCACCATTGCACTCAAGCCTGGGCAACAGAGTGAGACTGCAGCTCAAAAAAAAAAAAAAGAGACAAAGATCAGGAGGAAAAGAAAGCAATCAGGAGAGACAGGAGAGGTGGACACTAATGGCGATGTCCCTAAGTAGACAGGATAGGGCAGTGTTGTCTACAAGACATGGACAGGAGAAGTGGAAGAAGCTGATACCCCACAGTCTTCCAGGACACCCCTGTGATTCGCTGGTGACCAAGACTCACTGTCAATCTCCCGCAAGGTCCCAGGCACAAGACCCTGAACACATCTGTTTCCCCGTCTGTAACAAACAGAATGGTGTTCCACTTCCCTGAGCAGAGGCTGTGAGACAGAGAATTAAGCACGCTCAGTAGCATATATGCCCTAGAAAGGCAAAGAGGAAATGGAGCAGTTTCTCAGACTGAGCTTGGTAGCAAAGTGTACAATGGAAAACATAGTTTCAAAATAAGTACAGAACACACTACGTTCCAGGCCCTTCCCCAGGGCTCACCAGCTACAGTTCCCAGTCAAAGGCTCTGATAAGTCCTGCTGCAAAGTGATCTGTTTCATTTTAACTCAGCTCAGCTTGATTTCAGACTCTCTCTTGCTAGGAAGTCTATTACAGCCCTGGGCCTCTCAGCATGCACACTGGGAAAATTTCCATAGCTCCTGCTTCTGGTAACAGCCAACCCAGGCTGTCTGCTGAAGGCAGGGCCAGAGGCTGGAGCTGGGCTGTAGGAGGGCCACGGATGATCTCCAACGCCCAGTCTCCCCGGGGTCACTCTCACCCTCCCAAGCCCACTTTCCATAGCTGAGTCAACTTTATGAAACATACATTTCGTCTCATCCCTTCCTTGCTTAAAACTCTTAATGCCTTCTTGCCATTGCCTTTGGAACAAAACAGCAAATCTTTGGCATAGTTCCAGGTCCTGTGTGCTCCTTTCCCTCAAAACCTTCCCTGCCTCACTCTGATCCCACTGCCCTGAGCTCCCTCCACCCTGGCTCCCACGGCCACGATAACCCAAGTGCTTTCCCACCTCCAGACTTTGCACATGCTGTTTCCTTTGCCTGGGTTGCCTTTCCCTCTTTCTTGCCTTGCTAACACCTAGCATCTGCAGACGTGGCTTAAATGTCACTTCCCAACCAGGTGCGGTGGCTCACACATATAATCCCAGCACTCTGGGAGGCCGAGGTGGGCAGATGAACTGAGGTCAGGAATTGGAGACCAGCCTGGCCAACATGGTGAAATCCCATCTCTACTAAAAATACAAAAAATTAGCTTAGCGTGGTGGCGGGCATCTGTAATCCCAACTACTCGGGAGGCTGAGGCAGGAGAATCGCTTGAACCCAGGAGGCAGACGTTGCAGTGAGCTGAGATCATGCCATTGTATTCCAGCCTGGGCAAAAAGAGTGAAACTCCACCTCAAAAAAAAAAAGTCACTTCCCTGTAAAAGTGATCAGCCCTCCCTGACCACTCTCCCATAGAGCCTGGGCCCACCTTATCCCTCATGGTACTTGGCACGACTTGTAACGACACATTTAAGTGTTTCAGATTCACAAGGGCAGGGATGGTTATCGTATTTAGGGTTGAAGCCTGAGCAGAAAGAACAGGGCTTGGCACATAGTAGGTGTGAAACTAGGCCTCATAAAACTTAGAAACTAGGCCTCATGTAGAAAAAATTAACACCAGGTGGCTCTGGATAGGGTCCCACCCTGTCTCGATAAGGACCAACCCTGATAGGGTCCCACCCTGCCAATTCTGGGAAACAACCTCATGGGGTCCCATCCTGCCAATTCCGGGGGTCCCACCTTGCCTCGAAGTTCCCGGAATCAACAACTCCAGGAAAAAACCTCATAAGGTCCTGCTCTAACCAATTAGCATAAGACACCTTGCTCAGGCCATAGCTAGACCCAATCATTTTGCGCCTTAAGCTTTGTTTGAATTTCGCGCCATAAGCTGTGTTTGAACTTGTGTTTGCCTATATAAACAGCCTGTAACAAGCAGTCGGGGTCCCAGGGCCAACTTAGAGCTTGGGACCCTAGTGCGCTAGTAATAAATAACTCTCTGCTGTGAATCTCGTGTCGGTGATCCTTCGCGGCGACCCCTGCCCAGGAGGGAATCGACAGTTCGGTTCCAACCTTTGGTGCGTTGGCCAGGAAGTGGGGTCGTCCGACGACCCCCGACCCATCCGGCGGAGACCCATCTGGCCTGGGCCACGGAATGCTGACTGAATGGACCCACCAGGTACTTTCGTTTTGTTCTGTCTGTCTTGCCGGCTAACTCTGAACTCTGGGGAGTACTCCTTCTGAATTAAGTGGGGAAGGGGGACATACGTGTCCGGCACCTTCCCACTTACGCCCCGGGGGACGCCCTGGCGGTAGTCTGGGAGAAGGCTGACGACTCAGTGAGCCTCCTCAAATCTGTAGGCAGGTCGCCCCTGCCATCTGAATATTTTGTGATCTTGTGGCGCCACTCTCTGGCCGCGTGTCTTCTCCTTACTTGTCTGGTCTTTATTTTTGTTACTTTCGTTTTGTCCTTGTTATACGTGGACGAAATGGGACAGACGTTGACGACTCCTTTGTCTCTAACCCTGACTCACTTCCCTGACGTCCGGGCTCGAGCCCACCACCTCTCTGTAGAAGTCCGCAAGGGACGATGGAAAACATTCTGCTCGTCCGAATGGCCAACCCTCCATGGGGAGTGGCCCCGGGACGGAACATTTAACCTCTCAATTATCTTGCAGGTTAAAGCAAAAGTGATGGATCCTGGGCCACTCGGACACCAGGACCAGGTGGCCTACATAATTATTTGGGAGGATCTGGTCCGAAATCCTCCCTCTTGGGTGAAACCCTTCCTCCATTCCCCTTCCCCATCCCAATCTACCCTCCTTGCCTTAGAAGCCCCAAAGAATCGGAATCCGGACCCGCCTAAGCCAGTCCTCCCAGATGAACCCCAGAGGGATCTCCTCCTTCTTGACCCCCTGCCTCCTCCACCTCAGAACCCCCTTCTGGGACCTCCACCTTACACTTCACCCTTGCCCCCTGTCTTGTCCCCAGCTCTTTCCTCTACCGCCTCGGCCCCTACCCTTTCTCCAACTTCTCCCTCGGCCCCTCCCTCCACCCCGTCTCCTTCTCCAGCCCCTCCCAAGCTCACCCCTCGGACGCCGCCGCCAACACCTCCACGTCTCCGCTTGCGGTGGACTGAGGACCCAGATGGCCCTTCCACTTGGCAATCCTCCCTTTTTCCCCTCCGTACTGTCAATCGCATGGTCCAGTACTGGTCCTTCTCTGCCTCTGACCTCTACAACTGGAAAACCCATAACCCTTCCTTTTCCCAAGACCCCCAGGCCCTAACCTCGTTGATAGAATCCATTCTCCTCACTCACCAGCCCACTTGGGATGATTGCCAGCAACTCTTGCAGGTCCTCCTAACCACTGAAGAAAGGCAGCGAGTCCTCCTGGAGGCCCGGAAAAATGTGCCAGGACCAGGAGGCCTCCCAACCCAACTTCCCAATGAAATAGACGAGGGATTTCCCCTCACCCGCCCAGACTGGGACTATGAAACGGCACCAGGTAGGGAGAGTCTCCGAATCTATCGCCAGGCTCTGTTGGCGGGTCTCAAAGGGGCAGGAAAGCGCCCCACAAATTTGGCCAAGGTAAGGACCATAACTCAGGAAAGGGACGAGAGCCTGGCAGCCTTCATGGAAAGGCTTCTGGAAGGGTTCCGAATGTATACCCCATTCGATCCAGAGGCCCTAGAACATAAGGCTACCGTAGCTATGGCATTCATAGACCAAGCTGCATTAGATATAAAAGGAAAACTCCAAAGACTAGATGGAATCCAAACCTATGGATTACAGGAATTGGTTAGGGAGGCAGAAAAAGTATATAATAAGAGAGAAACCCCTGAGGAAAAGGAAGCCAGGTTAGCGAAGGAACAGATGGAGCGAGAGGATCGTAGGGACTGAGTGAGGGATAAGCATTTAACAAAAATCCTGGCGGCAGTTGTGAGAGAGAAAGGACCAGGGAGAGAGGGAGAGAAGCGGAGGCGGCCAAAAGTGGAAAAAGACCAGTGTGCCTACTGCAAAGAACGGGGACATTGGATTAAAGATTGCCCCAAGCGTCCTAAAGACCAAAAGAAACCTGCCGCTGTCCTCACCCTAGGTGAAGATAGCGAATAGGGGTGTCAAGGCTCTGGAGCCCCCCCCCGAGCCCCGGCTAACTCTCTCTGTAGGGGGGCATCCCACCACCTTCTTGGTGGACACAGGGGCCCAACATTCAGTTTTGACAAAGGCAGATGGGCCCCTGTCTTCCCGCACATCCTGGGTCCAGGGGGCAACAGGGGGAAAATTGCACAAGTGGACTAACCACCGGACAGTTAATCTTGGACAAGGAATGGTGACACATTCCTTCTTGGTGGTACCTGAATGCCCCTACCCCCTCCTAGGGCGAGATCTTCTGACCAAGCTCGGAGCCCAAATCCACTTCTCTGAGACTGGGGCCCAAGTATTAGATCGGGACGGTCAGCCCATCCAAATTTTAACTGTGTCTCTGCAAGATGAGCATCGGCTTTTCGACGCTCCAGTCATCACTAGCCTCCCCGATGTTTGGTTGCAAGACTTTCCCCAAGCTTGGGCGGAAACGGGAGGACTCGGGCTAGCTAAGTATCAAGCCCCAATCATAATTGATTTAAAGCCCACGGCGGTGCCCGTGTCTATCAAGCAATATCCCATGAGCCGAGAGGCTCATATAGGAATTCGGCAGCACATTAACAAATTTCTAGAACTCGGAGTGTTGCGACCTTGTCGCTCGCCCTGGAACACTCCTCTTCTGCCAGTAAAAAAGCCTGGTACTCAGGATTACAGGCCTGTCCAAGACTTGAGAGAAATTAACAAAAGAACCATGGACATTCATCCCACGGTCCCCAATCCTTACAACTTACTCAGCACCTTAAAACCAGGCTATAACTGGTATACAGTGTTAGATTTAAAAGATGCTTTCTTCTGTTTACCTCTGGCCCCCCAAAGCCAAGAACTCTTTGCCTTTGAGTGGAAGGATCCTGAGAAAGGAATTTCGGGCCAATTGACCTGGACCCGGCTTCCCCAAGGATTCAAGAACTCTCCCACTCTCTTCGATGAGGCTCTTCATCGAGACCTGACCGACTTCCGGACCCAAAATCCAGAAGTGACTCTACTCCAGTATGTGGATGACCTCCTCTTGGCTGCTCCTACAAAGGAAATCTGTATACAAGGTACCAGGCATCTACTCCAGGCACTGGGTGAAAAAGGATACCGGGAATCCGCCAAGAAGGCACAGCTCTGTCAGACCAAGGTAACATATCTGGGGTATATCCTGAGTGAAGGGAAAAGGTGGCTCACCCCTGGGCGCATAGAGACAGTGGCTCGCCTTCCACCACCACGAAATCCCAGGGAGGTACGTGAATTCTTGGGAACTGCTGGGTTCTGTCGCTTGTGGATACCCGGTTTTGCTGAACTGGCCGCCCCCCTTTATGCACTCACCAAGGAGAGCACCCCTTTCACCTGGCAGACAGAGCATCAATTGGCTTTTGAGGCACTAAAACAAGCACTCTTGTCTGCCCCGGCCCTTGGGTTACCGGACACCTCAAAGCCCCTTACCCTCTTCCTGGACGAGAGGCAAGGGATTGCCAAAGGGGTCTTGACCCAAAAATTAGGGCCTTGGAAAAGACCGGTAGCATACCTGTCTAAAAAGCTGGACCCTGTGGCGGCCGGCTGGCCCCCGTGTCTTCGTATCATGGCAGCCACCGCTATGCTGGTCAAGGACTCTGCTAAGTTAACCCTTGGGCAGCCACTGACTGTTATTACCCCACATGCTCTAGAGGCCATAGTGCGGCAGCCCCCGGACCGATGGATAACCAACGCACGCCTAACCCACTACCAGGCCCTCCTACTGGACACGGACTGCGTCCAGTTTGGCCCTCCGGTCACCCTAAACCCTGCTACGCTGCTGCCGGTACCAGAAGACCAACCAAGCCCACACGATTGTCGGCAAGTACTGGCTGAGACCCATGGAACACGGGAAGACCTTAAAGACCAAGAACTCCCAGACGCGGATCACACCTGGTATACAGACGGCAGCAGTTACCTTGACTCAGGTACCCGGAGGGCGGGAGCGGCGGTAGTAGATGGCCACAACACCATTTGGGCACAATCACTACCTCCTGGCACGTCTGCACAGAAGGCTGAGTTAATAGCACTAACCAAGGCCCTAGAGCTGTCCAAGGGAAAGAAAGCTAACATTTATACTGATAGCCGGTATGCCTTTGCGACGGCTCATACTCATGGAAGTATCTATGAAAGAAGAGGTCTCCTAACCTCAGAAGGAAAGGAAATCAAGAACAAAGTTGAAATAATTGCCTTATTAAAAGCCCTTTTTCTTCCTCAAGAAGTGGCTATAATTCACTGCCCCGGGCATCAGAAAGGACAGGATCCAGTCGCAGTAGGAAACAGACAGGCTGACCAAGTAGCCAGGCAAGCCGCCATGGCGGAAGTACTGACCCTAGCCACAGAACCTGACGAAACCAGCCACATAACTATTGAACATACTTATACCCCAGAAGACCAGGAAGAAGCAAAGGCCATAGGGGCTATAGAAAACAAAGACACTAAAAACTGGGAAAAAGGAGGAAAAATAGTCCTTCCCCAAAAGGAGGCCCTGGCAATGATCCAGCAGATGCATGCCTGGACACACTTGAGTAATCGAAAGCTAAAATTACTGATTGAAAAAACTGACTTTCTAATCCCAAAGGCAAGTACCCTCGTAGAACAAGTGACATCTGCCTGTAAAGTCTGTCAGCAGGTAAACGCTGGGGCTACCCGAGTGCCAGAAGGGAAACGAACTCGTGGTAACCGCCCAGGAGTCTATTGGGAAATAGACTTCACTGAAGTAAAACCTCACTATGCTGGATATAAGTACTCACTGGTGTTTGTAGATACCTTTTCAGGATGGGTAGAAGCCTACCCCACCCGGCAAGAAACGGCACACATAGTAGCCAAGAAAATTTTGGAAGAAATCTTTCCTAGATTCGGACTTCCCAAGATAATTGGGTCAGATAACGGGCCGGCCTTCGTTTCTCAGGTAAGTCAGGGGCTCGCCAGGATATTGGGGATTAATTGGAAATTACATTGTGCCTATAGACCCCAGAGCTCAGGACAGGTAGAAAGAATGAATAGAACAATAAAAGAGACCCTTACTAAATTGACCTTAGAGACTGGTTTAAAAGATTGGAGACGCCTCCTATCCTTAGCTCTGTTAAGGGCCCGAAATACGCCTAACCGTTTTGGGCTCACTCCATATGAAATCCTCTACGGAGGACCTCCCCCTTTGTCAACCTTGCTTAATTCCTTCTCCCCCTCCGATCCTAAGACTGACCTACAGGCCCGGCTAAAAGGACTCCAAGCAGTACAGGCCCAAATCTGGGCCCCCTTGGCAGAACTGTACCAACCAGGACATCCACAGACCAGTCACCCCTTCCAGGTGGGAGACTCTGTCTACGTTAGACGGCATCGCACTCAAGGACTAGAGCCTCGGTGGAAAGGACCCTACATTGTTCTCCTGACCACGCCCACAGCCATAAAGGTTGACGGAATCTCCACTTGGATCCACGCATCCCACGCCAAGGCTGCTCCAGAGACGCCCGGACCAACTCCACCTAAGACATGGAAACTCCGACGCTCCGAGGACCCGCTCAAGATAAGACTCTCTCGTATCTAGCCCCTTGCTTATTACTAGCCCTCCTTCCCTGCGTCGCTGACAGTAATAACCCCCACCGGCCATATAACCTGACCTGGCAGGTAATTGATTTTAGTACTCATGAGGTCTTAGATAAAACCTCAAAAATTGCTCCTTTGGGGACTTGGTTCCCTGACCTCTATTTCAACCTAGACAAAATAGCAAAGATAGATGACATGGAAGGAGGAGAATGGAGAAAACAGGCTAGAAGGGTGTCCGTAAGCCGGAACGGGTTCTATGCCTGTCCCGGATTCAGGACAGGAGAAATGAGAAAAACTTGTGGAGAAATAGATGCCCTGTTTTGCACTAGTTGGTCCTGTATAACTACTAATGATGGAGAATGGAAATGGGCCACGAAACCCTGGTACATAACCATGTCCTTTGTCCAGCGCTGCACCAGAACCCGATATTCAAAAACTTGCAATCTGGTCTGCATCAAGTTTGAAGATGCAGCAAAATCTGATAACCATTGGATATCCGGGTTAATATGGGGCCTATATTTATACCAAAAGCCACTGTATGGAATCCCTATCCAAATCAAATTAATAGTCAACCCTATCACGGCCCCTGTCGCAGTAGGACCAAACCAAGTTTTATCAGAAACAAGGAAGCCCCTGGTTCCTGCACCAAGAGAGCCCCAACCAAGAGCTCCTAAAAGCACTTCCCCGCCCTTAATCTCCACCTCCTCTAAACACACACCCTCAGCCCAAAACGTCACCCGTGGGCCCCTTGACCTGGGAATAGGTGACAGGCTCCTAAATCTCATAAAAGGCTCCTATTTCGCTTTAAACCAGACAAAGCCAGAATTTACCTCCTCTTGCTGGCTATGTCTGGCAACAGGCCCCCCCTTACTATGAAGGCATCGCCTCCACTAATAATTTCACTAACTCCGCCAATCCTACTGGATGCGCATGGGAACAACAAAGAAAACTAACCCTGGCTGAAGTTTCTGGGTCGGGAACCTGCATAGGCCAAGTGCCCCCTAGTCATCAGCATCTTTGTAATGTAACCTTGACAGTACCCAGCTCCAATCACTATTTGGTCCCCTCCGAGACGGACTGGTGGGCTTGCAACACTGGACTCACCCCCTGTGTATCCACAGCCGTTTTTAGCAGTGGCACCCACTATTGCGTGTTGGTACAAGTTGTTCCCCGAGTATACTATCACTCTGGAGACTCCTTTGATCTCCTTTGAGCAAAAAACTCATACTAGACCAAAGAGAGAACCTATCTCCCTCACCCTCGCCGTAATGTTAGGAATTGGGGTAGCGGCTGCAGTTGGGACCGGGACAGCAGCCCTAGTGCATGGTAACCATCATCTGCAACAACTTAGAGTAGCCATAGATGAAGACCTTAGAGCCATAGAACAATCTATCACAAAACTCGAAGAGTCCTTGACCTCTCTGTCTGAAGTTGTATTACAAAACCGACGAGGACTAGAAATTGTCTTTCTGAAAGAGGGCGGGCTCTGTGCAGCCCTGAGAGAGCAATGTTGTTTTTATGCAAATCATTCAGGAGTAGTTAAAGATTCTATGGCAAAACTAAGAGAAAGATTAGACAAGAGGAAAAAAGAAAGAGAATCTCAGCAAAATTGGTTTGAAAATTGGTACAACCAATCCCCTTGGCTTAGCACCCTAATCTCCACCATATTAGGACCCCTCATCCTGCTCACGCTCATTCTGACTTTCGGGCCATGCATACTCAACCGCTTACTCACCCTTATTAAAAATAGATTAAACATAGTACATGCTATGGTTCTGACCCAACAATACCAGACCCTCAGGACTGAAGAAGAGGCTCAAGATTGAGCCTCTGACACAAAAAGAGGAGGGAATGAAACTAGGCCTCATAAAACTTAGAAACTAGGCCTCATGTAGAAAAAATTAACACCAGGTGGCTCTGGATAGGGTCCCACCCTGCCTCGATAAGGACCCACCCTGATAGGGTCCCACCCTGCCAATTCTGGGAAACAACCTCATGGGGTCCCACCCTGCCAATTCCGGGGGTCCCACCTTGCCTCGAAGTTCCCGGAATCAACAACTCCAGGAAAAAACCTCATAAGGTCCTGCTCTAACCAATTAGCATAAGACACCTTGCTCAGGCCATAGCTAGACCCAATCATTTTGCGCCTTAAGCTTTGTTTGAATTTTGCGCCATAAGCTGTGTTTGAACTTGTGTTTGCCTATATAAACAGCCTGTAACAAGCAGTCGGGGTCCCAGGGCCAACTTAGAGCTTGGGACCCTAGCGCGCTAGTAATAAATAACTCTCTGCTGTGAATCTCGTGTCGGTGATCCTTCGCGGCGACCCCTGCCCAGGAGGGAATCGACAGTTCGGTTCCAACAGTGGTCCCTAAATTGTTGCTGAATGAGTGATTAGCGATGATGTTTTAAAAGGAAACAACTCAGATAGGATGAGAGTATGAGATGTGGAGAGGGTTTGACAAAGGCCACGTGAATGACAACAGGGGGGTCAGCTCCCACCCCCACCAACATTCCATCCTCCTCACATTTTGTCATGGGATAAGCAGGTGGATTTCTCAAGTTTCTGGGAAGGAATTTCACCCTGTCCTGGCTCCTTTGCTGGATTTGTTTTTCTGACATTTCCCACGTAGCTACTTTGAAGCTAGGCAGTGTGCTAGGCTCCAGGGATACGGGTAGGCCTTCCTGGATGCTATCTGTTCTCCTGCGCCTGGCCCCATCCTTCCTTCCTCCCCCATCTCAACCCCAGCAGCTGCAGCTCAGCCTCTCTCTCCTAGCACCTCTTCCATTCCCACCCTGGGATTCCTCAACCCAGCCAGCATCTAAAGAGCTTCCTCGGCCGGGCGCGGTGGCTCAAGCCTGTAATCCCAGCACTTTGGGAGGCCGAGGCGGGTGGATCACGAGGTCAGGAGATCGAGACCATCCTGGCTAACGTGGTGAAACCCCGTCTCTACTAAAAATACAAAAACTAGCCGGGCGTGGTGGCGGGCGCCTGTAGTCCCAGCTACTCGGAGGCTGAGGCAGGAGAATGGCGTGAACCTGGGAGGCGGAGCTTGCAGTGAGCCGAGATCGCGCCACTGCACTCCAGCCTGGGTGACACAGCGCGAGACTCCGTCTCAAAAAAAAAAAAAAAAAAAAAAAAAAAAAAGAGCTTCCTCATTAGACAGATCATTTGACCAGAAAGCCCTGTGCCAACATATCCGAAGGGATCCTCCCTATGTTGCTGCACGAGAGACGATGAATTCACAAGCCTTTGCTGCAGTCTCAGGTCTCTGCTTCATGCATCTTCCTCTAAGGGCCTTGGGGGGTCTAAGCACAGCTCCTTCTGTTCTTTTCATTCACACTCGTCTAGGAGTGTTATTTTAATCTCACAGGTCTCCTGCCCCATCCATCCTCACCTGTCCCAAATGATCACTCCACACATTGCTGGTGGAAGTGTAAATTGGCACCACCCTAAGGAGCATGATGTGGCTGTTTCTGTCAAAACTTGAAGGGGTGGCCTGCCCCTCCACACCTGTGGGTGTTTCTCGTTAGGTGCAACGAGAGACTTGAGAAAAGAAATGAGACACAGAGACAAAGTATAGAGAAAGAAAAAGTGGGCCCAGGGAACCGGCACTCAGCTTACAGAGGACCCACGCCAGCACCAGTCTCTGAGTTCCCTTAGTATTTACTGATAATTATCTCTAACATCTTAAAGATAAGGGAGTGGCTGGACAATAGGATCATTGTAGGGAGGAAATCAGCAGTAAGACATATGAACAAAAATCTCTGTGACATGAATAAGTTTAAAGGAAAATGCTGTGCCTTGAGATGCATATGCAAACATCTCCATAAACCTTTGAAGAGCATTGTTTCAGCCTATCACATGGGGAGAAACCTTGGACAATACCTAGCTTTCCTAGGCAGAGGTCCCTGCGACCTTTGGCCTTGTACGTGTCCCTGGGTAGTTGAAATTAAGGGAATGGTGATGACTTTTAACCAGCAAGCTGCCTTCTGGCACTTGTTTAACAAAGACACATCCTGCACAGCACAAAATCCATTAAACCCTGAGTCACCACAGCACATGTCTCTTGCAAAGACAAGGTTGGGGGTAGGGTCACAGATTAACAGCATCTCAAATACAGAACAAAATGGAGTCTCTTATATCTACTTCTTTCTATATAGACACAGTAACAGGCTGATCTCTTTCTTTTCCCCACAAAAACTAAAAATGCATATGCTGGCCGGGCTCAGTGGCTCATGCCTGTAATCCCAGCACTTTGGGAGGCTGAGGCAGGTGAATCACCTGAGATGAGGAGTTTGAGACCAGCCAGGTCAACATGGTGAAACCTCATCTGTACTAAAAATACAAAATTAGTCGGGTGTGGTGACACATGTCTGTAATTCCCAGCTACTTGGGAGGCTGAGACAGGAGAATCTCCTGAACCTGGGAGGCAGAGGTTGCAGTGAGCCGAGATGGCGCCATTGCGCTTCAGCCTGGGCAACAGAGCGAGATTCTGTCTCCAAGAAAAGCAAAAGAATGATCAATGTCAAGACTATAAATATGCTAATTACTCTGATCTGATCACTAAACATTATATGTACAGAAACACCCCCATGTACCCATAAATACGGACAATTATTACATTTGAATTAAAAAGAAAGGAGCCAGGCCCAGTAGCTCATGGTGTAACCCCAGCACTTGGAAAGGCCAAGGTGGGAGGACGGCTTGAGCCCAAGAGTTCAAGACCAG
Organism: Macaca fascicularis; assembly: GCF_037993035.2. NCBI lineage: Eukaryota > Metazoa > Chordata > Mammalia > Primates > Cercopithecidae > Macaca > Macaca fascicularis. The sequence continues at coordinate 12,939,007 of NC_088388.1, read as the reverse complement.
CCTGAGCAACATAGAAAGACTTCATTTCCATTGTTTTTAATAAATAAATAAGAGGAAAAGAACGAAGATGTATATTATAAGAGAATATTCATAGAGCACTGTTCCTAAGAACCCCACACTGGAAGCTACCCAAATGCCTAGGAACTGAAAAAGAGATAAGTAAAGGGTATATTGATGCAGTAGAATAATACATAGCAATGAACAGGACTGAGTAACAACTCCACACGACACCAGTCGCGGATGCCTCAACTAAACATGATTTTGAGCAAAGAAGCTCAATGCAAATAAAGTGCTTGTTATGTGGTACTGCTTATCAAAAGTACAAAAACAGGTGAAATGTATCTTTGCTGTTTGGATATTAGAGTAGTGATACGCTTGGTTTGGCACTGGGGTAGTGACTGGGAAGAGCCTGGGGTGCGGTCCGGGGGTACCTGACATGCTCTTTTGCTGGGTCTGGGTTGTGGTTACATGTGTGTGCTTGGTTTGTGAAAATTCATCAAGCTGTTTCTTATGATATGCACCTTTCTGTGTGCATATTGTATTTCAAGAAAGGTTTAAAAATGATAACGTAGATTTCTAAAAAATTACTTGCAAAATACAGGACCATGGTATTTCTTTTAAAAGCAGGTTCAGGTTACAGAGAAAGTAGCACAGCAGATGTGAGCTGAGCTCATCAAAACGGGTTGGTTGCAAAGCAACAGGTGCCATATCTTGTGGTGCTATATTTGCAAGTAAACCAATATATTAATTTACTATGCTAACGGTCGTTAGCGCTGGGCAGCGGGGTTATAAGTCATTTCACAATTTTTCTTTACCTATGAATAATCTAAAATGATCATGTATTACTTCTATAGTTGAGCCAAAAATGTTATCATAAATTTAACTTTAAAAACCTGCTTGCATCTTTGGAGAAACAGCCCAGCTCTGGGACTGGGGAGTGGAAAACACATTATTCTCGTTGTTGTTGGAAGATCATGTCCCTGGGGTGAGACCTTGATTGAAAGCTGCTAGGGGACCAGCCGCCACAATGCCTATCAGACCAGCTCGATAACACTTATCTTGCTTAAGTGCTCCGTCTCAGGCTTGCCATAATTGGGTTCCTTAGATCTCATGGCATTGCTTGATTTGATTCGTTCATGGAACATTTCTGAACACCTGGGCCCTTGGCAGGGGCTACCCTGCATCAGAGACACTGCAACCAGTGCCCCTGAAAGACAGGCACTACCATACTGAGGACCAGGCAGGGCTAATGGCAAAATAAACATTGTTATCTAATCTTTCTGCTGGGCCAGTCTGGTACAATGAGATGATGTGGCTTCCTTGCTGGCAGCCACGGATCAGCCCTGGCTGACAATCAGATCTCATGGGAGCATGTGATGGCAGAATCAGGATTCCCTTTTCCATCCCAAGGGTTCCTCTGGTAACAGGGGCTGAGTGGAATGGCTTCTCCAAGTGCTCCTGGGATGGAGGCTGCAGCCATCATGGAATGTACATGTCACACACTAACCCATGAACAGAAACCGGGTGGATGTACATGGTCACACAGTCTGGTCAGGGACCAGAGTCCCCTGAGACCCAGGTTCAGCTCCCACCTGTGTCATTACTTGGTTATGTGAACCTGCACTGATCACTTAACCCCTCTGAGCTATGTCAGTTGGGAAAAACTGGGGGTAGTCGCATAATAATTCTTTTTAAAAATAATTCAAAGCATTCAGAAAAGCACAAAGAGCCACAGAAATATAAGCACTGCTGTGTTGAGGAGGTTTACAGATGACCTGACCAACAATGTCACCTTTCCCCATTTCAGATCACTCACATTGCCTGAGCAGAAAACCACCTAGCAGAGCACTGAAAAGGTCTCAAAACACAGAAGAGCAAGAGGCAGCCAGGTGGATCTTTCTGGAGATTTCAACGAGGTTTCCAGTCCTGTTTTCTATTGCTGAAGACACTGATGACAACTTAACACACATTTCATGACTTACAACAACTCACATTGACTATCTCACAGTTTCTGTGGCTCAGGAATCCAGGCTCCATTCAACTGAGGCCTCTGTCAGTCAGGGATGTCAGCCTGGTCTGTGGTCTCATCTGAGGCTCGACTGGAGAAGGATCTGCTTCCATGCTCACATGGTTGCTGGCAGGATTCAGTTACTTACAAATTGTCACACTGAAGGCCTGACTTCCTTGCTGGCTGTTGGCTGGAGGCCACCCTTGGTTCCTTCCCCTTGGGCCTCTTTATAGGGCAGCTTTCTTTCTCAGAGCCAGCAAGGGGAAGAGTCTATACAGAGAGTGTGCTGGCAAGACATAAGCTATGAGCCTGTATAACGTAATCGCAGAAGCAACGTCCCATCTACTTTGCTGTATCCTGTTGGTTAGAAGCAAGTCCTGCCTACACAAAAGGGGAGGGGATTACACAGGGGTGTGAACACCAGCAGCATGAATAATTGAGGGCCATCCTAGAGTCTCTCTGCCATACCCCTGAATTGGTGGCAGAAAGCATACCAGCATCCCTCAGGGTGCTAAAATCTCCAATATGGAGAAACATTAACATCTTCACCAATCAGAGAGCTTCCCCTCAATGCGATCCAAATATCCATCCAGGTGGAAAGAAAGAGCCCCTTCCACACCAGCTTTCCCTTTAACTGATCACAAACGCACCAAAGACATGGCCTATTCCTACCATGCTCAGGGATGTACCCCCAGCAGCTAGAGCATCCCTGCACGATACACAGTGAGTGCACAATCAGGCATTCAAATGAATGTGTTAAGGTGCTTGCAGGTTTCTGCCTGGGGAATCTTCCTTCTACTTCCCAAATATACTTCTCTGCTCAAAATTCCCATGTGGGCCCAAGACAAGCTGTGCCCCCAAAACCAGCACCCATCCTTGGGCTCCAAACTCCCTCCCTTCCATCTGGTGGCAGCCTTGAGTGAAGGGATTCCATCTGGTGCCCCCAAAACTTAGGCAGGCATCGTCAGGACCATCAAGTTCTTCATATGAGTGCCAGGATCAACCCATACTTAAGGTGATGGATACTCCAAATACCCTGACTTGATCATTACTCTTTCTATGCATGTAACAGAATATCACAGGTACCCAAAAAATATGTAAAATACTATGTTTCCATTAAGAGAGAGAGGGACAGGTGCACTGTGGTTCACTGTAATCCCAGCACTTTGAGAGGCTGAGGCAGGTGGATCACTTGACCCAAGCAGATGGAAACCAGCCTGGGTCACATAGTGAAGCCCTGTCTCTACAGAAAATACAAGTTAGCTGGGTGTGGTGGCTCATGCCCTTAGTCCCAGCTACTTGGAGCCTGAGGCCAGAGGACTGTTTAAGCGTGGGAGGTTGAGGCTGCAGTAAGCCATGACCATCCCACTACATTCCACCCTGAGTGACAGAATAAGACCCTGTCTCAAAAAAAAAAAAAAAAAAAAAAAGAGAGAGAGAGGCTTGAGAGGGAGGAAAGAGAGAGGAAGAGAAGCAGGCACCAGAAGACGTGAACGTGGGAAATACAAGGGCTAGTCATACTGGAGAGAGATTGACAGTTAAAAAAACAAACAAACGGCCGGGCGCGGTGGCTCAAGCCTGTAATCCCAGCACTTTGGGAGGCCGAGACAGGGGGATCACGAGGTCAGGAGATCGAGACCATCCTGGCTAACACGGCGAAACCCTGTGTCTACTACAAAAAAATACAAAAAACTAGCCGGGCGAGGTGGCGGGCGCCTGTAGTCCCAGCTACTCGGGAGGCTGAGGCAGGAGAATGGCGTGAACCTGGGAGGCGGAGCTTGCAGTGAGCTGAGATCCGGCCACTGCACTCCAGCCTGGGCGACAGAGCGAGACTCCGTCTCAATTAAAAAACAAACAAACAAACAAACAAAAGAAAAAATAATGAGCCCAGGATTCACATTTGGGGCACAAACATGTCAACTAACAGGGAAGTCTGAAATGTCCACATGTTTCCTACTAACCACCACTGTCCCTGAACTTATCCACACTGCCCACTTCTGAATACTTACCTGGAGGCACTAGGGGTAACTTGGAGATTTTATAGAACCTGTGGCTCTCATGGCTGGACAGTCTGAGGATGCCCCAGGGGATGGGATTTCGGAACAAGACCCTGAGACAGGGCTTCCTATCTACCTGGTGACCTACCACCTCCCCTGTCCTCTTCCCCAGTAATTTATGTATCAGAGTTTTCACTCTACTTTGTCCACTATATAAAAGCTCACAAAGTGGAGGATCCATTGCATTGATAAGCATTCTCTTTTTTGTTGTTGGTGTTGTTTGTCTGTTTGTTTGTTTGAGACGGAGTCTAGCTCTGTCGCCCAGGCTGGAGTGCAGCGGCAGGATCTCCGCTCACTGCACTGTGTCCGGAATTGGTTCCTTCCGGTGGGTTCTTGCTCTCGCTGAATTCAAGAATAAAACCGCGGACCCTCACAGTAAGTGTTACAGTTCTTAAATATGGTGAGCCCGGAGTTTGTTCCTTCACATGTTCAGATGTGTCCGGAGTTTCTTCCTTCCGGTGGGTTCGTGGTATCGCTGGCTTCAGCAGTGAAGCTGCAGACCTTCTCGGTGAGTGTAACAGCTCTTAAAGGTGGAGTCCAGAGTTGTTCCTTCCTCCCGGTGGGTTCCTGATCTCACTGGCTTCAGGAGTGAAGCCGCAGACCTTCGCAGTGAGTGTTACAGCTCATGAAGGTAGTGCAGACCCAGAGAGTGAGCAGCAGCAAGATTTATTGCAAAGAGCGAAACAGCAAAGCCTCCACAGCCTGGAAGGAGACCGCTGCTGGCTCCGGTGGTCTGCTTTTATTCCCTTACTTGGCCCCACTCACATCCTGCTGATTGGTCCATTTTACAGAGAGCGGATTGGTGCATTTACAATCCATTAGCTAGATACAAAAGTTCTCCAACTCCCCACCCCATTAGCTAGACACACAGTGCTGACTGGAGCATTTACAAACCTTTAGCTAGGCACAGAGTGCTGATTGGTGCATTCACAATCCTTTAGCTAGACACAAAAGTTCTCCAAGTCCCCACCCGACTCAGAAGCCCAGCCGGCTTCACCTCTCACAACCTCTGTCTGCTGGGTTCAAGCGATTCTCCTGCCTCAGCCTCTCGAGTAGCTGGCATTACAGGCACCCACCACCATGCCCAGCTAACTTTTCTACTTTTAGTAGAGATGGGGTTTCACTATGTTGGCCAGGCAGGTTTTGAACACCTGACCTCTGGTGATTCACCTGCCTCAGCCTCCCAAAATACTGGCATTATAAGCGTGAGCCACGGCACCCAGCTAAGCATCCTCTTTCTAAGTCACTCACCCACGAGTATGAATTCTTTGCCCAGATTGCTTTGCTCCATTGTAGCTGATTTCAGCCCAGTTATAAGCCTGGAGAACCTGGAGAAATCACACCCAGGTGGCATCTCAAAGGTGGAGAGGGTGGGAAGGGACCAAAAGAAAGAGAAGAGGTGCAGAAAGGGAGGGACACAGATTCCAAAGAAATACCTGGCCGGTCGGTCTCAAGTTTGCCTCCTCCAGGAAGGGAAGGCAGCATTCTGCCAGTGCTCTCTCCCTCCTCCCCCATGTACTGCGCACATCTCCTTCCCAGACTCAGCCCAGTTGCCACCAAAAGCAAGCTAGAAGTCCCATAGGCTACTCACATGCCCAACAACCCCACACAATGACTCTAAACTGGGGAATTGTGTCCTTAGTCCCAAATGACCGACCGCCCAGTGTGCTGTGACTAAGCAGTGACCACAAGCAGTACCACCTATCACTGAGTCGGGGAGCTGCTCTCTAAGAACCCCAGCGGCGTGCCCCACTGGGACAAATCAGGCCACCTGGGGCTGCTTCCCATCTGTCTGTCCAATGCTGTGCTAAACGCACTTGTAACCAACTTTGTGGAAATGCTCAGCTTGTAAAATGTTAACGTGGGCCCTTGTCAATGCTAAAGAAATAAGCCTGTGACTGGGCGACAGAACAAAACTCCATCAGAAGAAAGAAAAAGAAAGAGAGAGAGAGAGGGAGGGAGGGAGGGAGGAAGAAAGGAAGAAAGAAAAGAAGGGAGGGAGGGAGGGACAGAGGAGGGAAGGAAGGAAGGAAGGAAGGAAGGGGAAGGGGAAGGAGAAGCAAAAGAAAAGAAAAACTAAGCCTTCAGGCCATTGCTTCTCTCTCCCTCTGCGGGTCAACCCCCATGGCAACCTCCCACCCCCGCCCCTGTCCGCAATGGCGCAAGGTTACAATGGAAAGTGCCTCCACTGGAACAGTCTCAGAACTGTTCTCGGGGCAGCGACAATCTTATCAGGAGCTTTTCTGTTTGGGATCAGGGGAACGGGTGACTTTCCAAGAGGCCGATAAGGCACGACCCAAGTTGTATATAAGGGGCAGCTCATGCTGCTGCTCTGCACCTTCCTCCCGTCTTGCTTCTCCCTGGAGTTGGGACCTGGGAAGAACCATGAAGTGGCTGCTGCTGCTGGGTCTAGTGGCGCTCTCTGAGTGCATCATCTACAAGTGAGTCCCAGTGGCATGGGTGTGAAGACGGCTGCCTCCCACATCGCCCTTCTTTACTCCTGTGTCTTCCTTCCTCCCTTTTTTCTCTCTCTCTCTTCGGCTGTCTCCATCCCCCTTCTCTGCCTCTCTCTCCACCCTTTGGGAGGCAGCTCTGCAGACGTGGTTAAAACTCAGGCCCAGCCTGAGTCTGGTTCCCAGCTCCAGCCCTAGTCAACTTAACTTCTTTGCATTATTGCACAGAAGTGGGAGCGTCTCCCTTCCTTCCTTCTTCCTCTCTTAGACCAGCTTCCCTTCCCTTCTGGGGCTGCCACAGAACCCGGTGAGCAGAATCCTCGCCTAATTCCTCTTCCTCCTCCAAACCACAGAGTCCCCCTCGTCAGAAAGAAGTCCTTGAGGCGCAACCTGTCCGAGCATGGCCTGCTGAAGGACTTCCTGAAGAAGCACAACCTCAACCCAGCCAGCAAGTACTTCCCCCAGGCGGAGGCGCCCACCCTGATAGACGAACAGCCCCTGGAGAACTACCTGGATGTGAGTGTGTGGGCAAGCGGCGGGGCCGGCTCTGAGGACTTGGCCCGCAGGAAAGAGGGTTTCCCTGGGGTCTTGGAGGACGGGCCGGGGCTCTGAGGCTCCAGGCAGTGACCCAGGGTCTGCCCCTAGGTGTCAGTGGCCCCGGGCAGGCAGGAAAGTTCACAGAGCTGTTGCTTCTTGTTCATTCATTCATTCTTTCACTCGTTCATGCAATGTTCACTTCTTCTGAGCGCCTCGTTATATGTCAGGGCCTCTGTGGGGCTCAGGAGGAAACACCAGTGAGCAAAGTCATAGCCAAGGAGAGAAAGACAGTAATCAAGGAGTCTTGCAAAGCAATGAAAAGAACAGGCAGCAGGAGGACCACAGAGTGAAGGTGTCACACTACGAGACTCTGCCACTTGGGCAGGGAGCCTCCCGGGAGCCATGCAGGAAGAGCGGGAATTTCCAAGAGAAGAAGACAGAACTCCGCACAGCCTGATCACTTGTGCCGAACCCTGTGCAGGCGGGAGCACAGGGCATTTGAAGGAGAGCGCAGAGGGAGGGAAGAAGGGTGCTGCAGACTGCGGCCCGAGGAGCCGAGGCGTAGACGGAGAGAGGCTCCATCCTAACTGCCACTGATTTATCTCAAACAGGGGGTGACAAAATCAGATCCGAGTTTCAGAAAGATCACTCTATTATTTGAGACCCGACAGCAAACACCCTGCCTTCCCACAGATATCGTATGTCCCCTCTGTGCCTGGCACAGGGCAGAGGGCACAGAGCAGTGATGACTGTGGTTCAGAGATTGGCCTCCGCCATCCAGCAGACCTGTTGCAAATGAGGGTTCTAGTGCCTCTAAGTCACAGGACATTGGCCAAGACATTTAAATCCTCTGAGCCTGTTTCTTGTCTGGAAAACAAAAACACTAATATCTACCAACAGAGGTTGTTGCCAGGAATTAACAGAATCATGTTTTCTGGAGTGCTTAGCATGGGGTCTGGCAGGCCCTTGGTAAGAGGCTTAGTTAGTGCATTTATTTAGTTAACAAATATTTAACAAATATTGGCACCTCTCTATGTGCCAGAGGCTATGCAAGTTGCCAAAACGATGGTGAATAAGCAAAGTTCCTGGAGCTTATATTCTACAGGGGATGACAGATAAGCAAGCGTGGAGGATAATTTCAGGTACTGATGAGGGCCAAGACAAATTAATTAATTGGACTATGGGGAAAAAGAAGATCGAGAGGGAGCAAATTTAGATAAAGTGGTCACAGAAGGACTGTTGGCAGAGGGGACATTTGACTAGAGACCTGAATGATTGATTTTTGAAAAAAAGATCAGCCAAAGAAAGATCTAGAATAAACATTTCCTAACACAAGGAATAGCCAATGCAAAGGCCCTGGGGCAGGAGTGACTAGTCATCGCCAAGGAGCAGCAAGCAGACCAGTGTGGCGGGAACAGAGCCGGCAAGCGGGGGAAATGCTGCCACTCAGAAGAAAAATACTGGTTGGTTGGCTGAGGTGGGTGGATCACTTGAGGTCAGGAGTTCAAGATCAGCCTGGAAACATGGTGAAACCCCGTCACTACTACAAAAACAAAAAATAGCCGGGTGTGATGGCACACACCTGTCATCCCAGCTACTTGGGAGGCTGAGGCAGGAGAATCACTGGAACCCAGGAGGCGGAGGCTGCAGTGAGCCGAGATCGTGCCACTGCACTCCAGCCTGGACAACAGAGCAAGACTTGCCTCAGAAAAAAAAAAGAAGAAGAAAACTACTGGCAATGCCCTTTCTTGCAACCTGCTCACACATCTAGATGTAGAAATAAGAAAACCAGCCAGGTTTCCATCTTTAGGTGGCTTGCTTAGCTTCTGATAAACAATTTAAGGCACAAGCACTTAAGCTGTCACTTGCCCAGTGCTAGAAGATTCCACCCCCATCCTCTGAGAACATGTGCTGTAAGGATGGGAAGACTGTGACAGACAAGACAACGGCTGAAGAGGGAGCAGCAGATTGTTAGGTGCTTGTGGTGCTTAGGAGAGAGCAGAAGGTAAATTGGGGGAGCAATCAGGGAAGACTTCAAGGAGGAAGGGACGCCAGGGCTGGGCTTTGAAGGATGAAGGCGGTGGCTGGGAAGAGAAAGACAAGAACTGTGAGGAAGGAAGGAAAAGGTAGAGAGGGCAACTGAGGAGGTGACCCAGAGACAGCCCTTAGGGAGGCCCCGACAGAGAGACCCCGGTCCATGAACTGCCCTGTCCCGGCCTCGACAGGTGGAGTACTTCGGCACTATCGGCATCGGAACCCCTGCCCAGGATTTCACCGTGATCTTTGACACCGGATCCTCCAACCTGTGGGTGCCCTCAGTCTACTGCTCCAGTCTCGCCTGCAGTAAGTTCCCAGCCCGCCCCACCCCACTCTCGCTCCCCAGCACCAGCTGACCCTGGGGAACCCTGGACACCCATGGGCTTCAGAGAGCTCCCACCTCAAGCCTGCTGGAGCCACTCAACAGGCATTTACTGTGCACCTACTATGTGCCAAGCACTGGGCGCAGGTGCTCCACGGGGTAAAGGGATGAGTGATATGATCCCTGCGGTCAAAGATTTTCCAGTCTGTGGGGAGAGAGAAGCTCCCCAAAATACCCACAGCCTGGGAGAGGAAATATAGGGGCCCAAAGCAAGACAGGGCCAACGGGCTGTAGAATAGCCTGCTAGGAAAGAGTCCAGTGTGAGGAAATGGCTCCAAAGCCTGGCTAGGACAGGCTAGAAGTGGGTGCTGAGCTCCTTTAAAAAAAAAAAAGAAAATCACTGTTTGCTAACGAAAGAGAGCTTGTCTTTGGAAGTCATGAACAATGTGTGTTGCGGGTTCCTTCCTCTTCTAATGTTTTCACCTGAGTTTTAATTAAGATGGGGTGCCTGTGTCATCATCCACATAACAGGAGCACTGGCCGCGGGCTGGGGGGTGAAAGCGCTCGTCACTGGGCAGCTACCAGCCTGCTCAGCTCAATGTTGGCCTTGGGAGTCCCCGGGAGGCCCTTGGGGTTGCCTGGGGACCTGCCATCAGTGAAGGGTCCCAGGAGTTCAATGAGACAGGACAGAACCTGGGGTCTCTTGGGGTACAAGGGTCTAGGGGGATAGGTCACTGCTCACCTCCAGAGCCCTTCCTGGGGCCAGGGCACCCCATCCCAGGAAGACGTCCCAGCCTGTGACCTTCACCTAGCTCTCAGAGACTGACAATCACTGCTTGCCGTTGCAGCCAACCACAACCTCTTCAACCCTCAGGATTCCTCCACCTACCAGTCCACCAGCGGGACACTCTCCATCACCTACGGCACCGGCAGCATGACAGGCATCCTCGGATACGACACTGTCCAGGTGGGCGCCCGCAGGCTGCCGCTGCATCCCGCCATCAGGCACCCCCAGAATCAGCTTATTCCAGCACGATGAGTCTCGGTGATCACAAAAGTAACCTGATTAGGGGTACGGGCTGGGGGAGAAGCAGCAGAGATGTCACAGACGTTGCTAGCTCGGGTGGCAGTGAGTAAAAGGGTGGGCTGCCGGGAGCCATAAGCCAGCCTCAGCTCCACCCAAGCAGAATGTTATGGAGGGTGGAGAGAGTCCGTAAAGGCTCAATTCTCTACTAGCACGTCCTCCTCTTCCTCCTTCTCCCAACCTGCAGCCCCCCCACGTCAGGAAATCTCCACAAGCCCTCTCTGCTACTTTTGGGGCATGGCAGGGGTCAAAGGCCCTGATTCGCCTGGGGTCTGCTTTGCATTTCTTCATCCGTAACACAAACACACAGTGAATCTGTTCTCCAGCAAAATCTCACACTGAGTCATAGACCGTGGCCATCTGCAGATCAGCTGCCATGGTTACCTCCAGCAGAGGAACGAGCATTCCAGGAGACGGTCCCTCTCCCCTCCTTCCGGGCTGATGCCCTGGAAGCCAAGTCCTGCATGGGATGAACCAGGGCAGCTGTGGGTCTGAGGCTGGCACCCAGAGCTCAGTGGACATGACCTGATGGTGAACATCATCTCGGTTCCCCCACCCAGGTTGGAGGCATCTCGGACACCAATCAGATCTTCGGCTTGAGCGAGACCGAACCCGGCTCCTTCCTGTATTATGCTCCCTTCGACGGCATCCTGGGGCTGGCCTACCCCAGCATTTCCTCCTCCGGGGCCACACCCGTCTTTGACAACATCTGGGACCAGGGCCTGGTTTCTCAGGACCTCTTCTCTGTCTACCTGAGCGCGTAAGTTGGGTGGAGAGGGGCCTCCTCCCACCTCCCCCTCCAGAGGTCACAGTGTTCTGGCCCAGCAGCAGCTGTTCAAGGCTGGCTGCGATGGAGAGGGTCTTGGGAAGCAAGGGATTTGGAAAGTCAATTTTTGAGGCTAGAGAAATGTGTCTTTGGAGAGTGATAGTGCCAAGTCTCTCTCTGACGGGCCATGTGCACTCCATCTCATTTACCAGCATCTTTATCCCCTTGATGTGCACAACTCAAATGTCCTCAGCCATTTGCCCCTCAGGGCCAGTTCCCTCATCCTTGGCCCCCAAAGATGCCACTGAAATGAATACACTTGGCCAGACACGGTGGTTCATGCTTGTAATCCCAACACTTTGGGAGTCTGAGACATGAGGATCACCTGAAGTCAGGAGTTCAAGACCAGCCCGGTCAACATGGCAAAACCCTGTCTCTACTAAAAAATACAAAAATTAGCCAGGCGTGGTGGCAGGCACCAGTACACCCAGCTACTCAGGAGGCTGAGGCAGGGAGAATCGCTTGAGCCTGGGAGGCGGAGGTTGCAGTGAGCCAAGATTGTGCCACTGCATTCCAGTCTGGGCAACAGAGCGAGACTCCATCTCAGAAAATAAATAAATAAATAAACAAACTGAATACACTTAAAACAGAACAAAATTCCATAACACAAAAATGAAAAGATTTGATCAAGATATATCATGGATGATGACATTTTTAAATCATGAAAGCAAGTTTCTTTTGTGATTTAATAAAACCTAGGTTCCATTTGTGACCGTGGGCTAATTCTAGGAATGAACAAAGAAATACATGAACAAACAAACAAATGAACAAAGAATAAATCAAATGTCAATTTGGGCTGAGTAGAGTGTTACGCAAGAATATCTGAGGGCATCATCCACTTTCTTAAGACACTCAACGTTCCTCTAACACTCACGAACGTCCTCGTCTTTTGAAAGGATTTGCCGTCATTCACTTGTTTCCTCGGTTCGTAACTACACATCTAGGTCCTCGCTATATAGCATTACACTGTGAGACGTTCACAGCAAAGGTGGGTGGGTTCAGTGAGGGGGTCATGTTTTATACATGGCCAGTTCTCCGATGACTGATTTCTTATTGCCATCTACATTTGTTCTGCATCTACCCTGAAACTGCAAAGATTTAGAAAATGAATATTGAAATAACAAGGACTCCTGCAATTTACAACAGGAAGGCTCTTTGTCATGTGTTCCTCTTGGCCAGTTGATGTTCAAGGTGGCTCTGAAACATAATCTGCCTTTATGAGCACTTAAATATTTCACGTGGGGCCGTTGTATCTCCCCAGCTAGATCTGAGTCTCTCAATCTGGGCATTATTAACATTTCAGACCAGCATAAGTCCTTGCCAGGGACTGTCCCATGCATTGTAGGACGTTTGGCAGCATCCCCAGCCTCTAAACATTAGATGCCAGTAGCATCCACTACCCCCACCCAATCAATCCAAAATGTCTCCAGACATTCCCCTGTGGGCAAAACTGCTCCCAGCTAAGAACAAGAGATCTCCACCATCAAGTCCTTAAGAGCCGACACTGTCACCCATTCACATCCCTGGGGTCGCCATGGCAACTAGAGTGAGTACCACAGTGGAAACCACACATCAACCTAAAAGACCCGTGTTCTTCCAAACGTAGTTCCACCACTCCCCCGCTGTGTGACCTTGGGCAGGTGACCTCACCTCCCTCAGGCTCAGTGTCCTCATGGGAAGTGGAAATAACAGTGACAGTGTCCACTGCGTGGGCCCTGGCCTAAGAGGACAAGAAACCACATTTGTCACACCCCAGGACAGCCTGCCAAGTGCCCAATCAAGGGTAGCTCCGAGGAGCCAACAGCAGATGTTCACACAAATGAACGAACAGAGAAATTCATGTCTTCTTCCCTCACTTTCCACAGCGATGACCAGAGTGGCAGCGTGGTGATATTTGGTGGCATTGACTCTTCTTACTACACTGGAAGTCTGAACTGGGTTCCTGTTTCTGTCGAGGGTTACTGGCAGATCTCCGTGGACAGGTGGGACTGCCACAGACAGGCAGCATCCAGGCCTGGGCCCCACATCCCATTTCCTTATGGATTCATAGCTAACCAGCTTTCCAGAATCCCCCCAGGGAGAGCTGACACAGGGGAACACACTCCAGGGGGAAGGCGGAAGTTGGCCCAGCCAGAGAAACCCTAGAAAGACACGTCCCGGGCGGAGGAGGGAAGAGCTGTCTGGGAAGCCGAGACTCTGCAAGCGTCAGATAGCCACTGTCCTAATAGTCACGGAGGCAGAACAATCCACCAGCATCCCTGGGGAAAGCTGGGCAACCACCTGTCCACACATCTCAATGTAACGGGCCTGGGAACCAGCAATGCTCCTCCCACTCGAAGAAATGTGTCACTTTCAGTCTAGAAGTAGGGCAAAATGGCTAAGAAATTGTGTGAAGTCATTTCTCAAGAGTGAACAATTCTCCAGGACAAGGACTTTCGGTACTAAAACCGGGACCATCCCAGGCAAACCAGGACACATTGATCACCTCATGTCTGCCCAGCCATGCTAGCATTTCACCAGTTCCTCCAACTCCTGCCCCAGTCCTCTGGTCTCTGTCCCTCCCCGCATACCGTCCCCTGTTGATGTCCTCCTTCTCTCTTCACCTGCCTGGAATCCCTGGGTGTCTGCTCCCCTGGCTGCTTCCCTCCACCGCCTCTCACCCTGGACGCTGTTTTGTTCCCTGCCGCACGCCTGGCTTATCATCCTGCCCTTCTGCCACCATAACTTATCTTGCCAGCCAGGCCGGGAGCTCCCTGCAGCCTGGAACTGTGAGGCTGTCTGGTTTAGCTTTGCGTTTCCCATGCCTGGCAGAGAGTAGGCACTTGTAAAATATTTGTTGGGTAAATGAATGCAGGATGAATGAATGTGTAAACGAGAGGAACAGAAATTTCACTCACTGGCCAATGGATGGGTGGGGAAGAAATGTCTGGGGTCACCTCCTGGTTCCTCCTTGGAGAGATGTACCCCTGAGGGCTCAGGAACCTTCACTTGCTTCTTGCCCTCAGCATCACCATGAACGGAGAGGCCATCGCCTGCGCTGAGGGCTGCCAGGCCATTGTTGACACCGGCACCTCTCTGCTGACCGGCCCAACCAGCCCCATTGCCAACATCCAGAGCGACATCGGAGCCAGCGAGAACTCAGACGGCGAGGTGAGTCCAGCCCCGACGGCTCTGTTCTACACTCAAATAGTGGGTGTGCCAGGCACACGGGACCAAAACCCTTGTAACTTTTCTCACCTCACTCTTTCCAGATGGTGGTCAGCTGCTCAGCCATCAGCAGCCTGCCCGACATCGTCTTCACCATCAACGGAGTCCAGTACCCTTTGCCACCCAGTGCCTACATCCTGCAGGTGAGGGGGCTCTGGACCATCCACTAGAGGGGCTCACACAGAATGTGGCCACAGAGTCCCCTCTGCAGAGGGAAAGTGCGCTTCCACGAGCTGAAGCCGAGAGGCAGAGGCAGACGAACATCTGCCCCAGACAGCTCCGGAGGGAAGGAACAGATTGAAAACAAACGCAGGAATAAGAACTTGGATACAGCCCCCTAAGGGAACAAGTGAAGCAAAGGTTAATGGAGGGAAAAGAGGATTCTATTTGGACCCCTGGGTCCAAGTCCTGGGTCTGAATTACCAGCCCATTGATTCTGAGCAAGCCATAGCTCATCTCAGCCTCAGTTTTCTCATCCAAAATGTAGACATGGCAGCTTTCCCCACCCTCAGAGTGCGGTTAGGTTAACCAAGTGAGACTGATCACATCAGAGCTACCAAGGGTTGGGTAAAGGGAAATCCTCATTTCCATAGGCTGGGGCTTCCGACAAACCTACCATCTCTACCAGGTAGCAAATCTTTAGCTGTACGAGCCACAGGAAAACTCTCCCTTCTATTACTATAACGTCAGGTGGAAAACTGATTTTGCCAGTGGACTGATGTTACTCAACAAGAAGCACTGATGCCTGGGCTCCCCCAGTGATTTGATTACATTAGGAGAGGGCAAGGCCTGAGCAATGGGATGGGGCTACGGGGGTTCAAAGCTCCCCAGGTGACGTGCAGACAAGGTCACAGCCCAGTGACTTAGTGAGGCAAGAGGCTAACAGCTCCTCCGGTTTGCCCCTGGTCGGGATCACAATAATCATGAGAAAAGGCTGTGTGGGCTGAGTTTTCACACTCCTTCCTACCAGCTGAATTCTCCCCAAGGCCTTAGCTCTGATGCTGATGTCAGGGTTCCTGTGCCTGCCAGAAACGCCAGATAATGTCCAGTAATGCGTAGAAACCAATCGTGCTGTGGACAGCTTCTACAGGCCAACTCCAGGCCAACAACAGCCGAGTCCCTGGACACTGAGCCAGGAAGCTCCTCCTTGCACATGCCTTGCAGCTGGACATGGGCGCCCTGGATGTTTATCACCCAGTGCCTGTCACTGCTGAATCGGCGTCTCAACTCCACTTTTATTCTCCTTTTCTCCAGAGCCAGGGCAGCTGCATCAGCGGCTTCCAGGGCATGGACGTCCCCACCGAATCTGGAGAGCTTTGGATCCTGGGTGATGTCTTCATCCGCCAGTACTTCACTGTCTTCGACAGGGCAAACAACCAGGTCGGCCTGGCTCCCGTGGCTTAAGCCCAAGTCTTTCCAGCCACCTCCCAGGAAGATCTGACCTCCGTCCTCTGCCCACTTTAGATGTATCTAATTCTCCTGACTGTCCTTCCCAGGGGAGTGTGGAGGTCTTGGTCCTGTTCCCTGTCTTACCAATAATGTAGAATAAAAACATAACCTACTGAAACAGGTTTTGTGGAGCCGCTTCTCTTTGCTGGTCTTTTTCCTTCACATCACTGGGGTTAGAACGCCAGGGCAGGGACCAAAATGACCACATCCACTTGGATGGCAGCCAACAGGGTGACCCCAGCAGCGGACACTTCATGGTAGAGCCAGGAAGACAGAGGCCTGCAGGGGGCTGTGCTGGAAGCATCATAAAAAGACCTGGGGGCCAAAAATGCTGGGCTCATTCTCTTCTCATAGAAGGGACAGTGAGAGCTGAGATCGTGCCATTGTACTCCAGCCTGGGCAACACAGAGAGACTCCATCTCAAAAAAAAAAAAAAAGAAAGAAAAGAGAGAGAAAAAAAGAAAAAATAGCACTGAAGCTCTTAGTTGAGGGAGTCAACTTCTTACTTCTGCCAAAACCAGTAAGAGATTATGACAAGGCTGGGAGCAGTGGCTCATACCTGTAATCCCAGCACTTTGGGAGGCTGAGACAGACAGGTCACAAGTTTGAGACCAGCCTGGCCAACATGGTGAAATCCCGTCTCTACTCAAAATGCAAAAATTAGCTGGGCGTGGTGGTGCGTGCCTGGAATCCCAGCTACTCGGGAGGCTGAGGCAGGAGAATCGCTTGAACCGGGAAGGTGGAGGTTGCAGTGAGCTGAGATCGCACCATTGCACTCTAGCCTGGGCAACAGAGTGAGACTGCAGCTCAAAAAAAAGGAGACAAAGATCATGAGGAAAAGAAAGCAATCAGGAGAGACAGGAGAGGTGGACACTAATGGCGACGTCCCTAAGTAGACAGGATAGGGCAGTGTTGTCTACAAGACATGGACAGGAGAAGTGGAAGAAGCTGACACCCCACAATCTTCCAGGACGCCCCTGTGATTCGCTGGTGACCAAGACTCACTGTCAATCTCCCGCAGGGTCCCAGGCACAAGACCCTGAACACATCTGTTTCCCCGTCTGTAACAAACAGAATGGTGTTCCACTTCCCTGAGCAGAGGCTGTGAGACAGAGAATTAAGCACGCTCAGTAGCATATATGCCCTAGAAAGGTAAAGAGGAAATGGAGCAGTTTCTCAGACTGAGCTTGGTAGCAAAACGTACAATGGAAAACATAGTTTCAAAATAAGTACAGAACACACTACGTTCCAGGCCCTTCCCCAGGGCTCACCAGCTACAGTTCCCAATCAAAGGCTCTGATAAGTCCTGCTGCAAAGTGATCTGTTTCATTTTAACTCAGCTCAGCTTGATCTCAGACTCTCTCTTGCTAGGAAGTCTATTACAGCCCTGGGCCTCTCAGCATGCACACTGGGAAAATTTCCATAGCTCCTGCTTCTGGTAACAGCCAACCCAGGCTGTCTGCTGAAGGCAGGGCCAGAGGCTGGAGCTGGGCTGTAGGAGGGCCAGGGATGATCTCCAACGCCCAGTCTCCCCGGGGTCACTCTCACCCTCCCAAGCCCACTTTCCATAGCTGAGTCAACTTTATGAAACATACATTTCGTCTCATCCCTTCCTTGCTTAAAACTCTTAATGCCTTCTTGCCATTGCCTTTGGAACAAAACAGCAAATCTTTGGCATAGTTCCAGGTCCTGTGTGCTCCTTTCCCTTAAAACCTTCCCTTCCTCACTCTGATCCCACTGCCCTGAGCTCCCTCCACCCTGGCTCCCACGGCCACGATAACCCAAGTGCTTTCCCACCTGAGACTTTGCACATGTTGTTTCCTTTGCCTGGGTTGCCTTTCCCTCTTTCTTGCCTTGCTAACACCTAGCATCTGCAGACGTGGCTTAAATGTCACTTCCCAACCAGGTGCGGTGGCTCACACATATAATCCCAGCACTCTGGGAGGCCGAGGTGGGCAGATGAACTGAGGTCAGGAATTGGAGACCAGCCTGGCCAACATGGTGAAATCCCATCTCTACTAAAAATACAAAAAATTAGCTTGGCGTGGTGGCGGGCACCTGTAATCCCAGCTACTCGGGAGGCTGAGGCAGGAGAATCGCTTGAACCCAGGAGGCAGACGTTGCAGTGAGCTGAGATCACGCCATTGTATTCCAGCCTGGGCAAAAAGAGTGAAACCCACCTCAAAAAAAAAAAGTCACTTCCCTGTAAAAGTGATCAGCCCTCCCTGACCACTCTCCCATAGAGCCTGGGCCCACCTTATCCCTCATGGTACTTGGCACGACTTGTAACGACACATTTAAGTGTTTCAGATTCACAAGGGCAGGGATGGTTATCGTATTTAGGGTTGAAGCCTGAGCAGAAAGAACAGGGCTTGGCACATAGTAGGTGGTCCCTAAATTGTTGCTGAATGAGTGAGTAGCGACGATGTTTTAAAAGGAAACAACTCAGATCGGATGAGAGTATGAGATGTGGATAGGGTTTGAGGAAGGCCACGTGAATGACAACAGGGGGGTCAGCTCCCACCCCCACCAACATTCCATCCTCCTCACATTTTGTCATGGGATAAGCAGGTGGATATCTCAAGTTTCTGGGAAGGAATTTCACCCTGTCCTGGCTCCTTTGCTGGATTTGTTTTTCTGACATTTCCCACGTAGCTACTTTGAAGCTAGGCAGTGTGCTAGGCTCCAGGGATACGGGTAGGCCTTCCTGGATGCTATCTGTTCTCCTGCGCCTGGCCCCATCCTTTCTTCCTCCCCCATCTCAACCCCAACAGCTACAGCTCAGCCTCTCTCTCCCAGCACCTCTTTCATTCCCACCCTGGGATTCCCGAACCCAGCCAGCATCTAAAGAGCTTCCTCGTTAGACAGATCATTTGACCGGAAAGCCCTGTGCCAACATATCCGAAGGGATCCTCCCTATGTTGCTGCACGAGAGACGGTGAATTCACAAGCCTTTACTGCAGTCTCAGGTCTCTGCTTCATGCATCTTCCTCTAAGGCCTTGGGGGTCTAAGCACAGCTCCTTCTGTTCTTTTCATTCACACTCGTCCAGGAGTGTTATTTTAATCTCACAGGTCTCCTGCCCCATCCATCCTCACCTGTCCCAAATGATCACTCCACACATTGCTGGTGGAAGTGTAAATTGGCACCACCCTAAGGAGCATGATGTGGCTGTTTCTGTCAAAACTTGAAGGGGTGGCCTGCCCCTCCACACCTGTGGGTGTTTCTCGTTAGGTGGAACGAGAGACTTCAGAAAAGAAATGAGACACAGAGACAAAGTATAGAGAAAGAAAAAGTGGGCCCAGGGAACCGGCGCTCAGCTTACAGAGGACCCACGCCAGCACCAGTCTCTGAGTTCCCTTAATATTTACTGATAATTATCTTTACCATCTTAAAGATAAGGGAGTGGCTGGACAATAGGATCATGGTAGGGAGGAAATCAGCAGTAAGACATATGAACAAAAATCTCTGTGACATGAATAAGTTTAAAGGAAAATGCTGTGCCTTGAGATGCATATGCAAACATCTCCATAAACCTTTGAGCAGCATTGTTTCAGCCTATCACATGGGGAGAAACCTTGGACAATACCTAGCTTTCCTAGGCAGAGGTCCCTGCGACCTTTGGCCTTGTACGTGTCCCTGGGTAGTTGAAATTAAGGGAATGGTGATGACTTTTAACCAGCAAGCTGCCTTCTGGCACTTGTTTAACAAAGACACATCCTGCACAGCCCAAAATCCATTAAACCTTGAGTCACCACAGCACATGTCTCTTGTAAGGACAAGGTTGGGGGAAGGGTCACAGATTAACAGCATCTCAAATACAGAACAAAATGGAGTCTCTTATATCTACTTCTTTCTATATAGACACAGTAACAGGCTGATCTCTTTCTTTTCCCCACAAAAACTAAAAATGCATATGCTGGCCGGGCTCAGTGGCTCATGCCTGTAATCCCAGCACTTTGGGAGGCTGAGGCAGGTGAATCACCTGAGATGAGGAGTTTGAGACCAGCCAGGTCAACATGGTGAAACCTCATCTGTACTAAAAATACAAAATTAGTCGGGCGTGGTGACACATGTCTGTAATTCCCAGCTACTTGGGAGGCTGAGACAGGAGAATCTCCTGAACCTGGGAGGCAGAGGTTGCAGTGAGCCAAGATGGCGCCATTGCACTTCAGCCTGGGCAACGGAGCGAGATTCTGTCTCCAAGAAAAGCAAAAGAATGATCAATGTTCAAGACGATAAATATGCTAATTACTCTGATCTGATCACTAAACATTATATGTACGGAAACACCCCTATGTACCCATAAATATGGACAATTATTACATTTGAATTAAAAACAAAGGAGCCAGGCACAGTAGCTCACGGTGTAACCCCAGCACTTGGGAAGGCCAAGGTGGGAGGACGGCTTGAGCCCAAGAGTTCAAGACCAGCCTGAGCAACACAGCAAGACTTCATGTCCATTATTTTTAATAAATAAATAAGAGGAAAAGAACGAAGATATATATTATAAGAGAATATTCATAGAGCACTGTTCCTAAGAACCCCACACTGGAAGCTACCCAAATGCCTAGGAACTGAAAAAGAGATAAGTAAAGGGTATATTGATGCAGTGGAATAATACATAGCAATGAACAGGACTGAGTAACAACTCCACACGACACCAGTCGCGGATGCCTCAACTAAACATGATTTTGAGCAAAGAAGCTCAATGCAAATAAAGTGCTTGTTATGTGGTACTGCTTATCAAAAGTACAAAAACAGGTGAAGTGTATCTTTGCTGTTTGGATATTAGAGTAGTGATATGCTTGGTTTGGCACTGGGGTAGTGACTGGGAAGAGCCTGGGGTGCGGTCCGGGGGTACCTGACATGCTCTTTTGCTGGGTCTGGGTTGTGGTTACATGCGTGTGCTTGGTTTGTGAAAATTCATCAAGCTATTTCTTACGATATGCACCTTTCTGTGTGCATACAATATTTCAAGAAAGGTTTAAAAATGATAACGTAGATTTCTAAAAAATTACTTGCAAAATACAGGACCACGGTATTTCTTTTAAAAGCAGGTTCAGGGTACAGATAAAGTAGCACAGCAGATGTGAGCTGAGCTCATCAAAACGGGTTGGTTGCAAAGCAACATGTGCCATATCTTGTGGTGCTATATTTGCAAGTAAACCAATATATTAATTTACTATGCTAACGGTGCTCAGCGCTGGGTAGCGGGGTTATAAGTCATTTCACAATTTTTCTTTACCTATGAATAATCTAAAATGATCGTGTATTACTTCTATAGTTGAGCCAAAAATGTTATCATAAATTTAACTTTAAAAACCTGCTTGCATCTTTGGAGAAACAGCCCAGCTCTGGGACTGGGGAGTAGAAAACACATTGTTCTCTTTGTTGTTGGAAGATCGTGTCCCTGGGGTGAGACCTTGATTGAAAGCTGCTAGGGGACCAGCCGCCACAATGCTTATCAGACCAGCTCGATAACACTTACCCTGCTTAAGTGCTCTGTCTCAGTCTTGCCATAATTGGGTTCCTTAGATCTCATTGCATTGCTTGATTTGATTCGTTCATGGAACATTTCTGAACACCTGGGCCCTTGGCAGGGGCTACCCTGCATCAGAGACACTGCAACCAGTGCCCCTGAAAGCCAGGCACTACCATACTGAGGACCAGGCAGGGCTAATGGCAAAATAAACGTTGTTATCTAATCTTTCTGCCGGGCCAGTCTGGTACAATGAGATGATGTGGCTTCCTTGCTGGCAGCCACAGATCAGCCCTGGCTGACAATCAGATCTCATGGGAGCATGTGATGGCAGAATCAGGATTCCCTTTTCCATCCCAAGGGTTCCTCTGGTAACAGGGGCTGAGTGGAATGGCTTCTCCAAGTGCTCCTGGGATGGAGGCTGCAGCCATCATGGAATGTACATGTCACACACTAACCCATGAACAGAAACCGGGTGGATGTACATGGTCACACAGTCTGGTCAGGGACCAGAGTCCCCTGAGACCCAGGTTCAGCTCCCACCTGTGTCATTACTTGGTTATGTGAACCTGCACTGATCACTTAACCCCTCTGAGCTATGTCATTTGGGAAAAACTGGGGGTAATCGTATAATAATTTTTTTTAAAATAATTCAAAGCATTCAGAAAAGCACAAAGAGCCACAGAAATATAAGCACTGCTGTGTTGAGGGAGGTTTGCAGATGACCTGACCAACAATGTCACCTTTCCCCTTTTCAGATCACTCACATTGCCTGAGCAGAAAACCACCTAGCAGAGCACTGAAAAGGTCTCAAAACACAGAAGAGCAAGAGGCAGCCAGGTGGATCTTTCTGGAGATTTCAACGAGGTGTCCAGTCCTGTTTTCTATTGCTGAAGACACTGATGACAATTTAACACACATTTCATGACTTACAACAACTCACATTGACTATCTCACAGTTTCTGTGGCTCAGGAATCCAGGCTCCATACAACTGAGGCCTCTGTCAGTCAGGGATGTCAGCCTGGTCTGTGGTCTCATCTGAGGCTCGACTGGAGAAGGATCTGCTTCCATGCTCACATGGTTGCTGGAAGGATTCAGTTACTTACAGATTGTCACACTGAAGGCCTCAGTTCCTTGCTGGCTGTTGGCTGGAGGCCACCCTTGGTTCCTTCCCCTTGGGCCTCTTTATAGGGCAGCTTTCTTTCTCAGAGCCAGCAAGGGGAAGAGTCTATACAGAGAGTGTGCTAGCAAGACACAAGCTATGGAGCCTGTATAATGTAATCGCAGAAGCAACGTCCCATCTACTTTGCTGTATCCTGTTGGTTAGAAGCAAGTCCTGCCTACACAAAAGGGGAGGGGATTACACAGGGGTGTGAACACCAGCAGCATGAATAATTGAGGGCCATCCTAGAGTCTCTCTGCCATACCCCTGAATTGGTGGCAGCAAGCATACCAGCGCCCCTCAGGATGCTAAAATCTCCAATGTGGAGAAACATTAACATCTTCACCAATCCGAGAGCTTCCCCTCAATGCGATCCAAATATCCATCCAGGTGGAAAGAAAGAGCCCCTTCCACACCAGCTTTCCCTTGAACTGATCACAAACGCACCAAAGGCACGGCCTATTCCTACCATGCTCAGGGATGTACCCCCAGCAGCTAGAGCATCCCTGCACGGTACACAGCGAGTGCACAATCAGGCATTCGAATGAATGTGTTAAGGTGCTTGCAGGTTTCTGCCTGGGGCATCTTCCTTCTGCTTCCCAAATATACTTCTCCTCTGCTCAAAATTCCCATGTGGGCCCAAGACAAGCTGTGCCCCCAAAACCAGCACCCATCCTTGGGCTCCAAACTCCCTCCCTTCCATCTGGTGGCAGCCTTGAGTGAGGGGATTCCATCTGGTGCCCCCAAAACTTAGGCAGGCATCGTCAGGACCATCAAGTTCTTCATATGACTGCTAGGATCAACCCATACTTAAGGTGATGGATACTCCAAATACCCTGACTTGATCATTACTCTTTCTATGCATGTAACACAATATCACAGGTACCCAAAAAATATGTAAAATATTATGTTTCCATAAAGAGAGAGAGGGCCAGGTGTACTGTGGTTCACTGTAATCCCAGCACTTTGAGAGGCTGAGGCAGGTGGATCACTTGACCCAAGCAGATGGAAACCAGCCTGGGTCACATAGTGAAGCCCTGTCTCTACAGAAAATACAAAAGTTAGCTGGGTGTCGTGGCTCATGCCCTTAGTCCCAGCTACTTGGAGCCTGAGGCCAGAGGACTGATTAAGCGTGGGAGGTTGAGGCTGCAGTAAGCCATGACCATGCCACTACATTCCACCCTGAGTGACAGAATAAGACCCTGTCTCAAAAAAAAAAAAAAAAAAAGAGAGAGAGAGAGAGAGGCTTGAGAGGGAGGAAAGAGAGAGGAAGAGAAGCAGGCACCTGAAGACGTGAACGTGGGAAATACAAGGGCTAGTCATACTGGAGAGAGATTGACAGTTAAAAAAACAAACAAACGGCCGGGCGCGGTGGCTCAAGCCTGTAATCCCAGCACTTTCGGAGGCCGAGACGGGGGGATCACGAGGTCAGGAGATCGAGACCATCCTGGCGAACATGGCGAAACCCCGTCTCTACTAAAAAAAAATACAAAAAACTAGCCGGGCGAGGTGGCGGGCGCCTGTAGTCCCAGCTACTCGGGAGGCTGAGGCAGGAGAATGGCGTGAACCTGGGAGGCAGAGCTTGCAGTGAGCTGAGATCCGGCCACTGCACTCTTGCCTGGGCGACAGAGCAAGACTCCGTCTCAATTAAAAAACAAACAAACAAACAAACAAACAAACAAAAGAAAAAATAATGAGCCCAGGATTCACATTTGGGGCACAAACATGTCAACTAACAGGGAAGTCTGAAATGTCCACGTGTTTCCTACTAACCACCACTGTCCCTGAACTTATTCACACTGCCCACTTCTGAATACTTACCTGGAGGCACTAGGGGTAACTTGGAGATTTTATAGAACCTGTAGCTCTTATGGCTGGACAGTCTGAGGATTCCCCAGGGGATGTGATTTCAGAACAAGACCCTGAGACAGGGCTTCCTATCTACCTGGGGACCACCCCACTCCCCTGTCCTCCTCCCCAGTAATTTATGCATCAGAGTTTTCACTCTACTTTGTCCACTGAATAAAAGCTCACAAAGTGGAGGATCCATTACGTTGGTAAGCATCCTCTTTTTTGTTGTTGGTGGTGTTGTTTGTTTGTTTGTTTGTTTGTTTTTTTGAGACGGAGTCTAGCTCTGTCGCCCAGGCTGGAGTGCAGCGGCAGGATCTCCGCTCACTGCACTGTCCGGAATTAGTTCCTTCCGGTGGGTTCTTGCTCTCGCTGAATTCAAGAATAAAACCTCGGACCCTCATGGTGAGTGTTACAGTTCTTAAATATGGTGAGCCCAGAGTTTGTTCCTTCACATGTTCAGATGTGTCAGGAGTTTCTTCCTTCCGGTGGGTTCGTGGTATCACTGGCTTCAGCAGTGAAGCTGCAGACCTTCTCGGTGAGTGTAACAGCTCTTAAAGGTGGCGTCCAGAGTTGTTCCTTCCTCCCGGTGGGTTCCTGATCTCACTGGCTTCAGGAGTGAAGCCGTAGACCTTTGCAGTGAGTGTTACAGCTCATGAAGGTAGTGCAGACACAGAGAGTGAGCAGCAGCAAGATTTATTGCAAAGAGCGAAACAGCAAAGCCTCCACAGCCTGGAAGGGGACCCGAGCGGGTTGCCGCTGCTGGCTCCGGTGGTCTGCTTTTATTCCCTTACTTGGCCCCACTCACATCCTACTGATTGGTCCATTTTACAGAGATCGGATTGGTGCATTTACAATCCATTAGCTAGATACAAAAGTTCTCCAACTCCCCACCCCATTAGCTAGACACACAGTGCTGACTGGAGCATTTACAAACCTTTAGCTAGCAACAGAGTGCTGATTGGTGCATTCACAATCCTTTAGCTAGACACAAAAGTTCTCCAAGTTCCCACCCGACTCAGAAGCCCAGCCGGCTTCACCTCTCACAACCTCTGTCTGCTGGGTTCAAGCGATTCTCCTGCCTCAGCCTCTCGAGTAGCTGGCATTACAGGCACCCACCACCATGCCCAGCTAACTTTTCTACTTTTAGTAGAGATGGGGTTTAGCTATGTTGGCCAGGCAGGTTTTGAACTCCTGACCTCTGGTGATTCACCTGCCTCAGCCTCCCAAAATACTGGCATTATAAGCGTGAGCCACGGCACCCAGCTAAGCATCCTCTTTCTAAGTCACTCACCCACGAGTATGAATTCTTTGCCCAGATTGCTTTGCTCCATTGTAGCTGATTTCAGCCCAGTTGTAAGCCTGGAGCACCTGGAGAAATCACACCCAGGTGGGATCCCAAAGGTGGAGAGGGTGGGAAGGGAGCAAAAGAAAGAGAAGGGGTGCAGAAAGAGAGGGACACAGATTCCAAAGAAATACCTGGCCGGTCGATCTCAAGTTTGCCTCCTCCAGGAAGGGAAGGCAGCATTCTGGCGGTGCTCTCTCCCTCCTCCCCCATGTACTGCGCACATCTCCTTCCCAGACTCAGCCCAGTTGCCACCAAAAGCAAGCTAGAAGTCCCATAGGCTACTCACATGCCCAACAACCCCACACAATGACACTAAACTGGGGAATTGTGTCCTGAGTCCCAAATGACCGACCCCCCAGTGTGCTGTGACTAAGCAGTGACCACAAGCAGTACCACCTATCACTGAGTCGGGGAGCTGCTCTCTAAGAACCCCAGCGGCGTGCCCCACGGGGACAAATCAGGCCACCTGGGGCTCCTTCCCATCTGTCTGTCCAATGCTGTGCTAAACACACTTGTAACCAACTTTGTGGAAATGCTCAGCTTGTAAAATGTTAATGTGGGCCCTTGTCAATGCTAAAGAAATAAGCCTGTGACTGGGCGACAGAACAAAACTCCATCAGAAGAAAGAAAAAGAAAGAGAGAGAGAGAGACAGAGAGGGAGGGAGGGAGGGAGGAAGAAAGGAAGAAAGAAAAGAAGGGAGGGAAGGAGGGACAGAGGAGGGAAGGAAGGAAGGAAGGAAGGGGAAGGGGAAGGGGAAGGGGAAGCAAAAGAAAAGAAAAACTAAGCCTTCAGGCCATTGCTTCTCTCTCCCTCTGCGGGTCAACCCCCATGGCAACCTCCCACCCCCGCCCCTGTCCGCAATGGCGCAAGGTTACAATGGAAAGTGCCTCCACTGGAACAGTCTCAGAACTGTTCTCGGGGCAGCGACAATCTTATCAGGAGCTTTTCTGTTTGGGATCAGGGGAACGGGTGACTTTCCAAGAGGCCGATAAGGCAGGACCCAAGTTGCATATAAGGGGCAGCTCATGCTGCTGCTCTGCACCTTCCTCCCGTCTTGCTTCTCCCTGGAGTTGGGACCTGGGAAGAACCATGAAGTGGCTGCTGCTGCTGGGTCTGGTGGCGCTCTCTGAGTGCATCATCTACAAGTGAGTCCCAGTGGCATGGGTGTGAAGACGCCTGCCTCTCACATCGCCCTTCTTTACTCCTGTGTCTTCCTTCTTCCCTTTTTTCTCTCTCTGTCTTTGGCTGTCTCCATCCCCCTTTTCTGCTTCTCTCTCCAACCTTTGGGAGGCAGCTCTGCAGACCTGGTTAAAACTCGGGCCCAGCCCGAGTCTGGTTCCCAGCTCCATCCCTAGTCAACTTAACTTCTTTGCATTATTGCACAGACGTGGGAGCATCTCCCTTCCTTCCATCTTCCTCTCTTAGACCAGCTGGTTAAGAGTCCAGCCTGGGTTTGGTTCCAGCTCCACCACTAGGCAGCTGAACTTCTTTGCATTATTGCACAGAAGTGGGAGCGTCTCCCTTCCTTCTTCCTCTCTTAGACCAGCTTCCCTTCCCTTCTGGGGCTGCCACAGAACCCGGTGAGCAGAATCCTTGCCTAATTCCTCTTCCTCCTCCAAACCACAGGGTCCCCCTCGTCAGAAAGAAGTCCTTGAGGCGCAACCTGTCCGAGCATGGCCTGCTGAAGGACTTCCTGAAGAAGCACAACCGCAACCCAGCCAGCAAGTACTTCCCCCAGGCAGAGGCGCCCACCCTGATAGACGAACAGCCCCTGGAGAACTACCTGGATGTGAGTGTGTGGGCAAGCGGCGGGGCCGGCTCTGAGGACTTGGCCGGCAGGAAAGAGTGTTTCCCTGGGGTCTTGGAGGATGGGCCGGGGCTCTGAGGCTCCAGGCAGTGACCCAGGGTCTGCCCCTAGGTGTCAGTGGCCCCGGGCAGGCAGGAAAGTTCACAGAGCTGTTGCTTCTTGTTCATTCATTCATTCCTTCACTTGTTCATGCAATGTTCATTTCTTCTGAGCGCCTCGTTAAATATCAGGGCCTCTGTGGGGCTCAGGAGGAAACAGCAGTGAGCAAAGTCATAGCCAAGGAGAGAAAGACAGTAATCAAGGAGTCTTGCAAAGCAATGAAAAGAACAGGCAGCAGGAGGACCACAGAGTGAAGGTGTCACACTACGAGACTCTGCCACTTGGGCAGGGAGCCTCCGCGGAGCCATGCAGGAAGAGCGGGAATATCCAATAGAAGACAGAACTCCGCACAGCCTGATCACTTGTGCCGAACCCTGTGCAGGCGGGAGCACAGGGCATTTGAAGGAGAGCCCAGAGGGAGGGAAGAAGGGTGCTGCAGACTGCGGCCCGAGGAGCCGAGGGGTGGACGGAGAGAGGCTCCATCCTAACTGCCACTGATTTATCTCAAACAGGGGGTGACAAAATCAGATCCGAGTTTCAGAAAGATCACTCTGACTTTATTATTTCAGAGCCGACAGCAAACACCCTGCCTTCCCACAGATATCGTATGTCCCCTCTGTGCCTGGCACAGGGCAGAGGGCACAGAGCAGTGATGCCTGTGGTTCAGAGATTGGCCTCCGCCATCCAGCAGACCTAGTGCAAATGTGGGTTCTAGCGCCTCTAAGTCACAGGACCTTGGCCAAGACATTTAAATCCTCTGAGCCCGTTTCTTGGTCTGGAAAACAAAAACACTAATATCTACCAACAGAGGTTGTTGCCAGGAATTCACGCAATCATGTTTTCTGGAGTGCTTAGCATGGGGTCTGGCAGGCCCTTGGTAAGAGGCTTAGTTAGTGCATTTATTTAGTTAACAAATATTTGGCAAATATTGGCACCTCTCTATGTGCCAGAGGCTATGCAAGTGGCCAAAACAATGGTGAATAATCAAAGTTCCTGGAGCTTATATTCTACAGGGGATGACAGATAAGCAAGCGTGGAAGATAATTTCAGGTACTGATGAGGGCCAAGACAAATTAATTAATTGGACTATGGGGAAAAAGAAGATCGAAAGGGAGCAAATTTAGATAAAGTGGTCACAGAAGGACTGTTGGTAGAGGGGACATTTGACTACACCCGAATGATTGATTTTTGAAAAAAAAGATCAGCCAAAGAAAGATCTAGAATAAACATTTTCCTAGCACAAGGAATAGCCAATGCTAAGGCCCTGGGGCAGGAGTGACTAGTCATCACCAAAGAACAGCAAGCAGACCAGTGTGGCGAGAACAGAGCCGGCAAGGGGGGAAAGTGCTGCCACTCAGAATAAAAATACTGGTTGGTTGGCTGAGGTGGGTGGATCACTTGAGGTCAGGAGTTCAAGATCAGCCTGGAAACATGGTGAAACCCTGTCACTACTACAAATACAAAAATTAGCCGGGCGTGATGGCACACACCTGTCATCCCAGCTACTTGGGAGGCTGAGGCAGGAGAATCACTGGAACCCAGGAGGCAGAGGCTGCAGTGAGCCGAGATCGTGCCACTGCACTCCAGCCTGGAAAACAGAGCAAGACTTGCCTCAGAAAAAAAAAAGAAGAAGAAAAATACTGGCAATGCCCTTTCTTGCAACCTGCTCACACATCTAGATGTAGAAATAAGAAAACCAGCCAGGTTTCCATCTTTAGGTGGCTTGCTTAGCTTCTGAAAAACAATTTAAGGCACAAGCACTTAAGCTGTCACTTGCCCGGTGCTAGAAGATTCCACCCCCATCCTCTGAGATTCCATCCTCTGAGAACATGTGCTGTAAGGATGGGAAGACTGTGACAGACAAGACAATGGCTGAAGAGGGAACAGCAGACTGTTAGATGCTTGTGGTGCTTAGGAGAGAGCAGAAGGTAAATTGGGGGAGCAATCAGGGAAGACTTCAAGGAGGAAGGGACGCCAGGGCTGGGCTTAGAAGGATGAAGGCAGTGGCTGGGAAGAGAAAGACAAGAACTGTGAGGAGGGAAGGAAAAGGTAGAGAGGGCAACCGAGGAGGTGACCCAGAGAGAGCCCCTAGGGAGGCCCTGACAGAGAGACCCCGGTCCATGAACTGTGCTGTCCCGGCCTCGGCAGGTGGAGTACTTCGGCACTATCGGCATCGGAACCCCTGCCCAGGATTTCACCGTGATCTTTGACACCGGATCCTCCAACCTGTGGGTGCCCTCAGTCTACTGCTCCAGTCTCGCATGCAGTAAGTTCCCAGCCTGCCCCACCCCACTCTCGCTCCCCAGCACCAGCTGACCCTGGGGAACCCTGGACACCCGTGGGCTTCTGACAGCTCCCACCTCAAGCCTGCTGGAGCCACTCGACAGGCATTTACTGAGCACCTACTACGTGCCAAGCACTGGGCGCAGGTGCTCCACGGGGTAAAGGGATGAGTGATACGATCCCTGCGGTCAAAGATTTTCCAGTCTGTGGGGAAGAGAGAAGCTCCCCAAAATACCCACAGCCTGGGAGAGGAAATGTAGGGGCCCAAAGCAAGACAGGGCCAACGGGCTGTAGAATAGCCCGCTAGGAAAGAGTCCAGTGTGAGGAAATGGCTCCAAAGCCTGGCCCGGACAGGCTAGAGGTGAGTGCTGAGCTCCTTTAAAAAAAAAAAAGAAAAATCATTGGTTGCTAATGAAAGAGAGCTTGTCTTTGGAAGTCATGAACAATGTGTGTTGTGGGTTCCTTCCTCTTCTAATGTTTTCACCTGAGTTTTAATTAAGATGGGGTGCCTGTGTCATCATCCACATAATGGGAGCACTGGCCGCGGGCTGGGGGGTGAAAGCGCTCGTCACTGGGTAGCCACCAGCCTGCTCAGCTCAATGTTGGCCTTGGGGAGTCCCCGGTAGGCCCTTGGGGTTTCCTGGGTACCTGCCATCAGTGAAGGGTCCCAGGAGTTCAATGAGACAGGACAGAACATGGGGTCTCTTGGGGTCCAAGGGTCTAGGGGAAAAGGTCACTGCTCACCTCCAGAGCCCTTCCTGGGGCCAGGGCACCCCATCCCAGGAAGACATCCCAGCCTGTGACCTTCACCCAGCTCTCAGAGACTGACAATCACTGCTTGCCGTTGCAGCCAACCACAACCTCTTCAACCCTCAGGATTCCTCCACCTACCAGTCCACCAGCGGGACACTCTCCATCACCTACGGCACCGGCAGCATGACAGGCATCCTCGGATACGACACTGTCCAGGTGGGCGCCTGCAGGCTGCCGCTGCATCCCGCCATCAGGCACCCCCAGAATCAGCTTATTCCAGCACGATGAGTCTTGGTGATCACAAAAGTAACCTGATTGGGGGTACGGGCTGGGGGAGAAGCAGCAGAGATGTCACAGACGTTGCTAGCTCGGGTGGCAGTGAGTAAAAGGGTGGGCTGCCGGGAGCCATAAGCCAGCCTCAGCTCCACCCAAGCAGAATGTTATGGAGGGTGGAGAGAGTCAGTAAAGGCTCAATTCTAACTGGCACCTCCTCCTCTTCCTCCTTCTCCCAACCTGCAGCCCCCCCACGTCCTCAAATCTCCACAAGCCCTCTCTGCTACTTTTGGGGCATGGCAGGGGTCAAAGGCCCTGATTCGCCCGGGGTCTGCTTTGCATTTCTTCATCCGTAACACAAACACACAGTGAATCTGTTCTCCAGCAAAATCTCACACTGAGTCATAGACCGTGGCCATCTGCAGATCAGCTGCCATGGTTACCTCCAGCAGAGGAACGAGCATTCCAGGAGACAGTCCCTCTCCCCTCCTTCTGGGCTGATGCCCTAGAAGCCAAGTCCTGCATGGGATGAACCAGGGCAGCTGTGGGCCTGAGGCTGGCACCCAGAGCTCAGTGGACATGACCTGATGGTGAACATCATCTCGGTTCCCCCACCCAGGTTGGAGGCATCTCAGACACCAATCAGATCTTCGGCTTGAGCGAGACCGAACCCGGCTCCTTCCTGTATTATGCTCCCTTCGACGGCATCCTGGGGCTGGCCTACCCCAGCATTTCCTCCTCCGGGGCCACACCCGTCTTTGACAACATCTGGGACCAGGGCCTGGTTTCTCAGGACCTCTTCTCTGTCTACCTGAGCGCGTAAGTTGGGTGGAGAGGGGCCTCCTCCCACCTCCCCCTCCAGAGGTCACAGTGTTCTGGCCCAGCAGCAGCTGTTCAAGGCTGGCTGCGATGGAGAGGGTCTTGGGAAGCAAGGGATTTGGAAAGTCAATTTTTGAGGCTAGAGAAATGTGTCTTTGGAGAGTGATAGTGCCAAGTCTCTCTCTGACGGGCCATGTGCACTCCATCTCATTTACCAGCATCTTTATCCCCTTGATGTGCACAACTCAAATGTCCTCAGCCATTTGCCCCTCAGTGCCAGTTCCCTCATCCTTGGCCCCCAAAGATGCCACTGAAATGAATACACTTGGCCAGACACGGTGGTTCATGCTTGTAATCCCAACACTTTGGGAGTCTGAGACATGAGGATCACCTGAAGTCAGGAGTTCAAGACCAGCCTGGTCAACATGGCAAAACCCTGTCTCTACTAAAAAATACAAAAATTAGCCAGGCGTGGTGGCAGGCACCAGTACACCCAGCTACTCGGGAGGCTGAGGCAGGGAGAATCGCTTGAGCCTGGGAGGCGGAGGTTGCAGTGAGCCAAGATTGTGCCACTGCATTCCAGTCTGGGCAACAGAGCGAGACTCCATCTCAGAAAATAAATAAATAAATAAACAAAGTGAATACACTTAAAACAGAACAAAATTCCATAACACAAAAATGAAAAGATTTGATCAAGATATATCATGGATGATGACATTTTTAAATCATGAAAGCAAGTTTCTTTTGTGATTTAATAAAACCTAGGTTCCATTTGTGACCGTGGGCTAATTCTAGGAATGAACAAAGAAATACATGAACAAACAAACAAATGAACAAAGAATAAATCAAATGTCAATTTGGGCTGAGTAGAGTGTTACGCAAGAATATCTGAGGGCATCATCCACTTTCTTAAGACACTCAACGTTCCTCTAACACTCACGAACGTCCTCGTCTTTTGAAAGGATTTGCCGTCATTCACTTGTTTCCTCGGTTCGTAACTACACATCTAGGTCCTCGCTATATAGCATTACACTGTGAGACGTTCACAGCAAAGGTGGGTGGGTTCAGTGAGGGGGTCATGTTTTATACATGGCCAGTTCTCCGATGACTGATTTCTTATTGCCATCTACATTTGTTCTGCATCTACCCTGAAACTGCAAAGATTTAGAAAATGAATATTGAAATAACAAGGACTCCTGCAATTTACAACAGGAAGGCTCTTTGTCATGTGTTCCTCTTGGCCAGTTGATGTTCAAGGTGGCTCTGAAACATAATCTGCCTTTATGAGCACTTAAATATTTCACGTGGGGCCGTTGTATCTCCCCAGCTAGATCTGAGTCTCTCAATCTGGGCATTATTAACATTTCAGACCAGCATAAGTCCTTGCCAGGGACTGTCCCATGCATTGTAGGACATTTGGCAGCATCCCCAGCCTCTAAACATTAGATGCCAGTAGCATCCACTACCCCCACCCAATCAATCCAAAATGTCTCCAGACATTCCCCTGGGGGCAAAACTGCTCCCAGCTAAGAACAAGAGATCTCCACCATCAAGTCCTTAAGAGCCGACACTGTCACCCATTCACATCCCTGGGGTCGCCATGGCAACTAGAGTGAGTACCACAGTGGAAACCACACATCAACCTAAAAGACCCGTGTTCTTCCAAACGTAGTTCCACCACTCCCCCGCTGTGTGACCTTGGGCAGGTGACCTCACCTCCCTCAGGCTCAGTGTCCTCATGGTAAGTGGAAATAACAGTGACAGTGTCCACTGCGTGGGCCCTGGCCTAAGAGGACAAGAAACCACATTTGTCACACCCCAGGACAGCCTGCCAAGTGCCCAATCAAGGGTAGCTCCGAGGAGCCAACAGCAGATGTTCACAGAAATGAACGAACAGAGAAATTCATGTCTTCTTCCCTCACTTTCCACAGCGATGACCAGAGTGGCAGCGTGGTGATATTTGGTGGCATTGACTCTTCTTACTACACTGGAAGTCTGAACTGGGTTCCTGTTTCTGTCGAGGGTTACTGGCAGATCTCCGTGGACAGGTGGGACTGCCACAGATAGGCAGCATCCAGGCCTGGGCCCCACATCCCATTTCCTTATGGATTCATAGCTAACCAGCTTTCCAGAATCCCCCCAGGGAGAGCTGACACAGGGGAACACACTCCAGGGGGAAGGCGGAAGTTGGCCCGGCCAGAGAAACCATAGAAAGACACGTCCCGGGCGGAGGAGGGAAGAGCTGTCTGGGAAGCCGAGACTCTGCAAGCGTCAGATAGCCAATGTCCTAATAGTCACGGAGGCAGAACAATCCACCGGCATCCCTGGGGAAAGCTGGGCAACCACCTGTCCACACATCTCAATTTAACGGGCCTGGGAACCAGCAATGCTCCTCCCACTCGAAGAAATGTGTCACTTTCAGTCTAGAAGTAGGGCAAAATGGCTAAGAAATTGTGTGAAGTCATTTCTCAAGAGTGAACAATTCTCCAGGACAAGGACTTTCGGTACTAAAACCGGGACCATCCCAGGCAAACCAGGACACATTGATCACCTCATGTCTGCCCAGCCATGCTAGCATTTCACCAGTTCCTCCAACTCCTGCCCCAGCCCTCTGGTCTCTGTCCCTCCCCGCATACCGTCCCCTGTTGATGTCCTCCTTCTCTCTTCACCTGCCTGGAATCCCTGGGTGTCTGCTCCCCTGGCTGCTTCCCTCCACCGCCTCTCACTCTGGACGCTGTTTTGTTCCCTGCCGCACGCCTGGCTTATCATCCTGCCCTTCTGCCACCATAACTTATCTTGCCAGCCAGGCCGGGAGCTCCCTGCAGCCTGGAACTGTGAGGCTGTCTGGTTTAGCTTTGCGTTTCCCATGCCTGGCAGAGAGTGGGCACTTGCAAAATATTTGTTGCATAAATGAATGCAGGATGAATGAATGTGTAAACGAGAGGAACAGAAATTTCACTCACTGGCCAATGGATGGGTGGGGAAGAAATGTCTGGGGTCACCTCCTGGTTCATCCTTGGAGAGATGTACCCCTGAGGGCTCAGGAACCTTCACTTGCTTCTTGCCCTCAGCATCACCATGAACGGAGAGGCCATCGCCTGCGCTGAGGGCTGCCAGGCCATTGTTGACACCGGCACCTCTCTGCTGACCGGCCCAACCAGCCCCATTGCCAACATCCAGAGCGACATCGGAGCCAGCGAGAACTCAGACGGCGAGGTGAGTCCAGCCCCGACGGCTCTGTTCTACACTCAAATAGTGGGTGTGCCAGGCACACGGGACCAAAACCCTTGTAACTTTTCTCACCTCACTCTTTCCAGATGGTGGTCAGCTGCTCAGCCATCAGCAGCCTGCCCGACATCGTCTTCACCATCAACGGAGTCCAGTACCCTTTGCCACCCAGTGCCTACATCCTGCAGGTGAGGGGGCTCTGGACCATCCACTAGAGGGGCTCACACAGAATGTGGCCACAGAGTCCCCTCTGCAGAGGGAAAGTGCGCTTCCACGAGCTGAAGCCGAGAGGCAGAGGCAGACGAACATCTGCCCCAGACAGCTCCGGAGGGAAGGAACAGATTGAAAACAAACGCAGGAATAAGAACTCGGATACAGCCCCCTAAGGGAACAAGTGAAGCAAAGGTTAATGGAGGGAAAAGAGGATTCTATTTGGATCCCTGGGTCCAAGTCCTGGGTCTGAATTACCAGCCCATTGATTCTCAGCAAGCCACAGCTCATCTCAGCCTCAGTTTTCTCCTCCAAAATGTAGACATGGCAGCTTTCCCCACCCTCAGAGTGCGGTTAGGTTAACCAAGTGAGACTGATCACATCCAAGTGAGACTGAGCTACCAAGGGTTGGGTAAAGGGAAATCCTCATTTCCACAGGCTGGGGCTTCCGACACTCCTACCATCTCTACCAAGTAGCAAATCTTTAGCTGTACGAGCCACAGGAAAACTCTCCCTTCTATTATTATAACGTCAGGTGGAAAACTGATTTTGCCAGTGGACTGATGTTACTCAACAAGAAGCACTGATGCCTGGGCTCCCCCAGTGATTCTGATTACATTAGGAGAGGGCAAGGCCTGAGCAATGGGATGGAGTTGCGGGAGTTCAAAGCTCCCCAGGTGACGTGCAGACAAGGTCACAGCCCAGTGACTTAGTGAGGCAAGAGGCTAACAGCTTCTCCGGTTTGCCCCTGGTCGGGATCAGAATAATCATGAGAAAAGGCTGTGTGGGCTGAGTTTTCACACTCCTTCCTACCAGCTGAATTCTCCCCAAGGCCTTAGCTCTGATGCTGATGTCAGGGTTCCTGTGCCTGCCAGAAACGCCAGATAATGTCCAGTAATGCGTAGAAACCAATCGTGCTGTGGACAGCTTCTACAGGCCGACTCCAGGCGAAGAACAGCCGAGTCCCTGGACACTGAGCCAGGAAGCTCCTCCTTGCACATGCCTTGCAGCTGGACATGGGCGCCCTGGATGTTTATCACCCAGTGCCTGTCACTGCTGAATCGGCGTCTCAACTCCACTTTTATTCTCCTTTTCTCCAGAGCCAGGGCAGCTGCATCAGCGGCTTCCAGGGCATGGACATCCCCACCGAATCTGGAGAGCTTTGGATCCTGGGTGATGTCTTCATCCGCCAGTACTTCACTGTCTTCGACAGGGCAAACAACCAGGTCGGCCTGGCTCCCGTGGCTTAAGCCCAGGTCTTTCCAGCCACCTCCCAGGAAGATCTGACCTCCGTCCTCTGCCCACTTTAGATGTATCTAATTCTCCTGACTGTCCTTCCCAGGGGAGTGTGGAGGTCTTGGCCCTGTTCCCTGTCTTACCAATAATGTAGAATAAAAACATAACCTACTGAAACAGGTTTTGTGGAGCTGCTTCTCTTTGCTGGTCTTTTTCCTTCACATCACTGGGGTTAGAACGCCAGGGCAGGGACCAAAATGACCACATCCACTTGGATGGCAGCCAACAGGGTGACCCCAGCAGCGGACACTTCATGGTA
Organism: Macaca fascicularis; assembly: GCF_037993035.2. Lineage (NCBI taxonomy): Eukaryota > Metazoa > Chordata > Mammalia > Primates > Cercopithecidae > Macaca > Macaca fascicularis. Next base: position 12,902,159 of record NC_088388.1, on the reverse strand, counting down.
GAGCCAGGAAGACAGAGGCCTGCAGGGGGCTGTGCTGGAAGCATCATAAAAAGACCTGGGGGCCAAAAATGCTGGGCTCATTCTCTTCTCATAGAAGGGACAGTGAGAGCTGAGATCGTGCCATTGTACTCCAGCCTGGGCAACACAGAGAGACTCCATCTCAAAAAAAAAAAAAAAGAAAGAAAAGAGAGAGAAAAAAAGAAAAAATAGCACTGAAGCTCTTAGTTGAGGGAGTCAACTTCTTACTTCTGCCAAAACCAGTAAGAGATTATGACAAGGCTGGGAGCAGTGGCTCATACCTGTAATCCCAGCACTTTGGGAGGCTGAGACAGACAGGTCACAAGTTTGAGACCAGCCTGGCCAACATGGTGAAATCCCGTCTCTACTCAAAATGCAAAAATTAGCTGGGCGTGGTGGTGCGTGCCTGGAATCCCAGCTACTCGGGAGGCTGAGGCAGGAGAATCGCTTGAACCGGGAAGGTGGAGGTTGCAGTGAGCTGAGATCGCACCATTGCACTCTAGCCTGGGCAACAGAGTGAGACTGCAGCTCAAAAAAAAGGAGACAAAGATCATGAGGAAAAGAAAGCAATCAGGAGAGACAGGAGAGGTGGACACTAATGGCGATGTCCCTAAGTAGACAGGACAGGGCAGTGTTGTCTGCAAGACATGGACAGGAGAAGTGGAAGAAGCTGACACCCCACAATCTTCCAGGACGCCCCTGTGATTCGCTGGCTGACCAAGACTCACTGTCAATCTCCCGCAAGGTCCCAGGCACAAGACCCTGAACACATCTGTTTCCCCGTCTGTAACAAACAGAATGGTGTTCCACTTCCCTGAGCAGAGGCTGTGAGACAGAGAATTAAGCACGCTCAGTAGCATATATGCCCTAGAAAGGTAAAGAGGAAATGGAGCAGTTTCTCAGACTGAGCTTGGTAGCAAAACGTACAATGGAAAACATAGTTTCTAAATAAGTACAGAACACACTACGTTCCAGGCCCTTCCCCAGGGCTCACCAGCTACAGTTCCCAATCAAAGGCTCTGATAAGTCCTGCTGCAAAGTGATCTGTTTCATTTTAACTCAGCTCAGCTTGATCTCAGACTCTCTCTTGCTAGGAAGTCTATTACAGCCCTGGGCCTCTCAGCATGCACACTGGGAAAATTTCCATAGCTCCTGCTTCTGGTAACAGCCAACCCAGGCTGTCTGCTGAAGGCAGGGCCAGAGGCTGGAGCTGGGCTGTAGGAGGGCCAGGGATGATCTCCAACGCCCAGTCTCCCCGGGGTCACTCTCACCCTCCCAAGCCCACTTTCCATAGCTGAGTCAACTTTATGAAACATACATTTCGTCTCATCCCTTCCTTGCTTAAAACCCTTAATGCCTTCTTGCCATTGCCTTTGGAACAAAACAGCAAATCTTTGGCATAGTTCCAGGTCCTGTGTGCTCCTTTCCCTCAAAACCTTCCCTTCCTCACTCTGATCCCACTGCCCTGAGCTCCCTCCACCCTGGCTCCCATGGCCACGATAACCCAAGTGCTTTCCCACCTCCAGACTTTGCACATGCTGTTTCCTTTGCCTGGGTTGCCTTTCCCTCTTTCTTGCCTTGCTAACACCTAGCATCTGCAGACGTGGCTTAAATGTCACTTCCCAACCAGGTGCGGTGGCTCACACATATAATCCCAGCACTCTGGGAGGCCGAGGTGGGCAGATGAACTGAGGTCAGGAATTGGAGACCAGCCTGGCCAACATGGTGAAATCCCATCTCTACTAAAAATACAAAAAATTAGCTTGGCGTGGTGGCGGGCACCTGTAATCCCAGCTACTCGGGAGGCTGAGGCAGGAGAATCGCTTGAACCCAGGAGGCAGACGTTGCAGTGAGCTGAGATCACGCCATTGTATTCCAGCCTGGGCAAAAAGAGTGAAACCCACCTTAAAAAAAAAAGTCACTTCCCTGTAAAAGTGATCAGCCCTCCCTGACCACTCTCCCATAGAGCCTGGGCCCACCTTATCCCTCATGGTACTTGGCACGACTTGTAACGACACATTTAAGTGTTTCAGATTCACAAGGGCAGGGATGGTTATCGTATTTAGGGTTGAAGCCTGAGCAGAAAGAACAGGGCTTGGCACATAGTAGGTGGTCCCTAAATTGTTGCTGAATGAGTGATTAGCGACGATGTTTTAAAAGGAAACAACTCAGATCGGATGAGAGTATGAGATGTGGATAGGGTTTGAGGAAGGCCACGTGAATGACAACAGGGGGGTCAGCTCCCACCCCCACCAACATTCCATCCTCCTCACATTTTGTCATGGGATAAGCAGGTGGATATCTCAAGTTTCTGGGAAGGAATTTCACCCTGTCCTGGCTCCTTTGCTGGATTTGTTTTTCTGACATTTCCCACGTAGCTACTTTGAAGCTAGGCAGTGTGCTAAGCTCCAGGGATACGGGTAGGCCTCCTGGATGCTATCTGTTCTCCTGCGCCTGGCCCCATCCTTTCTTCCTCCCCCATCTCAACCCCAACAGCTGCAGCTCAGCCTCTCTCTCCCAGCACCTCTTTCATTCCCACCCTGGGATTCCCGAACCCAGCCAGCATCTAAAGAGCTTCCTCATTAGACAGATCATTTGACCGGAAAGCCCGGTGCCAACATATCTGAAGGGATCCTCCCTATGTTGCTGCACAAGAGACGATGAATTCACAAGCCTTTGCTGCAGTCTCAGGTCTCTGCTTCATGCATCTTCCTCTAAGGCCTTGGGGGTCTAAGCACAGCTCCTTCTGTTCTATTCATTCACACTCGTCCAGGAGTGTTATTTTAATCTCACAGGTCTCCTGCCCCATCCATCCTCACCTGTCCCAAATGATCACTCCACACATTGCTGGTGGAAGTGTAAATTGGCACCACCCTAAGGAGCATGATGTGGCTGTTTCTGTCAAAACTTGAAGGGGTGGCCTGCCCCTCCACACCTGTGGGTGTTTCTCGTTAGGTGGAACGAGAGACTTCAGAAAAGAAATGAGACACAGAGACAAAGTACAGAGAAAGAAAAAGTGGGCCCAGGGAACCGGCGCTCAGCTTACAGAGGACCCACGCCAGCACCAGTCTCTGAGTTCCCTTAATATTTACTGATAATTATCTTTACCATCTTAAAGATAAGGGAGTGGCTGGACAATAGGATCATGGTAGGGAGGAAATCAGCAGTAAGACATATGAACAAAAATCTCTGTGACATGAATAAGTTTAAAGGAAAATGCTGTGCCTTGAGATGCATATGCAAACATCTCCATAAACCTTTGAGCAGCATTGTTTCAGCCTATCACATGGGGAGAAACCTTGGACAATACCTAGCTTTCCTAGGCAGAGGTCCCTGCGACCTTTGGCCTTGTACGTGTCCCTGGGTAGTTGAAATTAAGGGAATGGTGATGACTTTTAACCAGCAAGCTGCCTTCTGGCACTTGTTTAACAAAGACACATCCTGCACAGCCCAAAATCCATTAAACCTTGAGTCACCACAGCACATGTCTCTTGCAAGGACAAGGTTGGGGGTAGGGTCACAGATTAACAGCATCTCAAATACAGAACAAAATGGAGTCTCTTATATCTACTTCTTTCTATATAGACACAGTAACAGGCTGATCTCTTTCTTTTCCCCACAAAAACTAAAAATGCATATGCTGGCCGGGCTCAGTGGCGCATGCCTGTAATCCCAGCACTTTGGGAGGCTGAGGCAGGTGAATCACCTGAGATGAGGAGTTTGAGACCAGCCAGGTCAACATGGTGAAACCTCATCTGTACTAAAAATACAAAATTAGTCGGGCGTGGTGACACATGTCTGTAATTCCCAGCTACTTGGGAGGCTGAGACAGGAGAATCTCCTGAACCTGGGAGGCAGAGGTTGCAGTGAGCCGAGATGGCGCCATTGCACTTCAGCCTGGGCAACGGAGCGAGATTCTGTCTCCAAAAAAAGCAAAAGAATGATCAATGTTCAAGACGATAAATATGCTAATTACTCTGATCTGATCACTAAACATTATATGTACGGTAACACCCCTATGTACCCATAAATATGGACAATTATTACATTTGAATTAAAAAGAAAGGAGCCAGGCCCAGTAGCTCATGGTGTAACCCCAGCACTTGGAAAGGCCAAGGTGGGAGGACGGCTTGAGTCCAAGAGTTCAAGACCAGCCTGAGCAACATAGAAAGACTTCATTTCCATTGTTTTTAATAAATAAATAAGAGGAAAAGAACGAAGATGTATATTATAAGAGAATATTCATAGAGCACTGTTCCTAAGAACCCCACACTGGAAGCTACCCAAATGCCTAGGAACTGAAAAAGAGATAAGTAAAGGGTATATTGATGCAGTGGAATAATACATAGCAATGAACAGGACTGAGTAACAACTCCACACGACACCAGTCGCGGATGCCTCAACTAAACATGATTTTGAGCAAAGAAGCTCAATGCAAATAAAGTGCTTGTTATGTGGTACTGCTTATCAAAAGTACAAAAACAGGTGAAATGTATATTTGCTGTTTGGATATTAGAGTAGTGATATGCTTGGTTTGGCACTGGGGTAGTGACTGGGAAGAGCCTGGGGTGCAGTCCGGAGGTACCTGACATGCTCTTTTGCTGGGTCTGGGTTGTGGTTACATGTGTGTGCTTGGTTTGTGAAAATTCATCAAGCTGTTTCTTATGATATGCACCTTTCTGTGTGCATATTGTATTTCAAGAAAGGTTTAAAAATGATAACGTAGATTTCTAAAAAATTACTTGCAAAATACAGGACCATGGTATTTCTTTTAAAAGCAGGTTCAGGTTACAGAGAAAGTAGCACAGCAGATGTGAGCTGAGCTCATCAAAACGGGTTGGTTGCAAAGCAACATGTGCCATATCTTGTGGTGCTATATTTGCAAGTAAACCAATATATTAATTTACTATGCTAACGGTCGTTAGCGCTGGGTAGCGGGGTTATAAGTCATTCCACAATTTTTCTTTACCTATGAATAATCTAAAATGATCATGTATTACTTCTATAGTTGAGCCAAAAATGTTATCATAAATTTAACTTTAAAAACCTGCTTGCATCTTTGGAGAAACAGCCCAGCTCTGGGACTGGGGAGTGGAAAACACATTGTTCTCGTTGTTGTTGGAAGATCATGTCCCTGGGGTGAGACCTTGATTGAAAGCTGCTAGGGGACCAGCCACCACAATGCTTATCAGACCAGCTCGATAACACTTATCTTGCTTAAGTGCTCCGTCTCAGGCTTGCCATAATTGAGTTCCTTAGATCTCATTGCATTGCTTGATTTGATTCGTTCATGGAACATTTCTGAACACCTGGGCCCTTGGCAGGGGCTACCCTGCATCAGAGACACTGCAACCAGTGCCCCTGAAAGCCAGGCACTACCATACTGAGGACCAGGCAGGGCTAATGGCAAAATAAACATTGTTATCTAATCTTTCTGCTGGGCCAGTCTGGTACAATGAGATGATGTGGCTTCCTTGCTGGCAGCCACGGATCAGCCCTGGCTGACAATCAGATCTCATGGGAGCATGTGATGGCAGAATCAGGATTCCCTTTTCCATCCCAAGGGTTCCTCTGGTAACAGGGGCTGAGTGGAATGGCTTCTCCAAGTGCTCCTGGGATGGAGGCTGCAGCCATCATGGAATGTACATGTCACACACTAACCCATGAACAGAAACCGGGTGGATGTACATGGTCACACAGTCTGGTCAGGGACCAGAGTCCCCTGAGACCCAGGTTCAGCTCCCACCTGTGTCATTACTTGGTTATGTGAACCTGCACTGATCACTTAACCCCTCTGAGCTATGTCAGTTGGGAAAAACTGGGGGTAATCGCATAATAATTCTTTTTAAAAATAATTCAAAGCATTCAGAAAAGCACAAAGAGCCACAGAAATATAAGCACTGCTATGTTGAGGAGGTTTACAGATGACCTGACCAACAATGTCACCTTTCCCCATTTCAGATCACTCACATTGCCTGAGCAGAAAACCACCTAGCAGAGCACTGAAAAGGTCTCAAAACACAGAAGAGCAAGAGGCAGCCAGGTGGATCTTTCTGTAGATTTCAATGAGGTTTCCAGTCCTGTTTTCTATTGCTGAAGACACTGATGACAACTTAACACACATTTCATGACTTACAACAACTCACATTGACTATCTCACAGTTTCTGTGGCTCAGGAATCCAGGCTCCATTCAACAGAGGCCTCTGTCAGTCAGGGATGTCAGCCTGGTCTGTGGTCTCATCTGAGGCTCGACTGGAGAAGGATCTGCTTCCATGCTCACATGGTTGCTGGCAGGATTCAGTTACTTACAAATTGTCACACTGAAGGCCTGACTTCCTTGCTGGCTGTTGGCTGGAGGCCACCCTTGGTTCCTTCCCCTTGGGCCTCTTTATAGGGCAGCTTTCTTTCTCAGAGCCAGCAAGGGGAAGAGTCTATACAGAGAGTGTGCTAGCAAGACATAAGCTATGAGCCTGTATAACGTAATCGCAGAAGCAACGTCCCATCTACTTTGCTGTATCCTGTTGGTTAGAAGGAAGTCCTGCCTACACAAAAGGGGAGGGGATTACACAGGGGTGTGAACACCAGCAGCATGAATAATTGAGGCCATCCTAGAGTCTCTCTGCCATACCCCTGAATTGGTGGCAGCAAGCATACCAGCATCCCTCAGGGTGCTAAAATCTCCAATGTGGAGAAACATTAACATCTTCATCTATCAGAGAGCTTCCCCTCAATGCGATCCAAATATCCATCCAGGTGGAAAGAAAGAGCCCCTTCCACACCAGCTTTCCCTTGAACTGATCACAAACGCACCAAAGACATGGCCTATTCCTACCATGCTCAGGGATGTACCCCCAGCAGCTAGAGCATCCCTGCACGATACACAGTGAGTGCACAATCAGGCATACAAATGAATGTGTTAAGGTGCTTGCAGGTTTCTGCCTGGGGAATCTTCCTTCTACTTCCCAAATATACTTCTCCTCTGCTCAAAATTCCCATGTGGGCCCAAGACAAGCTGTGCCCCCAAAACCAGCACCCATCCTTGGGCTCCAAACTCCCTCCCTTCCATCTGGTGGCAGCCTTGAGTGAAGGGATTCCATCTGGTGCCCCCAAAACTTAGGCAGGCATCGTCAGGACCATCAAGTTCTTCATATGAGTGCCAGGATCAACCCATACTTAAGGTGATGGATACTCCAAATACCCTGACTTGATCATTACTCTTTCTATGCATGTAACAGAATATCACAGGTACCCAAAAAATATGTAAAATACTATGTTTCCATTAAGAGAGAGAGGGCCAGGTGCACTGTGGTTCACTGTAATCCCAGCACTTTGAGAGGCTGAGGCAGGTGGATCACTTGACCCAAGCAGATGGAAACCAGCCTGGGTCACATAGTGAAGCCCTGTCTCTACAGAAAATACAAGTTAGCTGGGTGTGGTGGCTCATACCCTTAGTCCCAGCTACTTGGAGCCTGAGGCCAGAGGACTGTTTAAGCGTGGGAGGTTGAGGCTGCAGTAAGCCATGACCATCCCACTACATTCCACCCTGAGCGACAGAATAAGACCCTGTCTCACAAAAAAAAAAAAAAAAAAGAGAGAGAGAGAGAGGCTTGAGAGGGAGGAAAGAGAGAGGAAGAGAAGCAGGCACCAGAAGACGTGAACGTGGGAAATACAAGGGCTAGTCATACTGGAGAGAGATTGACAGTTAAAAAAACAAACAAACGGCCAGGCGCGGTGGCTCAAGCCTGTAATCCCAGCACTTTGGGAGGCCGAGACAGGGGGATCACGAGGTCAGGAGATCGAGACCATCCTGGCTAACACGGCGAAACCCTGTGTCTACTAAAAAAAAATACAAAAAACTAGCCGGGCGAGGTGGCGGGCGCCTGTAGTCCCAGCTACTCGGGAGGCTGAGGCAGGAGAATGGCGTGAACCTGGGAGGCGGAGCTTGCAGTGAGCTGAGATCAGGCCACTGCACTCCAGCCTGGGCGACAGAGCGAGACTCCGTCTCAATTAAAAAACAAACAAACAAACAAACAAAAGAAAAAATAATGAGCCCAGGATTCACATTTGGGGCACAAACATGTCAACTAACAGGGAAGTCTGAAATGTCCACGTGTTTCCTACTAACCACCACTGTCCCTGAACTTATCCACACTGCCCACTTCTGAATACTTACCTGGAGGCACTAGGGGTAACTTGGAGATTTTATAGAACCTGTGGCTCTCATGGCTGGACAGTCTGAGGATGCCCCAGGGGATGTGATTTCGGAACAAGACCCTGAGACAGGGCTTCCTATCTACCTGGTGACCTACCACCTCCCCTGTCCTCTTCCCCAGTAATTTATGCATCAGAGTTTTCACTCTACTTTGTCCACTATATAAAAGCTCACAAAGTGGAGGATCCATTGCGTTGGTAAGCATTCTCTTTTTTGTTGTTGGTGTTGTTTGTTTGTTTGTTTGTTTGTTTTTTTGAGACGGAGTCTAGCTCTGTCGCCCAGGCTGGAGTGCAGTGGCAGGATCTCCGCTCACTGCACTGTGTCCGGAATTGGTTCCTTCAGGTGGGTTCTTGCTCTCGCTGAATTCAAGAATAAAACCGCGGACCCTCATGGTGAGTGTTACAGTTCTTAAATATGGTGAGTCCGGAGTTTGTTCCTTCACATGTTCAGATGTGTCCGGAGTTTCTTCCTTCCGGTGGGTTCGTGGTATCACTGGCTTCAGCAGTGAAGCTGCAGACCTTCTCGGTGAGTGTAACAGCTCTTAAAGGTGGCGTCCAGAGTTGTTCCTTCCTCCCGGTGGGTTCCTGATCTCACTGGCTTCAGGAGTGAAGCCGCAGACCTTCGCAGTGAGTGTTACAGCTCATGAAGGTAGTGCAGACACAGAGAGTGAGCAGCAGCAAGATTTATTGCAAAGAGCGAAACAGCAAAGCCTCCACAGCCTGGAAGGGGACCCCAGCGGGTTGCCGCTGCTGGCTCCGGTGGTCTGCTTTTATTCCCTTACTTGGCCCCACTCACATCCTGCTGATTGGTCCATTTTACAGAGAGCAGATTGGTGCATTTACAATCCATTAGCTAGATACAAAAGTTCTCCAACTCTCCACCCCATTAGCTAGACACACAGTGCTGACTGGAGCATTTACAAACCTTTAGCTAGGCACAGAGTGCTGATTGGTGCATTCACAATCCTTTAGCTAGACACAAAAGTTCTCCAAGTCCCCACCCGACTCAGAAGTCCAGCCAGCTTCACCTCTCACAACCTCTGTCTGCTGGGTTCAAGCGATTCTCCTGCCTCAGCCTCTCGAGTAGCTGGCATTACAGGCACCCACCACCATGCCCAGCTAACTTTTCTACTTTTAGTAGAGATGGGGTTTCGCTATGTTGGCCAGGCAGGTTTTGAACTCCTGACCTCTGGTGATTCACCTGCCTCAGCCTCCCAAAATACTGGCATTATAAGCGCGAGCCACGGCACCCAGCTAAGCATCCTCTTTCTAAGTCACTCACCCACGAGTATGAATTCTTTGCCCAGATTGCTTTGCTCCATTGTAGCTGATTTCAGCCCAGTTATAAGCCTGGAGAACCTGGAGAAATCACACCCAGGTGGGATCTCAAAGGTGGAGAGGGTGGGAAGGGAGCAAAAGAAAGAGAAGAGGTGCAGAAAGGGAGGGACACAGATTCCAAAGAAATACCTGGCCAGTCTCAAGTTTGCCTCCTCCAGGAAGGGAAGGCAGCATTCTGCCGGTGCTCTCTCCCTCCTCCCCCATGTACTGCGCACATCCCCTTCCCAGACTCAGCCCAGTTGCCACCAAAAGCAAGCTAGAAGTTCCATAGGCTACTCACATGCCCAACAACCCCACACAATGACACTAAACTGGGGAATTGTGTCCTGAGTCCCAAATGACCGACCCCCCAGTGTGCTGTGACTAAGCAGTGACCACAAGCAGTACCACCTATCACTGAGTCGGGGAGCTGCTCTCTAAGAACCCCAGCGGCGTGCCCCACAGGGACAAATCAGGCCACCTGGGGCTCCTTCCCATCTGTCTGTCCAATGCTGTGCTAAACGCACTTGTAACCAACTTTGTGGAAATGCTCAGCTTGTAAAATGTTAACGTGGGCCCTTGTCAATGCTAAAGAAATAAGCCTGTGACTGGGCGACAGAACAAAACTCCATCAGAAGAAAGAAAAAGAAAGAAAGAGAGAGAGGGAGGGAGGGAGGGAGGGAGGAAGAAAGGAAGAAAGAAAAGAAGGGAGGGAGGGAGAGACAGAGGAGGGAAGGAAGGAAGGAAGGAAGGAAGGGGAAGGGGAAGGGGAAGCAAAAGAAAAGAAAAACTAAGCCTTCAGGCCATTGCTTCTCTCTCCCTCTGCGGGTCAACCCCCATGGCAACCTCCCACCCCCGCCCCTGTCCACAATGGTGCAAGGTTACAATGGAAAGTGCCTCCGCTGGAACAGTCTCAGAACTGTTCTCGGGGCAGCGACAATCTTATCAGGAGCTTTTCTGTTTGGGATCAGGGGAACAGGTGACTTTCCAAGAGGCCAATAAGGCACGACCCAAGTTGTATATAAGGGGCAGCTCATGCTGCTGCTCTGCACCTTCCTCCCGTCTTGCTTCTCCCTGGAGTTGGGACCTGGGAAGAACCATGAAGTGGCTGCTGCTGCTGGGTCTAGTGGCGCTCTCTGAGTGCATCATCTACAAGTGAGTCCCAGTGGCATGGGTGTGAAGACGGCTGCCTCCCACATCGCCCTTCTTTACTCCTGTGTCTTCCTTCTTCCCTTTTTTCTCTCTCTCTCTTCGGCTGTCTCCATCCCCCTTCTCTGCCTCTCTCTCCACCCTTTGGGAGGCAGCTCTGCAGACGTGGTTAAAACTCAGGCCCAGCCTGAGTCTGGTTCCCAGCTCCAGCCCTAGTCAACTTAACTTCTTTGCATTATTGCACAGAAGTGGGAGCGTCTCCCTTCCTTCCTTCTTCCTCTCTTAGACCAGCTTCCCTTCCCTTCTGGGGCTGCCACAGAACCCGGTGAGCAGAATCCTTGCCTAATTCCTCTTCCTCCTCCAAACCACAGGGTCCCCCTCGTCAGAAAGAAGTCCTTGAGGCGCAACCTGTCCGAGCATGGCCTGCTGAAGGACTTCCTGAAGAAGCACAACCTCAACCCAGCCAGCAAGTACTTCCCCCAGGCGGAGGCGCCCACCCTGATAGACGAACAGCCCCTGGAGAACTACCTGGATGTGAGTGTGTGGGCAAGCGGCGGGGCCGGCTCTGAGGACTTGGCCGGCAGGAAAGAGGGTTTCCCTGGGGTCTTGGAGGACGGGCCAGGGCTCTGAGGCTCCAGGCAGTGACCCAGGGTCTGCCCCTAGGTGTCAGTGGCCCCGGGCAGGCAGGAAAGTTCACAGAGCTGTTGCTTCTTGTTCATTCATTCATTCCTTCACTCGTTCATGCAATGTTCACTTCTTCTGAGCGCCTCGTTATATGTCAGGGCCTCTGTGGGGCTCAGGAGGAAACAGCAGTGAGCAAAGTCATAGGCAAGGAGACAAAGACAGTAATCAAGGAGTCTTGCAAACCAATGAAAAGAACAGGCAGCAGGAGGACCACAGAGTGAAGGTGTCACACTACAAGACTCTGCCACTTGGGCAGGGAGCCTCTGCGGAGCCATGCAGGAAGAGCGGGAATTTCCAAGAGAAGACAGAACTCCGCACAGCCTGATCACTTGTGCCGAACCCTGTGCAGGCGGGAGCACAGGGCATTTGAAGGAGAGCCCAGAGGGAGGGAAGAAGGGTGCTGCAGACTGCGGCCCGAGGAGCCGAGGGGTGGACGGAGAGAGGCTCCATCCTAACTGCCACTGATTTATCTCAAACAGGGGGTGACAAAATCAGATCCGAGTTTCAGAAAGATCACTCTGACTTTATTATTTGAGACCCGATAGCAAACACCCTGCCTTCCCACAGAAATCGTATGCCCCCTCTGTGCCTGGCACAGGGCAGAGGGCACAGAGCAGTGATGACTGTGGTTCAGAGATTGGCCTCTACCATCCAGCAGACCTGTTGCAAATGAGGGTTCTAGTGCCTCTAAGTCACAGGACCTTGGCCAAGACATTTAAATTCTCTGAGCCTGTTTCTTGGTCTGGAAAACAAAAACACTAATACCTACCAACAGAGGTTGTTGCCAGGAATTAACGCAATCATGTTTTCTGGAGTGCTTAGCATGGGGTCTGGCAGGCCCTTGGTAAGAGGCTTAGTTAGCGCATTTATTTAGTTAACAAATATTTAACAAATATTGGCACCTCTCTATGTGCAAGTTGCCAAAACGATGGTGAATAAGCAAAGTTCCTGGAGCTTATATTCTACAGGGGATGACAGATAAACAAGCATGAAAGATAATTTCAGGTACTGATGAGGGCCAAGACAAATTAATTAATTGGACTATGGGGAAAAAGAAGATCGAGAGGGAGCAAATTTAGATAAAGTGGTCACAGAAGGACTGTTGGCAGAGGGGACATTTGACTAGAGACCCGAATGATTGATTTTTGAAAAAAAGATCAACCAAAGAAAGATCTAGAATAAACATTTCCTAGCACAAGGAATAGCCAATGCAAAGGCCCTGGGGCAGGAGTGACTAGTCATCGCCAAGGAGCAGCAAGCAGACCAGAGTGGCGGGAACAGAGCCGGCAAGCGGGGGAAATGCTGCCACTCAGAAGAAAAATACTGGTTGGTTGGCTGAGGTGGGTGGATCACTTGAGGTCAGGAGTTCAAGATCAGCCTAGAAACATGGTGAAACCCCGTCACTACTACAAAAACAAAAAATAGCCGGGTGTGATGGCACACACCTGTCATCCCAGCTACTTGGGAGGCTGAGGCAGGAGAATCACTGGAACCCAGGAGGTGGAGGCTGCAGTGAGCCGAGATCATGCCACTGCACTCCAGCCTGGACAACAGAGCAAGACTTGCCTCAGAAAAAAAAAAGAAGAAGAAAAATACTGGCAATGCCCTTTCTTGCAAACTGCTCACACATCTAGATGTAGAAATAAGAAAACCAGCCATGTTTCCATCTTTAGGTGGCTTGCTTAGCTTCTGAAAAACAATTTAAGGCACAAGCACTTAAGCTGTCACTTGCCCGGTGCTAGAAGATTCCACCCCCATCCTCTGAGAACATGTGCTGTAAGGATGGGAAGACTGTGACAGACAAGACAATGGCTGAAGAGGGAACAGCAGACTGTTAGATGCTTGTGGTGCTTAGGAGGGAGCAGAGGGTAAACTGGGGGAGCAATCAGGGAAGACTTCAAGGAGGAAGGGACGCCAGGGCTGGGCTTAGAAGGATGAAGGCGGTGGCTGGGAAGAGAAAGACAAGAACTGTGAGGAAGGAAGGAAAAGGTAGAGAGGGCAACCGAGGAGGTGACCCAGAGAGAGCCCCTAGGGAGGCCCCGACAGAGAGACCCCAGTCTATGAACTGCCCTGTCCCGGCCTCGGCAGGTGGAGTACTTCGGCACTATCGGCATCGGAACCCCTGCCCAGGATTTCACCGTGATCTTTGACACCGGATCCTCCAACCTGTGGGTGCCCTCAGTCTACTGCTCCAGTCTCGCGTGCAGTAAGTTCCCAGCCCGCCCCACCCCACTCTCGCTCCCCAGCACCAGCTGACCCTGGGGAACCCTGGACACCCGTGGGCTTCTGACAGCTCCCACCTCAAGCCTGCTGGAGCCACTCGACAGGCATTTACTGAGCACCTACTACGTGCCAAGCACTGGGCGCAGGTGCTCCACGGGGTAAAGGGATGAGTGATATGATCCCTGCGGTCAAAGATTTTCCAGTCTGTGGGGAAGAGAGAAGCTCCCCAAAATACCCACAGCCTGGGAGAGGAAATGTAGGGGCCCAAAGCAAGACAGGGCCAACGGGCTGTAGAATAGCCCGCTAGGAAAGAGTCCAGTGTGAGGAAATGGCTCCAAAGCCTGGCCCGGACAAGCTAGAAGTGAGTGCTGAGCTCCTTTAAAAAAAAAAAGAAAAATCATTGGTTGCTAATGAAAGAGAGCTTGTCTTTGGAAGTCATGAACAATGTGTGTTGCGGGTTCCTTCCTCTTCTAATGTTTTCACCTGAGTTTTAATTAAGATGGGGTGCCTGTGTCATCATCCACATAATGGGAGCACTGGCCGCGGGCTGGGGGGTGAAAGCGCTCGTCACTGGGTAGCCACCAGCCTGCTCAGCTCAATGTTGGCCTTGGGGAGTCCCCGGTAGGCCCTTGGGGTTGCCTGGGTACCTGCCATCAGTGAAGGGTCCCAGGAGTTCAATGAGACAGGACAGAACATGGGGTCTCTTGGGGTCCAAGGGTCTAGGGGAAAAGGTCACTGCTCACCTCCAGAGCCCTTCCTGGGGCTAGGGCACCCCATCCCAGGAAGACGTCCCAGCCTGTGACCTTCACCCAGCTCTCAGAGGCTGACAATCACCGCTTTCCCTTGCAGCCAACCACAACCTCTTCAACCCTCAGGATTCCTCCACCTACCAGTCCACCAGCGGGACACTCTCCATCACCTACGGCACCGGCAGCATGACAGGCATCCTCGGATACGACACTGTCCAGGTGGGCGCCTGCAGGCTGCCGCTGCATCCCGCCATCAGGCACCCCCAGAATCAGCTTATTCCAGCACGATGAGTCTCGGTGATCACAAAAGTAACCTGATTGGGGGTACGGGCTGGGGGAGAAGCAGCAGAGATGTCACAGACGTTGCTAGCTCGGGTGGCAGTGAGTAAAAGGGTGGGCTGCCGGGAGCCATAAGCCAGCCTCAGCTCCACCCAAGCAGAATGTTATGGAGGGTGGGGAGAGTCAGTAAAGGCTCAATTCTAACTGGCACCTCCTCCTCTTCCTCCTTCTCCCAACCTGCAGCCCCCCCACGTCCTCAAATCTCCACAAGCCCTCTCTGCTACTTTTGGGGCATGGCAGAGGTCAAAGGCCCTGATTCGCCCGGGGTCTGCTTTGCATTTCTTCATCGGTAACACATACATACAGTGAATCTGTTCTCCAGCAAAATCTCACACTGAGTCATAGACCGTGGCCATCTGCAGATCAGCTGCCATGGTTACCTCCAGCAGAGGAACGAGCATTCCAGGAGACAGTCCCTCTCCCCTCCTTCTGGGCTGATGCCCTAGAAGCCAAGTCCTGCATGGGATGAACCAGGGCAGCTGTGGGCCTGAGGCTGGCACCCAGAGCTCAGTGGACATGACCTGATGGTGAACATCATCTCGGTTCCCCCACCCAGGTTGGAGGCATCTCGGACACCAATCAGATCTTCGGCTTGAGCGAGACCGAACCCGGCTCCTTCCTGTATTATGCTCCCTTCGACGGCATCCTGGGGCTGGCCTACCCCAGCATTTCCTCGTCCGGGGCCACACCCGTCTTTGACAACATCTGGGACCAGGGCCTGGTTTCTCAGGACCTCTTCTCTGTCTACCTGAGCGCGTAAGTTGGTTGGAGAGGGGCCTCCTCCCACCTCCCCCTCCAGAGGTCACAGTGTTCTGGCCCAGCAGCAGCTGTTCAAGGCTGGCTGCGATGGAGAGGGTCTTGGGAAGCAAGGGATTTGGAAAGTCAATTTTTGAGGCTAGAGAAATGTGTCTTTGGAGAGTGATAGTGCCAAGTCTCTCTCTGACGGGCCATGTGCACTCCATCTCATTTACCAGCATCTTTATCCCCTTGATGTGCACAACTCAAATGTCCTCAGCCATTTGCCCCTCAGTGCCAGTTCCCTCATCCTTGGCCCCCAAAGATGCCACTGAAATGAATACACTTGGCCAGACACGGTGGTTCATGCTTGTAATCCCAACACTTTGGGAGTCTGAGACATGAGGATCACCTGAAGTCAGGAGTTCAAGACCAGCCTGGTCAACATGGCAAAACCCTGTCTCTACTAAAAAATACAAAAATTAGCCAGGCGTGGTGGCAGGCACCAGTACACCCAGCTACTCGGGAGGCTGAGGCAGGGAGAATCGCTTGAGCCTGGGAGGCGGAGGTTGCAGTGAGCCAAGATTGTGCCACTGCATTCCAGTCTGGGCAACAGAGCGAGACTCCATCTCAGAAAATAAATAAATAAATAAACAAACTGAATACACTTAAAACAGAACAAAATTCCATAACACAAAAATGAAAAGATTTGATCAAGATATATCATGGATGATGACATTTATAAATCATGAAAGCAAGTTTCTTTTGTGATTTAATAAAACCTAGGTTCCATTTGTGACCGTGGGCTAATTCTAGGAATGAACAAAGAAATACATGAACAAACAAACAAATGAACAAAGAATAAATCAAATGTCAATCTGGGCTGAGTAGAGTGTTACGCAAGAATATCTGAGGGCATCATCCACTTTCTTAAGACACTCAACGTTCCTCTAACACTCACGAACGTCCTCGTCTTTTGAAAGGATTTGCCATCATTCACTTGTTTCCTCGGTTCGTAACTACACATCTAGGTCCTCGCTATATAGCATTACACTGTGAGACGTTCACAGCAAAGGTGGGTGGGTTCAGTGAGGGGGTCATGTTTTATACATGGCCAGTTCTCCGATGACTGATTTCTTATTGCCATCTACATTTGTTCTGCATCTACCCTGAAACTGCAAAGATTTAGAAAATGAATATTGAAATAACAAGGACTCCTGCAATTTACAACAGGAAGGCTCTTTGTCATGTGTTCCTCTTGGCCAGTTGATGTTCAAGGTGGCTCTGAAACATAATCTGCCTTTATGAGCACTTAAATATTTCACGTGGGGCCGTTGTCTCTCCCCAGCTAGATCTGAGTCTCTCAATCTGGGCATTATTAACATTTCAGACCAGCATAAGTCCTTGCCAGGGACTGTCCCATGCATTGTAGGACATTTGGCAGCATCCCCAGCCTCTAAGCATTAGATGCCAGTAGCATCCACTACCCCCACCCAATCAATCCAAAATGTCTCCAGACATTCCCCTGGGGGCAAAACTGCTCCCAGCTAAGAACAAGAGATCTCCACCATCAAGTCCTTAAGAGCCGACACTGTCACCCATTCACATCCCTGGGGTCGCCATGGCAACTAGAGTGAGTACCACAGTGGAAACCACACATCAACCTAAAAGACCCGTGTTCTTCCAAACGTAGTTCCACCACTCCCCCGCTGTGTGACCTTGGGCAGGTGACCTCACCTCCCTCAGGCTCAGTGTCCTCATGGTAAGTGGAAATAACAGTGACAGTGTCCACTGCGTGGGCCCTGGCCTAAGACGACAAGAAACCACATTTGTCACACCCCAGGACAGCCTGCCAAGTGCCCAATCAAGGGTAGCTCTGAGGAGCCAACAGCAGATGTTCACACAAATGAACGAACAGAGAAATTCATGTCTTCTTCCCTCACTTTCCACAGTGATGACCAGAGTGGCAGCGTGGTGATATTTGGTGGCATTGACTCTTCTTACTACACTGGAAGTCTGAACTGGGTTCCTGTTTCTGTCGAGGGTTACTGGCAGATCTCCGTGGACAGGTGGGACAGCCACAGACAGGCAGCATCCAGGCCTGGGCCCCACATCCCATTTCCTTATGGATTCATAGCTAACCAGCTTTCCAGAATCCCCCCAGGGACAGCTGACACAGGGGAACACACTCCAGGGGGAAGGCGGAAGTTGGCCCAGCCAGAGAAACCCTAGAAAGACACGTCCCGGGCGGAGGAGGGAAGAGCTGTCTGGGAAGCCGAGACTCTGCAAGGGTCAGATAGCCACTGTCCTAATAGTCACGGAGGCAGAACAATCCACCAGCATCCCTGGGGAAAGCTGGGCAACCACCTGTCCACACATCTCAATTTAACAGACCTGGGAACCAGCAATGCTCCTCCCACTCGAAGAAATGTGTCACTTTCAGTCTAGAAGTAGGGCAAAATGGCTAAGAAATTGTGTGAAGTCATTTCTCAAGAGTGAACAATTCTCCAGGACAAGGACTTTCGGTACTAAAACCGGGACCATCCCAGGCAAACCAGGACACATTGATCACCTCATGTCTGCCCAGCCATGCTAGCATTTCACCAGTTCCTCCAACTCCTGCCCCAGCCCTCTGGTCTCTGTCCCTCCCCGCATACCATCCCCTGTTGATGTCCTCCTTTTCTCTTCACCTGCCTGGAATCCCTGGGTGTCTGCTCCCCTGGCTGCTTCCCTCCACCGCCTCTCACCCTGGACCCTGTTTTGTTCCCTGCCGCACGCCTGGCTTATCATCCTGCCCTTCTGCCACCATAACTTATCTTGCCAGCCAGGCCGGGAGCTCCCTGCAGCCTGGAACTGTGAGGCTGTCTGGTTTAGCTTTGCGTTTCCCATGCCTGGCAGAGAGTAGGCACTTGTAAAATATTTGTTGCATAAATGAATGCAGGATGAATGAATGTGTAAACGAGAGGAACAGAAATTTCACTCACTGGCCAATGGATGGGTGGGGAAGAAATGTCTGGGGTCACCTCCTGGTTCCTCCTTGGAGAGATGTACCCCTGAGGGCTCAGGAACCTTCACTTGCTTCTTGCCCTCAGCATCACCATGAACGGAGAGGCCATCGCCTGCGCTGAGGGCTGCCAGGCCATTGTTGACACCGGCACCTCTCTGCTGACCGGCCCAACCAGCCCCATTGCCAACATCCAGAGCGACATCGGAGCCAGCGAGAACTCAGACGGCGAGGTGAGTCCAGCCCCGACGGCTCTGTTCTACACTCAAATAGTGGGTGTGCCAGGCACACGAGACCAAAACCCTTGTAACTTTTCTCACCTCACTCTTTCCAGATGGTGGTCAGCTGCTCAGCCATCAGCAGCCTGCCCGACATCGTCTTCACCATCAATGGAATCCAGTATCCTGTGCCACCCAGTGCCTACATCCTGCAGGTGAGGGGGCTCTGAACCATCCACTAGAGGGGCTCACACAGAATGTGGCCACAGAGTCCCCTCTGCAGAGGGAAAGTGCGCTTCCACGAGCTGAAGCCGAGAGGCAGAGGCAGACGAACATCTGCCCCAGACAGCTCCGGAGGGAAGGAACAGATTGAAAACAAACGCAGGAATAAGAACTCGGATACAGCCCCCTAAGGGAACAAGAGAAGCAAAGGTTAATGGAGGGAAAAGAGGATTCTATTTGGATCCCTGGGTCCAAGTCCTGGGTCTGAATTACCAGCCCATTGATTCTCAGCAAGCCACAGCTCATCTCAGCCTCAGTTTTCTCCTCCAAAATGTAGACATGGCAGCTTTCCCCACCCTCAGAGTGCGGTTAGGTTAACCAAGTGAGACTCATCACATCCAAGTGAGACTGAGCTACCAAGGGTTGGGTAAAGGGAAATCCTCATTTCCACAGGCTGGGGCTTCCGACAAACCTACCATCTCTACCAAGTAGCAAATCTTTAGCTGTACGAGCCACAGGAAAACTCTCCCTTCTATTATTATAACGTCAGGTGGAAAACTGATTTTGCCAGTGGACTGATGTTACTCAACAAGAAGCACTGATGCCTGGGCTCCCCCAGTGATTCTGATTACATTAGGAGAGGGCAAGGCCTGAGCAATGGGATGGAGCTGCGGGAGTTCAAAGCTCCCCAGGTGACGTGCAGACAAGGTCACAGCCCAGTGACTTAGTGAGGCAAGAGGCTAACAGCTTCTCCAGTTTGCCCCTGGTCGAGATCAGAATAATCATGAGAAAAGGCTGTGTGGGCTGAGTTTTCACACTCCTTCCTACCAGCTGAATTCTCCCCAAGGCCTTAGCTCTGATGCTGATGTCAGGGTTCCTGTGCCTGCCAGAAACGCCAGATAATGTCCAGTAATGCGTAGAAACCAATTGTGCTGTGGACAGCTTCTACAGGCCGACTCCAGGCCAAGAACAGCCGAGTCCCTGGACACTGAGACAGGAAGCTCCTCCTTGCACGTGCCTTGCAGCTGGACATGGGCGCCCTGGATGTTTATCACCCAGTGCCTGTCACTGCTGAATCGGCGTCTCAACTCCACTTTTATTCTCCTTTTCTCCAGAGCCAGGGCAGCTGCACCAGCGGCTTCCAGGGCATGGACGTCCCCACCGAATCTGGAGAGCTTTGGATCCTGGGTGATGTCTTCATCCGCCAGTACTTCACTGTCTTCGACAGGGCAAACAACCAGGTCGGCCTGGCTCCCGTGGCTTAAGCCCAGGTCTTTCCAGCCACCTCCCAGGAAGATCTGACCTCCGTCCTCTGCCCACTTTAGATGTATCTAATTCTCCTGACTGTCCTTCCCAGGGGAATGCGAAGGTCTTGGCCCTGTTCCCTGTCTTACCAATAATGTAGAATAAAAACATAACCTACTGAAACAGGTTTTGTGGAGCTGCTTCTCTTTGCTGGTCTTTTTCCTTCACATCACTGGGGTTAGAACGCCAGGGCAGGGACCAAAATGACCACATCCACTTGGATGGCAGCCAACAGGGTGACCCCAGCAGTGGACACTTCAAGGTAGAGCCAGGAAGACAGAGGCCTGCAGGGGGCTGTGCTGGAAGCATCATAAAAAGACCTGGGGGCCAAAAATGCTGGGCTCATTCTCTTCTCATAGAAGGGACAGTGAGAGCTGAGATCGTGCCATTGTACTCCAGCCTGGGCAACACAGAGAGACTCCATCTCAAAAAAAAAAAAAAAAGAAAGAAAAGAGAGAGAAAAAAAGAAAAAAATAGCACTGAAGCTCTTAGTTGAGGGAGTCAACTTCTTACTTCTGCCAAAACCAGTAAGAGATTATGACAAGGCTGGGAGCAGTGGCTCATACCTGAAATCCCAGCACTTTGGGAGGCTGAGACAGACAGGTCACAAGTTTGAGACCAGCCTGGCCAACATGGTGAAATCCCGTCTCTACTCAAAATGCAAAAATTAGATGGGCGTGGTGGTGCGTGCCTGGAATCCCAGCTACTCGGGAGGCTGAGGCAGGAGAATCGCTTGAACCGGGAAGGTGGAGGTTGCAGTGAGCTGAGATCGCACCATTGCACTCTAGCCTGGGCAACGGAGTGAGACTGCAGCTCAAAAAAAAAGAGACAAAGATCATGAGGAAAAGAAAGCAATCAGGAGAGACAGGAGAGGTGGACACTAATGGCGATGTCCCTAAGTAGATAGGACAGGGCAGTGTTGTCTGCAAGACATGGACAGGAGAAGTGGAAGAAGCTGACACCCCACAATTTTCCAGGACGCCCTGTGATTCGCTGGTGACCAAGACTCACTGTCAATCTCCCGCAAGGTCCCAGGCACAAGACCCTGAACACATCTGTTTCCCCGTCTGTAACAAACAGAATGGTGTTCCACTTCCCTGAGCAGAGGCTGTGAGACAGAGAATTAAGCACGCTCAGTAGCATATATTCCCTAGAAAGGCAAAGAGGAAATGGAGCAGTTTCTCAGACTGAGCTTGGTAGCAAAACGTACAATGGAAAACATAGTTTCAAAATAAGTACAGAACACACTACATTCCAGGCCCTTCCCCAGGGCTCACCAGCTACAGTTCCCAATCAAAGGCTCTGATAAGTCCTGCTGCAAAGTGATCTGTTTCATTTTAACTCAGCTCAGCTTGATCTCAGACTCTCTCTTGCTAGGAAGTCTATTACAGCCCTGGGCCTCTCAGCATGCACACTGGGAAAATTTCCATAGCTCCTGCTTCTGGTAACAGCCAACCCAGGCTGTCTGCTGAAGGCAGGGCCAGAGGCTGGAGCTGGGCTGTAGGAGGGCCAGGGATGATCTCCAACGCCCAGTCTCCCCGGGGTCACTCTCACCCTCCCAAGCCCACTTTCCATAGCTGAGTCAACTTTATGAAACATACATTTCGTCTCATCCCTTCCTTGCTTAAAACTCTTAATGCCTTCTTGCCACTGCCTTTGGAACAAAACAGCAAATCTTTGGCATAGTTCCAGGTCCTGTGTGCTCCTTTCCCTCAAAACCTTCCCTGCCTCACTCTGATCACACTGCCCTGAGCTCCCTCCACCCTGGCTCCCATGGCCACGATAACCCAAGTGCTTTCCCACCTCCAGACTTTGCACATGCTGGTTCCTTTGCCTGGGTTGCCTTTCCCTCTTTCTTGCCTTGCTAACACCTAGCATCTGCAGACATGGCTTAAATGTCACTTCCCAACCAGGTGTGGTGGCTCACACATATAATCCCAGCACTCTGGGAGGCCGAGGTGGGCAGATGAACTGAGGTCAGGAATTGGAGACCAGCCTGGCCAACATGGTGAAATCCCATCTCTACTAAAAATACAAAAAATTAGCTTGGCGTGGTGGCGGGCACCTGTAATCCCAGCTACTCGGGAGGCTGAGGCAGGAGAATCGCTTGAACCCAGGAGGCAGACGTTGCAGTGAGCTGAGATCATGCCATTGTATTCCAGCCTGGGCAAAAAGAGTGAAACTCCACCTCAAAAAAAAAAAGTCACTTCCCTGTAAAAGTGATCAGCCCTCCCTGACCACTCTCCCATAGAGCCTGGGCCCACCTTATCCCTCATGGTACTTGGCACGACTTGTAACGACACATTTAAGTGTTTCAGATTCACAAGGGCAGGGATGGTTATCGTATTTAGGGTTGAAGCCTGAGCAGAAAGAACAGGGCTTGGCACATAGTAGGTGGTCCCTAAATTGTTGCTGAATGAGTGATTAGCGATGATGTTTTAAAAGGAAACAACTCAGATAGGATGAGAGTATGAGATGTGGAGAGGGTTTGACAAAGGCCAGGTGAATGACAACAGGGGGGTCAGCTCGCACCCCCACCAACATTCCATCCTCCTCACATTTTGTCATGGGATAAGCAGGTGGATTTCTCAAGTTTCTGGGAAGGAATTTCACCCTGTCCTGGCTCCTTTGCTGGATTTGTTTTTCTGACATTTCCCACGTAGCTACTTTGAAGCTAGGCAGTGTGCTAGGCTCCAGGGATACGGGTAGGCCTTCCTGGATGCTATCCGTTCTCCTGCGCCTGGCCCCATCCTTCCTTCCTCCCCCATCTCAACCCCAGCAGCTGCAGCTCAGCCTCTCTCTCCCAGCACCTCTTTCATTCCCACCCTGGGATTCCCGAACCCAGCCAGCATCTAAAGAGCTTCCTCATTAGACAGATCATTTGACCGGAAAGCCCTGTGCCAACATATCCGAAGGGATCCTCCCTATGTTGCTGCACGAGAGACGATGAATTCACAAGCCTTTGCTGCAGTCTCAGGTCTCTGCTTCATGCATCTTCCTCTAAGGCCTTGGGGGTCTAAGCACAGCTCCTTCTGTTCTTTTCATTCACACTCGTCCAGGAGTGTTATTTTAATCTCACAGGTCTCCTGCCCCATCCATCCTCACCTGTCCCAAATGATCACTCCACACATTGCTGGTGGAAGTGTAAATTGGCACCACCCTAAGGAGCATGATGTGGCTGTTTCTGTCAAAACTTGAAGGGGTGGCCTGCCCCTCCACACCTGTGGGTGTTTCTCATTAGGTGGAACGAGAGACTTGAGAAAAGAAATGAGACACAGAGACAAAGTATAGAGAAAGAAAAAGTGGGCCCAGGGAACCGGCGCTCAGCTTACAGAGGACCCACGCCAGCACCAGTCTCTGAGTTCCCTTAATATTTACTGATAATTATCTTTACCATCTTAAAGATAAGGGAGTGGCTGGACAATAGGATCATGGTAGGGAGGAAATCAGCAGTAAGACATATGAACAAAAATCTCTGTGACATGAATAAGTTTAAAGGAAAATGCTGTGCCTTGAGATGCATATGCAAACATCTCCATAAACCTTTGAGCAGCATTGTTTCAGCCTATCACATGGGGAGAAACCTTGGACAATACC
The DNA here is from genome assembly GCF_037993035.2 of Macaca fascicularis. Lineage (NCBI taxonomy): Eukaryota > Metazoa > Chordata > Mammalia > Primates > Cercopithecidae > Macaca > Macaca fascicularis. Next base: position 12,878,387 of record NC_088388.1, on the reverse strand, counting down.
TAGCTTTCCTAGGCAGAGGTCCCTGCGACCTTTGGCCTTGTACGTGTCCCTGGGTAGTTGAAATTAAGGGAATAGTGATGACTTTTAACCAGCAAGCTGCCTTCTGGCACTTGTTTAACAAAGACACATCCTGCACAGCCCAAAATCCATTAAACCTTGAGTCACCACAGCACATGTCTCTTGCAAGGACAAGGTTGGGGGTAGGGTCACAGATTAACAGCATCTCAAATACAGAACAAAATGGAGTCTCTTATATCTACTTCTTTCTATATAGACACAGTAACAGGCTGATCTCTTTCTTTTCCCCACAAAAACTAAAAATGCATATGCTGGCCGGGCTCAGTGGCTCATGCCTGTAATCCCAACACTTTGGGAGGCTGAGGCAGGTGAATCACCTGAGATGAGGAGTTTGAGACCAGCCAGGTCAACATGGTGAAACCTCATCTGTACTAAAAATACAAAATTAGTCGGGTGTGGTGACACATGTCTGTAATTCCCAGCTACTTGGGAGGCTGAGACAGGAGAATCTCCTGAACCTGGGAGGCAGAGGTTACAGTGAGCCGAGATGGCGCCATTGCACTTCAGCCTGGGCAACGGAGCGAGATTCTGTCTCCAAGAAAAGCAAAAGAATGATCAATGTTCAAGACGATAAATATGCTAATTACTCTGATCTGATCACTAAACATTATATGTACGGAAACACCCCTACGTACCCATAAATATGGACAATTATTACATTTGAATTAAAAAGAAAGGAGCCAGGCACAGTAGCCCACGGTGTAACCCCAGAACTTGGGAAGGCCAAGGTGGGAGGACGGCTTGAGCCCAAGAGTTCAAGACCAGCCTGAGCAACACAGCAAGACTTCATTTCCATTGTTTTTAATAAATAAATAAGAGGAAAAGAACGAAGATGTATATTACACGAGAATATTCATAGGGCACTGTTCCTAAGAACCCCACACTGGAAGCTACCCAAATGCCTAGGAACTGAAAAAGAGATAAGTAAAGGGTATATTGATGCAGTGGAATAATACATAGCAATGAACAGGACTGAGTAACAACTCCACACGACACCAGTCGCGGATGCCTCAACTAAACATGATTTTGAGCAAAGAAGCTCAATGCAAATAAAGTGCTTGTTATGTGGTACTGCTTATCAAAAGTACAAAAACAGGTGAAATGTATCTTTGCTGTTTGGATATTAGAGTAGTGATACGCTTGGTTTGGCACTGGGGTAGTGACTGGGAAGAGCCTGGGGTGCGGTTCGGGGGTACCTGACATGCTCTTTTGCTGGGTCTGGGTTGTGGTTACATGCGTGTGCTTGGTTTGTGAAAATTCATCAAGCTATTTCTTACGATATGCACCTTTCTGTGTGCATACAATATTTCAAGAAAGGTTTAAAAATGATAACGTAGATTTCTAAAAAATTACTTGCAAAATACAGGACCATGGTATTTCTTTTGAAAGCAGGTTCAGGGTACAGATAAAGTAGCACAGCAGATGTGAGCTGAGCTCATCAAAACGGGTTGGTTGCAAAGCAACATGTGCCATATCTTGTGGTGCTATATTTGCAAGTAAACCAATATATTAATTTACTATGCTAACGGTGCTTAGCGCTGGGTAGCGGGGTTATAAGTCATTTCACAATTTTTCTTTACCTATGAATAATCTAAAATGATCATGTATTACTTCTATAGTTGAGCCAAAAATGTTATCATAAATTTAACTTTAAAAACCTGCTTGCATCTTTGGAGAAACAGCCCAGCTCTGGGACTGGGGAGTGGAAAACACATTGTTCTCTTTGTTGTTGGAAGATCGTGTCCCTGGGGTGAGACCTTGATTGAAAGCTGCTAGGGGACCAGCTGCCACAATGCTTATCAGACCAGCTCGATAACACTTATCCTGCTTAAGTGCTCTGTCTCAGTCTTGCCATAATTGGGTTCCTTAGATCTCATTGCATTGCTTGATTTGATTCGTTCATGGAACATTTCTGAACACCTGGGCCCTTGGCAGGGGCTACCCTGCATTACAGACACTGCAACCAGTACCCCTGAAAGCCAGGCACTACCATACTGAGGACCAGGCAGGGCTAATGGCAAAATAAACGTTGTTATCTAATCTTTCTGCTGGGCCAGTCTGGTACAATGAGATGATGTGGCTTCCTTGCTGGCAGCCACAGATCAGCCCTGGCTGACAATGAGATCTCATGGGAGCATGTGATGGCAGAATCAGGATTCCCTTTTCCATCCCAAGGGTTCCTCTGGTAACAGGGGCTGAGTGGAATGGCTTCTCCAAGTGCTCCTGGGATGGAGGCTGCAGCCATCATGGAATGTACATGTCACACACTAACCCATGAACAGAAACCGGGTGGATGTACATGGTCACACAGTCTGGTCAGGGACCTGAGTCCCCTGAGACCCAGGTTCAGCTCCCACCTGTGTCATTACTTGGTTATGTGAACCTGCACTGATCACTTAACCCCTCTGAGCTATGTCAGTTGGGAAAAACTGGGGGTAATCGTATAATAATTATTTTTAAAATAATTCAAAGCATTCAGAAAAGCACAAAGAGCCACAGAAATATAAGCACTGCTGTGTTGAGGGAGGTTTGCAGATGACCTGACCAACAATGTCACCTTTCCCCTTTTCAGATCACTCACATTGCCTGAGCAGAAAACCACCTAGCAGAGCACTGAAAAGGTCTCAAAACACAGAAGAGCAAGAGGCAGCCAGGTGGATCTTTCTGGAGATTTCAACGAGGTGTCCAGTCCTGTTTTCTATTGCTGAAGACACTGATGACAATTTAACACACATTTCATGACTTACAACAACTCACATTGACTATCTCACAGTTTCTGTGGCTCAGGAATCCAGGCTCCATTCAACTGAGGCCTCTGTCAGTCAGGGATGTCAGCCTGGTCTGTGGTCTCATCTGAGGCTCGACTGGAGAAGGATCTGCTTCCATGCTCACATGGTTGCTGGAAGGATTCAGTTACTTACAGATTGTCACACTGAAGGCCTCAGTTCCTTGCTGGCTGTTGGCTGGAGGCCACCCTTGGATCCTTCCCCTTGGGCCTCTTTATAGGGCAGCTTTCTTTCTCAGAGCCAGCAAGGGGAAGAGTCTATACAGAGAGTGTGCTAGCAAGACACAAGCTACGAGCCTGTATAATGTAATTGCAGAAGCAACATCCCATCTACTTTGCTGTATCCTGTTGGTTAGAAGCAAGTCCTGCCTACACAAAAGGGGAGGGGATTACACAGGGATGTGAACACCAGCAGCATGAATAATTGAGGGCCATCCTAGAGTCTCTCTGCCATACCCCTGAATTGGTGTCAGCAAGCATACCAGCATCCCTCAGGGTGCTAAAATCTCCAATATGGAGAAACATTAACATCTTCACCAATCCGAGAGCTTCCCCTCAATGCGATCCAAATATCCATCCAGGTGGAAAGAAAGAGCCCCTTCCACACCAGCTTTCCCTTGAACTGATCACAAACGCACCAAAGGCACGGCCTATTCCTACCATGCTCAGGGATGTACCCCCAGCAGCTAGAGCATCCCTGCACGGTACACAGCGAGTGCACAATCAGGCATTCGAATGAATGTGTTAAGGTGCTTGCAGGTTTCTGCCTGGGGAATCTTCCTTCTACTTCCCAAATATACTTCTCCTCTGCTCAAAATTCCCATGTGGGCCCAAGACAAGCTGTGCCCCCAAAACCAGCACCCATCCTTGGGCTCCAAACTCCCTCCCTTCCATCTGGTGGCAGCCTTGAGTGAAGGGATTCCATCTGGTGCCCCCAAAACTTAGGCAGGCATCGTCAGGACCATCAAGTTCTTCATATGAGTGCCAGGATCAACCCATACTTAAGGTGATGGATACTCCAAATACCCTGACTTGATCATTACTCTTTCTATGCATGTAACACAATATCACAGGTACCCAAAAAATATGTAAAATATTATGTTTCCATAAAGAGAGAGAGGGCCAGGTGTACTGTGGTTCACTGTAATCCCAGCACTTTGAGAGGCTGAGGCAGGTGGATCACTTGACCCAAGCAGATGGAAACCAGCCTGGGTCACATAGTGAAGCCCTGTCTCTACAGAAAATACAAAAGTTAGCTGGGTGTCGTGGCTCATGCCCTTAGTCCCAGCTACTTGGAGCCTGAGGCCAGAGGACTGATTAAGCGTGGGAGGTTGAGGCTGCAGTAAGCCATGACCATGCCACTACATTCCACCCTGAGTGACAGAATAAGACCCTGTCTCAAAAAAAAAAAAAAAAAAAAAAAAAAGAGAGAGAGAGAGAGAGGCTTGAGAGGGAGGAAAGAGAGAGGAAGAGAAGCAGGCACCTGAAGACGTGAACGTGGGAAATACAAGGGCTAGTCATACTGGAGAGAGATTGACAGTTAAAAAAACAAACAAACGGCCGGGCGCGGTGGCTCAAGCCTGTAATCCCAGCACTTTCGGAGGCCGAGACGGGGGGATCACGAGGTCAGGAGATCGAGACCATCCTGGCGAACATGGCGAAACCCCGTCTCTACTAAAAAAAAATACAAAAAACTAGCCGGGCGAGGTGGCGGGCGCCTGTAGTCCCAGCTACTCGGGAGGCTGAGGCAGGAGAATGGCGTGAACCTGGGAGGCAGAGCTTGCAGTGAGCTGAGATCCGGCCACTGCACTCTTGCCTGGGCGACAGAGCAAGACTCCGTCTCAATTAAAAAACAAACAAACAAACAAACAAACAAAAGAAAAAATAATGAGCCCAGGATTCACATTTGGGGCACAAACATGTCAACTAACAGGGAAGTCTGAAATGTCCACGTGTTTCCTACTAACCACCACTGTCCCTGAACTTATCCACACTGCCCACTTCTGAATACTTACCTGGAGGCACTAGGGGTAACTTGGAGATTTTATAGAACCTGTAGCTCTCATGGCTGGACAGTCTGAGGATTCCCCAGGGGATGTGATTTCAGAACAAGACCCTGAGACAGGGCTTCCTATCTACCTGGGGACCACCCCACTCCCCTGTCCTCCTCCCCAGTAATTTATGCATCAGAGTTCTCACTCTACTTTGTCCACTGAATAAAAGCTCACAAAGTGGAGGATCCATTACGTTGGTAAGCATCCTCTTTTTTGTTGTTGGTGGTGTTGTTTGTTTGTTTGTTTGTTTGTTTGAGACGGAGTCTAGCTCTGTCGCCCAGGCTGGAGTGCAGTGGCAGGATCTCCGCTCACTGCACTGTCCGGAATTAGTTCCTTCCGGTGGGTTCTTGCTCTCGCTGAATTCAAGAATAAAACCTCGGACCCTCATGGTGAGTGTTACAGTTCTTAAATATGGTGAGCCCAGAGTTTGTTCCTTCACATGTTCAGATGTGTCCGGAGTTTCTTCCTTCCGGTGGGTTGGTGGTATCGCTGGCTTCAGCAGTGAAGCTGCAGACCTTCTCGGTGAGTGTAACAGCTCTTAAAGGTGGCGTCCAGAGTTGTTCCTTCCTCCCGGTGGGTTCCTGATCTCACTGGCTTCAGGAGTGAAGCCGTAGACCTTTGCAGTGAGTGTTACAGCTCATGAAGGTAGTGCAGACACAGAGAGTGAGCAGCAGCAAGATTTATTGCAAAGAGCGAAACAGCAAAGCCTCCACAGCCTGGAAGGGGACCCGAGCGGGTTGCCGCTGCTGGCTCCGGTGGTCTGCTTTTATTCCCTTACTTGGCCCCACTCACATCCTACTGATTGGTCCATTTTACAGAGATCGGATTGGTGCATTTACAATCCATTAGCTAGATACAAAAGTTCTCCAACTCCCCACCCCATTAGCTAGACACACAGTGCTGACTGGAGCATTTACAAACCTTTAGCTAGCAACAGAGTGCTGATTGGTGCATTCACAATCCTTTAGCTAGACACAAAAGTTCTCCAAGTTCCCACCCGACTCAGAAGCCCAGCCGGCTTCACCTCTCACAACCTCTGTCTGCTGGGTTCAAGCGATTCTCCTGCCTCAGCCTCTCGAGTAGCTGGCATTACAGGCACCCACCACCATGCCCAGCTAACTTTTCTACTTTTAGTAGAGATGGGGTTTAGCTATGTTGGCCAGGCAGGTTTTGAACTCCTGACCTCTGGTGATTCACCTGCCTCAGCCTCCCAAAATACTGGCATTATAAGCGTGAGCCACGGCACCCAGCTAAGCATCCTCTTTCTAAGTCACTCACCCACGAGTATGAATTCTTTGCCCAGATTGCTTTGCTCCATTGTAGCTGATTTCAGCCCAGTTGTAAGCCTGGAGCACCTGGAGAAATCACACCCAGGTGGGATCCCAAAGGTGGAGAGGGTGGGAAGGGAGCAAAAGAAAGAGAAGAGGTGCAGAAAGAGAGGGACACAGATTCCAAAGAAATACCTGGCCGGTCGGTCTCAAGTTTGCCTCCTCCAGGAAGGGAAGGCAGCATTCTGGCGGTGCTCTCTCCCTCCTCCCCCATGTACTGCGCACATCTCCTTCCCAGACTCAGCCCAGTTGCCACCAAAAGCAAGCTAGAAGTCCCATAGGCTACTCACATGCCCAACAACCCCACACAATGACACTAAACTGGGGAATTGTGACCTGAGTCCCAAATGACCGACCCCCCAGTGTGCTGTGACTAAGCAGTGACCACAAGCAGTACCACCTATCACTGAGTCGGGGAGCTGCTCTCTAAGAACCCCAGCGGCGTGCCCCACGGGGACAAATCAGGCCACCTGGGGCTCCTTCCCATCTGTCTGTCCAATGCTGTGCTAAACACACTTGTAACCAACTTTGTGGAAATGCTCAGCTTGTAAAATGTTAACGTGGGCCCTTGTCAATGCTAAAGAAATAAGCCTGTGACTGGGCGACAGAACAAAACTCCATCAGAAGAAAGAAAAAGAAAGAGAGAGAGAGAGACAGAGAGGGAGGGAGGGAGGGAGGAAGAAAGGAAGAAAGAAAAGAAGGGAGGGAAGGAGGGACAGAGGAGGGAAGGAAGGAAGGAAGGAAGGGGAAGGGGAAGGGGAAGGGGAAGCAAAAGAAAAGAAAAACTAAGCCTTCAGGCCATTGCTTCTCTCTCCCTCTGCGGGTCAACCCCCATGGCAACCTCCCACCCCCGCCCCTGTCCGCAATGGCGCAAGGTTACAATGGAAAGTGCCTCCACTGGAACAGTCTCAGAACTGTTCTCGGGGCAGCGACAATCTTATCAGGAGCTTTTCTGTTTGGGATCAGGGGAACGGGTGACTTTCCAAGAGGCCGATAAGGCACGACCCAAGTTGCATATAAGGGGCAGCTCATGCTGCTGCTCTGCACCTTCCTCCCGTCTTGCTTCTCCCTGGAGTTGGGACCCGGGAAGAACCATGAAGTGGCTGCTGCTGCTGGGTCTGGTGGCACTCTCTGAGTGCATCATCTACAAGTGAGTCCCAGTGGCATGGGTGTGAAGACGCCTGCCTCTCACATCGCCCTTCTTTACTCCTGTGTCTTCCTTCTTCCCTTTTTTCTCTCTCTGTCTTTGGCTGTCTCCATCCCCCTTTTCTGCTTCTCTCTCCAACCTTTGGGAGGCAGCTCTGCAGACCTGGTTAAAACTCGGGCCCAGCCCGAGTCTGGTTCCCAGCTCCATCCCTAGTCAACTTAACTTCTTTGCATTATTGCACAGACGTGGGAGCATCTCCCTTCCTTCCATCTTCCTCTCTTAGACCAGCTGGTTAAGAGTCCAGCCTGGGTTTGGTTCCAGCTCCACCACTAGGCAGCTGAACTTCTTTGCATTATTGCACAGAAGTGGGAGCGTCTCCCTTCCTTCTTCCTCTCTTAGACCAGCTTCCCTTCCCTTCTGGGGCTGCCACAGAACCCGGTGAGCAGAATCCTTGCCTAATTCCTCTTCCTCCTCCAAACCACAGGGTCCCCCTCGTCAGAAAGAAGTCCTTGAGGCGCAACCTGTCCGAGCATGGCCTGCTGAAGGACTTCCTGAAGAAGCACAACCGCAACCCAGCCAGCAAGTACTTCCCCCAGGCAGAGGCGCCCACCCTGATAGACGAACAGCCCCTGGAGAACTACCTGGATGTGAGTGTGTGGGCAAGCGGCGGGGCCGGCTCTGAGGACTTGGCCGGCAGGAAAGAGTGTTTCCCTGGGGTCTTGGAGGATGGGCCGGGGCTCTGAGGCTCCAGGCAGTGACCCAGGGTCTGCCCCTAGGTGTCAGTGGCCCCGGGCAGGCAGGAAAGTTCACAGAGCTGTTGCTTCTTGTTCATTCATTCATTCCTTCACTTGTTCATGCAATGTTCATTTCTTCTGAGCGCCTCGTTAAATATCAGGGCCTCTGTGGGGCTCAGGAGGAAACAGCAGTGAGCAAAGTCATAGCCAAGGAGAGAAAGACAGTAATCAAGGAGTCTTGCAAAGCAATGAAAAGAACAGGCAGCAGGAGGACCACAGAGTGAAGGTGTCACACTACGAGACTCTGCCACTTGGGCAGGGAGCCTCCGCGGAGCCATGCAGGAAGAGCGGGAATATCCAATAGAAGACAGAACTCCGCACAGCCTGATCACTTGTGCCGAACCGTGTGCAGGCGGGAGCACAGGGCATTTGAAGGAGAGCCCAGAGGGAGGGAAGAAGGGTGCTGCAGACTGCGGCCCGAGGAGCCGAGGGGTGGACGGAGAGAGGCTCCATCCTAACTGCCACTGATTTATCTCAAACAGGGGGTGACAAAATCAGATCCGAGTTTCAGAAAGATCACTCTGACTTTATTATTTCAGAGCCGACAGCAAACACCCTGCCTTCCCACAGATATCGTATGTCCCCTCTGTGCCTGGCACAGGGCAGAGGGCACAGAGCAGTGATGCCTGTGGTTCAGAGATTGGCCTCCGCCATCCAGCAGACCTAGTGCAAATGTGGGTTCTAGCGCCTCTAAGTCACAGGACCTTGGCCAAGACATTTAAATCCTCTGAGCCCGTTTCTTGGTCTGGAAAACAAAAACACTAATATCTACCAACAGAGGTTGTTGCCAGGAATTCACGCAATCATGTTTTCTGGAGTGCTTAGCATGGGGTCTGGCAGGCCCTTGGTAAGAGGCTTAGTTAGTGCATTTATTTAGTTAACAAATATTTGGCAAATATTGGCACCTCTCTATGTGCCAGAGGCTATGCAAGTGGCCAAAACAATGGTGAATAATCAAAGTTCCTGGAGCTTATATTCTACAGGGGATGACAGATAAGCAAGCGTGGAAGATAATTTCAGGTACTGATGAGGGCCAAGACAAATTAATTAATTGGACTATGGGGAAAAAGAAGATCGAAAGGGAGCAAATTTAGATAAAGTGGTCACAGAAGGACTGTTGGTAGAGGGGACATTTGACTACACCCGAATGATTGATTTTTGAAAAAAAAGATCAGCCAAAGAAAGATCTAGAATAAACATTTTCCTAGCACAAGGAATAGCCAATGCTAAGGCCCTGGGGCAGGAGTGACTAGTCATCACCAAAGAACAGCAAGCAGACCAGTGTGGCGAGAACAGAGCCGGCAAGGGGGGAAAGTGCTGCCACTCAGAATAAAAATACTGGTTGGTTGGCTGAGGTGGGTGGATCACTTGAGGTCAGGAGTTCAAGATCAGCCTGGAAACATGGTGAAACCCTGTCACTACTACAAATACAAAAATTAGCCGGGCGTGATGGCACACACCTGTCATCCCAGCTACTTGGGAGGCTGAGGCAGGAGAATCACTGGAACCCAGGAGGCAGAGGCTGCAGTGAGCCGAGATCGTGCCACTGCACTCCAGCCTGGACAACAGAGCAAGACTTGCCTCAGAAAAAAAAAAGAAGAAGAAAAATACTGGCAATGCCCTTTCTTGCAACCTGCTCACACATCTAGATGTAGAAATAAGAAAACCATCCAGGTTTCCATCTTTAGGTGGCTTGCTTAGCTTCTGAAAAACAATTTAAGGCACAAGCACTTAAGCTGTCACTTGCCCGGTGCTAGAAGATTCCACCCCCATCCTCTGAGATTCCATCCTCTGAGAACATGTGCTGTAAGGATGGGAAGACTGTGACAGACAAGACAATGGCTGAAGAGGGAACAGCAGACTGTTAGATGCTTGTGGTGCTTAGGAGAGAGCAGAAGGTAAATTGGGGGAGCAATCAGGGAAGACTTCAAGGAGGAAGGGACGCCAGGGCTGGGCTTAGAAGGATGAAGGCAGTGGCTGGGAAGAGAAAGACAAGAACTGTGAGGAGGGAAGGAAAAGGTAGAGAGGGCAACCGAGGAGGTGACCCAGAGAGAGCCCCTAGGGAGGCCCTGACAGAGACACCCCGGTCCATGAACTGTGCTGTCCCGGCCTCGGCAGGTGGAGTACTTCGGCACTATCGGCATCGGAACCCCTGCCCAGGATTTCACCGTGATCTTTGACACCGGATCCTCCAACCTGTGGGTGCCCTCAGTCTACTGCTCCAGTCTCGCATGCAGTAAGTTCCCAGCCTGCCCCACCCCACTCTCGCTCCCCAGCACCAGCTGACCCTGGGGAACCCTGGACACCCGTGGGCTTCTGACAGCTCCCACCTCAAGCCTGCTGGAGCCACTCGACAGGCATTTACTGAGCACCTACTACGTGCCAAGCACTGGGCGCAGGTGCTCCACGGGGTAAAGGGATGAGTGATACGATCCCTGCGGTCAAAGATTTTCCAGTCTGTGGGGAAGAGAGAAGCTCCCCAAAATACCCACAGCCTGGGAGAGGAAATGTAGGGGCCCAAAGCAAGACAGGGCCAACGGGCTGTAGAATAGCCCGCTAGGAAAGAGTCCAGTGTGAGGAAATGGCTCCAAAGCCTGGCCCGGACAGGCTAGAGGTGAGTGCTGAGCTCCTTTAAAAAAAAAAAAGAAAAATCATTGGTTGCTAATGAAAGAGAGCTTGTCTTTGGAAGTCATGAACAATGTGTGTTGTGGGTTCCTTCCTCTTCTAATGTTTTCACCTGAGTTTTAATTAAGATGGGGTGCCTGTGTCATCATCCACATAATGGGAGCACTGGCCGCGGGCTGGGGGGTGAAAGCGCTCGTCACTGGGTAGCCACCAGCCTGCTCAGCTCAATGTTGGCCTTGGGGAGTCCCCGGTAGGCCCTTGGGGTTGCCTGGGTACCTGCCATCAGTGAAGGGTCCCAGGAGTTCAATGAGACAGGACAGAACATGGGGTCTCTTGGGGTCCAAGGGTCTAGGGGAAAAGGTCACTGCTCACCTCCAGAGCCCTTCCTGGGGCCAGGGCACCCCATCCCAGGAAGACATCCCAGCCTGTGACCTTCACCCAGCTCTCAGAGACTGACAATCACTGTTTGCCGTTGCAGCCAACCACAACCTCTTCAACCCTCAGGATTCCTCCACCTACCAGTCCACCAGCGGGACACTCTCCATCACCTACGGCACCGGCAGCATGACAGGCATCCTCGGATACGACACTGTCCAGGTGGGCGCCTGCAGGCTGCCGCTGCATCCCGCCATCAGGCACCCCCAGAATCAGCTTATTCCAGCACGATGAGTGTCGGTGATCACAAAAGTAACCTGATTGGGGGTACGGGCTGGGGGAGAAGCAGCAGGGATGTCACAGACGTTGCTAGCTCGGGTGGCAATGAGTAAAAGGGTGGGCTGCCGGGAGCCATAAGCCAGCCTCAGCTCCACCCAAGCAGAATGTTATGGAGGGTGGAGAGAGTCAGTAAAGGCTCAATTCTAACTGGCACCTCCTCCTCTTCCTCCTTCTCCCAACCTGCAGCCCCCCCACGTCCTCAAATCTCCACAAGCCCTCTCTGCTACTTTTGGGGCATGGCAGGGGTCAAAGGCCCTGATTCGCCCGGGGTCTGCTTTGCATTTCTTCATCCGTAACACAAACACACAGTGAATCTGTTCTCCAGCAAAATCTCACACTGAGTCATAGACCGTGGCCATCTGCAGATCAGCTGCCATGGTTACCTCCAGCAGAGGAACGAGCATTCCAGGAGACAGTCCCTCTCCCCTCCTTCTGGGCTGATGCCCTAGAAGCCAAGTCCTGCATGGGATGAACCAGGGCAGCTGTGGGCCTGAGGCTGGCACCCAGAGCTCAGTGGACATGACCTGATGGTGAACATCATCTCGGTTCCCCCACCCAGGTTGGAGGCATCTCGGACACCAATCAGATCTTCGGCTTGAGCGAGACCGAACCCGGCTCCTTCCTGTATTATGCTCCCTTCGACGGCATCCTGGGGCTGGCCTACCCCAGCATTTCCTCCTCCGGGGCCACACCCGTCTTTGACAACATCTGGGACCAGGGCCTGGTTTCTCAGGACCTCTTCTCTGTCTACCTGAGCGCGTAAGTTGGGTGGAGAGGGGCCTCCTCCCACCTCCCCCTCCAGAGGTCACAGTGTTCTGGCCCAGCAGCAGCTGTTCAAGGCTGGCTGCGATGGAGAGGGTCTTGGGAAGCAAGGGATTTGGAAAGTCAATTTTTGAGGCTAGAGAAATGTGTCTTTGGAGAGTGATAGTGCCAAGTCTCTCTCTGACGGGCCATGTGCACTCCATCTCATTTACCAGCATCTTTATCCCCTTGATGTGCACAACTCAAATGTCCTCAGCCATTTGCCCCTCAGTGCCAGTTCCCTCATCCTTGGCCCCCAAAGATGCCACTGAAATGAATACACTTGGCCAGACACGGTGGTTCATGCTTGTAATCCCAACACTTTGGGAGTCTGAGACATGAGGATCACCTGAAGTCAGGAGTTCAAGACCAGCCTGGTCAACATGGCAAAACCCTGTCTCTACTAAAAAATACAAAAATTAGCCAGGCGTGGTGGCAGGCACCAGTACACCCAGCTACTCGGGAGGCTGAGGCAGGGAGAATCGCTTGAGCCTGGGAGGCGGAGGTTGCAGTGAGCCAAGATTGTGCCACTGCATTCCAGTCTGGGCAACAGAGCGAGACTCCATCTCAGAAAATAAATAAATAAATAAACAAACTGAATACACTTAAAACAGAACAAAATTCCATAACACAAAAATGAAAAGATTTGATCAAGATATATCATGGATGATGACATTTTTAAATCATGAAAGCAAGTTTCTTTTGTGATTTAATAAAACCTAGGTTCCATTTGTGACCGTGGGCTAATTCTAGGAATGAACAAAGAAATACATGAACAAACAAACAAATGAACAAAGAATAAATCAAATGTCAATTTGGGCTGAGTAGAGTGTTACGCAAGAATATCTGAGGGCATCATCCACTTTCTTAAGACACTCAACGTTCCTCTAACACTCACGAACGTCCTCGTCTTTTGAAAGGATTTGCCGTCATTCACTTGTTTCCTCGGTTCGTAACTACACATCTAGGTCCTCGCTATATAGCATTACACTGTGAGACGTTCACAGCAAAGGTGGGTGGGTTCAGTGAGGGGGTCATGTTTTATACATGGCCAGTTCTCCGATGACTGATTTCTTATTGCCATCTACATTTGTTCTGCATCTACCCTGAAACTGCAAAGATTTAGAAAATGAATATTGAAATAACAAGGACTCCTGCAATTTACAACAGGAAGGCTCTTTGTCATGTGATCCTCTTGGCCAGTTGATGTTCAAGGTGGCTCTGAAACATAATCTGCCTTTATGAGCACTTAAATATTTCACGTGGGGCCGTTGTATCTCCCCAGCTAGATCTGAGTCTCTCAATCTGGGCATTATTAACATTTCAGACCAGCATAAGTCCTTGCCAGGGACTGTCCCATGCATTGTAGGACATTTGGCAGCATCCCCAGCCTCTAAACATTAGATGCCAGTAGCATCCACTACCCCCACCCAATCAATCCAAAATGTCTCCAGACATTCCCCTGGGGGCAAAACTGCTCCCAGCTAAGAACAAGAGATCTCCACCATCAAGTCCTTAAGAGCCGACACTGTCACCCATTCACATCCCTGGGGTCGCCATGGCAACTAGAGTGAGTACCACAGTGGAAACCACACATCAACCTAAAAGACCCGTGTTCTTCCAAACGTAGTTCCACCACTCCCCCGCTGTGTGACCTTGGGCAGGTGACCTCACCTCCCTCAGGCTCAGTGTCCTCATGGGAAGTGGAAATAACAGTGACAGTGTCCACTGCGTGGGCCCTGGCCTAAGAGGACAAGAAACCACATTTGTCACACCCCAGGACAGCCTGCCAAGTGCCCAATCAAGGGTAGCTCCGAGGAGCCAACAGCAGATGTTCACACAAATGAACGAACAGAGAAATTCATGTCTTCTTCCCTCACTTTCCACAGCGATGACCAGAGTGGCAGCGTGGTGATATTTGGTGGCATTGACTCTTCTTACTACACTGGAAGTCTGAACTGGGTTCCTGTTTCTGTCGAGGGTTACTGGCAGATCTCCGTGGACAGGTGGGACTGCCACAGACAGGCAGCATCCAGGCCTGGGCCCCACATCCCATTTCCTTATGGATTCATAGCTAACCAGCTTTCCAGAATCCCCCCAGGGAGAGCTGACACAGGGGAACACACTCCAGGGGGAAGGCGGAAGTTGGCCCAGCCAGAGAAACCCTAGAAAGACACGTCCCGGGCGGAGGAGGGAAGAGCTGTCTGGGAAGCCGAGACTCTGCAAGGGTCAGATAGCCAATGTCCTAATAGTCACGGAGGCAGAACAATCCACCGGCATCCCTGGGGAAAGCTGGGCAACCACCTGTCCACACATCTCAATTTAACGGGCCTGGGAACCAGCAATGCTCCTCCCACTCGAAGAAATGTGTCACTTTCAGTCTAGAAGTAGGGCAAAATGGCTAAGAAATTGTGTGAAGTCATTTCTCAAGAGTGAACAATTCTCCAGGACAAGGACTTTCGGTACTAAAACCGGGACCATCCCAGGCAAACCAGGACACATTGATCACCTCATGTCTGCCCAGCCATGCTAGCATTTCACCAGTTCCTCCAACTCCTGCCCCAGCCCTCTGGTCTCTGTCCCTCCCCGCATACCGTCCCCTGTTGATGTCCTCCTTCTCTCTTCACCTGCCTGGAATCCCTGGGTGTCTGCTCCCCTGGCTGCTTCCCTCCACCGCCTCTCACTCTGGACGCTGTTTTGTTCCCTGCCGCACGCCTGGCTTATCATCCTGCCCTTCTGCCACCATAACTTATCTTGCCAGCCAGGCCGGGAGCTCCCTGCAGCCTGGAACTGTGAGGCTGTCTGGTTTAGCTTTGCGTTTCCCATGCCTGGCAGAGAGTGGGCACTTGCAAAATATTTGTTGCATAAATGAATGCAGGATGAATGAATGTGTAAACGAGAGGAACAGAAATTTCACTCACTGGCCAATGGATGGGTGGGGAAGAAATGTCTGGGGTCACCTCCTGGTTCATCCTTGGAGAGATGTACCCCTGAGGGCTCAGGAACCTTCACTTGCTTCTTGCCCTCAGCATCACCATGAACGGAGAGGCCATCGCCTGCGCTGAGGGCTGCCAGGCCATTGTTGACACCGGCACCTCTCTGCTGACCGGCCCAACCAGCCCCATTGCCAACATCCAGAGCGACATCGGAGCCAGCGAGAACTCAGACGGCGAGGTGAGTCCAGCCCCGACGGCTCTGTTCTACACTCAAATAGTGGGTGTGCCAGGCACACGGGACCAAAACCCTTGTAACTTTTCTCACCTCACTCTTTCCAGATGGTGGTCAGCTGCTCAGCCATCAGCAGCCTGCCCGACATCGTCTTCACCATCAATGGAATCCAGTACCCTTTGCCACCCAGTGCCTACATCCTGCAGGTGAGGGGGCTCTGGACCATCCACTAGAGGGGCTCACACAGAATGTGGCCACAGAGTCCCCTCTGCAGAGGGAAAGTGCGCTTCCACGAGCTGAAGCCGAGAGGCAGAGGCAGACGAACATCTGCCCCAGACAGCTCCGGAGAGAAGGAACAGATTGAAAACAAACGCAGGAATAAGAACTCGGATACAGCCCCCTAAGGGAACAAGTGAAGCAAAGGTTAATGGAGGGAAAAGAGGATTCTATTTGGATCCCTGGGTCCAAGTCCTGGGTCTGAATTACCAGCCCATTGATTCTCAGCAAGCCACAGCTCATCTCAGCCTCAGTTTTCTCCTCCAAAATGTAGACATGGCAGCTTTCCCCACCCTCAGAGTGCGGTTAGGTTAACCAAGTGAGACTGATCACATCCAAGTGAGACTGAGCTACCAAGGGTTGGGTAAAGGGAAATCCTCATTTCCACAGGCTGGGGCTTCCGACACTCCTACCATCTCTACCAAGTAGCAAATCTTTAGCTGTACGAGCCACAGGAAAACTCTCCCTTCTATTATTATAACGTCAGGTGGGAAACTGATTTTGCCAGTGGACTGATGTTACTCAACAAGAAGCACTGATGCCTGGGCTCCCCCAGTGATTCTGATTACATTAGGAGAGGGCAAGGCCTGAGCAATGGGATGGAGCTGCGGGAGTTCAAAGCTCCCCAGGTGACGTGCAGACAAGGTCACAGCCCAGTGACTTAGTGAGGCAAGAGGCTAACAGCTTCTCCGGTTTGCCCCTGGTCGGGATCAGAATAATCATGAGAAAAGGCTGTGTGGGCTGAGTTTTCACACTCCTTCCTACCAGCTGAATTCTCCCCAAGGCCTTAGCTCTGATGCTGATGTCAGGGTTCCTGTGCCTGCCAGAAACACCAGATAACGTCCAGTAATGCGTAGAAACCAATTGTGCTGTGGACAGCTTCTACAGGCCGACTCCAGGCCAAGAACAGCCGAGTCCCTGGACACTGAGCCAGGAAGCTCCTCCTTGCACGTGCCTTGCAGCTGGACCAGGGCGCCCTGGATGTTTATCACCCAGTGCCTGTCACTGCTGAATCGGCGTCTCAACTCCACTTTTATTCTCCTTTTCTCCAGAGCCAGGGCAGCTGCACCAGCGGCTTCCAGGGCATGGACGTCCCCACCGAATCTGGAGAGCTTTGGATCCTGGGTGATGTCTTCATCCGCCAGTACTTCACTGTCTTCGACAGGGCAAACAACCAGGTCGGCCTGGCTCCCGTGGCTTAAGCCCAGGTCTTTCCAGCCACCTCCCAGGAAGATCTGACCTCCGTCCTCTGCCCACTTTAGATGTATCTAATTCTCCTGACTGTCCTTCCCAGGGGAGTGTGGAGGTCTTGGTCCTGTTCCCTGTCTTACCAATAATGTAGAATAAGAACATAACCTGCTGAAACAGGTTTTGTGGAGCTGCTTCTCTTTGCTGGTCTTTTTCCTTCACATCACTGGGGTTAGAACGCCAGGGCAGGGACCAAAATGACCACATCCACTTGGATGGCACCCAACAGAGTGACACCAGCAGCGGACACTTCATGGTAGAGCCAGGAAGACAGAGGCCTGCAGGGGGCTGTGCTGGAAGCATCATAAAAAGACCTGGGGGCCAAAAATGCTGGGCTCATCGTCTTCTCATAGAAGGGACAGTGACAGCTGAGATTGTGCCATTGTACTCCAGCCTGGGCAACACAGAGAGACTCTGTCTCAAAAAAAAAAAAAAAAGAAAGAAAGAGAGAAAAAAAAAGAAAAAATAGCACTGAAGCTCTTAGTTGAGGGAGTCAACTTCTTACTTCTCCCAAAACCAATAAGAGATCATGACAAGGCTGGGAGCAGTGGCTCACACCTGTAATCCCAGCACTTTGGGAGGCTGAGACAGACAGGTCACAAGTTTGAGACCAGCCTGGCCAACATGGTGAAATCCCGTCTCTACTCAAAATGCAAAAATTAGCTGGGCGTGGTGGTGCGTGCCTGGAATCCCAGCTACTCGGGAGGCTGAGGCAGGAGAATCGCTTGAACCGGGAAGGTGGAGGTTGCAGTGAGCTGAGATCGCACCATTGCACTCTAGCCTGGGCAACAGAGTGAGACTGCAGCTCAAAAAAAAGGAGACAAAGATCATGAGGAAAAGAAAGCAATCAGGAGAGACAGGAGAGGTGGACACTAATGGCGATGTCCCTAAGTAGACAGGATAGGGCAGTGTTGTCTACAAGACATGGACAGGAGAAGTGGAAGAAGCTGACACCCCACAATCTTCCAGGACGCCCCTGTGATTCGCTGGTGACCAAGACTCACTGTCAATCTCCCGCAGGGTCCCAGGCACAAGACCCTGAACACATCTGTTTCCCCGTCTGTAACAAACAGAATGGTGTTCCACTTCCCTGAGCAGAGGCTGTGAGACAGAGAATTAAGCACGCTCAGTAGCATATATGCCCTAGAAAGGTAAAGAGGAAATGGAGCAGTTTCTCAGACTGAGCTTGGTAGCAAAACGTACAATGGAAAACATAGTTTCAAAATAAGTACAGAACACACTACGTTCCAGGCCCTTCCCCAGGGCTCACCAGCTACAGTTCCCAATCAAAGGCTCTGATAAGTCCTGCTGCAAAGTGATCTGTTTCATTTTAACTCAGCTCAGCTTGATCTCAGACTCTCTCTTGCTAGGAAGTCTATTACAGCCCTGGGCCTCTCAGCATGCACACTGGGAAAATTTCCATAGCTCCTGCTTCTGGTAACAGCCAACCCAGGCTGTCTGCTGAAGGCAGGGCCAGAGGCTGGAGCTGGGCTGTAGGAGGGCCAGGGATGATCTCCAACGCCCAGTCTCCCCGGGGTCACTCTCACCCTCCCAAGCCCACTTTCCATAGCTGAGTCAACTTTATGAAACATACATTTCGTCTCATCCCTTCCTTGCTTAAAACTCTTAATGCCTTCTTGCCATTGCCTTTGGAACAAAACAGCAAATCTTTGGCATAGTTCCAGGTCCTGTGTGCTCCTTTCCCTTAAAACCTTCCCTTCCTCACTCTAATCCCACTGCCCTGAGCTCCCTCCACCCTGGCTCCCACGGCCACGATAACGCAAGTGCTTTCCCACCTGAGACTTTGCACATGTTGTTTCCTTTGCCTGGGTTGCCTTTCCCTCTTTCTTGCCTTGCTAACACCTAGCATCTGCAGACGTGGCTTAAATGTCACTTCCCAACCAGGTGCGGTGGCTCACACATATAATCCCAGCACTCTGGGAGGCCGAGGTGGGCAGATGAACTGAGGTCAGGAATTGGAGACCAGCCTGGCCAACATGGTGAAATCCCATCTCTACTAAAAATACAAAAAATTAGCTTGGCGTGGTGGCGGGCACCTGTAATCCCAGCTACTCGGGAGGCTGAGGCAGGAGAATCGCTTGAACCCAGGAGGCAGACGTTGCAGTGAGCTGAGATCACGCCATTGTATTCCAGCCTGGGCAAAAAGAGTGAAACCCACCTCAAAAAAAAAAAGTCACTTCCCTGTAAAAGTGATCAGCCCTCCCTGACCACTCTCCCATAGAGCCTGGGCCCACCTTATCCCTCATGGTACTTGGCACGACTTGTAACGACACATTTAAGTGTTTCAGATTCACAAGGGCAGGGATGGTTATCGTATTTAGGGTTGAAGCCTGAGCAGAAAGAACAGGGCTTGGCACATAGTAGGTGGTCCCTAAATTGTTGCTGAATGAGTGAGTAGCGACGATGTTTTAAAAGGAAACAACTCAGATCGGATGAGAGTATGAGATGTGGAGAGGGTTTGAGGAAGGCCACGTGAATGACAACAGGGGGGTCAGCTCCCACCCCCACCAACATTCCATCCTCCTCACATTTTGTCATGGGATAAGCAGGTGGATATCTCAAGTTTCTGGGAAGGAATTTCACCCTGTCCTGGCTCCTTTGCTGGATTTCTTTTTCTGACATTTCCCACGTAGCTACTTTGAAGCTAGGCAGTGTGCTAGGCTCCAGGGATACGGGTAGGCCTTCCTGGATGCTATCTGTTCTCCTGCGCCTGGCCCCATCCTTTCTTCCTCCCCCATCTCAACCCCAACAGCTGCAGCTCAGCCTCTCTCTCCCAGCACCTCTTTCATTCCCACCCTGGGATTCCCGAACCCAGCCAGCATCTAAAGAGCTTCCTCGTTAGACAGATCATTTGACCGGAAAGCCCTGTGCCAACATATCCGAAGGGATCCTCCCTATGTTGCTGCACGAGAGACGGTGAATTCACAAGCCTTTACTGCAGTCTCAGGTCTCTGCTTCATGCATCTTCCTCTAAGGCCTTGGGGGTCTAAGCACAGCTCCTTCTGTTCTTTTCATTCACACTCGTCCAGGAGTGTTATTTTAATCTCACAGGTCTCCTGCCCCATCCATCCTCACCTGTCCCAAATGATCACTCCACACATTGCTGGTGGAAGTGTAAATTGGCACCACCCTAAGGAGCATGATGTGGCTGTTTCTGTCAAAACTTGAAGGGGTGGCCTGCCCCTCCACACCTGTGGGTGTTTCTCGTTAGGTGGAACGAGAGACTTCAGAAAAGAAATGAGACACAGAGACAAAGTATAGAGAAAGAAAAAGTGGGCCCAGGGAACCGGCGCTCAGCTTACAGAGGACCCACGCCAGCACCAGTCTCTGAGTTCCCTTAATATTTACTGATAATTATCTTTACCATCTTAAAGATAAGGGAGTGGCTGGACAATAGGATCATGGTAGGGAGGAAATCAGCAGTAAGACATATGAACAAAAATCTCTGTGACATGAATAAGTTTAAAGGAAAATGCTGTGCCTTGAGATGCATATGCAAACATCTCCATAAACCTTTGAGCAGCATTGTTTCAGCCTATCACATGGGGAGAAACCTTGGACAATACCTAGCTTTCCTAGGCAGAGGTCCCTGCGACCTTTGGCCTTGTACGTGTCCCTGGGTAGTTGAAATTAAGGGAATGGTGATGACTTTTAACCAGCAAGCTGCCTTCTGGCACTTGTTTAACAAAGACACATCCTGCACAGCCCAAAATCCATTAAACCTTGAGTCACCACAGCACATGTCTCTTGTAAGGACAAGGTTGGGGGAAGGGTCACAGATTAACAGCATCTCAAATACAGAACAAAATGGAGTCTCTTATATCTACTTCTTTCTATATAGACACAGTAACAGGCTGATCTCTTTCTTTTCCCCACAAAAACTAAAAATGCATATGCTGGCCGGGCTCAGTGGCTCATGCCTGTAATCCCAGCACTTTGGGAGGCTGAGGCAGGTGAATCACCTGAGATGAGGAGTTTGAGACCAGCCAGGTCAACATGGTGAAACCTCATCTGTACTAAAAATACAAAATTAGTCGGGCGTGGTGACACATGTCTGTAATTCCCAGCTACTTGGGAGGCTGAGACAGGAGAATCTCCTGAACCTGGGAGGCAGAGGTTGCAGTGAGCCAAGATGGCGCCATTGCACTTCAGCCTGGGCAACGGAGCGAGATTCTGTCTCCAAGAAAAGCAAAAGAATGATCAATGTTCAAGACGATAAATATGCTAATTACTCTGATCTGATCACTAAACATTATATGTATGGAAACACCCCTATGTACCCATAAATATGGACAATTATTACATTTGAATTAAAAACAAAGGAGCCAGGCACAGTAGCTCACGGTGTAACCCCAGCACTTGGGAAGGCCAAGGTGGGAGGACGGCTTGAGCCCAAGAGTTCAAGACCAGCCTGAGCAACACAGCAAGACTTCATGTCCATTATTTTTAATAAATAAATAAGAGGAAAAGAACGAAGATATATATTATAAGAGAATATTCATAGAGCACTGTTCCTAAGAACCCCACACTGGAAGCTACCCAAATGCCTAGGAACTGAAAAAGAGATAAGTAAAGGGTATATTGATGCAGTGGAATAATACATAGCAATGAACAGGACTGAGTAACAACTCCACACGACACCAGTCGCGGATGCCTCAACTAAACATGATTTTGAGCAAAGAAGCTCAATGCAAATAAAGTGCTTGTTATGTGGTACTGCTTATCAAAAGTACAAAAACAGGTGAAATGTATCTTTGCTGTTTGGATATTAGAGTAGTGATACGCTTGGTTTGGCACTGGGGTAGTGACTGGGAAGAGCCTGGGGTGCGGTCCGGGGGTACCTGACATGCTCTTTTGCTGGGTCTGGGTTGTGGTTACATGCGTGTGCTTGGTTTGTGAAAATTCATCAAGCTATTTCTTACGATATGCACCTTTCTGTGTGCATACAATATTTCAAGAAAGGTTTAAAAATGATAACGTAGATTTCTAAAAAATTACTTGCAAAATACAGGACCACGGTATTTCTTTTAAAAGCAGGTTCAGGGTACAGATAAAGTAGCACAGCAGATGTGAGCTGAGCTCATCAAAACGGGTTGGTTGCAAAGCAACATGTGCCATATCTTGTGGTGCTATATTTGCAAGTAAACCAATATATTAATTTACTATGCTAACGGTGCTCAGCGCTGGGTAGCGGGGTTATAAGTCATTTCACAATTTTTCTTTACCTATGAATAATCTAAAATGATCATGTATTACTTCTATAGTTGAGCCAAAAATGTTATCATAAATTTAACTTTAAAAACCTGCTTGCATCTTTGGAGAAACAGCCCAGCTCTGGGACTGGGGAGTAGAAAACACATTGTTCTCTTTGTTGTTGGAAGATCGTGTCCCTGGGGTGAGACCTTGATTGAAAGCTGCTAGGGGACCAGCCGCCACAATGCTTATCACACCAGCTCGATAACACTTATCCTGCTTAAGTGCTCTGTCTCAGTCTTGCCATAATTGGGTTCCTTAGATCTCATTGCATTGCTTGATTTGATTCGTTCATGGAACATTTCTGAACACCTGGGCCCTTGGCAGGGGCTACCCTGCATCAGAGACACTGCAACCAGTGCCCCTGAAAGCCAGGCACTACCATACTGAGGACCAGGCAGGGCTAATGGCAAAATAAACGTTGTTATCTAATCTTTCTGCCGGGCCAGTCTGGTACAATGAGATGATGTGGCTTCCTTGCTGGCAGCCACAGATCAGCCCTGGCTGACAATCAGATCTCATGGGAGCATGTGATGGCAGAATCAGGATTCCCTTTTCCATCCCAAGGGTTCCTCTGGTAACAGGGGCTGAGTGGAATGGCTTCTCCAAGTGCTCCTGGGATGGAGGCTGCAGCCATCATGGAATGTACATGTCACACACTAACCCATGAACAGAAACCGGGTGGATGTACATGGTCACACAGTCTGGTCAGGGACCAGAGTCCCCTGAGACCCAGGTTCAGCTCCCACCTGTGTCATTACTTGGTTATGTGAACCTGCACTGATCACTTAACCCCTCTGAGCTATGTCATTTGGGAAAAACTGGGGGTAATCGTATAATAATTTTTTTAAAAATAATTCAAAGCATTCAGAAAAGCACAAAGAGCCACAGAAATATAAGCACTGCTGTGTTGAGGGAGGTTTGCAGATGACCTGACCAACAATGTCACCTTTCCCCTTTTCAGATCACTCACATTGCCTGAGCAGAAAACCACCTAGCAGAGCACTGAAAAGGTCTCAAAACACAGAAGAGCAAGAGGCAGCCAGGTGGATCTTTCTGGAGATTTCAACGAGGTGTCCAGTCCTGTTTTCTATTGCTGAAGACACTGATGACAATTTAACACACATTTCATGACTTACAACAACTCACATTGACTATCTCACAGTTTCTGTGGCTCAGGAATCCAGGCTCCATACAACTGAGGCCTCTGTCAGTCAGGGATGTCAGCCTGGTCTGTGGTCTCATCTGAGGCTCGACTGGAGAAGGATCTGCTTCCATGCTCACATGGTTGCTGGAAGGATTCAGTTACTTACAGATTGTCACACTGAAGGCCTCAGTTCCTTGCTGGCTGTTGGCTGGAGGCCACCCTTGGTTCCTTCCCCTTGGGCCTCTTTATAGGGCAGCTTTCTTTCTCAGAGCCAGCAAGGGGAAGAGTCTATACAGAGAGTGTGCTAGCAAGACACAAGCTATGGAGCCTGTATAATGTCATCGCAGAAGCAACGTCCCATCTACTTTGCTGTATCCTGTTGGTTAGAAGCAAGTCCTGCCTACACAAAAGGGGAGGGGATTACACAGGGGTGTGAACACCAGCAGCATGAATAATTGAGGGCCATCCTAGAGTCTCTCTGCCATACCCCTGAATTGGTGGCAGCAAGCATACCAGCACCCCTCAGGATGCTAAAATCTCCAATGTGGAGAAACATTAACATCTTCACCAATCCGAGAGCTTCCCCTCAATGCGATCCAAATATCCATCCAGGTGGAAAGAAAGAGCCCCTTCCACACCAGTTTTCCCTTGAACTGATCACAAACGCACCAAAGGCACGGCCTATTCCTACCATGCTCAGGGATGTACCCCCAGCAGCTAGAGCATCCCTGCACGATACACAGTGAGTGCACAATCAGGCATTCAAATGAATGTGTTAAGGTGCTTGCAGGTTTCTGCCTGGGGAATCTTCCTTCTACTTCCCAAATATACTTCTCCTCTGCTCAAAATTCCCATGTGGGCCCAAGACAAGCTGTGCCCCCAAAACCAGCACCCATCCTTGGGCTCCAAACTCCCTCCCTTCCATCTGGTGGCAGCCTTGAGTGAGGGGATTCCATCTGGTGCCCCCAAAACTTAGGCAGGCATCGTCAGGACCATCAAGTTCTTCATATGACTGCTAGGATCAACCCATACTTAAGGTGATGGATACTCCAAATACCCTGACTTGATCATTACTCTTTCTATGCATGTAACACAATATCACAGGTACCCAAAAAATATGTAAAATATTATGTTTCCATAAAGAGAGAGAGGGCCAGGTGTACTGTGGTTCACTGTAATCCCAGCACTTTGAGAGGCTGAGGCAGGTGGATCACTTGACCCAAGCAGATGGAAACCAGCCTGGGTCACATAGTGAAGCCCTGTCTCTACAGAAAATACAAAAGTTAGCTGGGTGTGGTGGCTCATGCCCTTAGTCCCAGCTACTTGGAGCCTGAGGCCAGAGGACTGTTTAAGCGTGGGAGGTTGAGGCTGCAGTAAGCCATGACCATCCCACTACATTCCACCCTGAGTGACAGAATAAGACCCTGTCTCAAAAAAAAAAAAAAAAAAAAAAAAGACAGAGAGAGAGAGGCTTGAGAGGGAGGACAGAGAGAGGAAGAGAAGCAGGCACCTGAAGACGTGAACGTGGGAAATACAAGGGCTAGTCATACTGGAGAGAGATTGACAGTTAAAAAAACAAACAAACGGCCGGGCGCGGTGGCTCAAGCCTGTAATCCCAGCACTTTCAGAGGCCGAGACGGGGGGATCACGAGGTCAGGAGATCGAGACCATCCTGGCTACACGGCGAAACCCCGTCTCTACTAAAAAAAAAATACAAAAAACTAGCCGGGCGAGGTGGCGGGCGCCTGTAGTCCCAGCTACTCGGGAGGCTGAGGCAGGAGAATGGCGTGAACCTGGGAGGCAGAGCTTGCAGTGAGCTGAGATCAGGCCACTGCACTCTTGCCTGGGCGACAGAGCAAGACTCCGTCTCAATTAAAAAACAAACAAACAAACAAAAGAAAAAATAATGAGCCCAGGATTCACATTTGGGGCACAAACATGTCAACTAACAGGGAAGTCTGAAATGTCCACGTGTTTCCTACTAACCACCACTGTCCCTGAACTTATCCACACTGCCCACTTCTGAATACTTACCTGGAGGCACTAGGGGTAACTTGGAGATTTTATAGAACCTGTAGCTCTCATGGCTGGACAGTCTGAGGATTCCCCAGGGGATGTGATTTCAGAACAAGACCCTGAGACAGGGCTTCCTATCTACCTGGTGACCTACCACCTCCCCTGTCCTCCTCCCCAGTAATTTATTCATCAGAGTTTTCACTCTACTTTGTCCACTGAATAAAAGCTCACAAAGTGGAGGATCCATTACGTTGGTAAGCATCCTCTTTTTTGTTGTTGGTGGTGGTGTTTGTTTGTTTGTTTGTTTGTTTGAGACGGAGTCTAGCTCTGTCGCCCAGGCTGGAGTGCAGTGGCAGGATCTCCGCTCACTGCACTGTCCGGAATTGGTTCCTTCCGGTGGGTTCTTGCTCTCGCTGAATTCAAGAATAAAACCGCGGACCCTCAGGGTGAGTGTTACAGTTCTTAAATATGGTGAGTCCAGAGTTTGTTCCTTCACATGTTCAGATGTGTCAGGAGTTTCTTCCTTCCGGTGGGTTCGTGGTATCACTGGCTTCAGCAGTGAAGCTGCAGACCTTCTCGGTGAGTGTAACAGCTCTTAAAGGTGGCGTCCAGAGTTGTTCCTTCCTCCCGGTGGGTTCCTGATCTCACTGGCTTCAGGAGTGAAGCCGTAGACCTTTGCAGTGAGTGTTACAGCTCATGAAGGTAGTGCAGACACAGAGAGTGAGCAGCAGCAAGATTTATTGCAAAGAGCGAAACAGCAAAGCCTCCACAGCCTGGAAGGGGACCCGAGCGGGTTGCCGCTGCTGGCTCCGGTGGTCTGCTTTTATTCCCTTACTTGGCCCCACTCACATCCTACTGATTTGTCCATTTTACAGAGAGCGGATTGGTGCCTTTACAATCCATTAGCCAGATACAAAAGTTCTCCAACTCCCCACCCCATTAGCTAGACACACAGTGCTGACTGGAGCATTTACAAACCTTTAGCTAGCAACAGAGTGCTGATTGGTGCATTCACAATCCTTTACCTAGACACAAAAGTTCTCCAAGTCCCCACCCGACTCAGAAGCCCAGCCGGCTTCACCTCTCACAACCTCTGTCTCCTGGGTTCAAGCGATATTCCTGCCTCAGCCTCTCGAGTAGCTGGCATTACAGGCACCCACCACCATGCCCAGCTAACTTTTCTACTTTTAGTAGAGATGGGGTTTCGCTATGTTGGCCAGGCAGGTTTTGAACTCCTGACCTCTGGTGATTCACCTGCCTCAGCCTCCCAAAATACTGGCATTATAAGCGTGAGCCACGGCACCCAGCTAAGCATCCTCTTTCTAAGTCACTCACCCACGAGTATGAATTCTTTGCCCAGATTGCTTTGCTCCATTGTAGCTGATTTCAGCCCAGTTGTAAGCCTGGAGCACCTGGAGAAATCACACCCAGGTGGGATCCCAAAGGTGGAGAGGGTGGGAAGGGAGCAAAAGAAAGAGAAGAGGTGCAGAAAGAGAGGGACACAGATTCCAAAGAAATACCTGGCCGGTCGGTCTCAAGTTTGCCTCCTCCAGGAAGGGAAGGCAGCATTCTCCCGGTGCTCTCTCCCTCCTCCCCCATGTACTGCGCACATCCCCTTCCCAGACTCAGCCCTGTTGCCACCAAAAGCAAGCTAGAAGTCCCATAGGCTACTCACATGCCCAACAACCCCACACAATGACACTAAACTGGGGAATTGTGTCCTGAGTCCCAAATGACTGACCCCCAGTGTGCTGTGACTAAGCAGTGACCACAAGCAGTACCACCTATCACTGAGTCGGGGAGCTGCTCTCTAAGAACCCCAGCGGCGTGCCCCACTGGGACAAATCAGGCCACCTGGGGCTCCATCCCATCTATCTGTCCAATGCTGTGCTAAACACACTTGTAACCAACTTTGTGGAAATGCTCAGCTTGTAAAATGTTAACGTGGGCCCTTGTCAATGCTAAAGAAATAAGCCTGTGACTGGGCGACAGAACAAAACTCCATCAGAAGAAAGAAAAAGAAAGAGAGAGAGAGAGACAGAGAGGGAGGGAGGGAGGGAGGAAGAAAGGAAGAAAGAAAAGAAGGGAGGGAGGGAGGGACAGAGGAAGGAAGGAAGGAAGGAAGGGGAAGGGGAAGGGGAAGCAAAAGAAAAGAAAAACTAAGCCTTCAGGCAATTGCTTCTCTCTCCCTCTGCGGGTCAACCCCCATGGCAACCTCCCACCCCCGCCCCTGTCCGCAATGGCGCAAGGTTACAATGGAAAGTGCCTCCACTGGAACAGTCTCAGAACGTGACTTGGGGCAGCGACAATCTTATCAGGAGCTTTTCTGTTTGGGATCAGGGGAACGGGTGACTTTCCAAGAGGCCGATAAGGCACGACCCAAGTTGCATATAAGGGGCAGCTCATGCTGCTGCTCTGCACCTTCCTCCCGTCTTGCTTCTCCCTGGAGTTGGGACCTGGGAAGAACCATGAAGTGGCTGCTGCTGCTGGGTCTGGTGGCACTCTCTGAGTGCATCATCTACAAGTGAGTCCCAGTGGCATGGGTGTGAAGACGCCTGCCTCTCACATCGCCCTTCTTTACTCCTGTGTCTTCCTTCTTCCCTTTTTTCTCTCTCTGTCTTTGGCTGTCTCCATCCCCCTTTTCTGCTTCTCTCTCCAACCTTTGGGAGGCAGCTCTGCAGACCTGGTTAAAACTCGGGCCCAGCCCGAGTCTGGTTCCCAGCTCCAGCCCTAGTCAACTTAACTTCTTTGCATTATTGCACAGACGTGGGAGCATCTCCCTTCCTTCCATCTTCCTCTCTTAGAACAGCTGGTTAAGAGTCCAGCCTGGGTTTGGTTCCAGCTCCACCACTAGGCAGCTGAACTTCTTTGCATTATTGCACAGAAGTGGGAGCGTCTCCCTTCCTTCTTCCTCTCTTAGACCAGCTTCCCTTCCCTTCTGGGGCTGCCACAGCACCCGGTGAGCAGAATCCTTGCCTAATTCCTCTTCCTCCTCCAAACCACAGGGTCCCCCTCGTCAGAAAGAAGTCCTTGAGGCGCAACCTGTCCGAGCATGGCCTGCTGAAGGACTTCCTGAAGAAGCACAACCGCAACCCAGCCAGCAAGTACTTCCCCCAGGCGGAGGCGCCCACCCTGATAGACGAACAGCCCCTGGAGAACTACCTGGATGTGAGTGTGTGGGCAAGCGGCGAGGCCGGCTCTGAGGACTTGGCCGGCAGGAAAGAGTGTTTCCCTGGGGTCTTGGAGGATGGGCCGGGGCTCTGAGGCTCCAGGCAGTGACCCAGGGTCTGACCCTAGCTGTCAGTGGCCCCGGGCAGGCAGGAAAGTTCACAGAGCTGTTGCTTCTTGTTCATTCATTCATTCCTTCACTCGTTCATGCAATGTTCATTTCTTCTGAGCGCCTCGTTATATGTCAGGGCCTCTGTGGGGCTCAGGAGGAAACAGCAGTGAGCAAAGTCATAGCCAAGGAGAGAAAGACAGTAATCAAGGAGTCTTGCAAACCAATGAAAAGAACAGGCAGCAGGAGGACCACAGAGTGAAGGTGTCACACTGCGAGACTCTGCCACTTGGGCAGGGAGCCTCCCGGGAGCCATGCAGGAAGAGCGGGAATTTCCAAGAGAAGACAGAACTCCGCACAGCCTGATCACTTGTGCCGAACCCTGTGCAGGCGGGAGCACAGGGCATTTGAAGGAGAGCCCAGAGGGAGGGAAGAAGGGTGCTGCAGACTGCGGCCCGAGGAGCCGAGGGGTGGACGGAGAGAGGCTCCATCCTAATTGCCACTGATTTATCTCAAACAGGGGGTGACAAAATCAGATCCGAGTTTCAGAAAGATCACTCTGACTTTATTATTTGAGAACCGACAGCAAACACCCTGCCTTCCCACAGATATTGTATGTCCCCTCTGTGCCTGGCACAGGGCAGAGGGCACAGAGCAGTGATGACTGTGGTTCAGAGATTGGCCTCCGCCATCCAGCAGACCTGGTGCAAATGTGGGTTCTAGCGCCTCTAAGTCACAGGACTTTGGCCAAGACATTTAAATCCTCTGAGCCCATTTCTTGGTCTGGAAAACAGAAACACTAATATCTACCAACAGAGGTTGTTGCCAGGAATTCACGCAATCATGTTTTCTGGAGTGCTTAGCATGGGGTCTGGCAGGCCCTTGGTAAGAGGCTTAGTTAGTGCGTTTATTTAGTTAACAAATATTTGGCAAATATTGGCACCTCTCTATGTGCCAGAGGCTATGCAAGTGGCCAAAACAATAGTGAATAATCAAAGTTCCTGGAGCTTATATTCTACAGGGGATGACAGATAAGCAAGCGTGGAAGATAATTTCAGGTACTGATGAGGGCCAAGACAAATTAATTAATTGGACTATGGGGAAAAAGAAGATCGAAAGGGAGCAAATTTAGATAAAGTGGTCACAGAAGGACTGTTGGTAGAGGGGACATTTGACTACAGACCCGAATGATTGATTTTTGAAAAAAAGATCAGCCAAAGAAAGATCTAGAATAAACATTTTCCTAGCACAAGGAATAGCCAATGCAAAGGCCCTGGGGCAGGAGTGACTAGTCATCACCAAAGAACAGCAAGCAGACCAGAGTGGCGGGAACAGAGCCGGCAAGCGGGGGAAATGCTGCCACTCAGAAGAAAAATACTGGTTGGTTGGCTGAGGTGGGTGGATCACTTGAGGTCAGGAGTTCAAGATCAGCCTGGAAACATGGTGAAACCCCGTCACTACTACAAAAACAAAAAATAGCCGGGCGTGATGGCACACACCTGTCATCCCAGCTACTTGGGAGGCTGAGGCAGGAGAATCACTGGAACCCAGGAGGCGGAGGCTGCAGTGAGCCGAGATTGTGCCACTGCACTCCAGCCTGGACAACAGAGCAAGACTTGCCTCAGAAAAAAAAAAAAAGAAGAAAAATACTGGCAATGCCCTTTCTTGCAACCTGCTCACACATCTAGATGTAGAAATAAGAAAACCAGCCAGGTTTTCATCTTTAGGTGGCTTGCTCAGCTTCTGATAAACAATTTAAGGCACAAGCACTTAAGCTGTCACTTGCCCGGTGCTAGAAGATTCCACCCCCATCCTCTGAGAACATGTGCTGTAAGGATGGGAAGACTGTGACAGACAAGACAATGGCTGAAGAGGGAGCAGCAGATTGTTAGGTGCTTGTGGTGCTTAGGAGAGAGCAGAGGGTAAATTGGGGGAGCAATCAGGGAATACTTCAAGGAGGAAGGCACACCAGGACTGGGCTTTCAGGGATGAAGGCGGTGGCTGGGAAGGAATGACAAGAACTGTGAGGAAGGCCGGGCGCGGTGGCTCAAGCCTGTAATCCCAGCACTTTGGGAGGCCGAGACGGGCGGATCACGAGGCCAGGAGATTGAGAGACGATCCCGGCTAACACGGTGAAACCCCGTCTCTACTAAAAAATACAAAAAAAACTAGCCGGGCGAGGTGGCGGGCACCTGTAGTCCCAGCTACTCGGGAGGCTGAGGCAGGAGAACGGCGAAAACCCGGGAGGCGGAGCTTGCAGTGAGCTGAGATCCGGCCACTGCACTCCAGCCTGGGTGACAGAGCAAGACTCTGTCTCAAAAAAAAAAACAAAACAAACAAACAAACAAAAAAAGAACTGTGAGGAAGGAAGGAAAAGGTAGAAAGATGGGCTGAGGAGATGACCCAGAGAGAGCCCCTAGGGAGGCCCCGACAGAGAGACCCCAGTCTATGAAATGCCCTGTCCCGGCCTCGGCAGGTGGAGTACTTCGGCACTATCGGCATCGGAACCCCTGCCCAGGATTTCACCGTGATCTTTGACACCGGATCCTCCAACCTGTGGGTGCCCTCAGTCTACTGCTCCAGTCTCGCGTGCAGTAAGTTCCCAGCCCGCCCCACCCCACTCTCGCTCCCCAGCACCAGCTGACCCTGGGGAACCCTGGACACCCGTGGGCTTCTGACAGCTCCCCCCTCAAACCTGCTGGAGCCACTTGACAGGCATTTACTGAGCACCTACTACGTGCCAAGCACTGGGCGCAGGTGCTCCACGGGGTAAAGGGATGAGTGATATGATCCCTGCGGTCAAAGATTTTCCAGTCTGTGGGGAAGAGAGAAGCTCCCCAAAATACCCACAGCCTGGGAGAGGAAATGTAGGGGCCCAAAGCAAGACAGGGCCAACGGGCTGTAGAATAGCCCGCTAGGAAAGAGTCCAGTGTGAGGAAATGGCTCCAAAGCCTGGCCCGGACAGGCTAGAGGTGAGTGCTGAGCTCCTTTAAAAAAAAAAAAGAAAAATCATTGGTTGCTAATGAAAGAGAGCTTGTCTTTGGAAGTCATGAACAATGTGTGTTGCGGGTTCCTTCCTCTTCTAATGTTTTCACCTGAGTTTTAATTAAGATGGGGTGCCTGTGTCATCATCCACATAATGGGAGCACTGGCCGCGGGCTGGGGGGTGAAAGCGCTCGTCACTGGGTAGCCACCAGCCTGCTCAGCTCAATGTTGGCCTTGGGGAGTCCCCGGTAGGCCCTTGGGGTTGCCTGGGTACCTGCCATCAGTGAAGGGTCCCAGGAGTTCAATGAGACAGGACAGAACATGGGGTCTCTTGGGGTCCAAGGGTCTAGGGGAAAAGGTCACTGCTCACTCCAGAGCCCTTCCTGGGGCCAGGGCACCCCATCCCAGGAAGACGTCCCAGCCTGTGACCTTCACCCAGCTCTGAGACTGACAATCACCACTTGCCGTTGCAGCCAACCACAACCTCTTCAACCCTCAGGATTCCTCCACCTACCAGTCCACCAGCGGGACACTCTCCATCACCTACGGCACCGGCAGCATGACAGGCATCCTCGGATACGACACTGTCCAGGTGGGCGCCTGCAGGCTGCCGCTGCATCCCGCCATCAGGCACCCCCAGAATCAGCTTATTCCAGCACGATGAGTCTCGGTGATCACAAAAGTAACCTGATTGGGGGTGCGGGCTGGGGGAGAAGCAGCAGAGATGTCACAGACGTTGCTAGCTCGGGTGGCAGTGAGTAAAAGGGTGGGCTGCCGGGAGCCATAAGCCAGCCTCAGCTCCACCCAAGCAGAATGTTATGGAGGGTGGAGAGAGTCCGTAAAGGCTCAATTCTCTACTAGCACCTCCTCCTCTTCCTCCTTCTCCCAACCTGCAGCCCCCCCACGTCCTCAAATCTCCACAAGCCCTCTCTGCTACTTTTGGGGCATGGCAGGGGTCAAAGGCCCTGATTCGCCTGGGGTCTGCTTTGCATTTCTTCATCCGTAACACAAACACACAGCGAATATCGGTTCTCCAGCAAAATCTCACACTGAGTCATAGACCGTGGCCATCTGCAGATCAGCTGCCATGGTTACCTCCAGCAGAGGAACGAGCATTCCAGGAGACAGTCCCTCTCCCCTCCTTCTGGGCTGATGCCCTAGAAGCCAAGTCCTGCATGGGATGAACCAGGGCAGCTGTGGGCCTGAGGCTGGCACCCAGAGCTCAGTGAACGTGACCTGAGGGTGAACATCATCTCGGTTCCCCCACCCAGGTTGGAGGCATCTCGGACACCAATCAGATCTTCGGCTTGAGCGAGACCGAACCCGGCTCCTTCCTGTATTATGCTCCCTTCGACGGCATCCTGGGGCTGGCCTACCCCAGCATTTCCTCGTCCGGGGCCACACCCGTCTTTGACAACATCTGGGACCAGGGCCTGGTTTCTCAGGACCTCTTCTCTGTCTACCTGAGCGCGTAAGTTGGGTGGAGAGGGGCCTCCTCCCACCTCCCCCTCCAGAGGTCACAGTGTTCTGGCCCAGCAGCAGCTGTTCAAGGCTGGCTGCGATGGAGAGGGTCTTGGGAAGCAAGGGATTTGGAAAGTCAATTTTTGAGGCTAGAGAAATGTGTCTTTGGAGAGTGATAGTGCCAAGTCTCTCTCTGACGGGCCATGTGCACTCCATCTCATTTACCAGCATCTTTATCCCCTTGATGTGCACAACTCAAATGTCCTCAGCCATTTGCCCCTCAGTGCCAGTTCCCTCATCCTTGGCCCCCAAAGATGCCACTGAAATGAATACACTTGGCCAGACACGGTGGTTCATGCTTGTAATCCCAACACTTTGGGAGTCTGAGACATGAGGATCACCTGAAGTCAGGAGTTCAAGACCAGCCTGGTCAACATGGCAAAACCCTGTCTCTACTAAAAAATACAAAAATTAGCCAGGCGTGGTGGCAGGCACCAGTACACCCAGCTACTCGGGAGGCTGAGGCAGGGAGAATCGCTTGAGCCTGGGAGGCGGAGGTTGCAGTGAGCCAAGATTGTGCCACTGCATTCCAGTCTGGGCAACAGAGCGAGACTCCATCTCAGAAAATAAATAAATAAATAAACAAACTGAATACACTTAAAACAGAACAAAATTCCATAACACAAAAATGAAAAGATTTGATCAAGATATATCATGGATGATGACATTTTTAAATCATGAAAGCAAGTTTCTTTTGTGATTTAATAAAACCTAGGTTCCATTTGTGACCGTGGGCTAATTCTAGGAATGAACAAAGAAATACATGAACAAACAAACAAATGAACAAAGAATAAATCAAATGTCAATTTGGGCTGAGTAGAGTGTTACGCAAGAATATCTGAGGGCATCATCCACTTTCTTAAGACACTCAACGTTCCTCTAACACTCACGAACGTCCTCGTCTTTTGAAAGGATTTGCCGTCATTCACTTGTTTCCTCGGTCCGTAACTACACATCTAGGTCCTCGCTATATAGCATTACACTGTGAGACGTTCACAGCAAAGGTGGGTGGGTTCAGTGAGGGGGTCATGTTTTATACATGGCCAGTTCTCCGATGACTGATTTCTTATTGCCATCTACATTTGTTCTGCATCTACCCTGAAACTGCAAAGATTTAGAAAATGAATATTGAAATAACAAGGACTCCTGCAATTTACAACAGGAAGGCTCTTTGTCATGTGTTCCTCTTGGCCAGTTGATGTTCAAGGTGGCTCTGAAACATAATCTGCCTTTATGAGCACTTAAATATTTCACGTGGGGCCGTTGTATCTCCCCAGCTAGATCTGAGTCTCTCAATCTGGGCATTATTAACATTTCAGACCAGCATAAGTCCTTGCCAGGGACTGTCCCATGCATTGTAGGACATTTGGCAGCATCCCCAGCCTCTAAACATTAGATGCCAGTAGCATCCACTACCCCCACCCAATCAATCCAAAATGTCTCCAGACATTCCCCTGGGGGCAAAACTGCTCCCAGCTAAGAACAAGAGATCTCCACCATCAAGTCCTTAAGAGCCGACACTGTCACCCATTCACATCCCTGGGGTCGCCATGGCAACTAGAGTGAGTACCACAGTGGAAACCACACATCAACCTAAAAGACCCGTGTTCTTCCAAACGTAGTTCCACCACTCCCCCGCTGTGTGACCTTGGGCAGGTGACCTCACCTCCCTCAGGCTCAGTGTCCTCATGGGAAGTGGAAATAACAGTGACAGTGTCCACTGCGTGGGCCCTGGCCTAAGAGGACAAGAAACCACATTTGTCACACCCCAGGACAGCCTGCCAAGTGCCCAATCAAGGGTAGCTCCGAGGAGCCAACAGCAGATGTTCACACAAATGAACGAACAGAGAAATTCATGTCTTCTTCCCTCACTTTCCACAGCGATGACCAGAGTGGCAGCGTGGTGATATTTGGTGGCATTGACTCTTCTTACTACACTGGAAGTCTGAACTGGGTTCCTGTTTCTGTCGAGGGTTACTGGCAGATCTCCGTGGACAGGTGGGACAGCCACAGACAGGCAGCATCCAGGCCTGGGCCCCACATCCCATTTCCTTATGGATTCATAGCTAACCAGCTTTCCAGAATCCCCCCAGGGACAGCTGACACAGGGGAACACACTCCAGGGGGAAGGCGGAAGTTGGCCCAGCCAGAGAAACCCTAGAAAGACACGTCCCGGGCGGAGGAGGGAAGAGCTGTCTGGGAAGCCGAGACTCTGCAAGGGTCAGATAGCCACTGTCCTAATAGTCACAGAGGCAGAACAATCCACCAGCATCCCTGGGGAAAGCTGGGCAACCACCTGTCCACACATCTCAATTTAACAGACCTGGGAACCAGCAATGCTCCTCCCACTCGAAGAAATGTGTCACTTTCAGTCTAGAAGTAGGGCAAAATGGCTAAGAAATTGTGTGAAGTCATTTCTCAAGAGTGAACAATTCTCCAGGACAAGGACTTTCGGTACTAAAACCGGGACCATCCCAGGCAAACCAGGACACATTGATCACCTCATGTCTGCCCAGCCATGCTAGCATTTCACCAGTTCCTCCAACTCCTGCCCCAGCCCTCTGGTCTCTGTCCCTCCCCGCATACCGTCCCCTGTTGATGTCCTCCTTCTCTCTTCACCTGCCTGGAATCCCTGGGTGTCTGCTCCCCTGGCTGCTTCCCTGCACCGCCTCTCACCCTGGACCCTGTTTTGTTCCCTGCCGCATGCCTGGCTTATCATCCTGCCCTTCTGCCACAATAACTTATCTTGCCAGCCAGGCTGGGAGCTCCCTGCAGCCGGGAACTGTGAGGCTGTCTGGTTTAGCTTTGCGTTTCCCATGCCTGGCAGAGAGTGGGCACTTGCAAAATATTTGTTGCATAAATGAATGCAGGATGAATGAATGTGTAAACGAGAGGAACAGAAATTTCACTCACTGGCCAATGGATGGGTGGGGAAGAAATGTCTGGGGTCACCTCCTGGTTCCTCCTTGGAGAGATGTACCCCTGAGGGCTCAGGAACCTTCACTTGCTTCTTGCCCTCAGCATCACCATGAACGGAGAGGCCATCGCCTGCGCTGAGGGCTGCCAGGCCATTGTTGACACCGGCACCTCTCTGCTGACCGGCCCAACCAGCCCCATTGCCAACATCCAGAGCGACATCGGAGCCAGCGAGAACTCAGACGGCGAGGTGAGTCCAGCCCCGACGGCTCTGTTCTACACTCAAATAGTGGGTGTGCCAGGCACACGGGACCAAAACCCTTGTAACTTTTCTCACCTCACTCTTTCCAGATGGTGGTCAGCTGCTCAGCCATCAGCAGCCTGCCCGACATCGTCTTCACCATCAATGGAATCCAGTATCCTGTGCCACCCAGTGCCTACATCCTGCAGGTGAGGGGGCTCTGGACCATCCACTAGAGGGGCTCACACAGAATGTGGCCACAGAGTCCCCTCTGCAGAGGGAAAGTGCGCTTCCACGAGCTGAAGCCGAGAGGCAGAGGCAGACGAACATCTGCCCCAGACAGCTCCGGAGAGAAGGAACAGATTGAAAACAAACGCAGGAATAAGAACTCGGATACAGCCCCCTAAGGGAACAAGTGAAGCAAAGGTTAATGGAGGGAAAAGAGGATTCTATTTGGATCCCTGGGTCCAAGTCCTGGGTCTGAATTACCAGCCCATTGATTCTCAGCAAGCCACAGCTCATCTCAGCCTCAGTTTTCTCCTCCAAAATGTAGACATGGCAGCTTTCCCCACCCTCAGAGTGCGGTTAGGTTAACCAAGTGAGACTCATCACATCCAAGTGAGACTGAGCTACCAAGGGTTGGGTAAAGGGAAATCCTCATTTCCACAGGCTGGGGCTTCCGACACTCCTACCATCTCTACCAAGTAGCAAATCTTTAGCTGTACGAGCCACAGGAAAACTCTCCCTTCTATTATTATAACGTCAGGTGGGAAACTGATTTTGCCAGTGGACTGATGTTACTCAACAAGAAGCACTGATGCCTGGGCTCCCCCAGTGATTCTGATTACATTAGGAGAGGGCAAGGCCTGAGCAATGGGATGGAGCTGCGGGAGTTCAAAGCTCCCCAGGTGACGTGCAGACAAGGTCACAGCCCAGTGACTTAGTGAGGCAAGAGGCTAACAGCTTCTCCGGTTTGCCCCTGGTCGGGATCAGAATAATCATGAGAAAAGGCTGTGTGGGCTGAGTTTTCACACTCCTTCCTACCAGCTGAATTCTCCCCAAGGCCTTAGCTCTGATGCTGATGTCAGGGTTCCTGTGCCTGCCAGAAACGCCAGATAATGTCCAGTAATGCGTAGAAACCAATCGTGCTGTGGACAGCTTCTACAGGCCGACTCCAGGCGAAGAACAGCCGAGTCCCTGGACACTGAGCCAGGAAGCTCCTCCTTGCATGTGCCTTGCAGCTGGACCAGGGCGCCCTGAATGTTTATCACCCAGTGCCTGTCACTGCTGAATCGGCGTCTCAACTCCACTTTTATTCTCCTTTTCTCCAGAGCCAGGGCAGCTGCACCAGCGGCTTCCAGGGCATGGACGTCCCCACCGAATCTGGAGAGCTTTGGATCCTGGGTGATGTCTTCATCCGCCAGTACTTCACTGTCTTCGACAGGGCAAACAACCAGGTCGGCCTGGCTCCCGTGGCTTAAGCCCAGGTCTTTCCAGCCACCTCCCAGGAAGATCTGACCTCCGTCCTCTGCCCACTTTAGATGTATCTAATTCTCCTGACTGTCCTTCCCAGGGGAGTGTGGAGGTCTTGGCCCTGTTCCCTGTCTTACCAATAATGTAGAATAAAAACTTAACCTACTGAAACAGGTTTTGTGGAGCTGCTTCTCTTTGCTGGTCTTTTTCCTTCACATCACTGGGGTTAGAACGCCAGGGCAGGGACCAAAATGACCACATCCACTTGGATGACACCCAACAGAGTGACCCCAGCAGCGGACACTTCATGGTAGAGCCAAGAAGACAGAGGCCTGCAGGGGGCTGTGCTGGAAGCATCATAAAACGACCTGGGGGCCAAAAATGCTGGGCTCATTCTCTTCTCATAGAAGGGACAGTGAGAGCTGAGATTGTGCCATTGTACTCCAGCCTGGGCAACACAGAGAGACTCCGTCTCAAAAAAAAAAAAAAAAAGAAAGAAAGAAAGAGAGAAAAAAAAAGAAAAAATAGCACTGAAGCTCTTAGTTGAGGGAGTCAACTTCTTACTTCTCCCAAAACCAGTAAGAGATTATGACAAGGCTGGGAGCAGTGGCTCATACCTGTAATCCCAGCACTTTGGGAGGCTGAGACAGACAGGTCACAAGTTTGAGACCAGCCTGGCCAACATGGTGAAATCCCGTCTCTACTCAAAATGCAAAAATTAGCTGGGCGTGGTGGTGCGTGCCTGGAATCCCAGCTACTCGGGAGGCTGAGGCAGGAGAATCGCTGGAACCGGGAAGGTGGAGGTTGCAGTGAGCTGAGTTCGCACCATTGCACTCTAGCCTGGGCAACAGAGTGAGACTGCAGCTCAAAAAAAAAAAAAAAGAGACAAAGATCATGAGGAAAGGAAAGCAATCAGGAGAGCCAGGAGAGGTGGACACTAATGGCGATGTCCCTAAGTAGACAGGATAGGGCAGTGTTGTCTGCAAGACATGGACAGGAGAAGTGGAAGAAGCTGATACCCCACAGTCTTCCAGGACGCCCCTGTGATTCGCTGGTGACCAAGACTCACTGTCAATCTCCCACAAGGTCCCAGGCACAAGACCCTGAACACATCTGTTTCCCCGTCTGTAACAAACAGAATGGTGTTCCACTTCCCTGAGCAGAGGCTGTGAGACAGAGAATTAAGCACGCTCAGTAGCATATATGCCCTAGAAAGGCAAAGAGGAAATGGAGCAGTTTCTCAGACTGAGCTTGGTAGCAAAACGTACAATGGAAAACATAGTTTCTAAATAAGTACAGAACACACTACGTTCCAGGCCCTTCCCCAGGGCTCACCAGCTACAGTTCCCAATCAAAGGCTCTGATAAGTCCTGCTGCAAAGTGATCTGTTTCATTTTAACTCAGCTCAGCTTGATCTCAGACTCTCTCTTGCTAGGAAGTCTATTACAGCCCTGGGCCTCTCAGCATGCACACTGGGAAAATTTCCATAGCTCCTGCTTCTGGTAACAGCCAACCCAGGCTGTCTGCTGAAGGCAGGGCCAGAGGCTGGAGCTGGGCTGTAGGAGGGCCAAGGATGATCTCCAACACCCAGTCTCCCCGGGGTCACTCTCA
The DNA here is from genome assembly GCF_037993035.2 of Macaca fascicularis. Classification (NCBI taxonomy): domain Eukaryota; kingdom Metazoa; phylum Chordata; class Mammalia; order Primates; family Cercopithecidae; genus Macaca; species Macaca fascicularis. Next base: position 12,838,908 of record NC_088388.1, on the reverse strand, counting down.
CCCTCCCAAGCCCACTTTCCATAGCTGAGTCAACTTTATGAAACATACATTTCGTCTCATCCCTTCCTTGCTTAAAACTCTTAATGCCTTCTTGCCATTGCCTTTGGAACAAAACAGCAAATCTTTGGCATAGTTCTAGGTCCTGTGTGCTCCTTTCCCTCAAAACCTTCCCTGCCTCACTCTGATCCCACTGCCCTGAGCTCCCTCCACCCTGGCTCCCACGGCCACGATAACCCAAGTGCTTTCCCACCTCCAGACTTTGCACATGCTGTTTCCTTTGCCTGGGTTGCCTTTCCCTCTTTCTTGCCTTGCTAACACCTAGCATCTGCAGACGTGGCTTAAATGTCACTTCCCAACCAGGTGCGGTGGCTCACACATATAATCCCAGCACTCTGGGAGGCCGAGGTGGGCAGATGAACTGAGGTCAGGAATTGGAGACCAGCCTGGCCAACATGGTGAAATCCCATCTCTACTAAAAATACAAAAAATTAGCTTGGCGTGGTGGCGGGCACCTGTAATCCCAGCTACTCGGGAGGCTGAGGCAGGAGAATCGCTTGAACCCAGGAGGCAGACGTTGCAGTGAGCTGAGATCACGCCATTGTATTCCAGCCTGGGCAAAAAGAGTGAAACCCACCTCAAAAAAAAAAAGTCACTTCCCTGTAAAAGTGATCAGCCCTCCCTGACCACTCTCCCATAGAGCCTGGGCCCACCTTATCCCTCATGGTACTTGGCACGACTTGTAACGACACATTTAAGTGTTTCAGATTCACAAGGGCAGGGATGGTTATCGTATTTAGGGTTGAAGCCTGAGCAGAAAGAACAGGGCTTGGCACATAGTAGGTGGTCCCTAAATTGTTGCTGAATGAGTGATTAGCGACGATGTTTTAAAAGGAAACAACTCAGATCGGATGAGAGTATGAGATGTGGAGAGGGTTTGACAAAGGCCACGTGAATGACAACAGGGGGGTCAGCTCCCACCCCCACCAACATTCCATCCTCCTCACATTTTGTCATGGGATAAGCAGGTGGATATCTCAAGTTTCTGGGAAGGAATTTCACCCTGTCCTGGCTCCTTTGCTGGATTTCTTTTTCTGACATTTCCCACGTAGCTACTTTGAAGCTAGGCAGTGTGCTAGGCTCCAGGGATACGGGTAGGCCTTCCTGGATGCTATCTGTTCTCCTGCGCCTGGCCCCATCCTTTCTTCCTCCCCCATCTCAACCCCAACAGCTGCAGCTCAGCCTCTCTTTCCCAGCACCTCTTTCATTCCCACCCTGGGATTCCCGAACCCAGCCAGCATCTAAAGAGCTTCCTCATTAGACAGATCATTTGACCGGAAAGCCCTGTGCCAACATATCCGAAGGGATCCTCCCTATGTTGCTGCACAAGAGACGATGAATTCACAAGCCTTTGCTGCAGTCTCAGGTCTCTGCTTCATGCGTCTTCCTCTAAGGCCTTGGGGGTCTAAGCACAGCTCCTTCTGTTCTTTTCATTCACACTCGTCCAGGAGTGTTATTTTAATCTCACAGGTCTCCTGCCCCATCCATCCTCACCTGTCCCAAATGATCACTCCACACATTGCTGGTGGAAGTGTAAATTGGCACCACCCTAAGGAGCATGATGTGGCTGTTTCTGTCAAAACTTGAAGGGGTGGCCTGCCCCTCCACACCTGTGGGTGTTTCTCGTTAGGTGGAACGAGAGACTTCAGAAAAGAAATGAGACACAGAGACAAAGTACAGAGAAAGAAAAAGTGGGCCCAGGGAACCGGCGCTCAGCTTACAGAGGACCCACGCCAGCACCAGTCTCTGAGCTCCCTTAATATTTACTGATAATTATCTTTACCATCTTAAAGATAAGGGAGTGGCTGGACAATAGGATCATGGTAGGGAGGAAATCAGCAGTAAGACATATGAACAAAAATCTTGTGACATGAATAAGTTTAAAGGAAAATGCTGTGCCTTGAGATGCATATGCAAACATCTCCATAAACCTTTGAGCAGCATTGTTTCAGCCTATCACATGGGGAGAAACCTTGGACAATACCTAGCTTTCCTAGGCAGAGGTCCCTGCGACCTTTGGCCTTGTACGTGTCCCTGGGTAGTTGAAATTAAGGGAATGGTGATGACTTTTAACCAGCAAGCTGCCTTCTGGCACTTGTTTAACAAAGACACATCCTGCACAGTCCAAAATCCATTAAACCTTGAGTCACCACAGCACATGTCTCTTGCAAGGACAAGGTTGGGGGTAGGGTCACAGATTAACAGCATCTCAAATACAGAACAAAATGGAGTCTCTTATATCTACTTCTTTCTATATAGACACAGTAACAGGCTGATCTCTTTCTTTTCCCCACAAAAACTAAAAATGCATATGCTGGCCGGGCTCAGTGGCGCATGCCTGTAATCCCAGCACTTTGGGAGGCTGAGGCAGGTGAATCACCTGAGATGAGGAGTTTGAGACCAGCCAGGTCAACATGGTGAAACCTCATCTGTACTAAAAATACAAAATTAGTCGGGCGTGGTGACACATGTCTGTAATTCCCAGCTACTTGGGAGGCTGAGACAGGAGAATCTCCTGAACCTGGGAGGCAGAGGTTGCAGTGAGCCGAGATGGCGCCATTGCACTTCAGCCTGGGCAACGGAGCGAGATTCTGTCTCCAAAAAAAGCAAAAGAATGATCAATGTTCAAGACGATAAATATGCTAATTACTCTGATCTGATCACTAAACATTATATGTACGGAAACACCCCTATGTACCCATAAATATGGACAATTATTACATTTGAATTAAAAAGAAAGGAGCCAGGCACAGTAGCTCACGGTGTAACCCCAGCACTTGGAAAGGCCAAGGTGGGAGGACGGCTTGAGCCCAAGAGTTCAAGACCAGCCTGAGCAACACAGCAAGACTTCATTTCCATTGTTTTTAATAAATAAATAAGAGGAAAAGAACGAAGATGTATATTATAAGAGAATATTCATAGAGCACTGTTCCTAAGAACCCCACACTGGAAGCTACCCAAATGCCTAGGAACTGAAAAAGAGATAAGTAAAGGGTATATTGATGCAGTGGAATAATACATAGCAATGAACAGGACTGAGTAACAACTCCACACGACACCAGTCGCGGATGCCTCAACTAAACATGATTTTGAGCAAAGAAGCTCAATGCAAATAAAGTGCTTGTTATGTGGTACTGCTTATCAAAAGTACAAAAACAGGTGAAATGTATCTTTGCTGTTTGGATATTAGAGTAGTGATATGCTTGGTTTGGCACTGGGGTAGTGACTGGGAAGAGCCTGGGGTGCGGTCCGGGGGTACCTGACATGCTCTTTTGCTGGGTCTGGGTTGTGGTTACATGCGTGTGCTTGGTTTGTGAAAATTCATCAAGCTATTTCTTACGATATGCACCTTTCTGTGTGCATACAATATTTCAAGAAAGGTTTAAAAATGATAACGTAGATTTCTAAAAAATTACTTGCAAAGTACAGGACCATGGTATTTCTTTTAAAAGCAGGTTCAGGGTACAGATAAAGTAGCACAGCAGATGTGAGCTGAGCTCATCAAAACGGGTTGGTTGCAAAGCAACATGTGCCATATCTTGTGGTGCTATATTTGCAAGTAAACCAATATATTAATTTACTATGCTAACGGTGCTTAGCGCTAGGTAGTGGGGTTATAAGTCATTTCACAATTTTTCTTTACCTATGAATAATCTAAAATGATCATGTATTACTTCTATAGTTGAGCCAAAAATGTTATCATAAATTTAACTTTAAAAACCTGCTTGCATCTTTGGAGAAACAGCCCAGCTCTGGGACTGGGGAGTGGAAAACACATTGTTCTCTTTGTTGTTGGAAGATCGTGTCCCTGGGGTGAGACCTTGATTGAAAGCTGCTAGGGGACCAGCCGCCACAATGCTTATCAGACCAGCTCGATAACACTTATCCTGCTTAAGTGCTCCGTCTCAGGCTTGCCATAATTGGGTTCCTTAGATCTCATTGCATTGCTTGATTTGATTCGTTCATGGAACATTTCTGAACACCTGGGCCCTTGGCAGGGGCTACCCTGCATCAGAGACACTGCAACCAGTGCCCCTGAAAGCCAGGCACTACCATACTGAGGACCAGGCAGGGCTAATGGCAAAATAAACGTTGTTATCTAATCTTTCTGCCGGGCCAGTCTGGTACAATGAGATGATGTGGCTTCCTTGCTGGCAGCCACAGATCAGCCCTGGCTGACAATCAGATCTCATGGGAGCATGTGATGGCAGAATCAGGATTCCCTTTTCCATCCCAAGGGTTCCTCTGGTAACAGGGGCTGGGTGGAATGGCTTCTCCAAGTGCTCCTGGGATGGAGGCTGCAGCCATCATGGAATGTACATGTCACACACTAACCCATGAACAGAAACCGGGTGGATGTACATGGTCACACAGTCTGGTCAGGGACCAGAGTCCCCTGAGACCCAGGTTCAGCTCCCACCTGTGTCATTACTTGGTTATGTGAACCTGCACTGATCACTTAACCCCTCTGAGCTATGTCAGTTGGGAAAAACTGGGGATAATCGTATAATAATTCTTTTTAAAAATAATTCAAAGCATTCAGAAAAGCACAAAGAGCCACAGAAATATAAGCACTGCTGTGTTGAGGGAGGTTTGCAGATGACCTGACCAACAATGTCACCTTTCCCCTTTTCAGATCACTCACATTGCCTGAGCAGAAAACCACCTAGCAGAGCACTGAAAAGGTCTCAAAACACAGAAGAGCAAGAGGCAGCCAGGTGGATCTTTCTGGAGATTTCAACGAGGTTTCCAGTCCTGTTTTCTATTGCTGAAGACACTGATGACAATTTAACACACATTTCATGACTTACAACAACTCACATTGACTATCTCACAGTTTCTGTGGCTCAGGAATCCAGGCTCCATTCAACTGAGGCCTCTGTCAGTCAGGGATGTCAGCCTGGTCTGTGGTCTCATCTGAGGCTCGACTGGAGAAGGATCTGCCTACATGCTCACACGGTTGCTGGCAGGATTCAGTTACTTACAGATTGTCACACTGAAGGCCTCAGTTCCTTGCTGGCTGTTGGCTGGAGGCCACCCTTGGTTCCTTCCCCTTGGGCCTCTTTATAGGGCAGCTTTCTTTCTCAGAGCCAGCAAGGGGAAGAGTCTATACAGAGAGTGTGCTAGCAAGACACAAGCTACGAGCCTGTATAATGTAATCGCAGAAGCAACATCCCATCTACTTTGCTGTATCCTGTTGGTTAGAAGCAAGTCCTGCCTACACAAAAGGGGAGGGGATTACACAGGGGTGTGAACACCAGCAGCATGAATAATTGAGGGCCATCCTAGAGTCTCTCTGCCATACCCCTGAATTGGTGGTAGCAAGCATGCCAGCATCCCTCAGGGTGCTAAAATCTCCAATGTGGAGAAACATTTTCATCCTCACCAATCTGAGAGCTTCCCCTCAATGCGATCCAAATATCCATCCACGTGTAAAGAAAGAGCCCCTTCCACACCAGCTTTCCCTTTAACTGATCACAAACCCACCAAATGCATGGCGTATTCCTACCATGCTCAGGGATGTACCCCCAGCAGCTAGAGCATCCCTGCACGGTACACAGCGAGTGCACAATCAGGCATTCGAATGAATGTGTTAAGGTGCTTGCAGGTTTCTGCCTGGGGAATCTTCCTTCTACTTCCCAAATATACTTCTCCTCTGCTCAAAATTCCCATGTGGGCCCAAGACAAGCTGTGCCCCCAAAACCAGCACCCATCCTTGGGCTCCAAACTCCCTCCCTTCCATCTGGTGGCAGCCTTGAGTGAGGGGATTCCATCTGGTGCCCCCAAAACTTAGGCAGGCATCGTCAGGACCATCAAGTTCTTCATATGACTGCTAGGATCAACCCATACTTAAGGTGATGGATACTCCAAATACCCTGACTTGATCATTACTCTTTCTATGCATGTAACACAATATCACAGGTACCCAAAAAATATGTAAAATATTATGTTTCCATAAAGAGAGAGAGGGCCAGGTGTACTGTGGTTCACTGTAATCCCAGCACTTTGAGAGGCTGAGGCAGGTGGATCACTTGACCCAAGCAGATGGAAACCAGCCTGGGTCACATAGTGAAGCCCTGTCTCTACAGAAAATACAAAAGTTAGCTGGGTGTGGTGGCTCATGCCCTTAGTCCCAGCTACTTGGAGCCTGAGGCCAGAGGACTGTTTAAGCGTGGGAGGTTGAGGCTGCAGTAAGCCATGACCATCCCACTACATTCCACCCTGAGTGACAGAATAAGACCCTGTCTCAAAAAAAAAAAAAAAAAAAAAAAAGACAGAGAGAGAGAGGCTTGAGAGGGAGGACAGAGAGAGGAAGAGAAGCAGGCACCTGAAGACGTGAACGTGGGAAATACAAGGGCTAGTCATACTGGAGAGAGATTGACAGTTAAAAAAACAAACAAACGGCCGGGCGCGGTGGCTCAAGCCTGTAATCCCAGCACTTTCGGAGGCCGAGACGGGAGGATCACGAGGTCAGGAGATCGAGACCATCCTGGCGAACATGGCGAAACCCCGTCTCTACTAAAAAAAAATACAAAAAACTAGCCGGGCGAGGTGGCGGGCGCCTGTAGTCCCAGCTACTCGGGAGGCTGAGGCAGGAGAATGGCGTGAACCTGGGAGGCAGAGCTTGCAGTGAGCTGAGATCCGGCCACTGCACTCTTGCCTGGGCGACAGAGCAAGACTCCGTCTCAATTAAAAAACAAACAAACAAACAAACAAACAAAAGAAAAAATAATGAGCCCAGGATTCACATTTGGGGCACAAACATGTCAACTAACAGGGAAGTCTGAAATGTCCACGTGTTTCCTACTAACCACCACTGTCCCTGAACTTATCCACACTGCCCACTTCTGAATACTTACCTGGAGGCACTAGGGGTAACTTGGAGATTTTATAGAACCTGTAGCTCTCATGGCTGGACAGTCTGAGGATGCCCCAGGGGATGTGATTTCAGAACAAGACCCTGAGACAGGGCTTCCTATCTACCTGGTGACCTACCACCTCCCCTGTCCTCTTCCCCAGTAATTTATGCATCAGAGTTTTCACTCTACTTTGTCCACTCTATAAAAGCTCACAAAGTGGAGGATCCATTGCGTTGGTAAGCATTCTCTTTTTTGTTGTTGGTGTTGTTTGTTTGTTGGTTTGAGACGGAGTCTAGCTCTGTCGCCCAGGCTGGAGTGCAGCGGCAGGATCTCCGCTCACTGCACTGTGTCCGGAATTGGTTCCTTCCGGTGGGTTCTTGCTCTCGCTGAATTCAAGAATAAAACCGCGGACCCTCATGGTGAGTGTTACAGTTCTTAAATATGGTGAGCCCGGGGTTTGTCCCTTCACATGTTCAGATGTGTCCGGAGTTTCTTCCTTCCGGTGGGTTCGTGGTATCGCTGGCTTCAGCAGTGAAGCTGCAGACCTTCTCGGTGAGTGTAACAGCTCTTAAAGGTGGCGTCCAGAGTTGTTCCTTCCTCCCGGTGGGTTCCTGATCTCACTGGCTTCAGGAGTGAAGCCGCAGACCTTCGCAGTGAGTGTTACAGCTCATGAAGGTAGTGCACACCCAGAGAGTGAGCAGCAGCAAGATTTATTGCAAAGAGCGAAACAGCAAAGCCTCCACAGCCTGGAAGGGGACCCGAGCGGGTTGCCGCTGCTGGCTCCGGTGGTCTGCTTTTATTCCCTTACTTGGCCCCACTCACATCCTGCTGATTGGTCCATTTTACAGAGAGCGGATTGGTGCATTTACAATCCATTAGCTAGATACAAAAGTTCTCCAACTCCCCACCCCATTAGCTAGACACACAATGCTAACTGGAGCATTTACAAACCTTTAGCTAGGCACAGAGTGCTGATTGGTGCATTCACAATCCTTTAGCTAGACACAAAAGTTCTCCAAGTCCCCACCCGACTCAGAAGCCCAGCCGGCTTCACCTCTCACAACCTCTGTCTGCTGGGTTCAAGCGATTCTCCTGCCTCAGCCTCTGGAGTAGCTGGCATTACAGGCACCCACCACCATGTCCAGCTAACTTTTCTACTTTCAGTAGAGACAGGGTTTCTCTATGTTGGCCAGGCAGGTTTTGAACTCCTGACTTCAGGTGATTCACTTGCCGCAGCCTCCCAAAATACTGGGATTACAAGCGTGAGCCGCGGCACCCAGCTAAGCATCCTCTTTCTAAGTCACTCACCCACGAGTATGAATTCTTTGCCCAGATTGCTGTGCTCCATTGTAGCTGACTTCAGCCCAGTTATAAGCCTGGAGCACCTGGAGAAATCACACCCAGGTGGGATCTCAAAGGTGGAGAGTGTGGGAAGGGAGCAAAAGAAAGAGAAGAGGTGCAGAAAGGGAGGGACACAGATTCCAAAGAAATACCTGGCCTGTCTCAAGTTTGCCTCCTCCAGGAAGGGAAGGCAGCATTCTGCCGGTGCTCTCTCCCTCCTCCCCCATGTACTGCGCACATCTCCTTCCCAGACTCAGCCCAGTAGCCACCAAAAGCAAGCCAGAAGTGCCATAGCCTAGACAGATGTCCAACAACCTCACACAATGAACTTATGTGGGGAATTGTGTCCTTAGTCCCAAATGACCGAACCCCCAGTGTGCTGTGGATAAGCAGTGACCACAACCAGTACCACCTATCACTGAGTCGGGGAGCTGCTCTCTAAGAACCCCAGCTGCATGCCCCACTGGGGCACATCAGGCCACCTGGGGCTCCTTCCCATCTGTCCAATGCTGTGTCAAACGCACTTGTAACCAACTTTGTGGAAATGCTCAGCTTGTAAAGTGTTAATGTGGGCCTTTGTCAATGCTTAAGAAATAACTCTGTGACTAAGCGACAGAGCAAAACTCAGTCAGAAAGAAAGAGCAAAAGAATGTCAGAAAGAAAAAAGGAAGAAAGAAAGGAAAGGAAAGGAAGGAAGGAAGGGAAAGGAGGGAAGGATGGAAGGAAGGAAAGAGAAAGGAAGGAAGGAAGGAAGAAAGAAAGAGAGAGAGAGAAAGAAAGAAAGAAAGAGAAAGAAAGAAAGAAAAGAAAGAGAGAAACAGAGAAAGAAAAAGAAAGAAAGAGGTAGGGAGGAAGGGAGGTAGGAAGGAAGAAAGGAAGGAAGGAAGGAGGGAAGGAAAGAGAAGGAAAAGAAAAGAAAAACTAACCCTCCAGGCCATTGCTCCTCTCTTTCCCTGCGGGTCCACCCCCATGGCAACCCCCCCCACCCCCACAATGGTGCAAGGTTACAGTGGAAAGTGCCTCCGCTGGGACAGTCTCAGAACTTGGCTCGGGTCAGCGACAATCTTATCAGGAGCTTTTCTGTTTGGGATCAGGGGAACGGGTGACTTTCCGAGAATGATAAGATGGGACCCAAGTTGTATATAAGGGGCAGCTCATGCTGCTGCTCTGCACCTTCCTCCCGTCTTGCTTCTCCCTGGAGTTGGGACCTGGGAAGAACCATGAAGTGGCTGCTGCTGCTGGGTCTGGTGGCGCTCTCTGAGTGCATCATCTACAAGTGAGTCCCAGTGGATTGGGTGTGAAGACGCCTGCCTCCCACATCGCCCTTCTTTACTCCTGTGTCTTCCTTCTTCCCTTTTTTCTCTCTCTCTCTTCGGCTGTCTCCATCCCCCTTCTCTGCCTCTCTCTCCAACCTTTGGGAGGCAGCTCTGCAGACGTGGTTAAAACTCAGGCCTAGCCTGAGTCTGGTTCCCAGCTCCATCCCTAGTCAACTTAACTTCTTTGCATTATTGCGCAGACGTGGGAGCGTCTCCCTTCCTTCTTCCTCTCTTAGAACAGCTTCCCTTCCCTTCTGGGGCTGCCACAGCACCCGGCGAGCAGAATCCTCGCCTAATTCCTCTTCCTCCTCCAATCCACAGGATCCCCCTCGTCAGAAAGAAGTCCTTGAGGCGCAATCTGTCTGAGCGTGGCCTGCTGAAGGACTTCCTGAAGAAGCACAACCTCAACCCAGCCAGCAAGTACTTCCCCCAGGCGGAGGCGCCCACCCTGATAGACGAACAGCCCCTGGAGAACTACCTGGATGTGAGTGTGTGGGCAAGCGGCGGGGCCGGCTCTGAGGACTTGGCCGGCAGGAAAGAGAGTTTCCCTGGGGTCTTGGAGGATGGGCCGGGGCTCTGAGGCTCCAGGCAGTGACCCAGGGTCTCCCCCTTGATATCAGTGGCCCCGGGCAGGCAGGAAAGCTCACACTCAGAGCTGTTGCTTTTTGTTCATTCATTCATTCCTTCGCTCGTTCATGCAATGTTTATTCCTTCTGAGCTCCTCGTTACATGTCAGGGCCTGTGCTGGGCTCAGGGGAAAACAGCGGTGAGCAAAGTCATAGTCTAGGAGACCAAGACAGTAATCAAGGAGTCTTGCAAACCAATGAAAAGAACAGGCAGCAGGAGGACCACAGAGTGAAGGTGTCACACTGCGAGACTCTGCCACTTGGGCAGGGAGCCTCCGCGGAGCCATGCAGGAAGAGCGGGAATATCCAAGAGAAGACAGAACTCCGCACAGCCTGATCACTTGTGCCGAACCCTGTGCAGGCGGGAGCACAGGGCATTTGAAGGAGAGCCCAGAGGGAGGGAAGAAGGGTGCTGCAGACTGCGGCCCGAGGAGCCGAGGGGTGGACGGAGAGAGGCTCCATCCTAACTGCCACTGATTTATCTCAAACAGGGGGTGACAAAACCAGATCTGAGTTTCAGAAAGATCACTCTGACTTTATTATTTGAGACCCGACAGCAAACACCCTGCCTTCCCACAGATATCGTATGTCCCCTCTGTGCCTGGCACAGGGCAGAGGGCACAGAGCAGTGATGACTGTGGTTCAGAGATTGGCCTCTGCCATCCAGCAGACCTGGTGCAAATGTGGGTTCTAGCGCCTCTAAGTCACAGGACCTTGGCCAAGACATTTAAATCCTCTGAGCCCGTTTCTTGGTCTGGAAAACAGAAACACTAATATCTACCAACAGAGGTTGTTGCTAGGAATTAACGCAATCATGTTTTCTGGAGTGCTTAGCATGGGGTCTGGCAGGCCCTTGGTAAGAGGCTTAGTTAGCGCATTTATTTAGTTAACAAATATTTAACAAATATTGGCACCTCTCTATGTGCCAGAGGCTATGCAAGTTGCCAAAACGATGGTGAATAAGCAAAGTTCCTGGAGCTTATATTCTACAGGGGATGACAGATAAGCAAGCGTGGAGGATAATTTCAGGTACTGATGAGGGCCAAGACAAATTAATTTATTGGAGTATGAGGAAAAAGAAGATCGAGAGAGGGCAAATTTAGATAAAGTGGTCATGGAAGGCCTGTTGGCAGAGGGGACATTTGACTAGAGACCTGAATCATTGATTTTTGAAAAAAGGATCAACCAAAGAAAGATCTAGAATAAACATTTTCCTAGCACAAGGTATAGCCAGTGCAAAAGCCCTAGGGCAGGAGGGACTGCTCATCGTCAAGGAGCAGCAAGCAGACCAGTGTGGCGAGAACAGAGCCAGCAAGGGGGGAAAATGCTGCCACTCAGAAGAAAAATACTGGTTGGTTGGCTGAGGTGGGTGGATCACTTGAGGTCAGGAGTTCCAGACCAGCCTGGAAACATGGTGAAACCCCGTCACTACTACAAATACAAAAATTAGCCGGGCGTGATGGCACACACCTGTCATCCCAGCTACTTGGGAGGCTGAGGCAGGAGAATCACTGGAACCCAGGAGGCAGAGGCTGCAGTGAGCCGAAATCGCGCCACTGCACTCCAGCCTGGGTGACAGAGCGAGACCCCGTCTCAAAAAAAAAAAAAAAAAAAAAAAAAGAAGAAAACTACTGGCAATGCCCTTTCTTGCAACCTGCTCACACATCTAGATGTAGAAATAAGAAAACTGGCCAAGTTTCCATCTTTAGGTGGCTTGCTTAGCTTCTGATAAAAAATTTAAGGCACAAGCACTTAAGCTGTCATTTGCCCAGTGCTAGAAGGTTCCATCCCCATCCTCTGAGAACATGTGCTGTAAGGATGGGAAGACTGTGACACACAAGACAATGGCTGAAGAGGGAACAGCAGACTGTTAGATGCTTGTGGTGCTTAGGAGAGAGCAGAGGGTAAATTGGGGGAGCAATCAGGGAATACTTCAAGGAGGAAGGCACACCAGGACTGGGCTTTCAGGGATGAAGGCAGTGGCTGGGAAGGAATGACAAGAACTGTGAGGAAGGAAGGAAAAGGTAGAGAGATGGGCTGAGGAGATGACCCAGAGAGAGCCCCTAGGGAGGCCCCGACAGAGAGACCCCGGTCTATGAACTGCCCTGTCCCGGCCTCGGCAGGTGGAGTACTTCGGCACTATCGGCATCGGAACCCCTGCCCAGAATTTCACCGTCGTCTTTGACACCGGCTCCTCCAACCTGTGGGTGCCCTCAGTCTACTGCTACAGTCTCGCATGCAGTAAGTTCCCAGCCTGCCCCACCCCACTCTCGCTCCCCAGCACCAGCTGACCCTGGGGAACCCTGGACACCCATGGGCTTCAGACACCTCCCCCCTCAAACCTGCTGGAGCCACTCCACAGGCATTTACTGAGCACCTACTATGTGCCAAGCACTGGGCGCAGGTGCTCCACGGGGTAAAGGGATGAGTGATATGACCCCTGCGGTCAAAGACTTTCCAGGCTGAGGGGAGAGAGAAGCTCCCCAAAATAACCACAGCCTGGGAGAGGAAGTGTAGGGGCCCAAAGCAAGACAGGGCCAAAGGGCTGGAGGAGAGCCCGCCAGGAAAGAGTCCAGTGTGTGTGAGAAAATGGCTCCAAAGCCTGGCTAGGACATGCTGGAGATGAGTGCTGAGCTCGTTTTTTTAAGAACAAAAAAATTTTAAAAATGATTGGTTTGCTAACGAAAGAGAGTTTGTCTTTGGAGGTCATGAGCAATGTGTGTTGCGGGTTCCTTCCTCTTCTAATGTATTCACCTGAGTTTTAATTAACATGAGGTGCCTCTAGCTTCTTCCACATCGTAACAGGAGCACTGGCCGGGGGCTGGAGCGTGAAAGCGCTCATCACTGGGCAGCCACCAGCCTGCTCAGCTCAACGTTGGCCTTGGGGGGTCCCCAGCAGGCCCTTGGGGTTGGCTGGGGACCTGCCATCAGTGAAGGGTCCCAGTAGTTCAATGAGACAGGACAGAACTTGGCGTCTCTTGGGGTCCAAGGGTCTGGGGGAAAGGTCACTGCTCACCTCCAGAGCCCTTCCTGGGGCCAGGGCACCCCATCCCAGGAAGACATCCCAGCCTGTGACCTTCACCCAGCTCTCAGAGGCTGACAATCACCGCTTTCCCTTGCAGTGGACCACAACCTCTTCAACCCTCAGGATTCCTCCACATACCGGGCCACCAGCAAGACAGTCTCCATCACCTACGGCACCGGCAGCATGACAGGCATCCTCGGATATGACACTGTCAAGGTGGGCGCCTGTAGGCTGCCGCTGCATCCCGCCATCAGGCACCCCCAGAATAAGCTTATTCCAGCAAGATGAGTCTCGGTGATCACAAAAGTAACCTGATTGGGGGTGCAGGTCGGGGAGAAGCAGCAGAGATGTCACAGACGTTGCTAGCTCGGGTGGCAGTGAGTAAAAGGGTGGGCTGCCGGGAGCCATAAGCCAGCCTCAGCTCCACCCAAGCAGAATGTTATGGAGGGTGGGGAGAGTCCGTAAAGGCTCAATTCTCTACTAGCACCTCCTCTTCTTCCTCCTTCTCCCGACCTGCAGCAGCCCCCCCACGTCAGGAAATCTCCACAAGCCCTCTCTGCTACTTTTGGGGCATGGCAGAGGTCAAAGGCCCTGATTCGCCCGGGGTCTGCTTTGCATTTCTTCATCCGTAACACAAACACACAGTGAATCTGTTCTCCAGCAAAATCTCACACTGAGTCATAGACCGTGGCCATCTGCAGATCAGATGCCATGGTTACCTCCAGCAGAGGAACGAGCATTCCAGGAGACAGTCCCTCTCCCCTCCTTCCGGGCTGATACCCTGGCAGCCAAGTCCTGCATGGGATGAACCAGGGCAGCTGTGGGCCTGAGGCTGGCACCCAGAGCTCAGTGAACGTGACCTGAGGGTGAACATCATCTCGGTTCCCCCACCCAGGTTGGAGGCATCTCGGACACCAATCAGATCTTCGGCTTGAGCGAGACCGAACCCGGCTTCTTCCTGTATTTCGCTCCCTTCGACGGCATCTTGGGGCTGGCCTACCCCAGCATTTCCTCCTCCGGGGCCACACCTGTCTTTGACAACATCTGGAACCAGCGCCTGGTTTCTCAGGACCTCTTCTCTGTCTACCTGAGCGCGTAAGTTGGGTGGAGAGGGGCCTCCTCCCACCTCCCCCTCCAGAGGTCACAGTGTTCTGGCCCAGCAGCAGCTGTCCAAGGCTGGCTGCGATGGAGAGGGTCTTGGGAAGCAAGGGATTTGGAAAGTCAATGTCTGAGGGTGGAGAAATGTGTCTTTGGAGAGTGATAGGGCCAAGTCTCTCTCTGTCGGGCCATGTGCACTCCATCTCATTTACCAGCGTCTTTGTCCCTTGATGTGCACAACTCAAATGTCATCAGCCATTTGCCCCCCAGTGCCAGTTCCGTCGTACTTGGCCCCCAAAGATGCCATTGAAAGTGAATACACTTGGGCAGGCGCAGTGGCTCATGCCTGTAATCCCAGCACTTTGGGAGTCTGAGACGGGAGGATCACCTCAAGTCAGGAGTTCAAGACCAGCCTGGCCAAAGTGGCAAAACCCCGTCTCTACTAAAAAATACATTCCCCTGGGGGTGAAACTCCTCCCAGCTAAGAACAAGAGATGTCTACCATCAAGTCCTTAAGAGCCGACACTGTCACCCATTCACATCCCTGGGGTCGCCATGGCTACTAGAGTGAGTACCACGGTGGAAACCACACACTCAACCTAAAAGACCCGTGTTCTTCCAAACGTAGTTCCACCACTCCCCCGCTGTGTGACCTTGGGCAGGTGGCCTCACCTCCCTCAGGCTCAGTGTCCTCATGGTAAGTGGAAATAACAGTGACAGTGTCCACTGCGTGGGCCCTGGCCTATGAGGACAAGAAACCACATTTGTCACACCCCAGGACAGCCTGCCAAGTGCCCAATCAAGGGTAGCTCTGAGGAGCCAACAGCAGATGTTCACACAAATGAACGAACAGAGAAATTCATGTCTTCTTCCCTCACTTTCCACAGCGATGACCAGAGTGGCAGCGTGGTGATATTTGGTGGCATTGACTCTTCTTACTACACTGGAAGTCTGAACTGGGTTCCTGTTTCTGTCGAGGGTTACTGGCAGATCTCCGTGGACAGGTGAGACTGCCACAGACAGGCAGCATCCAGGCCTGGGCCCCACATCCCATTTCCTTATGGATTCATAGTTAACCAGCTTTCCAGAATCCCCCCAGGGAGAGCTGACACAGGGGAACACACTCCAGGGGGAAGGCGGAAGTTGACCCAGCCAGAGAAACCCTAGAAAGACACGTCCCGGGCGGAGGAGGGAAGAGCTGTCTGGGAAGCCGAGACTCTACAAGGGTCAGATAGCCACTGTCCTAATAGTCACGGAGGCAGAACAATCCACCAGCATCCCTGGGGAAAGCTGGGCAACCACCTGTCCACACATCTCAATTTAACGGGCCTGGAAACCAGCAATGCTCCTCCCACTCGAGGAGACGTGTCACTTTCAGTGTAGAAGTAGGGCAAAATGGCTAAGAAATTGTGTGAAGTCATTTCTCAAGAGTGAACAATTTCCCAGGACAAGGACTTTCGGTACTAAAACCGGGACCATCCCAGGCAAAGCAGGACACATTGATCACCTCATGTCTGCCCAGCCATGCTAGCATTTCACCAGTTCCTCCAACTCCTGCCCCAGTCCTCTGGTCTCTGTCCCTCCCCGCATACCGTCCCCTGTTGATGTCCTCCTTCTCTCTTCACCTGCCTGGCATCCCTGGGTGTCTGCTCCCCTGGCTGCTTCCCTCCACCACCTCTCACCCTGGACCCTGTTTTGTTCCCTGCCGCACGCCTGGCTTATCATCCTGCCCTTCTGCCACCATAACTTATCTTGCCAGCCAGGCCGGGAGCTCCCTGCAGCCTGGAACTGTGAGGCTGTCTGGTTTAGCTTTGCGTTTCCCATGCCTGGCAGAGAGTAGGCACTTGCAAAATATTTGTTGGGTAAATGAATGCAGGATGAATGAATGTGTAAATGAGAGGAACAGAAATTTCACGCACTGGCCAATGGATGGGTGGGGAAGAAATGTCTGGGGTCACCTCCTGGTTCCCCCTTGGAGAGATGTACCCCTGAGGGCTCAGGAACCTTCACTTGCTTCTTGCCCTCAGCATCACCATGAACGGAAAGACCATCGCTTGCGCTAAGGGCTGCCAAGCCATTGTTGACACCGGCACCTCTCTGCTGACCGGCCCAACCAGCCCCATTGCCAACATCCAAAGCGACATCGGAGCCAGTGAGAACTCAGACGGCGAGGTGAGTCCAGCCCCGACGGCTCTGTTCTACACTCAAATAGTGGGTGTGCCAGGCACACGGGACCAAAACCCTTGTAACTTTTCTCACCTCACTCTTTCCAGATGGTGGTCAGCTGCTCAGCCATCAGCAGCCTGCCCGACATCGTCTTCACCATCAATGGAATCCAGTATCCTGTGCCACCCAGTGCCTACATCCTGCAGGTGAGGGGGCTCTGGACCATCCACTAGAGGGGCTCACACAGAATGTGGCCACAGAGTCCCCTCTGCAGAGGGAAAGTGCGCTTCCACGAGCTGAAGCCGAGAGGCAGAGGCAGACGAACATCTGCCCCAGACAGCTCCGGAGGGAAGGAACAGATTGAAAACAAACGCAGGAATAAGAACTCGGATACAGCCCCCTAAGGGAACAAGTGAAGCAAAGGTTAATGGAGGGAAAAGAGGATTCTATTTGGATCCCTGGGTCCAAGTCCTGGGTCTGAATTACCAGCCCATTGATTCTCAGCAAGCCACAGCTCATCTCAGCCTCAGTTTTCTCCTCCAAAATGTAGACATGGCAGCTTTCCCCACCCTCAGAGTGCGGTTAGGTTAACCAAGTGAGACTGATCACATCCAAGTGAGACTGAGCTACCAAGGGTTGGGTAAAGGGAAATCCTCATTTCCACAGGCTGGGGCTTCCGACACTCCTACCATCTCTACCAAGTAGCAAATCTTTAACTGTACGAGCCACAGGAAAACTCTCCCTTCTATTATTATAACGTCAGGTGGGAAACTGATTTTGCCAGTGGACTGATGTTACTCAACAAGAAGCACTGATGTCTGGGCTCCCCCAGTGATTCTGATTACATTAGGAGAGGGCAAGGCCTGAGCAATGGGATGGAGCTGCGGGAGTTCAAAGCTCCCCAGGTGACGTGCAGACAAGGTCACAGCCCAGTGACTTAGTGAGGCAAGAGGCTAACAGCTTCTCCGGTTTGCCCCTGGTCGGGATCACAATAATCATGAGAAAAGGCTGTGTGGGCTGAGTTTTCACACTCCTTCCTACCAGCTGAATTCTCCCCAAGGCCTTAGCTCTGATGCTGATGTCAGGGTTCCTGTGCCTGCCAGAAACACCAGATAATGTCCAGTAATGCGTAGAAACCAATCGTGCTGTGGACAGCTTCTACAGGCCGACTCCAGGCCAACAACAGCCGAATCCCTGGACACTGAGCCAGGAAGCTCCTCCTTGCACGTGCCTTGCAGCTGGACCAGGGCGCCCTGGATGTTTATCACCCAGTGCCTGTCACTGCTGAATCGGCGTCTCAACTCCACTTTTATTCTCCTTTTCTCCAGAGCCAGGGCAGCTGCACCAGCGGCTTCCAGGGCATGGACGTCCCCACCGAATCTGGAGAGCTTTGGATCCTGGGTGATGTCTTCATCCGCCAGTACTTCACTGTCTTCGACAGGGCAAACAACCAGGTCGGCCTGGCTCCCGTGGCTTAAGCCCAGGTCTTTCCAGCCACCTCCCAGGAAGATCTGACCTCCGTCCTCTGCCCACTTTAGATGTATCTAATTCTCCTGACTGTCCTTCCCAGGGGAGTGTGGAGGTCTTGGCCCTGTTCCCTGTCTTACCAATAATGTAGAATAAAAACATAACCTGCTGAAACAGGTTTTGTGGAGCTGCTTCTCTTTGCTGGTCTTTTTCCTTCACATCACTGGGGTTAGAACGCCAGGGCAGGGACCAAAATGACCACATCCACTTGGATGGCACCCAACAGAGTGACCCCAGCAGCGGACACTTCATGGTAGAGCCAGGAAGACAGAGGCCTGCAGGGGGCTGTGCTGGAAGCATCATAAAAAGACCTGGGGGCCAAAAATGCTGGGCTCATCGTCTTCTCATAGAAGGGACAGTGAGAGCTGAGATCGTGCCATTGTACTCCAGCCTGGGCAACACAGAGAGACTCCATCTCAAAAAAAAAAAAAAAAAAGAAAGAAAGAAAAGAGAGAGAAAAAAAGAAAAAATAGCACTGAAGCTCTTAGTTGAGGGAGTCAACTTCTTACTTCTCCCAAAACCAGTAAGAGATTATGACAAGGCTGGGAGCAGTGGCTCACACCTGTAATCCCAGCACTTTGGGAGGCTGAGACAGACAGGTCACAAGTTTGAGACCAGCCTGGCCAACATGGTGAAATCCCGTCTCTACTCAAAATGCAAAAATTAGCTGGGCGTGGTGGTGCGTGCCTGGAATCCCAGCTACTCGGGAGGCTGAGGCAGGAGAATCACTTGAACCGGGAAGGTGGAGGTTGCAGTGAGCTGAGATCGCACCATTGCACTCAAGCCTGGGCAACAGAGTGAGACTGCAGCTCAAAAAAAAAAAAAAGAGACAAAGATCAGGAGGAAAAGAAAGCAATCAGGAGAGACAGGAGAGGTGGACACTAATGGCGATGTCCCTAAGTAGACAGGATAGGGCAGTGTTGTCTACAAGACATGGACAGGAGAAGTGGAAGAAGCTGATACCCCACAGTCTTCCAGGACACCCCTGTGATTCGCTGGTGACCAAGACTCACTGTCAATCTCCCGCAAGGTCCCAGGCACAAGACCCTGAACACATCTGTTTCCCCGTCTGTAACAAACAGAATGGTGTTCCACTTCCCTGAGCAGAGGCTGTGAGACAGAGAATTAAGCACGCTCAGTAGCATATATGCCCTAGAAAGGCAAAGAGGAAATGGAGCAGTTTCTCAGACTGAGCTTGGTAGCAAAGTGTACAATGGAAAACATAGTTTCAAAATAAGTACAGAACACACTACGTTCCAGGCCCTTCCCCAGGGCTCACCAGCTACAGTTCCCAGTCAAAGGCTCTGATAAGTCCTGCTGCAAAGTGATCTGTTTCATTTTAACTCAGCTCAGCTTGATTTCAGACTCTCTCTTGCTAGGAAGTCTATTACAGCCCTGGGCCTCTCAGCATGCACACTGGGAAAATTTCCATAGCTCCTGCTTCTGGTAACAGCCAACCCAGGCTGTCTGCTGAAGGCAGGGCCAGAGGCTGGAGCTGGGCTGTAGGAGGGCCACGGATGATCTCCAACGCCCAGTCTCCCCGGGGTCACTCTCACCCTCCCAAGCCCACTTTCCATAGCTGAGTCAACTTTATGAAACATACATTTCGTCTCATCCCTTCCTTGCTTAAAACTCTTAATGCCTTCTTGCCATTGCCTTTGGAACAAAACAGCAAATCTTTGGCATAGTTCCAGGTCCTGTGTGCTCCTTTCCCTCAAAACCTTCCCTGCCTCACTCTGATCCCACTGCCCTGAGCTCCCTCCACCCTGGCTCCCACGGCCACGATAACCCAAGTGCTTTCCCACCTCCAGACTTTGCACATGCTGTTTCCTTTGCCTGGGTTGCCTTTCCCTCTTTCTTGCCTTGCTAACACCTAGCATCTGCAGACGTGGCTTAAATGTCACTTCCCAACCAGGTGCGGTGGCTCACACATATAATCCCAGCACTCTGGGAGGCCGAGG
The DNA here is from genome assembly GCF_037993035.2 of Macaca fascicularis. Classification (NCBI taxonomy): domain Eukaryota; kingdom Metazoa; phylum Chordata; class Mammalia; order Primates; family Cercopithecidae; genus Macaca; species Macaca fascicularis. Next base: position 12,818,931 of record NC_088388.1, on the reverse strand, counting down.
TGGGCAGATGAACTGAGGTCAGGAATTGGAGACCAGCCTGGCCAACATGGTGAAATCCCATCTCTACTAAAAATACAAAAAATTAGCTTAGCGTGGTGGCGGGCATCTGTAATCCCAACTACTCGGGAGGCTGAGGCAGGAGAATCGCTTGAACCCAGGAGGCAGACGTTGCAGTGAGCTGAGATCATGCCATTGTATTCCAGCCTGGGCAAAAAGAGTGAAACTCCACCTCAAAAAAAAAAAGTCACTTCCCTGTAAAAGTGATCAGCCCTCCCTGACCACTCTCCCATAGAGCCTGGGCCCACCTTATCCCTCATGGTACTTGGCACGACTTGTAACGACACATTTAAGTGTTTCAGATTCACAAGGGCAGGGATGGTTATCGTATTTAGGGTTGAAGCCTGAGCAGAAAGAACAGGGCTTGGCACATAGTAGGTGTGAAACTAGGCCTCATAAAACTTAGAAACTAGGCCTCATGTAGAAAAAATTAACACCAGGTGGCTCTGGATAGGGTCCCACCCTGTCTCGATAAGGACCAACCCTGATAGGGTCCCACCCTGCCAATTCTGGGAAACAACCTCATGGGGTCCCATCCTGCCAATTCCGGGGGTCCCACCTTGCCTCGAAGTTCCCGGAATCAACAACTCCAGGAAAAAACCTCATAAGGTCCTGCTCTAACCAATTAGCATAAGACACCTTGCTCAGGCCATAGCTAGACCCAATCATTTTGCGCCTTAAGCTTTGTTTGAATTTCGCGCCATAAGCTGTGTTTGAACTTGTGTTTGCCTATATAAACAGCCTGTAACAAGCAGTCGGGGTCCCAGGGCCAACTTAGAGCTTGGGACCCTAGTGCGCTAGTAATAAATAACTCTCTGCTGTGAATCTCGTGTCGGTGATCCTTCGCGGCGACCCCTGCCCAGGAGGGAATCGACAGTTCGGTTCCAACCTTTGGTGCGTTGGCCAGGAAGTGGGGTCGTCCGACGACCCCCGACCCATCCGGCGGAGACCCATCTGGCCTGGGCCACGGAATGCTGACTGAATGGACCCACCAGGTACTTTCGTTTTGTTCTGTCTGTCTTGCCGGCTAACTCTGAACTCTGGGGAGTACTCCTTCTGAATTAAGTGGGGAAGGGGGACATACGTGTCCGGCACCTTCCCACTTACGCCCCGGGGGACGCCCTGGCGGTAGTCTGGGAGAAGGCTGACGACTCAGTGAGCCTCCTCAAATCTGTAGGCAGGTCGCCCCTGCCATCTGAATATTTTGTGATCTTGTGGCGCCACTCTCTGGCCGCGTGTCTTCTCCTTACTTGTCTGGTCTTTATTTTTGTTACTTTCGTTTTGTCCTTGTTATACGTGGACGAAATGGGACAGACGTTGACGACTCCTTTGTCTCTAACCCTGACTCACTTCCCTGACGTCCGGGCTCGAGCCCACCACCTCTCTGTAGAAGTCCGCAAGGGACGATGGAAAACATTCTGCTCGTCCGAATGGCCAACCCTCCATGGGGAGTGGCCCCGGGACGGAACATTTAACCTCTCAATTATCTTGCAGGTTAAAGCAAAAGTGATGGATCCTGGGCCACTCGGACACCAGGACCAGGTGGCCTACATAATTATTTGGGAGGATCTGGTCCGAAATCCTCCCTCTTGGGTGAAACCCTTCCTCCATTCCCCTTCCCCATCCCAATCTACCCTCCTTGCCTTAGAAGCCCCAAAGAATCGGAATCCGGACCCGCCTAAGCCAGTCCTCCCAGATGAACCCCAGAGGGATCTCCTCCTTCTTGACCCCCTGCCTCCTCCACCTCAGAACCCCCTTCTGGGACCTCCACCTTACACTTCACCCTTGCCCCCTGTCTTGTCCCCAGCTCTTTCCTCTACCGCCTCGGCCCCTACCCTTTCTCCAACTTCTCCCTCGGCCCCTCCCTCCACCCCGTCTCCTTCTCCAGCCCCTCCCAAGCTCACCCCTCGGACGCCGCCGCCAACACCTCCACGTCTCCGCTTGCGGTGGACTGAGGACCCAGATGGCCCTTCCACTTGGCAATCCTCCCTTTTTCCCCTCCGTACTGTCAATCGCATGGTCCAGTACTGGTCCTTCTCTGCCTCTGACCTCTACAACTGGAAAACCCATAACCCTTCCTTTTCCCAAGACCCCCAGGCCCTAACCTCGTTGATAGAATCCATTCTCCTCACTCACCAGCCCACTTGGGATGATTGCCAGCAACTCTTGCAGGTCCTCCTAACCACTGAAGAAAGGCAGCGAGTCCTCCTGGAGGCCCGGAAAAATGTGCCAGGACCAGGAGGCCTCCCAACCCAACTTCCCAATGAAATAGACGAGGGATTTCCCCTCACCCGCCCAGACTGGGACTATGAAACGGCACCAGGTAGGGAGAGTCTCCGAATCTATCGCCAGGCTCTGTTGGCGGGTCTCAAAGGGGCAGGAAAGCGCCCCACAAATTTGGCCAAGGTAAGGACCATAACTCAGGAAAGGGACGAGAGCCTGGCAGCCTTCATGGAAAGGCTTCTGGAAGGGTTCCGAATGTATACCCCATTCGATCCAGAGGCCCTAGAACATAAGGCTACCGTAGCTATGGCATTCATAGACCAAGCTGCATTAGATATAAAAGGAAAACTCCAAAGACTAGATGGAATCCAAACCTATGGATTACAGGAATTGGTTAGGGAGGCAGAAAAAGTATATAATAAGAGAGAAACCCCTGAGGAAAAGGAAGCCAGGTTAGCGAAGGAACAGATGGAGCGAGAGGATCGTAGGGACTGAGTGAGGGATAAGCATTTAACAAAAATCCTGGCGGCAGTTGTGAGAGAGAAAGGACCAGGGAGAGAGGGAGAGAAGCGGAGGCGGCCAAAAGTGGAAAAAGACCAGTGTGCCTACTGCAAAGAACGGGGACATTGGATTAAAGATTGCCCCAAGCGTCCTAAAGACCAAAAGAAACCTGCCGCTGTCCTCACCCTAGGTGAAGATAGCGAATAGGGGTGTCAAGGCTCTGGAGCCCCCCCCCGAGCCCCGGCTAACTCTCTCTGTAGGGGGGCATCCCACCACCTTCTTGGTGGACACAGGGGCCCAACATTCAGTTTTGACAAAGGCAGATGGGCCCCTGTCTTCCCGCACATCCTGGGTCCAGGGGGCAACAGGGGGAAAATTGCACAAGTGGACTAACCACCGGACAGTTAATCTTGGACAAGGAATGGTGACACATTCCTTCTTGGTGGTACCTGAATGCCCCTACCCCCTCCTAGGGCGAGATCTTCTGACCAAGCTCGGAGCCCAAATCCACTTCTCTGAGACTGGGGCCCAAGTATTAGATCGGGACGGTCAGCCCATCCAAATTTTAACTGTGTCTCTGCAAGATGAGCATCGGCTTTTCGACGCTCCAGTCATCACTAGCCTCCCCGATGTTTGGTTGCAAGACTTTCCCCAAGCTTGGGCGGAAACGGGAGGACTCGGGCTAGCTAAGTATCAAGCCCCAATCATAATTGATTTAAAGCCCACGGCGGTGCCCGTGTCTATCAAGCAATATCCCATGAGCCGAGAGGCTCATATAGGAATTCGGCAGCACATTAACAAATTTCTAGAACTCGGAGTGTTGCGACCTTGTCGCTCGCCCTGGAACACTCCTCTTCTGCCAGTAAAAAAGCCTGGTACTCAGGATTACAGGCCTGTCCAAGACTTGAGAGAAATTAACAAAAGAACCATGGACATTCATCCCACGGTCCCCAATCCTTACAACTTACTCAGCACCTTAAAACCAGGCTATAACTGGTATACAGTGTTAGATTTAAAAGATGCTTTCTTCTGTTTACCTCTGGCCCCCCAAAGCCAAGAACTCTTTGCCTTTGAGTGGAAGGATCCTGAGAAAGGAATTTCGGGCCAATTGACCTGGACCCGGCTTCCCCAAGGATTCAAGAACTCTCCCACTCTCTTCGATGAGGCTCTTCATCGAGACCTGACCGACTTCCGGACCCAAAATCCAGAAGTGACTCTACTCCAGTATGTGGATGACCTCCTCTTGGCTGCTCCTACAAAGGAAATCTGTATACAAGGTACCAGGCATCTACTCCAGGCACTGGGTGAAAAAGGATACCGGGAATCCGCCAAGAAGGCACAGCTCTGTCAGACCAAGGTAACATATCTGGGGTATATCCTGAGTGAAGGGAAAAGGTGGCTCACCCCTGGGCGCATAGAGACAGTGGCTCGCCTTCCACCACCACGAAATCCCAGGGAGGTACGTGAATTCTTGGGAACTGCTGGGTTCTGTCGCTTGTGGATACCCGGTTTTGCTGAACTGGCCGCCCCCCTTTATGCACTCACCAAGGAGAGCACCCCTTTCACCTGGCAGACAGAGCATCAATTGGCTTTTGAGGCACTAAAACAAGCACTCTTGTCTGCCCCGGCCCTTGGGTTACCGGACACCTCAAAGCCCCTTACCCTCTTCCTGGACGAGAGGCAAGGGATTGCCAAAGGGGTCTTGACCCAAAAATTAGGGCCTTGGAAAAGACCGGTAGCATACCTGTCTAAAAAGCTGGACCCTGTGGCGGCCGGCTGGCCCCCGTGTCTTCGTATCATGGCAGCCACCGCTATGCTGGTCAAGGACTCTGCTAAGTTAACCCTTGGGCAGCCACTGACTGTTATTACCCCACATGCTCTAGAGGCCATAGTGCGGCAGCCCCCGGACCGATGGATAACCAACGCACGCCTAACCCACTACCAGGCCCTCCTACTGGACACGGACTGCGTCCAGTTTGGCCCTCCGGTCACCCTAAACCCTGCTACGCTGCTGCCGGTACCAGAAGACCAACCAAGCCCACACGATTGTCGGCAAGTACTGGCTGAGACCCATGGAACACGGGAAGACCTTAAAGACCAAGAACTCCCAGACGCGGATCACACCTGGTATACAGACGGCAGCAGTTACCTTGACTCAGGTACCCGGAGGGCGGGAGCGGCGGTAGTAGATGGCCACAACACCATTTGGGCACAATCACTACCTCCTGGCACGTCTGCACAGAAGGCTGAGTTAATAGCACTAACCAAGGCCCTAGAGCTGTCCAAGGGAAAGAAAGCTAACATTTATACTGATAGCCGGTATGCCTTTGCGACGGCTCATACTCATGGAAGTATCTATGAAAGAAGAGGTCTCCTAACCTCAGAAGGAAAGGAAATCAAGAACAAAGTTGAAATAATTGCCTTATTAAAAGCCCTTTTTCTTCCTCAAGAAGTGGCTATAATTCACTGCCCCGGGCATCAGAAAGGACAGGATCCAGTCGCAGTAGGAAACAGACAGGCTGACCAAGTAGCCAGGCAAGCCGCCATGGCGGAAGTACTGACCCTAGCCACAGAACCTGACGAAACCAGCCACATAACTATTGAACATACTTATACCCCAGAAGACCAGGAAGAAGCAAAGGCCATAGGGGCTATAGAAAACAAAGACACTAAAAACTGGGAAAAAGGAGGAAAAATAGTCCTTCCCCAAAAGGAGGCCCTGGCAATGATCCAGCAGATGCATGCCTGGACACACTTGAGTAATCGAAAGCTAAAATTACTGATTGAAAAAACTGACTTTCTAATCCCAAAGGCAAGTACCCTCGTAGAACAAGTGACATCTGCCTGTAAAGTCTGTCAGCAGGTAAACGCTGGGGCTACCCGAGTGCCAGAAGGGAAACGAACTCGTGGTAACCGCCCAGGAGTCTATTGGGAAATAGACTTCACTGAAGTAAAACCTCACTATGCTGGATATAAGTACTCACTGGTGTTTGTAGATACCTTTTCAGGATGGGTAGAAGCCTACCCCACCCGGCAAGAAACGGCACACATAGTAGCCAAGAAAATTTTGGAAGAAATCTTTCCTAGATTCGGACTTCCCAAGATAATTGGGTCAGATAACGGGCCGGCCTTCGTTTCTCAGGTAAGTCAGGGGCTCGCCAGGATATTGGGGATTAATTGGAAATTACATTGTGCCTATAGACCCCAGAGCTCAGGACAGGTAGAAAGAATGAATAGAACAATAAAAGAGACCCTTACTAAATTGACCTTAGAGACTGGTTTAAAAGATTGGAGACGCCTCCTATCCTTAGCTCTGTTAAGGGCCCGAAATACGCCTAACCGTTTTGGGCTCACTCCATATGAAATCCTCTACGGAGGACCTCCCCCTTTGTCAACCTTGCTTAATTCCTTCTCCCCCTCCGATCCTAAGACTGACCTACAGGCCCGGCTAAAAGGACTCCAAGCAGTACAGGCCCAAATCTGGGCCCCCTTGGCAGAACTGTACCAACCAGGACATCCACAGACCAGTCACCCCTTCCAGGTGGGAGACTCTGTCTACGTTAGACGGCATCGCACTCAAGGACTAGAGCCTCGGTGGAAAGGACCCTACATTGTTCTCCTGACCACGCCCACAGCCATAAAGGTTGACGGAATCTCCACTTGGATCCACGCATCCCACGCCAAGGCTGCTCCAGAGACGCCCGGACCAACTCCACCTAAGACATGGAAACTCCGACGCTCCGAGGACCCGCTCAAGATAAGACTCTCTCGTATCTAGCCCCTTGCTTATTACTAGCCCTCCTTCCCTGCGTCGCTGACAGTAATAACCCCCACCGGCCATATAACCTGACCTGGCAGGTAATTGATTTTAGTACTCATGAGGTCTTAGATAAAACCTCAAAAATTGCTCCTTTGGGGACTTGGTTCCCTGACCTCTATTTCAACCTAGACAAAATAGCAAAGATAGATGACATGGAAGGAGGAGAATGGAGAAAACAGGCTAGAAGGGTGTCCGTAAGCCGGAACGGGTTCTATGCCTGTCCCGGATTCAGGACAGGAGAAATGAGAAAAACTTGTGGAGAAATAGATGCCCTGTTTTGCACTAGTTGGTCCTGTATAACTACTAATGATGGAGAATGGAAATGGGCCACGAAACCCTGGTACATAACCATGTCCTTTGTCCAGCGCTGCACCAGAACCCGATATTCAAAAACTTGCAATCTGGTCTGCATCAAGTTTGAAGATGCAGCAAAATCTGATAACCATTGGATATCCGGGTTAATATGGGGCCTATATTTATACCAAAAGCCACTGTATGGAATCCCTATCCAAATCAAATTAATAGTCAACCCTATCACGGCCCCTGTCGCAGTAGGACCAAACCAAGTTTTATCAGAAACAAGGAAGCCCCTGGTTCCTGCACCAAGAGAGCCCCAACCAAGAGCTCCTAAAAGCACTTCCCCGCCCTTAATCTCCACCTCCTCTAAACACACACCCTCAGCCCAAAACGTCACCCGTGGGCCCCTTGACCTGGGAATAGGTGACAGGCTCCTAAATCTCATAAAAGGCTCCTATTTCGCTTTAAACCAGACAAAGCCAGAATTTACCTCCTCTTGCTGGCTATGTCTGGCAACAGGCCCCCCCTTACTATGAAGGCATCGCCTCCACTAATAATTTCACTAACTCCGCCAATCCTACTGGATGCGCATGGGAACAACAAAGAAAACTAACCCTGGCTGAAGTTTCTGGGTCGGGAACCTGCATAGGCCAAGTGCCCCCTAGTCATCAGCATCTTTGTAATGTAACCTTGACAGTACCCAGCTCCAATCACTATTTGGTCCCCTCCGAGACGGACTGGTGGGCTTGCAACACTGGACTCACCCCCTGTGTATCCACAGCCGTTTTTAGCAGTGGCACCCACTATTGCGTGTTGGTACAAGTTGTTCCCCGAGTATACTATCACTCTGGAGACTCCTTTGATCTCCTTTGAGCAAAAAACTCATACTAGACCAAAGAGAGAACCTATCTCCCTCACCCTCGCCGTAATGTTAGGAATTGGGGTAGCGGCTGCAGTTGGGACCGGGACAGCAGCCCTAGTGCATGGTAACCATCATCTGCAACAACTTAGAGTAGCCATAGATGAAGACCTTAGAGCCATAGAACAATCTATCACAAAACTCGAAGAGTCCTTGACCTCTCTGTCTGAAGTTGTATTACAAAACCGACGAGGACTAGAAATTGTCTTTCTGAAAGAGGGCGGGCTCTGTGCAGCCCTGAGAGAGCAATGTTGTTTTTATGCAAATCATTCAGGAGTAGTTAAAGATTCTATGGCAAAACTAAGAGAAAGATTAGACAAGAGGAAAAAAGAAAGAGAATCTCAGCAAAATTGGTTTGAAAATTGGTACAACCAATCCCCTTGGCTTAGCACCCTAATCTCCACCATATTAGGACCCCTCATCCTGCTCACGCTCATTCTGACTTTCGGGCCATGCATACTCAACCGCTTACTCACCCTTATTAAAAATAGATTAAACATAGTACATGCTATGGTTCTGACCCAACAATACCAGACCCTCAGGACTGAAGAAGAGGCTCAAGATTGAGCCTCTGACACAAAAAGAGGAGGGAATGAAACTAGGCCTCATAAAACTTAGAAACTAGGCCTCATGTAGAAAAAATTAACACCAGGTGGCTCTGGATAGGGTCCCACCCTGCCTCGATAAGGACCCACCCTGATAGGGTCCCACCCTGCCAATTCTGGGAAACAACCTCATGGGGTCCCACCCTGCCAATTCCGGGGGTCCCACCTTGCCTCGAAGTTCCCGGAATCAACAACTCCAGGAAAAAACCTCATAAGGTCCTGCTCTAACCAATTAGCATAAGACACCTTGCTCAGGCCATAGCTAGACCCAATCATTTTGCGCCTTAAGCTTTGTTTGAATTTTGCGCCATAAGCTGTGTTTGAACTTGTGTTTGCCTATATAAACAGCCTGTAACAAGCAGTCGGGGTCCCAGGGCCAACTTAGAGCTTGGGACCCTAGCGCGCTAGTAATAAATAACTCTCTGCTGTGAATCTCGTGTCGGTGATCCTTCGCGGCGACCCCTGCCCAGGAGGGAATCGACAGTTCGGTTCCAACAGTGGTCCCTAAATTGTTGCTGAATGAGTGATTAGCGATGATGTTTTAAAAGGAAACAACTCAGATAGGATGAGAGTATGAGATGTGGAGAGGGTTTGACAAAGGCCACGTGAATGACAACAGGGGGGTCAGCTCCCACCCCCACCAACATTCCATCCTCCTCACATTTTGTCATGGGATAAGCAGGTGGATTTCTCAAGTTTCTGGGAAGGAATTTCACCCTGTCCTGGCTCCTTTGCTGGATTTGTTTTTCTGACATTTCCCACGTAGCTACTTTGAAGCTAGGCAGTGTGCTAGGCTCCAGGGATACGGGTAGGCCTTCCTGGATGCTATCTGTTCTCCTGCGCCTGGCCCCATCCTTCCTTCCTCCCCCATCTCAACCCCAGCAGCTGCAGCTCAGCCTCTCTCTCCTAGCACCTCTTCCATTCCCACCCTGGGATTCCTCAACCCAGCCAGCATCTAAAGAGCTTCCTCGGCCGGGCGCGGTGGCTCAAGCCTGTAATCCCAGCACTTTGGGAGGCCGAGGCGGGTGGATCACGAGGTCAGGAGATCGAGACCATCCTGGCTAACGTGGTGAAACCCCGTCTCTACTAAAAATACAAAAACTAGCCGGGCGTGGTGGCGGGCGCCTGTAGTCCCAGCTACTCGGAGGCTGAGGCAGGAGAATGGCGTGAACCTGGGAGGCGGAGCTTGCAGTGAGCCGAGATCGCGCCACTGCACTCCAGCCTGGGTGACACAGCGCGAGACTCCGTCTCAAAAAAAAAAAAAAAAAAAAAAAAAAAAAAGAGCTTCCTCATTAGACAGATCATTTGACCAGAAAGCCCTGTGCCAACATATCCGAAGGGATCCTCCCTATGTTGCTGCACGAGAGACGATGAATTCACAAGCCTTTGCTGCAGTCTCAGGTCTCTGCTTCATGCATCTTCCTCTAAGGGCCTTGGGGGGTCTAAGCACAGCTCCTTCTGTTCTTTTCATTCACACTCGTCTAGGAGTGTTATTTTAATCTCACAGGTCTCCTGCCCCATCCATCCTCACCTGTCCCAAATGATCACTCCACACATTGCTGGTGGAAGTGTAAATTGGCACCACCCTAAGGAGCATGATGTGGCTGTTTCTGTCAAAACTTGAAGGGGTGGCCTGCCCCTCCACACCTGTGGGTGTTTCTCGTTAGGTGCAACGAGAGACTTGAGAAAAGAAATGAGACACAGAGACAAAGTATAGAGAAAGAAAAAGTGGGCCCAGGGAACCGGCACTCAGCTTACAGAGGACCCACGCCAGCACCAGTCTCTGAGTTCCCTTAGTATTTACTGATAATTATCTCTAACATCTTAAAGATAAGGGAGTGGCTGGACAATAGGATCATTGTAGGGAGGAAATCAGCAGTAAGACATATGAACAAAAATCTCTGTGACATGAATAAGTTTAAAGGAAAATGCTGTGCCTTGAGATGCATATGCAAACATCTCCATAAACCTTTGAAGAGCATTGTTTCAGCCTATCACATGGGGAGAAACCTTGGACAATACCTAGCTTTCCTAGGCAGAGGTCCCTGCGACCTTTGGCCTTGTACGTGTCCCTGGGTAGTTGAAATTAAGGGAATGGTGATGACTTTTAACCAGCAAGCTGCCTTCTGGCACTTGTTTAACAAAGACACATCCTGCACAGCACAAAATCCATTAAACCCTGAGTCACCACAGCACATGTCTCTTGCAAAGACAAGGTTGGGGGTAGGGTCACAGATTAACAGCATCTCAAATACAGAACAAAATGGAGTCTCTTATATCTACTTCTTTCTATATAGACACAGTAACAGGCTGATCTCTTTCTTTTCCCCACAAAAACTAAAAATGCATATGCTGGCCGGGCTCAGTGGCTCATGCCTGTAATCCCAGCACTTTGGGAGGCTGAGGCAGGTGAATCACCTGAGATGAGGAGTTTGAGACCAGCCAGGTCAACATGGTGAAACCTCATCTGTACTAAAAATACAAAATTAGTCGGGTGTGGTGACACATGTCTGTAATTCCCAGCTACTTGGGAGGCTGAGACAGGAGAATCTCCTGAACCTGGGAGGCAGAGGTTGCAGTGAGCCGAGATGGCGCCATTGCGCTTCAGCCTGGGCAACAGAGCGAGATTCTGTCTCCAAGAAAAGCAAAAGAATGATCAATGTCAAGACTATAAATATGCTAATTACTCTGATCTGATCACTAAACATTATATGTACAGAAACACCCCCATGTACCCATAAATACGGACAATTATTACATTTGAATTAAAAAGAAAGGAGCCAGGCCCAGTAGCTCATGGTGTAACCCCAGCACTTGGAAAGGCCAAGGTGGGAGGACGGCTTGAGCCCAAGAGTTCAAGACCAGCCTGAGCAACATAGAAAGACTTCATTTCCATTGTTTTTAATAAATAAATAAGAGGAAAAGAACGAAGATGTATATTATAAGAGAATATTCATAGAGCACTGTTCCTAAGAACCCCACACTGGAAGCTACCCAAATGCCTAGGAACTGAAAAAGAGATAAGTAAAGGGTATATTGATGCAGTAGAATAATACATAGCAATGAACAGGACTGAGTAACAACTCCACACGACACCAGTCGCGGATGCCTCAACTAAACATGATTTTGAGCAAAGAAGCTCAATGCAAATAAAGTGCTTGTTATGTGGTACTGCTTATCAAAAGTACAAAAACAGGTGAAATGTATCTTTGCTGTTTGGATATTAGAGTAGTGATACGCTTGGTTTGGCACTGGGGTAGTGACTGGGAAGAGCCTGGGGTGCGGTCCGGGGGTACCTGACATGCTCTTTTGCTGGGTCTGGGTTGTGGTTACATGTGTGTGCTTGGTTTGTGAAAATTCATCAAGCTGTTTCTTATGATATGCACCTTTCTGTGTGCATATTGTATTTCAAGAAAGGTTTAAAAATGATAACGTAGATTTCTAAAAAATTACTTGCAAAATACAGGACCATGGTATTTCTTTTAAAAGCAGGTTCAGGTTACAGAGAAAGTAGCACAGCAGATGTGAGCTGAGCTCATCAAAACGGGTTGGTTGCAAAGCAACAGGTGCCATATCTTGTGGTGCTATATTTGCAAGTAAACCAATATATTAATTTACTATGCTAACGGTCGTTAGCGCTGGGCAGCGGGGTTATAAGTCATTTCACAATTTTTCTTTACCTATGAATAATCTAAAATGATCATGTATTACTTCTATAGTTGAGCCAAAAATGTTATCATAAATTTAACTTTAAAAACCTGCTTGCATCTTTGGAGAAACAGCCCAGCTCTGGGACTGGGGAGTGGAAAACACATTATTCTCGTTGTTGTTGGAAGATCATGTCCCTGGGGTGAGACCTTGATTGAAAGCTGCTAGGGGACCAGCCGCCACAATGCCTATCAGACCAGCTCGATAACACTTATCTTGCTTAAGTGCTCCGTCTCAGGCTTGCCATAATTGGGTTCCTTAGATCTCATGGCATTGCTTGATTTGATTCGTTCATGGAACATTTCTGAACACCTGGGCCCTTGGCAGGGGCTACCCTGCATCAGAGACACTGCAACCAGTGCCCCTGAAAGACAGGCACTACCATACTGAGGACCAGGCAGGGCTAATGGCAAAATAAACATTGTTATCTAATCTTTCTGCTGGGCCAGTCTGGTACAATGAGATGATGTGGCTTCCTTGCTGGCAGCCACGGATCAGCCCTGGCTGACAATCAGATCTCATGGGAGCATGTGATGGCAGAATCAGGATTCCCTTTTCCATCCCAAGGGTTCCTCTGGTAACAGGGGCTGAGTGGAATGGCTTCTCCAAGTGCTCCTGGGATGGAGGCTGCAGCCATCATGGAATGTACATGTCACACACTAACCCATGAACAGAAACCGGGTGGATGTACATGGTCACACAGTCTGGTCAGGGACCAGAGTCCCCTGAGACCCAGGTTCAGCTCCCACCTGTGTCATTACTTGGTTATGTGAACCTGCACTGATCACTTAACCCCTCTGAGCTATGTCAGTTGGGAAAAACTGGGGGTAGTCGCATAATAATTCTTTTTAAAAATAATTCAAAGCATTCAGAAAAGCACAAAGAGCCACAGAAATATAAGCACTGCTGTGTTGAGGAGGTTTACAGATGACCTGACCAACAATGTCACCTTTCCCCATTTCAGATCACTCACATTGCCTGAGCAGAAAACCACCTAGCAGAGCACTGAAAAGGTCTCAAAACACAGAAGAGCAAGAGGCAGCCAGGTGGATCTTTCTGGAGATTTCAACGAGGTTTCCAGTCCTGTTTTCTATTGCTGAAGACACTGATGACAACTTAACACACATTTCATGACTTACAACAACTCACATTGACTATCTCACAGTTTCTGTGGCTCAGGAATCCAGGCTCCATTCAACTGAGGCCTCTGTCAGTCAGGGATGTCAGCCTGGTCTGTGGTCTCATCTGAGGCTCGACTGGAGAAGGATCTGCTTCCATGCTCACATGGTTGCTGGCAGGATTCAGTTACTTACAAATTGTCACACTGAAGGCCTGACTTCCTTGCTGGCTGTTGGCTGGAGGCCACCCTTGGTTCCTTCCCCTTGGGCCTCTTTATAGGGCAGCTTTCTTTCTCAGAGCCAGCAAGGGGAAGAGTCTATACAGAGAGTGTGCTGGCAAGACATAAGCTATGAGCCTGTATAACGTAATCGCAGAAGCAACGTCCCATCTACTTTGCTGTATCCTGTTGGTTAGAAGCAAGTCCTGCCTACACAAAAGGGGAGGGGATTACACAGGGGTGTGAACACCAGCAGCATGAATAATTGAGGGCCATCCTAGAGTCTCTCTGCCATACCCCTGAATTGGTGGCAGAAAGCATACCAGCATCCCTCAGGGTGCTAAAATCTCCAATATGGAGAAACATTAACATCTTCACCAATCAGAGAGCTTCCCCTCAATGCGATCCAAATATCCATCCAGGTGGAAAGAAAGAGCCCCTTCCACACCAGCTTTCCCTTTAACTGATCACAAACGCACCAAAGACATGGCCTATTCCTACCATGCTCAGGGATGTACCCCCAGCAGCTAGAGCATCCCTGCACGATACACAGTGAGTGCACAATCAGGCATTCAAATGAATGTGTTAAGGTGCTTGCAGGTTTCTGCCTGGGGAATCTTCCTTCTACTTCCCAAATATACTTCTCTGCTCAAAATTCCCATGTGGGCCCAAGACAAGCTGTGCCCCCAAAACCAGCACCCATCCTTGGGCTCCAAACTCCCTCCCTTCCATCTGGTGGCAGCCTTGAGTGAAGGGATTCCATCTGGTGCCCCCAAAACTTAGGCAGGCATCGTCAGGACCATCAAGTTCTTCATATGAGTGCCAGGATCAACCCATACTTAAGGTGATGGATACTCCAAATACCCTGACTTGATCATTACTCTTTCTATGCATGTAACAGAATATCACAGGTACCCAAAAAATATGTAAAATACTATGTTTCCATTAAGAGAGAGAGGGACAGGTGCACTGTGGTTCACTGTAATCCCAGCACTTTGAGAGGCTGAGGCAGGTGGATCACTTGACCCAAGCAGATGGAAACCAGCCTGGGTCACATAGTGAAGCCCTGTCTCTACAGAAAATACAAGTTAGCTGGGTGTGGTGGCTCATGCCCTTAGTCCCAGCTACTTGGAGCCTGAGGCCAGAGGACTGTTTAAGCGTGGGAGGTTGAGGCTGCAGTAAGCCATGACCATCCCACTACATTCCACCCTGAGTGACAGAATAAGACCCTGTCTCAAAAAAAAAAAAAAAAAAAAAAAGAGAGAGAGAGGCTTGAGAGGGAGGAAAGAGAGAGGAAGAGAAGCAGGCACCAGAAGACGTGAACGTGGGAAATACAAGGGCTAGTCATACTGGAGAGAGATTGACAGTTAAAAAAACAAACAAACGGCCGGGCGCGGTGGCTCAAGCCTGTAATCCCAGCACTTTGGGAGGCCGAGACAGGGGGATCACGAGGTCAGGAGATCGAGACCATCCTGGCTAACACGGCGAAACCCTGTGTCTACTACAAAAAAATACAAAAAACTAGCCGGGCGAGGTGGCGGGCGCCTGTAGTCCCAGCTACTCGGGAGGCTGAGGCAGGAGAATGGCGTGAACCTGGGAGGCGGAGCTTGCAGTGAGCTGAGATCCGGCCACTGCACTCCAGCCTGGGCGACAGAGCGAGACTCCGTCTCAATTAAAAAACAAACAAACAAACAAACAAAAGAAAAAATAATGAGCCCAGGATTCACATTTGGGGCACAAACATGTCAACTAACAGGGAAGTCTGAAATGTCCACATGTTTCCTACTAACCACCACTGTCCCTGAACTTATCCACACTGCCCACTTCTGAATACTTACCTGGAGGCACTAGGGGTAACTTGGAGATTTTATAGAACCTGTGGCTCTCATGGCTGGACAGTCTGAGGATGCCCCAGGGGATGGGATTTCGGAACAAGACCCTGAGACAGGGCTTCCTATCTACCTGGTGACCTACCACCTCCCCTGTCCTCTTCCCCAGTAATTTATGTATCAGAGTTTTCACTCTACTTTGTCCACTATATAAAAGCTCACAAAGTGGAGGATCCATTGCATTGATAAGCATTCTCTTTTTTGTTGTTGGTGTTGTTTGTCTGTTTGTTTGTTTGAGACGGAGTCTAGCTCTGTCGCCCAGGCTGGAGTGCAGCGGCAGGATCTCCGCTCACTGCACTGTGTCCGGAATTGGTTCCTTCCGGTGGGTTCTTGCTCTCGCTGAATTCAAGAATAAAACCGCGGACCCTCACAGTAAGTGTTACAGTTCTTAAATATGGTGAGCCCGGAGTTTGTTCCTTCACATGTTCAGATGTGTCCGGAGTTTCTTCCTTCCGGTGGGTTCGTGGTATCGCTGGCTTCAGCAGTGAAGCTGCAGACCTTCTCGGTGAGTGTAACAGCTCTTAAAGGTGGAGTCCAGAGTTGTTCCTTCCTCCCGGTGGGTTCCTGATCTCACTGGCTTCAGGAGTGAAGCCGCAGACCTTCGCAGTGAGTGTTACAGCTCATGAAGGTAGTGCAGACCCAGAGAGTGAGCAGCAGCAAGATTTATTGCAAAGAGCGAAACAGCAAAGCCTCCACAGCCTGGAAGGAGACCGCTGCTGGCTCCGGTGGTCTGCTTTTATTCCCTTACTTGGCCCCACTCACATCCTGCTGATTGGTCCATTTTACAGAGAGCGGATTGGTGCATTTACAATCCATTAGCTAGATACAAAAGTTCTCCAACTCCCCACCCCATTAGCTAGACACACAGTGCTGACTGGAGCATTTACAAACCTTTAGCTAGGCACAGAGTGCTGATTGGTGCATTCACAATCCTTTAGCTAGACACAAAAGTTCTCCAAGTCCCCACCCGACTCAGAAGCCCAGCCGGCTTCACCTCTCACAACCTCTGTCTGCTGGGTTCAAGCGATTCTCCTGCCTCAGCCTCTCGAGTAGCTGGCATTACAGGCACCCACCACCATGCCCAGCTAACTTTTCTACTTTTAGTAGAGATGGGGTTTCACTATGTTGGCCAGGCAGGTTTTGAACACCTGACCTCTGGTGATTCACCTGCCTCAGCCTCCCAAAATACTGGCATTATAAGCGTGAGCCACGGCACCCAGCTAAGCATCCTCTTTCTAAGTCACTCACCCACGAGTATGAATTCTTTGCCCAGATTGCTTTGCTCCATTGTAGCTGATTTCAGCCCAGTTATAAGCCTGGAGAACCTGGAGAAATCACACCCAGGTGGCATCTCAAAGGTGGAGAGGGTGGGAAGGGACCAAAAGAAAGAGAAGAGGTGCAGAAAGGGAGGGACACAGATTCCAAAGAAATACCTGGCCGGTCGGTCTCAAGTTTGCCTCCTCCAGGAAGGGAAGGCAGCATTCTGCCAGTGCTCTCTCCCTCCTCCCCCATGTACTGCGCACATCTCCTTCCCAGACTCAGCCCAGTTGCCACCAAAAGCAAGCTAGAAGTCCCATAGGCTACTCACATGCCCAACAACCCCACACAATGACTCTAAACTGGGGAATTGTGTCCTTAGTCCCAAATGACCGACCGCCCAGTGTGCTGTGACTAAGCAGTGACCACAAGCAGTACCACCTATCACTGAGTCGGGGAGCTGCTCTCTAAGAACCCCAGCGGCGTGCCCCACTGGGACAAATCAGGCCACCTGGGGCTGCTTCCCATCTGTCTGTCCAATGCTGTGCTAAACGCACTTGTAACCAACTTTGTGGAAATGCTCAGCTTGTAAAATGTTAACGTGGGCCCTTGTCAATGCTAAAGAAATAAGCCTGTGACTGGGCGACAGAACAAAACTCCATCAGAAGAAAGAAAAAGAAAGAGAGAGAGAGAGGGAGGGAGGGAGGGAGGAAGAAAGGAAGAAAGAAAAGAAGGGAGGGAGGGAGGGACAGAGGAGGGAAGGAAGGAAGGAAGGAAGGAAGGGGAAGGGGAAGGAGAAGCAAAAGAAAAGAAAAACTAAGCCTTCAGGCCATTGCTTCTCTCTCCCTCTGCGGGTCAACCCCCATGGCAACCTCCCACCCCCGCCCCTGTCCGCAATGGCGCAAGGTTACAATGGAAAGTGCCTCCACTGGAACAGTCTCAGAACTGTTCTCGGGGCAGCGACAATCTTATCAGGAGCTTTTCTGTTTGGGATCAGGGGAACGGGTGACTTTCCAAGAGGCCGATAAGGCACGACCCAAGTTGTATATAAGGGGCAGCTCATGCTGCTGCTCTGCACCTTCCTCCCGTCTTGCTTCTCCCTGGAGTTGGGACCTGGGAAGAACCATGAAGTGGCTGCTGCTGCTGGGTCTAGTGGCGCTCTCTGAGTGCATCATCTACAAGTGAGTCCCAGTGGCATGGGTGTGAAGACGGCTGCCTCCCACATCGCCCTTCTTTACTCCTGTGTCTTCCTTCCTCCCTTTTTTCTCTCTCTCTCTTCGGCTGTCTCCATCCCCCTTCTCTGCCTCTCTCTCCACCCTTTGGGAGGCAGCTCTGCAGACGTGGTTAAAACTCAGGCCCAGCCTGAGTCTGGTTCCCAGCTCCAGCCCTAGTCAACTTAACTTCTTTGCATTATTGCACAGAAGTGGGAGCGTCTCCCTTCCTTCCTTCTTCCTCTCTTAGACCAGCTTCCCTTCCCTTCTGGGGCTGCCACAGAACCCGGTGAGCAGAATCCTCGCCTAATTCCTCTTCCTCCTCCAAACCACAGAGTCCCCCTCGTCAGAAAGAAGTCCTTGAGGCGCAACCTGTCCGAGCATGGCCTGCTGAAGGACTTCCTGAAGAAGCACAACCTCAACCCAGCCAGCAAGTACTTCCCCCAGGCGGAGGCGCCCACCCTGATAGACGAACAGCCCCTGGAGAACTACCTGGATGTGAGTGTGTGGGCAAGCGGCGGGGCCGGCTCTGAGGACTTGGCCCGCAGGAAAGAGGGTTTCCCTGGGGTCTTGGAGGACGGGCCGGGGCTCTGAGGCTCCAGGCAGTGACCCAGGGTCTGCCCCTAGGTGTCAGTGGCCCCGGGCAGGCAGGAAAGTTCACAGAGCTGTTGCTTCTTGTTCATTCATTCATTCTTTCACTCGTTCATGCAATGTTCACTTCTTCTGAGCGCCTCGTTATATGTCAGGGCCTCTGTGGGGCTCAGGAGGAAACACCAGTGAGCAAAGTCATAGCCAAGGAGAGAAAGACAGTAATCAAGGAGTCTTGCAAAGCAATGAAAAGAACAGGCAGCAGGAGGACCACAGAGTGAAGGTGTCACACTACGAGACTCTGCCACTTGGGCAGGGAGCCTCCCGGGAGCCATGCAGGAAGAGCGGGAATTTCCAAGAGAAGAAGACAGAACTCCGCACAGCCTGATCACTTGTGCCGAACCCTGTGCAGGCGGGAGCACAGGGCATTTGAAGGAGAGCGCAGAGGGAGGGAAGAAGGGTGCTGCAGACTGCGGCCCGAGGAGCCGAGGCGTAGACGGAGAGAGGCTCCATCCTAACTGCCACTGATTTATCTCAAACAGGGGGTGACAAAATCAGATCCGAGTTTCAGAAAGATCACTCTATTATTTGAGACCCGACAGCAAACACCCTGCCTTCCCACAGATATCGTATGTCCCCTCTGTGCCTGGCACAGGGCAGAGGGCACAGAGCAGTGATGACTGTGGTTCAGAGATTGGCCTCCGCCATCCAGCAGACCTGTTGCAAATGAGGGTTCTAGTGCCTCTAAGTCACAGGACATTGGCCAAGACATTTAAATCCTCTGAGCCTGTTTCTTGTCTGGAAAACAAAAACACTAATATCTACCAACAGAGGTTGTTGCCAGGAATTAACAGAATCATGTTTTCTGGAGTGCTTAGCATGGGGTCTGGCAGGCCCTTGGTAAGAGGCTTAGTTAGTGCATTTATTTAGTTAA
Source organism: Macaca fascicularis (assembly GCF_037993035.2). NCBI lineage: Eukaryota > Metazoa > Chordata > Mammalia > Primates > Cercopithecidae > Macaca > Macaca fascicularis. The sequence continues at coordinate 12,799,586 of NC_088388.1, read as the reverse complement.
CAAATATTTAACAAATATTGGCACCTCTCTATGTGCCAGAGGCTATGCAAGTTGCCAAAACGATGGTGAATAAGCAAAGTTCCTGGAGCTTATATTCTACAGGGGATGACAGATAAGCAAGCGTGGAGGATAATTTCAGGTACTGATGAGGGCCAAGACAAATTAATTAATTGGACTATGGGGAAAAAGAAGATCGAGAGGGAGCAAATTTAGATAAAGTGGTCACAGAAGGACTGTTGGCAGAGGGGACATTTGACTAGAGACCTGAATGATTGATTTTTGAAAAAAAGATCAGCCAAAGAAAGATCTAGAATAAACATTTCCTAACACAAGGAATAGCCAATGCAAAGGCCCTGGGGCAGGAGTGACTAGTCATCGCCAAGGAGCAGCAAGCAGACCAGTGTGGCGGGAACAGAGCCGGCAAGCGGGGGAAATGCTGCCACTCAGAAGAAAAATACTGGTTGGTTGGCTGAGGTGGGTGGATCACTTGAGGTCAGGAGTTCAAGATCAGCCTGGAAACATGGTGAAACCCCGTCACTACTACAAAAACAAAAAATAGCCGGGTGTGATGGCACACACCTGTCATCCCAGCTACTTGGGAGGCTGAGGCAGGAGAATCACTGGAACCCAGGAGGCGGAGGCTGCAGTGAGCCGAGATCGTGCCACTGCACTCCAGCCTGGACAACAGAGCAAGACTTGCCTCAGAAAAAAAAAAGAAGAAGAAAACTACTGGCAATGCCCTTTCTTGCAACCTGCTCACACATCTAGATGTAGAAATAAGAAAACCAGCCAGGTTTCCATCTTTAGGTGGCTTGCTTAGCTTCTGATAAACAATTTAAGGCACAAGCACTTAAGCTGTCACTTGCCCAGTGCTAGAAGATTCCACCCCCATCCTCTGAGAACATGTGCTGTAAGGATGGGAAGACTGTGACAGACAAGACAACGGCTGAAGAGGGAGCAGCAGATTGTTAGGTGCTTGTGGTGCTTAGGAGAGAGCAGAAGGTAAATTGGGGGAGCAATCAGGGAAGACTTCAAGGAGGAAGGGACGCCAGGGCTGGGCTTTGAAGGATGAAGGCGGTGGCTGGGAAGAGAAAGACAAGAACTGTGAGGAAGGAAGGAAAAGGTAGAGAGGGCAACTGAGGAGGTGACCCAGAGACAGCCCTTAGGGAGGCCCCGACAGAGAGACCCCGGTCCATGAACTGCCCTGTCCCGGCCTCGACAGGTGGAGTACTTCGGCACTATCGGCATCGGAACCCCTGCCCAGGATTTCACCGTGATCTTTGACACCGGATCCTCCAACCTGTGGGTGCCCTCAGTCTACTGCTCCAGTCTCGCCTGCAGTAAGTTCCCAGCCCGCCCCACCCCACTCTCGCTCCCCAGCACCAGCTGACCCTGGGGAACCCTGGACACCCATGGGCTTCAGAGAGCTCCCACCTCAAGCCTGCTGGAGCCACTCAACAGGCATTTACTGTGCACCTACTATGTGCCAAGCACTGGGCGCAGGTGCTCCACGGGGTAAAGGGATGAGTGATATGATCCCTGCGGTCAAAGATTTTCCAGTCTGTGGGGAGAGAGAAGCTCCCCAAAATACCCACAGCCTGGGAGAGGAAATATAGGGGCCCAAAGCAAGACAGGGCCAACGGGCTGTAGAATAGCCTGCTAGGAAAGAGTCCAGTGTGAGGAAATGGCTCCAAAGCCTGGCTAGGACAGGCTAGAAGTGGGTGCTGAGCTCCTTTAAAAAAAAAAAAGAAAATCACTGTTTGCTAACGAAAGAGAGCTTGTCTTTGGAAGTCATGAACAATGTGTGTTGCGGGTTCCTTCCTCTTCTAATGTTTTCACCTGAGTTTTAATTAAGATGGGGTGCCTGTGTCATCATCCACATAACAGGAGCACTGGCCGCGGGCTGGGGGGTGAAAGCGCTCGTCACTGGGCAGCTACCAGCCTGCTCAGCTCAATGTTGGCCTTGGGAGTCCCCGGGAGGCCCTTGGGGTTGCCTGGGGACCTGCCATCAGTGAAGGGTCCCAGGAGTTCAATGAGACAGGACAGAACCTGGGGTCTCTTGGGGTACAAGGGTCTAGGGGGATAGGTCACTGCTCACCTCCAGAGCCCTTCCTGGGGCCAGGGCACCCCATCCCAGGAAGACGTCCCAGCCTGTGACCTTCACCTAGCTCTCAGAGACTGACAATCACTGCTTGCCGTTGCAGCCAACCACAACCTCTTCAACCCTCAGGATTCCTCCACCTACCAGTCCACCAGCGGGACACTCTCCATCACCTACGGCACCGGCAGCATGACAGGCATCCTCGGATACGACACTGTCCAGGTGGGCGCCCGCAGGCTGCCGCTGCATCCCGCCATCAGGCACCCCCAGAATCAGCTTATTCCAGCACGATGAGTCTCGGTGATCACAAAAGTAACCTGATTAGGGGTACGGGCTGGGGGAGAAGCAGCAGAGATGTCACAGACGTTGCTAGCTCGGGTGGCAGTGAGTAAAAGGGTGGGCTGCCGGGAGCCATAAGCCAGCCTCAGCTCCACCCAAGCAGAATGTTATGGAGGGTGGAGAGAGTCCGTAAAGGCTCAATTCTCTACTAGCACGTCCTCCTCTTCCTCCTTCTCCCAACCTGCAGCCCCCCCACGTCAGGAAATCTCCACAAGCCCTCTCTGCTACTTTTGGGGCATGGCAGGGGTCAAAGGCCCTGATTCGCCTGGGGTCTGCTTTGCATTTCTTCATCCGTAACACAAACACACAGTGAATCTGTTCTCCAGCAAAATCTCACACTGAGTCATAGACCGTGGCCATCTGCAGATCAGCTGCCATGGTTACCTCCAGCAGAGGAACGAGCATTCCAGGAGACGGTCCCTCTCCCCTCCTTCCGGGCTGATGCCCTGGAAGCCAAGTCCTGCATGGGATGAACCAGGGCAGCTGTGGGTCTGAGGCTGGCACCCAGAGCTCAGTGGACATGACCTGATGGTGAACATCATCTCGGTTCCCCCACCCAGGTTGGAGGCATCTCGGACACCAATCAGATCTTCGGCTTGAGCGAGACCGAACCCGGCTCCTTCCTGTATTATGCTCCCTTCGACGGCATCCTGGGGCTGGCCTACCCCAGCATTTCCTCCTCCGGGGCCACACCCGTCTTTGACAACATCTGGGACCAGGGCCTGGTTTCTCAGGACCTCTTCTCTGTCTACCTGAGCGCGTAAGTTGGGTGGAGAGGGGCCTCCTCCCACCTCCCCCTCCAGAGGTCACAGTGTTCTGGCCCAGCAGCAGCTGTTCAAGGCTGGCTGCGATGGAGAGGGTCTTGGGAAGCAAGGGATTTGGAAAGTCAATTTTTGAGGCTAGAGAAATGTGTCTTTGGAGAGTGATAGTGCCAAGTCTCTCTCTGACGGGCCATGTGCACTCCATCTCATTTACCAGCATCTTTATCCCCTTGATGTGCACAACTCAAATGTCCTCAGCCATTTGCCCCTCAGGGCCAGTTCCCTCATCCTTGGCCCCCAAAGATGCCACTGAAATGAATACACTTGGCCAGACACGGTGGTTCATGCTTGTAATCCCAACACTTTGGGAGTCTGAGACATGAGGATCACCTGAAGTCAGGAGTTCAAGACCAGCCCGGTCAACATGGCAAAACCCTGTCTCTACTAAAAAATACAAAAATTAGCCAGGCGTGGTGGCAGGCACCAGTACACCCAGCTACTCAGGAGGCTGAGGCAGGGAGAATCGCTTGAGCCTGGGAGGCGGAGGTTGCAGTGAGCCAAGATTGTGCCACTGCATTCCAGTCTGGGCAACAGAGCGAGACTCCATCTCAGAAAATAAATAAATAAATAAACAAACTGAATACACTTAAAACAGAACAAAATTCCATAACACAAAAATGAAAAGATTTGATCAAGATATATCATGGATGATGACATTTTTAAATCATGAAAGCAAGTTTCTTTTGTGATTTAATAAAACCTAGGTTCCATTTGTGACCGTGGGCTAATTCTAGGAATGAACAAAGAAATACATGAACAAACAAACAAATGAACAAAGAATAAATCAAATGTCAATTTGGGCTGAGTAGAGTGTTACGCAAGAATATCTGAGGGCATCATCCACTTTCTTAAGACACTCAACGTTCCTCTAACACTCACGAACGTCCTCGTCTTTTGAAAGGATTTGCCGTCATTCACTTGTTTCCTCGGTTCGTAACTACACATCTAGGTCCTCGCTATATAGCATTACACTGTGAGACGTTCACAGCAAAGGTGGGTGGGTTCAGTGAGGGGGTCATGTTTTATACATGGCCAGTTCTCCGATGACTGATTTCTTATTGCCATCTACATTTGTTCTGCATCTACCCTGAAACTGCAAAGATTTAGAAAATGAATATTGAAATAACAAGGACTCCTGCAATTTACAACAGGAAGGCTCTTTGTCATGTGTTCCTCTTGGCCAGTTGATGTTCAAGGTGGCTCTGAAACATAATCTGCCTTTATGAGCACTTAAATATTTCACGTGGGGCCGTTGTATCTCCCCAGCTAGATCTGAGTCTCTCAATCTGGGCATTATTAACATTTCAGACCAGCATAAGTCCTTGCCAGGGACTGTCCCATGCATTGTAGGACGTTTGGCAGCATCCCCAGCCTCTAAACATTAGATGCCAGTAGCATCCACTACCCCCACCCAATCAATCCAAAATGTCTCCAGACATTCCCCTGTGGGCAAAACTGCTCCCAGCTAAGAACAAGAGATCTCCACCATCAAGTCCTTAAGAGCCGACACTGTCACCCATTCACATCCCTGGGGTCGCCATGGCAACTAGAGTGAGTACCACAGTGGAAACCACACATCAACCTAAAAGACCCGTGTTCTTCCAAACGTAGTTCCACCACTCCCCCGCTGTGTGACCTTGGGCAGGTGACCTCACCTCCCTCAGGCTCAGTGTCCTCATGGGAAGTGGAAATAACAGTGACAGTGTCCACTGCGTGGGCCCTGGCCTAAGAGGACAAGAAACCACATTTGTCACACCCCAGGACAGCCTGCCAAGTGCCCAATCAAGGGTAGCTCCGAGGAGCCAACAGCAGATGTTCACACAAATGAACGAACAGAGAAATTCATGTCTTCTTCCCTCACTTTCCACAGCGATGACCAGAGTGGCAGCGTGGTGATATTTGGTGGCATTGACTCTTCTTACTACACTGGAAGTCTGAACTGGGTTCCTGTTTCTGTCGAGGGTTACTGGCAGATCTCCGTGGACAGGTGGGACTGCCACAGACAGGCAGCATCCAGGCCTGGGCCCCACATCCCATTTCCTTATGGATTCATAGCTAACCAGCTTTCCAGAATCCCCCCAGGGAGAGCTGACACAGGGGAACACACTCCAGGGGGAAGGCGGAAGTTGGCCCAGCCAGAGAAACCCTAGAAAGACACGTCCCGGGCGGAGGAGGGAAGAGCTGTCTGGGAAGCCGAGACTCTGCAAGCGTCAGATAGCCACTGTCCTAATAGTCACGGAGGCAGAACAATCCACCAGCATCCCTGGGGAAAGCTGGGCAACCACCTGTCCACACATCTCAATGTAACGGGCCTGGGAACCAGCAATGCTCCTCCCACTCGAAGAAATGTGTCACTTTCAGTCTAGAAGTAGGGCAAAATGGCTAAGAAATTGTGTGAAGTCATTTCTCAAGAGTGAACAATTCTCCAGGACAAGGACTTTCGGTACTAAAACCGGGACCATCCCAGGCAAACCAGGACACATTGATCACCTCATGTCTGCCCAGCCATGCTAGCATTTCACCAGTTCCTCCAACTCCTGCCCCAGTCCTCTGGTCTCTGTCCCTCCCCGCATACCGTCCCCTGTTGATGTCCTCCTTCTCTCTTCACCTGCCTGGAATCCCTGGGTGTCTGCTCCCCTGGCTGCTTCCCTCCACCGCCTCTCACCCTGGACGCTGTTTTGTTCCCTGCCGCACGCCTGGCTTATCATCCTGCCCTTCTGCCACCATAACTTATCTTGCCAGCCAGGCCGGGAGCTCCCTGCAGCCTGGAACTGTGAGGCTGTCTGGTTTAGCTTTGCGTTTCCCATGCCTGGCAGAGAGTAGGCACTTGTAAAATATTTGTTGGGTAAATGAATGCAGGATGAATGAATGTGTAAACGAGAGGAACAGAAATTTCACTCACTGGCCAATGGATGGGTGGGGAAGAAATGTCTGGGGTCACCTCCTGGTTCCTCCTTGGAGAGATGTACCCCTGAGGGCTCAGGAACCTTCACTTGCTTCTTGCCCTCAGCATCACCATGAACGGAGAGGCCATCGCCTGCGCTGAGGGCTGCCAGGCCATTGTTGACACCGGCACCTCTCTGCTGACCGGCCCAACCAGCCCCATTGCCAACATCCAGAGCGACATCGGAGCCAGCGAGAACTCAGACGGCGAGGTGAGTCCAGCCCCGACGGCTCTGTTCTACACTCAAATAGTGGGTGTGCCAGGCACACGGGACCAAAACCCTTGTAACTTTTCTCACCTCACTCTTTCCAGATGGTGGTCAGCTGCTCAGCCATCAGCAGCCTGCCCGACATCGTCTTCACCATCAACGGAGTCCAGTACCCTTTGCCACCCAGTGCCTACATCCTGCAGGTGAGGGGGCTCTGGACCATCCACTAGAGGGGCTCACACAGAATGTGGCCACAGAGTCCCCTCTGCAGAGGGAAAGTGCGCTTCCACGAGCTGAAGCCGAGAGGCAGAGGCAGACGAACATCTGCCCCAGACAGCTCCGGAGGGAAGGAACAGATTGAAAACAAACGCAGGAATAAGAACTTGGATACAGCCCCCTAAGGGAACAAGTGAAGCAAAGGTTAATGGAGGGAAAAGAGGATTCTATTTGGACCCCTGGGTCCAAGTCCTGGGTCTGAATTACCAGCCCATTGATTCTGAGCAAGCCATAGCTCATCTCAGCCTCAGTTTTCTCATCCAAAATGTAGACATGGCAGCTTTCCCCACCCTCAGAGTGCGGTTAGGTTAACCAAGTGAGACTGATCACATCAGAGCTACCAAGGGTTGGGTAAAGGGAAATCCTCATTTCCATAGGCTGGGGCTTCCGACAAACCTACCATCTCTACCAGGTAGCAAATCTTTAGCTGTACGAGCCACAGGAAAACTCTCCCTTCTATTACTATAACGTCAGGTGGAAAACTGATTTTGCCAGTGGACTGATGTTACTCAACAAGAAGCACTGATGCCTGGGCTCCCCCAGTGATTTGATTACATTAGGAGAGGGCAAGGCCTGAGCAATGGGATGGGGCTACGGGGGTTCAAAGCTCCCCAGGTGACGTGCAGACAAGGTCATAGCCCAGTGACTTAGTGAGGCAAGAGGCTAACAGCTCCTCCGGTTTGCCCCTGGTCGGGATCAGAATAATCATGAGAAAAGGCTGTGTGGGCTGAGTTTTCACACTCCTTCCTACCAGCTGAATTCTCCCCAAGGCCTTAGCTCTGATGCTGATGTCAGGGTTCCTGTGCCTGCCAGAAACGCCAGATAATGTCCAGTAATGCGTAGAAACCAATTGTGCTGTGGACAGCTTCTACAGGCCGACTCCAGGCCAACAACAGCCGAGTCCCTGGACACCGAGCCAGGAAGCTCCTCCTTGCACGTGCCTTGCAGCTGGACCAGGGCGCCCTGGATGTTTATCACCCAGTGCCTGTCACTGCTGAATCGGCGTCTCAACTCCATTTTTATTCTCCTTTTCTCCAGAGCCAGGGCAGCTGCACCAGCGGCTTCCAGGGCATGGACGTCCCCACCGAATCTGGAGAGCTTTGGATCCTGGGTGATGTCTTCATCCGCCAGTACTTCACTGTCTTCGACAGGGCAAACAACCAGGTCGGCCTGGCTCCCGTGGCTTAAGCCCAGGTCTTTCCAGCCACCTCCCAGGAAGATCTGACCTCCGTCCTCTGCCCACTTTAGATGTATCTAATTCTCCTGACTGTCCTTCCCAGGGGAGTGTGGAGGTCTTGGCCCTGTTCCCTGTCTTACCAATAATGTAGAATAAAAACGTAACCTACTGAAACAGGTTTTGTGGAGCTGCTTCTCTTTGCTGGTCTTTTTCCTTCACATCACTGGGGTTAGAACGCCAGGGCAGGGACCAAAATGACCACATCCACTTGGATGGCAGCCAACAGAGTGACCCCAGCAGCGGACACTTCATGGTAGAGCCAGGAAGACAGAGGCCTGCAGGGGGCTGTGCTGGAAGCATCATAAAAAGACCTGGGGGCCAAAAATGCTGGGCTCATTCTCTTCTCATAGAAGGGACAGTGAGAGCTGAGATCGTGCCATTGTACTCCAGCCTGGGCAACACAGAGAGACTCCGTCTCAAAAAAAAAAAAAAAAGAAAGAAAGAAAGAAAAGTAAAAATAGGGCACTGAAGCTCTTAGTTATGGGAGTCAACTTCCTACTTCTCCCAAGCCAATAAGAGATTATGACAAGGCTGGGCGCAATGGGTCACGCCTGTAATCCCAGCACTTTGGGAGGCTGAGATGGACAGGTCACCTGTGGTCAGGAGTTTGAGACTAGCCTGGCCAACATGGTGAAACCCCGTCTCTACTCAAAATGCAAAAATTAGCTGGGCGTGGTGGTGCGTGCCTGGAATCCCAGCTACTCGGGAGGCTGAGGCAGGAGAATCGCTTGAACCCGGAAGGTGGAGGTTGCAGTGAGCTGAGATCGCACCATTGCACTCTAGCCTGTGAAACAGAGCAGGACTCCATCTCAAAAAAAAAAAAAAAGAGAGAGAGAGAGAGATCATGAGGAAAGGAAAGCAATCAGGAGAGACAGGAGAGGTGGACACTAATGGCGACATCCCTAAGTAGACAGGATAGGGCAGTGTTGTCTACAAGACATGGACAGGAGAAGTGGAAGAAGCTGACACCCCACAGTCTTCCAGGACGCCCCTGTGATTCGCTGGTGACCAAGACTCACTGTCAATCTCCCGCAAGGTCCCAGGCACAAGACCCTGAACACATCTGTTTCCCCGTCTGTAACAAACAGAATGGTGTTCCACTTCCCTGAGCAGAGGCTGTGAGACAGAGAATTAAGCACGCTCAGTAGCATATATTCCCTAGAAAGGTAAAGAGGAAATGGAGCAGTTTCTCAGACTGGGCTTGGTAGCAAAATGTTCAATGGAAAATATAGTTTCAAAGTAAGTATAGAACATGCTACATTCTAGGCCCTTCCCCAGGGTTCACCAGCTACAGTTCCCAATCAAAGGCTCTGACAAGTCCTGCTGCAAAGTGATCTGTTTCATTTTAATTCAGCTGAGCTTGATCTCAGACTTTCCTGGATCCTATCTGTTCTCCTGGGTCTGGCCCCATCCTTCCTTCCTCCCCCATGTCAACCCCAGCAGCTGCTACTCAGCCTCTCTCTCCCAGCACCTCTTCCATTCCCAACCTGGGATTCCCGAACCCAGCCAGCATCTAAAGAGCTTCCTCATCAGACAGATCATTTGACCAGAAAGCCCCGTGCCAATGTATCCGATTCGATCCTCCCTATGTTGCTGCACAAGAGAAGATGAATTCACAAGCCTTTGCTGCAGTCTTAGGTCTCTGCTTCATGCATCTTCCTCTAAGGGCCTTGGGGGTCTAAGCACAGCTCCTTCCGTCCTTTTCATTCACACTCGTCCAGGAGTGTTATTTTAATCTCACAGGTCTCCTGCCCCATCCATCCTCACCTGTCCCAAATGATCACTCCGACACATTGCTGGTGGGAGTGTAAATTGGCACCACCCTAAGGAGCATGATGTGGCTGTTTCTATCAAAATTAAAGAAGCATATACTGGCCGGGCGCAGTGGCTCATGCCTGTAATCCCAGCCCTTTGGGAGGCCAAGGCAGGCAAATCACCTGAGGTGAGGAGTTTGAGACCAGCCAGGCCAACATGGTGAAACCCCTTCTCTACTAAAACTACAAAATTAGGCCGGGCACGGTGGCTCACGCCTGTAATCCCAGCACTTTGGGAGGCCAAGGTTGGCGGATCACGAGGTCAGGAGATCGAGACCATCCTGGCTAACATGGTGAAACCGGGCCTCTACGAAAAGTACAAAAAATGAGCTGGTTGTGGTGGTGGGAGCTTGTAGTCCCATTAGTAGGGAGGCTGCAGCAGGAGAATGGCATGAACTCAGGAGGTGGAGCTGGCAGTGAGCCAAGATCGTGCCACTGCACTCCAGCCTGGGTAACAGAGCAAGACTCCATCTCAAAACAACAAGAAAAATACAAAATTAGCCAGGTATGGTGACACATGTCTGTAATCCCAGCTACTTGGGAAGCTGAGGCAGGAGAATTGCTTGAACCTGGGAGGCGGAGGTTGCAGTGAGCCGAGGAGATGACCACACCGCCCTCCAGCCTCAGCAACAAGAGTGAAACTCCATTTTAAAAAAAAAAACCATATGCCTTTTGGCTCAGTAACTTCACTTCTGGAAATTCACCTTAAAGATACACTTGTACGTGTGCAAAACGATATAAGGACATGATTCCTTGCAGCATCATGTGGAAAAGCAAGATTTGAAATGACCGAAAAGTCCATCCACAGGGGTTGCTTCAACAGCTTATGCTGGATCCACACAATGTACAGCTGGAAAAGGAAAAAGCAAATGTGCTCACTAGGTGCTAAGATGGAAAGTTTTTTGTTGGTTTGTTTAAGACAGAGTCTTGCTCTGTCTCCCAGGCTGGAGTGCAGTGGCGCGATCTCAGCTCACTGCAACCTCCACCTCCCAGGTTCAAGCAATTTTCCCGCCTCAGCCTCTCGAATAGCTGGGATCACGGGCGCCTGCCACCACACCCAGCTGATTTGTGTATTTTTAGTGGAGACGGAGTTTCACCATGTTGGCCAGCCTGGTCTGGAACTCCTGACCTCATGATCCACCCACCTCAGCCTCCCAAAATGCTGAGATTACAGATGCGAGCCACTGCGCCCAGCCTCAGAAAGATCTTAAAAAGAAGGTAAGTTAAAAAAACAAAGTGAATTATGTGATTTTGAGCCTCTGAAAGTTTGTCCTACTTAGAAACCTACTGTGACTTGCCTTCAGGCCATGCATCTAATAACCTTCAAAATCGGGTCTCTTGAAACAGATTTGATCATTCTGCCCTTTGGGAAGCTCCCAGGTGCAAGGGAAACTGAGGCCATAGAATAGGCTTCCAACACACCCCCATTCTGTTCTGTTTCTCAGAACCCTGAAAGTGGAATCCTAGCTCAGGAAAAATGCAGGGTGTCTCCATCCAAGAACAAACACCCCCTTGCTTGTTGGAGCCCAGGCTCCTGAGAATTCGAAGCAGCTCATCCCATTAAAGGCACTGCACACCCCGCTGGGGGCTTCAGGTGGACTCCTGCCTCCTGGTGCACTGTGGTTTATCGTGGGCAGAACATGTTCTTACCTGGCCCAGTGAGAGCCCTGGCCCAGCCCTCCACCGATGGCTCCTGCACCTCTGCCCCAAGAGTTTTCTGGTGCCTGGGGACGAGCAGAAAGGCAGGCTCAGTACTACGGCAAGGCCAGCTGGGTGTGCTAGAGAGCCAAGAGCCCAGGACGAGGCTCCACCAGTGAGGGACGAAAGCTGAGGGACAACTACTGGTGCATCTTCACACCCTTGGGGGACAATCCTGAGGCAAGGCATGGGCTCCACATTCTCTCAGAGGGTCCCTAGAAGGACAAAGTGCCATTTGCCTATAGCTGTAACCGGCTCATCAATGCCCCTTGGTCTTTTTCTCTTGGCTCTCATCCGAATACCATCTCCGGGTCTGCTTTAGGGGGAACCCAAACTCAAATAGTGTTCACAGGGACCCTCCTCAACTGTGGGCCATCAGCTGTCTCTCCAAACGCCAGCAGGAAAACCTCATCAGGTGACATGTGAAGCGAAGGAAAAATGCCTGGACTGGGAGTCAGAAAAATGGGGCTCTCCTCCCATTCAGCCGTCATAATCTGTGTAGCCTTAGAACACTCTCCTAACTTCTCTGAGCCTCTGCTTCTCAGCTGTGATACTGGATGGGGAACAGTCCAGTTAAGCCTGTTTTTATACTTGGAAAAACTTAGGAAAATTGTTTACAGCTGTCCCCTTGCCCCACCCCCCACTAACCTTTTTTCTTTCTTTTTTTTTTTTTTTTTTTGAGACAGGGTCTTGTTCTGTCACCCAGGTTGGAGTGCAGTAGTGTGATCTCAGCCCACTGCAACCTCTGCTTCCTGGGCTCAAGTGATTCTCCAGCCTCAGCCTCCTTAGCAGCTGGGACTGCAGGCATGCGCCACCACGCCTGGCTAATTTTTGTATTTTTGGTAGGGATAGGGTTTTGCCATGTTGCCCAGGCTTGTCTCAAATGCATGAGCTCACAGCGATCCACCTGCCTCAGCTTCCCAAAGTGCTGGGATTGCAGGCGAGAACCAAAGCGCCCGACTTTTTTTTTTTGGGGAGATGGAGTCTCACTCTGTCATCCAGGCTCTGGAGTGGAGTGGTGCAATCTCGGCTCACTGCAACCTCTGCCTCCTGGGTTCAAGCGATTCTCCTGCCTCAGCCTCCCAAGTAGCTGGGACTATAGGCACGTACCACCATGCGCAACTAATTTTTGTATTTTTAGTAGAGATGGGGTTTCACCATATTGGTCATGCTGGTCTTGAACTCCTGACCTCGTGATCCACCTGCCTCAGCTTTCCAAAGTGCCAGGATTACAGGCATGAGCCACAGTGCCCGGACTCCTTTTCTTTTTTTTAACATTCAAAATGAACATTATTGACATGAGTCCTATTTGCAGAGGCAGGTAGGGGGGACTAGTATTAAACTTAAATTGCATGCTAACTTATTGCATAAAAGAATAGCAATGAGGAAACTGACACTAATTTTTAGCCACTATCATTTTGACAGATGGACTTGTTTGAAAAGTTGCAGCATGGGGGCAATGAGCACTCTAGGCTTTCATCCTGAAATCAGACCCCATGTGGCATCACTAAGCCCGGTGGGCTGTAGCAAGCTTAGGGGCCACAGGGCCACAAGTGTAAACCACTGAGACTTACGGAGGCATTATCACACGTCAATGTCACAACTCCATAAAGCAGACCTGTTATTATCCCCATTGTCCAAATAAGGGAGCAAAAGCCAGGCACGATGGCTCATGCTTGTAATCCCAGCACTTTGGGAGGCCAAGGCGGGCAGATCACCTGAGGTCAGTTTGAGACCAGCCTGGCCAACGTGGTGAAACCCTGTCTCTACTAAAAATACAAAAACTGGGCATGGTGGTGCACGCCTGTAATTCCAGCTATTCGGGAGGCTGAGGCAGGAGAATCGCTTGAACCTGGGAGGCAGAGGTTGCAGTGAGCCAAGATCACGTCACTGCACTCCAGCCTGGGTGACAGAGCACGACTCCATCTCAAAAAATAATAAGGGAGCAGAGACCTAATATCCCACAGCTAGTCCAGCAGAGCGAGGTTCACACTTGAGTTTCATAGGCCCCAGACCTCACTCATGACCATGACCCTTTGTATCTTACTGGACAAAACAGTCTCTTAAGTCCTTTGCCTCTCCAAACTCTTTGGTTTCCATGCTCCTATCTCCCACATTCATTATTCCTGCCACCATGCTCAGGTGAGAGGCCTGACTACACTGTCATCCCGACTGGATACCAGGTTGCCTTTGCAGCCAGGGAACACTTCAGCAGACGCTTCGCCCTGGGACACAGAGTGAGCAGCAGGATAGAGAAGGGCTCAGAAGAGGGCGGCCTCCGCAAAGTGACAGGCTATGCCCTGGGGGTGCTTTCACTCTGCAGCCTCCATGGGTTTCAGCGGCAGCAAGTGTGGGGCCGCATGCCTGTAATCCCAGTACTCAGGGAGGCTGAAGTGGGAGGATTACTTGAGCGTAGGAGTTCAAGACCAGTCTAGGCAACACAGCAAGACCCTGTTTCTACAAAAATTTTTTAAAAATTAGACAGGCGTGGTGGCGTGTGCCTCTAATCCCACCCACTCGGGAAGCTGGGGTGGGAGGGAGGCTTGAGCCCATGAAGTTGAGGCTGCAGTGAGCCCTGATCATGCCACTACACTCCAGCCTGGGTGACAGGGCAACATCCTGTCTCAAAAAAAAAAAAATGGTAGCAAGTGGTGACTTGGTGACAGGGCCGCTTCTGCTTCCTAGCCCCACATCACTTCCCTTATCACAAATCCTCATTCCCCCATTCATGATGGCACTGTCCTCTTCCCATCTCTCATGCACACTGTGCTGCACTGCTCAGACCCCCTGCTAGGACTGAAGGATCAATCTCCGCAGAAAGCCCTGCCCCGTGGCCCCAGCTCAGGACAGCTCTGAAGGGCCAGCCTAGCCCCAGAGCTCCCAGAGGGGGCTGGCTGGGGCTTCGAGAAGGCCCAGCAGCCCTACTCTCCCTCCCCGCTCCTTCCCCTCTGCCCACAGGTGTTCATGCTGAAAACACGTCTTAAGAAACTGCTGGCCCGGCCAGGTGTCGTGGCTCACGCCTGTCATCCCAGCACTTTGGGAGGCCAAGGCAGGCAGATCACCTGAGGTCAGGAGTTCAAGATCAGCCTAGCCAACATGGTGAAACCCCATGTCTACTAAAAATACAAAAACTTAGCCGGGTGTTGTGGTGGGTGCCTGTAATCCCAGCTACTCAGGAGGCTGAGGCAGGAGAACTGCTTGAACCCGGGAGGCAGAGGTTGCAGTGAGCCAAGGCCTCACCATTGCTCTCTAGCCTGGGCAACAAGAGCGAAACTCCGTGTCAAAAAAGAAACTGCTGGCCTGTCATTTAGTCTCAGAGATTCCTTCCCAGAAGCAAGTCCCCTCCATCATCTTTTCCCTTCTCACTGTGGAAGACCCCCAGTGTCTGCATGGTATTCCATGGTGTACATACTACGCAGCCATAAAAAAGAATGAGATCATGTCCTTTGCAGGAACATGAATGGAGCTGGAGGCCATTATCCTTAGCAAAGTTATGCAGGAAGAGAAAACCAAATACGGCATGTTCTCATTTGTAAGTGGGAGTTAAATGATGAGAACACATGCACACATACAGGCGAACAGCACACACTGGGGTCTACGGAAGGGTGGAGGGAGGGTAGAGGGAGAGACTTAGGAAAAATAACTAATGAGTACTAAGCTTAATCCCTGGGTGATGAAATAATATAATCTGTATGACAAATCCCTGTGACACAAGTTTAACTATATAATAAACCTGCACATGTACCCCTGAACTTAAAATAAAAGTAAAAAAAAAGAAACAGAAACTAAAATCATGATCTTGGGGAAAAAAATAAAAAGAAGTCTCCCAATATAAAAGGCCGCCAAGTGCTTACAGGAGACCCTTTCCCAGCCCAGTCACAATTTAGTGCCAGCTTTTCTCCCCAGCAGTGGGGTAAAGGTGGGCGCTCACTAACCACCTGTGGACTTGGGGCCACGTTTCCCACCTTCCCACAGGTAAGTGGTGAATGAGCAGTGCAGCCTGGGGAAACCGAGACAACCTTTAATCAGGAAACCTCAGGGGGACGCATGACACCTGGCGGTACAGGCCCAGTGAGTGGAATCCCAGCCGGACGTGACTCTTCCTCTAGGAGAACTTGGCAGCCCCCGACCCTTCTCAAAAGATGAGCTGGCCACGCGGTCCAGGGAGGATGCTGACAGTGGAAACCACTTCCTCCATTCTTACAGCACATTCCAAACACTTCCTGGGAACAAGGTTACATCCAGCCTTGGGGGTCTTCCATCCTCACCAGGGCCCCTGCAGGAGGGAGCCCAGGCATCCCCACTAGGTTCACCCTTGGAGCCACTGGCAGAGTGTCCTCTCTCCTGAGTCTCCCGGACACAGTGACCGGCTTACATGGTGGACTCTTCCCCCTGAGAGGCCCCCACTGGGGGCTGCTGGGGGCCGTGGTGGGTGGTGGCTGCAAGGGCTGCAGAGAGTCTAGAGGTGGTGGAAGAAAGCGTGCGAGTCCCGAGGAGGGTGATGGGGGTCTTCGAGGGGCTGGGGTCCATCATGGAAAGTGCTGAAGCTTCTGTCAGGAGGGTGGCAGGCAGAGGAGGCCACCTGGATGCTATCTGGGCCCCAGAGGCTGAGAATGAGTGCTCTGGAGTCACAGGAGGTGGCTGAGGAGCCCCTGGGGAAGCTAGAGGTAGAGTGGGGGCTCCTGGAGGGGTCGAAGGCCCTGGTGAGAGTCGAGGGGAGGCCCCAGGCTCCCCTGGGAAAGTGCCTGTGGGCCCCAAAGCGGGTGAGTGTAGACCAAGAGCTCCTGCTGGGCTTGTAGGTAAAGTCTGTGTTTTTGTCAAGTTCGTTCTTAAAAGGAGCTGAAGCAGAGGGAGCGCTGGCCTCGAGAGTGATGCTATTGGGGTCCCAGTGCAGGAGCTACAGTTGACAGGGGCCTCAGTGTCTCCATGCAGGCTCCTAGCAGCTTTGCTGAACGCCACATTTCCGTGAGCGGAGAGCCCCTGCTTTTCTTCCAGGGGAGAAAGGGAATCTAGAGAGAGGAGGGCGAAACGAGATGCACAATGGTTCTCTCCAGTGGCCAAGGTGGCTCTGGGACAAGGTACGCCAGGGACACCCAAGCTCTGTCCTCAGAGGGGCCTCAGCACACCTGGTGAGGACCGGCCAGCAACTGCCTCCAGGAAGGGAAGACTGAAGGAGCCATGAACGGAGGGAGGCAGGCAGTTAGCTGTGTGACCTCACACAAGGCATGCAACTCCCCCGGGCCTGTTTCCTCATCTGTAAAATGGGCACAGCAGTAAGGACCGAGTGTGAATGAAAGGGTGCATGGAGAGTCTCAGCCTAAACCTCAATGTGAACTATAGACACTGGATGTCAATGACATGTCAGTGTCAGTGCAGGATCACCGATTATAACAAACATGCCACACTGGTGTGGGGTGCTAATAGGGGGCGATGCTGTGGCGTGTGGAGTCCGAGACATATGGGAACTCTCTACGTTCCACTCAATTTTGCCATGAGCCTCAAACTGTTCTAAAAAATAGTTTCTTTGAAGAATTTTTAGAAAAGTCTCAGCCTAGGGCTTGGCACATCATAAAGGCTCAGCACACAAGGAGAAAATAAACACAGATGTGCCTCGACTTACAATAGGGTCACATCCCAATAAACCTGTAAATCAAAAATGCATTTCTGACCAAGCACAGTGGCTCACGCCTGTAATCCCAACACTTTGAGAAGCCGAGGCAGGCGGATCACCTGAGGTCAGGAGTTCGAGACCAGCCTGGTCAATATGGTGAAACCCCATCTCTACTAAAAATACAAAAATTAGCCGGACGTGGTGGTGTGTTCCTGTAGTCCCAGCTACTCGGGAGGCTGAGGCACGAGAATCACTTGAACCCGGGTGGCAGAGGCTGCAGTGAGCTGAGATCATGCCACTGTACTCCAGCCTGGGAGACAGAGCAGGACTCCGTTTCACCAAAAAAACCAAAAAGGCTTTTTTTTTTTTTTTTCCTTCTTTGAGACAGGTTCTCACTCTGTTGTCCAGGCTGGAGTGCAGTGGTGTGAACATGGCTCACTGCACCCTAGACCTCCTGGGCTCAAGTGATCCTCCCACGTTGGCTCTCCTAGTCGCTGGGACCATAGTCACATGCTACCACACCTGGCTAGTATTTATTTATTTTATATTTTATTTTATTTTACTTTACTTTTTACTTTACTTTACTTTTACTTTATTTTAGTAGAGACAGGATCCTACTTTGTTGCCCAGGCTGGTCTCAAACTCCTGAGCTCAAGTGATCCTCCTGCCTCAGTCTCCCAAAGTGCTGGGATTATCAGCATGATCCACAGTGCCCAGCAAAAATGCATTTAATACAGCTCACTTCCTGAACCCTGGCCAACCTTATGCGTGTTCAGAACACTTACATTGGCCTACAGTTGGGCAAAATCATCTAAGTCAAATCCTATTTTTTTAATAAAGTGCTGAATATCCATGTGTCACATATTGATAACCCAGGAAAAGATCAAAATTCAAAATACAGCAAAATTTTGATGGTTTTGTACCTTGTAAAGTCAAAAAATCATTAAGATAAACCACCAGAAAGTTAGGAATCATTTGTGAAAAAAGGAAGAAGCTCAGCAAAAAGAAAATGAAGAGTGAAGAAGCAAAAAAAGAAAGAGTATCACGCCAGGCACAGTGGCTCATGCCCATAATCCCAGCATTCTGGGAGGCCGGGTGGATGGATCACTTGAGGTCATGAGCTTGAGACCATCCTGGCCAACATGGTGAAACCCCATCTCTACTAAAAATACAAAAATTAGCAAGGCATGGTGGTGCCTGTAGTTCAGCTACTCGGGAGGCTGAGGCAGGAGAGTTGCTGGAACCTGCGAGATGCAGGTTGCAGTGAGCCAAGATGATGCCACTGCACTCCAGCCTGGACAACAGAGCGAGACTCCATCTCAAAAAAAAAAAAAAAAAAGAAGAAGAAGAAAGAGTATCAAAGGTATGATCAAGGAAAAATCAGATGTTGTCAAGCACATAAAAAACTGGAATGATTATATTTTAAAAATCAACTATTCGTATTAATAGATGGTTGCATAACTCTAAAAATACGCTTTAAATGATTGAATCATATACTTTAAATGTGTGAACGTATGATATATGAACTATATCCTAAGAAAGCTGTTATACTTTTAAAAAATCATCAAAAGAGGCTGGGCTCGGTGGCTCATGCCTATAATCTCAACAGTTTGGGAGGCCAAGGCGGGACGATCGCTTGAGTCCAGGAGTTGGGACCAGCCTGGGCAACACAGCAAGACAGTGTCTCTAAAAAAATAAAATAATTAGCCAAGCGTTTATCACTTCATGGGCTTGGAAATAAAACAAAAAATTAGCCAGGCATGGTGACACGCACCTGTAGTCCCAGCTACTTGTGAGACTGAAGTAGGAGGATTGCTTGAGCCCAGGGGGTCGAGGCTACAGTGAGCTGTGATCGCACCACTGCAGTCCAGCCTGGGCAACAGAGTGAGACCCTGTCTCAAAAAAAAAAAAAAAAAAAAAAATCATCAAAAGAAAACATATTCTACTTCAATAAAAAGTTGTTTTCCCTTAAAGGGAGTTCTTGTTAATAAGAAGTATGTGGTAAACATAACGTGTTTCAGGAGAAGGAGCTGGGCTCTGGAGGTTACCTCTTTGTTTTGTTTTTGTTTGAGACAGAGTGTTGCTCTGTTGCCCAGGCTGGAGGGCAGGGGGCAGTCTCAGCTCACTGCAACGTCCATCTCCCAGGTTCAAGCAATTCTCCTGCCTCAGCCTCCCAAATAGCTGAGATTACAGGCGTGCACCAACACGCCCGGCTAATTTTTCTACTTTTAGTAGAGACAGGGTTTCACCACATTGGACAGGCTGGTCTCGAACTCCTGGCCTCAGGCGATCCGCCCACATCAGCCTCCCAAAGTGCTGGAATTACAGGCATAAGCCACCATGCCAGGCCTGAAGGTCACCTCTTTGGGCCTCAGTTTCCCCATGTGGAGGTAGGAGGGCAGGATGGGAAAGAGCAAAGGATAGGAAATAAGAGAGACCTAGGCTTAAGTCTTACACACCAACTAGAAACTTAACTTCTTTGAGCCTCCATTTCCCCACCTGCAAAATGGGGAACATAGCAGCCACGCTGGAACATTCCATGAACATTTAAATGAGGTAATACATTTAAGTAAGGTATAAAATGCTGAGTAACGTGCCTGGCACGTTAGCTAGCAATCAGTCTCTAGACATTCAGGGGACTAATATCCACTAGCATGCAGAGAAGTTTGTGGTGGTTATAATGAAGTACAATCTATGATGTCCCCAACATGATGGATTTAAAGGCTCAGTGGATATTCCCGGTGCCACCCGCCCTAAAAGCTCATCATCCACAGATCTGAAGAGCTGCCCCCGAAAAGAGAGCATACTCTTCGAAAGGTCAAAGGAGTTAAACAAATATTTTATAAAAAAGGAAATTCAGGCCACCATCAGTGAAAAAAAAATCCCTGTCTTCCTAGAATTTTAAAAAACATAAAATAGATCCAGCAATCCCACTGCTGAGTATTTACCCAGAAGATTTAAAGTCAGTTTGGGGAAGACAGCTGCACTCCTGTGTTCACTGTGACACTATTCACAGTAGCCAAGCTATGGAACCAACCTAAGTATCCGTCAATAGTACTTCATTGTGTGCATATACCACATTTCTTTATCCAGAATGGAATATTATTTAGCCTTTTAAAACAAGGAAATGACAGGCTCACGCCTGTAATCCCAGCACTTTGGGAGGCTGAAGGGGGCGGATCACTTAAGGTCAGAAGTGCGAGACCAGCCTGATGAACATGGTGAAACCTTGTCTCTACTAAAAATACAAAAATTAGCCGGGTGTGGTGGTGTGCACCTGTAATCCCAGCTATTCAGGAGGCTGAGGCACGAGAATCACTTGAACCTGGGAGGCGGAAGTTGAAGTGAGCTGAGATAGCGCCACTGCACTCCAGCCTGGGTGACAGAGTGAGAATCCTCAAAAAAAAGAAAAAGGAAATTCTGTCATTTGCAACAACATGGATGAAATTGGAGGACATTTTGCTAAGCGAAATAAGCCAGACACACAAAGACAACCATTGCAAAATCTCAGTTTTATGTGGAATCCAAAATGATTGAACCCAAAGAAGCAGAGAGTAGAATCGTGGTTACGGAGGCTGGTGGCGGCGAGGGGAATGGGGAGATGATTGTCAAAGGGTACAAAATCTCAGTGGGACAGGAGGAATATGTGTTGTGTTGTGTTTTGGGTTGTTTAGAGACAGTGTCTCTCTGTGGCCCGGGCTGGAGTACAGTGGCATCAGTTGCTGGGAATCAATCCACTGTCCTATCTAAAAGCATCGACTCCAGGCTGAAATCCTGGCTTTACCACCAATCAGCTATGTGAACTCAAGCACAGCACTTCACCTCCCTGGGTCTGTTCCTCACCTGGCACAGGATGACAGGAGTATTGCAGGGGTATAGACACATGAGGTGTCGCGGCACACAGTGGGTGCTCAATGCATGTTAGAGATTACTCTTCTGTAAAACGGACTTAGTTCCCATGTTGTAATTTAAAATAAAGAAGAAAGCAGAGGAAGAGATTAAGAAAGGAGATAAAGAAGAAAAAGGGAGTACAAATAAACAAACACCATCGTGTGTGGCATCATGAGCATGGGACGAGGGTCAGCAGGTCACAGCACAGCTGTACAACCGTGCGCGAGCTGCGTTCCCTCTCTGAGCCTAGCTTTCTCTCATCCGGCCCTTTATAAGTTCTACGTACTGGGGAAGAAGAGCAAGATGGAAGAAAATGGTGGAGACACTCCAGGACCCAGAGGCCCACTTACCTGGGCAGGAAGAGCAACAGTCCCCAGGGAGCAGGGCAGGGTCGGCACAGGCCCGCTGGCAGGAAACCTTCTCGCAGCTCACCTCTCCCAGCTGGGGAAGCAGAAGGACCCCCATGAGGAAGCCCAGAGCATCTTGCCTGCCCTGGGCAGTGCCCTCAAGGGCCTCTTGCACCAGCAGCAGGACCCATGGAAAGATCCCGGGACAGAGGCTGCAGTGCCTGAGCCCTCGCCTGGAGAACAGGTAAAGCCAGCCATGGCAGGACCCCCTTAGGGAAACCACTTCTCCCTCTGGACTTCCACAGAGGGAGAGATGGTCAAAACCACAGATATTCTGGCAGTTAATTAAAGGTGGAGGATGGCAGGAGGATGGACTCATGCCAGCTAAGGGGCTCCATGTTTTGCAAAGGGACAAAAGGCAAGAAGCCGCCCTCTTCTGGGGCCGCTCTTGGGTTCCCAGGCCCAGCTCACCTGGCACGTGCACCTGGTGCAGGGTTCATCATCCAAGGTGAACACCTGGCCATTCGCCACCTTCCTTCCCTCATAGTTGCAGTCTGTGGAGGCGGAGGAGACAGGAGCCCATGAGAGCCAAGGCCTGGCCGGGAGCCTTGCACGTGGGGTAGCTGGTCCCACTCACCTCGGCACACGGGACAGCACTCCCCGTCAGGGTGGAAAGGGTAGGTACAGGTGATGGGGCAGTCCACGGGGGAACAGGCCACTGAGCCCAGCTGCAAGACACAGAAAACACACAAGGCCCTCGGTTCAGGGCAGCTGATGAGACACTCAGGAAAATGCCGCTCCTATAGCCACTGAGTGCTCATCAGAACGATCAACACTGTGGGAGGAGACCATGGTGGGACAGTGGAGCAGTAGGCACATTTTCTCTGTTGGGGTCCATCTTCCCACTAGAATTCAAGCCCCTCAAAGGTAAGAACATGGCCCTGTCCACGGAGTGCATCTGTTAACAGATGCCTGTTGCATGAACTGCCCAGAAAAGATGAGCACCAAAACCCAAGAGAGGAAGATCCAGGGGCCACAGTTCCCCAAAGCCCGAGGCTGAGAACAACTGGGGCCTACGTGCAGTGGATCACTCAGGGTAAGTAGCCCAGGGCTGTTTACATGCACAGGGCTGTTTACCCTGAGTTTCTCAATCTTTCTGCAGATCGTGTCCCTTGTCACGCATGCACTCTGCTGAGGCTCACAGATCACCAAAGGAGTATTGCATCTGTACCCACGCCAGCAAAGCAGTGTCATCCCACATTCAGACCGTCAGCATAATAAGCATTAAGAATTTTTTGCCCGGAGCGGTGGCTCACTCCTGTAATTCCAACATTTTGGGAGGCCGAGGCGGGCAGATCACTTGAGGTCAGGAGTTCGAGACCAGCCTGGCCAACATGGCAAAACTCCGACTCTACTAAAAGTACAAAAATTAGCCGGGCGTGGTGGCACGCACCTGTAATCCCAGCTACTTAGGAGGCTGAGACAGGAGAATTGCTTGAACGTGGGAGGCAGAGGTTGCAGTGAGCCAAGATTGTGCCACTGCACTCCAGCCTGGCGACAGAGCGAGACTGTCTCAAAAAAAATAAATAAAAGAATTTTTTTTTCATCCGTACACAGTGGCTCACGCCTATAATCCAGCACTTTGGGAAGGTGAGGTAGGAGGATCACTTGAGGCCAGGAATTCAAGACCAGCCTAGGCAACACAGCAAGGTTTTTTTTTATTAAAAAAAATATTTTTTATATAAAAATATTTTTTATATAAAAATTTTATAAAATAAACTTTTAAAAAAGAAAAAACTTTTTGCCTGGGTGCAATGGCTCATGCCTGTAATCCCAAAACCTTGGGAGGCCGAGGTGGGAGGACTGCCTGAGCCCAGAAGTTCCATACCAGCCTGAGCAATACAACATGACCCCATCTCTATGAAAAGAACGTTTTAATTAGACAGGTGTGGCGGTAATCCTGGCTGGGTGTGATCCCACCTACTTGGGACGATCGCTTGAGTCTAGGAGTTCAAGGTTGCAGTGAGCCATGATCATACTACTGCACTTCAACCTGGGTGACAAAGCAACACCCTGTCTCAAAAAAAAAAAAAAAAAAAAAAATTTGTTTTCATTCTCCAAAAATTAAATGATACTACGTGACATGCTTTTTCAGACTGAGGGGCAGTATGACTCAGGAGAATACATGTGCATCTCGGAATCACAATGCTAGGGTTCCATTCTCAGTACTTTGATTAACTAGTTATGGGATCTTAAGCAAAGACTCTCTCTGTGCCTTGGTTTTCTCATCCAGAAGAATGAGATGATAAATTCTGGAATGGATTAGCTGAGTGCATGCCTATGAGGGGCCTGGCACACAGCAAGAGCTTGACCATGTGGGTCTATTGAAAAGGTTCCAGTACCAGGTTCTAGGTTTGTACGCTTCACCTCCACCCTCATCAAGAATCCCTGAGACCATCTCTAGTGGGTAACCCGGAAGCAGAGGACTTTGCCAGCCAGGTTTAAGAACATTTATCTGGGCTGGGCATGGTAGCTCATGCCCGTAATCCCAACACTTTGGGAGGCTGAGGTGGGCAGATCACCTGAGTTCAAGAGTTCAGAAACAGCCTGGCCAACATGGCGAAACCCCGTCTCTACCAAAAATACAAAAATTAGCCGTGCGTGATGGTGCATGCCTGTAGTCCCAGCTACTCGGGAGGCTGACACAGGAGACTCGCTTGAACTCGGGAGGCGGAGGTTGCAGTGAGCTGAGATTGCACCACTGCACTCCAACCTGGGAGCCTGGGTGATAAAGCAAGACTCCATCTCAAAAACAAACAAAAAAAATTTATCTGGCCCTGTCTAAAGGGTCACCCTGGGCAGGACTGGAGGGAGCTGACTTCCACCATGAACCAGAAGCATCCCTTGTCGTGGAGGTCTCTGGATTTTGCCTCTGGGATTCAGGAGCCGATGTCAGTTGTGGGGGAGTTTCCAGAGGCGGGGGTCAGATCTGGGTGGTCCATACCAGGCAGATGCAGCTCAGACATGGGTCCAGCACAGACGGGAAGGTCTCGTTGTTATAGAAGATTCTGCCTGTGTAGGTGCAGCCTGCCAGAGAGAGCACGTGCTGAGCACCAGCTGGGAGTGGCCAGGGACCAGGCTCCCCGCCAGGGCCAAGGTCAGAGGCTTATCTGGATAGCAAACGGGAGGCCATGTGCCTCCCCAGGCAGTCACCCTGGGAGTTAGGGAAGGGACGAAATGCCTGTCTGGATTGTCTCAATCGTGTATTGACTTTTTTCCCACCGGATTCAGCAAAAGGATCAAGTGTCTTGTTGGCCTCAGTATTCTCACCCTGGAGAGTGGGGAGATTCGTCCTCTACCTCCTCACCAGGGGGGATCAGGCGGAAGGACTGGAAATACGAGGTGTGTGTGAGGCCCCCCAACTCCTCTCTGCCTTCCAAACTCAGTCAAACCACCAACCCCGCCTGTCCAGAACATTCCCCAACACCACTCCCCTCTCTGATTCCTGACAGCCCCAGAAGCCTGATCTGAGTGATGATGCTATAACATACTGGTAAGTGTAAAAGCAGGTGATGAGATAGTAGGGGAAGCTTTAAAAAAAAAAAATATATATATATATATATATGTAAAATGTACATCTACTAAATGTGTGTGCGCATCACAAAAAGAGACTAGAAGGACATAAACACAAATTTAACAGTCATAATAGGTCCTTGTTACTATTTTTTATTTTTGCTCTCTGTGCTTTTTTCCTAAATTTTCTATAATGGAGTCGGGTGCGTTGGCTCATGCCTGTAATCCCAGCACTTTAGGAGGCCAAGGCAGGCAGATCACCTGAGGTCAGGAGTTCGAGACCAGCCTGGCCAACATGGTGAAACCCCGTCTCTACTAAAAATACAAAAACTAGCTGGGCGTGGTGGTGGGCACCTGTGATCCCAGCTACTCAGAAGGCTGAAGCAGGAGAATCGCTTGAACCCGGGAGGCGGAGGGTGCAGTGAGCTGAGATTGCACCACTGCACTCCAGCCTGGGAGACAGAGCGAGGCTATCTCAAAACAAGTAAAATAAAATAAAATAAATTTCCTATAATAAAACATTACTTCTGAAATCATGGAAAAGGTAAAAATGACTATTAAAAGGCAAAAATGACTATTAAAACTGCTCTCCTCTTGCTGTTTTCCCATTGTCTCACAGGTACAGCTCCTGTACCGCCCACCTGCACTGTAAGTCCTGCATGTCTTCAGATCTGCCTCCAGCACTCAGAGGCGGCCTGACTTGGGCAAATTGTTTTACCTCAGTTTCTTTATCTGTGCAATGGGGTTGTCCCTTGGGGTTGTTAGGACAAGAGATGAAGGTTGTATAGGGCTTAGCGCAAAGGAGCCCGGTGCAGGGTGAACCTGGAGGTGGGACCCCCTGAGATGCCCTGCCCTGGGGGCTGGGGGCGGAGGCAGGGGATTACCTGCTGAACAGTCTGGGCAGCACTGTCCAGGGATCCGGATCGGGTGAGGGCAGGAGTCCACACAGTCTGTTCTCTTGCAGCTCACCGAGCCATCTGCCTGGAGGAAGGAGGAACTTCACCAAGACCCCACCGGTGACACCAGCCCCTGCCTCCCCGCCCTGCAAAAGAAACGGCAATGTAGCAACCTGGCCAAGGCTTGCCCTGAAAGGCACCATGATGCAGCTGAAAGGTGGCAGGTCCCCCTAAAGAGGACCGGTTACTTGGGAAAGGCCATGTGAGCCTTCCAGGAAGTCTACGCATCTTTAAGGAGAAGGAAAGTCAGGGCTGGGATTCTGGTCTCCTCGGCTTCCTGTAGCAGCCAAAGGCTGCACCGTTACCCCCATCCAAATCCTTTCTCACCTTTTCCCTGGAAACCTGGCTCACCGGGAACCTACAGAGTACCATAAAACATTATTTTTAGAAAAAACAATGCCACCAGAAACGTCTATTTCAGAGAGCCAAAGTGCCATACAAGGTTTCTTTTTTTTTTTTTTTTAAGACAGAGTCTTACTCAATATTGCCCAGGCTGGAGTGCAATGGCGCAATCTTGGCTCACTGCAACCTCCACCTCCCTGGTTTAAACGATTTTCCTGCCTCAGTCTCCTGAGTAACTGGGATTACAGGCACGCACCACCATGCCAGGCTAATTTTTTTATATTTAGTAGGGACGGGGTTTCACCATGTTGGTCAGGCTGGTCTTGAACTCGTGACCTCAGATCATCCCCCCGTGTCGGCCTCCCAAAGTGCTGGGATTATACGCGTGAGCCACCGCACCCGGACTCTTTTTCTTTAAAAAAAAAAAAAAAATCTGACAGTTTGAACCTTTTGTATCACTCTCTCGGTGACTGATTATGGGTGCCCGAAATCAGTCATAAAGGAGAAGATAGCACAGGATGGACTTTCCTCCCGACTCTAATTTCAATGAGACGTGTTCAGCTTACAGCTTTTTAACCAACGGCTCATCGAAGGCACTAGAAGGCTGGGCTTCTCCCACATGAAAGTGCACACAAATCACCTAGAGGTTAAAATGCAGTTTCTGAGGGCAGAGGTGTGGGCGGGGCCTTGAAAGCCTGCACGTCTAACCAGGGCTCCCAACGCAGGCGCAAGAGACCTCCTTTTGAGAAATAAACCTCTAAAAGACTCGAAGCTCTTAAAGTAGAAAGGAAAGCCAGCATGTATTAGATTGGTGCCAAACTGCGGTTTTTGCCATTATACGTAATGGTAAAAAAACCCACAATGACTAGTGCTTCAATAATGAGCTAAAAGAGTTGTATTTCTGGCTGGATAGCTATGTTTGCATTGCTGTCCATCTGACTCAAACTCATGCACCTCCTTACCCATTTCTGAAATGGTGAGGTCACACGATTTGCAGTCATGAAGAAAACATTGCAATTTCACAGAAACAGCCTGAACAACTAGGTCTCAGGCTGCCCCACTCCCTCAGTTATCCATGCCTGGGGAAAACCTTCTATGAAGATTCCTAATTCTTACTCCTCATGCCAGCAGCTCCCTGCACATGCACAGTGTGTTACACACACTTTTTTTTTTTTTTTTTTTTGAAACAGGGTCTTTCTCTTTCACCCAGGCTGGAATGCAGTAATGTGATCACAGTTCACTGCAGCCTCGACCTCCTGGGTCAGCCTCAGGAGCTGAGGAAGCGATCCTCCCACCTTAGCCTCCCAAGTAGCAGGGACTACAGGGGCATGCCACTACACGCAGCTAGTTTTTGTATTTTTTTTGTAGAGACAGGGTCTCTCCATGTTGTCCAGGCTGGTCTCAAATTCCTGGGCTCAAGCAATCTTCCCACCTCAGCCTCCCTAAGTGTTGGGATTACAGGCGTGAGCCACCACTCTTGGACATACACACTTTTTTTTTTTTTTGAGATGGAGTCTTGCTTTGTTGCCCAAGCTGGGGTGCAGTGGCACGATCTCAGCTCACTGCAACCTCCTCCTCCTGGGTTCAAATGATTCTCCTGCCTCAGTCACCCAAGTACCTGGGACTACAGGAACCCGCCACCATGCTCGGCTAATTTTTTGTATTTTTAGTAGAGACGGGGTTTCACCATGTTAGCCAGGATGGCCTCGATCTCCTAAACTTGTGATCCACCCACCTCAGCCTCCCAAAGTGCTGGGATTACAGGCGTGAGCCACTGCGCCCAGCCAACCATACGCACTTCTTAAGGCCAACTGCCAAGCACCACGGTCCTCACACATCTACCGAGGGCAGGATAAACTGCGTCCAACCCTTTCTGTGAAAGTGGAACTTGACAGTGCTGGAGGGAGACTGCAGCCAGCCTGAGGCCAGCCTCTGGAGGGGCCAGGACGCTTGTCTCCTCTGGGTGAGGCGGGGCAGCCGGGTAAAGCAGCTGAAGGCGAGCAGGTTGTCATTCACCTGGCAGATGCATAACTCACAGGGGTCACCAGGCGACCAGATCTGTCCAATTGGAAACTCAACCCCATTGTCATCGAGAGAGCAGCCTGGATGAGGACAATGGCAAAGAAAAGACAGTGGGCACAAGACCTAGACTACAACAGCAGCAAGGACAGATGCCTTATGCGCACACACACACACACAAACACTGATATCACTCACACACATCGACACACAAACTTACACTCATACAAATGCACACTTACATATACACACAGATACAACTCACACACACATACTCATACAAATGCACACTTAAATACACACACACAGATACCATTCATGCACAGAGACACACACATACTGATACAAATGTACATTTGCATACACACACAGATACAACACAGACACACATACACGCATACAAATGTACTTACGTACACAGACACATGCACGCAGATACCATTCATGCACAGACACACACACTCATACAAATGCATATTTATATATACACACACACAGATACAGTTCACGGAGACACACATACACTCATACTAATGCACACTTACACATGCACGCAGATACCATTCATGCATACACACACTCATACAAATGCATATTTATACACACACACACACAGATACAGTTCACGGAGACACACATACACTCATACTAATGCACACTTACACATGCACGCAGATACCATTCATGCATACACACACTCATACAAATGCATATTTATACACACACACACAGATACAGTTCACAGAGACACACATACACTCATACTAATGCACACTTACACATGCATGCAGATACCATTCATGCACAGAGACACACACATACACAAATGCACATTTACATACACACACAGATACAACTCACACAAACATACACTCATAGAAATACACTTACATACATATACTCACACACACAGATACTACTCACACAGAGAGACACAAACTTGCACACAGACACACTCAGAATCAAACACTTACATGCATATACACATATACAGACACAACAAACACAAACATGCATGCTCACACAGGCACACACAAAAACACAAAACCAGACACAAACATAAATACCACAGAGACACACTCATACTACACAAAGCAGACACATGCTCATACATAAAGACACATGTACACAGACTCCCACACACAGATACCACTAACACACTGACACACACCCACAGAAAACTACTCACAAGCACAGAAACACACACACAGGCACACACTAAGACATACTACACAACACACAGATACACACTTGTACACGGGCAAAGACACATGTACACAAATTTACACACATTCATACAAATGCACACATACATATACATGCTCACAGACACACACATTACTCACACAGACACACAAACTTACACTCAGACACACTCATACACTTACATGCACACACACACATGCAGACACGAGAGACACATATGCAGACACAAGAGACACAAACATGCATGCTCACACAGGCACACACAAAAACACAGACACATACACACACACACCCCCACAGAGATACACATAGACATACTACACAAAACACAGACACACACTCATATACATAAATACAAAGACACACATACACAGGCTCCCACACGTAGGTACTACTAACACACCAACACACAACCACTCACAAACTCAGACACACACAAACTTATACAGGCACACACTCAGACACACTACACAAAACAGACTCACATTCATACACACGCACACAAACACACACACCAGCAGTCTCAACAGGTGGAGCTCAGCCTCTCTCCCCAGCATCCACGCCCTGCCCTGTGTCGGGGCAGCCCTGGGCCAGCTCACCTGTCGCGGGTGTGGGCTCCTGGCAGGTGAAGCAGCACTGCCCAGGGCCCAGCCGCCACTCTTCTCGGGGGCAGGCCAGCTCAGGGCAGGGCATGAAGGAGCACTCCACCTCCCCATTCTGGAAGAGAGCCCAGGCACAGAATGATGAGGGCAGCGCTCCGCCTGGAGACCATGGAGAGCTAGAGGAGGCTGGCAGGCTGCCATCACCCTCCCACTACTCAAGTGAAACTGACAAAGAAATCTCCAGGGAGCACAACAGTGGGGTGGGGAGAACCCGCAGTCCTTCAATGGGGGCTGGGTGTGAGCCCAGGAGGGCATGCTGGGAATAGGCGTGGTGTCCACCATCTCTCAGCCTCCTGCTGCCATCCAGGCTCCCCACTGTCTTCCACTCTGGCCCCTCCAATCGTCTCTTGGTCCGCAGCCAGAGAACTTTCTCCAGCACAATCTGATCGTATCCCTCCACGCATAAAACCATTCCGCAGCTTGACTGAGTGCAAAGCCCTCAATGCAGCTGGTGGAGCCCTTCAGGACTGAGTCAGGGCAGAGGCTGTCAGTGCCCACCCAGGTCCTGTCTCTGAAGTGCTGCCAGTGGCTGGCGGCAGCTGCATCCTCCAGAGGTGCCTGGATGGTCACTGCCCCCACTCCCTGGGGAACACAGAGAGTCTCTATAACTGACTGGCCCTGGGGTGCAAGAGCCTTGCTCCCCAGCGCGGTCCACTGTCCAGAGCTTCCCAGGGATCAGTGTGAAACCACACCTTCACCCTGCTTCCCTCGCTGGTTTCTCCTGAGAGCACTCCTTTGGTAAGTTGCCTGCACAGGCCCTGCTTCTAGGGAACACAACCCAAGATGCAACCCCGTCCTGCAGCCTTGCTGCCTGCCTGCCTCTCTCCGTGCTCTAGCCAGAATGGCCGTCTCCAGTCCTCCACCCTCTGCTGGGTACAGCAACCTCAGCTCCCTGCCTGATGAGTCCCCACCACCCTCTAGATCTCTACTTAACATCCCGCCTTCCAAAAAGGCATCAGGAGTCCTGGGCCCCTGGCCATCAACCCACCTAGGCTGTGGGCTTCTGGACCAAGGGGACTGGGACTTCCTTGTGCTCAGCTGTGTCCCCAGCACACAGTAGGTGCTCTGTAAATAGCAGTGCTGAAAGATGAAGTTCAAAGAGACTGTGGGAAGGCCTGGGGGATCCCTGTAGTGCCTTTGTTTCCTCAGTTTCCCTGTTGCTATATGGCAGCTCATGTTCTCCTAGTCAAGTCAACCTGAGTAAAGCGCTGTGCCTCGCTCCCCTCCCCATCAATTCCACAGGCTTCGGGACGCTCCACCACCATACCTGGCAGACACAGGTGGTACACTCGTCACCACCCCCACTGAACACGGCCCCGTCCGCGTACCACCGGCCGTGGAAATAGCATCTCACTGCAGAGGAGAAAGGAAGCAGCTCAAGGTCTTTGGGCAGAGGCAGCTAAAGAAAAGGGGGAACAAATGGGTGGGGAGCCCCGGGGCATTTAACACCCACCCACGACACTCCACAGCATGCTCCAAGCATGCTCCATGCCCAGGAACCCAAAGCACTTCTGCCCCTCCAAACCCCAGACACAAAACAAGGGCTGGGGTATGGCAGTTCACGCCTGTAATCCCAACATTCTGGGAGGCCGAGGTGGGAGGATCTCTTGCACCCAGGAGTTCGAGGCCAGTCTGGTCAACATAGCGAGACCCCATCTCTACAAAAACTTTTAAAAATTAGCTGAGTGCAGCAGTGTGTGCCTGTAGTCCTTGCTAATCAGGAGGCTGAGGCAGGAGGATGGCTTGAAACCAGGGGTTGAGGTTATAGTGATTGCATCACTCTACTGCAGCCTGGGCGACAGAGCAAGACTCCATCTCAACAACAACAAAAAATCTGACAAAGAATGAATCACATGTAAGACGAGGTCCTTAACTAAAAAAGGCAGGGGAAGCCCTAAATAACTAAAGAGTAACAGAAAAAAAGAAAGAAAAAGAGACTGTCCCAGACACCTAAGACAAAGGTGCCACGTTAGACAAATGTTGCTACCACCCCCCCTGGAGGCTATGAGAATCTGGGGAGAGCCTTTGATTTGAAGATCCACTCCAGTGAAAAAACAGCCTTAGAAACTGCCCAGGGTCACCTGCTGTTAGAATGCCCTGGGCTCAAATCCTAGCTACACAACTCACCAGGGAATGACTTTGGACAAGACACTTAAAGCTCTCTAAGCCTCAGTTTTCTCATCTGTACAATGGAACTGATAAGGGTTCCTATCTCATCCAGACTACATTGACTATGCAAAAATAAGTCAATTAAAAATAATATAACATTTAAATATTTAGAAAAAAATACTTAAAAAGAACACCAGCTTTGAAATCAGGTAGACCTGAATTCAAGTTCTGCTCCATTACTTAATGGTTGTGTGCCTTTAGGCAGTGACTTGAACTTCCCGAGTCTCAGTTTTCCCATCTATAAAATGGGGCAATAAATAGTACTGCCTTAGAGTGGTGACATAGGGTTTCATGAGATGGAGTTCCGGCAAGTGCCCCACACAGCAAGGGGCACAGGGTCAGCAGGGAACATCCATGACAGTGATGAAGCCATCCCAGGAAATAAAACCTTGTTTTTAACAAAGGACCAACTCATTAGTGGCTAAGGAGAGACCCCTCCCTGCCCTGGGACAGAGCAATGACAAAGGTGGACTGAAACCCAGTCCTGCCTGAGCTGAAGGTGCCTCCTAAGGCAGGGGAAAGCTGGGCTGTGAGTACAGTCTAGCATCAAACTGTTGTACACATAAAAAGTGCACAATAAAAACAGCCACTTTGAAATGCTTCACTTGATCTGAGTTTGTAAAGCAGAAACCAATCTCCTCCCTGACTCCTCCACTCACCCCACGCCGTCGCATACTCAAAAGACAACCTCCCCTGCACACACGAAGAAGCAAAATGTAAAACCAGGCTCTGGGGCTCACGCCTGTCATCCCAGCACTTTGGGAGGCCAAGGCAGGTCGATCACCTGAGGTCAGGAGATCGAGACCAGCCTGGCAAACATCATGAAACCCTGTCTCTACTAAAAATACAAAAATTAGACTGGCGTGGTGGCGGGCACCTGTAATCCCAGCTACTCACTACTCCGGAGGCTCAGGCAGGAGAATCACTTGAACCTGGGAGGCGGAGGTTGCAGCAAGCTGAGATTATGCCACTGCACTCCAGCCTGGAGAGCAAGTCTCCCCCTCAAAAAAAAAAAAAAAAAAAAAAAAAAAAAAAGCAAAATGCAAAAACGGGCTTGGGAGCTCATGTCTGTCATCCCAGCACTTTGAGAGGCTGAAGCAGGAGGACCACCTGAGGCTCAAGACCAGCCTGGGCAACATAGCGAGGTCTACAAAAAATCTAAAAAAAAAAAAGAAAAAGAAAAATGCTCCAAGAGTGTCACTTACCTGGAACACAAGTACAGCAATCTGACTGTGGGGAGGTCTGACAGGGGCCGGGGGGACACTCGGGAGAGATGCAGGACACGTTTCCAGCCTGAGGAGGAGGCAAGAGATGGCACTGGGGGTGCAGGGGTAGAACAGGGCTCATTCCCCATCTCACAGCAGGCCCTTTGAACAGGAAAGCTGCCTAAAGGAGGCCACCAGAAACCTTTAAATGCTGCCGTGTCACAGGGACACATTCCCGGTGTTTATGATGCTGATATGGTTTGGCTGTGTCCTCACCCAAATCTCATCGTGAATTGTAGCTCCCATAATTCTCACACTGAATTGAATTGAATCATGGGGGCGGTTTCCCCCATACTGTTCTCCTGGAAGTGAGTAAATCTCACGAGATCTGCTGGTTTGATGAAGGGTTTCCCCTTTCGCTTGGCTCCCGTTCTCTCTTGCCTTCTGCGATGTAAGACGTACCTTTCACCTTCCACCATGATTGTGAGGCCTCCCCAGCCACATGGAGCTGTGAGTTCATTAAACCTCCTTTTCTTTATAAATTACCCAGTCTCAGGTATGTCTTTATCGACAGTGTGGAAATGGACTAATACATATGGTGTGGTTAGAACACCTCCAGGCCGTAACACACCATTCCAGGAAAAAGGCCAGGGCAGCCCAGCGGGCAGAGCGTGCTCCCTTCCTTATGCAAATATGCCTGGGAGCTCTGGAAGGTACCGGGGAGCAGAGAACAGAGCTGACTCCTGCAGGGAAGGAGACCCCCACACACCTTCCCGTGCATCTGAGTTTTGAATCAGGTGGCTCATATTGGCTAGTCAAAGAATTAAATTTCAAAGTAAGTGTTTTAAATTTGACATTGAGACCAAAGAGCCCCCAGTTTTGGAGTCAGCCACACCTGAGTTCCAATATCTGCTCCTCCCCTATCAACACTTTGGGCCAAGTACATCACATCTCTGAGCCCCATTCTCCCCATCTAAGAAATAGGCTGGAATTGGCGTGTCTCTCGGGGTTTCCAAGGATTACGTGAAATGAGATCATGCATGAAAGCACTTGGGGCTGTATGCCGTGGCTCACGCCTGTAATCCCAGTACTTTGGGAGGCCAAGACGAGAGAACTGCTTGAGCCCAGGAGTTTCAGACCAGCCTGGCAACATAGGGAGACCCTGTCTCTACAAAAAATAAAATAAAATAAATTAGCTGGGGTGGTGGCACATGCCTGTGGTCCCAGTTACTCGGGAGGTTGAGGTGGGAAGATTGCTTTAGCATGGGAAGTCAAGGCTACAGTGAGCCATGATTGCACCCCTGCACCCCAGCCTGGACAACAAAATGAGATCCCATAAGTAAGAAAAGAGGAGAGGAGAGGAGAGAGGAGGGATGGGGGGAGGGGGAGGGGAAGGAGGAGGGGGAGGGGGGAGAAAGGAGAGGGGAAGGGGAGGAGATTAGGAGAGAAGAGAGGGGAGGGGAGGAGAAAAGAGGGGAGGGGAGAAGAAGAGAGGGGAGGGGAGGGGAGGGGAGGAGAGGAGAAGAGAGGGGAGGGGAGGGGAGGAGAGGAGAGGAAAGAGGAGGAGAGGAGAGGAGCAAGAGGAGATGAGCAGAAGAGGAGAGGGGAGGGCAGGGGAGGGGAGGGGAGGGGAGGGGGGAAAGAGAGAAGAGAAAGAGAAGAAAGAAACATGAAAGAAAGGAAAGAAAGGAGGGAGGGAGGGAACTTGGCTGCTGTGCTTTCATGTAGCACATAGGAAGAGTTGGATAAAGGGTGCTGGTGGTTGTCTGCATGCCCGATTTCACACTGCAGCTTCCACCTTTGATGCCAGAACAACAGACATTTAAAGATGGTCATGACCAGGTGCAGTGGCTCATCATTGTAATCCCAGCATTTTGGGAGGCCAAGGTGGGAGGATCACTTGAGCCCAGGAATTTGAGACCAGCCTGGGCAACACAGTGAGACCCTGTCTCTACAAAAAAAAAAAAAAAAAAAAAAATTAGCCGGGTGTAATGGCATGCGCCTGTGGTCTCAGCTACCTGGGACACTGAGATGGGAGGATCGCTCGAGCCCGGGAATTGGAGGCTACAACGTGCTATGACTGTACCACTATAATCCAGCCTGGGCAATAGAGCAAGACCCTGTCTCTAAAATAAAAAATAAAGATGGTCAGAAGGTGGCAGTGAGGGCTGGTGGACAGAGCCCTGACTTTGGGCTCAGAGAGACCTCAAATCCCAACTCTGCCACCTCCCAGCCTCTGTCTTTTCATCTGCAGAATAGGGGCAGTAAAGCTGAGCCTGAAAAGCTGCTGGGAGCCTCAGTGAGGAAAGAGATGAGAAGCACCAACCCTGGGCCTGGCACTCAGTAGATGCTCCTAATCAAATACACGGGACAGCATCTGGCAGGGCAGGCACACAGTAGGTGCTTAATAACTATTCTTGCAGGAGTGAATTTGCCCAAAGCCAAATACTTTTAACAAGCTGGGTTTGGTAATGAGCCTTCTTTCTCCCAAATGTGGAGACCTTTATTGTGCTGGCAAATATTTTGCCTGGAGAGAAAAACAGCCTCCCTGGTGGGAAGTTTCCGAGGGAGTTTCGTCCCCTCCCCTTCCTAAACAGACGACCCTGTGTGCCTGCTGGCTGTCTGCTGCGGAGTAGAAGCCTCCCTGACTCCACCAACCTTCCCGCTTTATACTTCCCTCCCCCTTTTCAATTCTACAGCTTCTAACCAAATTCCACAACCTGAGAATGTTCCCTTCCACTCAACAAGCTCACCTTTAACATCCGGTCTTTTCCCCTTCCTCTAAAACCCCCAAAGGTTAAGAAAACACCCATGAGGCTTTGAGGATCTTGTGACGCTTACCAGACAGACACAGACGGTGCAGTTCTCGTTGGGAGGTGAAAACACGTCCCCTTCAGCTCGGACGACACCACTGTGAAAACAGTCTTTGAAGGACAAATAGGAGGTAAAAGCATCAGACCTCTTCAAAGAGGAAGCTTGAGGTCTCGCTGCTTCTCCATGCTTAATGTACCTGGAACATTCTCTCACTGCCCTAGGTGTCCCAGGAGTGGCAGATTCAGGGTACTCTGACTGTGTGGTCCTGCAAGGATCAGTTGTGGTGGCCCCAGGAGGGTCCATCCCTGTCTCACAAACTCACAACTGTCTGGAGGGCACAGCATTTTCTTCCCAGAGGGCAGGAAAGGCAGCCTGGGTTCAAAACCTGAGGCCAGGCGCAGTGGCTCACACCTGTAATCCCAGCACTTTGGGAGGCCGAGGCTGGCAGATCACAACGTCAGGAGTTTGAGACCAGCCTGGCCAACATGGTGAAACTCTGTCTCTACTGAAAATACAAAAATTAGCCAGGCCTGGTGGTGTGTGCCTGTAATCCCACTACTGGGGAGGTTGAAGCAGGAGAATCGCTTGAACCCGGGAGGCAGACGTTGCAGTAAGCCGAGATCGCGCCACTGCACTCCAGCCTGGGCAACAGAGTGAGACTCCATGTTAAAAAAAAGAAACCCTGGCCCTCCAGCTCCATTAACCAGCTTGGCCCTGGACATGTTCACCTCTCTGGTATCCAGCTGTCTTCACTGCAAAATGAAAACACCACCATGTACCCTGCAGGGAACTTGGAAGGATCCAACACCTGGGCAATAAAGTACCCAATACTTCGCACTCAGGACTCAGCATGTATCGGGGACATAACCCACAACAGTAACTAAGAAAATCAAGCCAGGCACGGCGGCTCATGCCTGTTTTTTTTTTTGAGCCAAGGTCTCGCTCTGTCGCCCAGGCTAGAGTGCAGTGGCACAATCATGGCTCACTGCAGCCTCAACCTCCTGGGCTCAGGTGATCCTCCCACCTCAGTCTCCCAGGCAGGTAGGACTACAGGTACACGCCACCATACCTGGCTAATTTTTTGTATTTTTTGTAGACACAGGGCTAGTCTCAAACTCCTGGGCTCAAGTGATCCGCCCACCTCCGCCTCCCAAAGTGCTGGGATTACAGGCTTCAGCCAGCATGCCTAGCCAAGAATCTGCATTTTAATAAGAGTCCCCGGCTGGACGCAGTGGCTCAAGCCTGTAATCCCAGCACTTTGGGAGGCCGAGACGGGCGGATCACGAGGTCAGGAGATCGAGACCATCCTGGCTAACACGGTGAAACCCCGTCTCTACTAAGAAATACAAAAAACTAGCCGGGCGAGGTGGCAGGCGCCTGTAGTCCCAGCTACTCGGGAGGCTGAGGCTGGAGAATGGCGTGAACCCGGGAGGCGGAGCTTGCAGTGAGCTGAGATCCGGCCACTGCACTCCAGCCTGGGCTACAGAGCGAGACTCCGTCTCAAAAAAAAAAAAAAAAAAAAAGAGTCCCCTTGATCCAAGTGCAGAGCAAGTTTCGAGAAGCTCTGTGAAAGATCTCTGAAGAATTTGGGTCCCTATCCTTCCAGCAATGAGAAGCAAATGAAAAACCATCAGCAGATGGCGGGGGTAGTCAAAAAGGGGACAGAATTTAGAAACAATGACTCCTCCCCCTGTAGGAGGGGAACTGGGGCAGGAGAAGGGGACTGCACAGTGGATTTAAAGAGGCTCAATGAATGACTGAATAAATGAATGAGCAAATGAAGCTGAAAACAATGCCCAGAAGATGAAAAGTCCCCCTTGAGAGATATTACAGCATAAACGGGTGGTTCTCAAAGTGTGGTCACTAGACCAGGCACATCAGTATCACCTGGGAACCTGTTCAAATGCACATGTTCTGGCCCTATCCCAGACCTACTGAATCAGAAGCTCTAGGGACAGTGCCAAGGAAAGTGTGGCTTGGTAAGCCCTCCAGGAGATTCTAATGTACACTAATGTTAAAGAACAGCCTTTTGGCGGCAGGAGGGTGCAGAGAAAGGAAGAGGCAGGGCTATGTCCTTCCCTGGCACCAGCTCTCACCTGTGCATGATGGGCAGCACCCCCCATCTTTGGAGGGAATTGGGTGGGAACAAGCAGCTTCACACCTCACCTTTTCACAGGTCACCTTCCCATCCTAGAAGCACAACCAGGAGTTACAGCCATCACAAGGCCCCAGACTCCAGACCAAAGAAGTTCCAGGGACCCCTAGTACCCACCTTGCACCAGCACTGGGAACATCCAGGCTCTGTCCAGCGACTCCCTGATTCAAGCATGGCTCCCAGGTGCCAGCAGGGAGAGGGCCCTGCTGCCAGCCAGGGGGCCTGAGGGCCCCTGGGTGAGGAAGGGGTCCCCATCACTTCCCCATGAAGGAGTGAGGGGGGTCTGAGGTGCCCCAGCAGTGAGGCAGTAGGCACTGGGGTGGCCATCAGGGTGGACAGCAGCCACACAGGGGCAGAAGGGGAGGATGTGGGTAGTGGTGGGGTGGGAGATGGCAGGCGGGCGGTCCTGACTCCGGCTGGGGGCCCTGGAGCCCCAGAAGGAGGGCTATGTCCTGGGGACAGGGCAGGCCGGCCGGCCTCAGGAAGCAACAGGAGCATCTTGGACGGGTGTTGCCGCGGTTGCAGGATGGCAGATGGGGCCAGCACAGCTTTCGGGAAAGCTGAAACAGAAGCACGGAGGTCTGTTGGGGTGGGCAGCAGAGACAGGAGGCAAGGTTTAGGGAGACCTGGGCTCAGCTCCACCACAAGCCCCTGTTTACCCCCGTGGTCCGCGCAACATTCTACTATGTTTATGGGCACACTGTCGCCCTGCGACAGAGCGAACCACGGAAATGGTTGTCGCTGCAGCCCATGTTATTCTGACTCCTTGTTGGGTTTTATCCTTTTATCATTTAGGAAAAAACAGAAGGGCTGGGGAAACAGTGAAAAGAAGAGGGAAGAATGGATAAAGAAGTGGGAAAAAAAAAAAAGCGAGGAAGAAAGGAGAGTGTTGGAAGTAACAAACAAGATGAACTGAAAACAAGGGCAGACGGAAATAAGGGGGCCTGGCGCCAGGTGGGCGGGGCCGGGGCAGGGCAGGGCCAGGCGCTGAGAGGGCGTGGCTGGGTGCCCGGAGGGCGTGAATGGGGAGGGGACACGCTCTGAGGGGGCGTGGCCAGTCGCCGACTGTAGGGAGGGGAGGGGGACCTCACCTTCACAGGACACGCGGTCAGCTCGGAGCCTGAAGCCAGGTCGGCATGTGCATAGGAAGCTGCCCACGGTGTTGTGGCAGGAATGGTGACAGACTCGCCTCTCCAATGGTCTCCGACACTCGTTTACATCTGCGGGAGAGCCTCGCTGCGGACTGCTGCTTTGTTTGGGGTACCGAGCCCTTCTTCCGCCCATCCCTTAGCTCAGAAGACTTGGGGAGTTTCCCTGCCACGTTCTTACAAGGTCCATCCCTGCCCCAAGGTGCGGGATGTGACTCAGGCAGTTCGGAGCGGGGCTGAAATCTAGTGCTAGTCTCGTTGATAGGTTCACATATCCAGCAGGCATTTAATGCGAGTATCAGACTCAGCCCCAGCACTATGCAGTGGTAATTAATTGCTGCCTGGTGGGGATAAATCCCGCTGAGAAGCTCATCTCCAAACCTTCCACCCTCCCGTTTTTCTTTCCGAAAAAAGTCTCAAAACTCACTGAGCTGCTCAAGGTAGGCTTCGGGACAAATACCTAACTCCGCTAGAACAAGGTCTTTTTTCAGGCCCATGGGACCCCACCTTCAGCCCATGAGCCAAGCTCAAACCAAACATGCCAATCCCTTTCTGGAAATTTCTGCTAATGGGCTGAGAAAACAGGGTCTCCTTCTAAACCAGAGGAACCAAGACATAACGTGCTTTATTTACCAAGGGGAGCAAAGGCAGCCAAGAAAATGGGTGAGCAGAGAGGAATCCTTGGGGTGTATCTGGGAGAGGAGCGGAAGAGAAACATAACAGGATGAAAGTGGCAAATGGCCAGGAAAAGTCCAAGACAGGGTCTTCATGCAGAGCCACGCCAACCCCAGGGACAGGCAGGCTCTGAGCAAAGGCTCAAGCCCCTTCAGGCTCCAGAGGACCAGAAGGTCTGATTGTTAACCTTCCCGGGTCCCTGGGCTCCCTGTCCATCTTCCTGATTGGCAGCCTAAGTGTGCAGACCACAGCGTCCTCCCCACCTTACCTACACAGGAGTGCCGGTTGCCATGAAGGTGGAAGCCAGTTCGACAGGAACACTTGTAGCTGCCAATGCTGTTTTTACATCTCTGCTGACAGGGAGTCCCTAGGCATTCATCAGTGTCTGGCAGGAAAAGGGACAAGACTGGGGTTCATTTCCCCAAGAGAACTTTGGAAACATGTGGTCCCCTCTTCCTCTCTCATCTCCATCTCCTATCCCACACAGGGCTGTGGGGAACCACCTTAGCTGCCACTCTTCTGCACTGCCCACATCCAGTCCTAAATACTCTCTGGACCAGCCCACGTCTCTCATCCTCACTGCTACCCCTTAGCCCAGCCACATTCATCTCTAGTCTGGAGAATAGCCACAGCCTCCAGTGTGTCTCTCTGTCTCTACCTAGGTTCCTTCAAGTCATTCTCTGCACAGCCTCCAGGATGTTCTGACCAAAGGGCACTTCTAATCAGGGCCCTCCCTGCTCAAAACCCCTCCGCTGCTCCCACGGGTCACAGACCTCATCTTAGGGTAAGACACCAATGCCGCCCCACAGCTCACGACGCCTTTGAACATAGTCCTGGTTGCCTTGCCCACCTCCTTCCTTGCCCCGACCTTCACTCTGGCTTAAATTCTTTTATTGTTTGTTTGTTGTTGTTGTTGTTGTTTGAGACAGAGTGTCACTCTTTTTGCCCAGGCTGGAGTACAATGGCACAATCTCAGCTCACTGCAGTCTCCATCTCCTGGGTTCAAGCAGTTCTCCTGCCTCAGCCTCGCAAGTAGTTGGGATTACAGGCACGCGCCACCACGCCTGGGTAATTTTGTATTTTTAGTAGAGATGGGGTTTCACCATGTTGGTCAGGCTGGTCTCAAACTCCTGACCTCAGGTGATCCACCTGCCTTGGCCTCCCAAATCCCACGCCTGGGATTACAGGCGTGAGCCACTGCACCTGGCCACTGGCTTAAATTCTAGCCATCTTCCAAATGCACCATGCTCTTCTGGTGCTCCCCTTTTGCCCATGTTCTCTGTATGCCTGGAATGCCTTTCTCTCTTGTCTGGCTGGAAAACTCCTAGTCATACTTCAAAACTCAGCTTCAGTGGAACCTCCTCTGTAAAAGTCCCTAGTGCTGTTTGAAATTGTGAAAAACTGGAAATAATCTCCATGTTCATCAATAAAAGAAGAGTTAGTAAACTATGAAATATTTGCACTGCAGAGTCAGCAGTTAAAAGGAACAAGGCAAGTCTATTTACCCTGATGTGGAAAGATCTTCAAGACCAACATTGGGTGCGGGTTGGGGGAACAAGCAAAGAAATGACTAGGTTCAAATCCCAACTCTGGCTGGGAGCAGTGGCTCATGCCTGGAATCCCAGCCCTTTGGGGGCCGAAGGGGAAAGGACGGCTTAAGGCCAGGAATTTGAGACTAGCCTGGGCAACACAGCAAGACCCCATCTCTACAAAAAAAAAAAAAAAAAAGAAAAAAAACCTTAGCGCTAATGGGATCTTAAGCAAGTAACAATTTCCTTAAGCCTCAGCGTTCCTATCAATAAAATGGAGATAAATAATACCAACTTCACTGGGTAATTTTGAGGGCGAAAGGAGAAAATGCATGTAAAGTGCTTAGTCCAGGACCCAGCACCCAAGAGTTTAGCAACTATCGTATCTCTGTAAGTGCCGGTGTATGTACGTACACATCATGGGAAAGGGCAGTCAGGGCACACAGCAGACCAATGTCTGCGTGCTATGGACTAAACTCTGTCCCCTCAAAAATCATGTTGAAGCCCTCACCGCCAATGTAATGGCATTTGGAAGATACAAAGATAAGTAGATAAGAAGATAATTAGGGTTACATGAGGTCATTAGGGTGTGCCCTATTGATGGGATTAGTGTCCTTGTAGGAAGAAACATGAGAGGCCTAGCTGGGTGGCTCACACCTGTAATTCCAGCACTTTGGGAGGCTGAGGCAGGCAGATCATTTGAGGTCAGGAGTTCGAGACCAGCCTGGCCAACATGGTGAAACCCCGTCTCTACTAAAAATACAAAAATTAGCCAGGCATAGTGGCACACACCTGTAACCCTAGCTATTTGGGAGGATTGGAGAATCGCTTGAACCCAGGAGGTGGAGGTTGCAGTGAACCGAGATTGTATCACTGCACTCCTGGGCGACAGAGGGAATGTCCTCTGTCCTCCTCCATGTCAAAAAAAAAAAAAAAAAAGAAGAAAAAGAAGAAGAGATACCAGAGAGCTCTCTCTCCAAGTGAGGACACAGCAAGAAGACTACCTTCTGAAAGCCAGGAAGAGCCCTCACCAGAAACTGAATTAGCCGGTGCCTTAATCTTGGACTTTGCAGCCTCCAGAACTATGAGAATCAATGTCTGTGGTATAAGCCCCCAGCCTATGGAATTTTTTTTTTTTTTTTTTTTTTTTGAGACAGTCTCGCTCTGTCACCCAGGCTGGAGTGCAGTGGCGGGATCTCAGCTCACTGCAAGCTCTGCCTCCGAGGTTCACGCCATTCTCCTGCCTCAGCCTCCCGAGTACCTGGGACTACAGGTGCCCGCCACCAAGCCCGGCTAATTTTTTTTGTATTTCAGTAGAGACGGGGTTTCACCGTGTTAGCCAGGATGGTCTCGATCTCCTGACCTCGTGATCCGCCCATCTCGGCCTCCCAAAGTGCTGGGATTATAGGCATGAGCCACCGCGCCCGGCCCAGCCTATGGAATTTTATGATGGCCGCCCGAGCAGACTAAGACGTGCAGGCTATTCTCCAGGGAGGGCAGAGGGCAGCAGTGGGAAAGAGGGCCTGGGCTAGCACCATGGCTTTTTAAATTTTTCTTATAATTTATGAAAATGTCAAACACGGCCGGGCGCGGTGGCTCAAGCCTGTAATCCCAGCACTTTGGGAGGCCGAGACGGGCGGATCACGAGGTCAGGAGATCGAGACCATCCTGGCTGACACGGTGAAACCCCGTCTCTACTAAAAAAAATACAAAAACTTAGCCGGGCGAGGTGGCGGGCGCCTGTAGTCCCAGCTACTCGGGAGGCTGAGGCAGGAGAATGGCGTAAACCTGGGAGGCGGAGCTTGCAGTGAGCTGAGATCCGGCCAGTGCACTCCAGCCTGGGCGACAGAGCGAGACTCCGTCTCAAAAAAAAAAAAAAAAAAGAAAATGTCAAACACAAAGAAAATAATAATGTAAGATTCAGGGGGAGCTCACGATTATCTGCCTTGTGAGATTCTTTCCTTCCATAACGCGTAAATAAAAGGCATTTTAAAAGAATGAGTAATAATTGTAAGATCTCTTATCCTGCAAACTGAAGAAGGATTCCTTCTCTTCCCTGGGTTTCCCCAACACTTATCCCTCATCCTAACCTTGTTCTTCCGCTCCCCACCAGACTTGGGGGATCCTACTCCCCAGGGTAGCTCCAGAGCCTGGGCCAGCACTGGGGCAGGTAAAACTGATTAATGAAGTCAGTGAATGACCCCATCCTGGTATGCCCCTCCCACGGCTTCTCTGGTCTCACAGCCTGAGTCTCTTCTGGCCCTCCCGCTTCTCGGTGGCCTCCTTCCCCAGGTTGGTCGGCCCACTCTGCCCTGGCTCTCCTTATGACCCCTCTTCCATCACCATCCCTTTATCCTGCAACAGCAGCAGCAGGTACTTTGTTTTCTGAGACGAAGTCTCACTCTGTCATCCAGGCTGGAGTGCAGTGGTGCGATTTCAGCTCACTGCAACCTCCAACTGCTGGGTTCAAGCAATTTTCCTGCC
The DNA here is from genome assembly GCF_037993035.2 of Macaca fascicularis. Taxonomy (NCBI): domain Eukaryota; kingdom Metazoa; phylum Chordata; class Mammalia; order Primates; family Cercopithecidae; genus Macaca; species Macaca fascicularis. Next base: position 12,755,362 of record NC_088388.1, on the reverse strand, counting down.
TCAGGCTTTCGAGTAGCTGGGATTACAGGTGCTCGCCACCACACTTGGCTAATTTTTGTATTTTTAGTAGAGATGAGGTTTCACCATGTGGCCAACAGGCTGGTCTCAAACTCCTGACCTCAGGTGATCCTCCCGCCTCGGCCTCCCAAAGTGCAAGGATTACAGATGTGAGCCATCCCGCCAGGCCAGCAGCAGTCGTTAACCAACTGTTAGATGTGCTGGGATTCAAACTCTGACTCCACCTCTTACTAATGACTTGGCCTTGGGCAAGCCTCAGTCTCCACATCAGTCAAACAGGAACCATATCAGCATCTCCCTCAGAAGCCCGTGGTGAAGGTTCAATCCAGTGGCGCACAGAGCACACTGTGCTGGGCATGGCAGGGCTGAGTGTTCAATGTGGCATCCCCATTACCCCTCCCAGAACAGCCGTTCCTTCTCTGCAGCTCACCTTGGCAGCTGTGGCGGTCGGCAGACAGCTGCATGCCCGGCCCACACTCACACACAAACCCACCTTCCGTGTTCACACAGTGGCCCTCGCAAGAGGAGCTTACACATTCGTCAATGTCTGGAAAGAGAGAAAGCACATGTTGACACAGTGGTCCTCGCAAGGGAACTTACACATTCGTCAGTGTCTGGGAAGAAAGCACCCTTGCAGGCCGGGCACTGTGGTTCATGCCTATAATCCCAGCACTTTGGGAGGCTGAGGCAGGCGGATCACCAGAGGTCAGGAGTTCAAGACCAGCCTGACCAACATGGAGAAACCCTGTCTCTACTAAAAATACAAAATCAGCCAGGCATGGTGGTGCATGCCTGTAATCCCAGCTACTTGGGAGGCTGAGGCAGGAGAATCGCTTGAACCCAGGAGGTGGAGATTGCGGTGAGCCAAGATTGCACCATTGCACTCCAGCCTGGGCGACAAGAGCGAAACTCCGTCTTAAGAAAAAAAAGAAAAAAAGAAAAGAAAGCACCCTTCCACAGCCCTATCTGAACATGACTGTGACTCAGGAACAAATCAACCCCACAAGGACCCTGAGCCCACACCAAGCCTGCCCTCGGCAGCGTGGAATCCCCACCTGCACCCCAGGAAGAAAGAGCAGATACCAGGAAGGTCACTGGCTATGAGGAAACCCCAGGAAGGAAGAGGCCAAGGGATTGGCCTTCAGCCCATGGAGATCAGATGAGCTGATCTCCATGGGCTGATCTCCATGAGCTGATCTCCATGAGCTGATCTCCAGCCCAAGGACATGGCCTTCAGCCCATGGAGATCAGATGAGAGAAGACGGACCCAACTGTTTCCAATGGCCCTGCCTGCAGGGCAGCCCCAAGGGGCCCTCAAAAGGGCAGAGGGCAGTAGACAGGGAGGCCGATTAAATAATCAACAGAGTCATTCTCTTAAAGGTTCACTGAGCACCAACTGTGTGCTGCAGACCAGAGTGGGGCTGTTGAGGATGCAAGTGTAAGACACAGTGCTGACTCCAGATGTTCACAGTCTGATAACACAGGAGCCAAGACACACACCCAAGGGAGAACAGTGCCTGCTGGGGTGATATATGCCTCACCAGGGACAGACTGGCCCCAGCAGGCATGCCCTGGAAGAGCAACTGGCTGAGAGGACCAGGAGTATCGGGGGAGGGACTGCCCAGGTGAAGAAAGGGTCTGATGTGCTTCCAGGCAGCAGCTCCTTTCAAACTGTCCTGAGGCCCAGACTGGTTGAAGCTTGGGTTCCTTTCGAGGCAGCAGGAGACAGGACTGAAGATGTGAACTAAGAGGAGACTAAGGCCAGGCGCAGTGGCTCACGCCTGTAATCCCAGCACTTTGGGAGGCCGAGGTGGGCGAATCACGAGGTCAGGAGATCGAGACTACTCTGGTCAACATGGTGAAACCCCGTCTCTACCAAAAATACAAAAATTAGCTGGGCGTGGTGGCACGTGCCTGTAATCCCAGCTACTTGGGAGGCTGAGGCACCAGAATCGCTAAACCAGGGAGTCAGAGTTGCAGTGAGTTGAGATTGCACCACTGCACTCCAGCCTAGCTACAGAGCGAGACTCTGTCTCAAAAAAAAAAAAAAAGGTAAGACTAAGTTGTGGTAGGCTGGGCGCGGTAGCTCACGCCTGTAATCCCAGCACTTTGGGAGGCCGAGGCGGGCAGATCACTAGGTCAGGAGATCGAGACCATCCTGGCTAACCCGGTGAAACCCCGTCTCTACTAAAAACTACAAAAAACTAGCCGGGCGAGGTGGCGGCGCCTGTAGTCCCAGCTACTCGGGAGGCTGAGGCAGGAGAATGGCGTGAACCCAGGAGGCGGAGCTTGCAGTGAGCTGAGATCCGGCCACTGCGCTCCAGCCTGGGCGACAGAGCGAGACTCCGTCTCAAAAAAAAAAAAAGACTAAGTTGTGGTGACTAAACCCAAGTAGTACTTTAGGAAGGCGAGCCTAGTGAGATGTTCTGATCTGAGGGATGACAGGAGCTGGGAGACAAATCTCCCCAAATCATGCTGCATGCGATCCCTTCCCTGCCAAAGATCTGCGGCGGCTTCTGAGGACCTAAGGGCTCAGCTCAGTGTACTCAGTCTGCACTCACTGTGTAGTGAGTCTCCCCACTGTGGCCCCGAAGCCCATGGGACACCCCCGCTCTCCTTATCCCCTAGTTAGCCTTCTACCCAGCATCTACCCACTGTTCCCAACAGCTGGACGGTCAAGACCATGCTCAACACTGCTAAGAAACCGACCCTGACTAACCCCATTCCACTGGGATGTCTAGTGGCTACAGTCAGTGCCACCCTGTCCCTGCAAGTGCTCTGACTTTGTTCTCTGGCTTCTCCTTGATTCCGTTTGCCTCAGAAATAAGAAGTACGTGCAGAAAGTGCCCCAAGGTGAAAGGTATTCGGGAGCCGATAATTGCTTCCATTGTTTTTCCTATCTGGAGGAGATGCTGCAACAAGCAAGGAACTCCAAGACACCTTTAGTGAGACCCTCGGACCCAACAGCGTCCTTCTGGGAAATAGTCAGAGCAGCCGACAAGAAGCCTCTTTATGGCAGCATTATTTATGGTGGTGAAACACTGCAAACCTCTTAAATAAGGGACAACAGACAAATACTTATTTCAGTTACAGCAACCACATATGTAACTGCTAAAAACAATTTTTTTTTTTTTTTTTTTTTTTTTGAGACAGAGTCTTGCTCTGTCACCCAGGCCAGAGTGCAGTGGCACGATCTTGGCTCACTGCAACCTCCACCTTCTGGGTTCATGCAGTTCTCCTGCCTCAGCCTCCTGAGTAGCTGGGATTACAGGCATGCGCCACCACACCGGCTAGTTTTTGTGTTTTTAGTAGAGACAGGGTTTCACCATGTTGGCCAGGCTGGTCTTGAACTCCTGAACTCAAGTAATCCACCCGCCTCAGCCTCCCAAAGTGCTGGGATTACAGGCGTGAGCCACCAAGCCCAGCGGAAAAAAAAAAATTACGTTGCAAGAAATTGTTAGTGATACCTACAACATAAGATAGGAGAAATAATAAAAACTACAGGTAAGATACAACCCCAATTTTATAAAGCATACATCTATGCATGCTTAACATACATATACACACACAAACACAGACACACCCAGGGAAAAGGGCAGGAAAAAAAACTAGATTTTAGTAACAAATATCTCTGGGTGGGGACTTCCAGAGAATGCTTATTTTCATTTTTCTCCTCTTACTTTCCAAATGTTCTACAATGAACTATCTCCTGATTTTCTATTCAGGGGGAGAAACATTATTTTTACCAAGTTAAAACTCCAAAAAGGCTTTTGTCGCTCTGGAAAGATTGGCAAGAAACTGGTCACAGTGGCTGTTTCTGGTGAAGGTAACAGATTTTGTCCGTAGAAACGTTTTAAAAATCATAAACAAATAATACATTCACAAAATAATTATTGAGTTTAGCTTCCCTCATCTTTCAAATGTTATTTTCCCAAGAAGCCTCCCCTGGCCAACCCCACCGACTCTGGGTTCCATGCCCCTCTGTGGACCCTGGCACCTTGCCCTTCCCAGTTAAGGTCCCCACGACAACTGGGCTGTTCTTGTGCTGTTACTTGTCTTCCTTCCTCATATTCAGAAACTCCCTAACAGGGGCCGGGTGCGGTGGCTCACGCCTGTAATCCCAGCACTTTGGGAGGCCGAGGTGGGCAGATAACAAGGTCAGGAGTTCGAGACCACCCTGGCCAATATGGCAAAACCCCATCTCTACTAAAAACACAAAAATTAGCTGGGTATGGTTGCACTCACCTGTAATCCCAGCTACTCGGGAGGCTGAGGCAGGAGAATCGTTTGAACCCAGGAGGTGGAAGCTGCAGTGAGCTGAGACCATGCTACTTCACTCCAGCCTGGGCAAAAGAGCGAAACTCCGTCTCAAAAAAAAAAAAACAAAAAAAAAAACTCCCTAACAGGGACAGACTGTGGCTCCCATAACCGCAGTCCCTGGCTCAGTTCCTGCCCCTAAGATATATATATATTTGTAAAATAACAGAAGTGACACATTTCTCTTGTTTTTATGTCTCTCTGCCCACTCTGATACATCAGAGCCTATCTTGGCTCAGCCTGGCTCTTGCAATACACTGGAGACCATCCTGGCAGGATGGGGAGGAGATATAATTCCCGCTGTCCCCCTCCCCCACCACTCCCAGAGGTCTCACCTGTACACCTGATGCCAACAGCTGTCTCCGTCATCGAGAAGCCCACGGGGCACACTCGGGCCACCTCCTGACAGCCGCCATGGTTGCAGGTAAGGTCACAGCCGTACTCCCCACATGGTCCGTGGGTTTCTAGAGCAGGCATCGCATGGGTAAGCGTGCACCCTGTGGCAGTCCCAGCCACCCCCACCTCACCAGGATCCTCCTGAATTCTGTTGGGAGTAGCTCTGAAGGCAAACAGGCCTGGGTTTAAATCCAGCTCTGCCATTTACCAGCTGTGTGACCCGGGGCAAGACAATAACTTCTGTGTCTCAGTTTCTTCATCTATAAAATGGGCACAAAATGTCTACCTAATAGAGTTGTCTGAAGCTGAGATGCCAGGACCCATCTCAAGTGCTCACTGCCCAGCACATAACCTCAGTGCTCATTCATCTGTTCCCATCAGCCACTGCCCATCCCCAGTTACCTGGGCAGGTGGCCCCTTGCTCTCCATCCTGGCAGGAGCAGACGTTGGGAGCGATGCAGATGCCGCTCCCACAGCCGAAGGAGCAGAGGGCTGAGAGGAGAAGTGCAGGTGAGAGACAAGGGACTGGGGACCCCCGTCTGCCCCTCGGACCAGGGACTGAGGGCTGGCAACACACACTGCTGGAGGAGAAGGCTTGGGGCACAGGGACAAGCACTTACGCAGGGTGCAGTGTCCACCACCCATAGAGGGCGCCCAGCCAGGGCAGCAACCACTCCCGAACCCAGAGAGGCAGACGTGGGGGCCCAGCATGCGTCTGCAAGAGAAGAGAAAGCACTTTCCTCATCCTATACTAAAGGAGACATTGGTCAACAGGAAAGTCTCCCAGCCAGTCTGTAAGTCAATCAACGAACAGTTCTCAAGAACTGTCCGGAGGGGCAATGGGAAGTGCCAAAGAAAAATGACCCAGACAGTCTCTCCGGGAGGCAAGACAGACAAGTGTGAGACAATAGATACTGGCCTCCTACAGACATCTGCCACATGAACACACAGCAGAGTGGCCAGAAGAGGGGCCTCAGAGCTGAAGAAAGGCTGTGCAATGGATGAGGAGCCCCAGGGGTGGCTGCCTCAGGACCTTTGCACTTACAGTTCCTGCTCTAAGAAAGGTTCTTACGGCCGGGTGCAGTGGCTCATGCCCGTAATCCCAGCACTTTGGGAAGCCGAAGCAGGATGACCATTTTGAGCCCAGGAGTTTGAGACCAGTCTGGGCAACATGGCGAAACCTCGTCTCCACAAAAACTAGCTGGGCATGGTGACGCACACCTGTAGGGTCAGCTACTTGGGAGACTGAGGTGGAAGAATGGCTTGAGCCTGTGAGGCAGAGGTTGCAGCAAGCCAAGTTGGTGCCACTGCCCTCCAGCCTAGGTGACAGAACCAGACCATCTCGAAAAAGAAAGAAAGAAAGAAAGATTCTTCCTCAGACACACACTGGGCTCCCTCTCTCCCTTCACCCAGATCTCTGCCCAAGGCACCTTCTCAGAGAGGCCTTCCTTGTCGACCCTTACTTTGCTTTATTCTCCACAACATTTACTTCCTGGGACAATAGATTAGTTTTTAATTTATGAATTCATTGTCTCCCCTACAATTCCCTGATGACAAGGGTTTCTTATCTATTTACCCCAGCACCCAGAGCAGTGCCTGGCATATAGTGGGTGTTCAATAAATGGCTGTTGAGGGAAAGGTTGAGAAGGGCAATGGCATAGGTGACATCTCTGGAGTGGGTGTGGGGTCATCAGTGAGCCGCCCAAAACTGGAGGCAGTGGGGGTCTGTTCAACCAGGAATGAGGTCCAGAAAGGGTGGGAAGCCAGATGCATCCAACTGGTGCTGGGTGCTGAGTGAGGCGTGACCATACAGCCATAAACAAGCTACTGCCCCCGCCTTCAAGGAACGTAGGGCAGACCAGGAGCCAGATGATAACAGCATAGAGTGACAAATGCCATAATGGAACGGGCTGTGGAGCCCTGAGGAGGGTCAGTGGGTTTCCTGGAAGGGCAGCATCTAGGCTGAGGTCAGAGAGAAAACTTTGGGAGGCCAAGGCAGGTGGATAACTTGAGGTCAGAAGTTTGAGAGCAGCCTGGTCAACCCAGCAAAACCCTGCCTCCACTAAAAAAAAAAAAAAAAATACAGGCCGGGCACGGTGGCTCACGCTTGTAATCCCAGCACTTTGGGAGGCTGAGGCGGACGGATCACCTGAGGACAGGAGTTCGAGACCAGCCTGACCAACATGGGGAAACCTCATCTGTACTAAAAATACAAAATTAGCCGGGCATGGTGGCGCATGCCTGTAATCCCGGCTACTTGGGAGGCTGAGGCAGAAGAATCGCTTGAACCCAGGAGGCGGAGCTTGTGGTGAGCCGAGATCAAGCCATTGCACGCCAGCCTGGGTGACAGAGTAAGATTCTGTCTCAAAAAAAACACGTGGGGCAGCCAGCAAAAGAAGAGGAAGGGAGAGGGTGTTCCAGCAGGAGAAACAGCACAACTGCAGGGCCTCGAGGGGGACAGAGAGGACAACTGCAACCAGCTCCAGTCATGGACTGGACAGAGGGTGATGAAATCCAGCCTGGTTTGAGCTTCCAACCCCACCGCAACAGAAAAGGGACAAGAAACCCCTTCCCAACGGTATTCCACCAGTGTTGAGAGCTGAGGGAAGACGATGCTGTGAGGCAGGCACTCTGTAAAGCACCCACTCTGCGCTGCGCACCGCACCAGGCACTGGGGACATGGGACAAGGCAAACTTATCGCGTTCTTGGGGAGAAGAATCTGTGCCAAAATGTGACAAGTATTCCGGAAAAGGAAGCTCAGGGCGCCATGGCAGCACAGAAAAGTCTGAGGAAAGCTGTCCCTGGGGCCTTTTTCCCTCTCTGAGGTCATCACAGAGGAAAGGGGGGCCCTCCTGCTGGCGGGAGCTGGCAGTGAAGCCTCACCCACCCCCTTGCTGGAGTGAATATGGCAGCAGTCTGACAAGGAGGGGACCAGGAGAATGAGCGGAGCCTTGGGACTCTCAGAAACTGACAGGCAGTGCCACCAAGGCGGCAGATAAAAGGGTGCCCAGGGAGGCTGATGGAGTCGAACTCTCAGGTGAGCCGGGACCGAGCACCCGCCAGATTGCCCCAAGGAGCCTCCTAGGGCTGGTGACAGAGGGACAGGTGGTGGGAGCCTGTGGAACGCTGCGGCGCCGGGGCCGGATCTGAGCAGGAACTGGCGGTGGCTGTGGAACACACGTGCGAGTTGCAAGCTTGGCCGGGCCGCCCCCGCTGTGCGCCCCCCGGAGGACGTGGCCGCGGGCCAGGCCGCCCGCTGACACCGTGTTCCCTAGCTCCGAGCATCACGCACACACGCTCACCGCCCCGCCGCCGCAGTCCGGGGGAAAGCACGCGTGGAGGGCGGCATTCCTCGCGAAAGACGGCGGAGGGGCATGCACCCCCACCCCCCACCCCGCCACGCGCGCACGCACGCACGGACAGAAAACGAAAGGTGACCCAGAGACCCCTGCGGTTCCAAGGTCCACGACGTTCTTAGGGCCAAGACCTAGGGAAAGCCCCGCGCAGTGGGGGAGGCCAGGCGCTGCCCAGACAGAGCCATGGGCACGCTGCGGGGTGAGCCAGACAGTCCGGATACCAGATGGCACGTCCTGGGCTCCCCTCTCCGGAGGTCCGCGCTCCAGGGCACATTAGGAGTCACCCAGCGCCTGGACCTCCGTCCCCCTAGGTCCCAGTCAGGACAGCCCCAGCCAGGGGCGCACTAGGAGCACCCGCCTAGAGGCACAAGTTGCTGTCTCTTTGTCCCGTCCCCGAGCTATGCCCGCGCTGATAGCACCCCAGAGGAATCCCCGACCCGTGGCTGCCTGCGGCTGCTAGGCGCCGCTCCGCGCCTCTCGGCTGCACGCGGGTAGCGCTCTCCCGGGCGAGGGGGCGGGGAGGAGCTCGGGGCGCTTACCTCTCGGCCGCGAAGTGCCCGGGCGGCTTCCTCCCGGTGTAGCCTCGGGCTGGAGCCCCCGGCAGCAGAAGCGCGACACAGGCGGCCCGAAGAAGCAGTCCGGCCCACATGACCGGCGGCGGCGGGTCCCCCGGGCTGGGCTCAGCTCCTGCGCCGCGCGCGGGGGAGGGGGCTGCCGGCTCTCGCCCCTCCTCCTGGCGCCGCGGGGAGCGAACCAGCAATTCCCGAACTGGCAAGCGGAGCTGAGCAGGGGGGCTGGGGACGCCGAGAGGAGGGGCCGAGGGCCGCGAGGGGACGCGGCGGACGGCTTTGGGGAGGGTCTCCGGCACCTCGAAGCGAAACACACAAAGGCAACGCCGTCCGCCTGCTGATGCCTCTCCGAGAGGCGCCGAGCCCGGGGCCGGGGCAAAGATCAGGGACCCCTGGGGGCGGGGTTTCGCCCTTGGCCCACACCCCCTGCCCGGGTTTGGGAGTCGGCTTCCTGCGAAGCGCTGACTGAGGGCGTCAGACCGAGGCCCCAGGAGGAAACAGACTTCAGGAATAAGGCTAGCGCCCGAGGCTGCGCGCCCGGGGCATGGCCCCTGTCGGTGGGACCTGAGACGCCTTGTTTTCATGAGGTGGGAACCGTGGAAATTCGAACCCAGGACGCCAGGTCGCTGCGCCGCTGGGCAGTTCTAGGCCTGCCCCCAGCCTGCCAGCAGGTCTGCACCCTAACACCGGAGTGCGTAGATCTGTAGGTCCAACCGCCCCCTGGCCGACGTGCGCTGATCTGTAGGTCCAACCGCTCCCTGGCCGGGGGCCCTAGCCACTCTTGAAGCCCCGGCCTCCTCTGGGCACCCAGGGGGCAGATGGCTGGCCTCCCGACTGCTGGTGGCAAGGCGATGAAGCAGCTGGCGCCGTTGGCAGTGGAGAGGCAGAAGCAGATCTGGAACGCTCCTCTTTGCCCCTTCTGCAGCTGCCCCAGGCTGTGGTCAGAGACTGGGGGTCCGCGTAGGGATTTAGGTAAGGAAGGGGTGCGGAAATGGGTGCGTGGAAATAAAAATCATCCCGCTGGGAGAAAGCTGAAAGGATAACTGATTTTACCTTCTGCTCCATGCAGTAATCTTTCCCTTAGCCACTCACAATTAGTCAAGATTTTGCTTAAATACTTCCAGGGGTAAGAAACTCACTACCTGTTAAGAAGCAGCCCATCCAGTTTTGAACCACATGTGTTTTAAAGTGTCTTCACTTCCCAGCTGAACAATCCCAGGTCCTTTAGCCTTCCTGCTACCTCTGCCTTTACTGAGGTGCTTAACATTGGTGGCCACAAATGGACATGGCATACCAGCGGTGGCCTGGACTCATGCCTCCTTCCTGCAGACAACATATTTACTAATGCACCCTAATATTACTTTTGGCAACCCCATGATGTTAATTATGACACACTGAGTTTGCAGTAAAGAAAAACTGCAGGTGGCCCGGTGTGGTGGCTCAGGCCTGTAATCCCAGCACTTTGGGAGGCCAAGGCGGGTGTATTACCTGAGGTCAGGAGTTCCAGACCAGCCTAGCCATATGGTGACAGCCCATCTCTACTAAAAATACAGAAATTAGCTGGGCGCGGTGGCGGGTGCCTGTAATCCCAGCTACTCAGGAGGTTGAGGCAGGAGAATTGCTTGAACCCGGGAGGCAGAGGTTGCAGTGAGCCAAGATGGTACCATTGCACTCTAGCCTGGGTGACAGAGCAAGACTGTCTCAAAAAAAAAAACAAAAACAAAAACAAAACGCAGGCATTTTTTGTTGTGCTTTTACGTTATTTAAACACAAGCTGCCAAGTGGTCTTCCTACCTGAACCTGTGTGGCTACATTTTTGCAGACATTCACCTTGAGGCTTTATCTCACCTTGTTTGTTTTGGCCCATTTTCTAATCTAGTCAACATATTCTCAACAAGTAGGAGCCAAAATATTCTGTAATATAAGATGAATGCCACGTCCATCATATCCATTCTGAGTTCCAAGGACTCTCAGAATCCTAAGGCATCTTTCTCTCTTTCCCCAAACATCTGAAGGTTGCACTTTCCCCCTCCACTGCCCCTAAACCACCAATGTCAAATAGGTGCTCTTTCTTCCTGGCCCTAGGGGAGCTACCCAAATTTTCAACAGGCATACACAGAACAAGTGTCCACATGACTACCATATTTCATGCCATCTTCTTTCTCACACTCCAGCACACCTCAGCTACCTCTGTTCTTAGCTACATTATGGAGCCCCACCCACTCCACCTCACCCTGTAAAACTCACTCTCTGGCAGTTTGCTCCATATTGGCCAAAGAGCAGCTGCAATAGCTGAGATGCAACTTTGTGCTTGAAGAAAACCCACATCTACCCTAAGGAATTCAGGATACTTAATACATAGTAAATTCCTGTTAGTGAATCTCCAAATAACGTCCAAACTGCCCTTGGCATTTCTTTCATTTCCCCATAAAGTTGTGGTGACCTTATGGCATTCACCTTGCTCCTATCAACATTTGCCCCTTTAGTTTGGTTTTTGTTTTTCTTGTCTTTTTGTTTGACCCTGAGGTTTCTCAGTTTGGACACAGAGTCTCTTACTATTGTTCAAGACTAGTTCAGGCATATCCCTTGATTGCAGTTCCTGTGTTCCTTCCCCACTTCTGTGGCTTGTGGTTTCTCGGTAACAAAAGGGACCCTCCACCGAGGGTGGAGGATCCAAGTTGTTGTTGGCTGCAGAATGACGGCCTCTGGCTTGTGATCCCTCCAAATGGTCATGTGATGAGTCAGTGTTTCTATTATTCTCCCAAAGGTCCCTTCGTGCAGAGGCCTGGAGTGATGCTAGCTCATCAGCGCCTACATGGAATGGAGCTGTTCCAGCTGGCTAGAGCCATGCTCCAAAGACAACCTTTCACCCTAGAGAGGTGATTAATGGTTTTTAAGAGGGGATGTGGGAGTATGGCAGCAGAACATCAGTTTCCGAAGTTGGAATTCAATCCCGAGTGAATATACCCAAGAGTGTATGAAACAAAAAAACAGCAAAACATAGCAAGGACTCCACAAGCCTCCAAATTCAAGACAAGTCATTGACAACCTTCTTCAATAGCAGGTCTCAGCAGCTGCAGGTCAGACCACGAAAGTGCCCCAGAATGATCATCCCAACACATTCCAGTCTTTCTGATCATGACACCTTATAGTCAGCACTCCCACCTAGGATTAAATTTTTACAATGTGGAGACTGTTGCTTGCCTGCCTCATTAAAGCTGGCCTCTGGGGCGGGGAGGCCCTTTCAAATTCAAACCATGACTTTTAGAATTCAAATCACAATGTTAGGTTTCCAGTTCAAACTGTGGTTTTTGAGATGCTGATTATTTTTTGTTAAGACCTTATCCCCCACCCCCAGAACTCTCAGAAGACTAAGGGGAAAAAAGGGTAGTAAAACACAAGGAATTCCTTCAGGGAAGGAAACTTCCTCCAGAAGACCCTCAAACCAGGGATGCTTCTTTGCTCTTTTCCTTTTAAGCTAGAATCTCTCAAAACCACAATTTGAACTTGTAACCACAATTTTCCTGACACTGTATCAAAGGCTGGTCTTAAAGGAGCCACCAATATGCCTAGGATCAACCCTACTCCACTGTGGGGACAGAGCAGCCTTTCTTCCCACTGGATCACTGGGAGAAACGTGGGCCCAGACACTGGCCCACCGAGCTGAAAAGAAGACAGGCTTTGTTTGCCAGACAGAAGAGAGAACCCCATATGTGCCCTACTCCTGCTGTATTTTCAAACCAAAAGCACCAAATGGTCACTTGATTAGATCAGAGGAAACAAAATGAGGGTTCAAAGGGCATGTGGCAACAAGCAGCTGGAAGGCACATGAGAAGCTACTAGGTGGCCTGCAGGCTAGATGACTAGACACTGCACACACAGTTGGCTGTAAAACCAGGAAAGGCAGCCCAGGCCCAGCAGGTTACTGGCAGAGGCAAGTAAGAATCAAATGGTGTCAAGGACAACCAAAAAGACCAGTGAATTTCTAAACCCATCATCCTTGGGATCCCATCAAACAATCACGTGATCAAGAAGAGGTATCGATGTCTTCACTTTCACTACCTGAAAAGAGTTGTTCTAACAGCAAGGGCAAGTGAATGCAACAGCTGCCATAAACAGTAGAATACTGCCTACGTTCGCAGTAAATTAGGAATAGTATACCTGAGGTCCTGGATAGCTGGGCAGGGTGAATAAAAGCAAAAACAAACGTACCTTTCTTCTTAGATTCTACTTTATTTGGTAAAACTCAGAAACTAACAATTCACATCCTCCCACCTCCTTCTTTCCGAAGAAGGCAGTTTGCAGAGACAAAAGGGCTGTGGTGTGGGGATCATCCACCATCTCCAGGTTTTACACACAGGCTGCCCATGGCCTGGCAGGCCTCTAGGCCTGATGCTCTCAGAGGCAATAGAAGAAAAGTAAAAGGAAGGTCTCACTTCACAGACAATGAAACCCTCCCAACCCTCTTCCCCACTACCCACAACTCCCTACACTGCCAATCTAAATAAAAAGAGGACAATGCATGGGTGTGAGATATACACACACACACATACATACACACACACACACACACACACACACACACACACACAGCTTCCTTTCAGCCAAAGAACTGCAAAATCCCTCCCTGGAAGGAGGACAACTGGCAACACCAATCAAGGCTTGGTGGTCCAAGGTGATGGCTGGAATCGTGTGAGACTGGTAAAAATCCAGGGAGAAAATGTTTCACCTTCAGCTCATTCCCAGGTCTCTATGAAGCCCGCCCCACTTCCACGTAGGGGAACTACGGCTCTGGGGGCAGCTGGCTTAGGGAAAGGCCTCCCATGGCCAAGAAGACAATAGTGGAGAGGAGGGGGAGGGCAGCAGGGCAAAGCCTTTGGGGAGGGTCAGAAAGGGGGCCCCCTGCCCTTGGCTAATGGATCCGAGTTAGCTCCTCCACAACCTTGATGAGGTCGTCTGCAGTGGCCTCTCGCTTCATACCGCTGCCATCGTCATACTGCAATGAGAAGACGGGCGGGGCTGTGAGGACCAAGAGGGCGCTCACCCACGGCTGGGGAAGGGAATGCCCCCAGTGAAGGAGGCACAAGACTCCACCATCGTCATGGCAGAGAAAGGACTCACCAGAAACCCACACCTCCCCCTGAGTGGTACAGGTCAGCAAGGACACCACCTGGTCTATTTCTCCCTCTTCGAGATTCTCCCTCTTCTGCTGTCCCTCAGACACCATCTCCAGTGAGCAATATCCTGAACTCCAGAATAGTGGCCATTTCTCCTCCCTACAGGATCCTGACCCTGCCTCCTACCTTTGGGTCTTGCCAGAGATCCCAGATGTGTCTTCATTGCTCAAGGATGGGGTTAACATGGGTAGAGTTACTAGCACAGCATCTGGTACCTAGTAGATACCCACAAGCCACAACTACAAACATCTCTTTTCCCTCAGACTCCACCTTCTCTCTGGTAAGGATTACACAGAGGGCCCCTCGCACCTTGGAATTGAGGGGGAGAGGTGCCCAGAGACAGTCTCCTGGCATGCCCCAACCTGCACCGGACTTGTCCGGCCCAGGGCTAAACAACACACAGCTCACCTGTAGGTTTGCCACCACCTCCTGCATCTTGGGGCGGCTGATATCCAGGAAACTCTCAATCAAGTCACCATCGATGAAACCTGTGGCTGGTTCTGTCTTCCGCTCAGTGTGAAAGGATCTCCAGGTGGACGGGTGAGTTAAGGAACATGTGCTTATCAGGAAACACCTTCCTCAGTCATCCCCACCTTTGAATAAGACCACAATCTAAAAGCAATCATCAGGATTCAAAAGGAAATGACACTTTCCTTTCGCCTTGGTTTTTTTTGGACATTTTTGGAATTGAAAAAAATGTAAAAATATGACCTAATCTAATTGGTTCTCAATTGGGGTGATCTTCAAAAGTTTTTAAAAGTACAGATCAGAGTCTATTAATGTGAAGACCATACGTGTATGCAAGTTCTTTAAACGTGCTCTAGGCAAAGCTGATGCACAAAAACCACTTGTATAAGTCTAGCCTCAGAGCTTCATAGAGGAGTCAGTGTGGTGGCAGCTCACGCCTGTGAACCCAACATTTTGGGAGGTTGAGGCAGGAGGATCGTTTGAGTCCAAAAGTTCAAGACCAAACCTGGGCAACACCATGAACTCCTGTCTCTACAAAAAACAAAAATTTTTTAAAATTAGCCAGGTGAGGCATGTGCTTATAGTCCCAGCTATTCGGGAGGCTGAGGTGGGAGAATCACATGAGCCCAGGGTGTCAAGGTTGCAGTGAGCCATGATCGTGTCACGGCACTCCAGCCTGGGCAACAGAGCAAGAACCCATCTCAAAAAAAAAAAAGAAGAAAAGCAGCAGCTCCCTTGATGAATAAACTGAGATTCAGTGAGACAGGGCTGCCAAAAGTCTTGATAGTTAGCAAAAAACAATAAATCAGCCCATCAGCCCTCCTTGACTAGAGCCGGGCCAGAGTCACAGGCAGGAGCTCCTCCGACCTCCAGCGGGGGCAGGGAGGGCCCTTTATATCTCCTATACTAAACCAACTTCCAATAGCACTTGGATTCTGGGGGTCCCAGGGTGGTAAATTCTTGCGCTTCAGCGTTTTCCGCTTCTTCACCTTTCCCTTTCTTCTGGTAGTCTCTCTAGTCTCAGACACTGTTGCCCTCAACCAAATCCCTGAAAGGATGTGCTCCTGTGTTGTGATCTAAACTTACATTTCACCTGCTACACCAAGGGCCAGAGGCGGACACATTTCAGGAATATAAACGTGCATTTCCAAGATGGACCAGCGGAAGCTGAGTGATAAGTGCTTTGGGAGTCAATATACTGTTCTATTGTGTATGTTTGAAATTTTCCACATGAAAAAGTCAAAAACAAAACAAAACAAAAAACCTGTTCTGTACAGGAACCTAATCAAGACATGTAGCAGCTTCCGGGTAATGTGACTCCATGTGCCACATATGCCGGGACATGCTTCCCAGCAAGGGGATGGCTCTGGGAAGGATATAAGGAGTGCTCGATCTTCCCCACACTTTTGATGACTTTATTGAGACGATTCTGCATGTCCAGCAGGAGGTTGTACCAGCTCTCTGACAGTGAGGTCACCAGCCCTGAAGAAGTGAAGGAGGCAGTGAGCTGCAGGGAGGTCAACCTCACAGCACGCATCCTCTACGTAAAGGGCAGCCCAGGCGAGCAGCTCGGGGAGGGCTAATGTGCTGCAGCCTCCTCTAGTAAACACCTAGGTCTTATCCAGTTGCTCTCCCCAGTCCCTCAGAATGGTGGTATCAGGAAGGAGGCCTGTGTGGGGGTATGCCGCACGGGGGTAACCTTACCTATCATGCCGTTGACCGTGCCAAAGAGCACCGAGCCTTGTGTGGGGGTGGAAGTCTCACCCAGATTTTGCATTACCAGAGAGCCGTGGCAAAAGACATTGACAAACTCGCCCAGGTGGAAAAGACCAACCTCCTGGAGGTGCTGCCGCTCCTCGTCCGTGGTGGCAGCGCTGAAAGGTGGTGAGAAAGTAAGTTTCTGAACCTCCTGTTTCCACCACAGGCCCTGAGACAGGACCACGTGCAGTGGTCACGGTGCTGAACTTCCCTGGGAAGCTGACATACTCCACAGTAGGGGAGCCAATCTAAAGAGGTGGATTTCTGTCACCTTTTACTCTCTCACGAAGAAAGTGCTATCTCTGTAAAGAGGAGCACCTGAACCTGACACAGAACCCAATGCTTGTATCCACCAGAGACCCGGGAGCTCCCAACCTCCCCACCACTCCCAGAGCTGGCCACTACTCACCTGTCCTTTTGACACACAAACAAGTTAAAGGCATTTTCGGCCCCCAGAAAATTGTCATCATCCAAGATTTCCACAGCACTCATCCAGTTGGGATTAAAGTCTCGAGCAATCTTAAAACAGACAAGGTGAAACAAGAAAACACAATCAGAAGTTTGCATGGAATCCAGTTCTGGGACTTGTGTTTCCTTTATTCAGGAGCAAGGCCCCACCCTGCAGAAGATGTAGCCCAGTGTTCAACAAGTGTCACCCTAGAGGGATTCTCCCCCGACCTCTCTGCCAACGCAGCCCATTTGATTGCCAACTGCCCAGAGATGGAGCCTACTCAGAGTTCGAGTTGGGAGTCTCTAAAAATACTTAATCAAGGTAGAATGTCTGCTCCACAGAAAACATTTCTGCCCCTAATACTCGGCTGGATTATCCTTCCCCACCAGAGACACTTGCAGGGGCCATGGCTCAAGAAAGAAGTCTGCTCCCATCCCCCCACCAGCATCACCTCTTCAAAGTTTCCTTCCATGGGCTTGTAGGCAAGCAGCAGCACTGAGCGCATAAGGTCGCCCACCAGGATGAAGTCGCCCTTGGTCTTCAGGTAGAGGGCCATGATGTTGTTGTAGTGGTTGCACTCAGTGCGCAGCTCCTTCTCTGTTGTCCACTCATAGAGCCGCACCTGGGAAGGGCATTGTCTCTCTCAGTCAAAGGGGCCAGAGCACTCTCAGAACGACTGCCCCCCGACTCCTCGACCCTCCATCTACAGCACCACTTCTCAAAGTGCAATGCGGGACGGGAACCAGTTTTATGAGGCACTGGGGTAAACATTTATTATTTCGCTATTGTACATTTATGGAATATGAAAACACGATGAACACACCAAACTAGGAATACAAGACTTTCCAAGTTTTCCTTTACACAAAACAATAAGTCCATGTAAAGGAAACAGTAATGTGGGTAGCCGGGCTTGGTTGTGTACACCTGTAATCCCAGCAACTCAGGAGGCTGAGACATAAGAATTGCATGAACCCAGGATGCAGTGAACTGAGATCATGCCACTGCATCCAAACCTAGGTGACACAGCGAGACTCTGTCTCAAAAAAAAAGAAAGAAAGAAAGAAAGAAAAGTCCAACAGAAAACATTGTCAAATAACTAAAGGAACCCAAAGAACTTGATTCTATGGCCACCCTCTACCATCCCACAAGAGGGAAAAAGAAACTGTGTGGCCGGACATGGTGCCTCACGCCTGTAATCCCAGCACTTTGGGAGGCCGAGATGGGCAGATCACACGGTCAGGAGATGGAGACCATCCTGGCTAACGTAGTGAAACACCGTCTCTACTAAAAATACAAAAAAAAAAAAATTAGCCGGACATGGTGGCGGTCGCCTGTAGTCCCAGCTACTCGGGAGGCTGAGGCAGAAGAATGGCATGAACCTGGGAGGCGGAGCTTGTAGTGAGCCAAGATCGCACCACTGCACTCCAGCCTAAGGGACAGAGTGAGACTCCGTCTCGAAAAACAAAAAACATGCTTTTTTCTGTCTCCACCATAGTGCTTCTTCAATTACAACCACATCTCCAAAAGAATGAAGATGCTTTATCATCAGTAGACAAATGGAGAGATACTTGGCATGGCCCAGTGCTGAAGAAGACAGACTCAACCCATCTGAACTGACAAGCCTTCCCTGGCACATCCTTCAGGATCCAGATAATCCCCATGGCCTCTGCACATCTAGAAACTCCTGAGTAGAACATATTAATTAAACCACAATTTCTCAAGATTTGTCCAAAGAACCCTAGCAACACAGGAATATATTCCAAGAGTCATTTGTAATAATTACAATGGTTGGCCAGGCACGGTGGCTCACACCTGTAATCCCAGCACTTTGGGAGGCCGAGGCAGGCTGATCATGAGGTCAGGAGGTCGAGACCATCCTCGCCAACATGGTGAAACCCCATCTCTACTAAAAATACAAAAATTAGCTAGGCATTGTGATGCATGCCTGTAATCCCAGCTACTCGGGAGGCTGAGGCAGGAGAATTGCTTGAACTAGGGAGGTGGAGGTTGCAGTGAGCCAAGATTACACCACTGCACTCCAGCCTGGCAACAGAGCAAGACTCCATCTCATAAATACATACATACATACATATATACATACATACATACTATGGTTACCACACCTCTATCACAGGGTACAAGGTACCTCCAGAGTGCCCCCTCTTCAGGTAAGCCCACCCTGCTGGGCCTACACACCTCCAACAGGGAGAGTGAAGGTGGGGGGCCTTAGAGTTCCACATGTTCCTGCAAACACCTGCCACCACTCTCTCTCCACACTCTCAACCTCCCCATCGCCTTGGAGAGAGTCAAGACCAAGGCCAGACACCGCCAGAAGCCCAAGACTCCCATTCTCTTCCCAAAAGGTTGTAGATTTCCACTGTTCAACATGGTAGTCACTAGCCACACATGGCTATGAAACACTTGAAATGTGCCTAGTCCATGCTGAGATGTGTTCTGACTGTAAAATACATACCAGATTTTTGAATTATTAGTATGAAAAACTGTAAAATATCTTAAGTGTTTTTTATACGGATTACATGTGGAAATGCTAATATTTTAGATAGTGGGTTAAATAAAATACCTTATTCATTTCACCTGATTCTTTGTGCATTTGTTAATGTGGCTACTAGAAAATTTAGAATGACATACATTACTCATATAGTATTTCTACTGGCCAGCCACAGAATAGATATGTCCTCACCTGACCTCAATGCCACCCTCCACCCTCCTAATCCCTGTGCCCACTCACTGCACCCTCTGGAACAGTCATTAATCATGGACAGCCTCTTCTCTGGGCAAACCCTTCACCTTCTCATTCTAACCGATATCCATGGCTTTTTCCTAAGGGCCTTGTGGCACTCTTGTCTGTTTTCTCTTCCACTGTCCCTTGTAACACTGGAACAGGAGGTAGCACAGTCTCCCATGCTCCTCGTCTGCTCTTTCAGACTTGTCACTCCCTCCCTTGAAACACCAGTTTTGAGGCTCATACCACCAGACCACACAACCACCATCACCCACTAAAGCAGTCACCTGAATTCCCACCCCACCCATCACTCTCTCCCACACAACCCCCTATAAGTGTTGATGACTATAATATTCACAGAGAAGGTCCTTCTAATACCCTCACATCTTAGCTTTTCTGACCCCTCCTTTCCCACTTAGTCCACTCTTATGACCACCTCTTAAAGCCTGGCATTACAAGTAACCGCACTCTTCCTGAATCTTGTGTCCTCCACTCTGCCTCTTCTCAGATGCCCATAGTCCACCACCATAATCACATAGTAACTGTCTTGCAGATTCCAATGCCCTGACTCCTCTCCCCTTTCTCATGCTCACCCAACAAAACTCGACTTGGATAAAATTTTCATCTTCCACCACAGGTAAGAAAAACCAACAGGATGACTGTTCTTTTAAATTCAAGACTAATAACTGAAAGGGGGTTCCTAAACCTCTCAGGAATCATGCATTTTCCTACTCCATTCACTCTTCTGGTCCTAAAACAATGAAGTCATCCTTTTTCCACTCTACTCAAATTGCCAATACTTCCTTCCCATCTTCTCTCTCAGCAATTTTACAGAGAACAGAGACACAGCCAAAAGGGCATTTTCATGAACTTCCATGTCTGTTCCCTTCTCTACCACTGGGTTTGAGATCCCACCTCCTTTTGCCTGGCCAAGAACAATGGCTCTCTTTCTAACATCAGTCCCATCAGCATAGAAAACATGCAGCAGTGTTTCCCAGCTTGAAAACTTAAAAACAGAAAATTATTATCCTGAAATTTCCCTGTCCACATCACTCTCTCCTTTACTGCAAAACTCCTTGAGGGGTTTTCTGTACCAGCCTCCTTTCCTCCTACTCTCCGTTGAGCCGACTGCAATCAGGTTTCTAGCGCCACCACTCAACCAAGAGTTCTGATCAAGTTTACCCTGACTTCCATGTTACTAATCTTTTTTTTTTTTTTTTTTTTTTTTTGAGACAGAGTCTTGCTCTGTCGCCCAGGCTGGGGTGCAGTGGCCGGATCTCAGCTCACTGCAAGCTCCGCCTCCCGGGTTTAGACCATTCTCCTGCCTCAGCCTCCCGAGTAGCTGGGACTACAGGCGCCCGCCACCTCGCCCGGCTAGTTTTTTGTATTTTTTAGTAGAGACGGGGTTTCACCGTGTTAGCCAGGATGGTCTCGATCTCCTGACCTCGTGATCCACCCGTCTCGGCCTCCCAAAGTGCTGGGATTACAGGCTTGAGCCACCGCGCCCGGCCCCATGTTACTAATCTTTATGTTACCTGACCTGCCGGCAACACTTGCAGTTTACCAATTCCCTCCTGCTTCAAATACTTTTTCTCCATGGCTTCCAAAACACTATTCTCTTGGTTCTCCTACTTCACAAGTCACCCTTCGTTTGGCTGGATCTTCACCCTGTCTTTGAAATACTGGACAGCTCCAGGGCTATCTTCAGATCCTGTCTCTACGGGCTCTCAGCAGATGGTCTGGCGATGTCAACCAGACTTTTAGCTTTAACTGCCATGCTAGTATCTGCAGTGTACCTCTTCCCTGGATTCCATACCTCTCTCATTGTTACCTAGTGAACATCTCCACTTAGATAACCACTGAAACTGAGTATATCCAGAACCTCTGGTTTCCACTCCAAACCTGCTGCACTATCTTTCCATCAGTAAATGGCAAAGCCAAAACCCCTGACACTTTATTCCTCTGCCTCTCATACCTCATCTTCAATCTATCGAAGTCCTTCAATCCTACCCTCATAATATAAGCAGAATGTGACTACTCTTCTTCATCTCCTCCATCATCGCCTGGTCCCAGCAACCACCAACCACATCTGGATTACTAGAAGAGCCTCCCCTAACTGACCTATTCTACCACTGCTTCTACCCCTGCTCCCCTATAGCCTTTCCAGAGAAGCAACATTATCTTTTAAAACACAAGTTCAATCATGTTCAAACCCTTGCTCAAACCCTCCAGAGGTTGCCATCACGCTCTGAATAAAACACTGACAAGCCTACCAGGCTCTTCACGCTCTGGTCCCTGGCTGTCCACTGGACTCATCTCTCACCAGACCATCAGCTCAGTCCCCGCAGACACCAGGCCCGCCCACTCTCGCCTGTGACCTACCACCCCTTGCTTCCTTGTCTTCCCCAAGCACAGGTAGGGTTCTTACCTCCCTTCATTTTGGAATCTGCTCAAATGCCACTGTGTATCCACGAGACCCTCCCGACCATGTGATATGAAACAGCAAACCCCACTTCCCATGTTCATCCCGGCATTCCTCCAGTCCTGTGCCCCTTTTATTTCTCACCATTTCATGTACTATGTACTTTATTTGCTCAAAAACTCCAAAAGGGCAGCTCACTGTCCATTTTGTTTGCTGCTATCTCCCTACTCCAAAACATCAAGTTGTCCATTTTCGATATACAAAATTTTTGTCAATTATACCTCAATAAAGATGGAAAAAAACTTTTTAGCAAGGGAGGTAGGGTCATGGCAGAAGCAGTGGAATATTTCAAAGGACTAGCTTTCAGGGATGCACTCAGGATATTCTGATTTGGCTCATTTTCTTTTGGCATGGAACACCCTACATGCAGGGACCATAGGTCTCACTCGTTTCTCAAGTCCCACAGCACTCAGGATCTGAAACACATGGGGGTTCATGTAACCTAGTTCAATGCCTGGTTCAACCTCAGTTTCCCAGATTCTCAACTCAGAGATCTATCCTCCACACCCACTACTTTGTTCTCCTTCAAATCTGACACACACGCGGCACCGGACAACCTGAGAGAGACACATTCTGCAGACAATGATGGGCAGCCTAAAGTAAGTACCAAGTGGTCCAGGCCTCACCGTGCTATTGATGCTGGCTAACAGCTTCCCGTTAAATTCCACCATAGAGTACACGGCCCCTTTCACTTCCTTTTCAGCCACAGTCTGTAGTTTTCCTGGGGGTGGAAAAAATATGTTTGAGTCTCTCTATAAGCCCATACCTTACCTTGTCAAAAGAATCCTCTGGTTGCCCCTCTGGTACTAATTCTTGCCCCCGCAAAGCCACTCATCTAAAAAAACAACACAGACTCAGTATCTACTGGAGTTAACCACCACCTGAAGTATGAGCCCCAAGATAAAGTGCAGAGAAATACACTTGGTGTCTAGGATCTGCCCCCCACCCTGAAACTCTAGATCTGTCTCTCAAGATGGAAACCAAATCTGATTTCACCTATCTGATCTGAGATTTCCAGGCTGATAGTCTTTAGAGCCCTCTTGGGTGGGAGTAATGAGAAAAGATATTAAAAGATAAACACAGTGCTGAAGCTGGAAAGAGCACCTAAATGCCTGAGCAACCAAGTGGAAAACAATTCTAGGATTCTTAATTTTTACACCTGTCGTCACTAGATTCCCTTACCCATCATTCACTTCTCCCACCCCTCCTTTTGTTCTTTTGGCCTTTCAAAGACTAGCAAAGAAAGAAATGTAAGCTAAATTTTACTGTGTACTGTTCACATGCTCCAAAATTCAATCAAATAAAGAAGAGAACTGCTCTTTACAGCAATGAACCCAACTTCTTCTACTGCTTAACTGAGGCTCTCTGAAACCTCACAATGGCCTGCTGACTTTCTCAGCATTTCACATCCCTCAGAAACCGGAGAGTGCGCCCCCTTACCATCCGAATACTGAAAGACCACAATGCGACCCTGCTTGGGCTCTGCCTCTTCAGGATACACCATTGCTGTGCCCACAATGAAGTAAGTGTTGGGGTCTTTGCCCAGCTTGCAGGAGACCAGGCTGAGGGCATATTCATTCTGCAGAAACTGGTGAGCATGAAGCACTAAATAGAGAGTACAGAGATGACTATGTGACGATAGGTTACCCATATCTGCATGCACAAGTAACCATGTATTTCTGTGAGGCCTGCGGCTTAGGCAGTGACAAAGCGTGTGCCACCTGCTGTCCCTGTCTCATCAGATTATCCGTCCCCCACCAGCCTAAGCTAAGGAGAGGATGACCAGCCCTCCAAACTCACTGCCATCTCAAAGAGGTCCCACCCCTCCTTTCTGTTCCTCCTGGGATAATCTGCCACATCTGTCAGGCTTTGTAGGTAACAGAGCCCAGAACAGCTGGATTAGGGAGGGCATAGATAAAAATTATCGAAAGAGCTCATGTGCACCTTCAAAGGTGTGTTGGTCAATGATAAGTAGGTTGTGCACCTCCACCTCTTCTCCAAAGGAGGTCTCATGAGGAGCAGTGCTGCTGGAGAACAGCTTGCTGGAGCTGACACTGCTGGAAAGAGCCTGCAAACAGAGAGAATGCACATCATCCTTCTCAAACGCGGAAGAGGCGCTGAGACATCATTGTGAGGGAACCCGTCAGATTGGGACAGAGGCTGCAGCTAGCCAAGAACTCTGATGGCTGGCAGCTCAAGGAGTCTGAGGAGAATGTTTCAGAGGAAACATACAGTTGAAACATCAATCTGAAACACAGTAAAATTCTAAGGGTCATTAAAGACAAAACAGTGATGCTGCAAGTCAATCAAATACAGTTAAAAAGGAACTCAAGTGACCTAATAAAGGGACAGACTCCACTGCCCTCAATGGAAAGAGGAGCGGGGCACTTCAAATAAAAACAGAAGCCATGAAGACTTCAACTCTGGACTACAGAGGGAGGTCCTATCGCAGATGTATGGAAACAAGAAAGGCAGAGAATACATGGAAGAAAATGACCAGCTGGTATCTCCACTGAGCCTAGTTATGTGTAGCTCCAGACTGTCCTGTTATCTGCCTCATTCTGCAGGTAAGAAAACTGAAGTTTAGGCTTTCCCAAGGTCACACAGCTAGCAATAAACCTGGAAGCCAGGCCACGCACAGTGGCTCACGCTTGTAATTCCAGCACTTTGGGAGGCCGAGGTAGGTGGATCAAAAGGTCAAAAGTTCGAGACCAAGCTGGCCAACACAGTGAAACCCCATCTCTACTAAAAACACAAAAATTAGCTGGGCATGGTGGCACGTGCCTGTAATCCCGGCTACTCGGGAGGCTGGGGCAGGAGAATCACTTGAACCTGGGAGGTAGAGGTTGCAGTGAGCCAAGATTGCGCCACTGCACTCCAGCCTGGGCAACAGAGTGAGACTCCGTCTCAAAAAAATAAATAAAATAAAATAAAAAATAAAATAAAATAAAATAAATAAAATAAAATAAAATAAAAAATAAAATAAATAAAATTTAAAAAATAAAATAAAATAAAATAAAATAAACCCAGTAGGCACTTTTGAAAAGCTGGTTTCTATCTTTAAAAAAGAAAAAAAAAAAAAAAACCTGGAAGTCCGTTCTGTCGGACTCCAAACCCCATGCTCCTCCCCTATTCTACTACTCTGCCCTACAAAGGACCCAAAATGATGGTGACAGAAAAGGAATTATTCATGCTGCAAGGCCACCAAGTAGGAACTGTTTTTTATAAATACACTTTTATAGAAGTCAGCTATGCTCACCTGTTGCCTACGGCTGCTTTCAGGCTACGATGGCAAAGTTGAACAGTTAGTGGTAACTGAGACCACATTGCCTGCAAAGCTGAAAGCCTTTACTACCTGGCCTTTACAGAAAGCTTGCTGGCCCCTGCTCTAATGTCATCTTTCTTTGTCCATTGCCCTTACCTGGGTGCTAGCGCTGGGCCTCAAGGCTGTTGTGCCCCCACTCGTGTCTTGGACTTCAATGCGGCTGGAGAGGACCCCGAAACACTGGGACACTTCCTGGTAGCAGATCTTCCTGCAGAACAAGTATGGAACAACAGTGTCACTTACAAAGTCAGAAGCGCCCTACACCAACTCCCACACCCCACTCTCCCACCCCAGGCCTCACCTTGGAGACTCATAGAGGGGAACTGTGCGAATGTGCAGCTTCTGGATCTCATCGATGGTGCCAATGGTGAGGGTGCTATTGTTGGCCAGTGCCAGGCTGGAAAGAAGGGTCTGGGTTTAGACTGAGGAGACTCAAGGAAGGCAAAGATTCTATGAGGCAACTCCACAGAGGAAGCAAAACAAGGCAGGGGCCAGACGCGGTGGCTCACGCCTATAATCCCAGCACTTTGGGAGGCCAAGACGGGCGGATCACGAGGTCAGGAGATCGAGACCATCCTGGCTAACACGGTGAAACCCCGACTCTACTAAAAAATACAAAAATTAGCCGGGCGCGGTGGCGGGCGCCTGTAGTCCCAGCTACCCGGGAGGCTGAGGCAGGAGAATGGCGTGAACCTGGGAGGCAGAGCTTGCAGTGAGTGGAGATCGCGCCACTGCACTCCAGCCTGGGCGACAGAGCGAGACTCCGTCTCAAAAAAAAAAAAAAAAAAAAAGAAAAACAAGGCAGGATTATACCAGCTTTGACTCCACGCTAAACATCACCTGGAGAGACAGACAATTCTGATTCCTGGTCCCATCCACAAGATACTCTTATTTCATTGGTCTGGGTGAGCCTAGGCTGAGATTTTCAACAGCTTTCCATTTAATGATAATGCGCAGCCAGTTAAAAAAATCACCGCTCCAGGAAAGTGACTTTCAAACTACTGCCTGTGTCAGAGTCAGCTGGAGGGCTTGTCAAAACAGTCTGCTGGGTCCCCTCCCAGTTTCTGATTCTGTGAGTCAGGATGGGGCCTAAGCATCTGCATTTCTTTCTTTTCTTTCTTTCTTTTTTGAGAGAGAGTCTCAGCTCTGTTATCTAGGCTGGAGTGTAGCGGTGCAATCTAAGTAAGCTCACTGCAACCTCCACCTCCCTTTTTCTTTTTTTGAGACAGAGTTTTGTTCTTGTCACCAGGCTGGAGTGCAATGGTGAGATCTCAGCTCACTGCAAACTCTGCCTCCTGGGTTTAAGCGATTCTCCTTGAACCTCCTGAGTAGCTGGGATTACAAATGCCTGCCACCACACCCAGCTAACTTCTGTATTTTTAGTAGAGATTTTTAGTAGAGATGGGGTTTTGCCATGTTGGCCAGACTGGTCTCGAGCTCCTGACCTCCAGTGATCCACCCACCACAGCCTCCCAGAGCTGGGATTACAGGCATGAGCCACTGTGCCCAGCAACCTCCCAGTTTCAAGGGAATCTCCTGCCTCAGCATCCCAAGTAGCTGCGATTACAGGCACGTACCACCATACCTAATTTTTATATTTTTAATAGAGACAAGGTTTCAACATGTTGGCCAGGCTAGTCTCAAACTCCTGACTTCAAATGATCCTCCTGCCCCGGCCTCCCAAAGTGCCGGGATTACAGGCGTGAGCCACCGTGCCCAGCCAGAGAATCTGCATTTCTAACAAGTTCCCAAGTAGTGCTGTAGCTGCTGGTTGGGGCCACCCTTTGAGAACTCCTGCTCTAGAGGGACACAAAATGATCTCTGAATTAGGGGTTATGAAACAATCATCTGAATCACCTGATAAGTTTTCTGAAAATACAGATTCCAGAGCTCAACCTCAGACCTACTGAATCAGACTCTGAGGAAGATTCCAAAAACTCTGCAGTTTCAAA
Organism: Macaca fascicularis; assembly: GCF_037993035.2. Classification (NCBI taxonomy): domain Eukaryota; kingdom Metazoa; phylum Chordata; class Mammalia; order Primates; family Cercopithecidae; genus Macaca; species Macaca fascicularis. The sequence goes on along the minus strand of NC_088388.1, from coordinate 12,728,349 downwards.
AAACTTCCCAGGTGTTTCTAGTGGGTAGCCAGATTTTTTTTTTTTTTTTTTTTTTTTTGAGACGGAGTCTCGCTTTGTCGCTCAGGCTGGAGTGCAGTGGCCGGATCTCAGCTCACTGCAAGCTCCGCCTCCCGGGTTTACGCCATTCTCCTGCCTCAGCCTCCCGAGTAGCTGGGACTACAGGCGCCCGCCACCTCGCCCGGCTAGTTTTTTGTATTTTTAGTAGAGACGGGGTTTCACCATATTAGCCAGGATGGTCTCGATCTCCTGACCTCGTGATCCGCCCGTCTCGGCCTCCCAAAGTGCTGGGATTACAGGCTTGAGCCACCGCGCTCGGCCTGGTAGCCAGATTTGAGAACCTCTGCACTATACCTCTCATCTCAGTTACTTATGACTTTGACACCGGAAAAAGGCTTTGAGGTAAGGGTTTGAGGAAAACATCATGATCCCCTCAATCAATAGCTCTCATTACATAAGGAAAAAGAGATTCACCTGTCAGGATAGCCATCTGAATTGAGGGGACACATGTAGTTCACTTCCTTGAGGTTGACATTTGAGAAGACCAATTTGTGGTTGCTGCTATAGATGACAGTGGGGCGGTCAGAGCAAGCAAAGACGTTGGTAGTAGACAGAGAACGAAAAGTCCTCAATACGGTGGGCTGGGTGCCTAAAGTCACCTTCTTACGGTCACTCAACAGACCTACAGAGAGAATGACATCAGGAGAAAGGAAGAAAGAAAACAGGACAAATAGCTGGCATGTGAAAGTTCAAAAGCAGAACCCTGGGACTAAGAATTCTGTGTAATTCTAAGACTCCATTTCTGAACGAGTCCCTCACTCAAAATACTACTCTCACCTGTCTCAATGTTGAGCCCAAAGTAGAAAAGCGCTCCATCTCCCAAGGCACAAAGGAGGTAGTGGCTACTCTCAAAGGTGGTCATCAGGATGGAGCGAGGAATGATCTCTGTGAGAAATGGGGACATTATGTTCTTGTTCCACATTTTGACTCTGTCCCAATCCAGGTCCCTAAATGACACATACCTCCACCCAGCATCTCCTTGTGCAGTAGTTCAAAAGAAGGCAACTTCAAGATACGAGCCGAGATGTCCGTCCAGAGGCCAATGGCACAAAGAGGGGACAGTCCATTGCTATCTCCTAATGGGGTGATGTCCAAGCAAGCCACTTCATGTTCCATCTCTGTGTGGCTGAACAAAGAAGAATATGGCAGAGGAAGGAATCCAAGGATCAAAGAAGTCCTAGAGAAAAGAGGAGGAAAGCAAGCAGATAGGAAAAAAACCACACACCTGATCTGCCGGAGCTCCTGAGGATGGATCTGCAGATAGTAGAGGGCCCTGCCCACAGCTACCACCACCTGGCTGCTGTTGCAGGAAGCCACACTGATGTTCTTGGCCTGAGGCTCCTTCCATTCACTGACCAGAGCTTTGGGTTCTTGAGAGACCAACCTCACCGACGCTGAAGTGATCTAGATAAAGAGCAGATGAGCAAATGTCTCCAAGAATCTGCCAGGGTCCACACAGGAGTGGAAAGGTGGTAAATACAGCCCTAATAAAGCCCTACGAATAAGCTACACGAGGCTTCTATTTCTTATTCCCCAAAGTCCTGCTAATGATTATAATAGACATCATTTTTGGATGAACGCCTGAAGGAGGCCAGCTTAAAAGTAGCTTACAGCTTTCAAACCTACAGCCAGTGGGGAAAAGGACTATTTCATTCTAATTGAGGCTTACTTGGGTAATACAAACTGCATCCTGTGGGAAGATATGAATACAGTAAGACCCTGTGATCACCAGTTTTTTGGCTTTTTTTTTTTTTTTTTGAGACAGAGTCTTGCTGTGTCGCCCAGGCTGGAGTGCAGTGGCGCAATCTCAGCTCACCACAACCTCCGCCTCCCGGGTTCAAGCCGTTCTCCTGCCTCATGCCTTAGCCTCCCGAGTAGCTGGGATTACAGGCGCATGCCACCACACCTGGCTAACTTTTGTATTTTGGGTAGAGACGGGGTTTCACCATGTTGGCCAGGCTGATCCTGAACTCTTTACCTCATGATCCACCCACCTCGGCTTCACAAAGTGTTGGGATTACAAGCGTGAGCCACCATATCTGGCTGTAACCACCAGTCTCAGCAGTTTTTCTTATCCCCCAAATCAGACCTCTAAAATATCTAAGTTCTTTACTGTGTATGAGCCAGTTAAATTATTTAAAGTTCCTTAATAAAGGTTACAAAATTGTATAGAAATATATTGTATAAATTTATCACTGAAATAAAACAGGAAGTAGGTTGGTGACAGTTATCTATTCATTCATCTTACCTAGCATGATTGAGTTTATATTTAAGGATGAAAGCTTTAATAATAGATAGGTGAGCTGGTGCCAGTCTTCAGGCCAATAGTTAGATAACACTGACAAAGCAATGACTCAGTATCTGGGCACGTCCCACACTTGGTTTGCAAACTGACAGAATTTCCCTCCAGTTTTACCAATCTACCACTGCCAGGTGGCTAAAAGGAAAACCGGGTGGATAAAAAGAAGGAGACAGTTCATTAATCCTTAGGCACTCCAGTGCCCTACCCACCAATGGCAAGATGGACTCTGGCCACAGAGTCAAGAACAGCTCAGAAGGTTAGGAGAGAGTGCAAAAAGCTAAAGGATGTCAGGGTCACTCCAAACTTCAAACAATTGCTGAGGGGTGGAAGGGTGTCAGAAATGAGGTTCTCGTGGATAACAAATGCCAGAAGGCTATCTGTCCCCATATCGCAGATAGATTGAAAGTAAGGATCAGAATAGGATAAGCTTCAGTTATAATTAACATGTGGAAAGAGTCATATTGGATGGTAGCATCATGATAAATTTTTTCTTTTTTTGTGCTTTTTGGTATTTTCCAATTTTTTAAATAAGGATGTATCACTATTTTAACAAAGGGAAAAAATTTGAGTGTCTCGGAAAATAAAATTAGCGCTAAAACAGGATCCGAAACAATATTTTTATATTTATGTATACAACGATCCAAGTCTATAAAAGAAATTGTAAATACACATACATTTGCAGAAAAAAATAAAGCTAAAAGGAGCAACTCTAAGGTTAAGAGCTGTGATCTCTGAGTAGTGGGTTATCTATAATTTTTTTCCCCTAGAATTTTTACATTGTTTTTGGAGCCATAAAAATTGGTTGTTTTAAAATCCCGTGGTGCTCTGTACTGCACTCTAGGTCAATTCAAGTACATGGTAACACCTGCCCCTTTCTCAGTTATCACCTGGATAAGCTGCTGATGAGCCACGTTGCCACAGAAGAAAGTCTGCTGATCATCCACGAAACCCATCAGTTCGGTTTCTTCTACCTCCTCTCCATTTAACATGAGAACTCTGCAGCAGAATGGAGGGCCTGGGTCAGCCTGGGACCAGCTTCCCCACCTCACAACCTTCTCACCAGCACCAACAGCTGGGACTAGACCCATCCTTACCTTGTCTGGCCCACAAAAGAGAGCACCAAAGTGTCATCAGTCTCACGATTAGGGTCAGACCGCAGTGGCCATAATCCTGGAACAAGGACCAAGGATTCAGATGCATAGGACAGACCAACACTTAGCGTGCATATCTACAGACAGGGAAGGCCAGGGGCAGTGGCTCATGCCTGTAATCTCAACACCTGAGAAGGCTGAGGCAGGAGAACTGCTTGGGACCAGGAGTTCTAGACAAGCCTGGGCAAAATGGAGAGACAGACCTTGTCTCTGCCAAAAATACAAAAGAACTTGCTAGGTGTGGTGGCACAAAACTGTAGTTCCAGCTACATGGGAGGCTGAGGTCGGGGGATTGCTTAAGACTAGGAGACAGAGGCTGCAGCTATGATCATGTCATTGCACTCCAGCGTGGGTGACACAGCAAGATGCTGCCTCAAAAAAAAAAAAAGGTATATATATGGATAGGGCAGCCTGACACCACTGGAAGGGCTGGAACTTGGAGCCCTGAGCTGAAACCCCCTCTCGCTCCTTCTTGGTTTTAAGGCTCTAAAAAGTTAGTGGTCTTTTTTTTTTTGGCCTTTTTTTTGTGAGAGTCTCGCTCTGTCGTCCAGGCTGGAGTGCAGTGGCCCGATCTCAGCTCACTGCAAGCTCTGCCTCCTAGGTTCATGCCATTCTCCTGCCTCAGTCTCCCAAGTAGCTGGGACCACAGGTGCCCACCATCATGCCCAGCTAATTTTTTGTATTTTTAGTAAAGACAGGGTTTGGCTGTGTTAGCCAGGATGGTCTCAATCTCCTGACCTCGTGATTCGCCCTCCTCGGTCTCCCAAAGTGCTAGGATTACAGGCGTGAGCCACCGTGCCCGGCCAAAAGTTAGATTGTTTTAAAGCTGTTTTGAGCCTGTTTTAAATTTGGGACTGGATTATATACATTTCCATTACCCAAAGTCTAAATTTATTTATTTATTTTTTTTTTTTTTTGAGACAGAGTCTTGCTCTGTCACCCAGGCGGGGGTGCAGTGGCACGATCTCGGCTCACTACAACCTCTGCCTCTGGGTTCAAGCAATTCTCCTGCCTCAGCCTCCTGAGTAGCTGGGACTACAGGTGTGCATTACCACGCCCGGCTAATTTTTTCTATTTTTAGTAAAGACAGGGTTTCACCGTGTTAGCCAGGATGGTCTCGATCTCCTGACCTCATGATCAGCCAGCTCAGTCTCCCAAAGTACTAGGATTACAGGTATGAGCCACTGCACCCGGCCTAAATATATTTTTTAAAAGTACACAGAAAAGTCTCATTTCCATACCTCCCTCCAACCCATTCCCCAAACAAGTAATCAATAAAGGCATCTTGTTTAGCCTTCTGGTAAAGAGATGGGGTGTGGGGGGATCTTACTATGTTGCCCCAGTCTGGCCTCCATCTCCTGGGCTCAAGTGATCCTCCCACCTCAGCCTCCTGAATAGAGAGGACTACAGGCCCACCACTCAACACCAAGCTTAATTTTTTTTTTAATTTAAGGAAATAGAGTATTATAAGCAAATACAACTATAATATAGTTTATCAAGCACTATTCTGCACCTTGTTCTTTCGTTTAACAATATATGCTTAAAGCCCTTATCGGAACACAGTATTTAATTGTGTAAATCATTTATCTATACAATTATTATTAAATCATGCAGATTAACAAATTCCTTCTCATGACATTTACATAGTATTTTGCTATAACATACAATGCCACAAGAAATAAGCTTGTATTTTTATGTCACTTTACACATATGAAGGTCAGGTAGAGGCTCAGAACTGGGACTACTAAGTAAACTGCTAAATGCTGTTTTTGATATTGCCCAATTCCCGTCTATAGAGGATGCACAAGCACGTTTATTTTCTCATGCCTGACCAACATCACGTATGGCCAAACTTCTGGATTTTGGTCAACTAGTAGAGTTGTTTGGTGTTAATGTGCATTTCTCAGGACTGTTGCCTGTCCATTCATGTCCTTTGCTAGTTTGGGGACAGAAAATTTAGTGATCTTCCTATAAATTTCTTATAAATTAGGAAGACTGGGCCTTTTGTCTATAAGATGAACTACAGAATATTTTTATCCAGTTTGTCATTTCTTCTGACTTAGCTAATAGTGTTCTGTTTTGCTTTTGCTATGAAGTGTTTTATCTTTATATAGTTGAATTTATCAATCTTTCTTTCTGGCTTCTGTACTTTGAGTCATAGTTATGGCTTCATTTTTTTACATTAAGTTTTTCATCCATTTAGATTCTAGCCAAGTGTACATTTGGCAGGCAGTAGGAACCCAAACTTGTCTTTTCCCAAATGACTATCAGTTATCCCAAAAACACCATCTATTAAGTCCCAACTTTAAGCTAGGCTCAGTGGCTCACGCCTGTCATTACAGCACTTTACAAGGCCAAGGCAGGAGGATCGCTTGAGCCCAGGAGTTTGAGATCAGCCTGGGCAACATAGGGAGACCCTGTCTCTACCAAAAAAATAAAATTAGCCAGGCATGGTGGCACATGGTTGCAGTACCAGCTACTGGGAGGCTGAGACAGGGAAGATCACTTGAGCCCAGGAGACTGAGGCTATAGTAAGCCATGATCATGCCACTGTACTCCAGCCTAGGTGACAGAGTGAGACCCTATCTCAAAAAATGAATAAAAATAAAAATAAAAATTTTAAAAGTCCCAACTTTACTCACTGAACTGAGAAGCCACCACTATCATACACTGAATTTCCACGTGTAATTGTCATTTCCGGACTTCTGAATCTGCCCATTAGACTCTGCCTATTCATCAGCAATACAACACTTCTAATTATAGAGGCTTAACAGTACGTTTCAGTACCTGGTAGGGTTAACCTGTCTCACTGGTTTTTTTTGTTTGTTTTTTGTTTTGAGACAGAGTCTCGCTCTGTTGCCCAGACTAGAGTGCAGTGGCGAGATCTCGGCTCACTGCAAGCTCCACCTCCCGGGTTCATGCCATTCTCCAGCCTCAGCCTCCCAAGTAGCTGGGACTACAGGCGCCCCCCAACACGCCTGGCTAATTTTTTGTATTTTTAGTAGAGATGGGGTTTCACCATGTTTGCCAGGATGGTCTCGATCTCCTGACCTCATGATCCGCCCGCCTCGGCCTCCCAAAGTGCTGGGATTACAGGCGTGAGCCACCACGCCCAGCCTCACTGCTTTTTTTTTTTTTTGAGATGGAGTCTCACTCTGTCGCCAGGCTGGAGTGCAATGGTGCAATCTCGGCTCACTGCATCCTCCACCTCCCGAGTTCAAATGATTCCCCTGCCTCAGCCTCCCGGGTAGCTGGGACTACAGGCACGCGCCACCAACCCCAGCTAATTTTTTGTATTTTAGTAGAGACGGAGTTTCATCATGTTGGCCAGGATGGTCTCGATCTCCTGACCTCGTAATCTGCCCGCCTCGGCCTCCCAAAGTACTGGGATTACAGGCGTGAGGCATCATGCCCTGCCTCTCACTGCTCTTTTTAAAGTTTTCCTGGTTATGCCTGCTTCTTCCTTTTTCCATTCGGACTTGTCTAAGTCAAGGAAAAAATGTATACATATTGAGGTACATTATATACAAAGAGAGAACAACTTTATATTGATTTGTAGACCTTGGTGTGTCTTTTTCATTTGATCAACTTGTTCTTTTCATCCTTTAGGAGTATTTTTAAGTTTTCCTTGGCCGGGCGCGGTGGCTCAAGCCTGTAATCCCAGCACTTTGGGAGGCCGAGACGGGTGGATCACGAGGTCAGGAGATCGAGACCATCCTGGCTAACATGGTGAAACCCCGTCTCTACTAAAAAATACAAAAAACTAGCCGGGCGCGGTGGCGGGCGCCTGTAGTCCCAGCTACTCGGGAGGCTGAGGCAGGAGAATGGCGTGAACCCAGGAGGCGGAGCTTGCAGTGAGCTGAGATCCGGCCACTGCACTCCAGCCTGGGCGACAGAGCGAGACTCCATCTCAAAAAAAAAAAAAAAAAAAAAGTTTTCCTTGTATAGGTTTTGCACAATTTTGTTAAATGTACTCCTTGGTACTTTATCATTTTCTTGTTATTGTAAATTGCCCCCTTTCCTCTACTATACTTTCTAATTGTGTTTACATGAAAGCTATTAATTTTAGTACATTACTTTTATATCCTGCTACCTCAGTGAATTTTTATTGTCTATAGTAGTTTTTCAGTTGATTATCTTGGGTTTATAGTTACATGATCTCTTCCTTTGCAATTTCATATACTTCTATTTCTTTTTTTTTTTTTTTTTTTTTTGAGATGGAGTCTCATTATGTGGCCCAGGCTGTAGTGCAGTGGCACAGTCTCAGCTCACTGCTACCTCTGCCTCCCAGGTTCAAGTGCCTCTCCTGTCTCAGCCTCCCAAGTAGCTGGGATTACAGGCACCCACACCATGCCTGGCTAATTTTTTGTATTTTTAGTAGAGACAGGGTTTCACCATGTTGGCCAGGCTGGTCTCGAACTCCTGAAATCAAGTGATCCACCTGCCTCAGCCTCCCAAACTGCTGGCATTACAGGCATCAGGCAACATGCCTGGCCATACTTCTATTTCTTTATTCACCTTTTCCCATACTTTTTTTTTTTTCATATTCTGAATTACTCCTTTTTTTAAATTGAGATGGGATCCTGCTACATTGCCCAGGCTGGTCTCAAACTCCTGGACTCAAGCGATCCTCCTGCCTCAGCCTCCCAAGTGGCTGGGACTACAGACACACGCCACTGCACCTGCCTTCAGAATTACTCTTTTAAAGATGTGCCTCCTATATACAACTTTAAGGTGGTTTTGTTTCATGATTTGATCTAATTATGTTGTCCTCTAACAGGACATTTACATTTACTGACATGACAGCTATGATCCATATCAATTCTGCCATATTGTTTTAGGTTACGCTTATACATTGTAAATGTCTTTCACTGTGTAGCCTTTTTTTTTTTTTTTTTTTTTGAGACAGAGTCTTGCTCTGTCGCCCAGGCTGGGGTGCAGTGGCCGGATCTCAGCTCACTGCAAGCTCCGCCTCCCGGGTTTAGACCATTCTCCTGCCTCAGCCTCCCAAGTAGCTGGGACTACAGGCGCCCGCCACCTCGCCCGGCTAGTTTTTTGTATTTTTTAGTAGAGACGGGGTTTCACCGTGTTAGCCAGGATGGTCTCGATCTCCTGACCTCGTGATCCGCCCGTCTCGGCCTCCCAAAGTGCTGGGATTACAGGCTTGAGCCACTGCGCCCGGCCTTTTTTTTTTTTTTTTTTTGGTGAGACAAGATCTCACTGTCGCCCAAGCTAGAGTGCAGTGGCACAATCATGGCTCTCTACAGCCTCAAGGCTACAACCACCTAGGCTAGAACCAAGTAGCTGGAACCACAGGCATGCACCATCACCCCTGGCTAATTTTTAATTTTTTTATAGAGATGAGGTCTACATTACTTAGGCTGGTCTCAAACTCTTGGGCTTAAGCAATCCTTCCACCTTGGCCTCCCAAAGTGCTGTAATGACAGGCATGAGCCACGCCACCTTGCCTAGCCTCTGATCTTTTTTTAATTAAAATTCTCCTGGAATTTAGGAAGATTTATATTTTTTATCTAGAAGTTACATTTATACATATATCTTCATAAAATATCCTGTCTATGAATTCTACCAGTTCCCTCATAAAAACATTAAATTTAATTTATAATCTTTTAATCCCCTGTCCTCTATTCTACTACCAATTTTGATTAGTAGCATTTTTTTTTAAAGTTTACTTTTATACTTTCAGATATGTTTAAGCTTCTGATCTGTTGTTATGACCTTCACTCTTCATTTGATTTGCTTTCCTCTGGCTCTCACCAAAACACCTTCACAACATATAACAAGGCCAAAGTCCCTCATATAAGATCTGCATCCTGTGTTCACCAAAAAAGCTACCTTTGATGCCTGGTAAGTCAATGCTGGCATGCTCGTGGATTCCAATTCCATTCCGGATGATCCGCAAGGAACCTTCCTTGAAAGCCCCAGAGCAAGTGACCAGCTGCAAGCAGAGAAAACATTTCTAAAGAACCCCCTCAAGATACTGGGCCAGTCATACTGATGCCCAGAAAGCAAACACGGTATACCTAAATCCAAGAACCTTTATTGTGGGGCTGGTTTGAGAATGCAGACTTGGCAGAGGTTGATTTCCAAAGTTTTTCAAATTTACGGAGCAGACAGGACATCCTAGTGCAGGAAGCAAAAAGCTTCTACCACTGCTCCTAGCAAGCTTGCTTAGATCCCTGGGACCTAGTTTACTGGAATGAGCAAAGGATCTGGAGTTATATACACCTGCCACTTACTAAGTTAGGTGACTTTGGAAAAAGTTACTTAATCTTTCTCAGCACTAATTTTCCTCACTTCTGAGATGGCCAAAAATCCCTATCTAGGGTACTTGTATAATTAGAGATAATATATATAAAGTGCCTGGCAGACCAAGATAGGCACTCAATAAACAGTAGTTATCCTTATATCATTCGGATTCATGAGGCAGCTCTTAAAAGTATTTTCACTGCACCCTCCCCATTCTAGATAAGTATAGCTAGGAGGACACAGTTTGAGTGGGCATATACCAACTATCCACTTTCAGAATGGCCCTTACCTGCCCCTGTCCCTGCCTCTCCAGGTCCACCACGCACATATCCACAATGGGTCCTAAGTTAGTAAATGTTTCCATGGCCACTACATAGGAGCCTTGTTCATTACTGTCAACGTTGAGCTAAGAAGAAAGAACAATGTTATGTTAGTCCTAGAACACCCTAACAGACCTACCCAAAAGGGATGGTTATTGTCCAAAAGAAACTCTCAATAACTAGTTTCTAGATCTGCCATTCTTGTGTTCCAAGGGATGATTCCAAAAGGGGATTGTTGATTAAGGAATATGGTTGTCTTACAGGTGATCCATTAATCAGCCAAGGATGGCTGACCTAGAGTCCATGGATGGATTTCAGAGAAGTGGTGAATGTTTGAAAATTAATGTAAAATGTTTGCATGCATTTTCCTGCAGAGAAGGTCCGAAGTTTTCATATTCTAGAAGTCCATTACATTAAACTATAACCTGTTTGAAGGTAGGAGCTGGGTCTTACTCGTCAATGTATCCACAGCACCTAGCACCTTGCCCGGCAAATTTGCTGAATGAACCACAAAGACAAAGAGCTGGTCAGAGGTAGGATGTTAAATTAACCAAGTAGAAAGCTGGACAGTAGGGATGTGGATAAAATGGAGAGATTCTGAGAGGCACCAAACATAGGAGAAATTTGATGAAGAAACAGTGAGGACAGCGAAAAAGAAACCAGAAACAAGTGTCTTCTCACCTTCACAAGCTGGGAGTCACCCAGGCGAGACCCAACAAACACAACACCATTATCAAGGTATGTCAAGCACTCAGCAATAGAGGTCTGGAAGAAAGTAAGCAACGTGAAAGAAATGAGAATGGACTCCACATGGGATCCAGATACTACCCACATCTCAGACATCTGCTGAGAAAAATCCCAACTGCAGCCATAATTCAGGACAGTTCTGTTTCAAATTCCCAGGTCACACTAAGCAAACATTTCTAAATCTCTGAAGTTTGTGATTCTTCATCTGTTGCATCCCTACAGTCAGAAAAATCTATCATTTGTCTTGCATATTCCTGCTTCAAAAGATACTTCCTTTTTTTTTTTTTTTTGAGACGGAGTCTCGCTCTGTCGCCCAGGCTGGAGTGCAGTGGCGCGATCTCGGCTCACTGCAAGCTCCACCTCCCGGGTTCACGCCATTCTCCTGCCTCAGCCTCCCGAGTAGCTGGGACTACAGGCGCCCACAACCGCGCCCGGCTAATTTTTTTTTTTTTTTTGTATTTTTAGTAGAGACGGGGTTTCACCGTGGTCTCGATCTCCTGACCTTGTGATCCGCCCGCCTCGGCCTCCCAAAGTGCTGGGATTACAGGCGTGAGCCACCACGCCCGGCCTCCTTTTTTTTTTTTTGAGACAGAGTCTCACTCCATTAGCCAGGCTGGAGTGCAGTTGCGCTATCTTGCTCACTGCAAGCTCCGCCTTCCGGGTTCATGCCATTCTCCTGCCTCAGCCTCCCGAGTAGCTGGGACTACAAGTGCCCGCCACCATGCCTGGCTAATTTTTTAATTTTTGTATTTTTTTAGTAGAGACAGGGTTTCACCGTGTTAGCCAGGATGGTCTCGATCTCCTGACCTCGTGATCCGCCCACCTCGGCCTCCCAAAGTGCTGGGATTACAGGCGCGAGCTACCGCGCCCGGCTCTAAGTATTAATATTAAACTTTTTGGGAACCTCCTCCCAGAACTGAAATCAGCAATTTTTTTTTTTCGAGACAGGGTCTCGCTGTCACCCAGGCTGGAGTGCAGTGGTACAATCCTGGCTCACTGACTGCAACCTTGACCTCCCCAGGCTAAGGTAATCCTCCCACCTCAGCCTCCCAAGTAGATGGGAATACAGGCACACACCACCATACCCAGCTAATTTCTGTACTTTTTGTAGAGATGGCGTTTTGCCATATTGACCAGGCTAATCTCGAACTCCTGGGGCTCACACAATCAGCCTGACTCGGCCTCCCAAAGTGCTGGGATCACAGGTGTGAGCCACCAAAACCAGCTAGATTGATATTTAATTCCAGATTATATCCTTTTGTTTCCCTTTCTTTTCCTTTTCTCACGGGCAGCTTGGGTAGATTCTCACAGGATCCTGTGAGACAATACCTAACTCATTCAATAGTCAACTTCCACAGCAAGAACAACAGTTTGTTGTTAGGTGTTAAGTAACATAATTCCCAGAGTTGAGGTGTGGGACCACACACTTGGGATCTTTAGGAACCTAAGAGAATATTGTAGAGCAACAGGGAGAACAAGTTCTACCTCTCCAAGGAGTTCTACACGGAGATCCTTGAGCGTGACGGTACCATCCATCTGTTCCTCCTTCTCCAAAAGCAGCATGAAAAGCCGGCCTTCCATGTCTCCCAGCAGGTATCTTGAGCCATTAGGGTCCACTCGATTGTGGCACACAATCGTGCTTTGCTGCCAATGGGGAGGAAACAGTCATTAGATATTCAGCATCTTCCACACCAGAAAACAAACCCTACTGGACCACTCCCTTTACCAAACCCAGCCATTTTACCGGCAGACAAATCGCTCAGATAACATTACATGAAAATGAGGATAGATCCTATTCCCCATTAATACAAAATGGGGAGCTTTTTTATTTTGAAGATAATTTTCTGAGGAGCTCCATCAATATATCTTATATGTTTACTGATATGTCGTCATTCTGCAGGAAAATAGAAATACACAGAATAGGAAGCTGCTGCCAAAATTCACTGAACTATGCATGCTATTACAAATGTAGTTATTTATTCTTAATACCACTAATTACCCCCTACCACTGTGGCAATGCTACCACAGATTTTGTTCTTTTTTAGAGACAGGGTCTCGCTATGTCACCCAGGCTAAAGTACAGTGGCTATTCACAGGCATGATCACAGTGCACTGCAGCCTAACTCCTGGACTCAAGCCATCCGCTCAAGTGGCTAGGACTGCAGGCACTTGCCACTGTAGCCAGCTAGATTTTGTTCTTTTTTCTCAAAAAGTAAGTAAAATGAAACTTTTAAGGCTTAATTTTTACAACTTGATATTCTAAGTCCGTGAAATTTTTGACTTTTTTAGCCTTTATAATTTATCAATATATTACTTTATATGATTTGAGCCCTGAAAACATTACATGCAACAGAAATTGCCAATATTATGGCCAGGCACAGTGGCTCATGCCTGTAATCCCGGCACTCTGGGAGGCCGAGGCGGTGGATCACCTGCGGTCGGGAGTTTGAGACCAGCCTGACCAACATGGAGAAACCCCATCTCTACTAAAAATACAAAATTAGCCAGGCATGGTGGCACATGCCTGTAATCCCAGGTACTAGGGAGGCTGAGGCAGGAGAATCGCTTGAACCTGGGAGGCAGAGGTTGCAGTGAGCCGAGATCGTGCTATTGCACTCCAGCCTGGGCAACAAGAGTAAAACTCCATCTCAAAAAAAAAAGGAAGGAATTGCCAAAATTTTCCCTTCTTAAAGTTGCCCCATGTGGTAGTTCATGCCTGTAATTCTAGTTACTCGAGAGGCTGAGATAAGAGGATCACTTGAGCCCAAGAGTTCAAGGCTACAGTGAGCTACAATCATGTCACTGCATTCTAGCTCTCCAGCCTAAGCAACAGAGTAAGACCCTGTCTCTTTGACAAAAAAAAAAGTGCCCCAGTCAATGAAAAGGGGAAGCCTGTTTTGATTATCATTTATCTAAGCTAGCAACCAAGCTCTCTGCAAGCAAATCCAGGCTAATCTCTTTCCCTGTTCCCAAAGGCCAACGCAGTATCTTGTATAAACAGAAAATCGTGTAACAGGCATCTGTGAATCTCCTTTTGACACACGAGAGAAAGGGAGGAGCAAGGTGAGGACAAGGAAAGATGAAAGGAAAAAAAGATAGAGGACTGCTGCTCACCTTGATGATAGGAGGGGCAATAGCCAGGTATTTGTCACCATTGTGATAAGTGATTGACTCCTGTCCAATGATGATGGCCCCCCCAAAGGGCTCTGGGACTGCAGGAAAGACAGCAAAATTAGAACGCTCAGCACTCTGGGTCTGCCAAGCCAGGACTGGCAAGAGCACAGGTCTAGTTAGCCCCAAGACAAACTTTAAGATCATCATTATTTTAAAAAGGACATCAAAACCCAGGGAACATGATAGCCTTTACGGAGATTCTTAGAATTTGTTGACTGGCCATTATCTAATCCCGGTAATATTTTTACTGCCACTCTTCTGGTATTTGACTATTCCTATGGGTGGGAAGTCTTCTCCATGTTCTTTCCCATGCATTCTCCCCCATTTTTCTTCTCAACTTCTAATCCTTTCCAAGTAAAAGCTTTTACTTTTTTTTTCCTGGTCTCTACTCTTGTTTCTTAGCTTAACTTCCCCCCATTATCAGGGTCACCATTTAGAAGAGCCAGTCTTCTCTTAAGAGTTTTTTTTTTTTTTTTTTTGAGGCGGAGTCTCGCTCTGTCGCCCAGGCTGGAGTGCAGTGGTGCGATCTCCGCTCACTGCAAGCTCCGCCTCCCGGGTTCCCGCCATTCTCCTGCCTCAGCCTCCCGAGTAGCTGGGACTACAGGCGCCGCCACCACGCCCGGCTAATTTTTTTGTATTTTTAGTGGAGACGGGTTTCATTGTGTTAGCCAGGATGGTCTCGATCTCCTGACCTCGTGATCTGCCCGTCTCGGCCTCCCAAAGTGCTGGGATTACAGGCTTGAGCCACCGCGCCCGGCCTCTTAAGAGTTTTAAAACTTCCCTACTGAGTGAGACAAACATAATGTAAGGGCAGAGTTAGGACAAGGAGTGAAGAGGCCTGGATTCTAGCCCAGGCTAGATCATGGACAGACATGGGCAGGTCCCTCTGGCCCTGTTTCCTCATCTATGAGGTAAAGAAATCAGATAAGCGCTATTGCTCCCTTTTGGTTTTTTGTTTTTTGTTTTTTAAAGAGATGGGGTCTCATTATGCTGCCCAGGCTAAACTCAAACTCCTAAGCTCAAATGAGCCTCCCAACTCAGCCTCTTGAGTAGCTGGGACTATAGATCCTGGCTTCCTTTCAATTTTAAATGTTATGCCCAGCAATAAAATAATGAGACTCATTTCCATACGCCACTGTGCAAATCAATCTCAGTGTTTTACAGTCAATCCCTCCACCCAAGTAAAACAGAAGTTATACTTTTGGGGGGAGGAATGAAAAACAGAAAATCTCAAAGACAGAAAAAAACAAAGCAGACATAGAGAAAGCAGACATAAAGGTGTGGTAAACAATGCACACCTTCAATAATACTGAGCGCCAAAACGAAGGGCAGAGAAGGTGAGAGAGGGAACAAGAACAGGGAACTAGCCTAGACCCGGGTGGAGGCATATTTCCTAAACCCCCAACCAACCTGCAATCACCATGGAAGCTTCAGCTTCGACATTTTCCTGTTTCCAAGGGCCCTTATTGAATTCCTTCTCTCGGAGAGACACCTCATAGGTTTTTACATGCCGCCCCTGAGGGTCCTGGGTGGGGGAAAGGTGAAATGGTTAGCCCTTAGGAAGGGTAAGCCTTGGGCTAAAGAGAGGTGCTGAAAGGGACAAGCTACCACCACCCAGCATCTGACAGTCCCGTCACGTCAGCCCTCCCACCCTCATCCATCAGTACACTGACAATCACCAGCTGAGCCTGGGATTAATTCCTAGGTAGACTGCAGCATCTGAGATCTACCATTCCTAACAATTCAACCAACCAAGAAACGTTTAAAGAATTAGAAAAATGAACTTGTCACACTGCACTAGGTACTATAAGAGATACTGTGTGCCAGGCACAGTGGCTCATGCCTGTAATCCCAGAACTTTGGAAGGCTGAGGTGGGTGGATCACCTGAGGTCAGGAATTCAAGACCAGCCTGGCCAACATGGCAAAACCCCGTCTCTACTAAAAATACAAAAATTAGCCCTGCGTGGTGGCGCACACCTACCATCCCAGCTACTCGGGTGGCTGAGGCGGGAGAATCGCTTGAACCCAGGAGGCAAAGGTTGCAATAAGCCAAGATGGCACCACTGCACTCCAGCCTAGGCAACAGAGCAAGACTCCATCTCAGAAAAAAAAAAAAAAAAAAAAAGATACTGTGTGTGTGCCTGTGTGTGTTCCTTAGCCTCAAGAAATTTACAAAACGCATTGATAAGCTATACCTATGAGATTTTTTAAAATTGATACAATTCTCAAGAGCATTCTGATGGAGTAACAGTAGAGAACACAATTGATTGCTCTGTTAAGTGAAACCTTTCAGTCCTGCCATTGTCAACATCATCTTCCCCTCCTTTTTCTGAATTATGACTCATGTCAGTCCTGGGACTGCCAAGGTCACCTTTAAGATGCTAAAGAGCAGGGACGGGAAGAAAGCTACACTCAGCCAGTGGAAGACGGCTTCAACAAAGAAGTTATGGAAGGAATTCAGCAATGTGTTTCAGGGCAGGGATCACATCTTAGTCACTGTTATAGCTCCTGAAGCAGGAATACCTTTCACATAGCATTAAGCAACTAAATATTTGTCAAATTGAATTTTTGGCATAAAACAGGAGATAGTAATTTTTGGCTGATGAAAACATTTTCCCATCAATGAGTAGGGTTATGACACAGCTTCGCAAAAAGTTCAAGTGTGGATTTGGGCCTCTGAGACACACATGCAGAAATGAAGATCTGATCACAACTGGCAGCCCTGAAGCTGAGAACAACCAACCTTGAATAATCAACAACATCAAAGTTCTAATGACCTAATATTTACAAAACTAAACAGAGAGAAATTCTAAGTTTTTATTTTAACTCATACTTGGTAAGATCAAACAAAATCTCTTGGTTTCAACCTTATTCAATTGGGCCTTATTCCAATAGCCTCAGAACTACAGTAACACTAAGAAATATACAAAAAGATATCAGCACTTCCAACACCTAACAAGGCCATCAAGCTGTCTACGTGCCCACACACTCTATGTGGGACTAGACTATCATCTCTTTCCGTCACTCATTCAGCCACACACAAATGAACTGATCTTAAGGCTGCATGGCCTTTTGTTAAAGGGCTGAGATTTTACCAACATATTGGCATGTTAGCCTGGTGCTCTACCACCCCACCCCCACTTAACAGATCTGGACCAGAGAACAGCTGCCCAGGATCAGCTCTGCTAAAGTTTTAGGCACAGACTAAAATAGAAGAGCCAGCAAGTTGCCGGGTGCTCATGTCTGTAATCCCAGCACTTTGGGAGGCCGAGGCAGGAGGGTCATGAGGTCATGAGTTCGTGACCATTCTGGCCAACATGGTGAAACCCCGTCTCTACTAAAAACACAAAAATTAGCTGGGCATGGTGGCATGCACCTGTAATTCCAGCTACTCAGGAGGCTGAGGCAGGAGAATCGCTTGAACCCAGGAGGCAGAGGTTGCAGTGAGCCAAGATCAGGCCATCGCACTCCGGCCTGGGCGACAGAGTGAGACTCTGTCTCAAAAAAATAATAATAAAATAAAATAAAAACAAGCCAGCAAATCACAAGTGATTGCTGGACAAAATGTAAACCTCTTCTTAAAAAACACATATAGCCGGGCGCGGTGGCTCAAGCCTGTAATCCCAGCACTTTGGGAGGCCGAGACGGGTGGATCACGAGGTCAGGAGATCGAGACTATCCTGGCTGGCATGGTGAAACCCCGTCTCTACTAAAAAATACAAAAAACTAGCCGGGCAAGGTGGCGGGCGCCTGTAGTCCCAGCTACTCGGGAGGCTGAGGCAGGAGAATGGCTTGAACCTGGGAGGCGGAGCTTGCAGTGAGCTGAGATCCGGCCACTGCACTCCAGCCTGGGCGACAGAGCGAGACTCCGTCTCAAAAAAAAAAAAAAAAAAAAAAAAAACCACATATAAAGCATCACCAAGACAATTTCTCTTTACTTAATACAAAGGCAAGATCTAGATAACTTCTCGACAGCTAAGTTTTAATAATCCCCTAGCATTCCAGTAAGAGAATCAAAGTATAAACTAGGTCATCCTGTGAAATCTCCCAAGGCCCACAACCAGAGTGTAATCTCAGGATTAAAACCTGCTACAAGCCCCAGAGAGCTTGCTGCCTCCACAATAAGCACTACTGCACTCAAGAAGCAACAAAAGTCTGACCCATATTAATTGTGTTGTTCAAAACATTTCAGGACAAACACAGTAAACACTTCTCTCTAGCCTACCAAACCCAGATATTCCAGTTAGCAAAAACAACTCCTATCACATCAGCCTCACAGTTTCTCCCCCTCTCCTCCCGATCCAGTACCTGGTAGACAAAGCAAATAGTAGGTGCTTGGCAACCATATAGGAACTTGACATCAATGACATGCAGCTCCTCCAGGCGGATGTTGAAGGCCTTGAGTTCTTTATTATCACGATCTAGTGGAATAACCTTGAAAAGGCCATCATAGAGACGCAGGCCAATCATCCGGCACTCAGGGTCAATGATGCCAATAATGCCGGTCTCCGAGGGGCGGCCAATGCGGTCCTGAGAAACAAAATTGGGATTAGGGAAGAACCTCAACATCCACAGAGCAACAGAAGACACTGGGCACCACTTGCAAAGAAAAACTTTAGGAGAGGAAGTAAAACTAATGGATCTATTTGATAGGCCAAATAGTTGGAGACCCAATGTCAGTGCATGTCTTTTTCACGAAACACTGAATCTCAATGAATGAATTATTGCTCTGTCCCTTGGGCCTTGAGTGAACTAAAGGAGTCTTTTCTCCAAAAAGCTCAAACCCATAGTGTCTTCTCCTCGTTTCTCTGATCAAATAGCGAGCTGCCCCCAGCATTTTAATTTTTTTTCCATGAATCATGACAGTCCTACTTAGAAAACTTTTGTCAGCCTAAAGCAGCCACCTCACCTGGACATTGCCATGGGCTCGTGTAATGATGTCAATGCTCTCGCCACTCTGCTTATACTCCAGGATGCAGGCATTGTACTTCGCTGTCAAGATAAACAGCAGGTCCTTGCTCTCCCCC
The DNA here is from genome assembly GCF_037993035.2 of Macaca fascicularis. Lineage (NCBI taxonomy): Eukaryota > Metazoa > Chordata > Mammalia > Primates > Cercopithecidae > Macaca > Macaca fascicularis. The sequence continues at coordinate 12,709,282 of NC_088388.1, read as the reverse complement.
TGGAAACCAATGTTATGCTATCAAAAGAGATTCTTTTTAAAACAGGAACAACCTGTCTAGTCTTTAAGCACACCAAATTCTTTAAGAATTTTCCAAATTCTTCTCTTCCTAAAGAGAAAATATATGGTGAGCTTGTAACCCACACTAGGTACACATACACCCTAAGGGCACGTACAAAAAGCCAGAACTGAAGCTGGTAAACATCTATTTCTCACTTTCATTATTCTCCATCTCTCTGTTCTATATACAAAGTCTTCATCTATTTCAATCTCAAGCTAATCTCAATTATCCCATTCAAATTCTGAAACACGAATGTAATGCCTCCTCCACTCCTCTCCAAGTATTTGAAGAAAGAGAAAAAAAAATGTGGGAATAACAACGGAAGCTAAAATGGATCAACAAAGTCTTACTTATTTAACACAGACTCCAAAAAATTACTGTTTTGTTCAAAGGGTTATAATTAAAATTCTGAACCCACTGCTTTCTTGCCAGATTCAGTTAGGACATCATAAAGGAATGTAGTGGTGATTTGGGTGAATACATTTGCACTAAAATAATAAAAATACTGATGGTAATTGTTTTTTTGTTGTTGTTGTTTGGTTCTTTTTTTTTTTTTTTTTGGAGACGGAGTCTCATTCTGTCACCCAGGCTGGAGTGCAATGGGCACCATCTCCGCTCACTGCAACCTCCGCCTCCTGGGTTCAAGCAATTCTCGTGCCTCAGCCTGCCAAGTAGCTGGGATTACAGGCGCATGCCATCACATCTGGCTAACTTTTGTATTTTTAGTAGAGACAGGGTTTCACCATGTTGGCCAGGCTGGTCTCGAACTCCTGACCTCAGGTGATCCACCCACCTTGGCCTCCCAAAGTGCTGGGGTTACAGGCGTGAGCCACCACATCCAGCCTGGTAATTGTTAACATAACTTTAAATGCTTGCTATATGATAGGCCCTGTGTTACCGAATCATTTCATCTTCAAAATAACCTAGGGGACTTGATCTGAAAGGTGCCTCAAGTGACACCTAAAGTCAGAATTAACAAGGAATGAAGCCAGGACTGCCCCACTCTGTAACCTATCCTCTGAAACAAACTGCTTTAATTTCTGTCTCCTAAAGAAGTCAACTTCATAAATGTTTCCCTAATAAATCTCTCCTTTTACTTCTAGAAAGCTTGGTCAAGAGTACATACTGAAATTTGCCATCCAAAGAGAGAAAAAAGAGAAGAGAGTTTCTCTCCTAAGGTATATTCCACCCATCCCAAGAATTCGCAAAACAATGTAACACAGCCCAGGCACGGTGGCGCATGCCTACAATCCCTCAGCTACTCTACTCCAGAGGCTGAAGCGGAGGGATTGCTTGAGCCCAAGAGTTCAAGACATCCTGGGCAACACTGTGAGACACCCGTTTCAAAGGAAATAAATAAACAAAAATAACATAAAACAACCTACAACCAACAGTTCTCCCTCCACTGCTTGTCCCAACTGCAACACTTACCTTGGGCCTGAAAAGCTCCATGACCGCAATCTTCCCGTACATGCCCACCTCTTTGACGGGCCGAAGCCCCTCGGCAGTGACCACATAAATCTCTAATCTCGTGTTTTTGGCAATCAACAGGTTTAAGTCTTCGGCTGAAGTAAAGTGTCCTGAAAGAACAGACCGTCTAACTTTTGAACTCAGGGGAAGGGCCTCCCATCCCTTCAAAATAATCCTATAACTTATGCCTAAATACCTCCAAAATTCTCATTTACTTCACATACTTCTCCAACTCCCTCCAGGTACTACTCCCCTTCTTATCATACCCGGCACCTCAAAGAGTCTCAGTTCATGCATTCAACAAAGCTACTTTCCTAATCAGACTAAGAAAACTGGACTGGACCTAAGAGCCGTGTGTCCTCCAACTGACAATGACTTCGTAATCCCTTCTCATGGCTCTCGTCCCTCAAATTTTACTGTTCTTATTACAGTTACAGTGGCAGGCTCTAATTGAGAATGCCGGAGAAAGTGTTCATTTCTTCCAGTGTTCATCTAAAGTCTCACAAAACTTTTATCTGACAGACCAAGTCAAATGAAAAGTCCCCGAGCTTTACACGAAAACACTGTTTTGTCCACACTCCCTGCCCTCCTGGTAGTCTACCAATACCCCCATCCACACTCAGCTACCTCCAACTCTGAAAAACAGCTTTGTTTTGGAATCGTGATTAGGGTGTATATAAACATGCAAGCTTGGGGTCGGCATATTCAGCTGAGAATGTGGGTTAAGAGGACTCTTCCCGGGTTCTGGACTTCGGTGTCCTTAACAGTCCAAGCGCATCGTCAATAAGGAAAACCCAGCACTGGGCCAGGCAAACCAAACCCTCTTCTCTAGCACGGCCCTCATGTAAACAACTGCCCCAGGCAAAGGGGTTAGCCTGAAGAGGGCTCCTCTCCCTCTGTAGGATAATGCGGGCATTCCTCACATCCCTCCACCTCCTGGGCCCCCCAGACATCCCCACAGGAAAATCCTGACCCCAAAGTCGCCATTACCACCTCCCCCTTTCCCGGCCACAGGAGGCCAATCTTCCGGGCCAAATAACACCGCACAACCAACTCACACTCCTCTGTCTCACTGGGCCCGCCCTGTCCTCGAGGCCGAGTGACCTCCCCAGGACGAAAGGGGACCCTCGAGAGCGGCTTCCAAGCCCCAAAAAGCGCGTACTGGGACGGCTCTTTCGAGGTCGCGGGGTTGGCGAGGTTCCTCGGCCGCCAGGGCCTTCCATTAGCCGAGCCGACTCCTGCCCGGCCGCCCCGGGGACCGCGGGCCTCCCTAGGCCGCGGCTCCCCCCAGCTCCCTCCCTCGCCGGGGTCTCCGGTCCCGGCAGCCTCACCGGTCACGCAGCCGTTCACGGCGGTGGGCTTCTGGGCCGTTACCACGTAGTTGTACGACATGTCGAGGCTTAGAGCGGCTCGTCGGGACGCGAGCGCGACACTAGAGAGACGGACACAAGCGAAGAGACAGGTGGCCCCCAACAGCGCGCAGCGAACTCCACTGCCGCTGCCTCCGCCCCAGAGACACGTTGCAGGCCAGAGCGGCCGGGGCGCGGGGCATCACGGGACGGCCTCACCTGGCCTCTTGGAGGACTCCCGAAGCCCGAGGCCGCCAACCGAAGGAGGCCCCGCCCCCGGAGGCGCCGCCTCGCCTCTTTCCGCCAGCGCCCGCAGGACCCGGATGAGAGCTCACCACTGGGGGTCCCCGGGAAGTCGCGGAGACTTCGGAGGTGGCGGATGTGGCTGTGAGCTGGCGGGGGAGGTGCGCCAGTGTCCTCGGAGCTCGCCCGCGGACTCCCCACCCCGTTCCGCGCCCTTTGCCCTTCCCCGCATCCAGTCCTCTTTCTTCCGTTGCTCCAGGAGCCCTCGGGGCTGTTCCTCCTTTTGGAACGGGAAGGACTGCGGAGGCCTAGAGAGGGAAGGGAGACGACCGCTATTCGTGCACATCCCAGACTAGAACCTTGCCTGCCTTCCTTTCACTCTCTCAGTTCCTCCAGATCCAGCTGGTGCCCTCGCCTGACGTTAGAACGACCACCGGCTCACCTCCTCCCTTTTGCGCGTTGATTCTTCAGACTTCGAAAGGCCCACTGGTCTGCTTGCCCAACGTGATTGGTGCCCCTATTACTCTACAAATTCGAACCTCAAACACAAAACCAACATTTCTCCGTAGGGAACCTTAATGAGCCAGGAGGGCAGTCAGCCCTGCAGCCTCCAGGGTGCCCCACATCAAACAGGCTCCCCGGGAACAAGAGGAGAACCACATGGCTTGGCACACTAGCAGAATGCCAGAGAGGAGCCAACCCCCATTTTACAGATGGGGAAGCTGAGGCTTAGGGAGGAATTGGTTTACCTAAGACCCTCCCCCCAACCCCAAGTAGGCTGAGGCAGAGCTATGTTGATTCTTCCTATTGTGCACCCACACAGAGGCCAACACGCGGCTGAACCAGGCTGAACTGAGGAAAGCTAGAACGTCATCGTGGTTTACGTCTTGCCCTTGCCACAGCAGAGGCTCTGCCTGACTTTGGAGGCACGGAATTATCAGTAGTAAACACACACTCCTGGTAGAAAAGCTAGACATGGATTTAGATCCTGGCTCCTACCTGTATGACCTTGGACAGGTCCCTAGAGTTCTCTGAGTCTGTTTGCCAGAAGTAAAATGGGTCACAAACCTGGCTAGCTCTCCCCATTCCCTGCCCTTTTGGTGCCAAGGACAGTGAGGGCAAGCGTGTGAACAGCTTTGTTAACTTTTTCACTGCACGTGATGCCCGTGTAAAAGATAGTTATTCTGAGGATCACTGTTCTTTAGTGATGAAGTGGGTGCTTTTCCTGGGCATAAAGGCAGCCCTGTGCTTGACATGGATTGATCTGTCTTCTGGCAGCCAGGTGCAGGCGTGAACCTTGGTCAACCCCACACTCTTCTCCATCCGTAGCCCACGTACTAGAGTTTGGACTTGGACCGAAGTCTGGGGCAGCTCCCTAATTACTAGGGCGCTTAAGCGTGATTGTGCCAGTCGGCTGTGAGTGCCTTCTGCAGCTTGTACCATTACCCACTCCTGCAGGTGCTGCTGCTGCCTCCACTGTACTCAGACCCGGGTAGCACAAGATTGTCCATCCTCCAGCAGTTCAGTGCAACGGTGTGAACTCAACCTGTTTCAGAGCCTCCCCACCATGGTGAGTCATACAGGGCCGGGGTAGGGGAATGGCAGCATGGTCTCAAAGCAGGATCCCAGCCTTGGGCATGCTAGAGCTTCTTACACCTTGACTGAGAGATGCTGCTGCCTCCTGAGGCTCACAGGTGAAGAGAGAGGGTCCTCTCTCCCAGGGCCTGATCCCTGCTTTTCTTCATTTCCTGGAGGCCACTGGTCCCAGCCAGGCCTGGGGCTGCAGCCTCTTGAGTCCCTTCAGAGCCGTTGTGCCCCCTATCTGGGTCTTGCATTCAAAGTGAAACAGTAATAGTTACCTGCTCTGTAATAGATACTGTACCAGTCACAGAAGGAACCATGAAGAATGATCATGTGACTGTTCCTAACCTTGGGGCTTATGTGGGCCGGTCTGGAGCTGGGATCTACAGTGTGGGAGGCTGGCCATGTCCCTGGGCTTTGCTCCAGGCCCACTGATTTGAATCAAAACAAGCCTTGAACATATCTGGATTCAAATTTCAGCCTGCCACTGACCAGCTGCATGACCTTTTGCAGAAGATTTGACCTCTCTGAGCCTCTTTTTCTTCATCTACATTACAAGGCAAATTAAGGCCTATCTCTAGTGGTTGTGTGGTGTTGATCAAGCAGAGTCCTGGAGGCCTCACCTGACTTCCTTTCCTTTTCCATCCTCTCAGGCCACTGAAACCAGGGATAGCACTGGTCCCTAAACCCTCCTCTGGCTCTGGCAGAGGGATTGTTGAAAATCTCAGGCAAGACAGATTATCAAGATGGGGAGCAGGCCACTTTCTTGGAGGGTAGTGGTGCTGGAGGCTGGGCTTGGAGTGAGGCCAACTCACAACTTCATTGTATGTTCCAGTCCCTGATAGGCTCTGAGAGCCACAAGCCCATGCCCTTTCTAGGGCAACCTCCGTCACCCTCCACCTCCGTCACCCTCCACCTCCCTCCAGCCCCTCGAGAAAGCAGCATGATATGGCCAAAAGGGAACCAGCTTTGGAGCCAGGCAGACCTGGACACCTGCTGGCTGTGTGACCTTGGGCAAAATCGTTTAACTGTGCCTCAGTTGCCTCACTGGGCTCATCTTTCCTCCATAGGGTTGTTGGGAAGTTTGTTTTTGGTTTTTGGTTTTTGTTTTTTGAGACGGAGTTTTGCTCTTGTTGCCCAGGCTGGAGTGCAATGGCGCAGTCTCGGCTCACTGCATCCTGTGCCTCCCAGGTTCAAGTGATTCTCCTGCCTCAGCCTCCTGAGTTGCTGGAATTACAGCCATGCACCACCACGCCCAGCTAACTTTGTATTTTTAGTAGAAATGGGGTTTCTCCATGTTGGTCAGGCTGGTCTTGAACTCCCAACCTCAGGTAATCCGCCCACCTCGGCCTTCCAAAGTGCTGGGATTACAGGCATGAGCTACCACACCCGGCTTGTTGGGAAGATTAAATGAGACATGCTCAAAAACACTTAGAACTGAGCCTGGCGCTTAGTCACTGCTCGGCAAATGGAACCAATCTTACTCTTCTTCTCGCTCCCTACAAACCTAGGCTACTCTGAAGCAGGTGGCTTAGCCCTGGCCCTGGCTGGGTGCAGGACAGGTTGGCAGGGAGGCAGCAGAGCCAAATTTTGTACAAAGGAGCTGGTGCTAGCCGGGTCAGGAAGAAGCCACAGCCAGAAGTTCACCTTGCCAGGCCCTGGCTCAGCTGCAGGTTCCCACTGGGCCACCAGGTGGCGGTGGGAGCCCAGCCCTCTGAGTCCAGGTTGCGCCCCAGTCTCTGTCTTCAGGACAAAACCAGGGGCTACAGCCCTTGTTCAGGCTTTTCACAGCCTGTTTGAAAAAGGGAGTCGCTTCCTGTGATTGAGTTTCCACTATATCACGGGCATATACTCTGTTCTAGTAAATCTCTATTTTACAGAGGAAGAATTATAGCTCCCAACAACGATGTTATCTTCCCCGAGTTCCGGCAGCTAATCAGAGGCAGAAGTGGGATTTGAACCCAAGTCCCTGTAACAGCAGAGCTCAAGCCATGCCCCATTCTGGCCCCCACGCTACTCACTTCTGTCTGCACCCCGTATCCACTCAGCCAAGCCTGGTGGTGCTGCTCTGCAACCCTCCACCAGCCTGCCCACAACCCCTCCTGAGGCTGCCTGTGGCCAGCCCTCTCCTCCTCACCCCTCCCTGCTGGTCAACCATGCTTCCTGGCACCACCACACTATTCACTCATCCAGGCCTTGGCTTATGCTCCCCCTCTGGCTGGAAGAGCCTCCCTTTTCCCTCCCCCCATACCTCCTGCCCCCTTTTGCCTACCCCGGTCCTGCTTATCCTTCACAGAGACCTCCAGGCCCCTCAGAAGGCTGCGGCCCCTCCTCCATGCTCCCATGGTGCACGTGCACTCCTCACATAGCGGTGCCCACCACACATGGTTGTGACCTCTGCTGTGTTTCCCCTGAGGGCAGGAATAGCGTTGTTATCTCTTTTTTTATTTCTGAGATGGAGTCTCACTCTCACCCAGGCTGGAGTGCAGTGGCACGATGACAGCTCACTGCAGCCATGACCTCCCAGGTTCAAGCGATCCTCCCACCTCAGCATTCCCAGTAGTGGGACTCTAGGCATGCACCACTATGCCTGGATCATTTTTCATATTTTTTGTAGAGATGGAGTCTCATGTTGCCTAGGCCAGTCTCAAAGTCTTGGGCTCAAGCGATCTGCCTGCCTCAGCCTCCCAAAGTGCTGGGATTACAGGCATGAGCCACCGCACGTGGGCTGTTATCTCTACACACTGTCTAGCACTGGGCCTGGCATGCCAAGAGGCTGGGGAAATGTTGGTCCCACATTGGAGCACCAGGGAGCAGCGGTGGCTGTGAAACCTGCTCAGCTCCTCCCCCAGCATTGGAGCCTCAGCCTGGGGCTTTTCTTCCTTTTGACAGAAGAAGGTGTTGGGCCCCATTTTATTAAAATATTTTACACTGCAGACAACAACTCCCCCATTTTCTTTGTATTGCAGCCATTTTTTCAGAATAAATTGAAGGTATGGTGCAAGACACTTCATAAATTAGGTACTGAATAGAAAGTCACACATTATTGAAAACTCACAGAAATACCCACCTGTCACCCAACTCAAGGAAGTCCTGCGCTCCTGGAGTTCGTAGGTGGATGCGGGAGAGGGGTCTACACAACAGCAGTGTGGCTGGGCAGGATGGGGGTGTCTGTGCTGACCACACTCTGACATCCTTCTCACTCCTCCCCTGCAGACCTCCAAGAAGCTGGTGAACTCGGTGGCTGGCTGTGCTGATGACGCCCTTGCTGGCCTGGTGGCCTGCAACCCCAACCTGCAGCTCCTGCAGGGCCACCGCGTGGCCCTCCGTTCTGACCTGGACAGCCTCAAGGGCCGGGTGGCACTGCTATCGGGTGGGGGCTCTGGCCATGAGCCTGCCCATGCTGGTGAGTACCCTGGGGTGGGGCAGGGGGTACTGGTGGAGTGGACAGGGCCTCCTGTGAGATCCTCAGTGCTGCCACGAGGTGCAGGACGGAGCCCAACCCAGACTCAGGAACTGGGGCCGCTTCCCACTCTCCCACTCCCTCCGGCTGGGATCAGGGGCCCATCACGGCCTCTCTGAATCTGTTTCTACATCTACAAAACTATGAAGTTGGGCCAAACAATCCCTCAAGTCCTTCTAGCTCTGAGAGTCGGTGAGTCCATGAATCTTCTGGACCCTCCAGGCCCAGCAGACCCACCCCCTCTTCCGTGAAGGCTTCCTGACTCTTCCAGCCTAGAGCAGCGCCCCTCTTCTGAATTCCCACCTGCCGTGTCCCACACCTGGAGCCAGGGACGCGAACTCTCCTTGAGGGCTGCTGGAGGGCAGGGACTAGGAAGCGCATCATTTGTCCCCTTCCTGTCTTCCTTCAGCAAAATCCATTCATTTGGCAAACACTCATGAGCCCATTGTGTACCTGGCACTGTACTGGGCACTAGGGATACAGCAATGAAGCAGACAGGCAAGGTCCCTGCCCTCGTGGAGCTTTTATTCTACTTAGGGGAGATAGACAATAGCCAGGTAAACACGAAAGGAAATGAGATCATTTCAGAGGGTGCTAAGTGACTTAGTACAGACAGTAAAACAGGGCAAAGGAACAGTGAGTCCCTGGGGAGGGAGTTGGTGACTGCTTCAGGCGGGGAGGTCGCAGAAGGCCTCTCTAAGGTGCCTCCTAAGAAGGAGTCAGCCATTTGAAGACCTGGGGGATCTTTGAGCACCAAGCACACAGTAGGGCTCACCAAACCATGACCCCCGGAGCATGGGAAGCCCCAGTGACTATAGGCGCAAGTCCCACCTGCCATGCTCACTCTACCCCTTCCACCTCCAGGTTTCATAGGGAAGGGGATGCTGACCGGGGTCATCGCAGGAGCCGTATTCACCTCCCCAGCAGTGGGCAGCATCCTGGCAGCCATCAGGGCAGTGGCCCAGGCTGGCACAGGTAAGCCTGGCATGCAGGAGGGGCTGCGGCGGGGAGGGCACAGTAAGGGTGCTGAGCCCTGCCGGCTGCTCCCGCAGTGGGGACCCTCCTCATCGTGAAGAACTACACTGGGGATCGGCTCAACTTCGGCCTGGCCAGGGAGCAGGCCCGGGCTGAAGGCATCCCGGTGGAGATGGTGGTGATCGGGGATGACAGCGCCTTCACCGTCCTGAAGAAGGCAGGCCGGCGGGGGCTGTGTGGCACGGTGCTTATACACAAGGTAGGCTTCCACTGGGGACACAGAGACTGGCCAGCCCCTTCCAGCCTTCCCTTGCCTGGCAGCACCCTGTAACTGGACCTTTCCAGCCCTTCCCCAAGAAGCTACTTCTTTTTCTCCAGTGTTCCCTGATCTCAGAAGGCCCCGCCATCCCCTCAGCTACCTAAGCCCAGATACAGGCATTTTCCCAGACTCGTGCCCTTCTCTTCTCCACACCCAATCAGTTGCCCAGTTCTGGCGCTTCTACTCCCAAATGTATATAACACACATCCTCCTCAGACCCTGCCCTCCTGCTTTGCCTTGGTTCGGGGGTCATCTGCTCATGCCTAATGGCTGCAGCCACCTCCTCACTGGGTTCCCCTGCTGCTTCCTGCCTTCTGGTCTTGCTCATCCATTCTTCACACGACTGCCAGAGGTGTCTTTTTAAAATGTGTATCTGACTAGGTTCACCCACTGAAAGCCTTCTTGGGTCTTGGAATCAACACAAGCCCTCACCCCAGCTCCCTGACTCCCCACCTTCATCTCCCATCATCCCTGCATTCCTCTTTTAAATTTTCTTTTATTTATTTATTTTTAAATTTATTTTTCTTTTGAGACAGAGTCTTACTCTTGTTGCCCAGGTTGGAATGCAGTGGCGCAATCTTGGCTCACTGCAGTCTCCGCCGCCCAGGTTTAAGCGATTCTCCTTCCTCAGCCTCCCCAGTAGCTGGGATTACAGGCGCCTGCCACCACGCCCGGCTAATTTTTGTAGTTTTAGTAGAGATGGGGTTTTACCATGTTGGCCAGGCTGGTCTCGAACTCCTGACCTCAAATGATCTGCCCTCCTCGGCCTCCCAAAGTGCTGGGATGACAAGCGTGAGCCACCGTACCCTGCCATCATTGCCTTACTCTTACGGTCCATTCACGCCAGCTCCTGTACCTGCCAGGCTGTGGGTCATCTCTGGCTTTGCTTATGCAGTGTCTGTGGCCTGGAAAATTCTTTCCTTGTCCTGCCTCCTTTTGGCCTGGCTAACTCCTACCATTCTGCAGAGGCCCAACTCTGATGTCTCCCCACCCGGAAGGCTCTCCCTGATCTCCATCTCCCCAGTACCCTGAGCTGGCTGGCAGCCCCTCCTAGTGTAATTGTAATTACCACCTCACATAAATTTTCCATCTGTGCGTGTCTGCTTCCCTAGCCTCTCTCCAGGCTGTGAGTTCTTGAAGGTGGGGACTGTGACTTAGTTGCCTTTTTTCCTTTTCAGCATATGCTAGATGCTTGGTAAAAATTGACTGGATGGATGGATGGATAGATGGGTAAAGTGACCCACAATAGCAAGGCTATGGGAGAGAGAACTCTGGAACTCTAGAGTTGGGAAACTGGCCACCCACTGGCTGTGTGACATTGGACAAGTCACCTCCCCTCTCTGGGTCCATTTCCCCATTTGTAAAGTCTCTTCTGACTCCAACAGACTAGAATTTTTGAAGATTTCTGGCAGGTACAATGTGAATGGCGGGAGTTTGCTCTTCTGCCCTAAATGTGATGGGCCAGGTTGAGTGTGGAAATCGTAAGAGGTTCCCCCTTCCCAACAAGAAACTCACCCCCTGCCTGTCTTCTACCCCACGTGGTACAGTGATACCCGCCCCGCTGGGGCTTTTAACTCTGTGTGGCTGCAGGTGGCAGGTGCTCTGGCTGAGGCAGGTGTGGGGCTGGAGGAGATCACAAAGCGGGTGAACGTGGTCGCCAAGGCCATGGGTGAGTGCCGGCCTGGGAGTTGGGCAGGAGAGTGGGGAAGGTTGGGACATCCCCAGGATGAGGAGCAGGTTCCTGTTGGCTGCCTAGCGGTGCTCCCCAGGTTATTTCCCAGGGGTCTAGGGAAGGTATCCCTGGGGGAGCTCCTGGGGACTGGTGGCCTTGGGTACCATGGCTGAGGTGGAGAGTCCGGCAGCTTTCTCAGAGAAGAGGGTGTCTGTGGGCAGGGCTTCTGAGATGCTGCTGCCGCCCTTCCTGATGCCCAGTGCTGAGAGTGGAACAGTCATCCCTTCATGCCTTGTTTCTCATAGGTACCCTGGGGGTGAGCTTATCCTCCTGCAGCGTCCCTGGTTCCAAACCCACCTTCGAGCTCTCGGCCGATGAGGTGGAGCTGGGCCTGGGTAAGCTTGTGGCCGCCCATCCCAGCCCTGCCTGCCCCTTAGCCCTGGACTTTGCCCACCTTGTATACCCTGAGAGCCATCAACCTGCTCCTCTCCCCAGGTGGTCTTAGCATTTTTACTTGGGCATTTGAGGCCCAGCCTGGCCCAACCTACCTGATTCCTACCGGCTTTGCCGTCTACACCCAGGGCTCTGGCCATGTGGAGCTCTGTACGCTGCCCACCTCCTTGCCTTTGCCGACCATTCCCAGGTCCTCCTGTCCCTGCCAGAATACACCCTTCTTTCAAGGGCTCTTCAAAGATCCCCTGGCTGCAAAGCTTTCTGCTTCCTCCCCTGTGCTTCCACCCTGACTACCTCCAGTTAAAGCTGTCTCCACCACCAAGCCACAAGCTCCCAGAGAACAGAGACCATGTTTTTCATTATTCTGTCCCTTTCCATCCCCGACTCCCGCCCACTTACTGTGTGAGTCCAGCACTGTGTGTGTCCTTGATAAAAACGATGAGCAAATCCCCAGGCCCTGAGTGGGTCAGCAGTGACCACGTCTATCCGCAGGGATCCACGGGGAAGCTGGTGTGCGCCGGATAAAGGTAAGTGGTCGCCCTGGCGCAGGCCACCCTAAGGCCAAGGCCTCCCAGATGTAGCTCATTCCTGGCTCCCTGTGACAGATGGCAACTGCTGATGAGATTGTGAAACTCATGCTCGACCACATGACAGACACCACCAATGCGTCCCATGTGCCTGTGCAGCCCGGTGGGTAGCCTCTCGCCCACGTCTCCCAACCCTTCCTACACCTCTGGGCAGGAGACGCCCAGAGGGTCTCACCTGGGGTGTCATGTCTACCCACAGGCTCTTCAGTTGTGATGATGGTCAACAACCTGGGTGGCCTGTCATTCCTGGAATTGGGCATCATAGCCGATGCTGCCATTCGCTCCCTGGGTGAGCCATGCACTGGGAAGGGGAGCCTGCAGCCCTCTGGAAAGGGCTGAGGGAGGGCCTTGTGATGGCAGAGAACACGGACTGTGCGTCGGATAAGTCTGAGTTAAATCGTCTCTCTGCCACCTAATTGCTGGATACCTTGAGCCTCTGTTTATTTTCTTGTCTGCAAATTTGGGGTAATAATAATGGTACCTGCATTATACCGTTGTTGTGAGGATTCAGTGAGATTAAACATATGTAAGGCACTCCACACAGCACCCAGCACCTGGCACGAACTGAGTAAATGAGACCTGTAATTGCTCATCCGCCGTGAAGTAGGGGACACCTCCAGGGAACATGGTCATTTGTGGGGTTGAGGGATGCCTGCCAGGAGGAAATCAGGCCATCCCCGTCCTGACCTCAGTGCCCCAGCTTGCAAGGTCCTTGCTTTTCTGTTGTTTTGTTTCTTTCCCTGATGCCCATTTTTCCCTTCTGGACCGCCATGCTCTGGTATTGCAGAGGGCCGCGGGGTGAAGATTGCCCGTGCCCTGGTGGGCACCTTCATGTCAGCACTGGAGATGCCTGGCATTTCTCTCACCCTCCTGCTGGTGGATGAGCCTCTCCTGAAACTGATAGGTGAGACTTGGAACCTGGGATCACCCAAGCCAGGGCTCCTTGTAGCTGGAAGGAGTCAGGGAGACTTGGAGACTCCATCAGGGCTGACCGTGACAATCAGGGCTCTGCAGCCTGTGAAGAAGGACCTTTCTGGGCTTCTCCAGCCTTCTCCAGCTGTCACCGGTACTAGGAGGAGTTGGTATTGGGATCCTCCTCAGATAGGCCTGACCCTTTTCCTAGGGACCCTCTCTCCATACCCCTGTACACAGTAGGCACTCAGTCCATGCTTGCTGAGGTGGACTCCCTTCCTCCAGGGCTGCTGAGGGAGCCAGTCCACCAGGGCCAGGATGGGGGGGTCCAAGCCCTGCTGAATCCCTGTTGGAAAGCCATGTCTAAGAGAGTTATCTTGCTGCTCTTAGATGCTGAAACCACTGCAGTAGCCTGGCCTAACGTGGCCGCAGTCTCCATTACTGGGCGGAAGCGGAACCGGGTAGCTCCTGCCGAGCCCCAGGAGGCCCTTGATTCCACTGCTGTAGGAGGTACCAACTCCTGCCTCTGGGGAAGGGACAGGCTTCCCAAAGGATGCAGGGGTATGCGGTGGGGTGGGTAGGGGCCCTGGCACCCACATCTCCCACCCCAGTCAAGTGTGGTTGTGAGAAGGGCCTGGTGGGCCTGTTCTTCACCATCCTCCCTTTCTAGGCTCAGCCTCGAAGCGGATGGCGCTGGTGCTGGAACGGGTGTGCAGCACCCTCCTGGGCCTGGAGGAACACCTGAATGCCCTGGACCGGGCTGCTGGTGATGGCGACTGTGGCACCACCCACAGCCGTGCGGCCAGAGGTTGGTGCCAGGGACTTTTCCAAGTTAGGTCATTCACAAAACCCTAGCCCCCCTTCCACCTGTTGCCTTGAAGACAGGGACTTTTCTTTTTTTTTAAGAAGGAGTCTTACTCTGTCACCGGGCTGGAGTGTCCAATGGCGTGATCTCGGCTCCCTGCAGCCTCCGTCCCGCCGGGTTCAAGCAATTCTCCTGCTTCAGTCTCCCGACTAGCTGAGATTACAGGCGTGCGCAGCCACGCCTGGCTAATTTTTGTGGTTTTAGTGGAGGCAGGGTTCGCTATGTTGGCCAGGCTGCTCTCTAACTCCTGACCTCAAGCCATCGCTCACCTTGGCCTCCCAAAGTGCTGGGATTACAGGCATAAGCCACTGTACCTGGCCGACAGTGACCTTCTTAACAGCACAAATGTATGAGGTTATTATCTTAGAATTAAATGAAATCCTTCACAGTGAATAACTTACAACTCAAGCAAAACATATTCTGTTGTCCTTATTTTTCTCAGTTTACCCAGACCAGTGAAAAGCTCTTAACTGTCCAGCATCATTCATTCGAGAAAAAGGTATTTGGTGTCTGCCATGGGGCAGGCACTGCTCTCAACTGTGGATACAGTAGTGAACAGAGCAGACAGAAATCACCGCCCTCATGGCTATGTTCTGGGTGGAAGACAGTCAACAAGATAAATCAGTAAAACAGAGGATGTTAGGACAAAGGGCTAAGGAGAAAAAACCAAGCCAGGAAGCGGAGTGCACAGTGTCAGGTGGAGGGGCTTCGAGGCGGGCCTCACCTCCCCAGGCCCTTTCGGTTCTACAGTCCAGCCCCTCTCTAGACTGCACACTGAATGTGGAAAGGGATCTTGGGAAGCCTTCATTTCACCTCCCTGTCAGCCTTTTCCAGCGTCATTGGTGCTGGCTGGAAGTCTGGCAGATGGAGGGAGGGTCTCTGAATTCCTCCCCGTCTCTCGGTGCCTGCAGCAATCCGGGAGTGGCTGAAGGAGGGCCCACCCCCTGCCAGCCCTGCCCAGCTGCTCTCCAAGTTGTCTGTCCTGCTCCTGGAGAAGATGGGAGGCTCATCTGGAGCGGTGGGTGCCTGGGGGCTGAAGGGCTGACAGGGAGGTAGGTGGGTGCCTGGGGGCTGAAGGGCTGACAGGGAGGTGGCTGGGCCGGCTGGGGTCCAGGCCAGCACCACATGCTCAGTGTTCTCATCCTCCCCAGCTCTATGGCCTGTTCCTGACTGCAGCTGCCCAGCCTCTCAAGGTCAAGACCAGCCTCCCAGCCTGGTCTGCTGCCATGGATGCCGGCCTGGAAGCCATGCAGAAGTGAGCCGGGGCCCTGTGCATCAGACCAGGGGTGGGCTGGGGGAGGTGGTTGGTGACATCTGCCCCCCGCCAGGCCCTAGCCCCACCCTCAGAGTGATTCCCTTGGTTCCCTATAGTGAGCCTCTTTCATTCTCTCCCTGCTAGGTATGGAAAGGCTGCCCCAGGGGACAGGACTATGGTGTGTACTCGGGCTGTGGCCCTAGACCTTTCTCCTTTTGAGCCTGTAAGCCCTAAAGAGCACCCTCAGTTGCAGGGCCTGTGCTCAGCCCCCTCTCCCTCACCTTGTCCAGCTGGATTCTCTGTGGGCAGCAGGGCAGGAGCTCCAAGCCTGGAAGACCCCAGGAGCCGATCTGTTGCAAGTCCTGACCAAAGCAGTCAAGGTGAGTGAGGCTGGGCCCAGCCACCCAGGGAGACAGGCTTCTAGCCACCAGACTCCTGTCTCCATGTGACCCTGAGCAAGTTAATAACCTTCCTGGATCACAGTTTCCTTCTCTGTACAATGGAGATGAGCACCTATCTTAGAAGGTGGTTATGTGGCTAAGGAAATATGTAGAGCCCTGCACACCGCCTGGGATGTGACAGGGCCTCAGTGAATGGTGACCCTTTTCCCTGCTGGAAGTAGATGAGAGGCAACTTTCCATTTGGTGACAGAGCAGAGGGTGCTGGCAGAGCCAGGGCAAGAGCATGCAGGGCCAGGCTGCATGGCAGAGACGTTCTGCCCATGGCAGGAAGGAGGAGGCCTGATGGCCTGCCCTTGAACCTGCTCCCACACCCCATCCCCCAGAGTGCCGAAGCTGCAGCGGAGGCCACCAAGAATATGGAAGCTGGAGCCGGAAGAGCCAGTTATATCAGCTCAGCACGGCTGGAGCAGCCAGACCCCGGGGCAGTGGCAGCTGCTGCCATCCTCCGGGCCATCCTGGATGTCTTGCAGAGCTAGGATGTGTGACTGCCTCCCTTGGCCTCAGCTCCTCTCACTGCTGTGCTGAGGTGGCCTTTGGCACTTCTTTCTGCCTTCCAACCGTCACTTTCCCCTGGCCTGGCTCCATTGGCCCACCCTCTAAGTTGAGCAGGAAATCCTCCACCAAGCTTCCAGAACTACAGACAGCACCCAGAGCGAGCTGGAGTGGGTCCCCGTGCCTCTCCAGCATGCCCTTTCCCTTTGTGAGGGTGGAGTCCCTGGGTCATGCCCTCCCCTGCCAGTTCTGGGCTTCAGAGATAAGGCATTTTCCTTGTGCAGCCTTTATCTGGCAATCCTGTTTTAAGACTCTCTGTGAAATGCCTTCTGCACCTTAATCCCAATGAGCATGGAAAAGAAAGTTAATAAACTATAATACATGGAAGCAAGAAAGCCACTGCCTCCTCTGAGGGACTTTTCCCATGCATGTAAACAAAGGGGCCCACAGCCCTGGCTGCAGGCATCATGACCCATCTTCTACCAGGCAGATCTTTATTACCTGAGCCCCTAAATCAGTGTCTCCTCAGCTGGGCTGCTTCCACCGAGACCCCCGACCTGTCCCCTTTCCAGTACACACACCTGCATGGTGGCTCACACCTGCAATACCAGCACTTTGGGATCCCTTACACTCAGGAGTTCAAGACCAGCCTGGGCAACATGGTGAAACCCTGGCTCTACCAAAAAATACAAAATCAGCCAGGCATGGTAGTGTGTGCCTGTAGTCCTAACTTCCTGGGAGGCTGAGTTGGGGGGATGGCTTGGGCCCAGGTGGTCGAGGCTGCAGTGAGCCGTGATCATGCCACTATACTCCAGCCTGGGCAACAGAGCGAGGGGAGGGGAGGGGAGAGGAGGGCTGTGGCCAAGCCAGCCCCTAGGTCTCTTTCTAGAGCAATCACTGATGGCACCAGGGTGAGAAGGGGCATTCTGTGCGTGTGGAGACCAATAGCACGTGCCTGGCACACATGTAGGGTAGGGAGTGGTTAAAGGCACTGGCTGTTGACTTATACACATGATCTGAAATCTGGTTCTGCTTTAACCTGGTTACATGAGCTAAGGCCTATTTTTTAGCTCCTTGGGATCTGTAAAATCAGAATGGTACCCACCTCACGGGGACATGAAAGGATTCCAATGAACTGATGAAGATGAAGCCCAGCACAGTCCAAGTGCTCACTCACTGGGAGTTATCACAAGGGTTGGGCCCCCAGCCCCTCCCAGGTCATCCGCTCCACCACTAGCTGGTAGGAAACAGCCTCCTGTGCCCCCCAACCCCTGCCACCTACTTCGCCCAAATTGGCTGTAGGCTTCCCCAGTGCCTGGGCTTCTCTACCCAGGGTCCTGTCTGTCAGCTGCACCATATGTCCCTGACCACAAGGCGTCCTGCACAGGGGTGTGTGCCCAGCAGCTGCGAAGGAGGCTGGCCTCAGACGGTGGCCTGTGGATCCCAGCTCTGTCACTTCCTGGCTGGGTGACCTCAACCTAGTCACTTAACCTTTTTGAGTCTTGTTTTCTCAGATTATGAAATAGGAAAAATTTCCTTCCTCGTGAGATAAGCAAGTGCCATTAGCAATTAAGGACATCTGCACATAAATGAGCTGCATGTGAATCCACACATGCCATTCCATGAAGACAGAGGATCATGTGGATCTTTGGTGCCTTCCAGTTGGCCCCTCCCCAGGTCTGTGAGGGTCAGACCTGTCCTGAGGCTTTTACAAATTGGCCCAGAACTCATTTAACCACAGCATCATTTCATCAGAGGGCTGCTATTAGAGACTGAATGAATACGTCCCCCCCGCAAATTCCTGTGTTGAAAGGCTCACCCCTACTATGGTAGTGTTAGGACATGGGGCCTTTGGGAGGTGGTTGGGTTATGAGGGTGGAGCCCCAGAGAGCTCTCATGCCCTTTCCACCATGTGAGGTTATGGTGAGAAGACGGTCTCTGAGGAAGCTGGCCCTTGCCACACACCACATTTGCCAGTGCCTCAATCTTGGATGTCTATAGCCTACAGAACTGTGAGAAATAAACGCTTGTTGTTTAAGCCACCCAGGCTATTATATTTTTGTTATAGCAGCCTGAACAAAGACAGCTTTGATTCTTAACATATTTAATGAAACTCGGGCTTCATAAACCAGTGAAATGCCTACCCCTATGGCGACAGGGAGCTGGTCACGGGACCTAGGTGCCTGGAGGACATCCCAGTGGCTTTGAAGGCTCCAGCCAATCAAGATGTTCAATATTAGCCCTTCTGCCAACATCTGGCAATGTGAGGCTGGGGCGGACAGTTGGCCTGATGTTGCCAGGAGTAGGATGCTGATGCTGCTAGAGAGTAGGTGGGCTCCAAACCCCAGGCTTCTCACTTGCCTACTAAGCACAGCAGTCTGGAGCTTGGGACCTGGCAGTGCGTCTTTGGAGAAGGCAAAAAAGCCACAGCAGCAACACTTAGGAGAGGAGCAAGACCCTTCCCCTCCCCACCGTATTTCCTCCTCTGAAGAACAATAGCTCAAGCTCTAGCATGGCACAGAACACTGGGTTGGGCTAGGCAAGCAGCCATGGTGGGGGCAGGTGAAGCAATGTGGGTCTCAGCAAGGAACCCCTCTGAAGGTGGCAGTGGCTCCCAGGGCTGCTGCACACAGGACACCACAACTTTGGCATCAGTTGCATGGTGAGCTGCAGTGATCAGAGGGGCTGGGGCCCTGCCAAGAGAGCAAGGCCAGATCGGCCCAGCAGGAGGTAGGAAGGCCCTGATCCAGCAAGGGGAAGTAAAGGAAGTCTACAGCCATCTGTTACTCGTCGCTACTGGGACATCTGGGGACAGGCTCTGTTCTTGGGAGAGCAGGTTACCAGGATTCATAGGGCTGCCTGCCGGTGACAGGCATGTAAGTCACAGGGAAAGGCCAGGATCCAGGCCTCGGCTGTAGCAGCAGCTGGAAGAGGTGGAGCCGCGCGGTCACAATACACGCAGACACAGAGCAGCAATACGAAACAACGGCTCAGAACAGTCAGCTCCTCAGCAGAAGCTGTGTGGGCCGCCACTCCCCGCTTCTGCAATCACCCCATGATGTCTCCACCCCCCCTCACATCCAGACGGGGCTGGACGGCAGAGCAGATGAAGCCTGCTCTGTGGCGGGGCAGCCTAACTGAAACGCACGCCTTCATGGGGGAAGCGGACGGACACCTCACCTCCCTCATGGTTCACATCGTGGACTGCACTTGAGTCCCAGCTCTTCACCACATCCCTAGGAGTCTTAAGAGGAAATCAGTCTGATTTCTTCAGACAGGAGCAGCAAGAGTGGCCAGAGCAAGGAGGACCTCGTGTGAATGGAGGACCTGAGAGGCTGATGCCAAGGAGAACAGAAGCCAAAGCCACCAAGAAAAGCAGACAGGCAGCAAGCGGCTGGAGAAGGCAGGCCCAGTACCCAGGCGAGAAGTTTGGGCCCAGCATTCGAAGAAAGTTGCCTGCTGAAACCAGCTGGGAGCCCTGGGAAGAGCAGAGCTTCTGGGGGACACAGGCTGCACCACCAGGAGCTCCTGGGAGCCCCTTCCTGCTGCTTCACTCCCCATCATGCAGCAGGGGCTGGAAAGACAGGCAGATGCCGAGGAGTTAATGACATGATGCAGGAGTCACACCAGGCCCAAGCTATTCAGAGAGACCCCCAACCTGCAGGGTGGTCCCCACCCAAGCCACCACATCCCTCAGGGAAGCCCCAAAGTCCCTGAGCCTGGTACACACCCCATCAAGACCTGCTCCGAGCACTGAGCTGGTCACCACGTACCCATCCCACTAGACTAGCCCCCAGGCTGGTAAAGGAGAAATCACACACCCTTGTCATAGTCAAGCCCTTCCTTGGGGAAGAAGATAACGCCACACTTCACCCCACAGAACCACAGTAATTTGGGGGGAAATTCTGTCGCCCAATGGACAGACCCTGGGGAGTCCCAGCATTTCGCTGGGATGCGCTGGTTTGGAACCAGTGCTCCCCATCAGCCACCCTAACTCTACCCTCAAGTTACTTGGTTTCCCACTGTGCCACAGGGTTAGTCTTCTTGTTAAGGCCCCAGCCTTTTGTGGGAGATCCTTCTCTAAACCTGGCCCTGTCTCACCCTGGAATGTGGGACTGGAACCCATACCTGTCTGTCGGTCAAGATCCCTGGCTCTGGGCGCTTCCAAGATGAAGCCAGAAGGATGTAGAGCACCAGCAGCCCGAAGGCCACCACCAGCATCCCGGTGCTGTTGGCAAAGACCGCCTCACTGGGCAGGCTGTTGTATGGCCTGGTGGTGTTTTTCCTGAAGATGACAAAACAATGTGAGCCCTCGAGAGATTTTTCCACCTATTTTTGTCTAGTGGGAGACTCGATGTCACTAAGAGAGGGTGAGAAAACCTTCCCGGGGCCACATGTGATCTAGAATTTTAACACCCTTTCTAAGTCCCTGCAAATATTTGTATAATGAGCCAGGCACAGTGGCTCACTCTTGTAATCCCAGCACTTTGGGAGGCCAAGGCATGAGGATTGCTTTACCCCCGGAGTTCCAGACTAGCCTGTGCAACATTGCAACATAGTGAGATCCTGTCTCTACAAAAATAAAGCTTAGCTGGGTGAGGTGGTCCATGCCTGTAGTCCTAGCTTACTTGGGAGGCTAAATTGGGAAGATCGCTTGAGTGCAGAAGTTTGATGCTGCAGTAAGCTATGGTGACACCATTGCTCTCCAACCTAGGCAACAGAGTGAGATGCTATCTCTTGGGGGGGCGGATAAAAGGAGAGAGAGGGTCTTCCTACGTTGCCCGGGCTGGACTCCTTCCACCTCAGCCTCACTAGTAGCTGGGACTACAGGTGCATGCCACTGCACCCAGCTGTAATAATCCTTTTACCCATGAGGAAACTGAAGCTCAAAGCAATGAAATTAACTTGCCCAAAGATGCATAATTAGTAAATGGCACAGCCAAGATCGAAACCACAGTCTGACCTTAAGTCCTAGTTGCTTTTCACTACACCCCACTGCCTCAAAAAAATGGACAGTAGTGGTCAGGCATGCAAGCTCTAGAGTCAGACTGCCTAACCCGAGCCTCAGCTCTGCCACTTACTGGCTGTGTGCCGTTGGGTAAGTTTACGTAACCCCTCTGTTCCCTCATTTGTTTTGTTTTTTTCCTTTTTACCTGAACAGTCCTATTGCAGAATCTGTTCCAATTGAAAATGGCAATGATGGCATTACAGGCACGGTGGCTCACGCCTGTAATCCCAGCACTTTGGGAGGCTGAGGCAGGCGGATCACGAGGTCAGGAGTTTGAGACCAGCCTGCCCAGCATGGTGAAACCCCATCTCTACTAAAAATACAAAAAATTAGCCGGGCATGGTGGCGTGCTCTTGTAGACCCAGCTACTTGGGAGGCTGAGGCAGGAGAATTGCTTGAACCCGGCAGGTGGAGGTTGCAGTGAGCCAAGATTGTGCCACTGCGCTCCAGCCTGGGCGACAGAGCGAGACTCCATCTCAAAAATAAAGAAAATAGCAATGACAACAATACCAATGATGTAGGGTGGTTGACAGGATTAAATGTAAGCTGCTTAGGACAGTTTCTGACACAAAGCAGGTGCTAAATCAAACTGATGCTCAATAAATATCTGCTGACTTACCAATTTCAACCTAAAGAAAGATCAATTCTGTTACCTTTCAGATCAGGAATGGGCCCAACCCCAAAAGCTCTCCTCCCTTGGGTGAGTCCTGTGATCACAGGGTGTATCTTTTGAAGACCCTATTCCCTCCTCTTCACCTTAGAGTTGGGGACCCCACTGCACTCACAAACTGAAGAAAAGCTTCTCATTAATGCCGGAAATGACGGATGCGATGGACAGAGAGAGGATGGCGGCTCCAAAAAAGACGTGGATGGGTTTCAGGAGGCTGCGCAGCCACATGGACGCCCAGGGCAGGAGGAAGACAGCAAAGCCCAGGCACCACTGTGGACAAAAGGGAGGACGCACCCAACTGTGCTGTGTGTGACCAAAGCACAGCCCACCCCAGCAGCGCCTCCTCCCCATCTCTACTCCCTGGATCTTCTTTCACAACTCAGACCCTCCCACCAGGCATTGCCCACCACCATGCTAGCTTCCTCAATGTGGCCTATTACCCAAGCAACAAGAACAGTAAATGACATGCTTAGCTACCATCCCACTTCCAGCAAACCTAACCACCTTGTTTGTCTCTGCTTCCTTCCAGTCCTTGCTCATAAAACTCCTCACTTGCACAGGCCTGAGATCAGAATATGGGAAGCACTTCTAGAATTCTTTTGGTTCACAGAGGTGGGAGTGGGGAAAGTGGAAGCCAGATGGCTGATTAGAGTCCGCATGGTACGTGCCATGACAACGTTAGCAGAGAGGGCTCTGGGACAAGAGACAGGCAATGGGAGGGATAAAAGGAACAGAGTAAGTTCAGGCCACCGACCTCCCACAGCCCTTGAAGAAACTGTCAATTCTACAGGATACAACCTCCAAGGCTCTCTCCAGGCAGTGAGCAGAAGGAATATTTGGTGCTCATGCAAGTGAACCCCCAACCAGAGCTCATGGCTCTAGGAACCTCGAGGAGGAGCGCAGAGAACCCACCTGGCAGGCGAAGAGGAAGACAGCGGTGATGCCCAGCC
Source organism: Macaca fascicularis (assembly GCF_037993035.2). NCBI lineage: Eukaryota > Metazoa > Chordata > Mammalia > Primates > Cercopithecidae > Macaca > Macaca fascicularis. The sequence goes on along the minus strand of NC_088388.1, from coordinate 12,686,497 downwards.
AGCTGTGCAGGGAGTAGAGGTTGGCAATCTTTCCATGGTTGTGAAACGTAAAGACAGCAACCAGCCCCACAACAGTGAGGATGAAGGCCATCAGGTGCAGCGCTGCATGGAGGAGTTTCCAGGGCAGTTTGGGCCCCACCCATGACTGGGGCAGGCGGTACACCAGTGACGCTGCAGGAGAGCAGTCCTAGGGCTCAGCATCCAGGAGAGGGCAGTCCCAGGGCTCAGCCTCTCCCCTCGTGCTCACCCAGACATCAGGGAATAACCCTGATAGGATCCTACACGGTTTCCCAGCAAGGGAACAGGAAATGCTAGGGCACTGGTATCAACTCCTTGGCATCTTTTATCCTCCCATAATTTGTGGGATAACAGTCAGCCACGAAGGGAGGAGAGAAGGGCCAGTTAAAAAGGGAGGAGGGGTCGGGCAACGTGGCTCATGCCCATAATTCCAGCACTTTTTGGGAAGCCAAGGTGGGAGGACTGCTTGAGACCAGGAGTTTGAGGTTACAGTGAGCTATGATCATGCCACTGCAATCTAGCCTGGGCCACAGAGAGAAAAAAATAAATAGATTCAAATTAAAAAGGGAGGAGGGCTGGGCACGGTGGCTCATGTCAGCACCTTGGGAGGCGAGAAGTTCAAGACCAGCCTGGGCAACATAGCAAGATCCTGTCTCCACAAAAAAAAATAAAAATAAATTACCCGGGCGTGGTGGCACATGCCTGTACTCTCAGCTACTTAGGGGCTGAGGTGGGAGGATCACTTGAGCCCAACAGTTCAACGCTGCAGCAAGCTATGATCATCCCACTGCACTCTAGCCTGAAAAAGAGGGAAACCCTGTCTCCCAAAAAAAAAAAAAAAAAAAAGTGGAGGGGAGAAGCAGGTTTCTTAGACCTCTCATTCTATTTTTACAATAATAAATTCAGCTTGTTTGCGGTTTCCAGGCTAAAAAGCATCGTGACAGTCATTATTTCATCAAACTGAATTGTTACAACTGAGGCTGGCTGTCAAAAACACAGGTACTAAGGTCAGGCAACATAGGTCCAAATCCAGGCTCTGCCTCTTAGCTGTTTGGCCTCTCCTTTCTAACTCTCAATTTCCTCATCTGTAAAAGGGACATAACAGAGCCCACCTCACAAACTTGTAAGAACAAAATGGGATGATACATGTGAACTGCACATGATAGGCTGCTATGATCAATGGCATTGTATTGCCATTTTGCAAGTGGGGAAAATGAGGCTCGTCGGGGCCCCAAAGCATAGATTTGAAAGCATGGGACAAAGATTACTAAGATGGATCCCAGGCTGGGCACGGTGGCTCACGCCTGTAATCCCAGCACTTTGGGAGGCAGAGGCAGGTGGATCACCTGAGGTCAGGAGTTCGAGACCAGCCTGACCAACATGGTGAAACCCCATCTCTACTAAAAAATACAAAAATCAGCTGGGTATGATGGCAGGCACCTGTAATCTCAGCTACTTGGGAGACTGAGGCAGGAGAATAGCCTGAACCCAGGAGGCAGAGGTTGCAGTGAGCCAAGATCATGCCACTGCACTCCAGCCTGGGTGACAAGAGCAAAACTCCATCTCAAAAAAAGAAAAAAAAAGAAAAAAAAAAAAAAAGATCCCGGAAAAGCAAGCAAGTCCCTCATTCAGTGGCCTGACTAAACCATGAGAGGCTTCAATCTCCTGTTCTCTAGAGCTGGTTAAAAACTACAGCTCAGGCCGGGCGCGGTGGCTCACGCCTGTAATTCCAGCACTTTGGGAGGCTGAGGTGGGCGGATCACGCGAGGTCAGGAGATCGAGACCATCCTGGCAAACATGGTGAAACTCTGTCTCTACTAAAAATACCAAAAATTAGCCGGGCGTTGTGGCGGGCACCTGTAGTCCCAGCTACTCGGGAAGCTGAAGCAGGAGAATGGCGTGAACCCAGGAGGTGGAGCTTGCAGTGAGCCGAGATCATGCCACTGCACTCCAGCCTGGGCAACAGAGCGAGACTCCGTCTCAAAAAAAAGGCCGGGCGCGGTGGCTCAAGCCTGTAATCCCAGCACTTTGGGAGGCCGAGACGGGCGGATCACGAGGTCAGGAGTTCGAGACCATCCTGGCTAACACGGTGAAACCCCGTCTCTACTAAAAAATACAAAAAACTAGCCGGGCGAGGTGGCGGGCGCCTGTAGTCCCGGCTACTCGGGAGGCTGAGGCAGGAGAATGGCGTAAAAACCCGGGAGGCAGAGCTTGCAGTGAGCTGAGATCCGGCCATTGCACTCCAGCCTGGGCGACACAGCGAGACTCCGTCTCAAAAAAAAAAAAAAAAAAAAAAAAAAACCAAAAAACCAACACTACAGCTCAAAGGCCAAATCCAGCTCGCTACCTATGTTTGCAAATAAAGCTTTATTGGAACACGTGAGCCACACTAGTGTTTATCTGTTGTCTATGGCTGCTCTCACAATACAGTGGCAGAGCTGAGTACCTGCAACACAGATTCTATGTCTTGCAAAACTGAAATATTTATCTGACCCTCTACAGAAAGTTTGCCAACTCCTACCCTAGAGTATCTGTGAAGCCACCCTTCTGAGATGCCCCCAGTCTTAACCCCTTCCTCCCCCAAATGACAGCTGGGCCCAGAGACAGCCCAACCCACCCTACCCACATAGCCCCAAATCCAACATTAACAAGGGCCAGCCTTGGAGAGGGAAAGTGCAGCTTTATCCAGTCTGGGCCCTACCCCGCCTCCCTTCCTGACCTCTTACTCACCACCTCCGTAGAATACCACCATGCCAGCAACCATAAGCACTGGGTGCCAGTTGAACATGTAGATACTGCCATTCCAGGCAAAGCCACCACGCCAGTACTGCATCCAGTAGATAGTGAAGAGGATGCACATGGAGCCCAGGGACCCCAGCAGCAGGCAGGACAGGTAGAACCATCCCGACGCCATTCTGATCATGCACTCCTGGAAGAAGGAGAAGTCACAAGTCTCCACTGGCTCAGGTGCACCCAGTTCTCTGGCTAAAGGACATAACACTGATTTCGCTCTTGACCTGTGGGACGGAATCTTTTTGCTTCAGTTCCCCTGCATCAGCCTGCGCACCACCCCCCCACCCCCGAGGCCTCAATGTCTGGGTGGGCCTGATCTTCAGTCACAATGACTGAGGCCCCACCCCAGCACCTGGCAGTGCCCAGACAGAGCAGCAAGCTCAAGGCTGTGGCTGGCCGTGGTGAAGGCCAGATGCCAAGCCCCAAGGCCCAGAGTCCTGGGATTGCTCTCCCCTCACAGGACCAGAAGGTAAAGAATTACCACCCCACACCCCCCAGGAAAAAAGGGACAGGAATCAAAATCCAGGCTAAATCACGCAAATGCCCAGGCCTTGGGTTCTAACATAAGAAGGCGAAACTTACAATCTGAAAAGAGCAAACACCCCACTATTACACTAGACAGGAAGAAGTCAGAGAAGTTCTTCCCCAGAGAGTGAGTGCTACGGGGCTAATCTTCACTGGAGAGGTAACCAGGCCTTCACTCCACTGCCCACACTCCACACCTTGAACCAGCTGATGCCCCTCAGCTGTCTCCAGCCCTGAGACTTCTGCTTTCTCTTCCTCTGGGGAAAGTCCAGAGAAGAAAAGAGGAAGCAACAACTCATGGTCCAGAAAGCAAGAGATTTATTTTGAGATTTCCGCAAGTCCTTGATAAACCCAGAAACCAACTCTGGTTTCAGGCATGGCAAATGCTTAAAGCCCTGAGCAGTTGCTCTTAAACCCTAGACAAGTGGGCAAAGCCGCAGGACTGGCCCTGCTTTCAGCTAATACGTAGGCAGCCTGGGCCCAGGCATCAAGGTAGTCACCCTGTCCCATGGACTCACGCCAAGAAGGCAACAATGTGGCTTCCTGCATTGAGGCCCCTCACTCAGAACCAGCCAATAGAGAGAAGAAATAGCCAATAGCCCCCATGGAGGTAAAACACTTGACTGCTCACTTTTAGCCCTAATGATAGGCTCAGAGAACTGGCCTGGGCTCCAATACCTGCGAAATGGGCACCTTGAGCAAATCGCTTAACATTTGCAGGACTCACCTGCAAGAAAGACGTGGCAATAAGAATACTTGAACTGGCCAGGCGCGGTGGCTCAAGCCTGTAATCCCAGCACTTTGGGAGGCCGAGACGGGCGGATCACGAGGTCAGGAGATCGAGACCATCCTGGCTAACACGGTGAAACCCCGTCTCTATTAAGAAATACAAAAAACTAGCCGGGCGAGGTGGCGGGCGCCTGTAGTCCCAGCTACTCGGGAGGCTGAGGCCGGAGAATGGCGTAAACCCGGGAGGCGGAGCTTGCAGTGAGCTGAGATCCGGCCACTGCACTCCAGCCTGGGTGACAGAGCGAGACTCCGTCTCAAAAAAAAAAAAAAAAAAAAAAAAAAAAAGAATACTTGAACAATAAGAATAACGAACACCAGCTATGAGCGCCAGAGCCTTACACACAAGATCCCATATTCCTCTTAACCCTGGGAGGCATATTACCCATGAGGAAACTAAGGCTGAGAGAGAGAAGTAATTAGTATGAGGACCCAGTGAGTGGGTGGGGAGTTCCAAATCCTGTATGTTTAGCTTCAAGGCCCACGCGCTTCCTTGACCACAGGTTGGCAGATCAAGTGAGAAAATGAATGTAGCACATTGTAGAAGTCAAGTATTAGAATTCTTGGCTAGGCGCAATGGCTTACGCCTGTAATCCTGCACTTTGGAAGGCTGAGGCAGGTGGATGACCTGAGGTCAGGAGTTCGAGACCGGACTGATCAACATGGTGAAACCCCATCTCTACTAAAAATACAAAATTAGTTGGGTGTGGTCGTGGGCACCTGTAATCCCAGCTACTCGGGAGGCTGAGGCAGGAGAATTGCTTGACCTAGGTAGGCAGAGGTTGCAATGAGCTGAGAGTGTGCCCATTGCACTCCAGCCTGAGCAACAAGAGCGAAACTTCATCTCAATAAATAAATAAATAAATAGGCTGGGTGCAGTGGCTCACGCCTGTAATCCTAGCACTTTGGGAGGCCGAGGTGGGCAGATCATGAGGTCAAGAGATCAAGACCATCCTGGCCAACGTGGTGAACCCCGACACCCATCTCTACTAAAACTAAAAAATTAGCTGGGCATGGTGGCGCATGCCTATAGTCTCAGCTACTCGGGAGGCAAAGGCAGGAAAATTGCTTGAACCCAGGAGGCGGAGGTTGCAGTGAGCCGCGATCACGCCACTGCACTCCAGCGTGGCGACCGAGCAAGACTCTGTCTAAAAAAAAAAATAGAATTCTTAGTCATGCTGTCACGCACTTCATCCTAACTACTAACAAAAACATGCAACTCATGTTCCTTGTGCCTGCCCAGGCCTCTCAGTGGCCCTCAGTCATGCCATACCAGCTCTCCCCATGCTAGGGGTCCACCTACTTAGGTGAAAATGCTGCACTTTCACAAGGTGACCCAACTTGGCAGTAATCTCTGAGAAAGGAAGGTCCAGCCACGCACGGTGGCTCAAGCCTGTAAACCCAGCACTTCGGGAGGCTGACGTGGGCGGATCACCTGAGGTCAGGAGTTCAACACCAGCCTGGCCAACATGGTGAAACCATGTCTCTATTAAAAATGCAAAAATGTGCTGGGTGTGGTGGCACTCACCTATAAGTCCAGCTACTAGGGAGGCTGAGGCAGGAGAATTGCTTGAACCCTGGAGGTGGAGGTTGCAGTGAGTCGAGATCATGCCACTGCTCTCCAGCCTGGGGGACAGAGCGAGACTGTCTCAAAAAAAAGAAAAGAAGGTCCAAGGACGGGGGGGGAAAAGCTTCCATGAAGCTGGCAGGAGCAAATCATGCCACCAGCTCCTAGAAGCTTTGTGACTCAACTACTTAACTCAGAGATTTACTACCCAGCCTTAGAACTGCCTCCTCAATTCCTCCAAGGGCAGAGGACGTTTCAGGTCACCAGATGTTCACCTAAAACCCTCTCCATCCCTCAATGAAATATAAGAGATCTTGATCAGCAGGCTCACTCATCTGACAGTATCGACTTCCACAACTGTTTTTTTTTTTTCTTTGTAAAAGTAAAAAATAAATGTAGTCCAAAAGGATCTGAAGCCATACCCTAGAAGAGGTCCTGGTTTACTGCTCTGTGACAGACTTAGAATAGACCCTGGGCACACTTTCCTGACAGAGAGCTGCAGAGTTATATTGCCCTGCTCACAATACACAGATAAGCCCTCCTACTTCCTGAAATAGAGCAAAACAGGAGAAAAGGAAGAATGCAGTGAAGGACCAGCAGTGATTCATGCCTGCAATCCCAGCACTTTGGGAGGCCCAAGGCAGGTAGATTACCTGAAGTCAGGAGTTGGAGACCAGCCTGGCCAACATGATGAAACCCCGTCGCTACTAAAAATACAAAAATTAGCCAGGCACAGTGGCATGAGCCTGTAATCCAAGGTACTCAGGAAGCTGAGGCACGAGAATTGCTTGAACCCAGGAGGCAGAGGTTGTAGTGAGCCAAGATCACGCCACTGCACTGCAGCCTGTGCAACAGAGGTAGAATCTGTCTATAAATAAATACCCAGAAGTTCCAGACCAGCCTGAGCAACAGTGAGCCCTCATCTCCACAAAAAAAAAAAAAAAAAAAAAAAAAAAAAAAAATAGCTGGGTGTGGTGGCATGTGCCTGTAGTCTCAGCTACTCAGGAGGCTGAGGTGGGAGGATGGCTTGAGCCCAGGGGAAGGCTGAAGTGAGCTGAGATTACACCACTGCACTCTAGCCTGGGCGACAGAGCTAGCCTGTCTCAAAAACAAAGGAAACCAGTGAAAATTGCAACGCAAATGCTTGAAAATATCCTCTCATTTGTTCTAAGAGGGCAGGCTGGGCTGTGATCCCAGGGTGTGCTCACCATGGTTCGGCCTCCTGTTGTGCCCTCACTTTGCAGAGCCCCATTCTAAGGCAGCAGTCAGCAAGCTCTTCTGTAAAGGTCCAGGTAGTAAATATTCTAGGCTTTGTAGAGCACATGGTCTCTGTCACAACTATGTCATCAACTCTGCCCATGCAAGAGCAGCCACATAAACATCTTAACAAATGAGCACCACGGCTGTGTTCCAGTAATATTTATTTATGGACTCTGAAGTCTGAGTTTCACATAATTTTCACGTCACAAAATATTATTAATTTCTTGTGAAAAAGGATTCTCCCGGCTGAGCTAAAACAGGTCAGGTCCAGGGGTAAGAAAAGGTAGTTCCCGGCTGGGCGCAGTGGCTCCACGCCTGTAATCCCAGCACTTTGGGAGGCTGAGGCGGGCAGATCACGAGGTCAGGAGATCGAGACCATCCTGGCTGACACGGTGAAACCCGTCTCTACTAAAAATACAAAAAATGGGCCGGGCGCGGTGGCTCAAGCCTGTAATCCCAGCACTTTGGGAGGCCGAGACGGGCGGATCACGAGGTCGGGAGATCGAGACCATCCTGGCTAACATGGTGAAACCCCGTCTCTACTAAAAAATACAAAAAAAAAACTAGCCGGGCGAGGTGGCGGGCGCCTGTAGTCCCAGCTACTGGGGAGGCTGAGGCAGGAGAATGGCGGGAACCCGGGGGGCGGAGCTTGCAGTGAGCTGAGATCCGGCCACTGCACTCCAGCCTGGGCGGCAGAGCGAGACTCCGTCTCAAAAAAAAAAAAAAAAAAAAAAAAAAAAAAAAAAAATACAAAAAATTAGCCTGACATGGTGGCGGGTGCCAGTAGTTCCACATACTTGGGAGGCTGAGGCAGGAGAACGGTGTGAACCTGGGAGACGGAGCTTGCAGTGAGCCGAGATTGAGCCACTGCACTCCAGCCTGGGCAACAGAGCCAGACTCTGTCTCAAAAAAAAAAAAAAAGAAAAGAAAAAAAAAGAAATGTTAGTTCCCATCCAGCCCTTAGTCTTTGAAAAAGGATCTACTCAGGCTGGGTGCGGTGGCTCACGCCTGTAATCCCAGCACTTTGGGAGGCCCAGGCGGGCGGATCACATAAGGTCAGGAGTTCAAGACCAGCCTGGCCAACACGGGGAAACCCCGTCTCTATTAAAAATACAAAAATTAGCCGGGCGCGGTAGCGGGCGCCTGTAATTCCAGCTATTTAGGAGGCTGAGGCAGGGGAATCGCTTGAACCCGGGAGGCGGAGGTTGCAGTGAGCTGAGATCATGCCACCGCATTCCAGCCTGGGCGACAGAGTGAGATTCCGTCTCAGAAAAAAAGAAAGAAAAAGGCTCTACTCCAAACTCTTGCAGTGTTACTTTTATAATTTAGAACCACAAATAAATGAAGGGGTAGAGAATCAGTTTGCTGCTCTCCTTCCCCGATGGACTGGGGTACTTCAAGAATCTTGAGGACCAGACTTAGGATATAAGTCCTAAACCCTCATCTTACAAATCAAAACACTGTGACACTGGGGCCCAAAACGAGAAAATGACTTTGCCAAGGTAAGTGGCAGGGCTGGTACAGGAATTCGGGTCCACTCCCTCTCAGCTCTGAGGATTCCTTATTCTCAAAAGTAGCTTCTGTTAAAGGCGGAACATCAGGAGTGAGGGGCTCAATATTCCAGCCAAGGAGGTAGGTGAACAAGTTACCCCTTAGCACTGGAATAATTACACACCCGGACTTCAGCCTGTGCCCAGGTCCGGCTCAGGTGACCAAAGAACCGTTCCAGGGGCCCGAGGGGTGATCCCTGACTCCTCTGCTGGGTGCTCGTGCCAGCTAACAATGGGTGAAAATTGGGGCGAGGAGCTCAAGCTGCTTTCTGCGCCCTCTGAAGAGCTTTTGTGCTTTTATAACCACCACGTTGGAAGGAAGAGCGCGGAGAAAGGTGCCTACTTTCTAAAAGAGAAAATTGAGGCCGAGCAAGGGGGTGGCGACAGTGCGAAGCGAGATAGCAGCGGAGCCAGCATTCGAACCCAGGTCCCTGAACTCCCAGCCGGGGATCTTTCTCACCCCTAACCACAGTGGGACGAAGTGGGGCCGGGATCTCCGGAACCCGCCTCTCGCTACCAGGCGCCGGAGCTGCAGCTCCCGAGGTTCTTAGGAGATGCAGAAGACACTGCCCCGAACGCCTACAGCGGGCTGGCGCCGGCTCGCCTTCTTATAGGCTCGCAGCACTTCCGGTCGCGCGCGAGGCCTCCTGGGAAGTGAAGTCCAGAAGCCCGGGGTTGCCGGCTCCCAGCGCGCCAAGGTGCTAGCCCCCTAACTCCCGTTCCTCCTCGGCGTTTCTTCCCCAGGTCCGAAGTCAGGGTCCAGGACTGCTGTGATTCATCAGTTTCGCCTCTCATCCCCCATCTAGAGGGGACGGAAACGCTCAGGTGAACGCGAAGCCTCCCACCACTAGCCGGCCCTAAGCAAGGCCATGCGCAGTGTGGGCGGGAGCCCTAAGTCAGCTAGCGGCGAAGCTGGGAGGGCCCGGAGCAGGCCGCGCCCCGAACGGCGAAGGCTCCAACATGGCGGCCGGACTGGCCATTGAGCGGGAAGACTAGCAGGCAGCACGGCGCAGACGGGGCCCGCGTCCTCCCTTTACTTCCGGGATTTAAAAGCGGCTTCCGGAAGCCGGGACGGTGTCCCCATGACAACCGACGTTGGCGTTTGGAGGTGAGAGTGATTGACGAGAAGTGGGTTAAGAGACCAGAAGTCAGAATTTTTGGTGCTGTTGTTTTGGGCTTGGGTTTTATGCTTTGTTGTTGTTTGCCAAGGAAGCCTTGTTTTTAAATGGATTGGGAGGCGTGAAGAATACTGCCCTAGGTACAAAGGGAAGGCGGCAGGTAGCGGTGGACGAATTAAAGAGCTTCATGAGCTTGCGAATCCCCACTGCCCTAAACTGGAGGGGATCGTCGTAAGTAGAGACAGCCATGGGCGTTTCTGCATAACGGATCCTCAAAACAGCCCTGGATGGTGGCCTGTGAGTAGTGATTAAGAGCACGGATTTGGCGTCGCAGTTACGAAGCCTGGTTCTGCTGACTTGAGACCTGGAGGAATGCCTTGAACTCTGACTCCTGTGTCCTTTCCTGTAGAATGGGAATAATTCCCACCTTGCAGAGTTGTAGGGAGGATTAAAGGAAATGATCTTGGTTGACAAGTTTATCGTGGTGTGGGTACCTAGGTAGTAGCTATCAGTATTATTTAATGCGGCCGGGCGCGGTGGCTCACGCCTGTAATCCCAGCACTTTGGGAGGCCGAGGCGGGCGGATCACCAGGTCAGGAGATCAAGACCATCCTGGCTAACATGTGAAACCCTGTCTTTACTAAAAATACAAAAAATTAGCCAGGCGTGGTGGCACGCGCCTGTAGTCCCAGGTACACGGGAGGCTGAGGCAGGAGAATCGCTTGAACCCAAGAGGTGGAGGTTGCAGTGAGCCGAGATCATGCCGCTGCACTCCAGCCTGGCAACAGAGCAAGACTCTCTCTCTCTCTCTCCCCACCCCCCCATATATATATGTGTATATATATATTCTCTCTTCATATATATATGTGTGGGTGTGTATATATATTCATTATATATATATACATATATATATATTCATTATATATATATACACATATATATTCATTATATATATATATAAATTCACATATATATATATAAATGAATGAGGAAAGCGCGTACATACGTCCAGTAAGGTGGGACTTCACCAGCTGAGGTGGAGGAGGTGCCTTAACCCTCTGGAGCCTCTGTGTAAAATGGGGATAATATACATTATAATGGCTACTTCTCAAGATGGTTGTAGGATTAAGTAAGGTTAGAAATATGAAAAGAGCTTATACATTGCAAAACATTTTACCGATGCTAATTTAATCGCTAATACTCAAAGCATTTTGAAATTTCTTTATAGATTTGGCACAGCAGCAGGGTCATAGGACACCCCCAGAGCAACCTGTGGGTCTTGGAATAGATGAAAAGAAACAACTGCCACTGTGTTGCTACCATAACCCTAAAGATAAAGCCTTCCGGGAGACCCCTATTTCCTCTCTGCTTTTTCTGCCTACCGCACTTCACACAGGCACTTCACACTTCTGTGCCGGCATTTTTCCTGCCTAGTTAAGTATCGGTCTATTAGTTCTGTAAGAGACAGCTTAAGTCTAGTAGTTAAGAGCACAGACTGTGGACCCAGGCAGCCTGCATCCGAATACCATCTCTGCTACTTACTAACGATGTGACCTTGGACAAATTATTTTACCTCTCTTGGCCTCAGTTTTCTCATCTGTAAAATGGAGAAGGTAATAATGTATTATATCATCTACCTTGTGAGGTTTAAATAATGTTAGTGCTTGTAGAGCACCCCCTGGCTCATTGTAAGCAATGTGTAAGGATTTGCTGCCATTTTTGTTACCACTGCTACTACATGACCAGGCAGTCATTCTTCTCAGTAATACTACTAGGTTCCTTTGGTTAGAGACAGCTCTGCATTTAGAAGGTTCCAGGCATGGAGAAAAGTTGGTGAAGGTCCTAGAATAAATGACTTCTTGGGGATTTTTGGTTGTTGGTTTTTTCACTAAAGTATCCCATGCGACTGGAGTGGTACCTGGCACACAGTAGGTCCTCAGTAAATGTTTATGGTATTAATACACTTCTAACCTTGCTTATTTTTTCGCCCCAACAGGTGCTTGCCTTAGAGCAAGGGAAACAGCTCTGATTCAAAGGAACTAGAAGCATCTCCCTTAGTGGTAGGGAGAGAGCCAGGAGCTGTTTTCTGGGAACTGTGGGATGTGCCCTTGGGGGCCCAAGAAAACAGAAGGAAGATGCTCCAGACCAGTAACTACAGCCTGGTGCTCTCGCTGCAGTTCCTGCTGCTGTCCTATGACCTCTTTGTCAATTCCTTCTCAGAACTGCTCCGAAAGGCTCCTGTCATCCAGCTTGTGCTCTTCATGTGCGTGCAGTAAGGCACTCTGGAAAGCTGAACCCAAGCAATTCAAAGGCCCTGACAGTGGTGATTTAGTGTCTAAAGTTATTAGTAGGCTGGGTACAGTGGCTCACACCCTTAATCCCAGGACTTTGGGAGACCAAGGCAGGAGGATCTTTTGAGGCTGGGAGTTTAAGGACCAGCCTGGGCAACATAGCAAGACCCTATCCCTACCTAATAAAAATTTTCAAAATTAGCTAGGCGTGGTGCCACACACCTGTAATCCCAGTGATTCAGGATGCTGAGGTGGAAGGATTACTTAAGCCCAGGAGTTCAAGGCTACAGTGAGCCATGATCATGCCACTGCACTCCAACCAGGTGACAAAGACCCTATCTCAAAAAAAAAAAAAAGCAGGCACGGTGGCTCATACTTGTAATCCCAACACTTTGGGAGGCCAAGGTGGGCAGATCACCCGAGGTCAGGAATTCAAGATCAGCCTGACCAACATGGAGAAACCCCATCTCTACTAAAAATACAAAAATTAGATGGGCGTGGTGTCACATGCCTGTAATTCTAGCTACTTGGGAGGCTGAGGCAGAAGAATTGCTTGAACCTGGGAGGCAGAGGTTGCAGTGAGCCATGATCATGCCACTGTACTCCAGCCTGGGCAACAGAACAAGACTTCATCTCCAAAAACAAAAAAAAATGTTAAGAGTGTCAGATAGCCTGGGCAACATAGTGAGGCCTTGTTTCTACTAAAAAATAGTTGTTGTTTTTTTTTTTTTTTGAGACGGAGTCTAGCTCTGTCACCAGGCTGGAGTGCAGTGGCATGGCACAATCTCAGCTCACTGCAACCTCCGCCCCCTGGGTTCAAGCAATTCTGCCTCAGCCTCCCTAGTAGCTGGGATTATAGGCGTGCACTACCACACCCCGCTAATTTACCACACCCAGCTAATTTTTCTATTTTTAGTAGAGATGGGGTTTTGCCATGTTGGCCAGGCTGGTCTCAAACTCTTGACCTCAAGTGATCCACCCACCTCAGCCTTCCAAAGTGCTGGAATTACAGGCATGAGCTATTTTTTTTTTAATTAGCTGAGTATAGTGGCACACACCTGTGGTCCCAGCTACTCAGGAGGGTGAGGCGGGAGGATCACTTGAGCCCAGGAAGTCGCTGCAGTGAGCTGTGATCATACCACTGCACTCCAGTCTGGGCAACAGAATGAGACCCTGTCTCGAAAAAGAAGAGTCTCAGAGAATCTTCTATAGGACTATGTATGGAAGAAATTTTAAAAATAAAGAGAGTATCAGAGCAGGAAAGCCTTGACTATGGACTGCAATCTAACTGATGGGGCCAGTGGGTAATTTTAGGTAATTTTAGCTTCCTGTCATTCAGGTCCCAAAACCCATGTTATCTCTGTGAGGGTTTAAGATGTCAGATGCCTATCTCACAGGAAAGGACAGGCCTCGTGGTGTCCCTCAGGACATAGAACCTGCTCTTGGGTCCTCACACAGGCCTCCATTGGTTATACTTTTTTTATGTCTACAGCATCCAGGATATTGCAGTCCTCTTCAACATCATCATCATCTTCCTCATGTTCTTCAACACCTTCGTCTTCCAGGCTGGCCTGGTCAACCTCCTATTCCATAAGTTCAAAGGGACCATCATCCTGATAGCTGTGTACTTTGCCCTCAGCATCTCCCTTCATGTCTGGGTCATGGTAAGAGTGGAAGTCTGGATTCTTTTTTTAATTTTTATTTTAAATAGAGATGGGGTCTTACTATGTTACCAAGGCTGGTCTCGGACTCCTGAGCTCAAGCGATTCTCCTGCTTCTGCCTCCCAAAGTGCTGGAATTACAGGCGTGAGTCACTGTGCCCAGCCTGAACTCTGAATTCCTGAATCCCTAAAGGGCTAGGGATAACTTTTCTTTCCTTTTTTTTTTTTTTTGAGATGGAGTTGCGCTCTGTCGCCACGCTGGAGTGCAGTGGCACAATCTCAGCTCACTGCAACCTCTGCTTCCCAGGTTCAAGCAATTCTCCTGCCTCAGCCTCCTGAGTACCTGGGATTATAGGCACACGCCACCATGCCCAGCTAATTTTTGTATTTTTAGTAGAGACAGGGTTTCACCATGTTGGCCAGGATGGTCTCAATCTCTTGACCTCGTGATCCTCCCGCCTCGGCCTCTGAAAGGGCTGGGATTACAGGCATGAGCCACCGCACCCGGCCACTGGGATATCTTTTCTCTGGGAACTCAGCTTCATTCTTTGACATCTCAGGCAATCCTTCATAGAGAACAGGTGAAATGAAAGTGGTTTGAGTTGGAACTCTGGGCATGTGAGAGTTTCATAAGGTGCTCTTGACCAACCTTAAGTGTTGAAAAACAGCCTTGTCCAAGAGTCACCGGACTCTTCCAGAACATGCAATTCACCTTTGCCCCAAACAGGCCTACCAGGGCTAAAACAGGTAGTTGAATGTGTTTCATCATTAGTTATTTGGGCAGGTGGATGTCGATACAGGTTATTAGGCATCAGTGCCCCATGGCTAATGCTGTAGGCAGTGGCCATTTCTGGGAAGTAGCCAAGCAGGATTGCTGCTTGCCCTTGAGCGCTCCATGCCCTCTGCCGAGCTCCCATCACTTTAACTAGGAGAACCGGCCTCCAAGATGCCTCCCTTTGGTTCTAACATAGGCCTCAGATCAGATCCAGTGTCCATGGTTTCAGATTTCTTCTGCTTCACAAATTCTTCCAGCTCTTTGAATATCTTATATGTTTCTCATGCACTCGATTGAATTGAACTCTTTAAAACCTCAGGGTTCTGTAGTTGTCACTTCATTATTAAAGCCACTTTCACACCCGAACCCCCTGTTAGGTTGCGCTTGTGATTCCACAGAGAGAAGTAGAACTCCCAGGAAAGAAGCAAAGCAACACCAGAGTCTCTGGGTGCTTCCTGAAGAGGATTCTGTGCTCTGGTTCCTGGAGCCAAAATAGGTCCTAGCTTTGTACTATAAAAGCCGTTAATCTCATTAAACCCTGAGTGCACCAAAGTCTTTATCTGACAAGAGCTGAGCCAGCGTTTTTCAAGGCAAGACAGTGACCAGCTGAACTCCTGAGATAATGAGTATATCATTTCTCCTTGGCAAAGGTTATAGAATGAAAGAGGATAAATAACTTAGTTCATACTTCCTCCCTCAAAGTTAAAAGGATATTCCCTTTGCAGCAAAAAAGGGAGCTTGAGGCTCCTTCGAGAAACACTCGTTGGGGTTGCAGAAAGGAAGGAGAGGTTAGCGTGATTTTAAACCAACTGGCATCTGCAGCTAACCAAGTTGGAGACATTAGGGCCTCTTGTGGCCATTAACCTTTGTGTGTCTCACATCTCCTTCAGAACTTACGCTGGAAAAACTCCAACAGCTTCATATGGACAGATGGACTTCAAACGCTGTTTGTATTCCAGAGACTAGGTAAGGACCAGAGCAAGATCAGTCCTCTCTTGGGTCCCACATGTGTCTCTTTCAGTAAGGCCCTTGATTCCGGCTTCTCAGCCCTGTCCCAGCTGGTTTGGGATGGCTGCAACAGCCACACCAGGAACAGGAGGGATTACTGCCCCTGCCCTTGCTGGAAGACCATGGGAAATCAGGAGGCAGAGCTGCCCAGCCTCATTAGGTTCTGTTCTTAACCTGAAATGATACTCAGGAGCACCCCTGAGGCTTCTCTTCTGCTTCCTCCCTGCAGCGGCAGTGTTGTACTGCTACTTCTATAAACGGACAGCCATAAGACTAGGCGACCCTCACTTCTACCAGGACTCTTTGTGGCTGCGCAAGGAGTTCATGCAAGTTCGAAGGTGACCTCTTGTCACACTGATGGATACTTTTCCTTCCTGATAGAAGCTACGTTTGCTGCTCTGCAGGGAGAGTTGGCCCTATGCATGAGGAAACAGCTGGACTTTCCAAGGAAGGTTCAGACCAGCTGTGTTCAGCATTCAAGAAGGAAGATCTTCCCTCTTGCAAATCAGAGTGTCCCCATCGGTCTCCAGTGCAGCATCCCTTCCTTGCCTCCTACCTCCGTTCCACCCCCTTTCCTTCCTTTCCTCTCTGTACCATTCATTCTCCCTGACCCGCCTTTCTTGCTGAGGATTCTGTGGCTCTTACCCTTGTGAAGCTCTTCCTTTAGCCTGGGACAGAAGGACCTCCCAGCCCCAAAGGATCTCCCAGTGACCAAAGGATGCGAAGAGTGATAGTTACATGCTACTGACCGATCACACCGCAGACATTTAGATTTTTATAACCAAGGCACTTTTAAAAAATGTTTTATAAATAGAGAATAAATTGAATTCTTGTTCCATAAATGGTGGAGTCTGTCTGTCTAGCTAGATCTCTTCATGGTTAAGAGGCATGCTAACGTCCAGCTTAGCATCTACTTGACCCAGAGGGAAGATTGAGCCACAGATGAAATACAGATCTTTATTGAGTTCCACTGTGAGTACAAAGTATTTTAGTGGAAATTCAAGATGGAATCTGATGCTGCATCCCCCACTCCTGGAGTTCCAGATTTCTGTGCTCTGTTCAGACTCTCCATATCAGAAACCTTAACTGCCCTCAGAAGAATAAAAATATTCCTTAGCCAGTTTTGGCAAAAGCAATTTTTAAAATTCATGTGTCCATAGTATCAGTTTTCTATTGCCGGAATACTGTGTGACAGACCACCACCAAAGTTCAGGGGCATACAGCAATAAACAGCTGCCAGGCTCTCTGTCCTGGGTTCAGCTGATCAAGGCTGTGTGTGGGTGGTTTCAGCTGGGCTCACTCATGTGTCTGGTCAGCCGCAGGTCAACTAGGCATCTGTGATGGCCTTGGGATCCATTGGCAGTTGGCTAGCCTGCAATGACCTCAGCTGGAGTGACGAGTTACTCAGCTCTGGTTTGCAGGATTCACTTCCCACAGACTAGCCTGTGTCTGCTCACATGCCAGTGGCAGAGCAGGAAAGTCCCGTGTGCAACCCCATTTCAAGCCTGTGCTTGTCTTGTATCTCTTAGACTCCTATTGATCAAGGCAAGTCATGCGACTAAGCCCAGAATCAAAGTGGGAAATTGTTACCAACCACAAGTTCTTAGACTCTTATTGCTATAGAAGTTGACATGAGGCTAAAAGAATTTGCCACCAAGGCTTCATTGGAGCTTATGCCTGGGCATAAGGTACACAACACAAATGAAAGAGTTTCCTGACTGACTCCGAAAAAAGCCTGCAGGGTTTTTCTCTTAGGCAAAGTGTTGGAATTGACCTCGGGTAGGGTAGGCAGGCTGGGCTGAGCAAAGCACGTGACGGGTAGGGTGTGCAGGTCAGCATCTTGCTGTGAGGGTTATCTTGAATAATGGACCACCAGGTGGTCTGGCCAATGGCAACAAATCTGTATTCTTTCCTGAGGAGGGACACTCCACACACAATGTTGGTTTGATATTTTGGACCTCCTAAGGCCAGTTCCCGGAATTCTAAGTAAAAGGCCTGGGTAAACATTGTGAGAGCACAGAAGATGAATACAAAATGGCAATTTACTTTGTATGACTAACGCGTTGGCAATAGTGGATACATCAGCAAGGTAGAGGTGTCAGTGGGGATGCATGACAGGATGCTGTAGTGGGGGTGAGCTGAAGCCATGCCCTGTCTCTACTCTGTCTCAAAAGCACTACAAAGTTTCGGCCGGGCACGGTGGCTCACGCCTGTAATCCCAGCACTGTGGGAGGCCGAGGCAGCCGGATCACAAGGTCAGGAGATGGAGACCATCCTGGCCAACATGGTGAAACCCTGTCTCTACTAAAAATACAAAAAATTAGCTGGGCGTGGTGGCGGACACCTGTAGACCCAGCTACTGGGAAGGCTGAGGCAGGAGAATGGCGTGAATTCTCCTGTTGCAGTGAGACGAGATCATGCCACTGTACTCCAACCTGGATGACAGAGCGAGACTGCATCTCAAAAAAAAGAGAAAAGAAAACTGGAAAGAGAAAAACTGTTTCAAGGACTATAGCACACCTGTTGTTAGAGTCTAGTCTTGCCTAATATTTTTCAATTTTATTATTTTCTACAGTTTGGACTGAATTCTAATTTTTCTTGGCTACAAGTCTTCAAAATAATGTTTTCAATTTTTTTCTTCTTTTTTCCATTTTTTTCTAATTTAGAGTCACGGAAAACTAAGCTGTGCTTTCGTCAAGCCCTGCAAACTGAATCTAGACAACTTCAGAAGAAAGTAACAGCAACTATTTACAGACGTAAGCCACTTACATACCTGCCTACCGATGTATGGACTTCAGAGTAATGTGGCTTATAGCGATTTTCCAGGATTGTGCTTTTGTTTGTTGTTGTTGTTCTCCCTTCCTCCCCCATTTTCTCTTCGTAGGACATGACACTTCACAACTTTCTAAAAATGAGTTTTCCTAATAACTCAGGACCTACTTGTCTAGAAATAAACCTTCCTAGCCATGAGAGATCAGATGAAACCTGAGACGATAGACTCATTTTTTTCTAAAATGCTTTCTCTAAAAGATTTTTAAAAAGAAAAAGGAGGAAATGTGAAAGGAAAGTATCTTGGGCCCCCAAATCACTCAGCTAAAGGCAAAAGTCAAGCTGGGAACTGCTTAGGGCAAGCCTGCTTCCCATTCTAATCAAAGTCACTGCTCTGCTCACTGAGACAAATGCATATCTGATTGCCTCCTTTAGAGAGACTCATGAGAAACTCAAAAGAATGCATCCATTTGTCTCTTGTCTACCTATGACCTGTAAGCCCCTCCCTGCTTTGAGTTGTCCCGCCATATTGTTTCACTGAGCCAGACTAAGGCATACGTGACTATTCCTCTACCCTCCTCTCACATGTAAATTGTGCATTCAGTGAAAGGTTAATCAGAAACTCAAAAGAATGTAATTGGTTGTCTCTCATCTACCTATGACCTGGAAGTCCACTCCCCTGCTTAGAGTAGTCCCACCTTTCTGGACCAAACCAGTGTACATCTTACACATACTGATTGATGTCTCACGTCTCCCTAAAATGTATAAAACCAAACTGTGCTCTGACCACCTTGAGCACATGTTGTCAGGACCTCCTGAGGCTGTGTTGTTACAGGCACGTGTTCTCAACCTGGCAAAATAAACTTTCTAAATTAACTGAGAACTGTCTCAAATTTTCTGGGTTTACACTAACTTGGCGATCCAAGATTTATTTTCCTTTCACACTGGTCAATTGTGCCTGAATTCCAAAGGGAAGAGAGTATAATGAAGCATGTCCAAACACCTCTTCCAATTACGACCTGAACTAGTTTTTCAGGTTTAGTTTGGAATCCCCTTGGCCGAGAGGAGGGTTCATTCAGTCTATTAGGGGACTTAGAATATTACTTTTGGTCTACACCAGGGAGGACATGGAAGCTCCCTGGCTCTTTTCTATACATTGTCCTATGCGTCTCTTCCATCTGGCTATTCTAGAGTTCTTTCCTTTTGTAATAAACCAGCAATCTAGTAAGTAAACTGTCTTCCTGAGTTCTATGAGCCATCCTAACAAATTACTGAACCCAAGGAGAGGGCTGTGGGAATCTCTGATTCATAGCCAGTGGGTCAGAAGTACCACAGAGCCAGACTTGCGATCAGCATTTGAAGTGGGGGCATTCTTTTTTTTTTTTTTTTTTTTTTGGGACGGAGTCTCGCTCTGTCGCCCAGGCTGGAGTGCAGTGGGGTGATCTCGGCTCACTGCAAGCTCCGCCTCCCGGGTTCACGCCATTCTCCTGCCTCAGCCTCCCAAGTAGCTGGGACTACAGGCGCCCACCACCTCGCCCGGCTAGTTTTTTTGTATTTTTTAGTAGAGATGGGGTTTCACCATGTTAGCCAGGATGGTCTCGATCTCCTGACCTCATGATCCGCCCGTCTCGGCCTCCCAAAGTGCTGGGATTACAGGCTTGAGCCACCGCGCCCGGCCGAAGTGGGGGCATTCTTGTGGGACTGAGCCTTACTTAACCTGTGGGCTCTGATGCTAACTCCATGTAGTGTCAGAATGGAATCGAATTCTAGGACACCCAGCTAATGTTGAATAATTCGTCAGTGTGGGAAAACACCCACACATACCATCATACCTGGCTAATTTTAATTTTTTTTTTTGTAGCGATGGGGCCTTCCTACTGTTGCCCAGGCTGGTATCAAACTCCTGACCTAAAGCAATCCTCCTGCCTGGGCTTCCCAAAGTACTGGGATTACAAGCGTGAGCCACTGCACCTGGTGGAAAAAAGCACTTTGAAAGGCCTTAGAGACTTCCATTCTTCTAACTGACCAACACTCCAGTGACGAACTAGAAAAGCCAGATTGAAAAAAAAAATCATATATATATATATATATATATATATATATATATATGATTTTCAGTTTGAGGCTCTTTTTTATGAGATGGAGTTTCACTCTTATTGCCCAGGTTGGAGTACAGTGGCGTGAGAGATATATATGTATATATATGTATATATAATATTTAATATATATATATAGTATTGTTAGTAGAGACGGGGTTTCGCCATGTTGGCAAGGCTGGTCTTGAACTCCTGACCTCAGGTGATCTGCCTGCCTCGGTTTCTCAAGGTGTTGGGATTACAGGCATGAGCCACTGCGCCCAGCCTAAATAATAATGTTTAAAAATCATATTTTTAATATTATCAGAGAGCTGGTGAAGAAAGAAGGACCAGCAGGCCTAAAATTCTAGAGTAGGGAGAATCATAAAGAAGCCAGCTGACAATTGCCACAGATTCCTCCCCGGGGCATTTACTAATTCTATGATTGAGCAAGAGGCTAAGAATCCAAGCATTGCCCAGACAAGGTTGCAGAAAAGCCAGCTGAGCTGAGTCATCTCCTAACCCTGAAGGAAGAAAATCAGGACGTCAAAGAGCCTTTAAAACATAACAGAATTTTTCCTTAAGATATTTGCCAAATTCTGAAGCTGTGTAGAACTAGAGGTTATAAAAATCAAAGCCTCCGGCCAGGCGCGGTGCTTCATGCCTGTATTCCCAGCACTTTGGTGAGGCTGAGGTGGGTGGATCATCTGAGGCCAGGAGTTCGAGACCAGCCTGGCCAAAACGGTGAGCCCCCTGTCTCTACTAAAATTGCAAAAATTAGCCGGGCCTGGTGGCGTGTGTCTGTAATCCCAGCTACTTGGGAGGCCAAGGCAGGAGAATCACTTGAACCCAGGAGGCGGAGGTGCAGTGACCATGCCACTGCACTCCAACCTGGGTGACAGAGCACGACTCTGTCTCAAAATAAATAATAATAATAATAATAAAATAAGCCCCAAACCTCTGAGAAGCAGAGTAGAATTTCTTTTTTTTTTTTTTTTTTTTTTTTTTGAGACGGAGTCTCGCTCTGCCGCCCAGGCTGGAGTGCAGTGGCCAGATCTCGGCTCACTGCAAGCTCTGCCTCCCGGGTTCACGCCATTCTCCTGCCTCAGCCTCCTGAGTAGCTGGGACTACAGGCGCCCGCCACCTCGCCCGGCTAGTTTTTTGTATTTTTTAGTAGAGATGGGTTTTCACCGTGTCAGCCAGGATGGTCTCGATCTCCTGACCTCGTGATCCGCCCGTCTCGGCCTCCCAAAGTGCTGGGATTACAGGCTTGAGCCACCGCGCCCGGCGCAGAGTAGAATTTCTGACTGATACTGATGAAGATTAGAATTTAGGACCCACCTGGGCAAAGGGATTGGCAAACACACAGGGCTTTCATATGAATGCTCAGGAGGGCTTCTTACTGGAACAGGATGAAACAGGTGGACTGAAATTTGTCAGAATTGTAGTGCAGGCCAGGTGTGGTGGCTCACGCCTGTAATCCCGGCACTTTGGAAGGCTAAGGTGGGCGGATCACGAGGTCAGGAGATCGAGACTAGCCTGGCTAACATGGTGAAACCCTGTCTCTACTAAAAGTACAAAAAATTAGCTAGGCACGGTGGCACGTGCCTGTAGTCCCAGCTACTCAGGAGGCTGAGGCAGGAGAATCGCTTGAACCTGGGAGGCAGAGGTTGCAGTTAGCCGAGATCACGCCACTGCACTCCAGCCTGGGTGACCGAGTGAGACTCCATCTCAAAAAAAAAAAAAAAAAATTGTAGTGCAGCCTCAAACCATAAAGTCCCTGAGGGGGTTAAAGTGATCAGCACCCATTCTATCTGCCTAGCAAGGAAAGGGTGGAAGAAAAAAACATCTGTAAGTTTTTATAGACAATTTCTGGGTCTAATAAAAATTACTAGCTTGCTAAGAGGTAGGGCCATATCAATAAAACAAGAGAAAAACTAGGACATAGAAATAGGTGATCTCAGTGTTAAAAAAGGCAGACAAGGAGTCAACAATAGAGGAAAACAAAAATTAGCCAGGCATGGTGGCGCATGCCTGTAATCCCAGCTACTTGAGAGGCTGAGGCAGGAGAATCTGTTGAACCCAGGAGGTGGAGGTTGCAGTGAGCTGAGATGGTGCCGCTGTACTCCCGTCTGGGCAACAAGAGCGAAGAGTGAAACTCCATCTCAAAAAAAAAAAAAAAAGGGCCGGGCGCGGTGGCTCAAGCCTGTAATCCCAGCACTTTGGGAGGCCGAGACGGGCGGATCACAAGGTCAGGAGATCGAGACCATCCTGGCTAACACGGTGAAACCCCGTCTCTGCTAAAAAATACAAAAAACTAGCCGGGCGAGGTGGCCGGCGCCTGTGGTCCCAGCTACTCCGGAGGCTGAGGCAGGAGAATGGCGTAAACCCGGGAGGCGGAGCTTGCAGTGAGCTGAGATCTGGCCACTGCACTCCAGCCTGGGCGACAGAGCCAGACTCAGTCTCAAAAAAAAAAAAAAAAAAAAAAAAAAAAAAAAAAAAAAAAAGCCGGGCGCGGTGGCTCAAGCCTGTAATCCCAGCACTTTGGGAGGCCGAGACGGGCGGATCACGAGGTCAGGAGACCGAGACCATCCTGGCTAACACGGTGAAACCCCGTTTCTACTAAAAAATACAAAAAACTAGCTGGGTGAGGCGGCGGGCGCCTGTAGTCCCAGCTACTCGGGAGGCTGAGGCAGGAGAATGGCCTGAACCCGGGAGGCGGAGCTTGCAGTGAGCTGAGATCCGGCCACTGCACTCCAGCCTGGGCAACAGAGCAAGACTCCGTCTCAAAAAAAAAAAAAAAAGGAAAATATGGAAGAAATAAACAAAATATCATTAACTTAAAATAATCAAAAGGGTCAGAATGTATTTTAAAGAGTGTATTCAAGAGCAAAGATTCTGGCCAGATGCAGTGGCTCATGCCTGTAATCCCAGTACTCTGGGAGACTGAGAAGGGTGGATTACTTGAAACTGGGAGTTCAAGACCAGCCTGGGCAACATAGGAAAACTCCCATCTCTACATACAAATTTTAAAAATTAGCTGGGTGTGGTGGTATGCATTTGTAGTCCCAACTACTCGGGAGGCTGAGGTGGGAGGATTGCTTGTATCCAGGAGGTTGAGGCTGCAGCGAGCTGTGATTGCACTACTGTACCCCAGCCTAGGCAGCAGAGCAAGACCTTGTCTCGAAAGAAAAAAAAAAATTAAACCAAGCTAATTAAGAGAGGGAGTAGTTATAAAATTGTTCGTCAGGAATTATCATTGATTTACAGAAGGAACATTGGTTCGTGATTGGCTATACCTTGTTGAACTGTCGGGTTTATGGTATTTTATGGCTCCTTGGCGTCAGTCTAGAGTCCACATAGCAAGTGGCTTCAAGAGGTGATTATCTAACTCAAGGGGGAAATGAGACGTGACTGTGGCTATGTTTTTTTTTTTTTTTTTTTTTTTTTTGAGACGGAGTCTCGCTCTGTCGCCCAGGCTGGAGTGCAGTGGCCGGATCTCAGCTCACTGCCAGCTCCGCCTCCCGGGTTCACGCCATTCTCCTGCCTCAGCCTCCCGAGTAGCTGGGACTACAGGCGCCTGCCACATCGCCCGGCTAGTTTTTTGTATTTTTAGTAGAGACGGGGTTTCACCGTGTTAGCCAGGATGGTCTCGATCTCCCGACCTCGTGATCCACCCGTCTCGGCTTCCCAAAGTGCTGGGATTACAGGCTTGAGCCACCGCGCCCGGCCTCGTGGCTATGTTTTTAAATGCATTTCTGAGCCTGACAATTTAAAGAGACCCATGTTCCTCAGACAAAAGATTTTTCTCCTTCTCAATTTTTTTTTTTTTTTTTTTTTGAGATGGCGTCTCATTCTGTCACGCGGGCTGGAGTGCAGTGGCGCGATCTCAGCTCACTGCAACCTCCACCTCCTGGGTTCAAGAGATTCTCCTGCCTCAGCCTCCCGAGTAGCTGGGATTACAGGCACCCACGACCACGCCCGGCAATTTTTTTTTGTATTTTTAGTAGAGACGGAGTTTCACCATGTTGGCCAGGCTGTTCTCGAACTCCTGACCTCGTGATCCACCCACCTCGGCCTCCCAAAGTGCCGGCATTACAGGCATGAGCCACTGCGCCCGGCCTCTTTCTCAATATTTAAACAGGGTCCTGCATGTGAGCAACTGAAACCACTAGAGAGGAAGTTGGGAATCTTAGAAAGGAAAGAGCCACAGAGGGAAATCCCCACATTCCATCTGCCCACACCTCCACCCAAGCTCTGAACCCCACACAGGCAACTCAGACTCCACGCAGCTCAGTTAAAGACAGAAGATCTAAACTGGCCAGGTGTGGTGTCTTGCACCTATAATCCCAGCTACTTAGGAGGCTGAAGCCAGGAGTTCAAGACCAGTGTAGGCCACATAGCAAGGAATCATCCCCCATCTCTAAAAATAAAATAATAAAATAAAAAAGATCTAAACTGAGGATTGGAGCTGCCAACTCAATAAGGGTGACTGCAGTATATATGTAACTGAGCTAACCACCTGATAAAATTAAAGAATCATCACTCTTTGGAGAAAAGTAACAGAAACGAGTCTCCAACATTTACAACTGCCACCAACAATGAGATGGTCCAGATATCGGAATTAACAAACAAGAATATGAAAACATCAGTGAAAATAGTATCTCAAGGCTGGGCACAGTGGCTCACGCTTATAATCCCAGCACTTTGGGAGGCTGAGGCAGGCGGATCACCTGAGGTCAGGACTTAAAGACCAGCCTGACCAATATGGTGAAACCCCATCTCTATTAAAAATACAAAAATTAGCCAAGCCTGGTGACGTGTGCCTATAGTCCCAGCTACTTGGGAGCCTGAGCAGGGAGAATCGCTTGAAGCCGAGAGGCAGAGGTTGTGGTAAGCCGAGATGGCACCACTGCACTTCCAGCCTGAACTCTGTCTCAAAAACAAACAAACAAACAAAAACAAACAAAAGATAGGCTGGGCACGGTGGCTAATGCCTGTAATCCTAGCACTTTAGGAGGCCGAAGTGGGTCAACTGAGGTCAGGAGTTGGAGACCAGCCTGGCCAACACGGAGAAACCCTATCTCTACTAAAAATACAAAAATTAGCCAGGCATGGAGGGGCATGCCTGTAATCCCAGCCACTCGGGAGGCTGAGGCAGGAGAATCACTTGAACTTGGGAAGCAGAGTTTGCAGTGAGCCAAGATGGCGCCATTGCATTCCAGCCTGGGTGACAGAGTGAGACTCTATCTCAAAAAAAAAAAAAAAAAAAAATTACTAGGGCTGGGTGTATTGACTCACACCTGTCACCTCAACACCTTTTTTTTTTTTTTTTTTTTGAGATGGAGTCTTGCTCTGTTGCCCAGGCTGGAGTGCAGTGGCACAGTCTCAGCTCACTGCAGCCTCTGCCTCCTGGGTTCAAGCAATTTTCCTGCCTCAGCCTCCCGAAGTAGCTGGGATTACAGGCATGTGCCACCACACCTGTCTAATTTTTGTATTTCTAGTAGAGACGGGGTTTCACCATGTTGGCCAGAATGATCTCGAACTCCTGACCTCAACTGATCTGGCTGCCTCGGCCTCCCAAAATGCTGGGATTACAGGAGTGAGTCACTATGCCCAGCCAAACCCAGCACTTAGGGAGGCTGAAGCAGGAGGATCACTTGAGACCAGGAGTTTGAGACCAGGCTGGACAATATAGCAAGATCTTGTCTCTATTAAAAAGAAAAAATTAGCTAGGCATGGTGACATGTGCCTATAGTCCTAGCTACTTGGGAGGCTGAGGCAAGAGGATTGCTTGAGCCCAGGAGGTCGAGGCTGCAGTGAGCTATGACTGCAGCACTTCACTCCAGCCTGGGCAACAGAGCAAGACCCTGTCTCAAAAAATTTTTTAAAAAATAGAAAAAGTAAAAAAGTATTAAACTATAATGAGAGGAATTATAAGGAAGTAAAGAGGAAGGTACCCAAGGAAGGACAAACTCAGTAGAGTCCCCACCCCAAGGCTGGGGTTCAGACTTCACTGTATGCCGCCCACTGGGTGGGTGGTGAAGTTCACTGATTAGCCCAGGCCAGAGCTGGTTCACAGTTGCCAGGCAAGAAACAACCCTCCAGGCCAAAAGCAAGCTAAGGCTGGTGGGCAGGTGCTCAGAGCACATGCAGACACCACCTGCCCAGAGCATACAGCACCCGCATTGGGAGGCCCCTAGGAAACAATCTTCCAGGTCACAGGTGAGCCCCGGCTGTCAGACAGATGCATCAAAAGAGCTGGAGTGCTCCATGTGCTTGGAGTGCACGGTGTCCACACAGGGTATGGAGGATGGGAATCAACCCTCTGGGATGCACAAGAACTCAGATTGATGAGCAGACGCGCAGAGGAAGTTGGGGGCACAGCCTTGGGCGTACGTTGTCCATGCCTGCAGGGCTTTGGGGAAAACCATCCGTGGCATAGGTAAGCCAAGACTAGGGGGCAGGTGCACAGAGTTAGGGAGCTGCCCCGGGCAGAGGGCCTGGAGTAAGCGGCAACCATCACAGGGAGTCCACAGCAAGTGGGTCACAGGGCCTAGACCAGATCGGCAAAGTTGCCAAGGGAGTGCCAGCTTTGGGCGTGCAGCTGGAGCAGAGCACCAGCAGATCTCCCAAGGCGTGCTCTGCTGATGGACAACGGAGCAAAGCCCCTAGTTGGAGTGCACTGGAACAAGAAGACAAGCCCTTTCCTTCCTGCAATGTCCTTCTAGCGTCCTCTGCTGACAAGGCCTAAAATTGTACTCACTGTAGGGAGAAATGCTTCGAGTCCAGTTATTATCGCTTAACAGACACTGAAAGGTAAATAATGAAGCTGAGAGGCAAAAAACAGGTAACTGGCAGAGACCATTCTTCCGGCTACCCACTACCATATGCACTCTTTACACAAACTTTGAACTCCCTTAGTAGCTACATTCCTACTAACAAGATATCTCCTCTATAAAAGTGAAGTTCTCAGCCTTCCCGCTGAGAAAATTATCCGGGTGTGGTGGCACACACCTGCAATCTCAGCTACTCGGGAGGCTGAGACAGGAGAATTGCTTTGAACCTGGGAGGTGGAGGCTGCTGTGAGCTGAGATCGCACCACTGCACTCCAGCCTGGGCAAGAGTGAGACTCTGTCTCAAAAAACAAAAACAAAAACAAAACAAAAAACATAAAGTAAGAAGAAAGAAATTATAAAGAGTAAAATCTGTAAAATTGAAAACAAATATACAATGAAGAAAAAGAAAGTCAAAAGCTGTTTTTTAAAAAATTAATAAGGCCAGCATGGTGGCTCACACCTGTAATCCCAGCACTTTGGGAGGCTGAGGAGAGTGGATCATGAGGTCAGGAGTTCGAGACCAGCCTGGCCAACATGGTGAAACCCCATCTCTACTAAAAATACAAAAATTAGCCAGGTGCAGTGGCGGGCGCCTGTAATCCTAGCTACTTGGGAGGCTGAGGCAGGAGAATGGCATGAACTCAGGAGGCAGAGCCTGCAGTGAGCCAAGATTGCACCACTGCACTCCAGCCTGGGCGACAGAGTGAGACTCCATCTCATAATAATAATAATAATAAACCAGGCATGGTGGCTCATGCCTGTAATCCTAGCACTTTGGGAGGTCGAGGCAGGTGGACTGCCTGAGCTCACGAGTTCAAGACCAGCCTGGGCAACATGACAAAACCCCGTCTCTACTGAAAAAAGCCAGATGTGGTGGTGCATGCCTGTAGTCCCAGCTACTTGGGAGGCTGAGGCACGAGAATTACTTGAGCCCAGGAGGCAGAGGTTGCAATGAGCCAAGATCATGCCACTGCACTGCAGCCTGGGCGATACAGTGAGATCCTGTCTCATGAAAAAATAATAAAAAAAATAAATAAAACATTAATAAAATTGATAAACACCTATCAAAACTACTGAAGAAAAAATATGAAAGAAAAGGGACATCACTGCAGTTCTTACATCCATTAAGTAATATTTAAGGACTGCCTGGTGACTTTTCTAATTTTTAAAAATTAATTAGTTATTATTATTTTTTAGACAGAGTCTCGCTCTGTTGCCCAGGCTGGAGTAGTGCAGTGGCATGATCTTGGCTCACTGCAACATCTGCCTCCCGGGTTCAAGCGATTCTCCTGCCTCAGCCTCCTGAGTATCTGGGACTACAGGCAGGCGCCACCACACCCAGCTAAGTTTTTTGTATTTTTAGCAGAAACAGGGTTTCACCATGTTGGTCGAACTCCTGACCTCAAGTGATCCGCCCGCCTTGGCCTCCCAAAGTGCTGGGATTACAGGTGTGAGCCACTGTGCCCAGCCCGACTAGTGACTTATAATACAGAAAAAAGAAAAAAAAGAATTGAGGAATGTTATGAAAACCTTCACGCCAATACATCTGGAAATGTATACAAAATGATTTACTCAAACTTTACTCAAGGTTTACCCAAACACAAATTCACGCAAACCTTGCTGGAGAAGTAGAAAATCTGACTGCTCTTATATATAGTACAGGGATTTCATTATTTTAAACTTTCCCCCCACCAAAAATGTTAGGTTTAGATGGCTTCATCAGTGTATTCTTTCAAATATTTGAAGAAGAAATATTACCTAGCTTCTACTATCTCTTCCAGAGAATAGAAAAAGAAGAAACACCTCTTGCTTTGTTTGATGAAGGCACCTTAACCTGGATACCCACCCTTGAGCAGGTCCTTGACAAAGAAAGTTAAATTACAGACCAATCTCTCTCATGAACATATGTAAAACCTGAACAAAATTAGCGAGTGAAATCCAGTGACATATAAAAAGGATAACACATCTTTGTCGGGGGTCTCCAAGATCATGCCCAGGTTGGATGATTTGCTATGAGGACTTACGGGACCCAGCATACAGGTGTACTCAGGCCTCTGATCTATTACAGTGAAATACAAAGCAAGGTCAACAAAGGGAAAAGGTACACGGGGCGCAATCGAGGAGAAACCAGCAGCACGCTTCCAAGAGGCCTCTCCCGGGGGAATCACACAAGACATTCATCATTCCTGCAGCAACAAATTCTGATAACATACGTGCAATGTTGTCTGCCAGGAAAGCTCACTTGAGACTCAGTGTCCAAGCTGTTTTGTTTTGTTTTGTTTTGTTTTTGAGACAGTTATGGTTCACTGCAGCCTCTTTCCTCTACCTCTTGGGCTCAAGCAATCTTCCTGCCTCAGCCTCCGAAGTAACTGGGACTACAGGTGTGCACCACCATGCCTGGCTAAATTTTTTTTTTTGTTTGGGTAGAGACAGGGTCTCACTATATTGTCTAGGCTGGTCTTGAACTCCTGAGCTCAGCTGATCCTCCTGCCTCAGCTTCCCAAAGTGCTGGGATTACAGGCATGAGCCACTGGACCCAGCCCCCAAGGTTTTTATTGGGAGCTGATCATGAAGGCACCCTCTGCCTAACACGTCTCAAAACTCCAGATTCTGAGAAGGAGAACAGGTATTTAGCATAAGCCACATTGTTTGTGCAGTTTAGGCACTGTGAGCCACTTTAAATTGGTGGGAACACTCCCAAAAGCCAAATTCCCTTACACCAGGCAAGGCTCAACCTTGCAGTTAGGCCTCTCCAAAGACAGCAGCCTCAGGTCTGCTATGTTAAGTTTTTTTCTGTACAGTATCATAAGCAAATGGGTTTTTTAAATTTTTTCCAAGAAGACATGGTTGGTCATACCTCTGAAAATCAATGTAATTCATATCAGCAGAATAAAGGAGAAAAATCATATAGTCCTCTCAATAGATTAAGAGAACACACTTAATAAAATGTATCATAAGCCTTTTAGCAAACTAGGATAATAAGGGACTTTCTTAATCCGATAGAGTGTCTACAAAAAATACCTATAGCCACCATATTAACGGTGTGATACTGAATGTTTCCCCTGAGGTTAGGAACAAGACAAGACTATCCATCATCACCATTTCTAGTCAACATTACACTGGCAGTCCTGGCCAGTGCAATAAGGCAAGAAAAAGAAATTGAAGGTACAGAGATTGAGAAGGAAGAAGTAAAAATGTGTTTATTTACTGATGATGTGATCATGTACATAACAAGCCTCCTAGAAATAATCAATTTAGCAAGGGCACTGGCTGTTGGGACAGTCTTATATGGGTCCTAAGCATCCCTGCATGTTCTTACTATGTCAAACTGAAAAGTCTGTCTCCTGATACTGAGCCCACAAGCAATCGCAATTAAGTAGACCAAAGTGACCATAGTGTGATGACAGTGTAATTTCTCCCACCCCAGTGGAAGGGGCCTGGCTTTATTTGCTGCTTACTAAAACAGGTACTGAGCCTTTGGCTCTGGACTCTGCCAAGCTGTGGCATAACTCCTTGAGTGCAGCACCATCTGGGGTCATTGTGTCACTCATAGGACTTGGGAGCAGGGGGCCCAGGTTGCCATGCTGATGTTCCTGCTGTTTGCCATCAGTAATTTGGCCTCACTGTCAGCTTTTGGCATCTGTGACGTTGTGGCATACTCTGACATAGGTGAGCAAAATTTTTCTTAAAGGGTCAGATGGTATTTAAGGCTGTGGGCCATGTAGTCTCTGTTGCAACTACTTAACATTGCCATAACAGCATGAAAGCTGCAATATATAATAACATGTAAGTAAGTGACCATGATGATGTTCTCCAAAGAACTTTCATTTACAAAAACAAGCAGCTGGCCCACTTTCTTTCTTTTTCTTTTGAGATGGAGTTTCACTCTTGTTGCCCAGGCTGGAGTGCAATGGCTCGGTCTCAGCTCACTACAACTTCCGCCTCCCAAGTTCAAACGATTCTTATGCCTCAGCCGCCCATGTAGCTGGGATTAGAGGAATGCGCCACCATGCCCGGCTAATTTTGTATTTTTAGTAGATGGGGTTTCACCATGTTGGTCAGGCTGATCTTGAATTCCTGACCTCAGGTGATCCACCTGCCTCGGCCTCCCAAAGTGCTGGGATTACAGGTGTGAGCCACCGCAGCCGGTGCAGCTGGCCCACTTTCTTTCCATGAGGCTCAGAGCAGGAACTTGTCTAATGTCTCTTGTCTTGTAGGCAGCGAAGATGGGGAAGCAGGATTTGGATCCCTTTCCACCTTAACCTCTGTGCTCTGTGCTTTCCTACTGACCCTAAAAAATGTATTTAAGGGCTTCCTTGCCCTCCAGCTTGCAGTTAAGTTGTACCAGTGGGAGACACAAGCAGAGATCAGAGACGGGAGAAGGGAAATGGAGGTCCCTGCTATTTCTTTTTTTTTTTTTTTTTTTTTTTTTTTTTTTTTTTTTTTGAGACGGAGTCTCACTCTGTCGCCCAGGCTGGAGTGCAGTGGCCGGATCTCAGCTCACTGCAAGCTCCGCCTCCCGGGTTCACGCCATTCTCCGGCCTCAGCCTCCCGAGTAGCTGGGACTACAGGCGCCCGCCACCTCGCCCGGTTAGTTTTTTGTATTTCTTAATAGAGACGGGGTTTCACCGTGTTAGCCAGGATGGTTTCGATCTCCTGACCTCGTGATCCGCCCGTCTCGGCCTCCCAAAGTGCTGGGATTACAGGCTTGAGCCACCGCGCCCGGCCGGTCCCTGCTATTTCTCCACTAGCCTCCTAGAGTGTGGGGTTTCCTAGTGGGAGGCCTTCTATGCACATATTACTCTCTCCAGCTTCAGGGAATTGTTTCAGGCCCTTCCCTTTTAAGCCTAGAAGTAACAATTACTGCCCCATCCCATCCCAATTAGCGAGGGGTACAGCACTTGGCTTAAAGCTTAGTCACTCTTGGCCGGAGGCAGTCGCTCCCGCCTGTAATCCCGCACTTTGGGAGGCCGAGGGGGGGCGGGTCACCTGAGGTTAGGAGTTTGAGACCAGCCTGGCCAAGATGGTGAAACCCCGTCCCTACTAAAAATACAAAAAAATATTAGCTGGGTGTGGTGGGGGGCACCTGTAATCTCAGCTATTTGGGAGGCTGAGACTGGAGAATCACTTGAACCCAGGAGGTGGAGCTTGCAGTGACCAGAGATAGCGCCATTGCACTCCAGCCTGGGTGACAAGAGCAAAACTCCGTCTCAAAAATAAAATTAAATAAATAAAATAAAGCCTAGTCACCTTCCTCAGGTTACCTGGTTGGAGCGTGCCATCTGTTTCCGGCTTTACCCTGATTGACAACGGGCTAACAGCCAAGTCAAGTCAACCTGAGTACTCTCAAAACCCTTCTTTTTGCACTTCCCTGCCTGCAGCAACACGTTTTTGTTTGTTTTTTTGTTTGTTTTGAGACAGAGTCTCACTGTCGCCCAGGCTGGAGTGTGGTGGCACAATCTCGGCTCACTGCAACCTCCGCCTCCTGGGTTCGAGCGATTCTCCTACCTCAGCCTCCCAAGTAGCTGGAACTACTGGCGCGCGCCGCTACGTCTGGCTAATTTTTGTATTTTTAGTAGAGACGGGGTTTCGCCATGTTGGCCAGGCTGGTTTCGAACTCCTGACCTCAGGTGATCCATCGCATCGGCCTCCCAAAGTGCTGGGACTACAGGCGTGAGCCACTAAGCCCGGCCAGCAACACGCTCTTACCGCTGCAAACCCGAATCAGGCAGGCTTTGAAGCCCAGCTCACAGGCCGTCTCTTGGAAACTGACTTAGATTTCCACCTGGGAGCACTTTGTCCTCTCAGCTCCCACTGCACCGCTTTAGGGATCGCGTGGTGACTCGTTTCAGTTTATTTACGTGTGCTCCTGGAAAGGATGCTCTATTTCCCTAGTGTCTCTACCTGGTAGGTAAATAGGCCGCAGAAAAGACCAATGCTAACTCCCATCCCGCATTTGCAGAGATCCGTCGCTCACACCGTTTCTCGTCTTCCGTCGAAAAATGGGAATCGTGGGAGTAGGACCTATTTGCCAGTCTCCTGGTAACATTGTCACAACTGGCCACTTCCGCCCAACGCCCGGTAGCCCAAGGGCCTCCAGGGTCCTACCCCACAACCCCGAGCTCCTGCAGACGACGGCGTCGTGGGCGGTCACTGTTTTCCCTTAGGTCTGGAGAGGGGACATCCGAGCGAGGGCCACTTGCGGCCTGGCCCGAGCTCGTCCCGCTCCGGGTGACCACAGAGTGCCGCGGGCGGGCAGAGGGGCCGGAAACCCCGGCCGCTCAGTCCCTGTTTCCGGCAGCGCCGCGCTGCTCCGGGAGCAACTGTGGCAGCTTACGCAGTTTCCACGGGGACTGAAGATGGCGCCGCGAGGTGAGATTCCGGAGGTGTGTGAGTCGCTGGTCCCTTTCCCTTTGATCCCTCCCTCGCACCTCTGTCCCAGAGCTTGACCTAAACCCTCCATTCTGTAGCGTTAGGGACATCGCGCCTCCCTGGTCCAAAGCGGGCTTCCGCGGACCCGCCCACCCTGGGTCCCTGAAGGTTTCAAGGTGCGTGGCTCAAATAGCCGCAGATCCTTGGCTGGGCCACTTCTAGGATGGCTCAGGTACGAATCTGTTGGTCTCCACGCCCCAACTTCCCCTCCCAAATAGTGACAGGGTGAGATCTTTGAGATGTCTGTCAGCTGCGAGTTACCTCTTAACTTTTACTCCTGAAGCCGAAGAGTCGAGTTTCGCGGTGATTCCTGGGAAACGAGGGAAGCCTCCTCCACATCCACCCCGTACCCTCATTATCAGCAACCAGAAGTGCCCCTGGGTGGCCGGTCCCATTAGTTGCGGCGTCTGGTTTCCCCAGTTAGACACCAACCCATAGGAGCAGAGAGGGAGCTGCCTTCCTGCCCATCCCACTTTTCTGTGCTGCTGTTTCAGGTAAACGGTTGTCCTCCACCCCGCTGGAAATCCTGTTCTTTCTGAACGCGTGGTATAATGCTACCTATTTCTTGCTGGAACTTTTCATATTTCTGTATAAAGGTAAGGAAGGCATGGGGCTTGACGACAGCACCCCTTCCCCACTTCAGCTCAGAGCCAACTCCGACCAAGAACCTTCTTATTTTCCGCTCTTTTCTGCCCCCTGCGGTTCTTTGTCGCTGCAAGGCAGGCCTCCTCATCAGATGGCTTCTTTGAGTATGAGTATGGCATCCCCTCAGCAAGAATTTCTTGAGTTTGGGAAATGTGGGCTTCTCCATTCTGACTCTGCCCACATCACTGGTCTTTGCTGAGCTCCACTGTAAGCCCATTGATGACCCTTAGAAACTATTCAGTGGCCCGTGTACCCATGTGCATCCACTCATTCTGGAGAGAGGAGTCCCCAGAGTCTTTTGGAGTTAGGAGTAAAATGGCATAATAATGAGCCTGGGTTGCACTGTGAGTTTATGTATCCTGCAGCTGTAATAATGCCCACATTTCACTAACTAGCTCATGGAAAGCTGAGACTGATGTCCTTGAGACTGATGTCTCAAGTGTGTGGCAGTTCTTGTGGATGCTGTTTTATGCTATTTGCAAACTCTGGCTTTTGTATTCGCAGGTGTTCTGCTACCATATCCAACAGCTAACCTAGTACTGGATGTGGTGATGCTCCTCCTTTATCTTGGAATTGAAGTAATTCGCCTGTTTTTTGGTGAGTGTTGTCCAGAGAATATTTCCACTCTTTATGAGACAAGCTGGTATCTCTAACTTGATTAACAAGAAAAGTACATCACCTAGGTTGACTATCAGAGACTGGATCTGTATATCCCATTACTCCCTCTCTGAAGTTTCAAGTTGCTGCTTCATACATTGGGTCAGGATTTACCTGTTTGTTGCTCTGTAAGGCTAGAGATGGGCAATAGAATGGGATATTAGATGATTCCTTCCCAGCTGCCTAACAGCAAAAGGAGTGCCTGGTTCTTCTCACTAGTATTCTTGGGGGAGCAGGTTCAGTTGTAACTCCATGTCAGGGCAGGCAGCGTATCCTGCACAGATCAGTACTAAGATCCCTAACAATACTCTGAATAAGGATCTCTGTAGGATTTTTTTTTTTTTTTTTTTTTTTTGAGATGGAGTCTCTCTCTATCGCCAGGCTGGAGTGCAGTGGCACGATCTCGGATCACTGCAACCTCTGCCTCCCGGGATCAAGCGATTCTTCTGCCTCAGCCTGCCGAGTAGGTGGGACTACAGGCGTTCACCACTGCTCCCAGCTAATTTTTGTATTTTTAGTAGAGACGGGGTTTCACCATATTGGCCAGGATGGTCTCCATCCCTTGACCTTGTCATCCGCCTGCCTTAGCCTCCCAAAGTGGTGGGATTACCACTGCACCTGGCCGGATTTTTGGTTTTTTTTTGGAGACAGAGTCTCACTGTGTCTGCCAGGCTGGAGTGCAGTGGCACGATCTCGGCTCACTGCAACCTCCGCCTCCCGGGTTCAAGCGATTCTCCTGTCTCAGACTCTTGAGTAGCTGGGACTGCAGGCGCCCACCACCATGCCTGGCAAGTTTTTGTATTTTTAGTAGAGATGGAGTTTCACCATGTTGGCTATGATAGTCTCGATCTCCTGACCTCATGATCTACCTGTCTTGGCCTCCCAAAGTGCTGGGATTATAGGTGTGAGCCATCACACCTGACCGGATTTTGTTTTTTAAACATTTACTTATTTGAGACAGGATCTCATTCTGTCACGTAGGCTGGAGTACAGTGGTACGATCATAACGCACAGCAGCCTTGAAGCCCTGGGCTCAAGCAGTCCTCCAACTTCAGCCTCCTGAGTAGCTGGGACCACAGGCATGCGACATCATGCCTGGCTCATTTTGTGTTTTTTGTAGAGACAGTGTCTTGCCTCATTGCCCAGGCTGGTCTGAAACTCCTGGCCTCAAGCAATCCTCCCGCCTTGGCCTCCCCAAGGTGCTGGGATTACAGGCGTGAGCCAACATGCTTGCCCTGTAGGACAAGTTTTATAATCCCAGAAATAACAGAGCAAAACCCTTATTTGTTAGAATATGTCATCCCTGAAATAAATGGTTTTTTTTTTTTTTTTTTTTTTTTTTTTTGAGACGGAGTCTTGCTCTGTCGCCCAGGCTGGAGTGCAGTGGCCGGATCTCAGCTCACTACAAGCTCTGCCTCCCGGGTTTACGCCATTCTCCTGCCTCAGCCTCCCGAGTAGCTGGGACTACAGGCGCCCGCCACCTCGCCCGGCTAGTTTTTTTGTATTTTTTAGTAGAGACGGGGTTTCACCGTGTTCGCCAGGATGGTCTCGATCTCCTGACCTCGTGATCCGCCCGTCTCGGCCTCCCAAAGTGCTGGGATTACAGGCTTGAGCCACCGCGCCCGGCCAGAAATAAATGTTAAAGCACAAACTTAGGAACAAAATTACTTGCAACACATAAGAAAGGATAAAAGAAGGCTCACATAAATCACTAAGGAAAAGACAAAATAAATTTAAATATTGGCTGGGCGCAGTGGCTCACGCCTGTAATCCCAGCAGTTTGGGAGGCCAAGGCGGGTGAGGAGTTTGAGACCAGCTTGGCCAACATGGTGAAACCCCATCTCTACTAAAAATACAAAAATTAGCCGGTTGTGGTGGTGCACGCCTATAATCCCAGCTACTCGGGAGGCTGAGGCAGGAGAATCACTTGAACTCCCAGGAGGCGGAGGTTGCAGTGAGCCAAGATGACCCACTGCACTCCAGCCTGGGCGACAAAGTGAGAATCAAAAAAAAAAAATTTGGTTAAGAGACATTAATAGGCATTTCATGTAAAAATAATTACAGAGAACCAGTAAAACTTGACAAGATGCTCAAACTCACTAATAAAAATCAAATTGAAACAAAGTAATGTTTTTTACCCATCAGACTGGCAGAGATAAAGATTTATAACACCCAGTATTAGGGTGTAGGGAACAGATTGTTATATACTTTTGTGGTAATTTAATTTAGTACAACTCTTTTCAGTAATAGTTATTACCATGTAATATTTTACTCTTAACCCCAACAATTTCACTTCTAAAACTAGATTAAAAAAAAAATTCCACAGATATGCAAAGATAACTATATGAGAATGTTTATTGCCAAAAATTTGGTAACATCAAAACACTATAAACAAACGAAACCTGTCCATATGGGCTTGTTAAATAAGTTATGGCACTGATTCAACAGACTTAGATATAACCATTAAAAAAGAACAGTTGCTAGGCACGGTGGCTCACACCTGTAATCCCGGCACTTTGGGAGGCCGAGGCAGGCAGATTACGAGGTCAGATCAAGACCATCCTGGCCAACATGGTGAAACCCCGTCTCTACTAAAAATACAAAAATTAGCTGAGTGTGGTGGCGTGTGCCTATAATCCCAGCTACTAGGGAGGTTGAGGCAGGAGAATCACTTGAGCCCAGGAGGTGGAAGTTGTAGTGAGCCGAGATCGCGTCACTACACTTCAGCCTGGCAAGAGAGCTAGACTCCGTCTCAAAAAATAAAAAAATTTTAAAAATTTAAAAATAAAAAAGAACAGTTAAGGCCAGATGCAGTGGCTCACGCCTGTAATCAGAACTTTGGGAGGCTGAGACAGGAAGGTTGCTTAAGGCCAGGAGTTTGAGACCAGCCTAGTCAACATAGTGAGACAAAAAATAAAATAAAGATTGGCCAGGCTCACGCCTGTAATCTCAGCACTGTGGGAGGCCGAGGCAGGTGGATTGCCTGAGGTCAGGAATTCGTGACCAGCCTGGCCAACATGGTGAAATCGTGCCTCTACTAAAAAATATGAAAATTAGCTAGGCATGGTGGCGGGCACCTGTAATCCCAGCTACTTGGGAGGCTGAGGCAGGATAATCGCTTGAACCCGGGAGGTGGAGGTTGAAGTGAGCCAAGATCGCTCCATTGCACTCCACCCTGGGTGACAAGAAACTCTGTCTCAAAAAAAAAAAAATTAGCTGGGCATAGTGACGTGTACCTATAGTGGGAAGATCCCTTGAGCCCAGGTGTTTGAGGCTGCAGTGAGCTATGATGATGCAACTGCACTCCAGCCTGGGTGACAGAATGAAACACTATCTAAAAAAAAAAAAAAAATTAGAGTAGCTATGTGTGTGGAAAAATGTCTGTGGGGAAAAATAAGTTGCGAAACAGGATGTAGAGTATGCTTCTATTTTTATAATAATAAATAGTAATATGTGAATATATACATATAAAAAATCTGAAACAATACACATCATTCTCTAATAATCTTCAGGGTGCAGGGACATGGAGGCCTTTCACTTTCTATATACTCAAAAATTATTTTCTGTGTTGAAATTTTTTTTTTTTTTTTTTTTTTGAGACAGAGTCTCACTTTGTTCCCCGGGCTGGAGTGCAGTGGCATGATAGCTGCTCACTGCAAGCCCCGCCTCCTGGGTTCACACCATTCTCCTGCCTCAGCCTCTGGAGTACCTGGGAACAGGTGCCCACCACCACGCCTGGCTAATTTTTTTATTTTTTTATTTTTATTTTTATTTTTTTTTGAGACGGAGTCTCGCTGTGTCACCCAGGCTGGAGTGCAGTGGCCGGATCTCAGCTCACTGCAAGCTCCACCTCCCGGGTTTACGCCATTCTCCTGCCTCAGCCTCCCGAGTAGCTGGGACTACAGGCGCCTGCCACCTCGCCCGGCTAGTTTTTTGTATTTTTTAATAGAGATGGGGTTTCACCATGTTAGCCAGGACGGTCTCGATCTCCTGACCTCGTGATCCGCCCGTCTCGGCCTCCCAAAGTGCTGGGATTACAGGCTTGAGCTATATTTTTTTGTATTTTTAGTAGAGACGGGGTTTCACTGTGTTAGCCAGGATGGTCTCGATCTCCTGACCTTGTGATCCGCCCGCCTCGGACTCCCAGAGTGCTGGGATTATAGGCGTGAGCCACCGTGCCCGGCCATTAAAAATTTTTAAATGATTATATATTATTTTTATAATAAAAAAAAATTTTTTTCCCAAATAAAGATCCCATTGTCTCTTGAGTGGGGACCAGACTGGAAGCAGGACCTCTGGATTAAGTGACTTTAATCTTGTAACTCTGCCAAGCCTCAAACTTTCAGTACAGTGGGACCCCATTTATAAATCTGTGCACCCCACTCAGGATCATTTTTTGTGCCTTGCCATTCCATCACATATCCCACATCTTTCCCCTGGGCCAGGAAAAGCAGACCATTTGGAGATGACTCCATGGGTTCTGTCTGACACAGGTACAAAGGGAAACCTTTGCCAACGAAAGATGCCACTCAGTATTAGCGTGGCCTTGACCTTCCCATCTGCCATGATGGCCTCCTATTACCTGCTGCTGCAGACCTATGTACTCCGCCTGGAAGCCATCATGAACGGCATCTTGCTCTTCTTCTGTGGCTCAGAGCTTTTACTTGAGGTGCTCACCTTGGCTGCTTTCTCCAGGTACTGCTTCGCTGAGGGACCATTTCTCATCACCAGAGGGTTGGGTTCCCATCCCAGGGAGGGATTCAGTATTCTTCTGAAGCCTAAGGGATCTAGAAGACTTTTCTCTAGTGGGGGAAAGGGGTGGCTAGTGGATTGCCTTTCCTGTTTAGGGTAGGTAGATCGATTCCCACTCAGGGAGGATACTCTCCCTATTCTTTGGGGCCAGGAGACTTGGAATATAGAACAGTTGAGGCCAGCTACTCTCATTCACTGGTCTTTTAACATTTTCTTTCTTTCTGCCATCAGTATGGACAGAATTTGAAGTACAGAATTTCAGCCAGCAGCCCATCAGGCTGACACCACACATATTGCTTCTGGTACTTTAGCCACACCAGTGAGAATTGGTGGGGCAAGTTATCCTGAGAAAGGCTGTGTGGCTTTTCTTCAGCACATACATTTGGGCAAGCAACTCAGCATAAGGCCAGTGGGTGCCATCTTCTAAACCAGGACATCAACCCGAGAGACTGTTCTACACTCCAGCATAGGGACGGGCAAGGTTATTCCCATCCTGCCCCTTCTCAGAACCAGTCCCCTGCTGACCTCAAGTTCTCCTCTTTGATCACCGTGGCCAGAGCATCTCGTGTGGACCATCTAGGCTCCTTGGGCTTCAAGCAGGACCTGAGCCACATGCTCCCTGTACGAGTTGTGCCATACCTGTCCCACATGAGCACAGAGAGCCTCATGTTGGTGGGTTTCCAGAGTGATGCGAAAGCCTCTCACCCCAGTCCTCGGAGACTGAGTTTCCAGAACGTTTTTAGTAGCTCATAGTGTTATTTTTCTACTGTCATCATGTAACTAACTTTATTTTTAATAAATATGTATTTTCTGTTGTGGGGGTTGCAGCCTTTCCTTATGGCACCTGTCCCTAGAATTCATCTACTCCAAGAGAGGGTCGTGACTATCCCAGCGGTTTGTTCTCAGGAGCTTTGCTTAGTGATACAGTGTGCACACAAAGGCAGTGATGACCACTGATTTTCTTCCCCAAGCTGCAGCCTAAATTAAACCCTGAATGCACTGCCATCCTCTGTATCTTATTCAAGTCTCTCATCATGCAAAAGACTGCTTATTTGCTTCACTCTGCCCCAAAGTCAGCATCTGGTCTCACTCTTCTTACAGGGAATTGTTAGCTCTTTTCCAGTGGGCCATGTGTAACTGGAAGAAGCGTATTCTAAACTAACTTTTTTTTTTTTTAAAGTTTGGAGACAGTGTCTTAGTCTGTCATCCAGGCTGCAGTGCAGTGGCATGATCTTGGCTCACTGCAACCTCTGCCTCCCTAGCTCACGCGATCCTCCCACATCAGCCTCTCAAGTAGGTGGGACTACAGGCACACACCATCATGCCTGGCTTTTTTTTTTTTGAGACGGGGTCTCACTCTGTCACCTAGACTGGATAGACTGCAGTGCAGTGGCACGATCTCAGCGTACCGCAACCTCTGCCTCCTGGGTTCAAGCGATTCTCCTGCCTCAGCCTCCCAAGTAGCTGGGAATACAGGTGTGCACCACCATGCCGGGCTAATTTTTTTTTGTATTTTTGGTAGAGACGGGGTTTCACCATGCTGGCCAGCCTGGTCTCAAACTCCTGACCTCGTGATCTGCCTGCTGGCCTCCCAAAGTGCTGGGGTTACAGGCGTGAGCCACCGTGCCCAGCCAACTAATTTTTGTATTCGTTGTAGAGATAGGGTCTCTGTTGCTCAGATTGGTCTCTAACTCCTGAGCTCAAGCAGTCCTCCTGCCTCTACCTCCTAATGTGCTAGGAGTACTGGTGTGAGCCACTGCAACCAGCTGATTTTTTTTTTGGTCACTTATTTTAGTATTTTGAGGCCTGGCACAGTGGCTTACACTTGTGATCCCAACACGTTGGGAGGCTGAAGCAGGAGGATCACATGAGTCCAGGAATTTGTGACCAGCCTAGGTAATATGGTGAGAACCTTGTCTCTACAAAAAAATTTAAAAATTCGGCCAGGCGTGGTGGCTCAAGCCTGTAATCCCAGCACTTTGGGAGGGTGAGGCAGGCAGATCACGAGGTCAGGAGATTGAGACCATCCTGGCTAACATGGTGAAACCCCATCTCTACTAAAAATACAAAAAAAAAAAAATTAGCCAGGCGTGGTGGTGGGCGCCTGTAGTCCCAGCTACTTGGGAGGCTGAGGCAGGAGAATGGCGTGAACCCAGGAGGCGGAGGTTGCAGTGAGCCGAGATTGCGCCACTCTACTCCAGCCTGGATGACAGAGGGCAAGACTGTCTCAAAAAAAAAAAAAAAAAAAAAAAAAAAAAAAAAAAAAAAAAAAAAAAAATTTAAAAATGAGCCAGGTGTAGTGAGGCACACCTGTAGTCCCAGCTACTCAGGAGCCTGTGGCAGGAGGATAGCTTGAGCCCAGGAGGTCAAGACTGCAGGGAGCTATGTTTGTACTCCAACTTGTGCAGGAGTGAGACCCTGTCTCAAAAACAAAATTTGGAATTAACATAAAAGGAACACTTTTTTTTTTTTAAGCTGGAGAACTGTCACTCTAGATCAATGCATACTTCCTTTCTCCAAGTAAGCATCTTTAATATTATTCCTGTTTTTCTTGGTAGTGGCTGTGTGTTTTTTCTTCTTTTTTTTTTTTTTGAGACAGAGTTTCGCTCTTGTCGCCCAGGCTGGAGTGCAATGGTGCGATCTCGGCTCACTGCAACCTCCACCTCCCAGGTTCAAGCGATTCTTCTGCCTGAGCCTTCCAAGTAGCTGGGATTACAGGTGCCCGCTACCACGCCCGGCTAATTTCACCATGTTGACTAGGCTGGTCTCGAACTCCTGACCTCAGGTGATCCACCCGCCTCGGCCTCCCAAAGTCCTGGGATTACGGGCGTGAGCCACTGCACCCAGCAGTGGCCATGTTTTTTAATTCCAAGAAGCCACGAGGAGCCGTGACAGAATCCACTTCAGAAAACCTTGAGGCTCTTCTGTCTGCTTTCAGATGAATCCTAGATTATCTGCTCTTACTCAAAGTAAAATGTAACTTTAAGCATTCTATGCTGGTTTTTAACTCTTACTATGATCAGGCTCATTCTCATCCTGAGGGGCTCTGCTGTCCAAAGCACTGATGCTTTTTTTTGTTTCCTACCCCTTATGTGCCCTTGCCTCCCAGCTGCCCTTGGGGACTATCCAAAAACCAGAGTAGATGGATCTAATCAACCATGAAACAGTAACAAAACCTTCAATAGGAACTGCCCTGATAATCACAAATCCCACTAATACCAATTTTCTGCTACTTTATCCCTGTTTTGAAGAAATCACTGGTATCAAACTGGAAGAGAGCCCATTCTGTATGGCCTATTTAATTTAGAGGTTCACTGGTTAAGCTCACCCCCACAGCAATATAGATAAATGATTGAAAGGCTCAATTGGAAGTTTAAGGGCACCTTATAAAATCCATTAGAATTTAAAGACCTATCTTAGAGATGAACCAAGTCTAACCCCAGACTTTGCAGGCTTAGAGGTGAGAAGTGACGTAACCAGCACCACACATCTGGTTATTAACAGGTAGAACTAGAACTCTTGCCTTAGGAGTCTGTCCGGATCAAGGAAATTCCATATCCTCATATATGAGGATGAGGATGATGGTTGAAAATGAGGCTGTGATTAGGAATAGGAAGTCCTCTTGTTTACTGGATGGTTATGTGGAGGTTTAGGACATTGTGCTTCCTGTGGGTTGCTTGATAAATGTTCATTTTTCTGATGCTTGATGGAACCACCTGTGTAGATGCAGTTAGTCACGTGATTAAGACATACAACAGAAACCGAGGCAGTGGAGGACAGGAATCAGTGTACTAGTCTTTGAGATTTATCGTGGCCAGAGGCTGTGCTCACTAGAGTCAAGGGAAGCGCTTTACAATCCACACAGAACTGGAGGTGCCAACATTCTGGGACAGTGGTGAGAACTGAGCAAAGCAACAGGCCCTGGGCATAAACTGGCAGAGGCCTGCTCAGCTACTCACACTCATGGCTAGAACCAGCAAGTGACTGCAGTGGTCTGGCCCAGTTTAGGAAGCATTTAGGACACAGATTCAGATTCTGGCTGCATACCATGGCAGCAGCTTGTGGAGACTACTAATCATCCAGTGCCTGGCAAAGTGTTACTTCATTCATATAATGATCCTATGAGGCAGAAGGAAATTAATCAGATGTTAAGTCATGTGTCCAAGGGCATTCAGCTTAGAAATGGAATTGGGATTTGAACCTAGAGTAACCATAAAGTCCTTCCTTTTCTACACCACCATGGTACCTCCTAGATGCAGCTCAATTTTGCCTCTAAGCTACCAGTCCTCA
This sequence comes from Macaca fascicularis, assembly GCF_037993035.2. Classification (NCBI taxonomy): domain Eukaryota; kingdom Metazoa; phylum Chordata; class Mammalia; order Primates; family Cercopithecidae; genus Macaca; species Macaca fascicularis. Next base: position 12,642,686 of record NC_088388.1, on the reverse strand, counting down.
CAATTTAGTTTGTAAGTCATCTGGGGCATAAAAACCAGACACCTAGACCTTAACTAGAGATTGCTACAGCACAGGAACAGGTGTCTTAGCAAGCATGACGTACAACTAAGATGTGGGTTACCATGGAACCCAATTTGAAAGTAATAGTTTACATTCTGAGGTATTCCAACTACTTTTTTTTCCTCCTTTAAGTTTCACATCTTGATAGCCCCTCTATGGAATGTCTCTTCTCCTAAAGCTTGTTTTTACACTCATCTTGCCATTCCTGGTACCAATACACATTATCATCTGGTCTGTGGCTCACTTTTTTATCATTGAACCCTCCTTCACCTGGCTTTTTAAAGCCAAAAGCTTTTCTGGAGCCCAAGATCACCCACACTATATACTTCCTCATATTTAGATAGTTTATAAAACATTCACATTTGTTATGTTTCTTAAAACATTCACGTGCAGAAGGCAGAACAGCTATTATTTTCATTTTGTAGGTGAAAAAGACCAGGGTTACACTGCTTGTCCATATTTACAGGTGGTGAACTAGGCACTACCAGTCAGGTCTTCTAACTCCTATTAAAAGATTCTTCCCTTCTTGAACTTGACATTGGAATTTGACTGTACAAGGTAGAACATTTGCTCTGAAAATAAGTCTTAGGAATCTTGAAGGGTAAAGGATAATAACTTGGAAGTTTAACCAGCTTAAACGTTTAGATGGCCAAGGAAAAAAGCTAAACCTTAAGGGATGCCTCCAAAGGTTTGCATTAGAGGTCTCTTAGGAGGCCTTCCACAGTCAACTAAAGCCATGTATCACTGCCTGACATGCAATCCTGGCTAAGAACTTGGCATTTCACGGTATTCGTGTGTCTACATCAGCCCATGCCCATACCCCAGACACCTCAACAAATCTATTCAATGCAGAATCCATAAAACAGCTCACACCCCATTTATTATTTAAAAATATTTTGTTACAAAAGGAAAAAAATACAATGCAGTATAAAAGATTGACAGCGTCATCAAGTTTATTACACAATTTTCAACCTATCAGAAAGACAAACAAATCACCGACAACAGGGGGACGGGACCTTGGCCTTTTTGAGGGATGGGTGTTTTTTTTTCCTTTTGCTATCAGGAAATAAAACTAAAAATTGTGTCATTGAGAGTAAAAACAAAACAAAAATGGGGAGAAAAAAATTCTCCGGGCAAACGGCATTTCTGGTATTCTATATATATTTTTCCTTAAACTGTCACCTTGTTTTTCTCTACATTTTAAAAGACACCCGGAGTTGCTCTCAATAAGCACATCACTTAACACTTGGCCAGTTGTGGGTGGGGTGCCATGTTCTGAAGTGGAGGTGGGGATGGGATTGGGGGACAGGGGGAAAAAAAGCTCCAACCTGTAGCCTCTGTCCCAAGGGAATGTGCCTCTCCAACCCTGCGGGGGACTCCCTCAGTGACTGAGGGCTATATGAGAAACGTGCTGGGAACAGAGGAAGGGTTTAGTCCAATTCAGTCTCTCTCCTCTGACCCAGAAGGGTCTCTAGTGACCCTATGTCTCACATGCCAAGTCTCATCTCACATGCCACATCTCATGTTAGATGTCAGATGCCCTGTAGATGCATGCAGAAGTAGCATCGCCCCATGGGTACCGCAGGACCTCGCTGCTGCCTCCTCCTTCAGCAGCAACCATATTACAATTTGGATGTTATGGAAAAGCAATTCCATTTGCCTGTAGAGAAAATGGCCCCCAGAATGCTGGTCCTTAGAACTCTTGAGCTGAGTTCATTCAAGTCGGGCTTTGTTTCTTCTGGCTCCTCATCTGAGGCAGGAAGTATCTCCAGGCAGAGTGAGAGGAGCTATTAAGTCAACAGTCAAAAGGTGAAAAGACACCAAATTTGTGACTTTACCTGCCTACTAGTGCCAGGTTATCCCACAATAAGTAAAAGTATGTACCTGGGGGATGCAAGCCCATGCTTACATCAAACCTGAAAGAAGAAAAGCCTATGAAAGTAGGCCATATCCTGCCCAACTTGCTTCTTTCCCCATTCCTCCTGGTTACTTCACAAGGGTTCTTCATTGCTGAGGTCCCAATGTCCCCATCTCCCAATGGGCAGTACCTTCCTCTAAAACAAGGAAGTAGCCTTCTGGGGGAAGGGCTCCATGTGTTAAATGGAAAAGCCCCAGGGAAAGGGAACAACTAAGAGCTGGTTATTGCAAGAGGTACCCAAGCACTAAGCAGCAGAGGGTGGTAATTGGCTCTGCCAGGCTTCCCAGCAGAAAGCAACCTCATAGGCCTTCTCTGCTTAGGAGGGGCAAGTCCACTGAGAAGGCTGGGCAGCGCAGAGTTGAAAGAGTTCAGCCCTCTGGGAGGTCAAGGAAATAAACCGTCAATATGTGAGAGGGAAAGGAGGAACAGAAGTAGCTTTGCATAAGGTAATTTCTGTTCTCATGGTCCCTCCTCAAAGGGCTGGGAAGGTAAAGGAGTTAAACAAAGAAGTGGTATGTTAGCAAGGGGGTTTGGACCCTCTTGGCCCCATTAAATCTAGTGCTGAGGGCAGGACCCTGGGCATATTTTGGCACACCCAGTCACTCTCCTAGATCCTGCATGGAGGATCTATTTTCTTTGGGAAGGAAGTCTTCCCATCAACCTCACCATTGAACTGCTCCCGGAGAATCAGAAACTCATACGTTTTCTTGGACAAAGCACCATTCTCTATGGAGACCAGGGGCCTGGACATGTTCTTTTCTTCCTGTCTGCCACCCCTCCCAATCACACGAAGTCTTTAGGTTCTTTCCCCTGGCAAACAGGAGCTGTGGGATTGGGAGGGCTGCCAAGCAGTCTTCAATCCTGTGGGGCAGAGGGTATTCCCTGGGTGTCTGGAGGGAGTTAGGGGTTTGGAGGAAAGGGAAGGGGGTGGGGCGGCCTCCGTCCTTTAGTCCTGATCAAGGTGAGGAGATGCAAGTCCATTAAAAAAACATTTGCTTCCAACCAGACTCCTGCAATGAGAACATCAGAAGAGAAGAAAGAAAACACAAGTTAGAGGTTACTTTCTGAATGACAGGGGCTTATATAAAACACACATTTTCTAACGCTACAACATAAGAAGTAGGGAATGCAGACAGAGAATGCAAGCCTGGGAAAACAAAGCAGCATTGTCTGACACTAGAAGTGGTGAGGAATGGTTGGAGGAGAAGCTACAGTGTGTAGAGAGAAAAAAAGCAGTGACATCCACTATAAAGATTAGGTGAAAAAACAGAATGAAATGAGGTCTCTGAAAGTTTGACTGAAAAGGAGACTTTGGCTGCCAAAGTATGGAAACTCTGACACATTTCAAGAAAAGTTACTAAAAGGGAATAAGGTGAGTTTAAATATGGGTTCAGAAATCTATTCTGTGCAAGTCATAGCTTACCTTAAGGGGAAGGGGGAAAAATCTGGAAATGGGAGGTTTAGTGGTAAGGAAACAAGTATGTACACAACCAAATCCATTAATCCCCAAACACCCAAGAGGTTCTAGCAGGCAGGATGCACATACACAGGAAACTCCTAAATCCTTTTTTTTTTTCTTTTTAAAGGAGTCCTGGCTAAAAGTGCTTTTATGAGTACGTGTATGCACAAACACAGCCCCAGAGATTTTCCAAGATGTACTAAAACTCAAGAGATTTTTAAGTCTTTCCTCGCATGACAGCCATGGGTGAGGAACCAGGAAACATACTAACACTAAGCAGGAGTCACGTGGCCAGGCCAGAACAGAAAGCAGAGCATGGAAGAAACCTAAATGCAGTTAAGAACTTTTACCCGGCCGGGCGCGGTGGCTCATGCCTGTAATCCCAGCACTTTGGGAGGCCGAGAAGGGCAGATCACAGGGTCAGGAGATTGAGGCCATCCTGACTAACATGGTGAAACCCGTCTCTACTAAAAATACAAAAAATTAGCCGGGCGTGGTGGTGGGTGCCTGTAGTCCCAGCTACTGGGGAGGCTGAGGCAGGAGAATGGCATGTACCCAGGAGGCAGAACTTGCAGTGAGCCAGATCACGCCACTGCACTCCAGCCTGGGTGACAGAGTGAGACTCCGTCTCATAAAAAAAAAAAAAAAAAAACTTTTACCCAAAAGTAAGGGTCTATTAAGCCACCTGTCACATGGCCACCAAACAAAGTTCCTAGTACACTCAGCCCCTGTTCCAATGCTGCAATATCCATCTGTGGGTGGTGGTATGGTCAGTCTGAGCATATAAAACATTATTAATAGTCAAAGGGAAAATGAGGAATTAGAATTTCTCCTAATGCCCAAACCAGCAACACAGCCTACACACAAATGTTTACCTTTTACATAACTACTTCTGTAAAGTGGCCTTATAAAACCTAGAGGAGACATCTACGTCCTCCCTGATCCTTCTACACACCGAAATGACACTATTTTCAGCTTGGGTCCTCAGAATCTATATGACCTAAGCCTTCCTGGCCTGTCTAAACACCTATGCAGGCTGGTATTTGTCCCATTTTCTCTAAGGGAAAACTGAAGCCCTCAGTGCACTCAATTTCATACCATTAGGGCTTCTTAATCTTTGAATTAGATCCAAATTGAAGAGAAAGCTCAGTTTTCAATGGATAATGAGTATAGGAAAGAGGTGAGAATGACTGTATTTCAAGTAGCATAATATCCTAAAATAATGAGATAACTGACATAGTTGAGAACTACAAAAAGTCGAAGACACAGGTTGCAGAGAATAACTTGTACACCAAGAGAAGCAAGCCACAGCACTCAATTCTTAAATCTCCATGGCTACATTTTGGTGCCAATGTTGGAATGCAGGCAGAAATCAGAGATTCCCTCACTGGGCCAATTAGCCTTCAGGCCCCAGAACTGGGTCCTATGCTGAGAAAAGATGGACAAAGAAGGCTACTGTTCTATTGCTGCCTCTGAACAAAATGTACCTTTCACTCTCACGGAACACCTGTCATCATAGAATATAAATACAATTCATTTCTAACTAAAAGGTTGCTATAAATGAGGACCATGTACCATCTTCCCAACATGAAACTTCCTAAGCCATTACTTGGTCACTACAGATGGAAATAAGAGTCCTTAGGGTGAGAATGTAAGAAATTGACATTCTTGGGGTGCCTGATTCAGTGCTTTTAGACTGTATTATTCAGATGAAATAACCACCATATCAAAGGGGTGACCAGGAAAAGTGGGGAAGTAGAAAACGTGCCTCAGAGTTAATTTTTCCCATCTTGTCATGGGCCTACACAAGTCAAATGACTGTTTTCTAGGCAATATTGTTACGGCATTTTCTGTCTTTCTTTTTTTTTTTTTTTTTTTTTTTTTTTTGAGACGGAGTCTCGCTCTGTCGCCCAGGCTGGAGTGCAGTGGCCGGATCTCAGCTCACTGCAAGCTCCGCCTCCCGGGTTCACGCCATTCTCCTGCCTCAGCCTCCCGAGTAGCTGGGACTACAGGCGCCCGCCACCTCGCCCGGCTAGTTTTTTGTATTTTTTAGTAGAGACGGGGTTTCACCGTGTTAGCCAGGATAGTCTCGATCTCCTGACCTCGTGATCCACCCGTCTCGGCCTCCCAAAGTGCTGGGATTACAGGCTTGAGCCACCGCGCCCGGCCTGTTACGGCATTTTCAAAGTTACCAAAAGAGAGTTATCCTCATAATGGGAGAAATAGTCTCGTCTTATTTTATTTTTATTACTATTATTTTTTGAGACGAGGTCTTGCTCTATTGCCCAGGCTGGAGTGCAGTGGCACAAACATGGCTCACTGCAGCCTCCATCTCCCGGGCTCAAGCGATCCTCCCGCCTCAGTGCCCCCAAGTAGCTGGGACTCTTCCCGCCTCAGCCCCCCCAAGTAGCTGGGACTACAGGAGCACACCACCATGCCCAGCTAGTTTTGTATTTCTGGTAGATACGAGTGTTTTGCCATATTCCCCAGGCCAGTCCCTGAGCTCAAGTGATCTGCCCCTCTCGGCCTCCCAAATAGTTGAAGTTACAGGAGTAAGCCACTGTGCCTGGCCCCATTTTATAAGTGGAAGAAATAATGCAAAGTGACAGCTAAAGACTCAGGTTGAGATGTTTAATTCTCAAACTACTGCTGGATCAGTGGATCTCGCTGGTAATTTCCCTGTCCTAGGCTGTCAGGAGCAAAGCCATCAGGAATGGTGACATGCAGTCATGTTCTAACTACTAAACTGAATGCAGCCCCAAAGACGACAGTTCATACTCTGCACAGGTCAGCCATCACCTCCCTGGTCACTCTCATCCCAGTCAGCTCCAAAAGACATACACTGTAGCCTACATGTGCTTTTCAATCCACAAGTAACACCAGCAACTGTGCAGACTCAAAACAAGAAAACGGAGTGAGGACTGGACCAAGACCTACTCTAATGCCTGCCCTCATGCCCACCTGAGACTGAGTTAGGCCAAAGCTGTTTGTGGTCTCCATCTACATTAGTGTCTGCTTTTCCAGAGGATACGTGGGCATCTCCCCAAACTCAACCTGTTGCAAAATCTAGAAAGAAGTACCTAGAACCCACAGCCTAACTGTTGATTCTACATGGGTTATCCTAGATTTCAATGATGTTAAGCACTCTAGGATTTTGTGGAATAAATGAGTGGCTAACAACAGAGAACAGAGACAAAAATATTAGTAATTTTTCATCTTCCCACTTATTTGCCTCTTTTGGGAGAAGATAAAAACAATTCCTGGCTATAAATGTTTTTAAGCTAATGGCCAAAGGACAAGATAGAGGGCAGTAGCCAAACCTAAAAGGAGTATTTTGGTTTTTAGTATTTTCCAACTATTTACATTCCAGCTATTGCTCAAACTACAGGGGCTCACAGGTGGTGAGAGTTTCTTTCTCCTTCTTTATCCAGACATCACCATCCCAAAAACACCAAACAGAACTACTATTCTTTCCCCTCACCTTCCTTTTCAATTACCATTACTTTAGATCAAGCAGGCAAAAGATCAAGGACATCTTTTTCTTTTTTTTTTTTTTTGAGACAAAGTCTCTTTCGCCCAGGCTGGAGTAGAGTGGTGCGATCTCAGCTCACTGCAACCTCCACCTCCCGGGTTCACGCCATTCTCCTGCCTCAGCCTCCCGAATAGCTGGGACTACACGCGCCCGCCACAACGCCCGGCTAATTTTTCGTATTTTTAGTAGAGACGGGGTTTCACCGTGTTAGCCAGGATGGTCTCGATTTCCTGACCTTGTGATCCGCCCACCTTGGCCTCCCAAAGTGCCGGGATTACAGGCGTGAGACACTGCGCCCAGCCAAGGACATCTTCTTAATGTACTTGATATGAGACAGAAAAATGAGAAGTCCTAGAGACAATCTGCAACCACAAAATTGAGAAAGGACCCTGAAGTTACCTGGGTCACGCAGTAGCCTCCAGGAACTACAGATGGACCCCTAGCCAGTCTGGCCTATTTTAAAGATTTCCATAGAAGCAGAGTCAACACCTGCTCCTATATGCTTATATATTAGAAACAATCTTTCCAGAAGCTTTCCTTCAATTGGGATTGCTAAGCTGGTAGAATGCAACCTAAAGATGCAGCATCCCTTCTGACTCCCTACCAATATGGAGCCTGTCTAAGAATGAAAGCAACAGAGAAAAGCAGAGCTGAGAGATGCAGATAAAGTCTGGATGACACAGCCAGAGCTCCTGGATCCAACTAATCTTAACTGAACTTCTCCATTACTTAACAGTTTTTCTCTCCAAGCTTCCTGCTTTCATTTTGCTTCAAAAGAAAATTATAACCAGTCACAGTGGCTTCATGCCCATAATTCCACAGCACATTGGGAGGCTGAGACAGGAGGATCACTTGAGGCCAGGAGTTCAAGACCAGCCTGGGCAACAAAGCGAGACTCTACAAAAAACTTAAAAATTAGCCCTCAGGAGGCTGAGGCAGGAAGATCACCTGAACCCAGGAGGTTGATGTTACAGAGCCATGATAGTGCCTCACGGAAGTGCACTCCAGCCTGGGTGACAGAGCAAGACCCTGTGTCTATTTAAAAAAACAAAACAAAACAGCCAGGCGCGGTGGCTCACGCCTTTAATCCCAGCACTTTGGGAGGCCAAGTCGGGTGGATCACGAAGTCAGGAGTTCAAGACCAGCCTGGCCAAGATGGTGAAACCCCGTCTCTACTAAAAATACAAAAATTAGCCAGGCATGGTGGTGGGCGCTTGTAATCCCAGCTACTCGGGAGGCCAAGGCAGAGAACTGCTTGAAACCAGGAGGCAGAGGTTGCAGTGAGCCGAGATCACGCCACTGCACTCCAACATGGGCAAAAGAGGGAGACTCTGTCTCAAAAACAAAACAAAACAAAACAAAAAATACAACAAAATAAACAACCTTGTCACTAAGTCTTTTCCAAAAGCAAAAAACCCTTCTGTTGAGGTTAATTATCCACCACAAAGCCCCTAAACCTATTAAAAGATAATTTTTCAGATCAGCTTTCTCCTCTCGGACTAAAGCATATTAATTTTCAAAATATTTTAAATAAACTAATTTTTCTTTCTTTTTCTTTTTCTTTTTTTGAGATGGAGTCTGGCTCTGTCACCCAGGCTGGAGTGCAGTGGCCGGATCTCAGCTCACTGCAAGCTCTGCCTCCCGGGTTCACGCCATTCTCCTGCCTCAGCCTCCCGAGCAGCTGGGACCACAGGCGCCTGCCACCTCGCCCAGCTAGTTTTTTGTATTTTTTTTTTTTTTTAGTAGAGACGGGGTTTCACCGTGTTATCCAGGATGGTCTCGATCTCCTGACCTCGTGATCCGCCCATCTCAGCCTCCCAAAGTGCTGGGATTACAGGCTTGAGCCACCGCGCCCGGCCTCTTTTTTGTTGTTGTTTTTAATAAGAGATGAGGTATCAGCCGGGTGTGGTGGCTCACACCTGTAATCCCAGCACTTTGGGAGGTCAAGGTGGGCTGATCACGAAGTCAGGAGTTCAAGGCCAACCTGGCCAATATGGTGAAGTCCTGCCTCTACTAAAAATAGAAAAATCAGTGGGCGTGGTGAGGCGTACCTGTAGCCCCAGCTGCTGAGGAGGCTGAGGCAGAATGGCTTGAACCCGGGGAGCGGAGCTTGCAGTGAGCCAAGATCATTCCACTGCACTCCAACCTGGGCAGCAAAGTGAGGCTCCGTCTCAAAAAAAAAAAAATAGGGTCTCACTATGTTGCTCAGGCTGGTCTCAAACTCCTGCTTAAGTGATCCTCTAGCCTCTGCCTCCCAAATTACTGAAGTGCTGGGATTACAGGCATGAGGCACCCGCCTACCCCTCCTCCCCACCTTTTTTGAAACAAGGTCTCACTGTTTGCTCAGTCTGGAGTGCAGTGGTGCAATCACAGATCACTGCAGCCTCGACCTCCTGGGCTTGAGCAACCCTTCCACCTCCACCTCCTAAGTAGCTGGGACGACGAGATGTGTACCACCACACTTGGCTAATTTTTGTATTTTTTGTAGAGTCAGGGTCTCCCTATGTTGCCCAGGCTGGTCTCGAACTCCTGGGCTCAAACAATCCTCCTGTCTTGGCCTCCCAAAGTGCTGCGATCATAGGTGTGAGCCACTGTACTGAGCCTAATTCTTAAAATCATTAATGTTGCACCTTGAAAACTAAGTAGGCAATGGCGTTACTATTCTTAGTCAATTTTCCTAATTTTTTAAATTGAAAGTTCATAATAATAACGATGGCTATTAATTATTGAGAACTATGTGACAGGTACCATGAGTGCTAAATGGTCTACATGGACTCTCACACTAAAACTTAGCAAGTCATTGGGACAGTTGCTTTTATTATCTTCATTTACAAATGAAGAAACTGTGGAACAGAAAGTAATATGGCCAATTATTAGTGAAGGAACTGGGATTCAAATTGGTGCCTGAATGCAGACACCATGCTCTCACTCAGATACCAAGCTTTTCAGTTAAGAAACAAGCAGAAATCTCAGAAAGAGGTGAATCTCAGAGTCAGATTCCCCACAAATGTGCAGAAAATCTGCCCTGCAATTCCAGTTATGTAAATCAGAAGTTCCCCCTACCCTTGCTGCATTTACTTTTGCTTTAAAGAGAGAGAACTCTTCACTATAAATCTTTTTTTAACAAAAGATCCCCCAGCAGCCAGGAACGGGGCTTCTCCCACCTTTCTCAGTGGTGCCGGTCCCGTTCTCTATCCCGGTGTCTCTCGTGCTCCCGGTTCCTTTCTTGGAAATAATCATCATGCCGATCTTCATTATGAAGCAGATCCCGGTGCCTCCTGCTGCTCTCCCGGGACCGGCTAGGTGATCTTTCCCGGGACCGATGTCTTTTCCTAATTAGAAAGATCCTTCAGCCTCACTCAGAGGGCCTACCACATTCTTTCTGAAAGAATGTGGTGTTTGGTGTCTTCCGATATTTGCCTAAACTACTCCTCTATTACTCTATCATAGGCCCACTGTCTGAGAATTTTAGCTCTTTGAGGACTAGTCTTTTTTGGGAAGATGATTAACGGGTAAATTTATCTGTTGAGAACATAATTTATCAGGTGCAGTGCTAATAGTTTTGTATGGATTATCTGACCTAATCTTTATAGCAGGTCTATAAGATAAATACCATCATTGTCCATTTTAAAAAATGAGAAAAATGAGGCTTGGAAAGTTAACTAACTTCCATATGCAAGAAGGTCATACAGATAGTTAGCAGCAGAACTGGGATTCCAATCCAAGCTTGTAGCATTCCAAAGCCCATGTTCTTAACAATACCTTTCTGTATTTTTTTCCTACATGAGCCCACGCCTCACCTACCAGATTCCAGATGTTACAATACTTATTAATGAAAGTATCTGATTAGTTTCTTCCCCATAAAGACATGAAGGCTTAGGTCCAGACTTTCAGCCAGGTCTTTCCCAGATTCCCTGGGCTCCATTTGTCCATACTCCCTATCCCTGGAAGAGTGCTGCTTGGGGCTGGTAGGTGAGGACACAATCACCAACTCACCTGGAAGAGCTCCCACTGGCACCCACACTGTAGGACTTGGCTTCGATGCCATGAAGACAGTCCTTAAGAGAGGAGATGAGGACACGGCAACGCTCATCATTGGCAACCCGGGACTGTTTGATAACCGCAATGGCTGTGAGCAGCGTCTCAATAGCGTCACTATAATCCCCTGAAAAAGGATGAATGAGAAAGGCCAAGGGTGAGGAGAGATGGTAAACTAACTGGACCAAAAGGAGAACTCAGGAGGACACAAACCAAGAGTAGCTAGCTGTCCTAAACAACCACGGTAAAAGAGACGAGGCAGATGTTGCAAATGTAAAACTGGATGACACCTATATTCCAGCGGTTTAGAATCTGACAGATGTTTTCAGATGAACAAACTGACACGTTGCTGTCCAGGGGCTATTTGACATCTATTAAAATAAACAATGTGCATATTTTTTGAGCCAGCAATTCTACTAAAAATTTTCTACTTCTGTTCACAAGTGTGTATGTTTAACAGTGTTTTAGTGTTGTTTATTATCTTCAATAGGATCTGGCTATATAAAGGAACATTGGTTCTATAGAGTATTACATAGTTGTTAAAAAGCAGGAGGTAAACCTGTATGTAAACAAAGTAATCCATGTAAAGCCATTAGCACAGTGCCAGGCACATAGTAAGGATCAGTAAATTTTATATGTTGATATAACAGGTGTCCAGAATATACTAATTGAAACAAGCAAATTTCAAAACCATATCCCATTTTTGTAAAACAATAAAAATTATATATAAATTGTCATATGCACAAAAAAAATTCTGGAGGAATATATACTAAACTATAAAAGATGGTCTTATTGGTGGTCCTTGTATAGAGGACTATTTTGTTTTTGAGACGGGTCTTGTTTTATCATCCAGGCTGAAGTGCAGTGGTATGATCATAGCTCACTGCATCCTTGAACTCCTGGGCTCAAGCCATCCTCCTGCCACCTCACCTGGCTTATTTTTCAAAGTTTTTTGGTAGAGATGGAGTCTCACTATGGTGACCACGCTGGTCTCAAATTCCTGGCCTCAAGTGATCCTCCTGCCTGGGCCTCCTAAAATGCTGGGATTACAGGTATGAGCCACTGTACCTCATGAGACTTTCTAAACAATGTGTATTTCTACAAATTATTTTTAACCTACAATCAGATGTATATGTGTATATATATGTTATTTACATAAAATACATATGTGTAGTATATGTATACATTAAAAAAATTATGGCTGGATGCAGTGACTCACGCTTGTAATCCCAGCACTTTGGGAGGCCGAGGTGGGCAGATCACTTGAGGCCAGAGGTCAAGACCAGTCTGGCCAACATGGTGAAACCCGGTCTCTACTAAAAATACAAAAACTAGCCAGGTGGTGTGGCATGCACCTGTAATGCCAGTTATTTGGGGGGCTGAGGCAGGAGAACTGCTTAAATCTGGGAGGGAGAGGTTGCAGCGAGTCGGGATCATACCACTACACTACTCCGGCCTAGGCAATAGGGCCAGACTTCGTCTCAAAAAAAAAATAATAATAATAATGCTGTCATAAAAAACTAGACCTTTCATTTCCCAACTCTGAGCAATGCCTGGCTCAGGGATAGTGGTCATGGGGCGGGTACCTGCACTTTGCTTTTCCAAGCTAAGTCAAGAGCATTAAGGACAGAAGTTAATACAAAGAAAATATGAATCTAGGCAGGGGTCCAGTGAAAATGAAGCCTGGCAGCTTCCTCTGTGCAAGGCAACAAGAATAGAAACTATGGAGAAACTGTCCAGTGGAGGCGCAAGAATATGAAGACATCAGCTCCATCCTGGCAGGGAATTTTTGCCTGTTTTTGTAGGCACCTTCAATAAGTATTTGTGGTTTGAATGACTGGAATGAGAACAACAAAAAGGGAAGGAGGTCAAGATTCAGTTATTGATCATCTTAGTGTGAAAGGGTTGATGAGGAAGAAGGAACAATGAGTACTTTCTTTATACTGCTCTGTGTATTTAACCCATATAATCCATGGGTATATATTACTTTCGAATTTAAAAAGAGGAATTTTTTTTTTTTTTTCTGAGACACAGTTTCACTCTGTTGCCCAGGCTGAAGTGCAGTGGCACAATCTTGGCTCACCACAACCTCCACGTCCTGGGCTCAAGCACTTAAGCACTTCTCAATTCTCATGCCTCAGCCTCCCAAGTAGCTGGGACTACAGCGTGTGCCACCATGACTGGCTCATTTTTGTATTATTAGTAGAGAAGGGGTTTTGCCATGTTGGCCATGTTGGTCTCAAACTCCTGACCTCAAGTGATTCACCCGCCTTGGTCTCCCAAAGTGCTGGGATTACAGGCATGAGCCACTGCACCTGGCCTAAAAAGATTAATTTAGATGTCAATGTAGATTTTTCTGGTGGGAAAAAATGAAGGGAACATACATACTTTCTGTCTTTAACCTACTCTGTGGATTCAAGTTTGGCAAGATGGGGGCCGGGCGCGGTGGCTCAAGCCTGTAATCCCAGCACTTTGGGAGGCCGAAACGGGTGGATCACGAGGTCAGGAGATCGAGACCATCCTGGATAACACGGTGAAACCCCGTCTCTACTAAAAAATACAAAAAACTAGCCGGGCGAGGTGGCAGGCGCCTGTAGTCCCAGCTACTCGGGAGGCTGAGGCAGAAGAACGGCGTGAACCCGGGAGGCGGAGCTTGCAGTGAGTTGAGATCGTGCTACTGCACTCCAGCCTGGGCCACAGAGCGAGACTCCGTCTCAAAAAAAAAAAAAAAAAAAAGTTTGGCAGGATGATGCAAAGATGAAAACTGAGGGAAAGCAGATGGTAATATTTAGGGCTAAGTTATTTCTCAGGAGATCTGATAATCACAGACATTTACATTCATGTAGGGAACGCGCAGGAAGGAAGTGAATACGGCTAATGTCATGATGTGAAAACTGGACCAGTACTCTGAAACTTCCTGTAGCCTCTTCTTTTAGAAACCAAAGATCTTATGCTCAGGGCTTTCAGAATCGTGGCTGCTGGTTCTACCCACTTACTACTGAGAGCAGGGCAAAAGTTTGCTGTAAGGGCATAACATGCTTTAAGATGACTATCTATAGACTTGCCTCTTTTTAGAACAGGCTACCTACCAGCTCTGCTTAGACTCCCAAATGTAATGAGATTTCATAGCAAACCATTATCTAGATGTGGTGGCTCACACCTGTAATCCCAGCACTTTGGGAGGCTGAGGCAGGCGGATCACTTGAGGTCAGGAGTTCAAGACCATCCTGGCCAATATGGTGAAACCCTGTCTCTACAAAAAAAAAAAAAAAAAAAATTAGCTGGGCGTGGTGGTAAGTGCCTGTAATCCCAGCTACTCAGGAGGCTGAGGCAGGAGAATCACTTGAACCCAGGAGGTTGTAGTGAGCCAAGATTGCGCCACTGAATTCCAGCCTGGGCGACTCCCTCTCAAAACAAACAAACAAAAAAACACATTATCCAGTCAAGACATCATTCCTAAAAAAAACCTAGGGTCTATATCTGGTATTCGGTAGACACTAAACCTAAAGATCAACCACTGAGATGGAGATTTCCACGAGGCAGGAATTTCATTCTACAGCAAATACCATATTGAGATTGTATTAATTCTTTATATTCCAGGCATTAAGTTGGTTTTCATGAGGGCAGGCCTAGATACAGGCTAAGTAATACAGTCGGACTTCCCCAAGGCCAAGAAATCAGGTTACGTATTGCTCTTCAAAGTGTGCCGCTCTTGATATCTACAGTACTCCAACTTTATCTTGTTGAACTTTTGCCCAGCTACTCAGGAGGCTGAGGCAGGAGAATCGCTTGAACCCAGGAGGTTGTAGTGAGCCAAGAAATGACAAAATCAGGAAAAAAAGTAAAGGTTAAGGAGAAGGCAGTGAAGGTAGGCATGAGTTACCTGCACTGGCTCCAGATACCGCTTTGGAAATGGCACTGCTGGAAATTGCTCTGTTTCGCTTCATGATATCTTCAAATTCGGCTTCACTTACTGTAGAGGGTGGAGGGCCCGAATCTCGGCTGTACAAAGAAAATACCATCCTTGATTGCTCACATCCCTTATTATTTTTACTGTACTCTACAATACTTTTGTAATTTTGGCATAACACACAACAATGCTAGACATCTGTAGTATTCACAACACCTGCTCCAGCATTTAATTTAAGTACCTTTAAAAGGGATATAAAGGACATGGTTTGGGTCAAGTGGTTAAGATGCAATCAAAACATCAAATGAAAACACTAACAAATTGTAAACTACTTCCCAGGAGTCAATGCTGTGACAACAGAATATCCATAAGGGAAAGAACAAGGATTCAGTGCTCACTTTCTCAGGGAGAATACAATGCTTAACACACTTGTTAACCCTGGCTCAAATCTGAAAGGAACAAGATAGTCCTTACCTGCCATGGTGGTTATAGGGGGCAGAGGCCTTCATGTAAGTATCTGGTGGAGGCCCCACTGTAGCGTTTGGTGGGGGGAAGAAGGCTGGATTGAGGTGAAGGGCAGGTGGGATGGCCCCAGGGGGAGGTACAGCAAGATGAGGAGGTAATCGAGGAGGTGGGGGCATGAGATGCTGGTAGTGGATACCAGGAGGAGGAGGAGGGACCCCAAAGCTTGAGGAGAGAGGTGGTGGGGGTGGAATTGGTGGTGGGGGCAGACCCATCAGGGGAAGGGCCGAAGGAGGACGATTGAAGTAGGGCAGCACACTGGGGGGCTTATCCACACGAGCAGATGAGGGTACAAGGTTCTCAGAGGGTGTGGCCCGTCCATCAGCAGAGTCACTAGAATCTCGGGAATGGGCCCGTGGAGGTATTCCTATGAAGCAAAACAGAACTAACGTTACTGCCCAGGCTTTACACAAACCCACAGGACCAGTTCATCCTTCAGGAGTTACCAGACACCCCACAGAGGAAGGTGACTAAAGTGGCTAAGAAGGTAAAATCATCTGCCTTTTCTTTGGCTTCAGAGAAGGTCAGAAGCAACTCAGTAAAGACAAAGACATTAAATCCAAAAAACAGTATCATCCTAAATCCTGTCAAAGAATGTTTTTCATCCAGAACTCCAGAAGTGCTTCAGAACAGATTTAATTTATCCTTACATATATGTTCTATTTTTAAATGTAGAAGGATCCTGATAGCCCACGAGAAAATGACAGTATTCACTGATGTTCAGGTGAATTGCAGTTGACTTGAAACCCCACATCTCCTGAAGAGTTCAGGATCTCTCTCCTTAAACTAATACTAGTTAACCTCTTCCTGTTGCACATTTAAAATGTTCTCTTTGCCACAGGGTGTTGGCTAGGGAATTTATGGGAAGAGAGGGAGTGGCAGGAACTGGATGACACTTCTATTTACATACTAAAACCAGTAATCAGGGTAAGAAAGAGACACGCATAAAGACTAGACAATTAGAGGTTAAGTGAAAGAAAAATTGGGAGATAGGCCAATAAAAGATCTGCCCACAGCACGAGCACATGACACACAGCTGACAGTAAGGATGCTTAGCAAAAGCTTGCTACAAACCATGTCTTAAATCTGGGGAACTCCTGCTACATTTCAATGGCCAAAATCCTCTACTCCTCAGGGCAGCCTAACACGAACACCATCACCACATGCCAGTATGGTGCTGTGCACAACAGGAGCTCAGAACATGTTTTAAACAGCTGGAAGCATGGATTCTGACACTGTCAAGTCACTTGATTAAACTTGTTCCTTCTCTCCAGTTTAACAGTTTAAGCCTGTTTAATGTGGAATCCAATAGAACAAGATCACATTACACCAGGGAAGTCTTAGAAATAGAAAGATGCCATTGGCAGCAAGTGTGGAGGGAAAGAGTGCTCCTTAAACTAGAACACGATAGTTAATCCCAGCTCCTGAGTAAAGCCTAAGGTGGAATCAATTATGCTGACAACCACCTAGACTTCTCTACTACAGAAACAGTGTCAGTGCTGTCTTGTTCTTCATGTCCCAAACACATGGCAACTGGCTCTTTCCTAGAGTTCTCTCAAACTGAAGAACAAAAAGGTATTAGGCAAGTGTCATCTGACAGCTAACCACTTCCCCAGCTACTACTGTTGTCACATCTGCAAGGATTCTGTTTTTTACCTATGGCTACAAGTCCCAAAAGAGGCAACCATTTTTATGCAGAGGAAGTCCACCAGCTTTACTTAGTGATTAACAGAGCCCAGGTTTATCAGCACGACAGAGAAAAACTGCACTCAGTTACTACAATCTTTTCAGCAAAGAAAGGTAACATGAAAAGCAGCTGAGTAGAAGTAGGAATGCTATTCCCAATACAACTGTAAAATTACATACCTAAGGAAGGTCAGCGGCGAATTACAGAAAGACTCCAAAACAGAGGGAACTTGAAAATACTTGTCAAGGAAGAAAAGTGTGTCCTTTCTAACATGGAGCAGTAAGAGTTCACCCCAAATCTATCTAGGCTGTCAATCTAGTTAAAAGAACAGCTGTTCCTATGCAAGAACAAAGTGGTCCTATTTCTACTTGGAGGATAAACCCAATCAATACAAGGCACTATTTTGAGAGCTGGACCTAAGCAGTGACAGAACATTGGTGATGAAACTCTGCTGTTCCTCCCACTGTAGCAAAAGAAAGTAAGGGTGGCTGACTGTCTCAGGGAGGGCCTTGCAGGGTGGCTGCACTTTATCAGGTCAGGAAAATCCAAGGTCTAGTCCTCAGGTTTCTCAGATTCAGAAACTTGCTTCAACCGGGGTGACTAGGCCGTAGGAGACTGATTCATGCTAACCAAACTCACAAGAGACTGACTCATAAACCAGAACACCAATTTATTAATTTACAATGAAAAATGTAACTGCCAAGCAAACCGGAGTACTTAGTACTCTTCCCAGTAGGAGACCCTAATTGGGAAACCAAATTAGCATAAGAAAGTGGCTTAGTGAGTACAGTCAGAATAAAGAGAGTAAGATGAATGTAAGGGAAACTGTCCTCAAACTAGGGTAGTCTGGTGTAGCTTGCTTTTTTTTTTTTTTGAGACTCACTCTGTCACCCAGGCTGGAGGGTGATGGTGCAATTTCAGGTCATTGCAACCTCCACCTCTGGGGTTCAAGAGATTCACCTGCCTCAGCCTCTCAAGTAGCTGAGATTACAGGCATGTGCCACCATAACCGGCTAAGTTTTGTATTTTTAGTAGAGACAGGGTTTTGCCATGTTGCCAAGGCTGGTCTCCAACTCCTGACCTCAGGTGATCTGCCCGCCTTGGCCTTCTGAAGTGCTGGGATTACGGTGTGAGCCACCACGCCCAGCCCCTAACTCTCCCACCCACCCCCGAGACGGAGTCTTGCTCTGTCGCCCAGGCTGGAGTGCAGTGGCCTGATTTCAGCTCACTGCAACCTCCGTCTCCCGTGTTTAAGCAATTCTCTTGCCTCAGTCTCCCGTGTAGCTGGGATTACAGGCATGTGTCACCACACCCAGCTAATTTTTGTATTCCTAGTAGAGATGGGGGTTTCACCATGTTGGTGAGGCTGGTCTCAAATTCTTGACCTCATGATCCACCCACCTTGGCCTCTCAAAGTGCTGGGATTATAGGCATGAGCCACTGCGCCCGGCCTCTAACTTTACTAATGGGATATACCTGCCAAACAGACTAAAACATTTGGTAATCAAAAGAGCACCCTCTCCCCTGGACAATGCTGGAGAAATATTGTTCAATTCTTATTCTCCACCACTCCTCTTGGTTGATTCCTTTCAATATCTTTCCAATTAACGTTTATGAAAAGATTATAGGCACCTTTTAGTTACATTTTAGGGTGGCTGTTTCTTGATAATTTATAGAGAGGCATGTCTTAAAAATTAAGCCCATTCACCATATGCCAATTTTTAGACAGAAACACAGAATTTAGAGCTGATGGAACTTTAAATATCATGTCACTAGTCCAGATGAGGAAACAGGCCCTAAGCAGTAAAGTGACTTGGCCAAGGTCACACAATGAATTATTGGCAGAACCAAACTACAACCTGAACCTGCTTGACTCCCAGCACAATGCTCTTTCTTCTATACAGACCTATTTTGGGGACTACTTGTTGACCATGACACCACTTACAACCACCATCACCCTCCCCCAAACTCATCCACACTGTAGGCTGAGCCTACACCACAGAAAACAAACCCACAAACATCCCCCCCTTCATACAGATGGTCTCCACGTACCCCCTCTTGGGACTCGGACACACTCACGTTTCCGAGCCTGTGCCTCAAACTGTGACAGGTTCTGCCGGGTGGCCGGCCTCACGTCCACTTTTTCTCCATTAAGAACTTTTCCTGGTAGGAGTTCCAACAATTTGTGGACAGAGTTTTCAGAGGCTACCACCACCTCAGCATACCTTAGGAAGGAAAAATTAAAAATGAATGAAATCTGTAGACAACCAAGAGAAGAAAAAAGAAATTCTCTTCTATTTTTAGTAAAAACTGATAAAGCAGAGGACATCTTGCTAAACTAAACACACACACAGCACTACTAACAACAAAGAGCCTAAATCTTTGTTTTTTTGGAATTAAAAATCAGTATTCTTCGCCCCTTAAGAGATAAATGTTCTACCACACTGCAGCTAGGTCCCTTTCTAAGGCAGTTTGCCAAAACCAAGGCATTAAGCTGGGCCAGGGGTGGGAGGGATTAAAATTCAGGGCCAAAATATAGTGCTGATCTGTTATCCCAATGGTTACAAATTAAAAGGGGCTTCTCAAATCCAGACCTCACCCTTTGGACTGGCCATTTGCTCGATTCTCTGCAAATTTCAACTCCACCACATCATAGACTCCTATAGAGCGAATAACCTGGATCAGCTGCTGGTCTGTGGTCCACTGGGGCCGGCAAGATGGAAAAGGAAGAGATGTCAAGAGCTATACCCCCGCCTGCCAATGTCCCAGACCCTGCCCCCCAAACCCAGGATTCTAGTCACAACTAAATCCCCCCAGAGGAAACTCAAAAGCCTGGCAATATTTCAGTTAGTGCAGACTTTTCTTACTGTCCTCACCCATACAGAATTCCAAACCCACTCACCCCCAATCCCCATCTTTAGAGATTGAGAAGATTAAAACTTATTGTAACTTTGACTGCCATTTGGACTGGCTGGTCATCAGTTCAAACACTGACAGCTAGCAATTTTTAAATTATAGATCTGACAGGCTAGAGTTGACCATTGCCAGAACTTCCCCACAGTAAATATATTTTCTAACTTGGAAAAACCACCCCCACCACCAGCCCCAAAACATGACAAAATAACTTGCAGAACAACAGTCACCACCTACCCCAAGTATACTAGAGTTATCAAGGTCTTTAATCCCCATCACCCACCATTATCACAGGACCATCTAATGACCACCAAGAGTTCAAGGTGTTCACTCTGAAATCTCGTCCCACAGATGACCCTGCTAGACATAAAGCCCCAGGGTCAGGGGCAGTAACAAGATGGCAGAAAAAGCAACTACCCACTTAATCATTGCTTTCTTCGGCACCAGTACGTCCTCAGGATAGTTCTCTTTCAGAGATCAATCCAACCTGATCCCAGGAAAAAGAAATCCAACCCCATCAGAGCACAAAACAGTGCAACAGTGGTTTCTGAAAATGCCATCACCTCCCAGTGCTCTCCCTCCAGCCCACCCATAAGCATTTTTGGTTACCCACACTCACCCAGGAGAAGCTGCCCACATAGACGGCAGCTCGTCTATTACGCAGGCCACTGTAGGTATACAGAATTGCAGGGGTCTTGTTGTTGGGCTTGGGAGATGGCTCCTGGCGAACAGGAGGAGGTGGCTCAGTGCTGCTGCTTCTGTCATCTGAGGGCTGTGAGGTGGCTGTCAGCACATCATCATACAGGTCAATCTGATCTGTATTGTTGAACTCTGGGTCCTAAGAGATGAGGGGTTGGCAAAGGTAGGTTTGCAAATTTCATTTTGTTCATTCTGTTTCACTCTAGTTTATTACAATCCAGTTAAATACTTGATAAAACATGTACAAAACTTCCTTGTCCTACCCTAGGAAACAAGGTAAGAAAAACTTCCTGTTGAAACTGTATCACTTAATTCAGATTATGTACATTTTTTTTTCCTCAAGATTCTGGTAACAGTCTGTAAAGTTTATGGCTTTAGCCACTGGCAAGAATCAAAAGGCACTGGGTGATTAAGCAAGCAAAGAGAGAATGCATAATGAGATGCATGGGCTGCTATGATCAATAAGGTCAACTTCTAAAGACCACATCTAAGATAAGCTAATGAAAACTTATTTTCAACATCTTATGCTATTTCCAAAATCAAATGTTACATAAAATTCACTTGTCTACTTAATAATAAATTTATTTAGAAACTGAATGCAGAGGAAAAGCATGAAAGTGGGTACAAAAATGCAAAAAAGATTGGGAGTTACTGATTTAAATCCCTTGATTGGTACAAATGATTTAGGAAAGCTCTAAACTCATTGTATACAATCCCATCTTTCCATTAGAGAAAATAAAAAATAAATAAAAGGGAAGGGAATAACAACAGTGGTTTTCCCCTACTAAGTTCTATTTCTTAAATGACATACAGACCCAATGCATTACCATGACATGTATCTAGGAGATGTACTTTTTTTTTCTGAGACAGGGTCTCACTTTGTCACCCAGGCTGGAGGGCAGTGGTGCAATTAAAACTCACTGCAACTTCAACCTCCTGGGCTCAAGTGATCCTCCCACCTCAGCCTCCAAGTAACTGGGGACTACAGACATGCACAACCATGCCCAGCTAATTTTCAAATTTTTTGTAGAGACAGGGTTTCACCATGTTGCCCAGGCTAGTCTGGAACTGCTGGACTCAAGTGATCCACTGGCCTCGGCCTCCCAAAGTGCTGGGATTACAGGGGTGACTACCATGCCCAGCCGATATTCAATGATATACAAAAAACAGTTAAAAGTTCTCTAAAATATAAGGGCCAGAAAATACGACAAGAACCTATACCATAAACTGTATCACAGTGAGCATTTATAATATGAATATGTATTACAGAAGATGTGCAAATTATACATTCTGCCTATGTGATATATTACTATATACCAAAACCCCTAAACTACAACTATTACTACTACTACTACAATATGGGACCTTAATGTTTAGGATTTTACAGGCCGGGTGCAGTGGCTGACGCCTGTATCCCAGCACTCTAGGACACACAGACAGGCAAACTGCTCGAGCCCAAAAGTTTCAGACCAGCCTGGGCAACGTGGTGAAACCTTATCTCTACAATAAATACAAAAATTAGCTGGGCATGGTGGCACAAACCTATAATCCTAGCTACTTGAGAGGCAGGAGGATCACCTGAGCCTGGGAGGTTGACGTTGAAGTGAGCCATGAGTGGACCACTGCAGTCCAGCCTGGGCAACAGAGTTAGACCCTGTTATTAAAAAAAAAAAAAAAAAAAAGTGTTCAGGATTTTACAACGTAATTATCTCAGAGAAATTGTATCTTTCTTTTTTTTTTTTTGGAGACAGAGTCTTGCTGCAACCTCCAACTCTTGGGTTCAAGCGATTCTCCTGCCTAAGCCTCCTGAGTAGCTGGGATTAGAGGTGCGTGCCACCATGCCCAGCTAATTTTTGTATTTTTAGTAGAGATGTGGTTTCACCACGTTGGTCAGGCTGGTCTCGAACTCCTGACCTCGTGATCTGCCCACCTTGGCCTCCCAAAGTGCTAGGATTACAGGCGTGAGCCACCGTGCCTAGCCTCAGAGAAATCTTTTTAAGGATTAGACAAATATTTTATTTTTATTGCAAGAATTAGACAAAACATTCAAACAATGCTAAAGACAATGCTGCCAAAATGACAGAGACAGCAAGTAGTTCAGTGTTTTAAGGGTGCTACAGCAGTTTCACATTGCTATTCTTTTAAAGAGGGAATAAAGGAGGCACCTAAGTTGGGCCACTTGTCCAGTACCCTGAAGAAATACTTTCTTCAAGGCAACTAAAGACAGGTAACTCCCATAACTTTCTCCCTCCAATATCACGGCAAGAACTGCTAATTCTGAAGTGATCTGAAGAAGACTCACTAAAAAATTTACTCTTAGACCAATCCTTGTATTATAAGAACCTTTGGAAACAATCTTTTAGTTTTTTAGTTTATGTGAAGTATAGTGGAAGAAAACGCACACTAAGAGAATAATCTTGGGTTGTTCTGATAGAGAAGGGGGAAGGATTCTACTTCCTGAAGCATATAAATAATTTCAAATATTATAAACACTCTAAGAAACCCACCAGGAGCAGCTACTCGGGAGGCTGAGGCAGGAGAATGGCATAAACCCGGGAGGCGGAGGTTGCAGTGAGCTGAGATCCGGCCACTGCACTCCAGCCTGGGCGACAGAGCAAGACTCTGTCTCAAAAAAAAAAAAAAGGAAACCCACCAGGAGAGCTTAACCCTTCTAAAAACGTTAGAAAAAGAATAGCAAGAGAGAGTAAACTTTTAGGGGGCAACTTAACAAGAAAAGGAATCAGCGAGGCAAATAAGCACAGGAAGCTTGTTCCATGTAGTCAAACCCATAAGAAAGGATTGTACACAAAAAGGATCAGCATATAAAGAATGAGGAGAGAAGCTAACACTGCAGAGGACAGGGTGGATAATAAAGTAAGATGAGGTCAGCTAGGGCTAATAAGTGGGAAAACATTTTGTGTGTAAGTAATCACCATAAAATATTTCATAGCTCTTATGTCTCAAACCATCCTAACTCTAGACGAAATCACTCTTCATGTACCAGGTATGGTGAGTTGCTTCTGTGGTTCAAGGTAGAGAAAGGATTTATACACATCACTTGATCCTATCCAATGCTCAAATCCTTAGAAAGCACTACTTCACACCAAGATTCTTCTTTTTTTCTGAGATAGAGTGTCAGTTTGTCAGCCAGGTTGAAGTGCAGTGGCGAGATCTCAGCTCACTGCAACCTCCGCCTCCTGGCTTCAAGCAATTCTCCTGCCTCAGCCTCCTGAGCAGCTGGAATTACAGGTGTGCACCACCACATCCAGCTAATTTTTGTATTTTTAGTAGAGACGGGGTTTCAGGCTGGTCTCAAACACCAGACCTCAGGTGATCCTCCCACCTCAGTCTCTCAAAGTGCTGGGATTACAGGAGTAAGCCACCGCACCCAGCCTTCTTTTTTTTATATCAAGGATTTTCAAATGAAACTTAAAGGGAATAAGGAGACACATTATCTCAGATAATCAAATGGAACCAAATTGAGATTCCCTTCCATGCAGTATCTGTAATTCAGATATATGTGTCTAAAATTTCTAATGTAAAAATCATCACTGAAAATTGAGTAGTGGACTAACATGCAGATTTGGACAGCTCAGAGACCAAATGCATCACCAGGAAACCCTTCATACTGTAAGCTTAGGCAACCAATATACTGTTTTAAGATCCCTTAAAAAATAGGATAGACTAGATCCTGGAGGATCTTGGTATGGCTACCACTTTTAGAAACAAAAGGATTGAATGAATACAAAATTATCACAAGATTTAAATGGTCTCTGTGGGCCATAGAGTCTCAGTTCAAAGAAGTTGGTGGGAACTGCACAGGGCAAGACTGTTGAGGGTTCTACTGAAGAAACAAGGTATCAAATTGTTTGGATTTTAATCCCCCAGCATCATAATTCATTTTACTTGTTCAGCTAGTAAAACAGAAACACAGTTAAGGGCCAGAGATTTTTCTCAGGCGATTTATGCAGTGATAGATTAAACTAAAATCAAATTCTATAAATTAAGTGAAAAGTACATTTTACATGCACTGATGTTCAAAGTTTCATTCCAGGGAGATTAAACATGAAACATATATTTAATATTGAACGACTATCTCAAATAATTTTGTGTTCAATAGCACAGAAAGAACTGTGACTGTCTCATGAAACTTCTTGCTTCTCTATAAACAAAAGAGGTGTGTGATTTTCAGTTTAAGTAAGATCTTCTCCACTTGTCTGCTCAACGTTCCTACCCTCCATCCTCTTCTTCCTGATATCCCACTGAGGAAAGTAACTAGCCTAGGATTTATTTTTCTCAGAGCAACCAACTTGATACCATTGTTTCTTTTAATTGTAACCAAGGCTTAATCAAAAATTTTGGCTTTATAATGACCATTTCCACAGTTCTCACTTTACACCCTCCTTTTCCTTCATTGTACATTGCCATTGTCCACCACCCCTACCCACCAGGAGTGGAATCTGTTTTGAGTACAGGGACCCTTTTTTTTCCTTTTACTTCACTAGTCCTGGCACAGCACTTAGCAAACACAAGTAGCTCAATAAATAAATACTTATTGATGGACGTAAGGAAGAGAACTGGGCACACTGTGCAAAGCCTGTCTCAGTATGAGAAGCCAAAACTCCCAGCAGAGCAACTGATCTCAGTCACCTTTCCAGAGTTCTCCCTGGTCCAAGAGAGCCAGTGTGAATCCCAGGACTCCCTATGTTACAGGAATAAAGTAGCTCTGGCAAAAAAGGCTTTTGCAGCAAATGCTCTAAGAGATCTGGGAATAAGCACCATAGGGTTCCATCTAGGAAAAATATTAATTTTCCTTGGGGAGCAAAGTGCACATGAAAGGCTTCCTGTGCATAGGCCAGCCTGGGGCGAAATCGGTAACATTCTTAAAACATTCTAAAACACAATTTGTACTGGGTGCCTTCAGACTAAGCCAGCTTCTAACAATTGTAGCCAAAGTTTTTTTTTTTTTTTTTTTTAAATAATTTCTGTAGGTTCCAGATGACACTAACACTAACTTTGTCAAAAATAACTAATTTGCATGTGTGTGGGGGGGAAACACTCATCCCATCACCTTCCACAAAACATAAGATATTCAAAATTCACACTTTCTTCAGCTTGCCCCGTGTCAAATATTGCCTGTTGGATATATACATCTATTAAAGTCCACATACTATCTTTAGCCTGTCTTAGACCTGTAAAAAAGTCCTTTTTAACAGAGGAGACCAGAGAACAAACTGTCGAGGTCAATAACTTCTACTCTAACAAAGCAGTTCCACTGGACAATGGATTCTGCCTATTTCTCAAAATGAAATGAATGGCACCATTATCAATCCACAGATAAGAAATTAGAAGGGGAAAAACTTTTCATTAATAACAGAGAAGGCGGCTGGGTGTGATGGCTCACACCTGTAATCCCAGCACTTTGGGAGGCCGAGGTGGGCGGATCGTAAGGTCAAGAGATTGAGACCATCCTGGCCAACATGGTGAAGCTCTCTACTAAAAATACAAAAATTAGCTGGGCGAGGCAGCGTGCACCTGTAGTTCCAGCTACTCAGGAGGCTGAGACAGGAGAATCACTTGAACCCGGAAAACGGAGGTTGCAGTGAGCCAAGATGGTGCCACTGCACTCCAGCCTGGCGACAAAGAAAGATTCTGTCTCAAAAAGAAAAAAAAAGAGAAGAACTAAGGAGCGCTCTTGTTATCTTAGTGGGGGAAAAACATAATCTGCAAAAAGTCTGAACTGGGCAGAGTGGCTCACACCTGTAATCCCAACAGTTTGGGAGGCTGAAGTGGGAGAATCACTTAAGCTCAGGAGTTGAGAGACGAGCCTAGGCAACACAGCAAGACTGTTTCTTTTTTTTTTAAGGTAGTAAAAGTCTGATTCAAGTGAATATGGAAAACAATGATTTTGTAACTAAATTAACATCTGGAACTTTTTTATCCATAACTATTCGATTTATTTAAAATTAAAATTTTTTTTTGCTGTGCACAGTGGCTCACGCCTGTAATCCCAGCACTTTGGGAGGCCAAGGCGGGCAGATCACCAGGTCAGGCATTCAAGACCAACCCGGCCAACATGGTGAAACCCCATCTCGATCAAAAATACAAAAATTAGCCAGGCGTGGTGGCCCACGCCTGTAGTCCCAGCTACTCAGGAGGCTGAGGCAGGAGAATCGCTTGAACCTGGGAGGCAGAGGTTGCAGTGAGCCGAGATCGCGCCATTGCACTCCAGCCTGGGTGACAGAGAGACTCCGTCTCAAGAAAAAAGAAAAAAAAAAAAGAGGAAAATTCATGTATTTAAGACAACCAGCAGCTATATTTAAAGGACCATAGTTAGCCAGAGCAGAGACAAGAAACCTGCCATTAAAATGTATAATTGGTGAAGCTGTATAATGGGTACAATGTATTATTCTACTTTTGTGTATGGTTTATAATTTCCACGTTACAAATCCATAATGCATCAAAAAATAGACTTTAATGTAAACTTATGCCAAGTGAAAAATAAATGGCATGTATCCGCCTCTTCTGTTGCCTTCTATCAAAGTCAGGGTCCAACCAGGGAACATTCCTTTTCTAGCCCATTCATTACTCGCTCTTACCAGGTCCTTATGTGTACCCACTGGAAGATGCAAATGGGAAGAGCCAGCTTAACTTATGTAGAATGGTGCTGAAAATAACCCAGGCAACGTATTAGTAAGTTTTCAATAGAAACTTTGGAACATTCTTGAGAACTGACCTCAAGACGGAAAAACTGAACTGCATGGAAGATTATTCCTTTGAGAGAATTTTTCTTGTGTTTTTAAGAGTCAGGAGGATCTTGCTCTGTTGCCCAGGATAGCGTGCAGCAGCCCAATCATGGCTCACTGCAGCCTTGCACTCCTGGGCTCAGGGAGTACTTCTTGCCTCACTCTCCAGAGCAGATGGGACTACAGGCACAAGCCACCACATCTGGTTGTGTTTTTTTTTTTTTTTACATTTTTGTAGAGACTGCATCTTGTTATGTTGCCTTGGCTGGTATTGAACTCCTGGCCTTAAGCAATCTTCCCATCTCAACCTCTGGAGCAGCTGAGATTACAGTCAAGAGTCACCGTGCCCAGCTCTAGATAAATTTCTGTATAATGTTCCCTGGTACAATAAAAACAAATCCAACTGAGGGTCTGTGCATGAGTCTATATCTGTCATCTAAATGGTGTGTCTAACGTCTTTACCCTTTTATTCCCTCTAGAAAGACTAAAGTTAATCAATACAATTTATTATACCAAAATGCCTGTGGACTTCTCATGACTGGAGTCAAACTACTTATTTTTTTTTTTTGAGACGGAGTCTCGCTCTGTCACCCAGGCTGGAGTGCAGTGGCCAGATCTCAGCTAACTGCAAGCTCCTCCTCTCGGGTTCACGCCATTCTCCTGCCTCAGCCTCCCGAGTAGCTGGGACTACAGGCGCCCGCCACTTCGCCCGGCTAGTTTTTTGTATTTTTTAGTAGAGACGGGGTTTCACCGTATTAGCCAGGATGGTCTCAATCTCCTGACCTCATGATCCGCCCATCTCGGCCTCCCAAAGTGCTGGGATTACAGGCTTGAGCCACCGCGCCCGGCCCAAACTACTTATAAAAGCAAGTAAAACTTAATTGGAATGGAGTTGAAACTAAATGTTAAAGTTATCTTTTCTACTTTGTCTTTGCACTGTTTCGGTGGAGGGGACTATACTTCTCCAGCTGCAGGCTGAGAATGTAAAGGAACAGGTATCAACACTGTCCTCATGAATACTGTAGCAAATGTACTTTTGATTTTTAAGTGTGGTTAGTCTGATATCCAACTTTGGCTTCCTGGGGAGTAAATTCTACAGGTTGATTCACCATTCTATTACACTTGCTTTTTATTTGCTCTTAAATCAAAGCCTTTAAAATTAAGCCTGGAGCTTCAAATTAACATAAAGAGGAACGGAGTGTAGTCTTTAAAGTTTCTGCAGGGGAAAAATTTTAGACCGGATAGACGCGTGTTCAAGCCTAGAACTGGTACAGCTTGAAACCACTGCCAGTTTGCTGAAAATGATTCCTCAGATGATCAAGGAAAATCCCAAAGCTCCTGATGACCCCTCACCTGGTTGAACTCCTCATCAGCATATATATCAATCAAGTCCACTCCTTCTGACATGGCTCCGGAAGGAAGATCGCGAGCCCGGAGGATGGACAAAGTAAGGAAGATGCCACTGCGGGATTCGGAAAAATGCAAGAATTAGAAGGCATGAGGGTCCTGGCCTGGGAGGAGGGCAATGGTTGCTAACCTCCCATCTCCAGAGACGCAGCATCCTAGCGGCCCGAGCTCGGCCCCACCCGCTCCGCCCCGCCCCCGGCCTCGCGCCGCCCCCCGCTCTCCCAGGCCGCCGGGGGTCGCTGCCCATCACCCTCGGGCCCGACCCGGGTAGCGCCGCGTCGGCGCCGCAGCTGCCTATGGCGCGACGGAAAAGTCCCACCTTCGGCTCCTAGGGGCCCTAGGACCGCGTTGCGAAGAAAGACCGCGGCGAAGCCCGCATCCCCTGTCCGTCGCACCTGCCTAGGCCCCAAAGCAGCTCCGGCCAGGGCCCCCGGGTGTCAAGCTACTCCAGCCGCCTCTGCTCCCCACCCAGGCCTACTCTTCGCCCCCAGCTAGGCCCGCCCCGCTCCCTCCCCACACACCCGGCCCGGCGCTCTCTCTGCCCCCTCCCTCAAAGGCCCGCGCCTCCCTCCGCCCGCAGACTCCGGCCGTCCCATCTCAACCGACCCCCTCCCCGCCTCAGCGCCGGCCCGGACCCCTCTTCCGGCCCAACCTGCCCCCGGCCGCGCGCCCCCGTTACCGGGAATATGGCGGCGGCAGCGGCGAGTCCGGACTAGGCCCGAAGCGCGCGAACCGCTCTCCGCCCCAGGTCCCGCCCCCCCGCCGCCGGCGTCACACGCACCGCCACTTCCGGCATACGCAAGGACGCACCTTCCGCTTCAGGTCCTCCGTGGCTGCCGTAGTCGGCTGGCCGTGAGGCTAGGAGTTCCCGGAAGTGCCCGGGCAGCCGGTTTCCGGTGCAGGTGGGGAAAATGGCGGTGTCCACAGTGTTCTCGATTTCATCGCGGGTGAGGAGAGAGAACGTTCTAGCGTCCGGGGCGGGCGGCAGCGCGGATTACACTTTGTCTTCTTCTGTGGTCTCTATCTTGGGGAGCGTTCGTCTGCCCGATAGCCTAGGGCAAGGGCAGGCCCAGGGAGAGGCCGATTCTGCAGCTCAGGAAATAAAGGTCGCTTCCATTCTTTGGTGAGCCTACTGTGTGCCGGTCTGGAAATAACTGCTTAAACGACAAGTCATCGTCCAAGACTCAATTCACCTCTCACCTACGTCGCAGGCGGGGTTAGCCCAACTTCCTCTGGACGCCCCTTCTCCCCGTTCTTTAGTCGTTAATGCCTTTCGTGGTTTCACATAGTATCTTGAGCTCTTTGTTTTGTTTATAACGGACATATAATAATTGTACGTGTTTATGGGAGTACAGTGTAATGTTTTAATACGTGTGTACATTGTATAATCAAATCAGCGTAGTTAGCATGTCCATCACCGCAAATCTCTATCATTTCTTTGTGGTGATAACTTTTCAAGATCTTTTTCTAGCCATCTTGACATACACAGTACAGTGTTACTAGCTGTAGTCACTCTAATATGTAATAGAGCACTGGAACTTATTCTTTTTTCCTATCCTGCTCTTACAAAGTAACGAACTTTGTCTCTATCTTCCCCTCCTACCCCCATCCTTGTCTTTGTTCTTTTTTTTTTTTTTTTTTTCCTATAGACCCAGGGACTTGATCTTTATTCTGTTTTGATGTAGGCGTTTACACTATAAACTTCCTTCTTAGTACTGCTTTTGTGGCATCTCACAATTTTGTATATGTTGGGTTGTAGTTTGTCTCAGGATGTTTCCTTTTTGTTTGTTTTTTGTTGTTTTCCTTCTTTTTTCTTTTCTTTTTTTTTTTTTTTTTTGGAGAGACAGGGTCTCACTGTGTTGCTCAGGCTGGTCTCAAACTCCTAGCCTCAAGTGATCCTCCCGCCTCAGCTTTCCAAAAAGTTCTGGGATTACTGGCGTGAGCCACCATTCCCGGCGTGTCTCAAGGTATTTTCTAATTTTCCTTTTGATGTCTTCTTTGACTCATTGATTATTCAAGAGTGTGTTGTTTAATTTCCACATATTTGTGAATTTTTCAGCTTTTCTTTTGCCATTGATTTCCAGGTTTTAATAAAATGTCTCTTGTACAGCATATAGTTGAATCTTTTTTTAGAAATTAATTCAGCCATTTCATGTCTTTTGATTGGGGAGTTTATTTTATTTTATTATTATTAAATTTTTGAGACAGAGTCTCGCTCTGTTGC
Organism: Macaca fascicularis; assembly: GCF_037993035.2. Lineage (NCBI taxonomy): Eukaryota > Metazoa > Chordata > Mammalia > Primates > Cercopithecidae > Macaca > Macaca fascicularis. The sequence goes on along the minus strand of NC_088388.1, from coordinate 12,611,571 downwards.
ACAGGTTGGAGTGCAGTGGCGTGATCTCAGCTCACTGCAAGCTCTGCCTCCCGGGTTCATGCCATTCTCCTGCCTCAGCCTCCCGAGTAGCTGGGATTACAGGCGCCCGCCACCATGCCCAGCTAATTTTTTGTATTTTTAGTAGAGACTGGGTTTCACCGTGTTAGCCGGGATGGTTTCGATCTCCGGACCTCGTGATCCGCCCACCTTGGCCTCACAAAGTGCTGGGATTATAGGCGTGAGCCTCCGTGCCCAGCCTGGAGTTTAATCCATTTATACTTAAAGTAAATAGTGGCCGAGGTGAGTGGATCATGTGAGTCCTGAAGTTCGAGACCAGCCTGGGCAACATGGCAAAACCCCTTCTCTACTAAAAAAATTTACAGGTGTGGTAGTGCACACCTGTAGTCCCAGCTACTTGAGAGGCTGAGGTGGGAGTGAGTCTGAGAAGTCAAGGCTGCATTGAGCTGTGATTTTGCAACTGCACTCCAGCCCGGGCATTAGGAGTGAGACCTTGTCTCAAAAAATAAATAAAATAAAATAGGGAAGTACAATTATCCCTTTGTATCCATGGGATGAATGTTGTAGGACCCTCTGTGGATATCAAAATCTGCAGATGCTCAGTCTCATATAAAATGGCATAGTAGTTGCATATAATCTACACATATCCTTTCTTTTTTTTTCTTTCCTTTTTTTTTTAATTATACTTTATGTTTTAAGGTACATGTGCACAACGTGCAGGTTTGTTACATGTGTATACATGTGCCATGTTGGTGTGCTGCACCTATTAACTCGTCATTTACATTAGGTATGTCTCCCCCACCCCACACATCCTTTCATATGCTTTAAATTATTTCTAGATTACTTATAATACCGAAAACAATGTCAAGACTATGTAAATACTTGTTATACTATATATCAGTTGTTTTTTAATTGTTGTATTATTTGTTATTTCTTTTGAATATTTTTGATCCACGGTTGAGTGTGCAGTTGGTTGAGTGTGCAGTTGGTTGAATTTGCAGGTGTGGAACCCACAGATATGGAGGGCCAACCATGCTTGCTGTTGCCATTTTGTGAACTGTTCTCTGTCTTACAATTTTTTTGCTCCTCTTTTCCACTCTTGTCATCCTTTATATTTCATTGACTTTTTTTTCTTTTTGTAGTCACATAGTTTGAGAAATGAATTTCTCATTTCCTTGTATGTCTTACGCAGGTATTTCTTTGTGGTTACCACGTGGCTTATGTAAAACATAACAATCTGTTTTGATTGATAACTTAATTTCCATTGCATACAAAAACTCTGCTCTTTTATGACCCCTTTTATGTTATTGGTGTCACAAATTACATCTTTTTATATTGTCTCCATTAACAAATTTTTATAGTTATTTTTATACTTTTGTCTTTAATTTCTATACCAAAATTAAAAGTGATTTACATACCATAGTTACAGTATTATAGTATTCTGTACTTGTCTATATATATATACACGCAGATATATGTATATATTTTTTTTTTTTGAGATGGAGTCTTGCTCTGTTGCCAGGCTGGAGTGCAGTGGCACGATGTTGGCTCACTGCAACCTCCACCTCCTGGGTTCAAGCGATTCTCCTGCCTCAGCCTCCTGGGTAGCTGGGAGTGTAGGTGCGTGCCGCCAGGCCCAGCTAATTTTTGTATTTTTAGTAGAGATGGGATTTCACCATGTTGGCCAGGATGGTCTCTATCTCTTGAATTTGTGATCCTCCTGCCTCGGCCTCCCAAAGTGCTGGGAGTGTAGGTGTGAGCCACCACATCCAGCCCTGTATTTGTCTATATATTTACCATTAACAGTGAGCTTTATGTTTTCTTTCTTTCTTTTTTTTTTTTGAGACAAAGTCTCGCCTTGTCACCCAGGCTGGAGTGCAGTGGCGTGATCTCAGCCCACTGCAACCTCTGTCTCCCGGGTTCAAGCAGTTCTCCTGCCTCAGCCTCCTGAGTAGCTGGGATTACAGTCGTGTGCCACCACACGTAGCTAATTTTCATATTTTTAGTAGAGACAGAGTTTCGCCATGTTGGCCAAGCTGGTCTCTAACGCCTGACCTCATGATCCGCCTGCCTTGACCTGCCAAAGTGCTGGGATTATAGACCGTGATTTTCTTTTGTTGTCTAGTGTCTTTCCTTTTCTACTTGGAGGACTTCTTTTAGCATTTCTTGTAAGGCAGGTCTAGTGGTGATGAACTCCCTAGCTTTTATCTGGTGAAGTCTTTATTTCTCCAACGTTTTTAAAGGACAGCTTTGCCAGATATAAGTATATTGGGTTGGCAATTCTTTTCTTTCAGCATCTTGAATTATATTATCCCACTCCTAGCCAGCAAGGTTTCTGTTGAGAAATCTGATAGTCTTTTGGAGGCCTTCTCATATGTGGTAAGTTGCTTTTTCTCTTGCTGCTTCCAAAATTTGTCTTTGACTTTTGACAGTTTTTTTTTTGGAAAGATAACTGTCTTTAACTGACAGGATATAAAACATGAGCCAGAGAAGCATACAATTATTTTTCATAAATTTTTTGTAATGTCTTAGAAACCTTTATTCTTAGAGTTTTGGGGATTTTGTTGTTGTTATTGTTGCTCTATCTAGGCTGCATTTTGTTGTTGTTGTTGTTGTTGTTGTTTGAAATGGAGTCTCGTTCTGTTGCCCAAACTGGAGTACAGTGTCCCGATCTCAGCTCATTGCAACCTATGCCTCCCGGGTTCAAGTGATTCTTCTGCCTCAGCCTCCTGAGTAGCTGGGACTACAGGGCACCATGCCTGGCTAATGTTTGTGTTTTAGTAGAGATTGGGTTTCACTGTGTTGGCCAGGCTGGTCTTGAACTCCTGACCTCAAGTGATCTGCCCGCCTCAGTCTCAGAAAGTGCTGGGATTACAGGCATGAGCCACTGCGCCCAGCTATTTTTTATAGAGAGCTATTCCTGCCTGCAAAGACAAATATATTCCAATAGAAATTTCCGGTGATTATTTAACGCAACTCGTAACAGTGTCACACAATTCCCTGGAACTATGTGACAACCATTATTGTTTCTTGTATGGAATGCTGCCTTGATAGTAACAGGAAAAAAAGGGTGAAATTTGGCTAAAATAATAAGACATCCCAATTATTAGAATAATTACCTTGTACTGATGATGATAGTCCTCCCCATCCGCATTTATTTCTGTAGAATTTACTCAACCATGTTATTTTAGTACAGAAAGTAGGAATCCCTGCCTTCAGTCTGCATCAGAATCTCTTAGAGGGGGCCGGGCGCGGTGGCTCGAGCCTGTAATCCCAGCACTTTGGGAGGCCGAGACGGGCGGATCACGAGGTCAGGAGATCGAGACCATCCTGGCTAACACGGTGAAACCCCGTCTCTACTAAAAAATACAAAAAACTAGCCGGGCGAGGTGGCTGGCGCCTGTAGTCCCAGCTACTCGGGAGGCTGAGGCAGGAGAATAGCGTAAACCCGGGAGGCGGAGCTTGCAGTGAGCTGAGATCCGGCCACTGCACTCCAGTCTGGGCGACAGAGCGAGACTCCGTCTCAAAAAAAAAAAAAAAAAAGAATCTCTTAGAGGGCTGTTAAAAATTCATTCACCAAGGCCCAGTCCTAGAGATTCTGATCCAGAATGTTTATGGTGGGGCTTGGGAATCTGAATTTTCATTGCATGCTGTGTTAGTTTACCTGTGTGGTTTGAAAAACAGAAATTAATTTTCTCATAGAAATTTCTAGCCTGGAGGCTAGAAGTCAAGAGCAAGGTGTTGGCAGGTTTGGTTTCTTTTGAGGCCTCACTCTTTGGCTTGCAGATGGCCACCTTTTCACTGTGTCCTCACATTTCTGTGTGCGTGCACATCCCTGGTGTCTCTTTTCTGACTTTTTTTTTTTTTTTTTGAGACGGAGTCTCGCTGTGTCTCCCAGGCTGGAGTGCAGTGGCGTGATCTCGGCTCACTGCAAGCTCCGCCTCCCGGGTTCACGCCATTCTCCCGCCTCAGCCTCCCAAGTAGCTGAGACTACAGGCGCCCGCCACCTCGCCCGGCTAGTTTTTTGTATTTTTAGTAGAGACGGGGTTTCACCATGTTAGCCAGGATAGTCTCGATCTCCTGACCTCGTGATCCACCCGCCTCGGCCTCCCAAAGTGCTGGGATTACAGGCTTGAGCCACCGCGCCCGGCCTCTTTTCTGACTTTAAAGAGATAGGGTCTTGCTTTGTTGCTCAGGTTGTAATTTAACTCTTGGGTTCAAGCAGTCCTCCCACCTCGGCCTCCCAGGTAGCTGGGACTACAGGCACAGGCCACTGCACCCAGCTTTTTCTGACTTTTGACAGTTTGATTAAAATATGTCTCAGTGTGGACTTCTTTGGGTTTGTGCTAATTGAGATCTGTTGGACTTGAATCTGGATGTCCACTTCTTTCCCCAACTTTGGGGGTTTTCAGCCATTATGTCTTTTTTTTGAGATGGAGTCTCACTCTGTCACCGAGGCTGGAGTGCGAAGGCACAGTCTCAGCTCACTGCAACCTCTGTCTCCTGGGTTCAAGCAATCCTCCTGCCTCAGACTCCCCAGTAACTGGGGTTACAGGCATGCGCCACCATGCTTGGCTACTTTTTGTATTTTTAGTAGAGACGGGGTTTTGCCATGTTGGCCAGGCTGGTCTAGAACTCCTGATCTCAGGCGATGCGTTCATCTCAGCCTCCCAAAGTGCTGGGATTACAAGCATTAGCCACTGAGCCCAGCCAATTATGTCTTCTAATAAGCTTTCCGCCCCTGTCTTTCTCCTATAGGACTCTCATAATGTGTATATTGATCTCCTTGATGGAGTCCCTAAGGCTTTCTTCACTCTTTCTCATTTTTTTTTTTTTTTTTTTTTTTTTAGGAAAAACCCTTATTTCAAATGACTGGTCCTTGAGTTTGCTGACTCCGCTGCTTGATCAGGTCTACTATTGATCTTCTCTAGTAAATTTTTGTGTTTATTTTATTTTATTTTATTTTATTTTTTTGAGATACAGTCTCGCTGTGTCGCCCAGGCTGGAGTGCAGTGGCGCGATCTCGGCTCACTGCAAGCTCTGCCTCCCAGGTTCACGCCATTCTCCTGCCTCAGCCTCCCTATCAGCTGGGACTACAGGTGCCCGCCACCACGCCCAGCTAATTTTTTGTATTTTTTATTAGAGATGGGGTTTCACCACATTAGCCGGGATGGTCTCCACCTCCTGACCTCGTGATCCATCCGCCTCGGCCTTTCAAAGTGCTGAGATTACAGGCGTCAGCCACCGCGCCCGGCCTAATTTTCAAATTTTTATATAGTTTTATTTTTTAGAGACGGGGTCTCACTGTGTTGCCCAGGCTGGTTCTCGAACCCCTGAGCTCAAGTGATCCTCCAGCCTCAGCCTCCCAAAGTGCTACAATTATAGACGTGAGCCACCATGCCTGGCCTCCTCTAGTGAATTTTTCAATTCAGTTACTGTATTCTTCAGCTCCAAAATTTTCATTTGGTTATTTTTTAATGTTTTCTGTCTTTTTATTGGTATTCTCATTTTGTTCAAGCATCACTTTCCAAAGCTCATTGAACATCTTTATTATGACTAGTTTGAATTCTTTATCAGGTGATTCATATACTTCTGTTTCTTTAAGGTTCGTTTCTGGAGATTTATTTCATTCCTTTAATTGGACCATGTTTTCCTCTTTATTCATGTACTTGGTAACTTGTACTGGTGATTTCTACATTTGAAAAATCATCTGTCTCTCCTGGTCTTTGTACTGGTGATTGGCCTTCACCAGTCAGCATGGATAGAGATTCTGAGGACCTCTCAATCCTTTCCTGAGGATGTGTCTTTTCTGGACTTGTGGATGTAAATTCCCAATGAGAGGGACTTGCCGGTTTCCTTTTGCAGGAGCTCGTAATTTCTTGCTCCCTCTAGTGTCTGCCTGTGATACTGCAGTTTCTCTGGAGCTGCTGCAAGTCTCCCAGCTGTCTTCTTCGGTGGCCTCCAGACTTTTAGAGTATGCCATGTCCCATCAGTGCCCCAAGCTGGGCAAGACAGAAACCAGTCCCTCTGGTAGCTTCTCCAAAAGACAGAATGTTACAAGGGTGTGGTGGCTCGCGCCTGTAATCCCAGCACTTTGGGAGGCCAAGGTGGGTGGATCACCTGAGGTCAGGAGTTTGAGACCATCCTGACCAACATGGAGAAACCCTGTCTCTACTAAAAATACAAAATTAGCCGGGCATGGTGGGGCATGCCTGAAATCCCAGCTACTCGGGAGGCTGAGGCAGGAGAATCGCTTGATCCTGGGAGGCGGAGGTTGCGGTGAGCTGAGATCACGCCGTTGCACTCCAGCCTGGGCAACAAGAGCAAAACTCAATCTCAAAAAAAAAAAAAAAAAGTCAGAATGTTAGATGCACACTCCACTCCCCCTAACCCTGGGAGAGGCCAATGGGCTGTATTGGCCTTTCTCTGCGGTTTCAGGGAAGCTCTGGATCAGCAGCAAGCCACGAGGCATTTAGAGTGTGCTAGATCCTTTCAAGTGCTTAGAGACAGAAACCAGTTCCCCAGGGAGCCCCTGAAAAGCTAGAATGTTGGATGCACACTGCACCTCTTTCCCTCCCTAGGGAGAAGCTGGGAGGTGGGAGTTTTCTCCTGCTTGTTCTGCACTGAGTCAAGGATGAGTGATGAGGGAGTGAGTGCTTGCCAGTCTAAACTGTCACCTTTGTTCTCCATGGTTCTTTGTTCTCCCTCAACCTGCTGCCCTTTTCTGTCAGTACTTAGATTCAAACAAAACAGAAACCTGATCCCCCCAAAGGTCCGAACATTATACATACTTTTCAGTCTTCTCTTTCCATCTTAGGTAGAAGCTAGGAGCTGGGGGTTATCTCATGATCATGCTTGGGCAGGGAGGGGAGAGACTGGCATATGAGTGCTACAAATTGTTCTGCTGGCTTTGATGCAACTGGTTTTGTGCTCACCTGGGGAGCAGGAGCCTCTCACTGGTTTCTGGATTTCTCATAGGGAATTGGTTTGTTTGTTGCTGTTGGCTCAGTGTCTCCATCAGGGGAGGAAGATCTGGGGTTTCCTACTCCACCATCTTCACCTCTTGCTGAGGTCACCACCTTGACATCATATCTTGATAGTTTGTCCACTTCTCTGGATTGGGAGCCTTTGGGGGATTAGGGATCATGCTGTCTCTGTGTGCTCAGGATTTGACACAGGTGAGTGAGTAGAGTATAAACCATACGGTAAGAATGTTAAGGGAGTGCAAAGGAAGGAAAAATTGTTTCTGCCGGCATACTTTCTGGCAAGGAACTGGCTAAGGACACATTTGCAGTTAGGACTGCGTTTTAATTCTAATTGCAGTTACTATTTGGATGATTTGGGGTGAGTTTTTGAACCTTCCTGAGCCTCTCTTTCCTTGGCTGTAAAGTGGGGACAATATCAGCATAATTTCTTTTCTTTTTTCGGGGGGCTAGGGTCTGTTGCCCAGGCTGGCATGCGGTGGTACGATCACAGCTCACTGCAGCTTTGACCTTCCCAGGCTCAGATGGTCTTCCCACTTCAGCCTCCTGAGTAGCTGGGACTACAGGCATCATGGTGGGACTACCCCACTTTGACTAATTTTTGTATTTTTTGTAGAGACAGGGTCTCACTATGTTGCCCAGGCTGGTCTCGAACTCCTGAACTCAAGTAATCATGCTCGCGTCAACATCCCAAAGTGCTGGGATTATAGGTATGCGCCGCTATGCCTGGCCAGCAGCATAATTTCCTCATGACTAAATGTGATTGAATGCATTCAGCACCTAGTAAGCATTGAGTAAATGATAGTGATGATAGTTGTCATTACTGTAAAGATGTTTGTGGTTTGTTCTTTTCAGATGCTTGCTCTGTCAAGGCACAGCCTGTTGTCTCCTTTGCTCAGCGTGACATCATTCAGACGCTTCTACAGAGGTGACAGCCCAACAGATTCCCAAAAGGACATGATCGAAATCCCTTTGCCTCCATGGCAGGAGAGAACTGATGAATCCATAGAAACCAAAAGAGCCCGCCTGCTCTATGAGAGCAGAAAGAGGGGAATGTTGGAAAACTGCATTCTTCTTAGGTATGGGACTGGGAGCCTTTTTTTTTTTTTTTTTTTTTTTTTTTTAAATCAGGCAGCCTCCTGAGCCAGAGTAGGTTCAGAGAGACTCCCGGGAGTAGGATTCTTGGTGTCACTTCTCTTTTATTAGACATAGCCTTCTCAACCTCTTTTTCTTTTTCTCTTTCTTGTTTTTAGCCTTTTTGCTAAAGAACACCTGCAGCACATGACAGAGAAGCAGCTGAATCTCTATGACCGCCTGATTAATGAGCCTAGTAATGACTGGGATATTTACTACTGGGCCACAGGTACTGGGCACGATAAGCAGCATAATGTGAAAATAGGCTGATTTGAGTCTAGAATTGTATCCTAGATAATTTTTTTCTTTCTTTCTTTCTTTCTTTTTTTTTTTCTTTTTTTTTTTTTTGAGACTGAGTTTCTCTCTTGTTGCCCAGGCTGGAGTGCAATGGCATAACCTCGGCTCACCGCAACCTCTACCTTCCAGGTTCAAGCGATTCTCCTGCCTCGGCCTCCTGAGTACCTGCGATTACAGGCATGTGCCACCACGCCTGGGTAATTTTGTATTTTTAGTAGAGACGGGATTTCTCTGTATTGGTCAGGCTGGTCTCGAACTCCTGACCTCAGGTGATCCACCTGCCTCGGCCTCCCAAAGTGCTGGGATTACAGGCATGAGCCACCGTGCCTGGCCTATAATTTTTTTCTTTTATTCATGAAGTAGACACTCAACCCAAACACTGTTCAAATTTTTGTTAAGTGTATAAAATTTGTTTTAACAGTTAAGGTTCTTTATTTGCAAGACAGAGTAGAAACTTGTCTGTCTCACTTAAGCAAAAAGGAGTTTAGTGGAAGGGTATGTGACGCTCACAGTGTCAAAGGCTGAAGAAGAACCATGCTGGGAATGGAATGGAATCAGACAACTAAGTCTGCATAGCCAGAGCTCCTCAATAGTTTCATTCTGGCTGGGCGCGGTGGCTCATGCCTCTAATCTGAGCACTTTGGGAGGCTGAGGCGGATGGATCACTTGAGGTTAGGAGCTTGAGACCAGCCTGGCCAACACAGGGAAACCTCATCTCTACAAAAAATACAAAAATAAGCCGAGGAAGGTGGTGGGCACCTGCAATCTCAGCTATTTGGGAGGCTGAGGCAAGAGAATCGTTTGAGCCTGGGAGACAGAGATTGCAGTGAGCTGAGATTGCACCACTGCACTCCATCCTGGGCAACAGAGTGAGACTATGTCTCAAAAAAAAAGTTTCATTCAGACACTGCCTTTATGAGGAATGAATTCTAACTGTGTATAGTTAGGATTAACTTTAGCTGTGAGTAAAAAAAAATCCAAAACAATAATGGCTTAAACCAGGTAGAACGGTCTTTCTCATGACAGAAGTCCAGAGGAAGGCACACTCCAGAGCTAACAGAGGGGCGTCAAAAAGTCATGGGTCCAGGTCACCCCAACTTGCTGCTCTTTCATCCTAGCATGTATTGTCTACTTCTTGATGCAGGACAGCTGCTGGAGCTGTCCTGTTCACATTTCAGCCCGGAAAAAGTGTGTGGAAGTGCATACCCCTCCTTGGTAGATCCCGCTCAGGAAATTATCCAGCATACTCCCACTTATTTGCCATTGGCCACAGCTTAGTTACTTGGCTACATCTGACCATAAGGAAAAATAATATAGTCTATTCCATCTGCCCCGCTATGTTGGAGATTCTGTTATCGATGAAAATTGGATATTAGGGGATGTGTCATTCATTTCTGCCACACTCTGCGACTGCTGTTTTTGTGTCTCAATATTTGTATCAGAAATGATACAAAACTCCTGCCTCCCAGGAGTTTGAGAACAGCCTGGCCAGCATGACAATACCCCGTCTCTACTAAAAATGCAGAAGTTAGCTGTGTGTGGTGGTGCACCCAACTCCTCTGGACGCTGAAGCAAGAGAATCGCTTGAATCCAGGAGGTAGAGGTTGCAGTGAGCCGAGATCATGCCACTGCACTCCTGCCTGGGTGACAGAGCGAGACTCTCTCAAAAAAATAAATAAGGCTGGGTGCAGTGACTCACGCCTGTAATCACAGCACTTTGGGAGGTCAAGGCGAGTGGATCACTTGAGGTCAGGAGATCCTGACCATCCTGGCTAACACGGTGAAGCCCCGTCTCTACTAAAACTACGAAATATTAGCTGGGTGTGGTGGCGGGTGCCTGTAGTCCCAGCTACTCAGGAGGCTGAGGCAGGAGAATCGCTTGAACCTGGGAGGCAGAGGTTGCAGTGAGCCAAGGTCAGGCCACTGCACTCCAGCCTGGGCAACAGAATGAGACTCTGTCTCAAAAATAAGTAAATAAATAAAACTTTTAATATGTTTTTTCTGTAATAGGTAAATATAGATAGTAAGCTTTTTCTGTAATAGGTAAATATAGATAGTACATATAGAGAGTGAATATTTTAGGCTTTGCAGGCCATACAGCCTTTCATAACTATTCAAACCTCGACCTTTGTAGCATGAAAGCAGCCACAGACAACGGATAAACAAAAGAATATGATTGTGTTTCAATAAAGCCTTATTGTGGACACTGAAATTTGAATTTCATACTGTTTTCACCAGTTATGAAATATACTTTTGATTTTTTTCCCCCAACCATTGAAAAATCATTCTTGGCTGGATGTAGTGGCTCACACCTGTAATTCCAGCGCTTTGGGAGGCTGAGGCAAAGGATCTCTTGAGGCCAGGAGTTTGGGACCAGCCTGGGCAACATAGACCCCGTCTCCAAAAATAAAAATAAATTAGCTGGGCTTGGTGGTGCGCGCTGTATTCCTAGCTACTTGGGAGGATCACTTGAGCCCAGGAGTTCAGAGACTGCAATGACCTATGATCACGCCACTGCATTTCAGCCTGGGCAAGAGTGAGATCCAATCTCTAAAACTCATTCTTAGCTCACAGGGCATAGTTTGCCAACTTCTGTGCTAAGCAAAAGAGGTCAGACTCAGCCGGGCGCGGTGGCTCACGCCTGTAATCTCAGCACTTTGGTAGGCTGAGGTGGGCGGATCATGAAGTCAGGAGATCGAGACCATCCTGGCCAACATGGTGAAACCTTGTCTCTACTAAAAATACTGGGTGTGGTGGTGGGTGCCTGTAATCCCAGCTACTTGGGAGGCTGGGACAGGAGAATCTCTCAAACCGGGGAGTCGGAGGTTGCAGTGAGCTGAGATCATGCCACTGTACTCCAGCCTGGGCGACAGAGCGAGACTCCATCTCAAAAAAAAAAAAAAAAAAAGAGGTCAGACTCAAAGAGTACATACTCAGTACATAATCGGGCTCAAAGAATGTGATTCTGTTTACATGATAATCTGAAAAAGGCAAAATTTACAGGGACAAATCAGTGATTGCCAGGGTGTTGGACCTGAAGGGAGGGATTGGTGTTCCACATCTTTACCCACACTTTGTATTATCAGGATTTTGTTTTTGTTTTTAGCCGTTCCAAGAAGTATATATTGGTATATCACTATAGCTTTAATTGGCATGTCTGGAATGACTAATAATATTGAGGATCTTTTCATGGGCTTATCAGCCCTTTATGTATATTTGGTGACGTGTCTCTTCAAATTTGCCCCCCACCCCCGCCTCCTCCCTTTTTTTTTTTTCTTTCTAAGACAGGATCTCACTCTGTCACCCAGACTGGAGTGCAGTGGTGCAGTCATGGCTCAGTGCAGGCTCCACCTCCTGGGCTCAAGCGATCCTCCTACCTCAGCCTCCATAATAGCTGGAACTATGGGCCTGCACCACCATGCCCAGCTAATTTTTGTTGTTGTTACTGTATTTTTTGTGGAGATGAGGGTTTGCCATGTTGCCCAGACTGGTCTCAAACTCCTGAGCTCAAGTGATCCACCTGCCTTGGCCTCCCAAAGTGCTGGGATTACAGGTGTGAGCCACCATGCCTGGCCAGATTTTCCATTTTGGAAGATACTTTCACTGGATACAGAATTCGAGGGTCACAATGTTTTTTCTTCTGTTAAATAGATATACTTCTGCCTCCAGCTCTTAGTGTACAAGATCAGGTAGTCAAGAGTTCCACTGGGTTTGGGCTTTGGTTTTGCTCTGGTTACCTTCGGTGTGTCGCCAGCTTCACATTCCCTCTTGTGTTACCATGTGCTATTTTCTCATTTCCATAGTTTGTGACGAGGTCTGCTGTATCTTTGTTCCTTTGTGTGTATCTTCTTTTTCTGAATCTTTTCAATAGTTTGTCTTTGGTTTCTAGCTATTTCAATATTATATATGTAGGTATTTATTTGATATTTATCATGCTTTTGGGTTCTCTGGGCATTTTGGATCTGCGTTTTCATCTTTTATTATTGTTGAAAAATTCTCAGCTATTATCCCTTCAGATATTTCTTCTGCTTTGTTTTCTCCCTCTTTTCCTTCTAGGATTCTAGTTATACTTAGTTAAATGGTTTAATATTGTCCAACAGCTTTTGTGGGGGTTGTTTGTTTTGGTTTTTTGGTTTTTTGAGACAGTCTTGCTGTGTCACCCAGGCTGGAGTGCAGTGGCGTGATCTTGGCTCACTGCAACCTCTTCCTCCTGGGTCCAAGTGATTCTCATGCCTCAGCCTCCTGAGCAACTGGGACCACAGGCACGTGCCACCATGCCTAGCTAATTTTTTTGTATTTTTAGTAGAGACAGGTTTCACCGTGTTGGCCAGGCTGGTCTTGTACTCCTGGCCTCAAGTGATCCATCCACCTCAGCCCCTTAAAGTGTTGGGGTTACAGGCGTGAGCCACTGTGCTCAGTCTGTCCAACAGCTTTTGGGTTCTCTGTTTTGTGTTTTTTCACTCTTTTTTCTCTTTGTATATCAGTTTGGGTAATTTGTATTAGATAATATCTCTTGACTTATCTTCCACTAATTCTTTCCTTGATGATGCCAAATCTCATGATGAGCCTGTTGAAATCATTCTGCATATCTGCTACTGTATTTATTTTTAGCATTTCCGTTTGACTTTTGGAGTTTCTAACTCTGCTAGAATTTCTCATCTGTTCATATATTTTGTCTGCTTTTTCCACGGGCGCCTTTAATATTAGTCATAGTCATTTTTAATTCCCTGTCTGATAGTTCTAACGTCTGGGTCATCCCTCAATCTGCTTCTGTTGATTTCTTTGTCCCTTGACAGTGTGTTGTTTTTCCTTCTTTCGTGTATGTGTCTCTAGTAATTTTGTGTTGATTATTAGACATTGGGGTAAGACAGTAAAGACTGAGGTATGTATTTATGCTTACAATCGGGGTGCTTCTGCTTTACTGTTAGTATGGGGATCAAGTCAGTGAGTTGGGAGGTAAGCTCAACTTGGGTTTTGTTTTTGCTTTGGTTACCTTCATTGCATTACCAGTGTCTAGTGTTAGTTAACATGTGCTTAGGGTGGAAGCTGGCTCTGTCGCCCAGCCATCTCGGCTCCCTGCAACCTCCACCTCCCGGGTTGAAGCGATTCTCCTGCCTCAGCCTCCTGAGTAGCTGGGATTACAGGTGCGTGCCACCACGCCTGGCTAATTTTTTGTAGAGATGGGGTTTCACCGTGTTAGCCAGGATGGTCTCGATCTCCTGACCTCATGATCCGCCCTCCTGGGCCTCCCAAAGTGCTGGGGTTATAGGCGTGAGCCACCGCGCATGGCCTCCAAAGGGTTTCTTCTTTTTTTTTTTTTTTTCTTTTTTTTGAGACGGAGTCTTGCTCCGTCACTCAGGCTGGAGTGCAGTGGCACGATCTCGGCTCACTGCAAACTCTACCTCCCAGGTTCACGCCATTCTCCTGCCTCAGTCTCCCAACTAGCTGGGTCTACAGGTGCCTACCACCACCCCTGGCTAATTTTTTGTATTTTTAGTAGAGACGGGGTTTCACCGTGTTGGCCAGGATGGTCCCGATCTCCTGACCTTGTGATCCGCCCGCCTCTGCCTCCCAAAGTGCTGGGAGTACAGGCTTGAGCCACCGCGCCTGGCCAAGGGTTTCTTAAGAGAAACCCTATTCTACCTTCAGCTCTCAGCCTTCCTTGCATTTCTGTGTCTCAGAGGGAATCTCTGTCCGTGTTCTTGTCATCCCCCAGTGCAGCAGCCTTCCTGTTGCTTTCCACCTGATGCTTGGTTCAGGAGAGGAGAGGTTGGGATGGCACTCTCTGTTGTCCTAGTCTAGCCTTAGTCCCAAGTAGCCCATGTGGTCCTGGGTCTTGGAGCTGGGATTTCTCAGTGATAGTGCCTCTCCCATAGGGGTAGAAGAAAAGAGTCCAGGCTGGGCTTTATGCTTTTTTTTTTTTTTTTTCCTGAGACGGGGTCTCATTCTGTTACCAAAGCTAAAGTACAGTGGTGCAATCTTAGCTCACTGCAGCTTCGAGCTCGGCTCACATAATCCTCCTGCTTCAGCTTCCCAAGTAGGTAGGACTAGAGGTGCATGCCACCACACCCAGCTATTTTTGTTTGTTTGTTTTTGTAGAAATGGGGTCTCACTGTGTTGCTCAAGCTGGTCTCAAACTCCTGGCCTCAAGCAGTTCTGCTTTGGGTTCCCAAAGCACTGGGATGTGCATTTTTTTGGCCGCATTGGCTTTTCCCCTCCTCCTGGTCTTTATCAATGAGGGAGGTTCTTTCTAGCCTCCTGCTTTCTACCCAGTCTTTGTCAAGAGCACACCTTTGTGAGAAGAACCTGTGAGTGGGTGCATATTCCATTTGTCTGGGGTTTTATTTTTATTTTTATTTATTTTTTTTTTGAGATGGAGTTTCACTCTTGTAGCCCAGGCTAGAGTGCAGTGGCACAATCTTGGCTCACTGCAACCTCTGCCTCCTGGGTTCAAGCAATTCTCCTGCCTTAGCCTCCCGAGTAGCTGGGATTACAGGCGCCCGCCACCAAACCTGGCTAATTTTTGTATTTTCAGTAGAGACGGGTTTCACCATGTTGGCCAGGCTGGTCTCGAACTCCTGACATCAGGTGATCCACCCGCCTCAGCCTCCCAAAGTGCTGGGATTACAGGTGTGAGCCACTGTGCCCAACCTGTATCTGTGGTTTTATACACTCATGCTAGCCCACACTTGGCTTTTTTTTTGAGATGGAGTCTCGCTGTGTCTCCCAGACTGGAGTGCAGTGGCACGATCTCAGCTCACTGCAAGCTCCACCTCCTAGGTTCATGCCATTCTCCTGCCTCAGCCTCCCGAGTAGCTGGGACTACAGGCGCCCGCCACTACGCCCAGCTAATTTTTTGTATTTTTAGTAGAGACGGAGTTTCACCGTGTTAGCCAGGATGGTCTCGATCTCCTGACCTCGTGATCCACCCGCCTTGGCCTCCCAAAGTGCTGGGATTACAGGCGTGAGCCACCACGCTCAGCCTCCACACTTGGCTTTTAACAATTCATTGCAAATTTTAGTGGCACAGGCCTGCAGTCCCGGCTGCCCTGGAAGGCAGCAGGATTGCTGGAGTCCAGGAGTTCTGGGCTGCAGTGCACTATACAGGTCAGGTGTCTGCTGTAATAAGCTTGGCATCAATATGTTGACGTCTCAGAAGCAGGTGACCACCCGATTCCCTAAGGAGGGGTGAACCAGCCCACACTAGGAGTGAAACAGATCAGAATTCCTGTGCTGATCAATAGTGGAACTGCACCTCTGACTAGCTACTGCAGTCTACCCTGGACAACATAAGGCTGGCCCTGTCTGTATTAATTTAAAAAAAAAAATTTTTTTTTTTTTTTTTTTTTTTTTGGAGACAGAGTCTTGCTCTGTCGCCCAGGCTGGAGTGCAGTGGCCGGATCTCAGCTCACTGCAAGCTCTGCCTCCCGGGTTTACGCCATTCTCCTGCCTCAGCCTCCCAAGTAGCTGGGACTACAGGCGCCCGCCACCTCGCCCGGCTAGTTTTTTTTTTTTTGTATTTTTTAGTAGAGACGGGGTTTCACCGTGTTAGCCAGGATGGTCTCGATCTCCTGACCTCGTGATCCGCCCATCTCGGCCTCCCAAAGTGCTGGGATTACAGGCTTGAGCCACTGCGCCCGGCCAAAAAAAAAATTTTTTTTTAGCTGAATTTCTTTTACCCATTTGTATGTTGTCCAGTGTCTCTTATTCCTGTGCCTGCCACAGGTGAGCAAGTACACGGCTCTTGTTTCTCCTTTGAAGGGCCTCTTTTTTCTTAGGTTTCATCTGTTGGGTTACCCTGTGACCTCAGCTCTCTGATATCTTTGAGAAGAGTCATGATATTTGTAGTTTATGTGGCTTTTTTTGTTGTTACAGTGAGTGTGATATTCTTTCCAACTTTCTGCATTCTTGGAGGAAGCCAAAACCTCTTTGATCTTATTTTGATTGTCACATGAAAACAGAGCCCTCACTAGATGCCAGGCCCTGTGCCGAGTAAGGGAGAATCTGACTTGGTTTTGAGGAATTCTCTCTCCTGGCATCATACCTAGAGTTGGTGGAAGGGTAATTCTGGAGCACATTTCCTCGGCTTTGGCAGTGGGAGGCTTTGCTTGTAATTGGCATCTTAAATAAGTGTCCCGAGGGTGTAGAGAAAGGTCAGAGGGAGCAGTACACTGCCAGACCTGCTGCCGTAGACCGAGGCTGACCTTCTCATTCTTCTGACTCAGTATCTTTGTTGCCCGTTCACTGAAATCTGGTTCTTTAGGCCCATGACAGTTCTGTGTGCCTCTAATATCCTTCCAATAAATTCCTTTTTGCTTATGTTTACTAGAGTTGTTAGTTTCTGTCTCTTAAAACTGAGGACCTCTAACTGATTGACAAAGGAGAAAGAGGTTTTGTTTCAAGAAATGTATACATTGCAAGGGAAAACACAATGTCTGGGGAACAATGGAATTGACAAATGCAAAGCAAAGTAGTACAGCTAAGATTGTGCGGGCCAGGGGTCAGCAAACTTGTTCATAAAGGATCAGATAGTAAATATTTTACTTGTAGTCATATGGTCTCTGTTGCAAGTACCCGATTCTGCTGTCGTAACACAAAAGCAGCATGGATAATATGTAAACCATTGGGAGCAGCTGTTCCAATAAAACGACTTGCAAATATAGGCTCCCACAGTTTGCCACCCCCTGGTATAGGCTAACATCGTGTATATTTAGAAGAAGGATGGAGACAGTCTATATATCCATCTGTGGTTCTTGGCCAATGTTTCAAGTTTTAAGATTCTCATACCTGAGCATTGACTGATTATGGCATAATTTTTTCTGCCCACTCTTCTCTTGCAGAAGCTAAACCAGCCCCAGAAATATTTGAAAATGAAGTCATGGCCCTGCTGAGAGACTTTGCTAAAAACAAAAACAAAGAGCAGAGACTGCGTGCCCCAGATCTCGAATACCTCTTTGAAAAGCCACGTTGAGCTGTGCTGGCATAGGGGTTCAGTCTGCGGATGGTAACTACTTATGATGGACGTTAGCCTTGGCTTCCAGCTTCTCTTTAGATGCCCAGCTGCCCCACCCCAGACCATTGGTCCCGCCTCAAGTGATGGACACAACCCTTTCCCAGGACATACATGTAAATGCAATGTGACTCATTCTCATACTTTTTTGTTCAACTGTGAGCCTCAAAAGTGATTTGTCAGCAATGCTGGCATGCAGGCCTTGCCTGGCTGCTATCTCTAGAGGAAGTCTGCCACGAGAGGGCGCTGCAGGCGAAGCAATTGTGCTTGTTCATTGCCTCAGCCCAAGTGTACTCAAAGAAAAGAGGCAGCCAGCTGTGCGTGCGGAATGGAAAGCGGCCCGCCCTCCCTGCAGCTCCCTGCCCTCAGTGGCCCAGGGCTTTGTTGAAGTGGAACTCCCCACTTCCAACCTGGTATGGCTCCTTCTGCGAAGGGAAGCTGATCCCAGCCTCCTGAGCCAAATCCTTCAAAGGCACAGCAGGCAGAATGAGGGCCACAGGCAAGAATGGCGTAGGCACACTGCTTAAGAGTCAACATCTTCATCATTGGGCTTTCTTTAAAACATACACTTTGTAAGTTGAAAGAGAATTATTAAAGAATACTGAGAAAAGGAAATTTACAATTTCCCAGCCCTCACAATTAATTTTAATTTTGTCTATTTTCATATAACCCATAGTCATATGTTTATGGAGTTTTACAAATTCACAATTACAGGTTCTATTTTCATGTAGCACTATAGAAAACTTTCCCCCTCATTCCTACAGTCTTCACAGTTATTTTAGTTGACTAAATAATAATACATAAGAAATAATATATTAGAATGAATTAGTTAGAAGTGTTTTTAAAAGCTCTGTGTGACTTCTGTGTTGCTAGTGGTGCCCTCCCTGGAGGGGTTTTGCCCTCAGAGCTGTAATCTAGGCAGTAGAATCAGTCACCCAAACTGGACCAGGTGCATCTAAAGGTGTTGACCAGAAGAAGGTCGGCCAGATTTGATGAGCAGGTGGTGGGTGATTATAGGAGCCGCACAAGGGAAAGACACACGTACATGTTTACAGCATTGTTGAGCTCCAGGGTTCCTACAGAGCCACCTCATGGTTCCTGCCTGCCCTTCAGTATCCCTGGCTCAGGAGGAAAGGGAAGAGATGTAGCCTTTACATAATCACAGTAAAGCCTCAGCACTCCTCCAGACTGGTGGTGGTATCTGTATTTTATACATAAGAAAGTGGGCTCAGAGAGAGGAAGTAATTTGTCCAAGGTCAGGTAGCTATTGAGTCGAAAAAGCAGAATTTAGTATAGCTCCGTCTGCCTCCAAAGCTCCTGAACTGTCTACTAGAACACCCTGTTTTACTGCTGGAAATTTAATAGACGTCTCTGTTTGGAGAAGCTGTGGCAAGTTAAACGTGACAATTCTGAGACATGACCTCTGTGTTACACGGTGGGTAGGAATCTGCCAGGTGCTTCGTCAAGTGAGTAGATCTGAACTTGGCCACTCAGGAAGCAGCGCAGTGCACTGGTTACACATTCAAATCCTGGCTCTGCTGCTTACCTGCTGGATACATTAATTGACCTGAGCCTCAGTTGCCTCTTCTATAAAATGGGGATGATAATGCTTCCTGTCTCAGCTAGTTGATGAGATGAAATGAAACACACAAAGCTCTTACAGGGTAACTTGCACAGTACGTACTCTGTAGATGTGAATGTCAGCATTTAGTCATAGCCTCAGTCTGAGACTTAAAACCTGTCCCTAACACAAATTGCCTGGCATATCAGTGAGGTCACCATAGCTACATCCAGGGTGTCTCATCTGCAGGTTGGAAAGCTGAGCCTATTAATAGAAGCACAGAGTGTCTTACCTCCCAGTGAAGACTAGAGAGAAAACAGACCCTGGTGACGAGACCTTTGATGGAAAAATCTAGCACTCTCCCCTAAGCAAGGAATGGAAGTGAGACTCGCAGAAGCAGGGCAGGCGAGGGAGGAGACATCTCCCTGGGAGCTTGCTGAAGACTCTGGCTATTCTCTCGGGCTGCATTTGAGGTACCCTGGGGAGAATGTTAAGCAGGCCCAGAGTTTATATATAGACATAGATCTGGACTGTACGAAGTGCACATGAATCGGGCGGTTACTTACCCATTTATCCTTTGCATGTTATGCAACAAACCCCAGTAGCCAAGGATGTAGTTGGAACTTTTCTTCCCCTCGGGTTTGATCCCTTCTTAGCCTGATTTTGTCTTATTTAACACAATGTTCAATTGCTGCCACTTTCACCTGGGAATGGCATGCTTCTAGAGGAATTGTTTTCCTCCCAGGCTGCTGGATTGTGTCATCTTTGAAAGTGAAGGATCTTGCTAAGTTCAGCTGCTCAGTTGTCAGGCCCAGGGGTGCTATGTGAACAGTTTTTCCCTTCATTAAGCATTAAGTGAAACTAGGCCGGCCACAGTGCATTTTTTAAGAAATTAATAAACATATAGCAAGGGCCAGCAGCCCTCGAAGGACCCCTGATGAACAGAAGCTAGACTCACTCCTTTTACTTTGACATATCCCTGCTTACTGACCTCATTCAGAGCCTGCGTGGGGCAGATGAGCGTCTGGCCCTGTCCTGACCGACTCAAGTGGTCTTGTGAGTCCTCCTGCACAGGCTCCCCGCGTGACACCTTAAATTGGGTCAGGAAAGGCTGTTCTCTTCCCATCGTTTCCTTTTAATCATCCTAAGTCTTAAAAATCCATGAGCCAAACACCTTGTGCTGGAGCTGTCTCTGCCTTAGATAGAGTATGTCTTTTGGGGGTCATTGTAGAAGCACCTCTTACCGGTACCTCTTACTGGCTTTGAGCATTATCTGGAGGTCATCTGGTATGTCTCTTCTGCTCCAGCCAGGGTGGCACCAGCACAGACCTGGTTCATGTTTTTAAACATCACCGGGAAAAGATTCCGCTGGGATAGTTGAGGGCTCACATTTATCCTTCAGTTCATCTGTAGCTATTTGTGGCTAGACAAAGAGAGGAAGGTTTGATGATAAGCTAAACAGCCTTAAATGGCAAGCAGGTGGCCGGGCGCGGTGGCTCAAGCCTGTAATCCCGGCACTTTGGGAGGCCGAGACGGGCGGATCACGAGTTCAGGAGATCGAGACCATCCTGGCTAACACGGTGAAACCCCGTCTCTACTAAAATACAAAAAAAATTAGCCGGGCGAGGTGGCGGGCGCCTGTACTCCCAGCTACTCGGGAGGCTGAGGCAGGAGAATGGCGTGAACCCGGGAGGCGGGGCTTGCAGTGAGCTGAGATCCGGCCACTGCACTCCAGCCTGGGCAACAGAGCTAGACTCCGTCTCAAAAAAAAAAAAAAATGGCAAGCAGGTCTGTGAGATTTTTGACCTGACAGCCCCACTTAATAGTATGTTCTGTAGTATCTGAGGACAGTGGACTCACCATCCCACAGCTATCAAGTTGATGACACTGATGAGTACCCACTTAAGCTACTTCCTGACACCACAGTTTCCCAGTGAGCCCTCTGGAAATGAGGAGTGGTGTTCGAATTTTCCTGTCAGGGAAGATGGCATTGGTAAGATAGGTGGCTTCAGGCCAGCAGTACTTTGTGTGACTTAAGAAACAAATGTTGTTAGCAGTTTGTTAGAGGGGTGGTAGAAAGTTTAAGCTATCCAGGACAACATCAATCTTTAAAGGAAATGGGTAGATTTATCATCACCTATAGCTGCAAAAGAAGAGTTAAAGCCTTTCGTTGGATCCCGGATCTCAGACCCCAGATACTCTTTTTTTTTTTTTTTTTTCGAGACAGGGTCTCATTGTCTCACTGTCGCCCAGGCTGGAGTGCACTGGCAGGATCTCCCCTCACTGCAAGCTCCACCTCCTGGGTTCAAGCGATTCCATGCCTCAGCCACCCGAATAGCTGGGATTACAGGTGCAGGCCACCATGCCTGGCCAATTTTTGTGTTTTTAGTAGAGACAGAGTTTCGCCATGTTGGCCAGAGTGGTCTCGAACTACAGGCCTCGTGATCTGCCTGCCTCGGCCTCCCAAAGTGCCAAATATTCCTTTCAAAGAGGAGAATGTTTCTTTAAGAAGGGGATTGTATAATCTGTCATGAGATTAGAGTATAAAAGGAAAAAAGTGGGGGAGGGTGGATATATCACTTTCTGTAACAACACATCACAGCATGGAACTTTCAGCAAGTGAGGACGTTAAGATGTACATTCTGTTTCCCAGTGGATTTCAGGTGATTTGGCTAATGTTTAACAAAATGTTCTCCTCTGGTGATGCCCTGGAACATGTGTTCAGGGGAAATAGAGTAGTTAAGAGGAGCTGTTTAGGAATCAGGCCTAACCTAGAATCCTGGAGCTCCCATTGATCAGCTGGGTGGCCTCAGACACGTCATTTAACCTCTCCAAGCTTCTGTTTCTCATCTGTGAAAAGGAAAGAAAAGGAACCCGACCTCACAGTGTGGGTATAAGGACCAAGTAAAGTCCTGCCCCTGGAGAGCTTCGTACAGCCCCTGTGCCCCAAGTAACACTTGGTAGTAGTAACTGCTAATGGTTAGGCTTGTGTACCCAACACTGCTGAGTGCTTTACATCATTTCATCCCATAATACCATGAGATAGGTGCAATGATGATTCCCCTCTTAGAGATAAGGAAAGTGAGGCTCAGTGAGATGAAGTTGCTAGCTCAAAGTCACAGATAGGAAGCGGTGGGGCTAGGGTTTGAAGCCAGGCAGTGGGCCCCAGGGCCCTTGCACTTAGGTGCCATGTGCTACCGTGCCTCAAAACATGAAAACCATCAGCATCTCTCTTCTAACGACTTTTCATCCTGAATCTTGTCTTGGTCCATGGAAGACTGCTGGCGTGGACAACTTTGCACAGATTGGGCTACCCTCTCTTGTCTCCCTATCGGACCTGGGGACCATGACTCAATGTCACAGCCTCAGCTGCTCCAGACTTAACCACCTGAGCCTTATAAGGAGGACACATGCAGCCTAGCTCTCCAGGTGAGAGTTTGGAGTTCAGAGACTTCCTGTGGATTTGGAGGGGAGCCAGAGGGAAGGGCTCAAGTTCTGCCCTGTTTCAAGCGTTTTCTCCTTACCCTGAGCAGTAGAAATGAGCTCTGATGCTTTCTGGCCTTCCCATCACTGGCTGTCCTTTCTATCCAAGTGGGAGGCTGCCTCTGAGAGTTGGATGTGCCTGTTAGGAAGCCCACATAGAACTCATTCCACGTCCCAAGATGAGTTGCACAACCTCTATCGCACCCACTGGCTCCAGTGCCTTTGCTGACGAACTGGTGCTGGTTCCTCCCAAGGCCCAAGGTTCTGGGGCCAGGCCCTCTGTGAGCAGGACCCTCACTCACCTGTCTTCTCGGGGCTCCCATCTCAGCAGAGTCATGCAGCGGTGAGAAGGTTTTTATAGATGGTGTGTGAGATACTGTGTTTCCAGCAGAAGCAGAAACAGGTAGTTGTCTTGGTCCAAATTGGAAAAGTGATGCTTAGAAATCTAACTGGAGGCTGGGCACAGTGGCTCATGCCTGTAATCCCAGCATTTTGGGAGGCCAAGGAGGGTGGATCATCTGAGATCAGGAGTTCAAGACCAGCCTGGCCAACATGGTGAAACCCCGTCTCTACTAAAAATACAAAAAAATTTAGCCGGGCCTGGTGGCACGTGCCTGTAATCCCAGCTACTCAGGAGGCGGAGGCAGGAGAATCACTAGAACCCGGGAGGTGGAGATTGCAGTGAGCTGAGATGGCGCCATTGCACTGCAGCCTGGACAACAAGTGAAACTGCATCTCAAAAAGAAAAAAAAGAAGAAAAAAAGCTAATTGGAAAGACACTGTCATGGTCTTCACTAAATGCTGAGGGTGGAGAAGAATGCATCTTGTCTGTCCTTGAGGAACTCATTGTTCTTTGTGCTTTATTTCATTGATTGCCCAGCAGAAGTTGTCTGCACTAGCACAGTGTGCTCCACCCAGTGCCAGACACGAAGACGCGGAGATCAGTGAGATAGAGCTCGTGCCCCAGAGGTCCTCTGAAGAAGAGATAAGTGAATGGAAGGCACGCAAGGATCTCTCTATGGGTCTTAGGTACTGACCCTGTGAGAGCAGACAGCAGGACATTTAGCCTTGTATGCCAGGTCTATCCTCACAGCATAGATGAGGACACCAGGCCACTGAGCTCTGAGACACCTACTTTTAATACAGAAATAATTTCTTTTGTTCTGAATTCACCCTCAGCAATCAGTTATGATCGTCTGGTAGATTTAATTTTCATAGAGACAGGGTCTCACTCTGCCACCCAGGCTGGAGTGCAGTGATGTGATCAACTCCTGGGCTCAAGGGATTATCCTGTCTCAGCCTCCCGAGAAGCTAGGACTGCAGGCGCATGCCACCACACCCAGCTAATTTTTTTAAAAAAGTTTATTTTGGGCCTGGTGCAGTGGCTCACACCTGTAATCCCAGCACTTTGGGAGGCCGAGGCGGGTGGATCCTGAGGTCAGTAGTTTGAGACCAGCCTGGACAACATGGTGAAACCCCGTCTTTACTGAAGATACAAAAAATTAGCCGGGTGAGGTGGCACGTGCCTATAATCCCAGCTACTCAGGAGGCTGAGACAGGAGAATCGCTTGAACCCAGGAGGTGGAGGTTGCAGTGAGCCGAGATCACGCCATTGCACTCCAGCCTGGGCGGGAGACTCCGTCTCAAAAATATATATATATTTTGTAGAGACAGGGTCTTGCTGTGTTGCCCAGGCTGGTCTTGAACTGCTGGTTTCAAGTGATCCTCTCACCTCAGCCTCTCAAAGCACTGGGATTATAGGCATGAGTCACTAAGCCAGGTCTGTCTGGTAGATTCTTACCCTGTGTCCTTGCTGTTTGCCATGTAGCTTTTAGGGCTTTCCGCCCTGATGCTGGGGTCAACTCATTGCTTTGATCAATGAGATATCAATAATTGGGAAGCAAGCACAGCCTCAGAAAGCACTTCCCCTTTAGCTCTTGTACCCCTGCCACCACCTGACAACCTGCCCATGGTAGACTTCTGGAGGATGAGATGTGTGGCCCAGTCACTCCAGTTGCCTCAGCCAAAGTCAGCTGACAGTTAAGTGAGCCCAGTGAAGACCAGAAGAATTACCCAGCTAAACCCAGTCCAAATTGTGAACCCGCAGACTTTTAAGCTAAGGAATGCTTATTATTTTAAGTTACCAAGTTTTGGGGTCATTTGTTATGCAGCATTATTGTAGCAATTGGTAACAGATACAGATGGCAACAGAGCTTTCCATGTAGATTTGCTTTATAGGGAGAAAAATCACTGACTGGCCAGCATGAGTGAACATCTTGTCCCTTGGATGGGTCGATCTCTCATTTGATTTTTTCTTTATTTTTTATTTTCATTTTTATTTTTGAGATGGAGTCTGTTCTATTTATTGCCCAGGCTGGAGTGCAATAGTGCGATCTTGGCTCACTGCAACCTCCACCTTATAGATTCAAGCGATTCTCTGGCCTCAGCCTCCTGAGTAGCTGGGATTACAGGCATGTGCCACCATGCGCAGCTAATTTTTGTATTTTTAATAGAGACGGGGTGTCACCATGTTGGCCAGGCTGGTCTCAAACTCCTGACCTCATGATCCACCCGCCTCGGCCTCCTAAAGTGCTGGGATTACAGGCATAAGCCACCATGCCAGGCCGTTGAATTTTTAAAAAGGCAGCTGCCTAGTATAGATCAGACTCTAGTGAACTTAGTATAGCAATCGCATATGAACACACGTGATTCCTATTGATCTATTTGAACAGCAGCAATAACATTTACTGAGCACTTACTCCAGAGCAGACATTAGGCTAACACCATACATGGCTTGTTCTGCTGAATTCCATAGCAGTCTGATGAAGTTGCTTATATTGTCTTCATTTTGCCAATGAGGAAACAGGCCCAGAGAGACTGAGTTACACACCTATGGTGACAATGGCTTAGCACTTGGGCAGAAGCAAACAAACTGATGTAGGACCCTTGGAAAGTTGGATATCTGTGTTATGCATTAGCAACATGTTTGGTAAAACTACTGCCTGCTGTAACTTGGGAGGGTATCCCATGTGCTTTCCAGGCTGACAGCCAAAGGCAACGTGGTTGGAAAGCAGAAAACTTGTCATCTCTCTTGGCTACTGTAGGCTATATTTGTTGATATTTGTTGAGGATTTATAAGGAAGGGATGAGCTCAGGTGAGGATTGCCTGGTGGTTGAGCAGTAATGAAAGGAAATAAAGTCCAGAAACCCAGGGTCTTTCAGGGTTGGAAAATCTGCTACACCTCAGATAGGAAGAGATGAGATATGAGACTCATCTGGGCAAGGAAAGCCGGGTGAAACTTTTCTCTTGGATGCAGTTACTCAGGGCAAGGGGCAGGTTAAAGGTGGGCCTCCTATTTATTGTTCCACATAGCCCCAAGCTGGCCGTTGAGTAGAAAGGCCAGGCAGAAAGGATGAACAGGCAAAACATACAGACCTAAGAGCTGGATCTAGGAAAAGACGTGGCGCGTGTGAGCTTGGCCACTGGCCCACAAAACTGACGAGAGCAAGTAGGTTAGACACTCACTATGTAAAGAATTGTATCGCCAAGGAACCGGGAGCCAGCCCTTTGGACAGTTCCAGCTATAAAACAACTCTTGGGCCTCCAATCATCCATGAGCAGGAGGGACGGTGCTCAGCCCCCAGGGAGGACAGGCTCTGCCACTCCCATTTCAGCTGTAGCCAGAGACGGTGATGGAAAAGGAGGAATGTCCCAGAGAGAAGAGCCAGGGCTCGTGTGGAGAGTGGATAAGGAGAGTGTCTCCCGAGGAGCAGCACTGGCGTTTAATGAACGGGTCTCCTCTGAGTCCTGTCCCTGCTCCACCACTGTGTGGCACGGGGTGAGGGGGGCAACTTGCCTGTCTTTTTGGTCATGGCTCACTGGACTGAGAAGAGCCACACTGGATGAGAAGTGACTACTGCACATCACCAGAGACCCTGGGCTTTGAGCCAGATATAAGGACTAGATAGGACTTTGGGTCCCTCGGGAAGAGGGTGAGTGTGTTTCCTGAGTGAAAAGAAAAACTTGATGGTTTGGCAAACAGAAGGGTGGATTGTGGCAGAGATGATGGTGTCCACCCGCCACACCATTTGTTCTTCCTGAGCATATAGAAAGACCATTTCCTGTAGCATCCTGGAAATGCCCTGAGCATGTGGGAAATTAGAAGCAGACTCTCCGGGCCAGGTGCAGTGGCTAATACTTGTAATCCCAGCAGTTTGGGAGGCTGAGGCGGACAGATCACTTGAGGTCAGGAGTTCTAGACCAGCCCGGCCAATATGGTGAAACCCTGTCTCTACCAAAAATATAAAAAATTAGCCAGGTGTGGTGGCAGGTGCCTGTAATCCCAGCTACTCGGGAGGCTGAGGCAAGAGAATTGCTTGAACCCAGGAGGCAGAGGTTGCAGTGAGCTGAGATGGTGCCACTGCACTCCAGCCTGGGCAACAAAGTGAGACTCTGTTTCAAAAAAAAACAAAAAAAACCAGGAGCCGCGCTGATAACAAGGCTGGTGCTATGCGATTGGGTCCGGCCAATAGAATGTAAGTGAAAGCAATGAAAGCCACTTCCAGGCCTGGTCCTGGGAAACATCTTGAGTTGCAGCCCGCTGTTACCCTGCTGCAGACATTCCAGAGACCACACGTCCAGACAATGTGGCACACGAAGGAGGAGGGCCACCTAAACTCTTGCAAACTACTTGTGAATGAGAAGTAAGCCTTCATTGTGTTAAGTCAAGGGGGATTTCATGCTTTATTCATTTCCTCATCATCGTCTATTCGATCCTGACTAGCACCTCTTAGTGTAGCAGGCTCATAGGATATCGCTGGCACATCTTAGTATATCAGACCTCATCTTGGCCAGGCCCTCAGTTTCTGTGGTCCAGCCTCTAAGATAGTCTTTCAACCTCACCGTTTCAGAATTCTTCCTGACACAGGACCTTTGTACATGCTGTATGTCTTTGGCCAGTCTGCCCTTCCATGCTCCGCAATGACTGGGTCAAACCTCCCACCCATTCCTCAAACCTGTGACTTTTCCTTCTCTCCGTTCTCCCATGACCTCACTGACTTCCATCAGAGGACATTGAAGCCCTCAGGAACTCCCTTACCTTCCCACATCTGCACACCCATTCTCCTGTGACACAGGGACTTTGGGTTCTACCCTTACCTTGTTCCGCACCATCACTAGCAGCCTGCCTCTTGTATGCTCATCTGTCCCACTTGGCTCAGTGCTACTCCCAAGCCCCGGCTTCTTTGTCAAATCCAGTGACTCTCCTTTTTCTTTTCTTTCTTTTTTTTTTTTTTTTTTGAGACAGAGTCTCACTCTGTCACCCAGGTTGGAGTGCAGTGGTGCAATCTCGGCTCACTGCAACCTCCGCCTCCCGGGTTCAAGTGATTCTCCTGCCCTAGCCTCCTGAATAGCTGAGACTACAGGCGTGTGCCGCCACACCCAACTAATTTTTTTATTTTTAGTAGAGACAGGGTTTCACCATGTTGGCCAGGCTGGTCTCAAACTCCTGACCTCAAGTAATCCGCCCGCCTTGGCCTTCCAAAGTGCTGGAATTACAGGCGTGAGCCACCGCGCTTGGCTGACTCTTCTTTTCCTTTCCTCCCCTTCGTAATCCAGCTTCTCCAAGGGGTTGACTATACTCGTCTCCACTTTCTTAAAATCTCACTCATTCTTTATCTTAATCTATCCATGTTTCCACTTCATTATGCTATGAAAGCATCTCTAACTAAAGTCACCTGTGACTTCCGTGTTGCTAATCCAATAGGCTTTATTAAAATTTTGTCTTTGCCTCTGACCAATTATGGACACCTCCACTTCCCTTGATTTTCATTATTCTGTTTCCTTCTGCCTCTCTAGCCATGCTTCTGCCTCTGTGAGGCACACCGTCGTCTTCCCAGTCATTCTATTTGGAGTTCTTCACAGTGCTCTCCTAGGAGCCTCCTCTCTCCTCTGGATACTCTCTCTAGTGATCTCACCCATACCAGGGTAACCATCACCGCCTATATGTGGACAGTTCTCACATCTTCCTCTGAGCTCCAGCTTGCATATCTAACTGCCAACTTGACTCCTCCTTTGAAAGAGGCTGAAAAACCCTTCAAACTCAGCCAGGCCACCCTCCCTCCCTGTTCTATTCACCAAAAACTCCCTCGTCGTGAGAGCCTCGGTGAATGGCATAATCAATCATCCAGTTGCTCAAGCTAGGAATTGTCCTATGCTGCTGCTCCTCCCTCCATGGTTATCAATATGGTGACTTAGGCCTGTTGACTTAGCTCCAAAATAGTTCTTGAATCCATCACTTCTTCCCATCTCTAGCACCATCACTGTAGTCAAAGGTACTCTCATCTCTCTGATGGACAACAGGTACGGCCATCTGATCTGCCTTCATCATCTGGCATTCCCTTGAATCTGTTCTCTGCCTGCAGCTCCCAAATGAGTGTGCAGTTAACCCTTGAACAACACAGGGGTTGGGGCACCAACCCCGCATAGTCGAAAATCTGCGTATACCTTGATTCTCCAAAAACTTTACTAATAGCCTGCTGTTGACCAAAAGCCTTACTGAGAACAGTTGATTAACATATATTTTATGTTACATGTATTATATATTGTATTCTTAGAAGAGAGTTAGCTAGAGAAAAGAAATGCTATTAAGAAAATCAGGCCAGGCACAGCATCTCACACCTGTAATTACTTTGGGAGGCTAAGGTAGGAGTTGGAGACCAGTCTGGACAGCATGAGACCCCAGCTCTACAAAAAAAATTTTTGAAGTTAGGCAAGTGTGGTGGCACACCTTGTAGTCCCAGCTACTGGGGGTCTGGGGCAGGAGGTCGAGGCTACAGTGAGCTGTGATCACACCAGTGCTCTCCAGCCTAGACAACAGAGTCAGACTCTGTCTCTTAAAAACATCATAAAGAAGAAGAAATATATTTACTGTTCATTAAGTGGAAGTGGATCATCATAAAAGTCTTCATCTGTGTTGTCTTCACAGTGAGTGGGCTGAGGAGGTGGAGGAAGAGGATGGGTGGGTTTTATTGTCTCGGGGTGACAGAGGTGGAAGAAAATCTGTGTATAAGCCAGCCACAGTAGTTCACATCTGTAATCCCAGCACTTTGGGAGGCCAAGATGGGAGCTCAGGGCTGACAGAGGTGAAAGAGAATCGGTGTATAAGGCCAGACGCAGTGACTCACACCTGTAGTCCGAGCACTTTGGGAGGCTGAGTTGGGAGGATTGCTTGAGTCGAGGAGTTCAAGATCAGCTTGGATAACCTGGAGAGACCCTGTCTCTACAAAAAATATTTTTTAAAAAATTAGCTAGGCATGGCCGGGTGTGAAGGCTCACAGCTATAATCCCAGCACTTTGGGAGGCCGAGGTGCGCAGATCACCTGAGGTCAGGAGTTCGAGGCCATCCTGGCTAACATGGTGAAGCCCTGTTTCTACTAAAAATACAAAAAATTAGCCAGGCATGGTGGTGTGCACCTGTAGTCTCAGCTACTCGGGAGGCTGAGGCAGGAGAATCGCTTGAACCTGGGAGGCGGAGGTTGCAGTGAGCTGAGATCGCGCCACTGCACTCCAGCCTGGGCAATAAATAGAGCAGACTCTGTCTCAAAAAAAAAAAAAAAAAAAAAAAAGGCCAGGTGCAGTGGCTCACGCCTGTAATCCCAGCAGTTTGGGAGGCCAAGGTGGGCGAATCACGAGGTCAGGAGATCGAGGCCATCCTGGCTAACACGGTGAAACCCCATCTCTACTAAAAAAAAAAAAAAATACAAAAAATTAGCTGGGTGTGGTGGCGGGCGCCTGTAGTCCCAGCTACTCGGGAGGCTGAGGCAGGAGAATAGTGTGAACCCAGGAGGTGGAGCTTGCAGCGAGCCAAGATCGCACCACTGCACTCCAGCCTGGGCGACAGAGCAAGACTCCGTCTCAAAAAAAAAAAAAGAGCTAGGCATGGTGGCTCGCACCTGTGGTCCCAGCTACGTGGGAGGCTGAGGTGGGTAGATTGCTTGAGTCCCATGGGTTGAGCCTGCAGTGAGCAATAATCACACCACTGCATGCCAACCTGTGCAACAGAATGAAACCCTGTCTCTAAAAAAATGAAAGAAAAGAAAAATCGGTATATAAGTGGACCCATGCAGTTCAAACTTACTGTTGAAGGGTCACTTGAATTTCAATACCTTGGTCTGAACATGTCTTCCACTTCCTTAAAACCCTTCTGTGGCTGCTGATTGCTCTTAAAAAAATGAAAATTCTTAACACAACCTACAGTGGCGCACTGCAGCCTTGACTTCCCAGACTCAAGCAATCCTCCCACCTCAGCCTCCCAAGTAGGCTAATTTATTTATTTTTTTATTTGTAGAGATGGGGGTCTCACTATGTTGCCCAGGCTGGTCTTGAACTCCTGGGCTCAACTGATCCTCCTGCCTTGGCCTCCCAAAATGCTAGGCTTATAGACATGAGCTACCGCACCTGGCCTAACGTCTACATTTTATTTATTTATTTATTTATTTATTTATTTATTTATTTATTTATTTATTTTTGAGATGGAGTCTGGCTCTGTCACCCAGGCTGGAGTGCAGTAGTATGATCTCGGCTCACTGCAACCTCTGCCTCCCAGGCTCAAGTGATTCTCGTGCCTCAGCCTCCCAAGTAGCTAGGACTACAGGCGCCCACCACCATGCCCAGCTAATTTTTTGTATTTTTGTAAAGACAGGGTTTCACCATGTTGCCCAGGGTGGTCTCAAACTCCTAAGCTCAGGCGATCCACCTGCCTCAGCCCCGCAAAGTGCTGGGATTACAGATGTGAGCCGCCATACCCGGTCTCCATTTTAAATCCATATGGTGATTCTCCCGGGAATGCCTGTCTCTCCACCAGAATTTTAAGCCCCATGAA
Organism: Macaca fascicularis; assembly: GCF_037993035.2. Taxonomy (NCBI): domain Eukaryota; kingdom Metazoa; phylum Chordata; class Mammalia; order Primates; family Cercopithecidae; genus Macaca; species Macaca fascicularis. The sequence goes on along the minus strand of NC_088388.1, from coordinate 12,580,203 downwards.
GACAAGGAAGGACTAGATCTATTTTTTGTTGACTTTATATCCTGGCGCCTAGCACAGCCCTTGGCATATAGAGGGTGTTCCTAATTGTTTAAGAAACGAGTATGGTTCATGCCTGTAATCCCAGCACCTTGGGAGGCCAAGGCAGGCAGATTGCTTGAGGCCAGGGGTTCAAGACCAGCCTGGTCAAACCCCATGAAACCCCGTCTCTACTAAAAATACAAAAAGTGAGCCGGGCATGGTGGTGCACACCTATAGTCCCAGCTACTCTGGAGGCTGAGGCAGGAGAATGGCTTGAACCCGGGAGGCAGAGGTTGCAGTGAGCCAAGATTGCACCACTACATTCCAGCCTGGGCGGGCAACAGAACAAGGCTCCATCTCAAAAAAAAAAAGTAAAAAAAAAAAAAATCAGTTGATGGATCCCTCTGATTTCAGAACTCAGAGTAAACCTTCCTAACAGTGAGAGCTATGCGGGTGCAGGAGCCAGAGGCGCCTTGGGCCTCCCGCTGTGATGACAGATTTTTTTCCCCTCCCAGGTTCAGTGTGCCTGAAGCATTAGTCCCGCTTTCCAGGTGGCTGGATGCCCTGTGGCTGGGGAGAAGAGTTTTAATGAATTAGGTCTGTCTCTCTTGTGCAAAGTGGAGAGTTCTTGGTTCTCTGCCCAGGCCTCCGGAAGACCTGGGATGTTAAAAGAAGCAAACTCCCAAACCCAGGTGTGCTCCAGGAAATAGAAGCTGCATCACATAGTCCTGGAACCTGGGGCTCCAAGATCCGTCCACCCCCGCCGAGGGTGGGCATTACATTTCTCACGAGGAGGATGTGCTGGAGAAGCAGAAATAGTTGGCCATCTAAGTGACTGTGTGGGTGCTCTGTACTAGCTCTTTCTGCTTCCTTACTCCCCATTCAATCTGGTGGGCCATCTTTGACTCTCTCCCACTGCCTAGCCCCAGTGCACACACATATACTCCCTGCTCCAGTTGTATTCTTCAAACTGTTTTCCCAGAAGAGAATGTCCTCTGCCTTTCTCCCCTCAGTGCGAGGGAGGTGCCGCTTACTGAGGCCTCCAAACTACGCTCTCCCCGGGTTCTCTCATTCATACTCGCAGACCTCCCTTCGGAGATTGTATCATCCCATTTCCTACATGAGGCTTGTCCAAGGTCACACCGCTGGGAGGCAGCAGGGCTGAAATTTAAACCCAGGTTGCCCTAGAGATGGTGGTGTTCCCAACTCCCTACTCATCCTCCCAGACTTACTCCGTTCACTCATTGCCTTCATGAGCACTGCGGATCTGTGACCATTTATACCGATATTCACTTAGTCTCTTTTCTTAAATAGAGCCCCTTTTTTATTTAAATGAATTACTTTTAAAAGGAAACTTTACATGACAACTATAAGTGAAAAAATCTCATCAATAGCGTCTTGTGCCACAATTAAAACTCTAAAAACAAATACATTCAATGTTGTCAGAGTTTTTTTTAACATTTTACTATAAAAAATTTCAAACATACAGCTGAAGTTGAAAGAGTTTTACAGTGAGCACTGGTATAGCCTCCACCTAGATTCTACCCTTAACTTTTTTTTTTTTTTTTTTGAGACAGGGTCTCACTCTGTTGCCCAGGATGGTGATCACAGCTCATTGCAGCCTCAACCTCCTGGGCTCAAGTGATCTTCCCATCTCAGCCTCCCAAGTAGCTGGGACTACAGACATATACCACCACACCTGGGGTTTTACCATGTTGCCCGGGCTGGTCTCAAACTCCTGGGCTCAACCCATCCGCCTATTTCTGCCTCTCAAAGTGCTGGGATTACAGGCATGAGCTACTGCACCGGCCTACCCTTAATTTTTTACTCTGCTGGGCTCTTCACATATCAGTTTATCTTTCCATCCCTCTCTCCACCCAGTAATCCATCTCCTTTTTGGTACATTTCAAAGCAAATTACAGACATCAGAGCCCTCTCGCTAAAAGCTTCACAATGTATGTTATTAACTAGAATTCAATATTTAAAGTTATTCTTTTGCTGTAAAATTTACATACAATGAAATTCACACATCTTAAGTGTATGTTTGCTGAATTTTGACAAAGGCCTACACCAGACTCTTACTGAAATGGAAAAATTGCCATCACCCCAGAAAGTTCCCTCCTACTCCATCCCCGTGCCCCACCACACGTCCCAGCTCCAGACAACTTTATCTCTGGTTTTGTCTATCCTATTTGCTGGGTGTGGTGGTGCACGCCTATAGTCCCAGCTACTTGGGAGGCTGAGGCAGGAGAATTGTTTGAACTTGGGAGGCAGAGGTTGCAGTGAGCCGAGATCATGCCACTGCACTCCAGCCTGGCAACAGAGTCAGACTACATCTCAAAAAAAAAAAAAAAAAAAAAAGAAAAGAAAAAAAGAAAAGAGGTTTAATTGACTCACAGTTTTGCAAGCTGTACAGGAAGCATGGCTTGGAAGACCTCAGGAAAATTACCATCATGGCAGAAGGTGAAGGGGAAGCAGGCACGTCTTACATGGCCAGAGAAGGAGGAAGACGGTGAATGAAGAGGTGCTACATACTTTTAAACAACCAGATCTCATGAGAACGCACTATCACAAGAACAGCAAGGGGGAAATCCACCCCCATGATCCAATCACTTCCTCCAACACTGGGGATTACAATTCAACAGGAGATTTGGGTGGGGACACAAATTCAAACCATATCACCAGGTTTTGCCATGTTGCCCAGGCTGGTCTCAAACTCCTAGAGCTCAAGCAATCTGCCTGCCTCTGTCTCCCAAAGTGCTGGGATCACAGGCGTGAGCCACTGCATCCAGCTGTGGTCATTCTTTATATATCTTACATACCAGTCCTTTGCCACATGTGTTTGGAAATATTTCTACCCAGTTCGTAATTTGTCTTTCTCCTCTCCTTCTCCCCTTCCCTTCTCTACTCTTCCATCCCCTCCCCTCCCCTCTTCTTCCCTCCCCTCCCTTCCCTCCCCTCTTCCCTTCCCTCCCCTCTTCCCTCCCCTCTTCCCTTCCCTCCCCTCTTCCCTTCTCTCATCTCTTCCCTCTCCTATTGCCTTCCCTCCCCCTTCTCTTCCCTTCCCTTTTCCCTTCTCTTCCCTCTTCCTTTCCCTTCTCTTTTCCCTTCCCTTCCCTCTTCCCTTCCCCCCTGCCCTGCCCTGCCCTGCCCTTCTTCCCTGCCCTGCCCTTCTTATAGGGTCTCACTATGTCACCCAGCCTGGAGTGCAGTGGCATGGTCATAGCTCACTGAGCCTCCAACTCCTGGGCTCAAGTGATCCTCCCACCTCCACCTCCCATGTAGTTGGGACCACAGGCACACACTACCACACCTTGCTAATTAAAAAACATTTTTTTTTTTGTGGAGACAAGATCTCACTATGTAGCCCAGGCTGACCTTAAACTCCTGGGCTCAAGGGATCCTTCCTCCCTGGGCTCCCAAAGTGCTGGGATTATAGGCCTGAGCCTCTGCCTCAGCCCCATCATTTATTTATTTATTTTATTTTTATTTTTTTGAGACGGTTTCACTCTGTCTCCCAGGCTAGAGTGCAGTGGCCCAATCTCAGCTCACTGCAACCTCTGCCTCCCGCATTCAAGCGATTCTCCTGCCTCAGCCTTCCGAGTAGCTGGGACTACAGGTGCACATCACCACGCCCAGTTAATTTTTTTTTTTTTTTGTATTATTAGTAGAGATGGGGTTTCACCATGTTGACCAGGCTGGTCTCCAACTCCTGACCTCTAGTGATCTGCCTGCCTTGGCCTCCCAAAGTGCTGGGATTACAGGCGTGAGCCACCATGCCCAGCCCCCATCATTTTTATTTTATTTTTCCCCCATCATTTATTTTTAAAAACTTATTTTCCTATTGGATTGTTTGGCATCTCATCAAAAAACATATCTGTGGCCGGGCGTGGTAGCTCACGCCTGTAATCTCCGCACTTTGGGAGGCCGAGGTGGGCAGATCATGAGGTCAGGAGGTCGAGACCGTCCTGGCCAACATGGTGAAACCCCATCTCTACTAAAAAAAAAAAAAATACAAAAATTAGCTGGGCGTGGTGGCGCATGCTGTAAATCCCAGCTACTCGGGAGGCTGAGGCAGGAGAATCACTTGAACCAGGGAGTCGGAAGTTGCAGTGAGCTGAGATCACGCCACTGAACTTCAGCCTGGGTGACAGAGCAAGACTCCACCTCAAACAAACAAACAAACAAACAAAAACATATCTGTGACTATAAAAACAAATGTAAAACAACTACAACGAGTTATTTATTTTTTTTGAAATGTTTAGGCTGCGCACAGTGGCTCACCCCTATAATCTCAGCAATTTGGGAGGCCAAGACAGGTGGATCATTTGAGCCCAGGAGTTCATGATCAATCTGGGCAACATGGCAAAACCATGTCTCTACAAAAAATTTTAAAAATGTATTAACTGGGCGTGGTGGCACGTGCCTATAGTCCCAGCTACTCCGGAGGCTGAGGTGGGAGGATCGCTTGAGCCCAGGAGATCCAGACTGCAGAGAGCTGTGATTGCGCCACTGCACTCCAGCCTGAGTGCCAGAGCAAGACCCTGTCTCACATACATTTTTTTTAAATAAAATGTTTGGCAGGGTGCGATGGCTCACCCCTGTAATCCCAGCACTTTGGGAGGCCAAGGCGGGTGGATCACTTGAGGTCCAGCATTCAAAGACCAGCCTGGCCAACATGGCAAAACCCCATCTCTACTAAAAAATACAAAAATTAGCTGGGTGTGGTGGCATGCACCTGTAATCCAAGCTACTCGCGAGGCTGAAGCAGGGAGAACTGCTTGAACCCAGGAGGCGGAAGTTGCAGTGAGCCGAGATCACACCACTGCACTCCAGCATGGGCGACACAGGAAGACTCTGTCTCGGGGAAAAAAAAAATAAATTAAGTGAAAATAAAGCGCGACTAAAAGTAGTCTGAGTTACAAAAATTCATGTTTAAAAATCAGCTCCTCACTGAGAAAAATGGAACTGATTGTGACTAGGCTATAATAAAGGATGCTCAGTTTGATGTCATTTATATCGAAAATGAAGATGAAATTCTTCATCAAAAGACAAAGTTCTTTTTTAACTTTGATATTAACCAGGATTGAGAATGCCAAAGCTATATGCATGTGGGTGGAGAGAGCAAAAGATTTTAACTGCCTTCTCTGAGTGCTTACCAGTTTGTCACATAAAAAATGGTTGTCAAGGCTGGGCGCGGTGGCTCACGCCTGTAATCCCAGCACTTTGGGAGGCCGAGGAGGGCGGATCACGAGGTCAGGAGATCGAGACCATCCTGGCTAACATGGTGAAACCCCGTCTCTACTAAAAACACAAAAAACTAGCCGGGCGTGGTGGCGGGCGCTTGTAGTCCCAGCTACTCCGGAGGCTGAGGCAGGAGAATGGCGTGAACCCGGGAGGTGGAGCTTGCAGTGAGCCGAGATCGCGCCACTGCACTCCAGCCTGAGTGACTGAGCCAGATTCCATCTCAAAAAAAAAAAAAAAAAAAAAATGGTTGTCAAGGCCGGGCGTGGTGGCTCATGCCTATAATCCCAGCACTTTGGGAGGCCAAGGCGGGCAGATCACTTGAGGTCAGGAGTTTGAGATCAGCCTGGCCAACATGGTGAAACCTTATCTGTACTAAAAATACAAAAATTAGCCGTGCGTGATGGTGGGCACTTGTTAACCCAGCTACTCGGGAGGCTGAGACAGGAGAATCACTGGAACCCGGGAGGCGGAGGTTGCAGTGAGCCGAGATGGCACTACTGCACTCCAGCCTGGGCAACAGAGTGAGTGAGACTCCGTCAAAAAAAAAAAAAGAGGTCATCAATATGCAGAGGTAATGCTTTGTTGCAGTGACGTGTGCTTAAGTTCAGGTCTCAAAAATCCACACCGGACATCCCTGCCACATCTATCGTCCATTGACAGTGCCTTGGGAGGTTCAGGGAACTGGGGTCACATGCTCTGTGTCCCAGTCAGTGTCAGGAAGATACCCAAGACAAAGCCTCCTTTAGCCAATCAGTATCTTCCTTGGTCTTATCCTGAGACTAATAATATGCGCTTATTGTGTGTGAAGCACGTTTCTAATTTATCTCCTTTCTTTCTCATAAGGAAGAACAAAGGCACTCTTGTCAGCCCTACTTGAACTGAGAAACTGAGGTGCAGAAAAGTCATGAGACTTGCCCAACGTGGCTCAGCTGGTTAGTGGGGGAGGTGGGGCTTGGAGCCAAGCAGCCTAGTTGCATGGCCAACCTGCTTAACCCCTCTGCTGTATGGCCTTTTCCTGAGAAAAGGGGTTCGGTATGCTGGTTACTTGAATTTAAAGCTATAACTTTAAATTTTTAAAGTTTAAAAAAAATTTTTTTTCAGAGAAAGAGTCCAACTCTGTCACCCAGGCTGGAGTCATGTGGTGTGATCACGGCTCACTGCAGCCTCAACCTTCTGGGCTCAAACAGTCCTCTCACCTCAGCCTCCTGAGCAGCTGGGACCACCAGGTCCAGCTAATTATTTTATTTTTTGTAGAGATGGGGTCTCCCTTTGTTGACTAGGCTGGTCTCCATCTCGTGGGCCCAAGTGATCCTCCTGCCTCAGCCTCCCAAGTAGCCGGCACCATCACACCTGGCTAATTTTGCAAAGATGGGGTCTCACTATGTGGCCTGATATAGTTTGGCTATGTCCCCACCCAAATCTCATCTTCAATTGTAGCTCTCGTGACATAATTCCCACATGTCATGGGAGGGACCCAGTGGGAGGTAATTAAATCATGGGGGCGGGTCTTTCCTGTGCTTTTCTCATAGTAGCGAATAAGTCTAAGGATATCTGATCGTTTTATGAAGGGGAATTCCCCAAGCTCTCTTGCCTGCCACCATGTAAGACGTGACTTTGCTCCTCATTCGCCTTCAGCCATGATTGTGAGGCCTCCCCAGCCATGTGGAACTCTGAGTCAGTTAAACCTCTTTCCTTTATAAATTACCCAGCCTTGGGTACATCTTTATTAGCAGCATGAGAACAGACTAATACATTGCCCAAGCTAGTCTTGAACTCCTGGGCTCAAGTGATCCTCCCTCCTCGGCCTCCCAAAGTGCTGAAAATTACAGATGTGAGACACCACATCCAGCCCAGAAATTTTCTCGTGATTCTGGAGGCTGGAAAGCCCAGGATCAGGATGTCAGCAGGGCTTGCTTCCTAGGAAGGCTCCTGGCTCGCAGCCTTCTGGCCGTGTCCTCACATGGCAGGAAGAGAGCTCCAGCATCTCCTCCGCTGAGGACATCAGTTCTATTGGGTCAGGGCTCTGCCCTATGACCTCATTTAACTTTAATTGCCTCCTTAAAGGCCCTGTCTCCAACGATCACATCGGGGGAGGGCTAGGGCTTCAACATATGTATTTGTAGTGGGACACAGTTCAGTCCCTAATGAAATGAGAGCTCTGGAGGGTCGCACGGTGGCAGTTAAATGCTTGTCCTGGATGTGACACTTTTTCTTCACTATTGCTCACAACCGTTTGGCCAGAACTGGTCACATAGCCCCACGGGGAGCCCAGAAGTACAGTCCCATCCCATGCCCCAGTGGTGGGGAGTCAGAAGTAAGGTCGAGCAGCATTGATTTCCACCATCATAATAAACTTTTGAATCTTTACTAAGTGCGGGGCCTGTCCTATATGCTTTCTTGAATCAGGTGCCAGGGACCAGTGGGAGAAGGTTTTATACGAGAAAATGGCACATTCTGAAGTGGAGCTCACCAGGTGAGAATGAGACCATCCTAGCATTGAGCCCTGGCTCCTTGGCTGACATGCTGTGTGACCTTACACAAGCATCTTCACATCTCTGAGCCTTTGTGTACACATCTATAAAATATGGACAATGTGGCCGGGCACAGTGGCTCATGCCTGTAATCCCAGCACTTTGGGAGGCCGAGGCGGGCGGATCACTTGAGGTCAGGAGTTCAAGACCAGCCTGACCAACATGGTGAAACCCTGTCTCTACTGAAAATATAAAAATTAGCCAGAAATCGCTTGAACTCGGGAGGTGGAGGTTGCAGTGAGCTGAGATCATGCCACTGCACTCCAGCCTGGGCAACAGAGTGAGACTCCATCTCAAGAAAAATAAAATATGGACAATGCTTTTGGCACACTGTATGGATAAAGCACCTAGCACTGTGACCTGGCCATTGGAGAGGCAGCATTGCATTGCGGCTAAGCTTGCAGGCTTTGGAGTCAGCCAGACCTGCATTTGAATCTTACTCATCTGATTTTTGTTTTGTGCCTTTATATGTGTGTGTGTGTGTGTATGTGTGTGTGTGTGAGGGGGGAGAGAGAGAGAGAGAGAGAGAGAGAGAGAGAGAGAGAGAGAGAGAGAGAGAGAGAGAGAGAGACTGTGCTAAGCAAGCACAGTACATGGAAATAACTGGAATTGGAACTCAGGCACATTGGCCTCCAGTAAGCATGCTTGTACTGTTACCCTACACACCCCTTGGGTTAGCACAGAGAGATTATGTATTTATTTAAGGCCAGGCGTGGTGGCATTAAAAAAAATTTTTTTTGATGGGGTCTCACTCTGTCACCCAGATTGGTGTGTAATGCTGCAGTCTCAGCTCACTGCAACCTCCACCTCCCATGCTCAAGCAATCCTCCCACTTCAGCCTCCCAAGTAGCTGGGACCATAGGCGCACACCACCACACCTGGCTGCTTTTTTGTTGTTGTTGTTGTTTTGTTTGTTAGAGATGGGCTTTCATCATGTTGCCCAGGCTGGTCTTGATTTCCCGAGTTCAGGCAATCCACCTGCCTCAGCCTCCCAAAGTGCTGGGATTATAGGCCTGAGCCACTGCACCCAGCCACAAGATTCTCTTAAAACCCCATACTTACCATCCTCTCTAGATGTTTCCTCTCCCTCCTATGCATGATATAGTTAGCCACTATCTTTCTAATAGAAAGGTGTACTAGTCACGTTAGGCTAGACTCTGATGATAAATAAACCCCCAAATCTCAGCGACTTAACAACGCAAGGCTTATTTCGCATTTGTGCCAAGTCCAATGCGAATCGGGCAGCTGCTCAGGACAGCTCCTTTCTGTGGCGGCCCAGGGATCCAGGCTCTGCCATCTCAACATGTGGTCCCCACGGTTGCTACTAAAGGGAATGAGAAAGTGCAGGTAACTCACATTTGTTTGCAACTCGGAAGCAACACGTGACACTTCTCAGAGCCCTTGGGCCACAGCCAGTCACATGTTCCTGTGGAACTGCAAGGAGCCTGGCAGGTGTGGTTCTCCTTGGTACCCAGGAAGGAAAAGAGAAGCAGATCTGGCTGAGCCTTTAGTGTCTACCACAGTCTGTTCTGCTGGTTTCCTTGTACCACATTGGATTCGCTCTTCTTCCTACACACAACAAACAAAATGAAATGCCTTTCCAAGAGAGAAAACCCAGAGTGATGTGCAGCTCCTGCCTCCAGCCAGGGTCTCATGGGCTGCCCTGGGGTCTCCTTATGAGGTCTAGAGGTGGCCCTTTTTGGTCCAGAGATGTAGGAATTTTAAAAAGTTACCTGTTGGGGGCCGGGCACAGTGGCTCACACCTGTAATCCCAGCACTTTGGGAGGCCAAGGCGGTGGATCACCTAAGGTCAGGAGTTCAAGGCCAGCCTGGCCAACACAATGAAGCCATGTCTCTAGTAAATATACAAACAAAATTGGCCAGGTGTAGTGGTGCATGCCTGTAATCCCAGCTACTCAGGAGGCTGAGGCAGGAGAATCACTTGAACCCAGGAAGCAGATGTTGCAGTGAGCCAAGATTGTGCCACTGCACTCCAGCCTGGGTGACAGAGTGAGACTCCGTCTCAAAAAACAAAAATAAATTTAAAAAGTTACCTGTTGGGCACAGTGGCTCACACTTGTAATCCCAGCACTTTGGGAGTCCAAGGCAGGTGGATCACTTGAGGACACGAGTTTGAGACCAGCCTGGCCAACATGGAGAAACCCCATCTCTACTAAAAAATATAAAATCTAGCCAGGTGTGGTGGTGCACACCTGTAATCCCAGCTACTCGCGAGGCTGAGGCACAGGAATCGCTTGCGCCTGGGAGGTGGAGGTTGCAGTGAGCCAAGATTGTGCCACTGTACTCCAGTCTGGGTGACAGAATGAGACTCTAGATTAAAAAAAAAAAAAAAAAAAAAAAAAAGGCAAGTTACCTGCTTCCCCCTCCCCACGCCATACGCAAAGGCAGAGTAGGGGCAGGGGCAGGATAACCACAGTAAGGATACCCCGGGAAGTGGGAGCTGGGGTCTGCTGGGCAGACCTTGTGGAGGGGTAGGAAGTTTCTGGAAGGAACTACCTTCATTGCTGCTCTCAGGGCCACTTGGCTCCCTCATTTGAGGCTCTTTTTCCCCTACCTTACCTTCCTTAATCATATCTGAAGCAGGGATTGTGTGTTCCGCCCTCCTTGAGGGTCGTGTGGATTTCTTGACCCACTTCCTGCCCATGGAAGTTTTAAGTTTCAAACAGTCACAGTCTTTTTAAAGACCAGGCTCATGGCCAGGGGCGGCGGCTCATGCCTGTAGTTCCAACGACTTGGGAGGCTGAGGCAGGAGCATCTCTTGAGTCCAGGAGGCTGAGGCCACAGTGAGCTATGATTGCGCCACTGCACTCCAGCCTGGGTGACAGAGCAAGACCCTTTCTCTAAAAAAAAAAAAAAAAAAAAAAAAAAAAAAAAAAAGCTCATGGTTTTTTGGGCATTACTGTTTTCTAAAAATTTCAGTAGGCTTCTCATCTGTCTGCTTCCAGTGAGTTTCATATGCCTGAATGTAACAGTTAATTTATGTCTCAATTTGTCTGGGTGACTGGGTACCCGGGTATGTGATCGAGGATATGTATTCTGGGTGTTTCTGTGAGGATGTTTTTGGATGAAATTGACATTTAAATTGGTAGACTGAGTAAAGCAGTCTGTCCCCCTAACGGGGGTGGGCTTCATGTAATCAGCTCAAGGTTTGAATACAACAGAAAGACACTTTCCCGAGTGAAAGGGAATTCTTTCTGCCTGGCTGCCTTCAAACCGAGACACGGGTTTTTATCCTGCCTTCAGACTGGCCTGGGAACATTGGCTCTTCCTGAGTCTCAAGCCTGCTGGCCTTGAGACAAGAACCACATCAGCTCTCTCAGTTCTCAGGCCTTTGGACTTACACTGGAACTAAGCCATTAGCTCTCTTGGGTCGTCAGCTTGCCAACCAACTCATCCTGAAGATCTTGGGACTCACCAGCCTTCATAATCACGTGGGCCAATTCCTTTTTTTTTTTTTGAGATGGGGTCTTGCCCTGTTGCCCAGGCTGGAGTGCAATGGCACAATTATGGCTCACTGCAGCCTCAACCTCCAGGGCCCGAGTGATCCTCCCCCCTCAGCCTCCCAAGTAGCTGGGACTACAGGCACGCGCTACCATGCCCAGCTAATTAAAAAAAAAATTTTTTTTTCTTGTAGAGACGGAGTCTCACTGTGTTGCTCAGGCTGGTCTTGAAATCCAGAGCTCAAGCAACCCTCCACTTCAGCCTCCCAAAGTGCTGGGATTACGGGCATCACTGGCCCAGCCAGAGCCAATTCCATATAATAAATATGTCTCTCTGTGTCTCTCGGGTATGTGTGTGTGTGTGTGCACATTCTGTTTTGCTGGAGAATGCTGACTAATACAGAATCACATCCTAATTTATTTCCTAAGAAGTTCTCAAATCTTCATTTCTTTGCTTACGCTGCAGTAACAAACAAAACCCCGAAGCTCAGAGGCTTAAAGCAGCAAGGTTTATCTCTCTATCACGTCCTGGTGTGCTGCAGAAAAAGCAGCTCCAGGGCAGCTGACTCCATGCAGTGACTCAGAGATCCAGCCTGCTTCCATCTTTTGGTTCTTCCATCCCAAGTGTGATTTCTACCCACAGAGAGTGGAAAACTAACACCCACCCCTAACTACTCAGACTGGGAGTGGCACTGCTCAATTCCACCCACGGAACCAGCCATGTGGCCCTTATCTAACTGCAAGGAAGGCAGGAAAATGCAATGATAATCACAAACATTTCTTGAGTGCTTTCTCTATGCCAGGCTGTGTGCTAAGCATGTAAATATTGTCTTTTCTGTATTCCAAGCCCTAAGTCTCTTAAAGTTCTACTGTGACCTCATCATACAGCCAAGGAAACAGGCTCAGAGAAGTTAAGGAAGTTGTCCAAGGGCACATACCTCATAAAGGCGGGGCTGCAGAATTGAACCAGATCTCTGTGCATTGGAAACCCATCCCTTGACCCCGACCTGGTTTCTTGCTCATCTCTGCCAAGAACATCTTCATTCCATCTGAGGATTGGGAATGGCTTCTTATTTTCTGCTCCATCTCATTTCGTCTTCCCCGGGAGTCATGAATTTTTAAACCTTGCGTGAGATCAACAAGTTCACCCAGAGGAGACAGTAAAAGAACAGAACAGGCAGGAACAGAACAGCCATCAGATACACAGGATAGAGTCTTCCAGGAAATGCCCACCAAGGGGAGAAATGAACCACAAGTGAGGCCAGGACTGTGGGAGGCTGGGAGGGAAAGCAATCCAGTCATCAGGGGAATCATTTCCTTTTACGAAAGAGAGAGAGATGGGACTTAGCCATTAGACTTGGGCTATTTCAGTTCCTGGTAATGACACAGCTCAGTGAATAGAACCCCCAAAGCACTTTCGGAAGGTGGGCCCCAGTCCTGGGCAGCTCTCCTGCCTTAAGCACTGCAAGTCACAGAGCAGAGAAACTGGAGATGGGCAAAATTGATGACAGTGAGGCCTGACAGCGGGCCACTCCCTGAACCCAACCTGCGCAACCATGGTCATTACGTCACCCGTCACTCCTTGGTGCTCACGCAGCTGAGCCCACAAAGCAGGGCAGCCCCCACCCCCAGCACTAGATGGAAAGGTGGTCACATGAATCCAGGGCTCCCTGCTCTACCTCATCACAGGGAAGACAGGGCCTCACAGGCTTGGTGTCCTCCCGGTCAGCTCTTCTCTGTCATTATCCCCTTTATGGTGCATCCCAGCTTCAAACTACTCCCCTGAAAAGGTCAGTTGGAGCAGCTGAGCTTGAGGCATCTCACCTGTGTGAGCTTTGCTGGTGAGATCAGAAGAATCTGGGCTGGGAAACGGTACTCTGGTGGGCAGAATGAGGCGTTCAGTGAGCTCTTGTGTCCTTTGTGGGCACCTCGGAGTCTGGCTTGGGAGAAACTCCCTGTGCAGGTCCAGCCAGCCTAGAGGCCGGGCTGAGTGTGGGTTGGCATGAGGCCGACTCCCCTCCATGCCCCGCTGTAATAAGGCAGAGGGGAAGGACCTTGGAAGGGGTAGGCTGGGGTCCTGCTGTTTCACAGATGGCAGGTGAGGGGACCAGGGGGAGGGGACGTGGAGCCAGCCATCACTTGAGCATATGAAGATAGAGCTCCAAGTCCTCCAGGCCAAACAAACAACACTTCTCAAACTAAAGCAAGCCAAACCTCCTATTCTGGCTCCACCCCCTCTTCACAGGCAACAGGATCAGATGGAGGCAGTTAATTAAGAAGGGTCACATAGCACTATTTGTGCCAGAGCCAGACCTCAAACTCAAGCTTAGAAGAGGCTCAGAAAGGGGCAGGGATGTAACCTCAACTCACCTGAAGCCAAGAAACATTACTCTAGGCTTGTCCCAGCCTCCAGCATGGGAATTTTGAAAGTAGGAGTATAATTACCCTCTCCCTGCCACCCCCAGCCTCCTGGGCTGGGAGGGCTTAGTGCCTTTAGCTGTATCCCAGGGATCTGTTTCTCATTCCTCAATCATCTTAGCTGATTCGAACAATTTCAAACCTTTCTTCTCTGAATTTTTCACCCAGCAGTGCCCAGCACAAACTAAGGAACATGAGAGGGATGAACTCTTTAAAAGGATTTTTAGACTTAGCATGGTGGCTCACACCTGTAATCCCAGCACTTTGTGAGGCCGAGGCAGGAGGATCCCTTGAAGCCAGGAGTTTGAGACCAGCCTGGGCAACAAAGCAAGATCCTGTCTCTATAAAAACTTTTTTTTTTTAATCTTTGCTTTTTAATTTTTTTTCTTTATAGAGGTAATCAGGTTTAAAAAGAGATTTAAAAAGTCATTGGAAGTCAGATTTTGAAAATAGAGAACCCGTAGCTTGACCTTTGAGGCAATATCAAAGTGGTCACCAGCATGACCTTTGAAGCCAGGATGTCTGGGTTCAAATAATGGCTTTTCCCCTTACTAGCCGTGTGACTTGTGACAAGTTACACAGCCTCTCTGTGTCTGGGTTTCTTCATCTATAAAATGGAGGAGCTGATACCACCCACCAGGTAGGAATGCAGTGAAGTTTAATTGTGCTAATCATGGGAAGTGCTTAGAAACAGTCCCTGATACCTAATAAACCAGTGAAAGTTTGCTATTATTGTCATCCTGTCAAGCTGCTTGCATGCCTCCTGGGATGGGGAACTCACTCCCCCCAGGGCAGCCTGTTCCCCTGTTGGATTATTTAGTGTGTTAGGAGGCTTTTCTATCCATTAAGCTGAAGTATGCCAACCTGTCTCTTCCCTACAAGAGCCCTGGCTTCCCTCTGAGGGCAGCCATAAAGACCCACGTCAACCGAAGCAAAATGACACGTACTTGGTGGTGTGTGGCTTATTCACTTGAGTTAATCCTCCTTTGGGGAACTGCAGCCCACACGGCCCAGCACAGAGTGCAGATGGCTGTCTCTGCTCAGGACTCGGCATTCCGCGGTGGTGTGCTCTGGCCTCGGAAGCCTGTGAGGGCCTACCCCACTGATCCCAGCCAAGGAGCTCTATGGGCTGAGACCCAGCATGCCCTCTCACTGGGTCCTCTCTGCTAACCTAGTGTATCTGTAGCCTCTGCCTTCCTATGGTAGGGAAACAGGGGAATCTTTTTTTTTTTTTTTTTTTTTTTTCTGAAATGGAGACTTGCTCTGTCGCCCAGGCTGGAGTGCAGTGGTGCGATCTCGGCTCACTGCAACCTCTAACTCCCACGTTCAAGGAGTTCTCCCTGCCTTAGCCTCCGGAGTAGCTGGGATTACAGGTACCTGCCACCATGCCTTGCTAATTTTTGTATATTTAGTAGAGACAGGGTTTCACCATGTTGGCCAGGATGGTCTCGAACTCCTGATCTCAGGTGATCTGCCTGCTTTGGCCTCCCCAAGTGTTGGAATTACAGGTGTCAGCCACCGTGCCCGGCCGGAAACGGGAATCTTACTGCCTAGGACTGGCAGAGCCAGAAAGTAGGAGGCAGTTGCCCATTTGGCCAGGGCAGTCCATCCCTTTGGAAAATCATCCCTTTGGAAAAACCCAGTGCTACGGTCCCGGCGCTTTCTGGAGAATTTGCTGGTGTGTTCCAGAGGACAGGGCATAGATTCCAGGTTCAAAGCCAGCTCCACCGCTCCCTGTCTGCAAGGCCTCAGGCAGCTTCCTCACATGTAAAATGGGCACGATTACAGTAGTTCCCACATAGGGCTGGGGGTGAAAAGCGACGAGGTGATTCATAGCTCAGCTCTGGCACAACGAAGTGCTGAATAAATGGGGACGGGTATGGAAGGGAGCAGGATGAGGTGGGCCTAGATTTTCCAATATGGAAGGACTTTTAGTCTGTCCCTTCATTTTGTAGATGGAAGGACTGAGGTCCACAGGTGACAGGTCCAAAAGTAACACTGCTCTTGGGCCACCTGGCACCTGCAACCAGGGGAGGGGCCCCTGGGCTCCTGCTCCCTGCGGGCTCCAGCGCTTGCCCTCCCGGGACACTCCTTGCCCAGACCCAACCCTTCTGTTCTGGAGGGATGGGTGAGTGAGGCTTGGGGTGGGGCTGTGACCGGTCGACGGAGCTGCTCTGTGTCCAACCCCTAGGACCCCGCCCCCACACCCCAGTCTTAGGGATGCATCTGCGTCATCTCCTGCAGTTCCGAGTTACGGCCGCTGGGTGTCGCCACACAGCAAAAAACCCACTGGCCGCCGGGAGGACAGGACATAACGGAGGCTCTGATGGGACAGCGCCGCCAGACCTTGATCCACGACCCCAGAACTCCTGCCCAGGTCCTTGGTCGGCTACAGCCTAGAGAAGAGAAGAGAAGCCCTAAGGGACGATTTCAAACCTTTCTACCACCCCTCCTGGCCCCCTCCACCTGTTAAAAGGAAAACCTGGCTCCAGCCTACCTGGGGGCTGCTTCTCCCAGCTGAGCTCCTCCTCCCCACGCAGTGCTCCAGCCATGCTGCACCAGTCAGGGCTCCCAGCCTGCTGGACGCCTGTCCGCCTTTGTGTTGTTGGGCCCTCCACATAGAGGGCCCTTCCTTATCTCTGCCTGGTGCAGGCCTGTTACCTCTTGGGCATAGGGTATTTCAAATCCACAAGCGACCCTGCTAGGTAGACACGGTTACCCCTGCCTACAGGTACAGAAACAGGCTCGAAGAGAGGAAGCCCCGAGTTACACACAGCAAAAGCAGGTTTTGAACTCGGGCTCCCACAGTGAGCTTTCTTTTGCTACATCTGAGATCCTTCCTAAACTGTGGGCTCTCTGAGGCCAGGGCCATGTGGATTTCCTGTTTATAACCCTTGGGACCAACCCTTTGCCTAGAAGGCAGTGAGTACTCAGAAAGGCACCTCTCTCCAGGGCCTTTCCCTAACTCTTAGATGGCACCTACCGTGTGCCAGGTACTGGGCTAAATGCTTCGTGCGTGCCACAACCCTGCAGGTAGTTAGCATTATTATACTCATTCTCCAGAAGGGGAAACGGAGGCACAAGGACCATGCACTGTCTTGCAGTTATCTAGTGGCAGAGACAGGACCCACACCGTCTGGCTTCAGAGTCCAAGCTCTTGCTCGTAGCCACTTCTCCAGGCACACTTAGAGGAGGGCCCCTCTCTCCCTTCACCCTGTGAGCACCTCACCTGTGGTGGTCTCACCCTTTGTGCTTCATGTGTGGAGCTCACATGAGCCTCTGTAGTAGACTGGGAGCAGCTTGCCGAAGGGCAGGGCTGTGTGCACTCACTCCTGTGTCCTTGCCCCCTGTGATCCCTGAACAGAATTGTTAGTCTGGAGGGTAGGTGCCAAACGTGCTTCAGCTTGCCTTCCCATGGGGGGTGGGTGAGGACATGAGCAAACCTCCACCCTGGCAGACCAGGTCGCTACAGGATGAATGCGGCAAGGGCATCTCCTGGGTGAGGAAAGGAGATGCCTCCTTTCCCTTTATTCAGCCTTCATTCATCCCTCACTCTCCCCTGAGAGCAGGGGTGCTCTGGAGCCAGCTCCACCGGCTTCCAGGAGAGCTGAAGGCGAAAATTCCAGGAAATCAGCGAGCTGGTTTTTAACTCTGCCATTGTTAAAAATTAAATTACTGGCTGAGCGCTGTGGCTCATGCCTGTAATCCCAGTACTTTGGGAGGCTGAGGCAGGCAGATCACTTGAGCTCAGGAGGTCGAGACGAACCTGGCCAACATAGTGAAACCACATCTCTACTAAAAATACAAAAATTAGCTGGGCGTGGTGGCGGGCGCCTGTAATCCCAGCTACTCAGGAGGCTGAGGCAGGAGAATTGCTTGAACTGGGAGATGGAGGTTGCAGTGAGCTGAGATCGTGCCACTGCACTCCAGCCTGGGAGACAGAGCAAGACTCTATCTCAAATAAATAAATAACTTAAACCTGCAATTTAATGAATTATATTAAAAACCAAAACTACATACCTAAAATTCATCACCCCTTAATTATGTGAGTACATTTTTCTATTATTTGTGCTGTCGAGGTTACTTATGCCCATTATGTCTGCATGATGGAACTACTCCTGTACAGTGCTGAACGGCCTCCCCACGTCCCAGTTCAAAGACAATTGTAGTGGTGGTTTGAAAGCAGCCCTGATGGGACTATTGACATCACAGAAATTGGCAAATGCTACAAAGTAGGGCTATCCCACCCCACCCAGAGATCCAACTGTTACACCATTTACAAGCCCGAAAGCCAATTTGAGGCAAACAGGCTGTCACGGAAGAAGCTTGTCACTGTGGAGTTTGTGCACTCAGATTTGAGTCCAGGCTCCATCTCCACCCACTGTGGGGCCTGGGCTGCTTGCCCTTGAGCCTCACCTTTCCTATCTGCAAAATAAGGCTGAAAGTACAGCAGTTTTTACAAATTGAGCATTTGCCGAGTGTGGTGGCTTGTTCCTGTAATCCTGGCAACTCAGGAGGCTGAGGCAGGAGGATCACTTGAGGCCAGGAGTTCAAGACCATCCTGAGCAACATAGCAAGATGCTGTCTCTACAACAAATAATAAATAAATAAGCAAGTCAGGCATGGGGGAACACACACCTGTAGTTCCGGCTACTTGAGCGTCTGAGGCAAGAGGATTGCTTGAGCTTAGGAGTTGGAGGCTGGACTGAGCTATGATGGTGCCTCTGCACTCCAACCCAGGTGACAGCATAAGATCCTGTCTCTCTTTAAAAAAAAAAAAAATGAGCATTTACTACCTGCCAGGTACTGAATCCATGCTCTTGCTAAATCTGCCAGCAGCCCTGTGAGGTGGGTGCAGTCACATCTCTTGTGAAGACGGGGATATGGGGGCGTGAAGAGGATAAGTACCTCATCAAAGGTGACAGATCGGATTTGAACCGCACTCTTAACTGCTGCAGTTTATTGGCCCTACAATAATAGTGCCCAGTTCAGAGGGTGGTTTGGGGGAGTACACAACGTAATGTGTGTTAAAGGGCTTAGCACAGATGTGGCTCCAGCGGAACGTAGTAAACATTGATTTACCGCGAGGCAGAAGAGCGGGATCCAGATCCACCCACGTTTGAATCTCAACTTGGCTATTTTCTGATTGCGAGATCTCTGGAGTCAAGTCACTTTGCTTTTCTAAGCCTCATGTTCCCCCAGTGAAAATGGGGATAATCATAGCTACTGAAGAGCTGCTCAGAGGACAGAGATAGAGGATGTAAAGTATCTGCCGAGAAGTGGGTACTTTATGGGAATGAGTGTTCGGGATTATCTTTTATTTTATGTCATGCAGACAGCAACTCTTCCCAGCCCTGTGGAGGAGGCCAGAGGTGGGGGCTGGAGCCCTGGAGGCAGGGCCTTGCTGGGGCAGCTCCTGACCCTCCCCTCCTGGCCAGGTCAGTCCCTCAGTGGGCCCTGGCCCTAGAAGGGCTCAGAGGCCTGGGGACGCTGTTGCTAGGCACCAGTTGCTAGGCTACACATTGTTTCTCCTGCTTGGCCACCTCCAGGAGGGCTGGCTTCTCTGCAGAGCTCTGCCTCCTGCAGCCTCTCCCTGACCTCAGAGCCTCTGCAGAGGAAAGGTGAGGGTGGGGCCGCTGTGGTTGGGCCTTGGGGAGAGCGGAGCCAACTCCCAGGGGAGGCAGGCAAGGCCAGAGGCAGGCAAGGCCATGGGAGCTGAGGGAGAGAGAGGAGCCGGGAGCTGGGAGTGAGCGTCCCAGCCTGACTTCTTGGGTGGGAGCCAAGAATTCCCCAGATAGCGGGTTGTCGGCTCATTCATTCCGAGAGGTGGATATGTAAGGTTCAGGTCGGGGGCCGAGGAGTCAAATATCTAGGTCTGAATCCCGGCAGTACCACCTATTATGAGCAAATCCTTTATCTCTTTAAACCTCACTGTCCCCGCGGTAAATGGAGACAGGAAGAGTTAATAAGAAGGTGTGGGAAAGTGAGAGGAGACACGAGGACTCTTGGGATAAGTGTGAATGATCAGTTTCGCCCTCAGTTTAGGGACGTGGGAGCTGGGGCAGAGAGACAGAGGCCTGGGAGAAGGGGCCAGCTGTGTGGGGGCGCAGATCTTTGCCCCATGGGCTTCTAAGCTGGGCTTGGGACCCACGAGGCTCCCCGTGCTTCCTTTTTAGGCCCCCCGGGGCCCTGCCCCACAGCATCATGATGGGGAAACTTCCCCTGGGGGTCGTCTCCCCTTATGTGAAGATGAGTTCGGGGGGCTACACGGACCCCCTGAAATTCTACGCCACCAGCTACTGCACAGCCTACGGTGAGGGCACCTTTGCGCAGCAGCTTCCCCCAGGACAATGGCGGGAAGGGAGGGGCTCTCTCTGAGGGAGGAGCAGCCCCTCTGGCTGTCACACTGCAGAGCAACCTGTCACGCTGAATCCGTCTGTCCCCTGAGCCCGGCCCGGCTGCTCCCTTCTCCAGTTCTGTCCCTGCAACCCTGTCACTGTGATTCTGCCACCCCGACCTTGTCCCCAGCCCACCCACTCCATTTCCTGCCATCAGTCCTGAAAGGGCAGGCCTGCAAAGCTCCTGCCCGTGGCTCTGAGCCCTTTCCTGTCACTGGGACCCCTGTGCCCCTCGGAGGACGCTGGCCCTGCCTGGGAAGCCCTGCCTGTTTTTGACCTTGGGGTCTGTCTCCTCGTTGCCCCTCTGGCAGGTCGAGAGGATTTCAAGCCCCGTGTGGGCAGTCACACAGGCACCGGCTACAAATCAAATTTCCGGCCCGTGGTCTCATGCCAAGCCAGTCTGGAGGCCTTAGACAACCCGGCCAGGGGGTACGGTCTGTACGGCTCCTTCCCAGCCCCTGCCCTGCTCATCAGACCAACTCCAGGCTCCGTGAATGGGGACCCTGAGCTTTGCCTGGCCTAGGCTGGGGGTCCTGGGTGACACAGGGCACGGCCGACCCCTGAGTCATCTGTGGGAGGGTGCAGGGAGGAAGGTAGCTCCTGAGCAGAGGACAGAGGCAGGCGGCCTGGGGTTCTAGCTCCTCCTCACCCTCAGGGAACAAGCCCAGGACCATTTCCAGTCTGTGGCCAGCCAGAGCTACCGCCCCCTGGAGGTGCCTGACGGCAAGCATCCCCTGCCCTGGAGCATGCACCAGACCAGCTCAGGCTACGGGCGGGAGAAGGCCAGTGCAGGTCTCCCCACCAAGGAGGTCAGTGCTGGTCCAGGGCTAGGAGAGGGAAGCCTTAGGGTAGGGTGGGGCTAGGGCTGCACTGCCAACAGTTGGTCAAGGTGGGGGTGACAGGGCATGGAGCAGCCACATTGTAGGGATGGGGGCCACTCATCTTTCTCCCCTTTGTCCTCATCCTTGTCCCCACCATTCCCACCACCTCCATTCCCTGCCCCAGCCCCACCATTACCTCCGCCTCCATTTCCATCCCCATCGCTGTCCCATTCCCATGAGCCTCACACTTCCTTCCACACCTGCAAGCCCCATCACCGTCCCTACCACCACCACTGTCCCCTACCATCGACATCCTCACCCCATCTTTTTCCTTTCTTTTTTGTGAGATGGAGTCTCACTCTGTTGCCCAGGCTGGAGTACAGTGGCACGATCTCGGCTCACTGCAACCTCTGCCTCCTGGGTTCAAGTGATTCTCCTGCCTCAGCCTCCCCAGTAGCTGGGATTACAGGCATGTGCCACCACACCCAGCTCATTTTTTGTATTTTTAGTAGAGACAGGGTTTCACCATGTTAGCCAGGATAGTCTCGATCTCCTGATCTTGTGATCCGCCCGCCTCAGCCTCCCAAAGTGCTGGGATTACAGGCATGGCCCCATCTTTTTCATTTCTGTCCTCATTATTACCACCCTTCTTATCATCAGCACCACCACCAGAATGGACACTCATTCATTCATCCCGCCAGTATGTTCTGAATATCCTCCTTCGTATTTGAAGATGATAAGAGCTGGTAGAGTGCGGGGTGGGATGGGTGGTAGGAAATATAACGGGGAGAAGCAGGGAGGAAGAGAAGTGAAGGAATTGCAGGCCAGGCATGATGGCTCTGAAGTGGGCAGATCACTTGAGGTCAGGAGTTCGAGACCAGTCTGGCCAACATGGAGAAACCCCATCTCTACTAAAAATACAAAAATTAGCTGGGAGTGGTGGCATGCACCTGTAATCCCAGCTACTTGGGAGGCTGAGGCAGGAGAATCGCTTGAACTCGGGAGGCAGAGGTTGCAGTGAGGCTGAGATTGCCTGGGCAATGGAATGAGACTTGGTCTCAAAAAAAAAAAAAAAAAGGCCAGGCACAGTGGCTCGCACCTATAATCCCAGCACTTTGAGAGGCCAAGTCGGGTGGATCACTTGAGGCCAACTGCTGGTGGGCCAGCCTGGCCAACATGGTGAAACCCCAACTCTGCCAAAAAAAATACAACAAAATCAGCTGGATGTGGTGGCTTGCATCTGTAGTCCCGGCTACTTGGGAGGCTGAGGCACAAAAATTGACTGAACCCGGGAGGTGGAGGTTGCAGGAAGCTGAGATCACGCCACTGCACTCCAGCCTGGGCAACAGAGCAAGACTCTGTCTCAAAAAAAAAAAAAAAAAAAAAAAAGTAATAAATAAGAAGTGAAGGAGTTGCACCTGCAAATCAGGAGGGTTGGGAAACAGCTTGCTATGGAGACACTGGACAAAGACTTGAGGGAGGCCAGCTCCTCCAGATGCAGCTGTCTGAGGGAGGAGTGGCCCAGGCAGTGTCAGAAGCGAGTGCAAAGGCCCCGAGGGGGGCACAGAAAGGAGACGAGCAGCTAGAGCAAGGTGAGGCACTCAGGTCCTTGTGGGCCACCAGGAGGACGTGGAATTCCCTGTGAGCATGATAGGAAGGCTGCAGAGCTCTAAGCAGAGGAGGGAAGCACAGGTTTCATTGTGAAGGGACCCCCTCTGGCTGCTCTGCAGATACTGTACTCTGTAAAGGTCAAGGGCAGAAGCAGAGTCAGGCAGTGACTGCCGCCCCCTCACCTGTAATTGGCCCTTCTTCCTTCCAGGTCCGGAAGGTCCATTTTGACACCCAGGAGCATGGGCCCCAGGCCATCACCGGGCTGGAGCCCAGGGAAGTGCCCCTGCTCCACCAGCAGCAGGGCCAGGGCCCGCTGGAGCGGGAGAACTTCCGATATGTGAGTGGCAGCCCGGCTAAGGTCTTCGGGGTGGGGCAGAGGGGCCACATCCGCCTCCTCCTCCCACCTCAAGAAAAGTGTTGCACCGACTTATCCAAGAAGCCAGCTTAGTGTGAGCTCAGGGCACCAAGAAAGACGGGAAAACAAAGGATTTGATATTGGCTATTTCCAAAATAGCATCAATGTGACTTCTCGCCTTTTAACGCTCATCCTCTTCCCCCAGCCTTCCTCCTCTCGCTCACAGCCCCTCCTGATCTCGGTCCCTCTGGGCCCCCTGCTCATTACCAGGAGTCTGGTGTGGGGTGTGACGTGGTATTCATAGTCACAGGGGCACTGTGCTCTTACGCTGAAATTCCTGGCCCTGCGATGCCCCACCCCAGAGAGACTTGTGTCCAGGGTGCTGTAGTGGCCCACACAGGCCTCCTCAGAGCACAGATAACCGAGGCGCCACTCCACTGCCGCCGCATGCCTTCGGGGCCCTGGTGGGCCGGTGCCGCCATTCTTCCAACCTCTGTGTTCCAGGGCCCACGCTTCATGACTTCGGAGTACAATTCCAAGTATCTCAGGGAGCCTCTAGACCAGCCAGGTAGGCCCTTCCAATCCACCTCCCTACTTCCTGCCCCAGGGGCCCTGGAGCTGGCTTAGGACTAAGAAGGCACCAGTGGAAGAAAGAAGGATGCACAGGTGGCTGCGGGGAAGCGCCTCTCCCAGGCTGACCTCGGTGCCTTGGGCCTCTCAGGAGGGCGGCTTGGCTGGTGCATGCCCTTCCTGCTGCTCCCTCTCCTGTCCTCTGGCCTGGACTCTGGAATCCTCGCCCTGCCACCCACGATCCTCATGGCACAGGTCTCCAGGATCTTGGGATCCACTCGCTCCGCACCTGCTGGGACACTGAGCCTCTGGAGGACACGCGGGGGGCCAGGTGGCCTGGCAGCACATGAGACATTTCCTTTGCAGATTTCTTGCAGAAGAACTCGATCGGCGCCAAGGAGGGGAGCAGCTTCACCAAACAGTCCCGCCAGAGCCCCATTGTCTTCCAACCACCCTCACAGGCCCTCCCTGGGGACCCTGTAAGTCGGCTGGGCTCCTGCTAGAACTTTAGGGGGCTTGACGCCCTCCAGTCTCAGGGTTCCTAGCTTTCCTAAAGAATGTGAGTTGCAGAGCCCTTTGTTCAAGCACAAGATGAAAGAGCTTAGGTGAAACCCACTGCTTTGGTCCAGTTCCCCCGTTTTATAGATGAGAAGACTGAGGTCCAAAGAGATGAAGAGGTGTAGCCAAGGTCATTCAGAGTTCAGACAAGAGCCCTGGCCTGCTGGTCCCATTCAGGGTCATGCCTTCCCCTGTCTTCTCCCCAAACACTTCCCTTTTCTCAGTGATGCCCATTTGAGCTGAGTTCTCCTCTGTGTTCAGCACAGCAGGGGCCTGGAGGCAGAGCGGGTGGGAGCTGCAGGGGCCTGGAGGCAGAGCGGGTGGGAGCTGCAGGGGCCTGGAGGCAGAGCGGGTGGGAGCCGCCGGGGCCTGGAGGCAGAGCGGGTGGGAGCTGCAGGGGCCTGGAGGCAGAGCGGGTGGGAGCCGCCGGGGCCTGGAGGCAGAGCGGGTGGGAGCTGCAGGGGCCTGGAGGCAGAGCGGGTGGGAGCCGCCGGGGCCCAGCCTGCCACTGGGGAGCTGACATCCTCTGTGGGCCTCTTTCCAGGCCCTCCTCCCGGGCCAGAGTGTCACCAAGTCTGACTTCCTCCCCAAGACTCACCTGCACGTAAGCTGAGCTAGGGGGAGGCTGGGGACCGCCTGGCAGGGAGCAGTTAGAACATGGCTCTGGGCCGGGCGCGGTGGCTCAAGCCTGTAATCCCAGCACTTTGGGAGGCCGAGATGGGTGGATCACGAGGTCAGGAGATCGAGACCATCCTGGCTAACACGGTGAAACCCCATCTCTACTAAAAAATACAAAAACTAGCCGGGCGAGGTGGCGGGCGCCTGTAGTCCCAGCTACTCGGGAGGCTGAGACAGGAGAATGGCCCGAACCCGGGAGGCGGAGCTTGCAGTGAGCCGAGATCCGGCCACTGCACTCCAGCCTGGGCGACAGAGCGAGACTCCGTCTCAAAAAAAAAAAAAAAAAAAAAGAACATGGCTCTGGAAGGTGGTGGGGGAAGCAGCCACATCCTGGTGCCAGTGGCTGCTTTGCTCCCTCCAGGGAGATGAGTTCCTACCTGTGTTGGCCAGAGGCTCCAAGTGGGAAACAGCCTTCAGCCGAGGGAATGAAAGGATTCTGAACCCCAAAGTGAGTGGCCTTGGCTCCTCGCTCAGAGGAGGGAGGAGACAGGGAGGTTTCTGGGACAAGGTGGCATTTGGGTCAGGCATTGAGGAATGGGAAGAATTAGAATATTTGGGGATGTGGAGGTAGGGCCCCAGGTGGAGGGCGAGGAGAGACTGGGCCTTCCTGGGGGCTGGAAGACGAGGGGTGTGGTCTGAAATAGACTTGACTGGAAGGGGAAGGGAGGGTCGCTGGGGCTGGGGACAGGTCGCAGCTGTGTGTGCCTCTGCCTGCCCCCTCTCCATCCCTGCTGCCTCAGCCTGGCCACCTCAGCCTCCCTTCTGGTGGCTCTGTCCCCTGCAGGTGCCCCCTCCCTGCCCAGAACCCAGCAGCGTGAGCCACCAGCAGTTCCAGCCACTTCATCGGATGCAACAGACAAATGTTGCCCTGCTTGGCCGGGAGACTGTGGGGAAAAAGGTGAGACCTGCTACACCCAACCTCCACCCCCAAATCCCCACCCCTTCTGACCTGACAATTCTCCTGTCTACCCCCTTATGCAGGAGCCCACAGGGTTCAGCCTTAACAACCCTATGTATGTCCGGAGCCCCTGTGATCCTGACAGGGATCAGCGATACCTGACCACCTACAACCAAGGGTGAGGTCCGCTTCCTGGTCCAAAGCTGAAACCATTTGAGAAAGAGACGGAGACTCTTTAAGTAATGAGGATAAGTAATGAGCTCACAGCCTCGTGGAGAAGATCAACGCTGAGTGAATGTGGGTTCCCCAGAAGCAGACCCTAAGCCAAGGATTGGAGTGCAAGCACATTATTAGGCAGTTATTAGGCGTGTGGGAGTGGAGAAGTGGGATGAGGGAGGGAAGGCAGTAATAATGAGCATGTTACTAAGCCAGCTATTCCACCGGGAAAACTCTAGAAAACAGTGTAAAGCACACAACTCAGAACTACCCCAGTCAAAGGTGAGAAAGCTGGGGTATTTATACCCCCACATCCATCAGTCATTGGTTAAAGGTTATCCTAGGCAACATTAAATCCCAGGTGCCTCCTTGCTCAGGCAAAGCAGGTTCTAGCATCCCAAGGGTAGCTTTCCCACAGATATGCAGTACAGGGCATTGGTGGCCAGGCTGGTGGACATGGAAAGAACAGGGGAGATTGAGGGAGTCTGGAGCAGCAGCATCTGCTAAGACACTCCATCCAGCCAATGGTTGGTGGGCTCGAAGCTCCCTCAGAAGGTAAATTCTGTGCTTTGCATTCCCTGGATGAAGAGTGACTGTCCTGGGCATCAGGGAGGGCTTCCAGGAGGAGGTGGCCCCAGAGCCATGGGGAAGGCTTCTGGGGCCAGGACTGGGTGGGGAGAGCATTATAGGAATGGTATAAAGGAAGTGTAATTCTTCTTCTTCTTTTTTTTTTTTTTTTTGATGGCGTTTCACTCTGTCGCCCAGGCTGGAGTGCAATGGCATGATCTCAGCTCACCGCAACTTTCGTCTTGTGGCTTCGAGTGATTCTCCTGTCTCACCCTCCTGAGTAGCTGGGATTACAGGCATGTGCCACCATGCCCAGCTAATTTTTGTATTTTGAGTAGAGATGGGATTTTGCTGTGTTGGCCAGGCTAGTCTTGAACTCCTGACCTCAAGTGATCTGCCTGCCTCGGCCTCCCCAAAGTGCTGAGATAACAGGCGTGAGCCACCGTGCCCTGCCAGGAAGTATAATTCTTTTTTTTTTTTTTTTTTTTTTTTTTTTGAGACAGAGTCTCGCTCTGTTGCCCAGGCTGGAGTGCCGTGGCATGATCTCCGCTCACTGCAAGCTCCGCCTCTGGAGTTCACGCCATTCTCCTGCCTCAGCCTCCCGAGTAGCTGGGACTACAGGCGCCTGCCACCAAGCCCGGCTAATTTTTTGTATTTTTAGTAGAGACAGGGTTTCACTGTGTTAGCCGGGATGGTCTCGATCTCCTGACCTCGTGATCTGCCCGGCTCCAGGAAGTATAATTTTTCAGACAAACTCCTCTAAGCCAGGAAGCGCAAGCTTTCCTCACAGTATCAGTCATCTGTGTCCACCCTGCTTCCTCTCCAACTCCTGGTCCTCCAAGGTGTCCCTGCAACCTCCCTGTCTCCTCAGGCTCCCCCTGCCCCACCCCCTGCTCCAGGATACCTCCCAGAATCCATTCATGGAACAGACTTTAACTGAGCCCTGACTGGATGCCAGGGCCTGCTGCAGGCCCTGGGAATGTGTGTGCAGCTCCTGCCCTACGGAGCTCAGACCTCAGCATGGGAGGGGGCATGCATGTGGCTGCGGTCAGTTAGTGAGAGCTGTTAGGTGATGGGCAGGGAGAGAGGGATCGGGAGGGCTGCAGTGGGCACGGGTCAGATTTGAAATCGGTGGCCTTGAGCAGGTGACGTTTGAATTGAGACTGAAAAGAGGGGAGGGCGGTGACCTGGAGGAGCAACAGAGAGTCTGAGCTGGAAGGGCCGCTGGTTGTCCTCTGGCCTAACCCCTGAGGCTCAGAGGGGAGGAGCAGTGCTTGCGCCTCGCACAGCTGACTCGCCGCACAGTGGCTGCTCCAGTTCCCATGGAGGTGGGGGGAGGGCCAGAGGCTCAGTCTGGGTGTGAGGGCAACGATGTTCCCACCCCTTCTTAGGCAAACATCTCCTCCTGTGGCTCTGGCAGAGACCAGCTCCAGCCCTCTCTGCTGGGTCCTTCCAGCCTGTCGTGTCCTGTCGTGTCCTGAGCTCCTTCTGGCCGTCAGGCACACTTGCTGGTGCTTTCTGGTGCGCGCAGGGCCCCAGGGTTGCCATCACCGATTTCTGCACTGATCTGTCTGCATCCCCTCTTCATAAGTTCAAGGGTGGGACCCCCATCTTACTTGTGTTTGCACCTTCCGGACCTGGCTGTGCTCAGTTACATGGAAGGAGATGGAAATGAAATGGAAGGAAAGTTAAGTGCCTAGAGAAGTGGATGAGACGGGGTCCCCACCCCAAGGTGCTGGCAGGCCAGGGACAAGGGCGTCACTGAAACTGTCCTTTTACACTCCAAAGAGTGTTTCAGCGTCAGGCAGAGGGCAGGGCAGGCTTTTCGAGTAAGGCTTCACCCAGTGGACGTGGGCTTAGGGAGAGTCAGACGAGGAGGACAGCATGAGCAAAGGCGGGGAGGCTGGGTGATCTGAGGGCCGATGGAGAGGGGCGGGAGGGGCTGCAGAGGTGGGCAAAGGCCAGATTCCAGCCAAGGACCCCTCCTCTCCTCCAGGTACTTCGAGAACATCCCCAAAGGTCTAGACCGGGAAGGCTGGACTCGAGGTGGCATCCAGCCCCAGATACCGGGAGGCTACGCCCTCAGCCAGCCAGTCAGCTGCATGGAGGCCGCCCCCAACCCCACGGAGAGCCTGCGGCACCTGCATCCCCACGTGGGAAGGTGGCACTCCCCCCAGCTCTGTTCCTTCTCCCTACCCCTCATCCAGGCCCTGCGCCAGGTCTTTCCCTTCCTCTCCTCTCTTGCTCTGTTAGTCTGGTTCATTCCTATGAGAGGCCCATCTCCTCTGGCTGGCTCTGGCGTCCCTTCTCCTGCCAGCACTGACTCCTCTCCTCCTCTCCGTCCAGTGACCCCTCCCTCAGATGTCTCCTCCTCCTTCTCCTGCCCCAGTACCCCAGGCCAGGAGGGCTGGAGGGGGAGGATCTGAGCGAGGGGCTCTGGGGTGGTTTGGATCCAGAGGGGGATGGGGGGACGGATCCAGAGATGAATGGACTGTGGTTCCGCCTCACTCAGCTCCTTTCTGCTCAATTCAATTCCTCAGAAATTACATTTATACCAACAAATGCCCAGAGTTGGCAGGCAAAGAATGTTTGTGGCTTGGCTGCCCTGGCTGAGCCCTGGCTGTGCTCTCTCAGGGAGGGTCAGGCAGAAGAGAAGAAGACAAGGTCCCTCCCTGCCTGCCAACGCCCCCAACA
This sequence comes from Macaca fascicularis, assembly GCF_037993035.2. Taxonomy (NCBI): domain Eukaryota; kingdom Metazoa; phylum Chordata; class Mammalia; order Primates; family Cercopithecidae; genus Macaca; species Macaca fascicularis. The sequence continues at coordinate 12,551,162 of NC_088388.1, read as the reverse complement.
CTCTCCTCTTGCCTCCCTGCAGAACCCTGACCTCAGCCGACCCCTTCTACCGGGACGCACCTCACAGCAGCCGCTTCATGGCACACAGCTGAGCCCTGAGCCCTTGGTAAGGGGCTGGGGACTCCCACACTCAGCTGCTCCTGGTCTGTGGGCCGCCATTGTGGGCCAGCCCTGCCTCCCCAGCCCTGGGTTAAGCCAGTCCTGCCTGGGGACCCCCGCTTCCGAGTGGGGGGTGCGAGATCAGGGGGCCTCTCAGAACCTCTTCTGTGCCAGGCAAGCACACAGAAACACCCCAGAGCCCCTTGCTCAGGCTTCGCCTCTGCTTCTCCTCCACAGGTTTGTCAACCCTGGGGCACAGGAGCCAGGCTATCGTCTGTACCCCCACTCGATCCCCCAGGGTGACACCCCCGCCCGGCTACTTTCCTAATGAAATAAACAGCATTGAAGCAGAGAAGTGTGACATCACTATCAGGGTGGCTGGAAAAAGGAGGGGTCAGCTGGGGCAGTGGGTGCAGGGGTGGAGGAGCTGGGCCAGATTTGGAGTCGGAAGGGCTCGGCTGGAACCTCTGAAGAACCATGACACGATGGATGGGCACTTCATTCTCCCGACTCAGTTTCTTGTCCTTTAAAGGGTCCTTTATGGCCCGTGCTGTTTGGGAAAGTACTTGGTCAAGTGTGGGTGGAACAACCCCAGGGGAGGGGCCGGTGGGCCAGAGAAGGGGAGGAAAGCAGACTCAGGGCAAGGAGAAAGAGGAGAGTCTCGGACGCATGGCCACCTGGACACCGACACGGCGCGGGGAGCTGATCACAAAGGCTGGTGCCACTCTCCCTCCCAGCCAAGGTGACCAGAGCAGGGCGGCCTGTTTGTGAGAAAGAGAACAAGCTGGCCCTTACATGTCCCAGGTGAGCGCAGGCCCTGATGAGCCAACATCCTGCACGAGAAGAGAAGGGTATCTCTTCCTCCAGATGTTGCAGCCTGACATAGGCCCTCAGCCTGCAAGACTGAGGGCCAGCATCTGGGCCAGCTCTCAGCACCTTTTGTCACCTCAGCCAGGTGCATTTGTGCAGTGCACAACACTACAACTGTATGCCGTGGCCCTGCTAGCACCAGCTCCTTATAAATGAGGAGTGTGGACCAGAGAGGGTGCGTGAGCTGCTCAGGGTCACACAGGGCAGAAAGGCAGCAGCAGCGCTGGGTTGGGGGTGTCCCCTGTGCCTTGCATCCCCGTCTGGGCATGCAGAGGGGGTGTCTTCCGACCCCTTGCCTCCACTTGTGCTCCTTAGTGGAGGTCTGTGGAGCAGTGCTGCTGGCCTCAGAGCCTGGCCGTACCCAGCATAGTCTTGAACGGCAGGCCTGGGGACTGTCCACAGCCTGGCTGGGGCTCCATGTGGGCTGTGGGTGGCTCCAGCTGGTCCCAGCGTGGGAGGAGGGAAGCAGAAGACACAGAGTCTCAGAGCCAGACTCAGGACCCAGTGACAGCCCAGACTGTGGGTGGCGACCTGCCAGTCCATGCCCCAGCAATAGGAGTGAGTCACCAAAGGGACTGGGCTGGGCCCCAGCCATGGCCATAGTAAGGTGGAGAGTGAGCGAGTGCAGGATCAGCCAGCCTCTCCCTGCCCAAAGACACACACACACACGCACTCAACACAAAAGCACACGCAAATACAAACACGCAAGTGCACACAGACCCCTGAAGGCATGCACACACACATCTAGGCACATAAATGCCAACGGAAGTACACATAAACTAACACAACCACACACATGGAAACACAAACGAACGTGCACAAACACCAGATCTTCACATAAACACCCAGGACTCTTAGACACGCAGACACACACACAGCCAGCCTGATGTGGTTTGAGTATTTGTCCCCACCCAAATCGCATGTTGCATTCGAATCCTCAGTGCTGGAGGTGGGGCCTGGTGGGAGGTGACGGGGTCACGGGAGTGGATCCCTCATGGCTTGGTGCTGTCCTCACTATAGTGAATTCTCATGAGACTTGGTTGTTAAAAAGTGTGTGGCACCCCCCACCTCTGGCTCCTGCTCCTGTGTGTGAAGTGCCTGATCCTGGCTGGGCGCAGTGGCTCACGCTTGTAATTCCAGCACTTTGGGAGGCTGAGGCAGGTGGGTCACTCGAGGTCAGGAATTTGAGATCAGTCTGGCCAAAGATACAAATACGAAAAATACAAAATATTAGCTGGGCGTGGTGGTGCATGCCTGTAATCCCAGCTACTCAGGAGGCTGAGGCACAAGAATGGCTTGAACCTGGGAGGCAGAGGTTGCAGTGAGCTGAGATCACACCCCTGCACTCCAGCTTGAGCAATAGAGTAAGACTCCATCTAAAAAAAAAAACAAAAGAAATACCTGTTCCCCTTTCACCTTCCACCATGAGTGGAAGCTTCCTGAGGCCTTCCCAGAAGCAGATACTGGTGCTGTACTTCCTCTACAGCCTGCAGAGCCGTGAGCCCATTAAACCTTTTTTCTTAGAAATTACCAAGTGTCAGGGTTGTTGTTTGTTTTTGAGACAGGCTCTCCCTCTGTCACTCAGGCTGGAGTGCGGTGGTGCAACCACGGCTCTCTGCAGCCTCAGCTTCCCGGGCTCAAGTGACCCTCTCATCTCAGCCTCCTGAGTATCTGATACTACAGGCTCACACCATCACACCCAACTGACTTTTTGTATTTGTTGTAGAGATGGGGGTCTTGCTATGTTGCCAAGGCTGGTCTCAGACTCCTCGGCTCAAGTGATCCTCCCACCTTGGCTTCCTAAGGTGCTGAAATTAAAGACGTGAGCCACCGTGCTGGACACATAGACACAAAAACGGATGGATATACAGAGACTTACAGAACAGACACACAGACAGACAGACAGACACACACACACACACACACACACACACACACACGGCACCTCATCTCTATTTCGTGTCTTCATTTCTTCTCCTCCGAGTGTCCTTTTGCAGCTCATGTTTCCTGCCCGTCCTTCCTCTATCTGGCTCAATGGGGGGTGGAGGAGTTATGGTGCCAGGGACATTGGCGCCTGTTTACACCCTCTCTCCATCGTCTCCACCTCCGTTGTCCTGCACCGGGCAGCAGTTTGGCCAGGGCAGGGGGACAGTTCATGAGGCACTGCATCGGAGAAGGCAGGTTGGTCAGATTTGGGGGAGGCTCGAAGGCCATGCTAAGGAGCCCTTCTCAGTTATGAGCCTCAACAAGGGCTTGGACCGTATATGCCTTGTTCACACTGAAAGTCCAAAGCCCAGAACAGTGCCTGGCACATATGGAGGTGCTCAGTAAATACCAGATGAATGAATGAATGAATGGATATGGCAGATGTGGGCTTCTGGGTATCACCCACCTTAACACCAGGATGTCAGTCGCCCAGCCTCCCTGAGTCCATGCAGTTGGCTCCCGTGTTGCTACCCCCTACCTGCCCAGCTGCCATGGCTTTGCCCCCAGGATGCACCTTTCCTCTCTGAGTGTGGCCTTTGGTCTCCCCTCGCACACAGCCCAGCCTCTGACCAACCTCATCAAGCTCTCCTGCAGTGGCCTAAGGGCCTCTACATTCCAGCCTTGGCCCCTGGTAGGCACCAAGACCAGGGTAGAGTCAGTGCTGGGAAATTCTCTGTGTCCCAAGGACAGGAGGAGGGAACACTTTCTATCTGGTGGCTCCTCAGGATGCCAGTCCCTGTTGAAGGGACGTCTTGCTGTGTGGCTTCCCTCTCCTGCTCTGTGATGTCAGGGGACAGCGGGAGAGTTCCGGCCTCTCAGCATGAGCGTTTACAAGACATGTAAGGCAGTTAGTCTCTAGGGGATGGCCCAGAGGAGCAGGCCAGGGGCGCTTACCACGCGGCTTCATTTTCAGTGGCCTCATCCCCTTGCTTCCAGAGAGCATCAGCCCAGAGCTCCTTCCCAGGCCCAGGCAGTCAGCAGACTGTACCTGTCACAGGCCTGAGCCCTGGAATCCGACTGCCTGGGTTCAAATTCCAGCTCTCTACAACCCAAGGCAGCTCCCTGCCATCGGTCAGTCACCTAAGCCTTCTGTGACCTCCAGTTGTCACTTAACCATTCTGAGCTTCAGCTAATAGCAGCAGCTGCCTTCTGGATAAAATCCAACATGCACAGAGTGCACACAAATAGAAGCTGCCCTGATGCTGGAGCAGAGGAAACAGAGGCCAAGACAGAGGTGGAGACTTGGTCAAGGCCACACTGCAGGCCGGATGTGGTGGCTCATGACTGTAATCTCAGCACTTTAGGAGGCCGATGCAGGTGGATCACGAGGTCAGGAGTTCAAGACCAGCCTGGTCAACATGGTGAAACCCTGTTTCTACTAAAAATACAAAAATTAGCCAGGTGTGGTGGCGGGCGCCTGTAGTCCCAGCTACTCAGGAGGCTGAGGCAGAGAATTGCTTGAACCCAGAAGGCAGAGGTTGCAGTGAGCGGAGATCGTGCCACTGCACTCCAGCCTGGGCGACAGAGTGAAACTTCGCCCACCACCCCCCCATCCCCCAAAAAAAGCCACAATGCAGATTGTCACAGAATCTGGCCTCTGTCTCCTGCGTGGCCCTGGGTGGGCCCCCTCAAGACCCTTGCCTGAGGCCAAGAGAGGTGGCTCATGCCTATAATCCCAGCACTTTGGGAGGCTGAGGCTGGCGGATCACTTGAGCTCAGGAGTTTGAGACTAGCCTGGGAAACAAAGTGAGACCATCTTTACAAAAAATTAAAGAATTAGCTGGGCTTGGTGACACGTGCTTGTAGTCCCAGCTACTCAGGAGGCTGAAGTGGAAAGAGAACTTGAGACCAGCAAGTTGAAGCTGTAGTGAGCTGTGTTCATACCACTGCACTCTAGCCTGGGTGACCTAGTAAGACCCTGTCTCAACAAAACCAAACCAAACAAGCCTTTCCCTGAGAGCAGGCCTCCTCTCTATCAAGGGTGGGTGATCACCTGCACAGCCTGACCTGGAAGACCTTGGCTGACCTTCCAGGGGGTTGCCCCCACTTAACCGCCTCGTCCCTAAGGCCCACTTCTGCCAGGCCCTCCTGGCAGCTGCCTGCTTCTCCCTTCACCTGGTAACCAGACTTCGGGTGTTCACAGAGTCAGTCCTTCCAGCGGGTGACAACGCTGCTGCTGCCGGAAGCTTCCTGCACACTCCCCAGTGGCTATTTTTAAAAACCTGCTGAGGTGTACGGGATGATGATTAACCTTCATTAAGCCCCCACAGCCTTCGGGTGCTGAGAATATTCGTGGGCCTTCACCTTTCCAGCAAGAACACAGAGGGGCCTCCCGCAGGGGGAAGTTTGGGGACGCAGGTGGGTGCGGCGCTGACGGCTTTGGTGTGGGGGTGTGTTGCCCAGAGGGCTGATGGGACAGCAGGTGGGGCGGGTGCTGGGTGCTGTGAGATCAGGCACGGCTTGTGACGCGTGTGAGGCCGCTGTTTGTCCGTCATGGCCTGGTGGCGGCTGATGTTGACAGGTGCCATCTGGCCTGGGTCACGTGCTGGCAGGCAGCAACACTGGCTCGTGGGCTTGACAGCTGTCCAGCTGGGAACACAGGGCTCCTGGGGGTGGGGGCGGTTAGAGGCATCTGTCTTTGGGAACTGGAGGCCTGGGGGTGGTGGGAGGCCCTGCGTGGGGAGGTTGAGGACGGGGGGTATGGTACACCCAGACAGATGGAGTGCGTGAGGCTCTGAATCGGTTCCCTAGGCTCCTCTCTGACCATCTGGAGGGCCACCCATTCCCGAGGAACTGTTCACTGAACAAGCAAGTATGCAAGGGCAGAGGATGAGTCAGACCCAGCCGGCCCCACTGAGGGCCCCTGTTGAAGAGTCAGAGGGGTCTGGCAGGGCCTATGGGACATCCCACCACCCCTCGCTTCCTCCCCACGCTGCTGCAGACGGGCTCTGCCCAGGACCATTGTGATGGGCAGGTCAACCTGACCAGAGGTGAGGCAACCTGCCCAAAGCCATGCGGCGCTGGCCCGGTGAGCCCGCTTGCACTCCCTTCGGAATCCAAGCCTCTCCCCAGCCCATCACTTCCCCGGGGTCTCGGATGGGCAGGAATGGGGCCTGGGAACTTCCTGGGAGAGCCAGGCAGTGATAGGTAGGGGCTTTGACTTCTTTTGCTAAAGAGGTGAGTGCACTTGTGTGAGAGTGTGAGTGCGTGCTAGAGTGTGTGAATATGAGTGTGTGAGAGCATGTGTGTGAGAGCATTAGTGTAAGTGCATGAGTGTGAGTTTGGGACTGTATCGCCTGAGTGTGAGTATATGAGTGTGTGTGAATGTGAGTGTGAGAGTTGTACGTATAAGAGTGTATATGTAAGTGTGGTGTGTAAGTGTATATGTGTATGTGTATGTGTGGGTGTGTGTTGGAGTATATGTGAAAGTGTGAAGACTGTATTTGTGTCTGTGTGTGGGGGTCTGTTAGTGAGTTGGTATATGAGTGTGTGTATGCATGGGTCTATGTGTGTAAGTGTATATGTGTGGGTATGTTAGTGTGTGGGATATGAGTGTATGAGTGTGTGTGTATTTTGTGCATCTGTGAGTGTGAGTATACGGGTGTTAGAGTGTGAGTATATGTGTGTATGAGTGTGAGAGTGTATGTGAGTGTATAAGTGTGAGTGTGTGTGGGAGTGTGAGTGTATGTGTGTATATATGAGTGTGTGTGGGTGTGAATGTGTTACAGTGTGCGTATGAGTGTGTGTATGTATGAGTGTGTGGGTATGAGTGTGTTACAGTGTGCATATGAGTGTGTATGAATGTGTGTATGTATGAGTGTGTGTGTATATATGTGAGTGTGTGTATGTGGGAGTGTATGAGTGTGTGTGTGTGTGTGAAGATGATTGTGTGTATTTGCATATGTGTGTGTCTGCATGTGTGGGTGTTAGTGTGGGTATATATGAGTGTGTGTGAATGTGTGTGTGTGTATGTGAGTGTAAGTGTAGATGTGTGGGTGTGTGTTAGAGTATGTGGGTATGAGTGTATGAGTGCATGAGAGTGTATGAGTGTGTGAGAGTGTATACGTGTGTATGTGTGTGTCTGTGGGCATGGGTATGTGTGTGTTAGAGTGAGTATGAGAGTGTGTATGAGTGTGAATATAAGTGTATGTGTGAGAGTGTGTGTGTATATGTGTGAGTGTATGTGTGTACGTATGTGGGTGTGTGAGTGTATGAGTGTATGTGTGTGAGAGAATGCGTTTGTGTGAGTATATGTGAGTGCATGAGTGTGAGGGTGTGAGAGTGGGCGAGCATGTGAGTGTGTGTGTGTCTTTTTTTTTTTTGTTTGCTCTGTCGTCCCGGCTGGAGTGCAGTGGTGTGATCTTGGCTCACTGCAAGCTCCCCCTCCCGGGTTCACGCCATTCTCCTGCCTCAGCCTCCCAAGTAGCTGGGACTACAGGCGCCCACCACCACACCTGGCTAATTTTTTGCATTTTTAGTAGGGACAGGGTTTCACCGTGTTAGCCAGGATGGTCTCGATCTCCTGACCTCATGATCTGCCCGCCTCGGGCTCCCAAAGTGTTGGGATTACAGGCGTGAGCCACCACGCCCGGCCAAGTGTGTGTGTGTGTGTCTTTAGAGTCCCCAGTTAAAGGGCCAGGGCAGGAAGGTATGTGTGTCGCTCACTGGGCCTAAGCTTGGGTGAGAAGCTGAAGGCGCTGTGCTCAGAAAAGGCTATATGAGCCCCTGGGCCAAGCAGCCTCGTATGGGGCCTGATGACAAGGTGTGGTCCCTATGGCCAGACGGCCTTGGCGCAGAGCCATGCTCTCCTGGTGGGCTCTCGCACTGGGGGCGGGTGGCTGGCGTTGAAGAACACGGGCAAAGCTTCTCCGGAGCACAGAACAGCATTTGACAGTGTGGGGTGCCTGGGAGGACAGTGGAAGCGGGGGTAGGGGGAGGGAGAATGATCACGCGACTCCCTGAGTGGTCACAGGCTGATGAGGTCTGACGGTGGAGGCTATCAGTCAGAGTTCATCACAAGCAACAAAAACCACAGTTGGCTAATTTAAGCAGAAAAGGAATTTCTTTTTTTGTTTGTTTTTTTTTTGAGACGGAGTCCCGCTCTGTGGCCCAGGCTGGAATGCAGTGATGAGATCTCCGCTCACTGCAAGCTCCGCATCCCGGGTTCACACCATTCTCCTGCCTCAGCCTCCCGGGTAGCTGGGACTACAGGCGCCCGCCACCACGCCCGGCTAGTTTTTTGTTTTTTTTTTTTTTTTTTTGAGACGGAGTCTTGCTCTGTAGCCCGGGCTGGAGTGCAGTGGCCGGATCTCAGCTCACTGCAAGCTCCGCCTCCCAGGTTTACGCCATTCTCCTGCCTCAGCCTCCAGAGTAGCTGGGACTACAGGCGCCCGCCACCTCGCCCGGCTAGTTTTTTGTATTTTTAGTAGAGACGGGGTTTCACGGTGTTAGCCAGGATGGTCTCGATCTCCTGACCTCGTGATCCTCCCGTCTCGGCCTCCCAAAGTGCTGGGATTACAGGCTTGAGCCACCGCGCCCGGCCTAGTTTTTTGTATTTTTAGTAGAGATGGGGTTTTACTGTGTTAGCCAGAATGGTCTGATCTCCTGACCTCGTGATCCGCCCGTCTCAGCCTCCCAAAGTGCTGGGATTACAGGCGTGAGCCACCGCGCCCGGCCTAGAAAAGGAATTTCTTAAAAGGTCTTGGGCACTCACAGAATCTTCAGGTGGACCTGAGAATAAAATTTAGAACCCGGCCGGTCGTGGTGACTCACACCTGTAATCCCAGCACTTTAGGAGGCTGAGGTGGGTGAATCACTTGAGGTCAGGAGTTTGAGATCAGCCTGACCAACATGGAGAAACCGTCTCTACTAAAAATACAAAAACTACCCAGGTCCGTGGTAGTGGGCGCCTGTAATCCCAGCTACTCGGGAGGCTGAGGCAGGAGAATCACTTGAACCCAGGAGGTGGAGGTTGAGGTGAGCCGAGATGGCGCCATTGCACTCCAGCCTGGGCAACAAGAGCAAAACTCTGTCTCAAAAAAAGAAAAAAAAAAAACACTTAGAGCCCACTCAGCCAGGAAGCACAGAGAAAATCGCCCCATCATCCTGCGACCACAAAGACCCCAGGCCTCCCCACCGCTGCTCCTCAGACACAGCCCCTGCTGCCGCTCCTCACACCGCCCTCAGGAGGCATCTGAGTGGTTTTTTTGCTCAGCAGTTCTCATTCTTCATTCAGAATCTGACGTGGGTGTATCTGGGGGCGACTTCCGGGTCACAGGCTTCCACCCTGCTTGCAAGGGATGCTGGGAAAGTGAGCTCCCAGCGTTTTCAGCTGCCTTGGGAGGAGAGTTGATTCTGTTTTGCAAGGCAGGTGGATTCTCCAACATAGCCAGGGACTTCAGCTGCTGGGAGGCCCAAAGAATTCAAATGTCCTTCCCACGCGGGTTACCATCACTAATAAGGGCATTTGTGGGGTGTCTTCTGTGAGCGGGGTGCTCTGGGTGCTTTTACACACCTAGGGAGTTTGCTGTTGGCCTGTGAAGACCCTTTATGGGACATGGATCAAAGGTGCTGTTCCTCGAGATACTTACCTCCAGCGTAGGATCCCGCTGTCAAAAGGAACAGTTAGATATGGCTCCATTGTACATGGCATGACTTGTATAGCCAGACAGAGCGAGTATTGTGAGTATGGACTTCAGAAGCCATACTCAAGACCTCAAAAGTGTACCTTGGGGCCGGGCACGGTGGCTCACGCCTGTAATCCCAGCACTTCAGATGGCCGAGGCGGGTGGATCACCTGATGTCAGAAGTTTGAGACAAACCTGGCCAACGTGGCAAAACCTGGTATTTACTAAAAACACAAAAATTAGCCGGACATGGTGACGCACACCCGTAATCCCAGCTACTTGGGAGGCTGAGGCAGAAGAATCCTTGAAGCCGGGAGGCAGAGGTTGCAGGAAGCCGAGACTGCGCCATTGCACTGTAGCCTGGGTGACCAAAAAAAAGTGTATCTTGGTCTATCAGTAACTGGATTTGGCAAAGACGTGGACTCCCCAAGTCTAATCTCTCAGGACACCCATGTCTGCCTTGCATGTATGGGAACTTCTGGATGCCCGCCCTTGTGAGTTCACCTCTATGTCTACTCTACTGAGGCCTCTCCATACAGATAGAGTGACTTGTGGGAGGCCTGTTACATCCTCAGGCCACAGCTGGTAAGGGAAGTGCAGGTGGGTCCCATTTGCCCTGGTGGCCCCCAGTATACCTGGGGGTATATAGTTTTTCTCATGCCACCCCCAGGCTCTGCCCAGATGGGGCTGACGACTGGTTTTCGGGCCGGCATGCGTGTTTCTGGGTGCTGCTTGCCCCTTCTCTCCCACCTGCCGGTGGAACCTTAATCTCCTTTGGGGTGATATCTTCTGGGATGACGCATCCTTCCCCTCTCCAGGGCTTATGGTATCAGCTCTTTGCTGTCGAAGTTCAAAGCCAAGCTTTTTTGGACCTACACAAAAGATTTCTCTTTCAAAACCAGCTCTTGTAAGGGTATAGTCTCAGCTCTGGATTTCAAAGCTGCTTTTGCAACTCAAAGCCAAGGATTTGATTCTTTGTTCTGAGTTTCCCTGGAGAGCAGGCAATATGGGAAACCAACTTAGCATATGAATGCAAGTCAATGGATACAAGGAAATTGTCTACAGTGGAATAAGTATCTCAAATGACAGCACTCAGCTCCCATAGGCTCTCACCGATGCTTTGTGATAATCCTTCGAGGAAGGGTGATTTTGCCCAATCCAGAGCTGAGACTAGGGTGAGGGGAGCAAGGCACTTGCTCTAGGCATCATATTTAAAGAAGTGCCAGAAACCACCACCTCCAATGATGCAATCATTGTAAAGTAAAAATTATTGCCAAAAATCCATGATGAACAAAATATCAAAATTTTAAACGAAGATGAGATTCATATTACTGATTTTTCTTTTGCCCGAAGCTTCCTATAATGGCTCCACACAGCCTTGGCACTGATCTGGTCTTTTTTTTTTTTTTTTTTAGGCAGAGTCTCACTCTGTCACCCAGGCTGGAGTGCAGTGGCATGATCCCAGCTCACTGCAACCTCCACCTCCCAGGTTCAAGCGATTCTCCTGCCTCAGCCTCCTGAGTAGCTGGGATTACAGGTGCACACTACCATGCCCGACTAATTTTTGTATTTTTAGTAGAGATGGGGTTTCACCATGTTAGCCAGGCTGGTCTTGAACTCCTGACCTTGTGATCCGCCCACCTCAGCCTCCCAAAGTGCTGGGATTACAGGCATGAGCCACCATGCCCGGCCCTCTTATCTGGTCTTTATGGAGCTCACATCCTAGTACATCGGAAACAGACTTCAAATAAATCATTCACAGTTATTATTTATTTAGTATGATTGGAATAATTACTTTGAAGGAGAAATGTGGGAGCTCAAGAATCTATAGCAGGGGCTGGACGTGCTCTGAAAGATCCTGGAAGGGAAGTGTGTTAGTCTGTTCTTGCGTTGCTATAAAGAAATACCTGAGGCTTTCCCTCCCTCCCTCTTTCCCTCCCTCCCTCCCTCCCTCCCTCCCTCCCTCCCTCTCTCTCTTTCTTTCTTTTTCTTTCTTTCTCTCTTTCTCTCGATGGAGTTTTGCTCTTGTTGCCCAGGCTGGATGGAGTGCAATGGGGTGATCTTGGCTCACTGCAACCTCAACCTCCCGGGTTCAAGCAATTCTCCTGCCTCAGTCTCCCAAATAGCTGGGATTACAAGCGTGCACCACCACGCCTGGCTAATGTTTGTATTTTTAGTAAAGATGGGTTTTCACCACGTTGGCCGGGCTGGTCTCGAACTCCTGACTTCAGGTGATCCGCCCACCTTGGCCTCCCATAGTGCTGGGATTATAGGTGTGAACCACCGCACCCAGCCAGGGATTACATTTCAATATGAGATTTGAGGGGGACAAACATCCAAATCATATCAGGAGGTTTCAGCTGAGACCTTAAGGATGAGTAGTGTGAACCAAGCAGAATGGGAAGAAGAGAATTCCAAACAGAGGGACTGGCATGTCCGAAGGTCCTGGGGTGGAAAGAAGCTCATCAGGTTAGCTCATCTCCAAGTGGTGACTCTGGGATCCAGGATCCTTTCCATCTTTAACATCCCAGTAGATACACAGAGCGTGGACGATTGTGCATTGATGTGGTATGTTTCACTTCTGCCCACATCTGTTAGCCCAGCAGTCATCCCAGGGTCTTACCCTCTTGGCCAGGAAAAGTAGTTATACTGAGGGCTCAGGAAGAAGAGGAGGAAAAGCAGAAGTTGGTCACTGTCAGTAGCCTCTGCCACAGGGGGACCGGGCCAGGCAAGTCTTTGGTAGTCTTGGTTGGGACCTGGATCTGTATTCTTGGAACAGATTATCTGATTTGCATTTGGCCACAGATCCAAGAAGGTATTAACATAAAGAGCAGCTGCCACCCATGACCCCAGCATTCCTCCCAGGAGGAAGGAGTCGTCATGAGGGAAGAGAGAGACCCTCTCATATTGGTTTATACTGGGTACCTGTTTTAAGAAGAAACGAGGAAGTGAAACCAAAGGCAGGCAGCCCAGTGCCAGGCACCAGACCCAAAACCAGACCCGAAACCAGGCCTGGGCCTGCCAGGCCTAAACCTAGCAGTTAAAAATCAACTCATGACTTAGCAACCAGTGTTATCCATAGATTCCAGACATTGTATGAAGAACATTGTGAAACTCCCTGCTCTGTTCTGTTTCACTCTGACCACCGGTGCACGAAGCCCCTGTCACACACTCCCTAGATTGCTCAATCAGTCACAACCCTTTCATGTGAAATCTTTAGTGTTGTGAGCCCTTAAAAGGGACAGAAATTGTGCACTCAGGGAGCTCGGATTTTAAGACGGTGGTTAAGAGGACAGGGAGCAGCAGTACTAGTAGCAAAGGGACAGTTAGTTAAGGAAGGTTCTCACTCCACCCGCCGAGGGAAGCCGGCACCTAAAGTTCTGTCTGACTCAGAGCTCAAGGACTCATGGCAGGAGATGGCACCAACAGTGCTCTCCCCCGACCCTTATCAAGCGGAGAGCCCCCCTTCTCCTGAGCCCACAGCCCCTAGACTACCCAGAGTAGACCAGAAGGGAAGTGAAGCTGCAGGAGAAACTCCTCCCCTGGCGACCTGCTTACGGCCCAAGACTGGAATCCAAATGCCCCTGAGAGAGCAGCGATATACTGGGATAAATGAGGACGGACACATGGTGGAAAGGCGTGCCTTTGTGTATCACCGTTTCACCTCGGCTGACCTCCTCAATTGGAAAAATAACGCTCCATCTTACACTGAAAAGCCTCAAGCTCTAATAGACTTGCTCCAAACAATTATCCAGACTCATAATCCTACTTGGGCTGATTGCCACCTACTCATGTACCTCTTTAACACAGATGAAAGGCGAAGGGTGCTGCGGGGCGGCAACTAAATGGCTAGAGGAGCACATCCCAGTAGATTACCAAAATCCGCAGGAATACGTAAGAATTCAGCTGCCAGGAACAGACACTCAGTGGTATCCAAATGAAGGACCAGATATGGAGAGGATAAGACGGTACCGAGAGGCATTAATTAAAGGTCTGAAAAAAGGGGCTCAAAAGGCCACCAATGTAAATAAAGTTTCTGAAGTCATCCAAGGAAAGGAGGAAAGCCCAGCCCAGTTCTATAAAAGACTGCGTGAGGCCTATCGTATGTACACTCCTTTCAATCCGGATAGTCCTGAAAATCAGCGTATGATTAACATGGCCTTAGTTAGTCAAAGCGCAGAAGATACCCGGAGAACATTACAAAAACAGGCTGATTTGCAGGAATGAATACCTCGCAGTTGCTGGAGATAGCTAATCAAGTATTTGTAAACAGAGATGCAACAAGCCGCCAAGAAAGCCGTAAGGAGGGCGAACACCAGACCAGGCGAAATGCTGATTTGCTGGCTGCAGCAATTAGAGGAATCCTCCCCGAAAGGGCAGGGAAAAGGGGGTTCTGGGAGGAACGCTTTGTCCAATTGCTCACGTCTGCAGTGTAACCAATGTGCCTACTGTAAAGAAATAGGGCATTGGAAGGATAAATGTCCCCAACTAAAGGAGAAGCAGGGTGATGCAGAGCAAAAGACCTCAGACAAAGATAAAGGGACTTTGTTCAATCTGGCCAAAGGGCTACCAGACTGAAGGGGACCAGGCTCAAACGCCCCCAAGGAGCCCATGGTCAGGATGACAATAGGGGGCAAGGACATTAAGTTTTGGTCAATAACGGAGCCAAACACTCAGTGGTAACTACCCCAGTGGCCCCCTTATCTAAAAAGACCACTGATATAATTGGAGCAACAGGAGTCTCCGCCAAGCAGGCTTTCTGCCTACCGCGGACCTGCCTGGTGGGAGGACATAAAGTGACTCATCAATTTCTGTATATGCCTGACTGCCCCTTGCCTTTGTTGGGAAGAGACTTGCTTAGCAAGCTGAGAGCCACCATTTCCTTTACAAAACAGCTGAAGTTACCAGAAACAGGAGTCATCATGGCCCTTACAGTCTCCTGGGAAGAAAAATGGAGACTTTCTCTAACAGAGCCAGGTCAGGAAATAAAACCATCTCTAGCTAAGCGACGCCCCGAGTATGGGCGGAGGACGACCCTCCGGGGCTGGAAATCTATGAAGCCCCTGTACTCATAGAAGTTAAGCCTGGGGCCCAGCCAATCAGACAAAAGCAGTACCCAGTTCCCAGGGAAGCCCTTAAAGGAATACAGACTTATCTTAGACTCTTAAAAGCCTTTGGAATTATAGTTCCTTGCCAGTCTCCATGGAACAGCCCCTTCCTACCTGTCCCCAAACCAGGTACCAAAGACTATTGACCCGTACAGGACTTACGCTTGGTAAACCAAGTTACAGTGACTCTGCACCCAGCAGTTCCTAACCCTTACACACTGTTAGGATTGCTGCCGGCTGAGGACGGCTGGTTTACTTGCCTGGACTTGAAAGATGCCTTCTTTTTTTGTTTGTTTTTGTTTTTTGTTTTTTGAGACAGAGTCTCACTGTTGCCCAGGCTGGAGTGCAGTGGCACGATCTCAGCTCACTGCAAGCTCCACCTCCCGGGCTCATGCCATTCTCCTGCCTCAGCCTCCCGAGTAGCTGGGACTACAGGCACCCGCCACCACACTCGGCTAATTTTTTTTTTTTTTTTTTTTTTTGAGACGGAGTCTCACGCTGTTGCCCAGGCTGGAGTGCAGTGGCGCGATCTCGGCTCACTGCAAGCTCCGCCTCCTGGGTTCACGCCATTCTCCTGCCTCAGCCTCCTGAGTAGCTGGGACTATAGGCGCCCGCCACCGCGCCCGGCTAATTTTTTGTATTTTTAGTAGAGACGGGGTTTCACTGTGGTCTCGATCTCCTGACCTTGTGATCCGCCCGCCTCGGCCTCCCAAAGTGCTGGGATTACAGGCTTGAGCCACCGCGCCCGGCCATAATTTTTTATATTTTTAGTGGAGACGGGGTTTCACCGTGTTAGCCAGGATGGTCTCGATCTCCTGACCTCGTGATCCGCCCGCCTCGGCCTCCCAAAGTGCTGGGATTACAGGGATGAGCCACCGCGTCCGGCCTGAAAGATGCCTTCTTTAGCATCAGGCCAGCACCCGAGAATCAAAAACTGTTTGCCTTTCAGTGGGAAGATCTGGGGTCAGGTGTCACCACTCAGTACACTTGGTCTTGGCTTCCCCAAGGGTTCAAAAACTCCCCCACCATCTTCAGGGAGGTGTTGGCTCGAGACCTCCAGAAGTTCCCTGCTAAAGACCTAGGCTGCATCCCGCTCCAGTACATGGACGACCTTCTGCTAGGACACTCCACAGCAGTCGGGAGTGCAGAAGGGACGGATGCCCTGCTTCGGCACCTGGAGGACTGTGGGTATAAGGTGTCCAAGAAGAAAGCTCAGATCTGCAGACAGCAGGTACGCTACCTGGGATTCACTATTCGAAGCGGGGAGTGCAGCCTAGGGTCAAAAAGAAAACAGGTCATCTGGAGCCTACCAGAACCTAAAACCAGAAGGCAAGTAAGGGAATTTTTAGGAGCTGTGGGGTTTTGCAGATTATAGATTCCAAACTTTGCGGTGCTAGACAAACCGTCGTACGGGGTTACAAAGGGCGGCGACCAAGAGCCCTTTGAATGGCGGCCTGTACAACAGCAAGCCTTTCGTAAGTTAAAAGAAAAACTTATGTCAGCCCCAGCTCTAGGACTACCAGATTTGACAAAGCCCTTCACGCTCTATGTGTCAGAAAGAGAAAAAATGGCAGTAGGAGTTTTAACTGAAACTGTGGGGCCCCGGCCAAGACCAGTGGCCTACCTCTCAAAACAACTAGATGGGGTTTCTAAAGGCTGGCCTCCGTGTCTAAGAGCCTGGGCGGCAACGGCCCTATTAGCACAAGAAGCAGATAAGCTAACCCTTGGACAAAACCTAAACATAAAAGCCCTCCATGCCGTGGTAACTCTGATGAACCAAAGGACACCACTGGCTAACAAATGCTAGATTAACTAAGTACCAAGGCTTATTATGTGAAAACCCCCACATAACCACTGAAGTCTAACACTTTAAATCCTGCCACCTTGCTCCCAGTATCCGACAGCCCTGTTGAACATAACTGTGTAGAGGTGTTGGACTCAGTCTATTCTAGCCGACCCGATCTTTGAGACCAGCCAAGGGCATCGATAGACTGGGAATTATACGTGGACGGGAGCGGCTTCATCAACTCGTGAGGAGAAAGGTGCGCCGGATATAAGGTAGTAACCTTGGATGATGTTGTTGAAGCTAAACCATTGCCTCAGGGCGCTTAGGCCCAAAAAGCAGAACCCATTGCTTTAACTCGGGCTCTGGAACTCCGTGAAGGTAAAACTGTAAACATCTATATTGATTCTCAATATGCCTTTCTAACCCTTCAAGTACATGGAGCATTACATAAAGAAAAAGGCCTACTAAATTCTGGGAGAAAGGACATAAAATATCAACAAGAAATTCTACAATTATTAGAAGCAGTGTGTGGAAACCCCAAAAGGTAGCAGTCACGCATTGCAGGGGACACCAGCGAGTTTCCACCTCGGTGAGCCAAGGAAACTCCCGAGCAGACACAGAGGCACAAAAAGCAGCATTTATTCCTTACTGGGCATCAGTCACAGCCCCACTACTCCCTCAAACACTTGATCTGGTGCCTACTTATTCTAAAGAGGAAAAAGACTTTCTTGAGGCAGGGGGAGGACAAACAATAAAGGAAGGATGGATAAAGTTACCAGATGGAAAAATAGCCGTGCCACAGCTGCTAGGAGCTGCAGTCGTGCTGGCTGCACATGAAACTACCCATTTAAGCCAAGAATCACTTGAAAAGCTGTTAGGCTGGTATTTCTACATCTCACACTTGCCAGCGTTTGCTAAAACAGTAGCACAGCGATGCGTTACCTGTCGACAGAATGATGCAAAGCAAGGCCCCTCTGTGCCTCCTGGTATACAAGCCCATGGAGCAGCTCCTTTTGAAGATCTTCAGGTGGACTCCACAGGGATGCCTAAATGCGGAGGTAACAAGTATTTACTGGTTCTAGTGTGTACTTACTCTGGGTGGGTGGTGGCTTATCCAACACGAACTGAAAAAGCTCGTGCAGTAACCTGTGTGCTTCTTCGAGATCTCATCCCTAGGTTTGGACTGCCTCTACAAATCAGCTCAGATAATGGGCTGGCATCTGTGGCTGACTTGGTACAAAAGATGGCAAAGGTATTAGGAATCACATGGAAGTTACATGCCGCCTACCAACCTCAGAGTTCCGGAAAGGTGGAGGGAATGAATCGAACTATCAAACATAGTTTAGGGAAAGTATGTCAGGAGACAGGATTAAAATGAATACAAGCCCTCCCTATGGTATTGTTAAAAATTAGGTGTATCCCCTCTAAGAAAACAGGATTCTCCCCCTGTGAAATTCTGTATCAGAGGCCTCCTCCTATACTGTGAGGACTTCCAGGTACTCCCCAAGAGTCAGGTGAAATTGAATTACAACGACAGCTACAGGCCTTGGGGAAAATTACCCAGACAATCTCAACTTGGGTAAATGAGAGGTGCCCAGTCAGCTTATTCTCCCCAGTTCAGCCTTTTTTTCCAGGTGACCATGTGTGGATCAAGGACTGGAACATGGCTCCTTTGCCGCCACGGTGGAGGGGACCCCAGACGGTTATCCTGACCACTCCCATAGCTGTAAAGGTGGAAGGAATCCCAGCCTGGATTCACCACAGCCACATGAAGCCTGCAGCCGCTGAGACCTGGGAGGCCAAACCAAGCCTGGACAATCCCTGCAAAGTGACCCTGAGGAAGACGACAAGCCCTGCTCCAGTCACACCCAGAAGCTGACTGGTCTACGCACAGCTGAAGCATGAGGAAAATCGTCGTAGGACTTATTTTCCTTATAACATGGACTTGTGTGGTAAAAGCTTCCACTGCTTCTTCCCACACAGAGGACTATTTTCAGTGCACACCTCAGGTCACTGAGGTAGCACAAGTTAAGACAATCTTTTTATTTTATAGTTATTATGAATGCCTAGGAACGCCAAAGGGAACCTGTTTGTATAATAACACTCAGTACAAAGTATGTAATCCAGGAAGTGACCAGCCTGATGTGTGCTATGACCCCTCTGAACCTTCCGTGATCACAGTCTTGGAAGTAAGACTAAGGACTGGTCTCTTCCTAAGGGACACAAGTAAAGTAATAGCTGGAACAGAAGAAAGAGGGATCCCCAAACATATAACCTTAAAATTTGACACTTGTGCTGCTATTAATAGTAATCAGCAAGGAATAGGATGCAGTCTCTAGATTGGGAAAAAAGTTACACAGCAGAAAATAAGTATATCTGTCAAAAATCATATTTATGTGAGATGTGTCAATACTGGTCTTGTGTTATTTGGACTACTTGGAAAGAAGATAAAAAAGATACTGTTTGGCTCCGGGAAGGAAAAGATAGCCCCTCCTGCATGAGTGGGAACTGCAACCTTTTAGAATTGGTCATCACAAACTCCTCAGACCCAAAATAAAATAAAGGAGAATACGTATCATTAGGCATTGATAGAAAAGGACTAGATCCTAGAGTAGGCATCCTAATAAAAGGGGAGGTTCGAAGATGCTCTCCAGAACCAGTATTTCAGACTTTCTATGATGAACTAAATGTGCCAGTACCTGAGATTCCTGGAAAAACTAGAAATTTGTTTTTGCAATTAGCTGAACATGTAGCCCAGTCTCTAAAAGTCACTTCATGTTATGTTTGTGGAGGAACTGTAACAGGAGATCAATGGCCATGGGAAGCCCGAGAGTTAGTTCCTACAGACCCAGTTCCTGATGAATTCCTGGCCCAAAAGAACCACCCTGACAATTTTTGGGTTCTAAAAGCCTCAATTATTGGACAGTATTGCATAGCTAGAGAAGGAAAGGGATCCACTCATCCTGTAGGGCGGCTTAGTTGTCTTGGGCAAAAGCTGTATAATGGTACCGCAAAAACAGTTACATGGTGGAGTTCCAATTACACACAAAGAAATCCATTCAGTAAATTTCCAAAGTTGCAGACTGTTTGGGCCCACCCAGAATTCCACCGGGACTGGACGGCCCCCACCAGGTTATACTGGATATGTGGACATAGAGCCTACGCTAAGCTGCCTGATCAGTGGACAGGTAGCTGTGTAATTGGCACCATTAAGCCATCTTTCTTCTTACTGCCCATAAAAACAGGTGAACTTCTGGGCTTCCCTGACTATGCTTCCCGTGAAAAATGAAGCATAGCCATAGGTAATTGGAAAGATAATGAATGGCCACCTGAAAAAATTATGCAATACTATGGACCCACCACTTGGGCAGAAGATGGCTCGTGGGGATATTGGACCCCCATCTACATGCTCAACCAGATCATTAAGCTGTTTTAGAAATTATTACTAATAAAACCGGTCAAGCCTTGACCGTTCTTGCCCGGCAAGAGACTCTGATGAGAAATGCTATCTATCAAAATAGACTAGCTCTTGACTACTTGCTAGCAGCTGAAGGAGGAGTTTGTGGAAAATTCAACCTTACTAACTGTTGTCTACACGTAGATAATCAGGGGCAAGTAGTTGAGGATGTAGTTAAAGATATAACAAAACTGGCACATGTAACCGTGCAAGTGTGGCACGGATTTAATCCGGGAGCCATGTTTGGAAATTGGGTCCCAGCAATAGGAGGATTTAAAACTCTCATAATAGGAGTAATGATAGTAATGGGAACCTGCTTCCTGCTCCCTTGTTTGCCACCTATACTTTTCCAAATGATAAAAAGCTTCATCGCTACCTTAGTTCACCAGAATGCTTCAGCACAAGCATATTATATGAATCACTATCAGTCTATTGCACAGGAAGATATAAGTAGTGAAAATAAAAGTGAGAACTCCCACTGGTAAAATGAGTGAAAGTCTCAAAGGGGGGAAATGAGGGAAGAGAGAGACCCTGTCATATTGTTTTATATTGTTTTATACTCAGTACCTGTTTTAAGAAGAAACAAGGAAGTGAAACCAAAGGCAGGCAGCCCAGTGCCAGGCACCAGACCCCAAACCAGACCTGAAACCAGGCCTGGGCCTGCCTGGCCTAAATCTAGTAGTTACAAATCAACTCATGACTTAGCAACCAGTGTTATCCATAGATTCCAGACACTGTATGGAAGAACATTGTGAAACTCCCTGCCCTGTTCTGTTTCGCTCTGACCACCGGTGCATGAAGCCCCTGTCACACACCCCCTAGATTGCTCAATCAGTCACGACCCTTTCATGTGAAATCTTTAGTGTTGGGAGCCCTTAAAAGGGACAGAAATTGTGCACTCGGGGAGCTCGGATTTTAAGACGGTAGCTTGCCGACGCTCCCAGCTGAATAAAGCCCTTCCTTCTACAACTTGGTGTCTGAGAGGTTTTGTCTGCGGCTTGTCCTGCTATAGTCAAGTCCACTTTGTGGCGTGATGGCCTAACAGAACCCACTGGGGTGGTCAGAGTTCCATCCACAACATTCTGGAATGTGGCCTTGGGAACCAGTCAGCTTCTCCCCCTCTTCACACTCCCTTGGCCTCTGTTGCTCCAGCTCTGGCGTCTCTGAGGGGGACCTGGGAGGACTCTCAGCTTTCAACAGATCAGGCAGGTAACTCACAGAGCTAGGGTTCCAGGTAAATATGATCCCCAGGCCATGCCTAGGCTCTGGTTTCTTAGGCAGGGTGGGAGGAGTAACTTGGTGGTGGCTGAGCCAGCCTGGTGAGTTTGGCTATCACTGATGGACTCTAGGCCAATGGTGGGCCAGAGACTGCCTGGAATTTGCTATCAGATAAGCCCTGAGCCCAGATCACAGGCCTAGGATGACCCAGGACCTGGGGACCTCTTTGTTCTGACTTCTGGGGCCTGATTTGGGGTTCCTAGGTTTGCCCTGAGGATTTCAGGATACCCCCTAGTTAAGCAAACGTATGAGCCCTGGGGCCTGGGATGGGAAAGGGGAAGTGGTATGGCTCGTAGCCACTCTTGTCCTCTCTGACAACATCAAAATCTCCAAGTAGGGCACCCCCAGAAATATTTTTGCTGTTTGCAGGATGGGGGTGAGCGTTTGAGCACACAGCGTGGTTTCTCTAATTTCTCCCAGCCCACAGAATCAATGAGACATAGCAGGCAAAGCCCGGGCTTTGCAATAAGATGGACTGGGTTTGAATCCTGGCTCTGCCCCTTACCAGCTGTGTGACCTTGTAGCTTGGCAGTGGCTGTTTAACCACATTGAAACTCAAACTATTTAACGTCTCGGAATCTAATCTGTTTCTTCATCTGTAGAGCCAGAGGGTGGTGGGGAATATAGTACCTGCCTGGCAGAGCTGTTGTGAAGAATACATTTGACAACCTGTAGGTGTTCAGTAAATGACAGCTATCATTACCCTGTGGGAGAGAACCAAGAGGAGAGAGGTTAAAGTTGCACAAACTCCTTTCCCCCAACACACACACATACACACACATGCACACACATGCACACATGCACACACCCCTATCCTGCAGCTGCAGCCAAAGGGATCATGTTAAAATGTGTATCCTCTGTGCAAAATTCCCCCATGACCTCTCGCCCAGAGTCAAAGCCAAAGTCCTTGTGAACGACACGGGCCCTCCTCGGCCTGCCCCGTTCTTACTTTCTCTCTCTGATCTCCTCGACCACCATGCTTCCCCTTGCTTCCTGGGCTGGGCCCCTTGCTGCTCCCAAAGGCCCAGGCATATTCTTGCCCCAAGGGCTTGGCACTGCCATCTCCACTGCCAGGAGTGTACCCTGCCGTCTTTGCTCAATGCCATGATCTCAATGAGGCCTCCTCTGGCCACTCAGGTGTTTTGTTTTTTTTTCTCTGTTGCCCAGGCTGGAGTGCAGTGGTGCAATCTCAGCTCACTGCAACCTCCACCTCCCGGCTTCAAGCAATTCTCCTGCCTCAGTCTCCTAAGTAGCTGGGATTACAGGCATCCACCACCACCCTGGCTAATTTTTGTATTTTTAGTAGAGACAGGGTTTCGCCATGTTGGTCAGGATGGCCTCAAACTCCTGACCTCAGGTGATCTGCCCACCTTGGCCTCCCAAAGTGCTAGGATTACAGGCGTGAGCCATCGCACCTGACCTTAGCCACTCAGTTTTAAATGATAGCCCCTCCCCACCCCCCACACATTTCTTAGTCCTCCTCTCTCTTTTTTTAAAATTTAAAGTTTAATTTAAATTTTTTATTAATAGAGATGGACTTTCACCATGTTGGCCAGGTTAGTCTTGAACTCCTTGCTTCAAGTGATCTGCCTACCTTGGCCTCCCAAAGTACCGAAATTACAGGTATGAGCCACTGCGCCCAGCCAGTCCTCCTCCTTTCTTATCCCTGCTTTATTTCTTCCATAGCCTGATCATGACCTGACACGTGTTTTGTTGATGATCTCCACTTGCATGAATAATTCCACAAAGGCAGGGGGTTTGTCTATTATGTTCACATTCATAGTAATTCCCCCTGCCTAGGCATAGAGGTAGGTGCTTAAGGTTTGTTGAATGAATACCTGAAAGACGGCAGGAACTGAAGTTCTGGCTGGTGCAGGTAAGGGGAGTGGGCCATGAGGTGAGCACATCATTGCTTTCCTTTTTTGCCAAATGAAGGGGTTGGCCTAGACACCCAAGAGACCGTGAACCCCTGGGAATGGCGCACATCATTGGGTGAGTCTCTGCCTCCACGCATTTTTCTGGAACAAGGGGCCCTACCTTCTTGCAGACATTGAACAGAGCCTGTGACCTCCCAGAGGAGCTAAGCACCCTCCCAGCTCTGACATCTCGTAGTTGGCTCTAATAGATTGAATCCTTGTTTTTTTAAGAACCTAGGATGCTAAGATCCCATCATCTTATTCAGCAGCCAGGGATGTCCTGGCCCCAAGGCAGGGAGGGGAATCCAGAGGGGACTTTGGCAGGGTCAGTGTGGAGGGGGCGGTAGTGCCTATGGGGACATTGGAGGGGAGACAAAGGAGACTTGTATATTACACGTGCTGTTTTCTTCCTTTTGTTTAAAAGAAAATAGGTTTAAAGCAAGTTTGACGAAATGTGAACAATTGTCAATGCTGGGTACTGGGCATGGGGGTGTTTCTCACAGCGCCACACTTTTCCTGTATTTTAAGAAATTCTTTAAAAATACAGAGTTGGGGGTGGGCACTAATAGTTATAGCTCATGATTAGTAACAGAGAGGCAGTTTCTGGGGGCCTGGGGGACCTGCACTTTGGGTGTTTTTGCAGTGTGTGTGTGGGCAGAGGGGCTGGCCAGGGTTCGGGACCCATGCCTGGAGCTGACAGAGCCCTCTCTCCTCCCCTGCTTCCCACTCCCAGGTCTCAGTTTCCTGCCTTCCTGGGAAGTGGGGAAAGGCTGAGAGGCCCCATGCTGGGGGCGAAGCTAATTCATTAGTTACGCCTCAACAAGGACCAGGTGCCTGCAGTGCCAGCGTGATTCATCATGATGATTGCCCCACTGCCAGCCTGCGTGGGCCTGGAACGCCAGCACATTTTACCTTTACCCACTGAGAAGGGCCTGGTGGGAGGTGAAGGTACAGGATCTGCCGAGAGCAACAAAAAGACTCTGAGAAAGAAGACGGCTGGTCCTCCCTGCTCTCAGCCCCAGGAAGCTCTGCCAAGCTGGTGCCAGGGTGGAGAGAGGCTCATGTGGGCTCATGTGGTGCTGCTCGTGCGGATGGAGCCCAAGAGGGCAGCCTGGCGCTGGGTGCCAGCCTGAGCATGTGGCGAGGCTGGGCTGCTGAGCCTCCTCCTCCACAGCCAATGTTCCCTTGGTGAAACTGCTTGGGGGCGGGGTGGGGGGGTAGGGACTCATCCTCATCCCATTAGCCTCATTGGGTATTACCTACCTTTCTGGTCTCTGAGAGCCTT
Organism: Macaca fascicularis; assembly: GCF_037993035.2. NCBI lineage: Eukaryota > Metazoa > Chordata > Mammalia > Primates > Cercopithecidae > Macaca > Macaca fascicularis. The sequence continues at coordinate 12,526,751 of NC_088388.1, read as the reverse complement.
ACCTCTTCCAAGAAGTCCTCCCGAATGAGTAGAAGGGAGAGAGCTGGATTGGGACTTAAGTGACATCTGGGAGGAGCCTGAAGCCCCTCCGGTTGGGGCTGAGACTTCTATACCCCAAGTCTTGTGTCTGGGTTCCACCTGGGTCCTCTACCTTGGCCTGGATCCCTGCTTTCCTGTTGCCACTCTCCCAGGATGGGGGTGCATGGCTGGTTCCTGGTTCAGAGCAACATCTGCCTCTGTGTCCCCCAACACCTGTCCGCCCCCGACACCTCTTGCCATATTAGAATTGCTATTGCTCTGCCCTTTCATTTGTTTATCCAACAAATACATATTATCTGAAAAAAAGTATGTGCTGAATAATTTCATTTGTGTGAAATTCAAGAAGAGGGAAAACTGATCCATGAGGATAGAGGTCAGGATTGTAGTTGCCTCTGCGAGGTGGGGATTGACAGCAAGAGGCTTGAGAGAACTCTTGGGGTGATGGAAATGGGACAGGGGTGGGTATGTTTGTCAAAATGCATCCAAGAGTACACTTACGACTATGCATTTCACTGTATGCAATGTTTGCCTCCACTTTTTTTAACATTAAAATTTTTTCAGCCAGGTGCAGTGGCTCATGCCTGTAATATCAGCACTTTGGGAGGCCGAGGCAGGTGAATCACCTGAGATCGGGAGTTCGAGACCAGCCTGACCAACATGATGAAACCCTGTCTCTGCTAAAATACAAAAATTAGCCAGGCATGGTGGTGGGCACCTGTAATCTCAGCTACTTGGGAGGCTGAGGCAAGAGAATCGCTTGAACCCAGGAGGTGAGGCGGAGGCTGCAGTGAACCGAGATCGCGCCATTGCACTCCAACCGAGGCAACAAGAGCAAAACTCCGTCTCAAAAGTAAATAAATAAATAAATAAAAATTTGCATTGAATGTCTACTGTATGCTCTAGAGCCTGTGCCAGTAGGGAAGATTTCCAAACCTCCCTGGCTGGGCAGTTTACATTCCAGTGGGGATGGTTCCCATCCTCACGTTGCATTGGCAACTGCTTTCTGCCCTTGGGCTGTCTTCCATTCCCCTTCCCCTGCAGTGGGGATGGCAATGGGGGTGGGCCAAAGGGCAGCGTGCTGTCCTGAGGTCAGTCCATTCAGCCAGTTACATGGGTCACACCAGCCAGGTTCAAGAGAAGGCAGGAGGCAGGAGGCTTGGAGCCCGAAAATTCGGCTCCCGGGCTGCAATCTCTATGCATTGTGTGACCGTAAGCAGGGTGCCTAATCGCTGTGAGGCCACTTCTCTCATCTTTCATATAGGATTATAATGCTCTCTTTGTAGCTTTGCCCGGAGAATCAGAAGCTCTGTTGTGAGAGAACTCATTGCTGGAGGTGGAGTGACCCTTGTTTCCATCTGTCGGTATGGTTTATGGTTAGGAACACAGGCTCTCGAGTCATACTACCTGGCTTCGAATCCAGCTGCTCATCAACTGGGTGACCTTGGGCACTTCACCCAGGTCAGACTGATCCAGCTCAAGTCATGTCTCTTTGATCCTCAGTTTATCCATCTTTTAAATCGAGGTGATGAAGGTGTCTACCTCAGACTGTGTCAAGGACCCAAAGCAATGCTTTCAGCATAGTGCTGGGCACACGTGTGCTCGAAGCCAGTGGCAGCCAGTGCTTTTCTGCCAGGAGCTCCGGCAGGTGGGCTCCGGATGGGAGGTGGGGGGAGAAGGCAGTGGGGAACAGCTGCTGGTGGTAGCAGGCAAAGGAAGAGTCATGGAATGCGAGTGGCCATGATTGGTGGCTCAAAGGCGTTCACACGTCCCAGTCCTCTGTCCATTGCAGCCACACACAGACTTTGAGCGTCGGTGGAGGGATCCTGGCAGGAGAGAGGGGTGTGAGTTTAGCAATGAGGAAGCTGTAGGGCAATTAGGCAGGGCGGAGCCAAGCCCTGGATCCCGGTAAAGCCAGCAGATGTGAAAAGGGCCAGACAGTAACACAGTTTCGAGTTACTACACTGAAGTGATCACAGCAGGTAGGCCGGCCGCACGCCGCTGGACGTGAATGACCGGCAGTGACCGCGCCCCTCAGCCCCTCCCTGTGAGCCTCTAGTACGGCGTCTTTGATCCACCGCCGGCGTTTCCTTGGCCTTCCTCTTGGACCCACGGCTCTGGGGCGCACACAATTGCACACCAAACGGCGTCGGGCGTCGGGTCTCAGTGCCAGGCTTGGCCGGAGGGGAATCTCTCGGCTTGCGCTTGCTCTGCGGTGGGCTGGATGGGCAGGTAGGGGGCGGGCTCCGGCGCTGGGACCCCGCTCGGGTGGCGCCTTGGCCCCGCCCCGCCCCGCCCTCCCTCCGCCTCATTGGCAGCCGCACGAGCGTCGGGGTTGCCAGGGAGACGGGTCGCTAAGCTGCGAGTCAGTGCGAACCCTAGCCAGTCGGCCTCCGGCGGAGGCAACGGGGGAGGCCAGAGGGCGGGCGGTGGAGCGCAGCGCGCGGCGGCGGTGCCCCAAGTGGGTGCCTCCTCCCGGCCCCGCACGGCCCCCCTCCCGGCGCGGGGGCAGGCCGGGGCGGGGGGCCCGGAGGCCGGCGCGGCTCCGACACCGTCGGGGCGGCCGGGGGGCAGCCGGGGCGGGGCGATGCCGGCCGGTGGCGGTGGTGGCGGCCCCGGCCGGGGCCCGTGACCATGGGCATCGCCGAGTCCACGCCGGATGAGCTGCCGTCGGACGCGGAGGAGCAGCTGCGCAGCGGCGAGCAGCAGCTGGAGCTGAGCGGGCGGCGGTTGCGGCGGCTGCCCAGCGCCGTGTGCGCGCTGAGCCGCCTGCAGAAGCTGTATGTGAGCGGCACGGGGCTGCGCGAGCTGCCCGAGGAGATCGAGGAGCTGCGCGAGCTGCGCATCCTGGCGCTGGACTTCAACAAGCTCGAGCGCCTGCCTGACGGCCTCTGCCGCCTGCCGCGCCTCACGCGCCTCTACTTGGGCGGCAACCGGCTGCTGGCGCTGCCCGCCGACTTCGCGCAGTTGCAGAGCCTGCGCTGCCTCTGGATCGAGGGCAACTTCTTGCGGCGCTTCCCGCGGCCGCTGCTGCGCCTGGTGGCGCTGCAGTCGCTCCAGATGGGCGACAACCGGCTGCGCGCGCTGCCGGCGGAGCTGCCGCGCATGACGGGCTTGCGCGGCCTCTGGCTCTACGGCAACCGCTTCGAGGAGTTCCCGCCCGCGCTGCTGCGCATGGGCCGCCTGCACATCCTCGACCTCGACCGCAACCGCCTGGGCGGCTTCCCCGACCTGCACCCGCTGCGCGCGCTGCGCGTCTTCTCCTACGACCACAACCCCGTCACCGGGCCTCCGCGCGTCGCGGACACCGTGTTCCTCGTGGGCGAAGGCGCCGTCGAGCGCATGGCGGAGCGCGACGAGCCCACGCACCGGCCTCCGCCCCGGCGCCCAGCGCGGGCCTTTGAGGATGAGGAGGAGGAAGACCTGCTCATAGGCGGCGCTGGTTCCCGGGCTCTGGGCGCCCCCAGGGGCAGCCTCCGCGCCCTGGAAGCCGCTCCAGGACTGGGCACCTGAACCTATGTTCTGGCTGACGGGCTTCAGCCCCTCTGAGAGGAGGGGCTCTGGGAAGCTTTGGCTGCTTAGGCCTGCGGGACCGGCGGGCCCCTACTTGGGGCAATGGAGCGGCCACTTTTGGCGAGTTGCCGAGCATAGGCAGGGCAGGGGCGCATCTTCAGACACTCCTAGGTAGTGAGAGGACTGACTATCCCCTGGCTGATCTGTGGGCAATTGTCAGACCAAGAAGTCTGGGCTGGGTCCAGTCCCCGATGGAGCCACTGATAACAGAGGCGCCAGCTTCCACCTGGAACCAGGGTCACTGAGGGTTACAGAATCTTCACGTCTCGCTGAGTCTGGATGCAGGGCGCCCACCACCCTCCCTCCTTCTGGGGTTTGGGTCTCCTAGGCCCACCCTTTCTAGGGCAGGAACCGCTACCTCTGGGGTGGACTGCCTGCCTGTGTGGGGTCGGACTGCCCTTGGGAGGAGGGCCTGGCCCAGGAGCAGGGGCTTGGAGTGGGGCTGGTGCCCGGAATAGAAGTGGGAAACAGATGGGGGCCCCAGCACCGAAGCTGCCCTCACCCCTCCACCAGAGCTGAGTACATACCTCCCTCCCCGGCCCCCTGAGATTCGTATGGGGCACAGAAGGCAGGGGGTCACCCCCACCCTATTCTGTTCTCTTCTCCCAGCCTCCCAGCGTGTGCCTGGAATCTTGCTGGGAAGAGGGAGCTCCCCCTCCACTCCCCACCCCATAGCCTGAGCCTTCCAACTGTCAAGTTTGAAAAGAAGCCACCGTGCCTCCAGGGCCTCCTGCACCGCAGAGAGGGGCTCTCTGCTCTGGGAGGCTGCTCAGCGCCTCTCCCACAGCCTGCACTCTCCTTTCCCTTAAATGGGCACAGCCAGGGTGGCTGGCACGGGACTGGCACTCTGTACCTCCACTCCGTCACCAGGGACAGCCCCGAGGGGGTGAGGAAAGGGGCCTTGCTCTGCAATTCCCAGAGCCAGATCTTCCTCATCCAAGCAATAACGGAACGAGGGAGCCAGGGCCAAGGACACTCAGGGACACTGTTGGGGCCGGAGCCCCACATGGTAATGTTTTCTTTAGGGAGAAGAAAAAACAACTGGCTGTAAACATAAATTATATTTCTTGGAGAAAGAATGTGCATTTCCCATGTGCCTGTTTATTTATAATCCCTGGGAGCACCGGAACCCACTGCTGTGGGGACCCTGGACTCCCTCTGGCACTGCCCCCACCCCACGTACCTCCCGTTCCATGTCAGACTGACCCTGCCAGCTGTTGTGTGCTGTCTGGGGAACAAGTACTGTCGTCAGCAGTGGCGTTTGCCCCTCGAGGCTGCTGTCCTGTCTTGCGGAATCTCACTGCTTAATTCTGCAGAAGATTTTGTATGTTTTTGAATCACCCTCAAGCTGGGCAGATCGTTCTCTATTCTTTCACTGGCGCTGCCCCTCCACCCCCTCCATGACTCCATCTCTCTCGCTCTGTTTTCCTCTTTCTGTCTCTCTCCTTCTTAGTCTCTTTTTGCTCTGTTTTGGCATTTCTTTCTCCCCTTGTTCAGGAAAAGAATAACGATTTAAAGAAAGGAAGAAAGTTGTAAAACCCCAAGCCTGGAGGCCCATCTCATGGGAGAAGATCCTGCCAGGCCTTCATCACCATGGCAACAGGGGCATACCAGGCCAAAAGGTCAGGCCCTGCCCAGAAGCTCTGTGGGCACATGGGGTTGGGCCCTGGCTAAGGAGGAGGCTGGGCATGGATCTGGGGCAGTCAGCTTGCAAATGAGAGTGAAGGCCTTGAATGGACAGAAAGAGGAAGTGGGTGGGGAAGATCGGAGGCTGCCTCCTTCCCGAGGAGGAAGCGGGTCTGGGGCCTGGCTGCTGCAGACCTTGTCCCTCCCATAGCTCCCCCTGTTGGGGTTCCGTCAGGGCCAGTGGGCCTTCCAGGGTCTGGAAACTTGGAGAAAGTAATTTGATGATCACTCAGGTGGGGTAGGAGCTGCAGCTGACTGGGGACTGTCCTCTTGACCTGCCACTTGTATCACAGCATAGGGAAAATACCCTTGGGCCTGGAATCAGAAGAGGGGTTCCAGGCCTAGTTCTGCTGTTGACCAAGTGATCTTGAGCAAGTCATGACCCCCCTGGGCCTTAGCTTCTTCATCTGTACATGAGGAGTTGGGCTTATTTATTTACTTTTATTTTATTTTTTTCCAAGATGGAGTCTCCCTCTGTTGCCCAGGCTGGAGTGCAGCAGCACGATCTTGGCTCACTGCAACCTCTGTCTCCCACATTCAAGCGGTTCTCCTGCCTCAGTCTCCTGAGTAGCTGGGATTAGAGGTGCACACCACCGCGCCCGGCTGATTTTTGTATTTTTAATAGAGACGGGGTTTCACCATGTTGGCCAGGCTAGTCTCGAACTCCTGACCTCAGGTGATCTGCCTGCCTCGGCCTCCCAAAGTGCTGGAATTACAGGCGTGAACCACTGCACCTGGCCCAAGGAATTGGGTTTATTTAGATCTGATGCTGCAGCTCAATACTTGATGCAAGGGGTTTGTCTGCCTTCCTTTATGCAAACCTTAGACACAGGAGCAGGAGGGTGCAGAGGCAGCCATGGTCACTTGCAGTAACTGCTGTCATTAGTGAGCTCAGGTCTCCTCCCTCTGTCTGGTCTGTTTCCCTGTACTTCATCCCCTGCTGCTCTCACCTGAGGACTCTAGGTTGGGGCAAAGTCCTGGCAACGAGTCCCCCTGGGACATCCTGAGGCACTCAGGGCCCTACCCTTTTGCTTTGTCAAACGTGGCACCCGCAGCCATGACTACTCGCCAGCTGAGCAGGAGCTCCCCCGAGGAATGGGAATGGGCTCTGTCCCGGGCTCTGCTACTCACTTGCTCTACACCCTCAGAAGCCAGTCCCTTCTGGAAAGTTTGAATGTGGTTAAATTGGGTACTGATGCCATAGAGCATGACTGAGGGTTTCTGTCTCCATGTGAGTAGGGAGGGAGCTACTGCCAGGGACAGCTGGGTGTCACAGCTCCCCTTGGTGATAGAGAGAGCACTGTATTAGGAGTCCTAGCATTCCCCCACCCACAACTTCCTGTGATTCCCACTTGGCCTCCGGGGAGCAGGGGGCAGGGGAGACTGGAAGGGACGCTTTAACAATGGGATGGGATGGATGGGCTGCCTCTGCGGTTCCCCACATCGTTCCGGGGCAGTCAGAAGTGGGCAGGCCATGGGGGAATAGGGTAGGGAAATTCCGCAAGAGTCATGTTTGTACCAGGGATTCAGGGGCAGAGGCCAAGGGAGCTGGCGGTCAGAGCAAGAAGCTTCCTTCCTGCTGTGGGAACCAAGTGGAGGGAAAGGCAGAGGAGGCGGCAGGGCAAGAAACAGGGTGGGGAGGGCGAGTGACTCACCCATAAGCCGTGTGAGGACTCCCAACCCAGTGCTCACAGAAGAGCTGCGTAGTCCCTGGCTGGCAGTCAGGTCTGTGAGTGGAATGGCTGAGAACTGCACCTGTTCTTGAGGCCCCCGCCCCCACCAGCCTCCAGGCAAGCACCCCTGCTGGCCGATGTGGCAGCGGAGACCCAGGGCTGAGCTTTTTCCAGCCTCGTGAATGCCATTCCTCACCCCCTTCCCACCCACCCTCATGGGACTCAGGAAAGGGGGAGAACAGGTTCTTGGAGCTGGGGGCCCTACCCAGAAGTCCCTCCCTGCCTCCAGTGCCACCACACAGGCTCACTCAGCCATCTGTCCCAAAGCTTCCTCAAGACACCTGGCGCTCTTGTTCTGAAGATGACCATTTATTAGCACACCCGGGCGTGCCACAGGGAACACGTATGCAGACAGGGATCCCTGCCCAGGGGGCTCACAATCTAAACAGGACACGACACACACACACAGGACACAGACACGGGGAGCGGGGCGTCTTCACGGGAAACAGATGGTCAGGGAAGCCACGAGCGGGGGCATCGGCGTGCTCAAGCCTTGTCTTTCTGGTTGTCTTTGCGGGGGAGGGAGAGGAGCGCAGGACGTAACCCAGGATGGCCTTCCAGAAAGTAGCAGTATCCGGGGGCGGGGGGACTCACAGGAGAAAGAAAACACCAGAGGGCGGTGGTCCCAGGTACAGGGAGAGGTGGGGGAGCATCTCAGATCAGGCGTGGATGAAGACAGACCCAGAGAAGTAAAAACAGAGGAAGGGAAAAAGTCCAGGGAAGGGCCCGAGCCAGCAGCAAGAGACTGCCACCTGTGCTGGGCCTGGGCTGTCTCTGATTTCAGGCTCCGTTTTCCGGGGCTGCTCTCACAGAGAAAGCCTGAACAGAAGCTCTGGCCAAGGGCGCCCCTGAGGCTACTTACCTGACCCCAGGGCTTCCTCCGATCTCTGGAACAGAGATCAGAAGGGCTATCTAAACCAGGTTGTGGGGAAACAAGAGACAGACAGCTTTGGGTGGGGTACTTAGTGCAGTTCCAGGAGGCAGCTGCTGGCCCCAGGTGCTGGGAGCAGGGGGCGGATGGGATGGCCCGCTTCACTCCTGGCAGGGCCAGGGGCCAGCAGGTGGACACATGACAACGGGGATGTGCTCGTTCCTTTTGTGCCTGTGTCTGAAACAGATGTAGCACCTTCCTTCTGAAGTACCCTGAGAGCTGCGGGGGCTCAGCTTCCCCTGGGCTGGGTGGGGAAGAAAGGGCAGGGGATGGGGATGGTTATTGCTTTGTCGTGGTCAGAAGAAACAGGTGGAAGGAAGAAAAGAGCTTGCCCAGGGCCACAGAGGCTGGAGAAGGGATTACAACCCAGCTTCCCACACCTCAGGCTGGAACCTGTTCTATTGAGTAGAAAAGACTTTTCTAAAAGAACGAAAGTAGAAGAGGGCTGAGAGAAGCCACAGTTCCAGCCAACAGACACAGAGCTCCTTATCTTTCCTTTTCCCACCTCAGGGACCAGGAAGGAGGCGCTGGCCTGAAACTACAGTGGCCCCGTGGGTGGTAGTGGGAAAACTGGAGCGTCCCCCTTTGGTTTGTCTGAGCTGCCTTGAAGGGTGGTGAGGGTCCTCTGGGAACTGAGGGAGGGGACGTCAGGCTGGGTGACCCTGGAGGGCACCTCTGAGGCCTAGAGGACTCTACTCCCAAAAAGCTTTGCGTCAGGCCTGATCTGGGAGATGTAGCTGCCTCTCTGCTTTCTGGGAAGCCGGTGGGATCATATTCTATAGAGATCTGAGGATGGGCTGGACGCTCAGGAAGGGCCTGGTCACCAGTGAAGTCAAATCCCAAAGGTGACACACTGAGGGGGAGGCTCAGCCCCGGGGCCCCCATCCCCTTCACCCCACTGCCTCTGCCCCTGGGGAGGTGAGGGAGGGCTGGGACCCAAGGAGGAAACAGCCAAGGCCCTACTTTTTCACGATCCTTTATTAATCAGAACAGGCCTTGCCACAAAAAGCAGGACCCATTCCCACAAAAATATGATTTTGCAAAGAGGAAATCTTGCTGGCTTAGAGGGTATGTGTGGTGGAAAAATTTTGTATGGTTCTTTTTTCCTGTTTTTTTTTTTTTTTTTCTTCAGTTTTTCTTCATTTCTCTTCGCTGCAAATTTTTTTTTTTTTTTTTTTTTTTTGGTGATGGTGGGTTTTTGTTTTATTTTTTATAAAACATTTGCACTCAAGGACATACAAACAGTGGCCACCGATCCCCACCCCTGGGGGACTCAGGGGAGGCCCCTGGCTTGTTTGTGGCTGTTTTCCTCTGTCCCTTCCCTGGCATCTGGTGCCGGAGGGCAGGTGTGGGGGTCCTGGGGCAGGTGGAATTTATACAGCAGTTTCGTGGGGAGATGGCCACAAGAAAGGAAACCAGGACAAGATAAGGACTAAGTCTAGGGCACCCACAAAGATGGCAGATGAGGCCCATGAAGGGGCCTGCGACACAGTGAAGAGACAGATGGGCCTGGGTTGGCCTCGGCTAGCTCTGGAGGCTCTGAGGGGGAGGGGCAGGTGGGCCTTGCTGTCAGGATTCGCTAATTACACTTTGCTCACGGGTAGCACCTTCTCTCTTGACCCTCAGGTCAGGTGATGGTGGCCTCACAACCTCCCCTGTGAGGTAGGTGAAGTATTATTACCATCATATTACAGATGGGGAAACTGAGGCCCAGGGAGTGCGGGTGACTTGCCCAAAGTCCTGGGATGGTGACAGGGCTCCAAGTGCCCTCCCCCCACCCTCAAGTTCCCCCATTCCCTGCTCTCCTATCACCCTAGACCACCCCTGCCCCATCCCATACCACCCTTGCCTCCCGTGCTAGCCTACTCAGCCCTTGGCCCACCGCTTGCCGCCCCGACATAGCATCCCAGAGCTCCACCTGCACGTGGGGGGGCTGGGGAAGCCCAAGCCTGGTCGCCAATGTGCCTGGATGGGGTCTGGTTGGGAAAAGACCCCTGCCAGGAGATGCTCTCTGCATAGGATTGGCTAAGAGCTCCATGGGCGGGGCTCGGGAAAAGGTGAAGCCATTGCCCCGCCCACTCGATACAAGTTGGTTGGATTCCCAGGGGCCTCCCTAGCAGGCGAAGAGGCCTGGGAGGCGGGGGCTCGCTCACTGGGCAGTCTTCCGCGGGGCAGGCGGGTGGTGGTGGGGGAACAGGAAACCGAGGCGGATCCAAGGGAGGGGTGGAGAAGGGCAGATCCCCTCCTCCACTCAAAACTTCCCACCACGCCCTCTCCCACATCCACGTGGCCTCGGGGTCGCTGCCCTCCCGTCCCTGCTGGGGGCCGCTCCCCAGACCGCCAAAGAGGAGGGTGCAGTTGGGGCCGACCCCATTTTAAGCAAAGCTACAATATAGGAACATTTGGATTTACAAGGAACGTGGGTGACTATTTGCTTTACATTAGCATTCTTCACTCTACAAAACGATTCACCTACTATGTATGATGTTCTTCCAGATCCCAGGGAGAGGAAATGGTGGGGGTGTGAGATTCAATTTAAGAAAATTTCGCTATGGGCAAAAGGCGACCCATCTACTGCAGCAAGCAGAATGCTCAGCTCAAGGGGAAGCCGACCAAAGAAAATGGTTCCCAAATGCCTATGCTCTCCCCACGCCCTGGATGTGGGGACCCTATCCAGAGTCCCCTTCTTCTCTTTGGGGTGTCACAGGCCCATCCAGGGTGGAACTGTGGGCTGACCAAGCCACAGACTGTGGGGGCTTGGCGCCACCTGGCGGTGGTTCTTGGAATGTCAGGCCCAGGCTCATGGACCCCCAGGTTTGGAGGCTTTGTCACCAGCTGGGTCTTTTATCAATACCAGGACCAGCGTGGGGATGAGAGGGCTTAAGCAGGGATCAGCCTGAAATCTGCCATCTCCAGGGGGAAGCCAGTTCTAGTCTCATCAGTGGCTGAGGCAGAGAAACCACGGCTTCTTTGTGTGTGGCAACCTCAGAACTCTCAGAACCTTCGTCTTCTCCCTGCCTCCTTTCCCTGCACTGTGAGTGAGCCAGGCAGAAGGAGCTGCTCCCGGGGACCAGGGAGTGGGGAGGGTGGGAAGACAGTCCTGGAGAAGATCAGGTGATGGAAGATCAGAGACTACACACGATGAGAGGGAATGAATGGAAGGCCTACAAGCATCGGGGGATGGAGGGGTGAGGAAAGAAGGGTGGGGGTCTGCACAGGCAGGGAGAGACGAGGAAGGGCAGGGAAGCTGGAAAGCATGGAGAATAGGGCAGATGTGGCTGCGTATGAGGTGTGGGAAGCTGGCGGGGGTCTTTTGATGAAGGAGTTAGGGCAAAGCTAGTCAGGGCTCAGGACCCCTTGAGAAGGAAGGGAGATGAGTCCTGGTGGAATGCTATGCACACAGTAGGTGCCTAAAAGGTGTGAGTCAGTGTTCAAGAGATGAAATTGCTGAAAAAGGAGCTATTTCAGATTCTGAGCAGAAGGGGGCACCAAGGGGAGAAGGGGAGGAGATGGGGGGATGGCAGGAGGCAGCCCGGCTCTCAGCCCAGCTCCAGCATCTGCCGCTCTTCTGTTCCTGACCTCTGCCTCACCCTACCCCACTCAGCCCTACGGGCCTCTCCTCTCACACTCCTGGCCTCCACCCCTGCCTGGCCTTCACGAAACCTGCCTTCTCCGCATAGTCCTCCGCACTTCCAGGCCTCTGTCCCCACGCACACACACAATGGACACAACACAAGTACAAAGGGCCGCGGCTCCAGGACCCAGGAGCGGGCTAGATACTGTCTTCGGCATTCAGGGCCCAGCTGGCACCTGAAACTGCCCTGGGGACGGGCCTCTCCTGGCCAGACTGGGGCCAAACGCCTCAGCCTCCCCTCCCCTGGGTCCACCTCGGGGGCTGGACAGGGAGTGGCCTCTCTCCACTCCAGGTGCTGCCTTAAAGAAAACGGGGGACCATGCCCACCTGGCGGGCCTCTGGAGGGGTCTGCCTGTCTGGCCGTCTGGCTCTCGAGGTCCCCCAACTTCTTTAGTATTAGTAAGTCAGGAAGAAAAGGGGCAAAGCAGGAAAATGCCACCCAGAGCCCCTTCCCCCAAGCTGGACCGTGGGGGACGGGGCTGGTACTTCCTAGACACGGGGCCCAGTTGAGTCCTGGGACCCCTCCCTGGCTGAGCCCTCAGGGTCCTCCCCTCCCTATGGCAGGGGGCTCAGGCCGGGCGTTGTGCATAAAGTGGTGAGGGCATGATGGGGACCCGGGCCCTCGGCCCCCTGGGCCTCCCTTGGCCCCACTCAGGCCTTCAGCTGGTGCCACTGGGCCACGGGCTGCCGGGGACGGGCAATCATGTCCTTCCAGTGCTTCACCTCCCCTGGCCCGCTCTTCCAGGACAGGTAGATCTGGGGAGAAAGGGGAGAGGATGGCATTGGCACAGGCTCCAGGGCACTGGCCCTTTCCCCCACAGGGGTGACACCCCAACTCCACCATGATGCCCTAGCCTGTGGCCCCCCAACTTCCACATGCTGTGACAACCTACTCCACAGAGGCGCCCTCCTCCCTCCCCGGCCAGCCTGGTCTATTTTCCTGGTTGTCTACCCCCACACCTCCAAGTCTGGGCACGCCTGACCTCTTGGAATTAGACTGCCAACCTACTTTGCGGTGGGGTCTGGATGGTAGGGGTGGAGGCAGATCGTCTCCACGGCCTTCCCTGCCCTATCTGTTGGGTGCTGTCCAGCCCCCGTTAATTATAATTGTTCCCAGCTCCTGGGCACTCGCTGCATGTGAGTACTGAGCTAGGGACTTATACACACAGATCATCCAATCCTACAACTGCGAGGTAGGGTTATACGATCATCTCCATTTTTCAGATGGGGAAACTAAGGTACGAAGAGGTAAGAGACTTACCCACAGTCACAGTGTTTATAAGTGGCGCAGAGGGACTGAAATCCAGGTCTTTGGAGCTCTACGCTACCGGCCTAATCCTGCTTCACAGCCTCACGGGGCTGCATGCATGAATCCCCCCGGAACCCCCAGGATGGGCCCCGCTGACCTCAGCTTTGGGACTTGGGGGCGAATAAGAGTATGAGCATTGCCTCCATTGCAACCTCAGCCCAGCATGATACCTACAGCCTTGGATGATGCCAGGCAGACAAGGGGCAGACTCTTGGCTTCCAGGGGCTGAGCAGGAGCCGGGAGTCAGAAGGATTCAGAGATCCTTGGGCTCCGTAAGTTACCCAGGCCAAAGTGAGAACAAATCCACGTTTGCTTTGGTTCAGCCAACAGAAGGTAGGACTGTTTCAAAAGGAGCCCTAATCGGTATCTAAGGGACACCCAACTCCAAAAGGCTAAGCTTCAAAAGAACATCAAAGTAGATATGGTCACTTGGCCTTTGGGCTGAGCTGGTCAAAGGGGCATCGGCGGGACCTGAACCCTGGCCAGGCAGGGGCGCATACTCTCTCTGGAGTATGAGTGGCAATGTCCTGGGGAGTTGTCCCACCTGTGACCACAGATTGGCCAGTCATACTCCCCGTGCCATACCCGATGGCAGGCAGGGCTAGCTCTCCTCTTTCAGGCCAGATTGCCTCCTTCACCCCAGCAGGTGAGTTCTCCATTCCCATCTGTCTGAGGGTTGCCTCCAACTCAGCTCCCTTCCCTGTGGGTATCCAGTCCCCCTTTCCCTTTCCCCTACACAGGGTAATGCCCAGGTGTGTGCCCCTCACTCACTCCTGGCATCTCCCCTTCTCCCATGACTGCCCTGAGCACTGGTTCCTCACATGGTCCTGGTCAAACCGCCCTGCCTGAATGGATATACATGCCCCTTTATTATCATACTAGCTAACATGCGTTCCAAGTCCTGTGCTGTTTAGTGAGCTGTTTAGCTCACCTGTGCGATCTTACTTAATCCTCCCAGCGCATTGTGAGGGTAGGACCGTCCTACTCTCGTTTTGAGAGGAGAAAATGAGGCTCAGAGAGGTTACAGCCTTAAAAAGTAAGGCTAGGATTTGGACCAAGGCTATCTGACTCTCAAGCCCATTCTCTCAACACTAAACCATAAATAAACACAGAAAGAGACATTTTAAGGTAGAAACATGGAAGGGCTTATGTCACAGAATCGCATCCTGGGAAAACTCAAGGTCAGGTATGAATTTTTTGGTTATGTGATATGAAGAGATCACTTTTGTTTTTTTTTTTCCAGGCAGAGTTTTGCTCTGTTGCCCAGGCTAGAGTACAGTCTTGCAATCTTGGCTCACTGTAACCTCTGCAGTTCAAGGGATTCTCCTATCACAGCCTCCTGAGTAGCTGGGATTACAGGCACCTGCCACCATGCCCAGCTAATTTTTGTATTTCTAGTAGAGATGGGGTTTCACCATGTTGGTCAGGCTGGGCTTGAACTCCCGACCTCAGGTGATCCACCTGCCTCGGCCTCCCAAAGTGCTGGGATTACAGGCGTGAGCCACTGTGCCCGGCCAACTTTCTACGAGAAGAACATCCACATGCCTCAAGCAATTCTTACACCACCCTGTAAAGTTCTACAGGGACAGTACTAGTTGCTCCACTTTACAGATGAGAACACTAAAGCTTGGAGGGGCCAAGCCACTGGCCCAAAGTTATACGGTTTATCTGAAGATGGGATGGGAACTGAAACGAGGTCTTTGGAGTCTGATCGCAGCTCCCAACGCTGCCCCACGCAGCTCACCCTGTGTAGACCAGGACCCCGGGCAATACTGCCCCAATGTCATCATCCTGTCCAGAAAACCTTTCTTTTGAGATCCAGGCCATTCCTCTCTTGCACTACTTCTTTCCCTGCCCGCTGGTGGTCTGTCCTAAGCTGACCTACCCATAGGAGGACGCTTAGAGAGGAATCCTTGCGAGGGGGTCATCTCACACCCTTATTTTCAGATGAAGAAACAGAGGCCTGTGAGGGGAGGAGACTGATCCCAGTCTCTCCTGGTGTCCAGCCTGTGCCCACTACCCCCACTGCTTCTTTTAAGGAACGGAGCCTCGCTGGTACCAGCTGCGTGCACCACACCACCTGCCTCGCCCCTACCTTGCCGATGACGTCATTGCGGCTGAGCCTGTCCTTGTCCATGACGGTGATAATGATGGTCGTCTCCCTCAGCTTCTCCGTGGGGATATCGAAGGCGAAGGACTCATTGAAGATGGGGTTCAGGTTCCTCTTCATCGTCACCGTCTTCTTCTTCTCCACCCGCTTGTCCTTGTACATCAGCCACACCTTCACGTAGGGGTCTGGGGGAGGGAGTGGGGAAGGGTTAGAGGGACCACGGGGGAGGGACTTCCTAGGATCCCTTTCCCCTTCCAGGAATGGAAGCTGAGGCAGGAGGGCCGTGTGCTTTCCCCAGAGGCAAGGAGAGACCCAGGCAAGAACAAGAGGGACCTGGGAGAATCAGCAGATGGACCTTAGCGATCACCTGGGCCCTCCTGTTACTACCAACGAGGAAACTGAGCCCCAGAGAGGCCAGGTCTTGTCCAAAATCTCAGACAAGTAGCATCAGAGCTGGGGATAGAACCCAGGTCTTCCCACAATGTTCCCTTTCTTCCTGATTCTGGGAAGAACAGAGTCCAAGATGAGGGTGCTCCAAAGGGGGCCCCCAAGGCCTCTAGGGTAAGGAGTGAGGACTGGAGGTGGGGGTGTGGCGGGTTGGGGTGAGGACCGCTGCAGACCCTGCTCTCCACATCCAGTGTAACCCTTGTGTCACCAGCACATCCCCGGCCCGCCCGTCCTCTGCTGGAGGAGCCCCGCACCTGATGTGCCCCCGATGTCCATGGCTTTGAGGTTCCGGGCTTTGATGATGTTCACGATGATGGAGTTGGCAGAGGGGTTGTAGCAGAGAGACAAGAGCAGCTCCCCTCGGCTCCCCTGGGAGGCACAACAGGAGGGGTGTGGGGAACTAGGCTAGCAGAGCTCTCTGATTGGTCCAGCTGCCCCCAGGCCCCCTCTACCCTGACCTTGGCGCTTACCCATGCCCCTGTCTGTCACCTCTGTCTCACTCTGTCTCCCCTCCTCTGGCAGGTGTGTGTACTGCCCCTCCCAGGTCCACCATCTCCTCTCTGTTCCCTGAACACAGCCCTAGGTTCCTTCTTACAGATCCGGTGAGTCCCCCCCAAGTGCCAAGCACCAGTGCTCTGACTACTAGTGAGGACTGAGCTCCATCGGGCCTGCCCATCTGCACCCTCTCCCACAGCCCTCCTGGCCTTTCTAAGGTTGACGAGGGTCTGGGACCAGATCTCCCAGCCCTGCCCTGCTGCCTGTCCAGTTAAGGCCCACCCATGGGGCCTTACACTCCCATCGCTGCATGGCTTCAGATCCTTCCAGAAGGTCTGCATCTGGGTCAGGTCCACCTTGTTAAGGGGGATGGACACCTCCCCGATGGGGTCGTTGCGGCTGAAGCGGTCGTAGTCCAGCACTTGGAGGTAGAGGATCCTCTGCACCACCTTCTCATAGGGAAAACCTGGTGGTATAGATGGGTGCGAGTGAAGAGGGGCACAGAGGGGCCACATGGGGCCCGGGAGGCAAGGAAGGCCCTGGGAAGAGGAGGCAGGCCCTGTGCCCTCCCGCTGCCACCCCACCGGGCCAGCAGGCACACTGGATTGCAATTAGACCTTACTGAAGTGCTAGCAAGAACTGTCACCATCTCATGGGGTTCCCTCAACAATTCTCCAAGGTGAATGGCATCTCGTCCATCTTACAGATGAGGCTCAGACGGCTTAAAGTACTTGCCCAGAGTCCCAGCTAGTAAAGAGTAGAACTGCGATCATCCATTCACCTGTGCACCTTGTGTCCATCTCAGTGGCTGAGCAGCCGCTGCCAATCGTCCCGAGGCAGGTCTGGGCAAGTGGCTCTGCCTAGGTGGCCACAGCTGCCAGTACGCAAGCCCCAGGAGGACTCAGGGCAGAGGGACGTGGGGAAGCATCAGTGGGAGGGAAAAGGCAAAGGCATAGAAGCAGGAGGTGACAAGTGTCCTGTGACTCGGCATCCCTCCTCTCGCCTGTGCTTCTGTCCTTCTTCCCACAGTGTCCCCTTCTCTACTGTCACCTCCCTCGTCCAAGCCGCTGGCACCTCTTGCCTAGGCAGCTGCAAGCATCTCCAAACCGCCCTCCCCACATCCACACTTTCTCCTACCGTCCATTCTCTACGCGGCAGCCAGAGAGATCTTTTAAAAATAGAAATTCCATCATGATGTGCTCCTGCTTAAAGCCTTTCAATGGTTCCCAGTGCACTTAGAATAAAAGCCGGGCACCCTACCTTGGCTTCAAGTCCTTCCACAATTTGGCCCGGCTGTCCTCTCCCTGCTTGGCTTGTGACCGCTCTTCACTCAATGACTGGGCTCCAGCCACATCGGCCTCCTTCCTGGCCCTTCAACACCCCTACTCCTCCCGCCTCGGGGCCGGGCGCACACTGGCCCCACCATGCGCCCCCCTTCTGGCTACTCTCATCCTTCAAGTCTCAGTATTCCTTCCTGGCACCCCAGACAGTGTTGGATCCCATTATACGCTCTAGCACCTTTTCTTCCGCGAAACATACCACACACGGTAATAGATTTCTCTGTCTCTTTCCCTGATTTTTGTCTGGCTTTCCCGGAAGGCAAGGATTCCCAGAAAGGCCTCTCTGTTACCAACCACTGGATCTCGGTGTCTAACACCGTTTCTGGCACATAGTAGGCACTCGATACATATTTGTTAAGTGAATGCATAATTGAACAGATGAATCAATGCCAATGAAATGGCCTGATGGAGCAGCAGGACTGTGCTGAGGTGAAGTGGCAGCTAAGGTCAGAGGGAGAGGAGCAGACGGGGCTTGCATGGGATGGAGAAGGGAAGAGGGGGCCAGGTGAAGGTCTGAAGCCAGGAGTCATGAGCTCTTGGGAGGCTTAGTCAGAGGTGGGGCTGGCCCAGGAGGTGCAGGGGGCACAGGCCAGCCCGGAGGTCTGAGGTGAGGAGATTCTGAACCCGGGTGTGAGCAGGACGGAGGACGCCTGGAACCTAAGCCTGGCTGGTGCAGAAGATGAAGGGAAGGAGGAGCCCCGGAGGATTCCAGCACCTTCCCCCAGAGACTCTGGAAGCACCGAGGAGCTCCGACAGGAGCAGGTGAGTGGGAAAAGGAGACGCTCTGAATTTGTTCAGGGTCCTTTTCCTCATATGGTGGGAAGCTGTGTCCTGCTTATTTCAGAGTCCCCCACGGACCTTGCCCAGGGGACCCCTGGCATCAATTCAGGTAAAATGCACGAGGACAAGTGTTCTGGGAATATTGGAAGCTCCAAGAAGTCGCTGCACCCCAGTCAGCTCTCATCAACACCAGAGGAGGCAGGCTCCTAGCTGGCAAACTCCTACTCATCCATCAGAACCCATTTGGAATGGTCCCTCTTCTGGGAAATTTTCTTCAGCACCATCAAAGGGAGCTCATACTGGCTTCCTGCAGCTCCTGTCATGCTGCGTGTGGCTGGCTTATCTACACATCTGTGTCTCCATTAGGCCAGAAATGCCTTGAGGGCCATAACGGTGCCTCATGCTTTTCTACACCCCCGGAACCTAGAAGAGTGCCCGGCTCGTGGTTGTTGCTGGGCACGTGCTTGTGGAAGAGACGGGAGGATTGGAGTTCTGCTCAGAACCTTCGCCCTGCCAGCTGGCTACCTATACCTCCAGACAGCTGAACCTCTCGCTGGCTGAGCCATCTCTAACCTGGCCCTCGTGGTGCCTGCAAAGGAGGGCATCCAGAAGCACACGGACACTCACTGCTCACCCTCAGTGCCATTTAGTGGGTGACCTGGCTGTCACCTTGCAGAAGAGGTGGGGTGCTAAGTGGGTGGGACGGCAGGTGGGGAAAGGTCCCTGGGATACACGGTGAAGATTCTGGAAGGCTAGGGCTTGGGGCAGCTGGAGTAGGGATCTACTCCCCCTGGATGAATGGGGAGCCATTGGCAAAGGGTTACAGCTTCTCTAAGCGGGGTCCTAGCACCCAAAGGCCCTGGGATAGAAATCACTGCTTAATCGCATGCCCAGCTTCCTGGTTACCTTGAATCCTCAGAGATAAGAGATAAAGACCGGCCTTCAGAGGGGGCTTGCAGGAGAGAGAAAGGACATTTGTCTCCGCGGCCTCCAGGCATGGTTCAGAGCTGTTGTTCCTGTCCCATGCGAGGGAGGGGGGCAGAGAACGGCAACAGATGGCGTGTGTTTAACAACCTGGTATCAAGCATTTGCTGGGTGTCAGGCACTGTTCTAAGTGCTTTTACAATTCACTTATTTGTTGAACCCTCACTATTATTATCTCTATTTTGTAGATGAGGAAACCAAATCATAGGGAGGCTCAGGAACTTGCCCAAGGTCACGCAGCGAGTAAGTGGCAAGAGCTGAGATTCAAACCCAGACAGCCTAGGCCACAGCCTGTGCACTGAACCACTATGCTCTGGTGGCTCCAGGGTGCTCCAGCTCTGAGTCCTGTGGGTGCCTCCCTCCCTCCCTGCCCTCCTCAGGATGAGCTCTGTGTCTGGACTGAAACACCAGGCGGTGGCCCAGCTTCCCTCCTCGGCCTCTGGCTGTGATGCTGGCTCCACTTGGCTCCTGTGACCTGATCCCAACTAGACACAAAATGCATCAGGTTAACCGGGCCAAGTCATTGCCTGTGTGGGCGTTTGTGAGCGCACGTGTACGGATCTGTGCCTGTGCACGCATGCAGGTGTGCACATAAGTGTATCTGATTGCATGTGTTTGTGCATTTGTGGGCCTGCAGGTGTGTGCCCATATGCATCTGTCCATGTGACCACATGTGTGGTTGGGTAGGGGGATGGTGGACGGCAAGAGGTGATCATGGCGGGGGAAGGGGGGCACTAGCCTCACCTTCAAAGAGGAAGGTCTCGTTCCAGTGGGGGTTCAGGTTCTTCCGCTTCACCTTGGTCTCCAGCTTGTGCTTCTTGTCAGGCAGCAGGTAGATCTTGACGAAGGGGTCACTGGTGCCGCTGAAGTCCTTGGCCGGCAGCTCTTGGGCCTTCATGATCTTCACGGTGAGCGTGGACTCCTGGAAGTTGTAGCCGACGCTGAACTGGATCCGGCCCAGGTTCTCTCGGCTGCAGCCCTCGTGGGCCTCGTCCTCCTCGGAGCCTGGGGAGAGCTGGGGGTGGGGGAGAGGCCGGCAGGGTTGGGGAGGATTCTGCTCCCCCCATGTCCCCACTGCTGGCCAGCACGGGTGAGAGGCCAAAGGTGGTGGCCCAGCCACATCCCATGGACACTGCTCAGGCTCAGAGGGCAGGTGCCTTGACCGGGGTCTCCCAGGAGGGGAGGGGAAGGGGGGATGGCAGAGCCTAGACAGCTCTGTCTCCTGAACCTCAAAGCCGTATGCACGACACCCACCTCCCAGGCTCTCCTCGCGGCCCTGGGTCTGCCGCCGGCCCCAAGCTCCAGTTCCGCTGCCTCACCTTCCTGGTTGTAGCTGCCCTGGTGCGTGCTGGGGTTCCCGAGCCCCCCAGACCTCCCTGCCCTCTCGTGGCACGGTAGGGCCAACTGTGGGATGCACGGACACAAACCTGGGCTACACAGCAGATGAGGGAGGCTGCTCACATCAAAAAGAGTGTACCGCAACAATTCTTTGCAAAGTGACTCTCTAGGGTGCGGAGAATGATGTGATTTACAAAATGAGAGAGGTACGTTTTCAGGAGCGATGTCTGTTTGTGTTAGGCAAAATCACCAGGGACAAGAAAACTGCAGACCCCCCAGGCCCTGTCCCCAAGCACTTTGACTGGATGGGGCTGGGGTGGGCCTGGGCATCAGTGCTGGGTACAAGGCGCCTCAGATGACTGTACTGTCCATAGGGGCTGAGGAGTGCTGGGAGGGAGGGCGCTTGGGCTGACCCAGGAACGGACAGTCACACAGAGGCAGGGTGGGCATCTCATCCCATCCTGACATCCAACCACAGGAAGCAGCCGGGAGGAGGGTCTCCCAGCCACGTGTCTGAACCTGTGAGCACACTGGTAGTACCTAGGAGGTTTTGGAACCCTGCCCACCCTCCAGCCGCCTGAGTGCAGCCCCAGACCACTGATCACAGCAGACCCAGTTAGGGGGCTGCATGGCTCAGGTACCCCTGGCTCGAAAGTCTCCCACGATGACTGGATGAGAGACAGGAGCAGGACCCTGGGTACCACAGTAAGAAAAACTGCAGGCATCCGTTCTCTCCCCCGCTTCCCCCGTAGAAACCTGCTCTGTGCCCTCTCCTTCATCCTCGAGAGGCAGTCCTAGGCTCTGAAAGACTAAATAATACAGATAATAATAATGTATCCAGTGTGCTCTTGCCATGACCAGCGACTCTCCCATCGCCGTCTCCTTACTGAATCCTGATCATAGCCAGGCGAGGCAGGTGGCACCACCCTCACTGAAGAGACTGGTTCAGAGAGGTTAAGTCACATGGCCAAGACTGCACAGCAGTATGAATCCTCTCTGACTCAAAATCCTGCTCTTTCCACTGAAGCAGGCCCACACCCCAGCACAACACTGAGGTTTCCCCTCAAGCTGGCAAAGACCTGCGGACTCACCGTGCCAGGTGAAAACCGTCGGAATCACACTCGTGAGAGTTTTTTGTTTTTGTTTTTTTGAGACAAGGTCTCGCTCTGTTGCCAAGGCTGGAGTGCAGTGGTGCAATCCCGGCTCACTGCCACCTCCACCTCCCAAGGTCAAGCGATTTTCGTGCCTCAGCCTCCCGAGTAGCTGGGACCACAGGCGCACACCACTACGCCTGGCTAATTTTTGTCCTTTTAGTAGAGGCAGGGTTTCACCATGTTGGTCAGGCTAGTCTCTAACTCCTGGCTACGAGTGATCTGCCCGCCTTGGCTTCCCAAAGTGCTGGGATTACAGGCATGAGCCATGCATCCAGCCTCACACTCACAACAGTAACTACCACGAACTGGCTGGCCGCCTGTAACCTGTGCCTTGTCCTCACTGACCTCTTACAACATCCCAACGAGGCAGGCACTCCCGCTGGAACACTTTCCCGGTGTTCCAACTGTGGCTGCCAGCACAGAGAGGTTGGGTCACTTGCCTCAAGTCGCCTGCGATTGAATGGCCAGTGGGAACGCAACCCAGTTGAGCGGCCAGGAATCCTGAGTCCCCTCCACCTGCGCCTTGCTCTTGCACTCAGATCTAGAGTCTGGGGCTTTACCCCGGTCCTGCCTAGTTGGGGGCACCGCGCTGCCTTACAGCAGAAGATGTTCCCTCCAGCCCCCACCCCTTGGCCGATCCAGATAACCCCTCAAGCCCCACTGCAGGCCCATGGAGAATGTGGTTTCCTTGTCCACAGTCTGCTTTTCCCCGACGCTCTTTTCTCTGCTTATGCCAGCCCCACACGCACGCTTTGACCCTGTTTTTACATCTGCAGAGTAGGGACCATGACACCTACTTTGAGGGGTCCTGGGAGAGCTAGAAGGGGTCCCTTCTAGAGTTCTGCCCCGTGACCTGACCCACTGGCAGAGGGACCGAGCACCTGGGGCATAGCATGTGTAGACAGTGCCAGCAAAGACCACTCGCCCACCCCCTTGCTTCTAAAGTTGGGGTGGAGTTGCTGATGACCGGAGCCCAGGTGGCCCCCACCCCACCTGAGGTCCCTCTGGTCCCTTGGCTCTTGGCTCCCAAACGTGTGGTCTTGGGAAGGCCTGGGCTGGCTAGGTGGGTTTCACCTCGGAAAGGGGTGGCAGCTCTGTGCCCACTCCCAGCCTTCTTAAGCCACAGCCCTGAGCCCTAATTACTCAGCTGGGGCAGAGCCATCTCTTTGGCAACCAGGTTGGCCACCCCATCACAGTCAGGGAAGGTGCTTCCCGAGCCCTAGCAGAAGTCAGCCTCGAAAAGCAGCAAGCCACCCCCGTACCAGGGCAGCAGGTGCCCAGAAGCACGTGTGGCCTCGCCTCTTCTCGGACACCCCTGCCCCTCAGCCCCTTCTCTGGCCAGCTCTGGGTGCTTAACTCTTGTCTCTCGACCCCCAGATTCCACAGCCCAGGGTCCGGAGACTGGGACAGGCTGAGGTCACAGTGGGCTGATTCTGCCCTGCTTATCTTATCATGGCTGTTAACGTCAACGGCCTAGCACTGGCACAGAGCTGTGCCATCAGACTCTGCCCTCCCACCTCTGAGCATCTTCCCAGCACAGGAGAGGGAGATGGGGCCTGCGCTTCCTTCTGCAGGCTGCAGCTGTTGGCCCCTCCCTGGGGGCAGCAAGGGGCAGGCAAGCTGGCTGTGAAGGGGCCGTCCCTTCTGGGAACCTGGCTACCGGGAAGCTGTAACCAATTAAGGGGCTATGCAGGGAGGCAGGGTGGGCTGTGGTAATGGCCCATCCAGAGGAGAAGACAGCCAGGGTCAGTCTGCCTGGGTGGGGGAAGATGGAAGGAGGGCAGTGGAGGGCCAGACACACAGGGGCCTGGCGGGCGGGGAGAAGGGGAGAGGTGGAGAGGCCCAAGGCGACCAGACCTAGGATGTGGAAAATCTGATGCTCTAATGTGGATTCAAGAAAACCACAGGATAGGCCGGGCGCGGTGGCTCATGCCTGCAATCACAGCACTTTGGGAGGCCAAGGCAGGTGGATCATTTGAGGCTAAGAGTTTGAGATCGGCCTGGCCAACATGGTGAAACCCCATCTCTACTAAAAATAGAAAAATTAGCCGGCGTGGTGGTGCACTACTATAATCCCAGCTACTCGGGAGGCTGAGGAAGGAGAATCGCTTGAGCTCGGGAGGCAGAGGTTGCAGTGAGTTGAGATTGTGCCACTGAACTCCAGCCTAGGGGACAGATGAGATTCTGTCTCAAAAAAATAAAAAATAAAAAATAAGGAAAAAAGCAGACTCTTAGGCCCCACCAAAGGCCCACTGACCAGGAATCTGCATTTTAACAAGGTTCCTGGGTGATTCCTGCACACGTAGCAATTTGAGAAACGCCAGGCTAGAAGGGGCAGTGGGGATGGATGGTTAGAGCTGGCTGGAACTCTACATGGCAGAAGGGTGGGGGCTCTGGTGCCAGGGCAGTGGGGGAGGGGTTGGGAGCTCCCAAGCCTACTTCCTTCTCTCTAGAGAAGTGAGGGGTTCAATCCAAGGAGATGAAGCGTCCCAGGTCAAGTCCAGTAGGAACACAGCAGGGGCTGGATTCCCAACTTCATCCCCTCTTCAAGCCTTCCTGGGACTTCCGACCTTTAACTGATCTCTGTCTGTCAATCTCCCCAGTTTTCTCCCTCCAGGACCTCTTTGGAAAAGTACAGGTGGGGCAAGTGGCTGTGACTCACTGCTGCCCCCGTGGGGGCACCGTGGGAACCACAACCTCTGTCTGGGCCAAGCAACCTAGAACTAGGATCCCACAGGGTTGGAGGCCTCTGGTGGGGCACGGGTGTGGACAGCAGCACCCCATCACAGCTGTCCCTCAGAGGAGCCGGGACCAGTGGATTCCTGCTCTCCTGTTCTCAGGGGCCTCTAGCCATGGGAATGGGGGAGGTCGCAGGCTAGGCCTTCCACCCCAGACCTCCACTTAAGGGGACATCACTCTCGGGAGGGGACACCTTCTGTCCTGAGTCCTCTGCCCACCAGCCTTTCCCTCTAGGATCCTGCAAGTATCCTGCATGAGTGGGTTTTCTTTGGTGCCTTCTCAATCCACAAAGGGATCAAAGCAGGATGGGAATTCTTATTTTCACTTGTCAAAGGAAGAAACTGAGACATGGAGAAGATACTTTGATGAAAGAGCTGGGAAGCAAACCCCGGCCTTGCACACTCAGTCACCAAGCGCCGAGTGGCCACCATGCTGGGCCTGGCTCTCCAGGCTGCTTCTGACCCGGTTCCCCTGCCTGGCCACTCCCATGCCGTTGCTGGTTCCCACACACGTCCCTCTTCTTCCTGCCCCTGGCCTCCCAGCCCAGTTCCTCGGAGCAGCACAGGCTCCCTCATTCTCACCATGAGCATCTCGCTGGTGAGGGAGTTGACGAGGTCTGAGACAGAGGAGCGTGGCTCGGTCCGGCGGTCGGACTCATCGTGGGGTGTCTGGCCTGGCACCGGGGCTGTGTTCACCGCCTTCCCTCCTGCAGGCAACCTGGGGGCAGGGGAGTCCAAATGAGATTGGGCTGGGAAGTGAGCTGGGTTGGGCACCCTGGCCTGAGGGGCGGCAGGACCTTCTCTGAAGACCCCAGCAGCTGCCATCCCCGACGGGCCAGCAGGAGTGGTACTCCTGTCCACATGGACACCTGGTTTTCCCTGGAAACCCATGCCTGGGGCCCATTCTCCTTGCAGCCCCTGCCCCAGGCGACTGTGGCTTAACTACTCCTATAGGGGATATTTGGGGGAAGTGTCCCCATTCTTCCTGTTCCCCAGAAACCCCCCACCCTCCAGTCATTGGCTTGCATAGTTGGTCTGTGAGCTGGCCACCGCCCCCACTCCCCAGAGGCTTGTTCTATCCCATCCGCCCCCAGCCTGGAAGAGGGAGGCTCCGCCGTGGCGTGGTGTGTCCAGGTGCCTCTCTGCGTCATTACCCTCTGCAAACACACCCAGAAGGTCTGTCTCCCAGACGCCCCACCTGTGTTTGCTTGGGCTCATCAAGAATCCTCTTCCCACCCTCTAGACATGAGACTGACCAGGTGAGGTCAGGACAACTCTCCACAGTGACAGAGTATTCTGTATTTGTGCTGTCCAGTGGAACAGCCGCATGCCGCATGTGTGCATTTGAGCATCTGCAATGTGGCCAGTGTGGCTGAGAGCTGAAATTTTAATTTTGTTGAATGTAAGCTCATTTAGGTTTAATGGCCCCATATTGGATAGGGTGAGTCTACACCCCCTTGTTCCCCAGTTCCCATCCTTCTCCCACTTGCTGAAGACTGTGCATTTGGTAAGGCTCTCACCCAGGGTCACAGAAAGACAGGCACCACCAAGAAGCCCTGTCTGCACCTGACTCCATGACGTTCCCAGGATGCTGGGCTCTTTGACCCAGTGGCTGGGTGGTGAGCCCAGGCTCCGTTCAGCTGGGGATCAGGAAGGGGCACTAAAAGCCTGCCCAGGGACCAGGCTGGCATGTCCCATGAGGAGGAAGAGAGGTGGAGGAAGGCAGGGAGGAAGAGACGGGGGACCAGTAGCATGAGGCTCAGAACAGGCTAAAATAGAACAGCTTTGAGAACACACAGCCACAAACTGGGAACCACACGCTGAGGGTGGACATGAGCCATGGCCCTCGGGTAGAGACCAGCCTCCAGTACATAGGCGACCACGACAGGCACAGACAGACATGCACAGAATATGCCAGGCCCTGGAGGGGAGATATCAGGGTCCCAAAGCAGGGTGCGTGTGTGCACACACACACACACGCATGCACACACGTACACACAAAGCATGCACACACATGCGCATACACACACACACATGCATGCACACACACATGTGCACACACAGGCACACACATGCATACGAGCCTCACAGACATCCAGAGGGGCAGGGAGAGGATGGCAGGGGCCACAGGCAGGCCAACCACAGCAGCAGTGATGACACACATACAGCGATGGCACACAGGGATCCCGAGAGGAGACGCGTTGGGGAGACCCAGGCATGCCACGAGTGCACGTGAAGGGGGACAAACTGAAACAGAAAGGGCAGGGAGTGGTTTCAGGGCCCAACATCCTGATTATCAGAAGCATGATACACCTACTGTGAAAACCTGGCCCTGCCTCTACAACACGGAAACGCCCACTCCACCCAGCGATACGCGGGCGCCCTTCCCAGAGGGCCATGGCACGCATGGACATGTGGACACGCACGCACCACACACACACGCACAGGAGAGGACACGTGCTCACACGGGCAGGCAGGGGGAAGGAAAGGAGCCCGAAACAGCTGGAGAGGTAAAGTCAGGTTAGAAACAGAGTGGGAGAGCAGGGAGAGTGCGAGATTGGCTGCTGAAGGTATGAGAACGTTAGAGTTATTTGGCCACGCCGCAGCGTCAGCACAGCTGCCAAGCAGCCTGGGAGAGATGGTCAGCGCCACTGAAGCTGTCGGAGGTCACAGGACAGAGAGACAGAGGTGAGAGGCACAGAGAGAGGCAGAGGGAGAGGCCGAGGGGCCCATCGCCGGCCCAGGGCAGCCCTGTGAGGAGCAGATGGGAGAAAGGAGACAGAGGGAGAGAGAGGCCAAGAAAGTTAGTCAGAGACGTGTGAAGGCTGCCGGGTGGACGAGGGGACAGGGAGGAGCGTGCGGCCAACAGGAGAGGCAGAGAGGAGGCGGGGGACACACACCGTGACAGAACATGGTGGCTTCAGAGTAGGGAGAGCAATGGGGGTGGCCTGGTCCCCGCCTTGCCCTGTCCACCACTCGGGGTGGGGGTGGGCCGCGGTGGAAACCATTTGGATCCCAAGGAGCAGTGGTGAAACGATGGCAGACAGCATGAGGGGGTGGACACGAGCAGAGTGGCAGAGGGTGGAATGGGCACAGCAGGGCGTGGAGCCAGGGCCTCCCTCCCTCCCGGGAGTGCAGTCTGAGGTGTGGTGCTGAGGCCCAGGAGCTGAAGGATCCCGGACGGGGGACTTCAGGGACACCAAGAATCGTGGGGACAGAGGCAGTGACTGGCCCTCCCATCTCCTGCTGCTTGTTGGACACACTCCCACGCTGCTTGGAACCTGGAATGGCCACTCCTCCTCCCGGGGCGCTGTCTCCCATGAGCCTGCTGTTCACAGCCTCACAGGGGGCTGAGTGTCCTCCCCAGTGACAGCCAAGGGCCACTACCCCTTCCTCCAGAGACATCTGGTCAAGGGGTCAGCTGGGGAGGGAAAGGTGGGGCTGGGGTCAGAAGGGCAGACCCTGGGTCTAGAAGGAAAGGCTGAAGAGGGAGGGACAGCCACCCCAAGGCTACCACTCCCAAGTCTGAGGGTCCAGGAGCTCAGAGGGGTGGGGCCCTAAGCTGCCCGGTGCCCAGTGGGTGGTGCTGATGCCAAGCTTTGGGAAGGGGAGAGTCTGCTGGGAAGGAAGCATTGGATTCTGGACCCCTGTGGCAGCCCACCAGCCGAGAAGCACCCCAGTGTCCATGAGGAATGAATTTCCAGGATAGGTGGGCATGATGAGGCTGGAATGGCACGGTCCACTTGGAAAGTCAGGCTGGGTGGTGGCGAGGGCGCACGGCCTCCACCCCCACACCCACCTTTCCCAGGAAGGCAGGGGACAAGCTGATGTGATGATCAGAAGGGATGGGTGTGTTAAATATGGAGTGAGACCTAAGTGGCAAGGAGGTAAAAATAGACTGTGGGTGACAATGGAGCCGGTTCATTAACACATGGGTGATGTGAAATCTTGTTTCCAGCCTGCTTCTGCTCCCTCACGCTTCACACCTTTCCCAGCACCAGTCTCAGCTTCTTAGTGGGCGTTCAGAGGACTCCAGCCACCCCCTATGTCTTCTCGCCCCTGGCTCCTGGCACTCCCAGTGGCCCTCTGACTGCCCTGCAGCCTAGCTTTGAGACCCTGGCTCAGGAAGTCACAGCTGCTGTAGTAGTGCCTAGGTGGGTCAGGGGTGGCAGGCTCCACTCCTCTGGTACCCCTGCACATGGGCTCAGGGCCTGACACCATTTGTGCCACTCAGTGAAAGACCTGGCCCCACTCTCTGGGGACTTCCAGCCTTGCCCACCACAGACCATGCAACTGTGGACTCAGGATGGGAAGAAACTGGGAGGGATGGTCTCCAGGAACCACCAGAGGGACAGGCAAGCCAGCCATCTTGCCTCTCAGTCTATCCACCCTCCCTAGCCCACAAGCCCAGGGCAGCAGCCTGGGACAGTCCCTTCTGGCCCCTGGGGCCTCTCAAGAGCCTCAGGATGGCCTGTCCAAACAGTCCCTGCCCAGCTCACAGGACACATGCCCCAGCCTAAAGACCCGTTTCCCTCATGAAAAGCTTAGCATATCTGAGCCTGAGGGGCCATTCCTTAGAGGTTACCCTGTCCAATCCTTCACTGGACAGATAAGTGAGCAGAGAACCCAGAGAGGGGCTGTGACTTGCCCAGGGCTGCGGAATGAGGCTCTGGCAGAACCAGAGCTGGAAGGCAGATGTCTTGGCTGCCAGGCCACACGCTGTCTTGCAGGCCTTTGGTCTGATGGGAAGCAGACCCGATCAAGGTGAGAAGCCCTCCTCCCATGATTCCCAAAGGCTAATTCATCCTGGAAACCACAGGTGTGGTCAACCCAACCTAAGGTCAGGCATCCACTGGCCCAGCTGTGGGATGTTGCCTGAACCCTGGGACCTCCCACCCTACCCCTTGCCCGTGAGCAGCGCCCCGCCCCTCCTGAGACGGGGACAGTAGGAGATGCTTTCCTGAATTCCTGATAGCTGAGGCTGTGGCAGTTTAAATGCCCAGGCTCCTGCTTGGCCTGTGCTGTGGCCACACAGGCTATGCCCGGTCTCCATAGGGTCCCGAGGCCAGCCGCAGTGACAGGGAGCCCAACAAAGCCAGGCCTCACCCTTGCTCAGGATGGCTGCCTTGACTGCTCCGGGCCCTCCCCAGCTCTCTCCTGGTGCCCCGGCTCAGGGGAGAACCTTCTGGTTATTTCTGGTCACCAGGTCTCTCCCATGCCCCAGACCCTCCCACCATGGGCTCTTCTTCCATCAGCCAAGCAGCCCAACAGGACCTCCAGGCAAGAGGGAGGTTGAGGGGGTGGGGATGAGGGAGAACAGGCTGGCGCCCCTTCCCTAACATCCCCCCCGCCCACCAACCACCAGAGAAACAGGGATTTCCGGTTGGGGTGGGGACAGAGATGAAAGATGGAGGGCAGCAGAGAGGAGCCAAGCAGGAAGATGGGGCAGAAAAGGCTGCGCTTGCTCCGGGCTGGGGCAAGCATGCCGGAGAGCAGGCCTGATCCAGAATGGTCCCAGGATGGCCACAAGTGGCCTCAGACCCCAGGGACACCACCAAGGTGGCTGTGTGTGAGGGCACCGGCTGGGGAGGGGGCTCGTCCTCCCGCTCCAGCATCCGCTGAAGGCACCACCACCTCATCCAGCAGCCGGGGCCGGTCGAGGCAGGCGGCCTCTCCGCGCCTCCTTCTCTGCCGCCGCCGCCGCAGGCCCTCGCCTGTGCTCGTACCTCTTGTCCCCCTGAGCGTTCTGGTTCTGCTGGGTTCCTGGGTTTTGCAGGTCAGGGATATTGGCAAAGTCATCCTGTTCCGAAAGCCCTAAGACCAAGGATAGCACCACCATCCGGCCTTCCCTGCCCGGGGTGGGCAGCCCACCGGCCAGGGTGAAACGAGGAGGCCCCGTGGGCAGGGGCAGGGGGGAAGGAGAGAGAGAGAGAGAGAGAGAGAGAGAGAGAAAGAGAGAGAGACAGAGACAGAGACAAAGAGAGAGAAGAAAAAAGTGTAAGAAACTGGCCCTGCAGGAAAGAAAGCAAACTTCAGCACTGTCAACAGTTGCAGGATAGAGTGGGGAGAGTGGAGGCAGGGAGGGAGGGGAGGTGACTATGGCCTGAGACTCCACTGGCCCGAGCCAAGAGCAAGATTCTCCAGAGCTAAACTGCAAGGGGCTGGGCAGAGGCCTGCAGAGGTGGCCTATGGCTGGGACAGTCCCAAGGGAACACGGGGGGTAGGGTGGGGGGAATGGAGCATAGGCCCTGGGACCCCACAGATTTTCAAAGGCTAATGCATGCCCAGCTGGACTCGCTCTGACCATCTGGGCCACTGGGAGAAGAGGGAGGGGCTCCGTCAGTATCGGGCTCCGTCAGTATTCTGCACCGGCACCACGCAGGCTTAGAAAGTTTCAAAATCCAATGGGTACTGCACCCTGTCCTTATGGAAGCCCTTCATAGACAATGCTGTGTCACGGTCAACCAGATGTCCTTGAAGCCAGGCAGGGTCTAAGGAGCTACCTCCCCTAGGCTCCTGGATAAACAAGCCCATCAGAGGAGAATGAAAGTCCTTTGTGGTATATGGCAACTCGGCCACAGTGGCTGTCTCCTGTGTCCTCCTTGCTGGAGATCCAGGGAAAGAGCACCACCGCTGAGTCCAGGTCAAGGGCCTTTCATTGGAGAAGAGGTCCAGAAGGCACCACAAGCCAAGGCGGCAAGAAAGTGCAGGAACTTGGCAAGGTCTGGAGAAGTTTTGGCAGGACTGCAGGGAGCCTGTGCCTGCAGTGAGAGAGCGCACTTTGAGGGAGCACAGTCAAGGCTGAACAGGCGGGGGGTAGGCAAGAGGGCGAGACTCTCTTGGAGTGGACATGTGGCAGCTGTATGAGGCCAGGTGTGACACCGTTAGTAGGGGCATTCTCAGAGAACCATTGGGCAACTTGCCAGGGTCTTTGCGAGGTTACCCGCATTTGCCGGGAGGGGGGAAAAGGGAGCATCAGTGGTGACCCTGCTGTCCCCATAGGCCATCAGAGTCCGTGAGCGTTTTCTGGGTGCTTTGTGGAGCTCCTCCAGCGTGGGGCCTCTCATCAGAACAAAAGGAGAGGGAGGGGTTCTCGGACAGGCCAGGCAGGAAAGCACGTCTCAAGAAGGGCCAAAGGGAAGACAGTAGGGCTGATGGAATATTCTGGAAGGGAGAGGATGCTGGGTCAGGATGTCTACCACTTCAACGTGAAGGGAGGCGAGGTTTACAGAGGAAGAGCTTGCTCTAACTTCTCAGAGCGGTTGTCAAAAAGGGAACAAACAGGTGAGAAACAGCCTCTGAGGTGAGGGGCGAGGGCACGAGGGTCTTGGAAAATGGGACATTACCTCTGGGGTCTCAGCGAACGGAGGGAGCTAAGTGGCTGCTGTGCCCCTCCCTGTCTTTGCATCTTTGGTCCTGGGCACAGTTACTCCAGGCTGACCCTTGTGCTGGGATCTAACTTTCAGGGAAAAAAAACTCTGCCCCCTCCCTCAGGACAAATCCTCGTTTTCTTTGTTTTCTGCCCACCGGTACTGTTTCAGAGTTGGTAAAATTCCATTTGGCTGCTCGGGAGCTAGTTGTGCTGGGGGAAGGCAAACTCAGTGAAAACAACATGTTTTTTCCCCGGTTAATGCATTTTTCAGATACTCCTTTTTCTCTTCTTAAAAACAGAACAGCTCCTCTGCATAAATTCCTGATTCGTCACTCTCTCCAGCTCTGCAGGCCGCGAGGCTTAGGATGAGGGGCAGGGGCTGGAGAGTGGAGGGAGAAGCTGGCAGTGTTAGGGGAGTCACGACCATCAAGCAGAGGGCTGCTGCCCTCCCTGCAAGGCGTAGGTGGGATCATGGGGGCCAGGACAACCCTTGCCACCTGCTTCTCTACTGGAGCCACCAGCGTTTGGGCAAGAAAAGAGCCTCAGAAGCAGGGCAGCTAAATTGTAAGGCAGGGGGCAAAGTACGGCCCACGAGCTAAGAGTGGTTTTTACATTTTCACATGGTTGTTTTAAAGAAAAAAAGAATGTGTGATGGAGATCACATGCGTCTTGCAAAGCCTAAATTATTATCTGGACCTTTCTAGGAAAAGTTGGCCGACCCTTGATGTGAGCTCTGGAGGTTGCCAGCGACTAGGGGAACGTGAGACTTGGCCTGGGATGCAGAGCAGGGACAGAGGATGCTTTTGCATGTGCGATGCTGGACCAATCCCGGTTCGCTGAGAAGGCAGCAGGCAGGGAAGAGATGGTACCCAGGTTCCTGGCAGGCCCCTGGCCCAGTCTGATGGCTGCTGGAACAGGAAGTGGGGTGACAGCTGTGACGAGACAGTCTGAGGTGGGGAGCAGCAGGGGTGTGCAGGCGCCCGGAAGCCTCTCAGTCCTGTTCAAGCCTCTGTCCCAAAACAAACCACCACCTGGAAGACAGGAGGCTTTTCTGGGCATCTCGTCTTGTGCAGGCGTCCAGTTAGATTCCTGAAGGTCCTTGAGTGGGGTAGAGCCCCAGAGAATAGGGTGTCCTGATTTGCCAAGGAGAGTCGCGGGCAGCATGTCTTGCTGGCCATGGGCCACTCGCACAGGTATGGGAAGCTGGCATGGCAGGGCCTCTTCGGATGGGGTGTCTCGCCCAGGACAGCGCTCCCACCTGCCCAGGAAGCCCTGGCTGAGGTCTCAGAGGAGAGACAGGACGCTCCGAGGAACTTGCTGGCCTTCAGAATCCCTATATCTTGCCAATGCTTCCCTTTCCTCCTCCCTTTCTCCTCTCCCAGGCTTAGTGTGCTGGTCTCCTGCTCCGTGAAAAGTGCTCCCAGGGAAGACCTGGGCGATGGGAAAAATCCCCAGGGCCTGGAAGGAAGCTCATGTTAGGGCAGAGGAGGGAGGTGATGTTGGGGATGGCAGCCCAGACCTGTCTTAGGCTCTGAGAGTGGGGGGCAGATGTCCAGAGGGATGCTGGGGAAGGGGCTTCCTGGGTGGGGCCCCTCCAGGGAGAGCAGGGGGTGGGCGAATGGCTGGAGGGAATGGTTAAGGTTAGACACTGATGGTGTGTTGTTACTTCTTAGACCTGTATGCTTGAAAGAAAGCTCCATTTAGAAACAACCTTTTCTAAAGCTTTGGGGCAACATCTCAGATTTGTCCTCAGGGGATGGGTCATTACTGGAGGAAGGAGACTTGGGAAGTCAGGGCGGGAGCTAGAGGACAGGTGGCTACAGAAGGTCAGAGAGATGGGGGAGGGCTGGTGGCAGGGACAGGGATAGAGGAAGTGAGAGGGAGGGAGGGAGGGGTGTGGGCCAGAGTCGGGCTAGCAGAGTCGGGTTACAGGGGAGAAGTAAATTGAAGGGGAGGAGGCAGGGCTGGAGATGAGTAAAAGGGATGGGTTTGGGAGCAGAGCAGGGAGGAGAGAGGTTGCAGGAGTGAAGGAAGACCGGCTGGGAGGCCAAGAGCAGCCTGGGACTAGCTGGGGAGAAGAGATGTATCTCAGGGCATTGTCCAGTGTCTCCACCTAACTTTTAGGGGGGAACTTCCCTAAAGGCAGGGGTCCTCGTAGGGAGGTGGCTCAGAATCCTTCCATGGTGGCCTTCAGGCATGAGCCACAAGAGGCTAAGGAGGGGGCTGCCAAGTCTGCTTGGCACCCTGCCAAGGGGATGGAGGGCCGGGAGGTACACACAACCAGCTGCTTCCAAGGAGATCTAGGGGGCAGGAGGCTGGGTCGGGGAGGTGGGGGCCGGCCCGCTCAAGGGGAGGACTTACAGGAAGGATTTCATGTCCAAGCCTCGGTTTCGAATCTGCCCCACCACGTGGTCCCAGCTGCCCGGGTTGGAGCGGCTGCGGCCCCCCGCCGCCCGGTACTTGGAGCCGGCCGAGGTGCCCTGCCGAGCCTGGCCCCGGCCATAGGCCCGGGGGTTGGGGCCCGGCGCCGAGGCCATGTGGGCCTGCAGCTGGCCCAGGCTCTGGCTGGTGGTGGGCTGGCTGGGCTGCCGGCCCCGCTGGTGCTGGCTCAGCGGCTGCTGCAGGCTCTGCTGCCGCATCAGGGTGCGGGGTCGCTGGCATTTCGGCTCTCCCGTGGAGCTGGGGATAGACTCAAGGGTAGTGGCCGTGGACAGGGTGGAGTCCTCGAAACTTGGGGCAGGTGGAGGAGAGGAGAGAAAGGAGAAGCAGGTGAAGGGATCACAGTGGAGGAGAAAGAAGCCGAGGGCCAGGACTAGGAGGCCCCAGTGCAGGGTGCGCGCTGTCGGACCTCGCCAGGCCTCCATCGGAGCTGTCGCCGCTGCCGTCGCCGCCACTGCCTCTCCCAGGAGGCTGCAAAGCCCTCGCACCCACCCTGAGTCCCCAGGTCGGCTCCGCCCGCCCACCTTCTGGCCCTGGCTCAGCTAGTGCCAGAATACCTCCTGGCTAAGCCGACCTCCCTGCTGGTCTGAGTGGGCTGCCAGTGCTGCCAAGGCTGCGTGGTGAAGGCAGGTCCCCTGGGCCCTGCGGCTGCCTGTCATGTTGGAGTGGGAGGGGTGGAGGGAGCTGCTGTGGCTCCTCCCGCTGTCTCGCTGGGGGACACGAGGAAAGTCTGCCTCTGTGTTCTAAGTACTGCCATCCTTTGGAGACAGGAAGAAATCCAGGCCAGCACAGAGCTGGCCTAGTAATCCTGGGGAGGCCGGGGAAGACATCAGTTCTTATACTTTGTCCGCAGAGGTGAGGAAGCGGCAGACCTCTGCCCTGTGGCCAGCACCTCCTTAGGATTCAGGCTCTGGCATGGGTCTTTGCCCTCTTTCCAGGGTTCTTTGTTTCAAAGGTCCAGCATCCTCTCCTGGGATCTTGGAAGTATCTCCCAGTCAGAGGACTGGACCAAGGAAAGAGTGCAGACAGGGTGGGAGCCCAGTATCCACTCATCCGACACTTCACCGCAGTTCTAGCAGAGAAGAGGGTGACTGTCTTTGATGCATTTGCAAGGGGGTGCTCTCCCACAGGCCCATCAGCATCTCTGAAGTGCACTGGGAAGAGGGGCAAGGACAGAGAACTAGGACATGGCTGGTCAGATTCTGTATAGCCTCATAGAGACCTGGGTTTGAACCCCACCTCTGCCACTTACTAAATATGGGACTCTGGAAAAGTGACTCCATCTCTCTGGGCCTCAGTTTCTTCATCTACGAAATGGGAGTAACAAAATAATCCCCGAGCTTCCTCTGTCACAGAGTTGCCATGAGGATCTAATGAGGTTGGGCTGTATTGAAAATGCTGTATTGGTAAAAGGTCCCCATGCCAGTGGTTGGAGTCCGAAGTCCCTGGCCTCCCCTGGAGAACCTGTCTGCTTCATGCGCTGGCTGGAGATTTCACCATATCCCACAGGCAGGGCCAGAGCCAGGCTGCCCCCAGGCACCAGAGCGGAGCTGGAGACTGGGCTGAATGAGCAGCTTTGGGTGAATCATTTCTCATCTTGGAACTTCAGGGTTCCAGTCGTCTCCTCCTCTGTCCCTTCCCTCCACCTCTCAATCCAATGGCCCTGGGGAGGGGTTGGGAAGTCATTGCCTGTGGGCCACATCTGGCCTGCTGCTTGTCTCTGTAAATAAAGTTTTACTGGAACCAAGCCATTGGCATTAGTTTACATGCTGTCTCTGGCTGCTTTCATTCCACAATGGCAGGGTTGAGTCATTATGCAAGAGACTATATGGCTTATAAAGCCTAAATATTTTCCAAGTGGCCTTTTACTGGGAGTAAGTTTGCTGACCTCTGGTCTAGGGCCATGGGGCAGTCAAGTATCTCCCGGGCTGCCCAAGGGAGGAGGCCCCAGAGCCCTTGGGAGCCACTTTCACCACTGCAACCAGACCTCAGCTTTGCTCACCCTCTGAGCCTACCCTGGGAACCAAAAGACAACAGTTAGGCTACCCCTGTGGGCTGAGAGAGAGAAAGAAAGAGAGTAAAAGAGAGAAAGAAAGAGTATAGTAAAGAGAGAGCGAAAGAGAGAGAGAAGAAAGCAAAACATGGCTTTAGCTGGGGTCTTGGAGGGGTGGCAGCCTTGCCTGACTCAGGCCTGAAATCAGGGCTACCTCCAGGGGCAGGCCCAGGCCTGGCCGGCCAGGTAGGCCCACAGCTCCCTGGGGGCAGGTGGAGGCAGAGGGAGGGTGGCACATTGGCAGCTGCCTCCTCCTCCTCCTTGGTGACCTCATTTTGGTTTCCTATCACATCCAAAATTAGTCCAATTTACAACCTCTCAGTCACAGGAAACTAAAATTGGTTCCTCCAGGCCTGAAGCCAGAGGATGGCATGGAGGCCTAACTGGCCTGGAGACTGGCTGGGGCAGGCTGGGAGGGTGGGGCACTGGGCCAGGCTCTCTAAAGGGGTGTGTGGCTTCCCTGTGGGACCCTCCTGAGGCCAGATGTTGGGAGAAATTGGCTTGTGTGCACTCAAGCCAACTAGCGAACGAGATCTCAGTACGGTGGCCTTCAGTGCTCCCAATAGCAGGAACCACAGATCTTCTGAAGAGAATCAGGAGGGCCCTCAGTTGAGGCAACAGGATGGCCCAACAGCTAGAAAGGGGCAGGGCTGTTGACCTGTTAAGTGGGAGGCTGCTCCATTAGCTGGGAGTTCCAACTTCTGAAAATGGAATTTATACCCCAAGGGAAACTGGTCACAGCTCAAAGGACTCAGGGTCTAGAAGGGCTCTGCGGAGGGGAATCAGAAGTTTCCAAAGGCCAAGATGAGAATAAAGCTGCCCCATGAGAGGGGATATACTATCTGTGGAAAACAGGGGCCAATCCTACGTCCATCAGCCAAGAGTGGGCCTGACTCTTTGACTAGCTCAGACAGCTATTACAGAGGGGACAGCTCCTTCTGCCTGATGTCTAGAACACCCCATGACATCTGGCGAGTGAAGCTAGCTGGGGTTTGACAACCCAACCTCCAGGAATACACGGTCCCAACAGCCAATGGTGGGATAGCTCGGTAACCAAGACTGGGACAGCCAACAGGGATGGCTGAGATGAGGATGAACCGATGGGGCAGCCTGTGGCTGCTCGTGAGTGGCTTCCACAACAGATGATGTATGGTTCGAGCAAGACTGGGACAGCCAGTGGAGTCACCCCATGGTCAAAAATGGAATGGCTCAACTTCTGGGTCTACAGCCGTCTGCTGGCAGTAAGAGGGAAAGCCTGGGAGCTGATGGGTGACTGTCAGGTTGAGAGTGGGCCAGATACCCAGGATGAGATGGAACAACCACAGGCCTGCTGCCCGTGGAGGGATGACCTGGTGGCTGAGATGGGGCGGCCAATCAAAGAGGATGGGATGACCCGGAAACTGAAATGAAGGTGCCCTGGGGGCAGAAAATGGAATGACCTGGTCACTGGCAAAGGAAGGGACTGATGGGGCATCAGCCAGAGGCTGAAATGCATCGCTGTATGGCTGAGTTCGTCGTGCCAAATGGCAAGGATGATGGGAGAGTCTCATGAAGGGATGGAATGAGCCAGGGGCCGAGGACGGCACCTCTGGGGGCAGCAGCGGGCATGCCAGGGGTCCCGCTGTCCACCCTGACAGGGCAGGCCTGAGCTCACGGCTCCGGCAGCCATGGGGCGCCATCACTCACTTGGACAAGTTGAGCTTCCCTGCGGCCAGGTGGCTCTGCAC
This sequence comes from Macaca fascicularis, assembly GCF_037993035.2. Taxonomy (NCBI): domain Eukaryota; kingdom Metazoa; phylum Chordata; class Mammalia; order Primates; family Cercopithecidae; genus Macaca; species Macaca fascicularis. The sequence continues at coordinate 12,488,872 of NC_088388.1, read as the reverse complement.
CGTCCGCCAGCGGCCTCTCCCGGCCTTGCCACTGCTGCCCGGCTCGCTGGGGGCAGCCCCGCCGCTTCTCAAGGCGTCCTCTCCGGGTGGTGGCACCGGCGCCGGCTTCTCCCCCAGCCGGCCTTCCCGCTCCACCGCCAGCCCCGCCGCGGCGGCCACTTTGGCGCCCGACAGGAGGGTGCCACTGGAGGCATGCACAAGGCAGCCAGGCCAGAGGGGCACCGGGGGTGGCGGTGGGGGAGAGAGGGCGGGCCATACGTGGGGGTGGGGGGGTGGAAGAGGAAGAAAAACAACAACAGATAAAAGGAAGAAAGAGACAGTGAGAGAGGAGGAGGAGAGAGACAGACGGACAAGAGACAGACAGAGAGAGAGAGAGACATCAGCACTGCAAATGGGTTAACAGCGGAGCCTGCAGAGAGGAGAGAGGGGGACCGGGCGGGCTGGGGGTCGGAGAACAACGCACCACGACAACGGAGGGGGGGCCCCTCCCCACCGCCTGGGGCAGGGGCGGCGGGGGTTGGGGGAGGGCAGCCACCTCCAACTCTATCCCACAGGACAACGAAGGGTTAACGACGGAGGAAGAGCGGGCTGTCCAGGCCAGGAGGCCCCAAGGCAGGGAGAAAGAGAAAGCCGTGTTAGTCAGAGTTCATCACCACCACCACCACCATCACCGCCACCACCGCCACGAACCACCGACCACCGACCACCGACCACCGAGCAGCCACGGCAGCACACAGCGGGGAGGAAGAAGCGACCACAACCGAGGGGGCGGGACCCAAACGGGCAACCCCATCCTGACTGCACAGAAGGTGGGGTGGGCCCCGGGACCAGCTGGGGGGGCCAAGTATGGCTGCCGAGGGGGCTCTCCTACAAGGCTGGCCCTGGGGGAGGGGACAGGAGCGGGCAGGCAGGTGGGCGGGGGCAGGAGGGGTTGCTCGTCTCCATGGTCGGCCTGCCCATGGGGTGGATGGGTGGGGACGTTGGGGGACAGGAGCGAGAGGAGGGAGTGAGGGGGGCCAGGGGTGGGTGGGGGCGGGAGGAGGGAAGGAGGGCGTGCGCGGATACTCGGTACATATGATCAAACCAGGTAAAGTCACTCACTTGAGGGACAGTCGTGGGTCGCCATAAGGGGCGTAGGGTGAAATGTTTAGAATAAACTCCTTGGGAGGGTAGGAGCTCCATTTCTGCTGCACTGTGCTCTCATTGTTATTCCAAAAGTCTCTGTCTAGATCACTGGAGGGGCAGAGAGAGAGGGGAGAAAACAGGGAGATACAAGAAGAAACAAGAACTGCAAGTCCTGCAGGGGCAGAAGGGACCAGGACCCCGGGGCCGGGCACACAGGGGGCGGGGCTTCGTGGTCAGCTCCTGCGGGAGGAAGAAAGGCAGGCGGGCACCACAGTCTGTGCCTCGCACACACGCGCACACGCACACACACGCACACATGTGCAAGCATACCCATGCACACACGCACGCACCCGAGGGCCGGGAAGCCACACAGAAAGGAGGCAAGCGGCAGGCGGCAGACCGGAGCCTCGCACCTGGGAAGCTGGTGGGAGAGAGAAAATGATGAGAGGCGGGGACGTGGGGGAGAAGGGTTGGGGACGAGGCCCGGGGTGAGCAGGGGGAGTGGGAGAAGGAGAGTGCTGGTTTCTGGCTAGATGGAGCTGAAAGGCAGATCAGGCCCAGGTGCCAACTTGCTAGGCCCTACCTCTCCTGGCCTCAGTTTCCTGGCCGGTCAAAGGAGAAGACTGGCTGTAACTGCTATACTATCAACTCTCTCACTGTAGAATAAAAGCTCTAGTACTGGAGAACTCAAGGTTCTCTCCTCTTCCATGTTCTCTCCACTGAGGCTCTCCTGGGGCAGGCCCAGCCCCTTAACCATCTTTCACCTCCTCCTCCTACTGGCCTGAGGGGCTCCCTGGCTTCCTCTGCTCTCTCTTCTACTCTGTGAGGCGGGGCTGCAGCCTTAACCTAAGACTGGGGGATCTCAGGTGAACTGGAGACCATCTCTACTCCTTGCAAATGTGGCAGCTGGGTCACCCCACCCCCCTGAAAGGGGAGCATTCCCAGGCCTCTGACCTTGCTGAGGATGTCACTAAGGTAACCAGGGCACCCTTCAGTCCTTTGTTCTGGGGCCTGTGTAGCGGGAACCTGTCCTCTGGGTGTGTCCCTGGCCTGCCTGCTGGGGCAGCCCCTCCCTGGGTCCCTATCCCTTTCCAAGGTGGAGCTGCTGGGTCTGGAAGGGACCTTCACCCCGGACTCTCCACCTTCTCCTGAGAACGTGGGGACTTGCAGGTGGGGTGGGTGGCAGAAGCCTTGGCCGGTGGAGGGCACAGCCTGGAACCCCTGGGAGCCAAGGACAAGGGGTGCCACCAGCTAATCAGGCCACTGGGACCCCAAGAAGCAGGGCTGGAAGTACAGGGGAATAGAGACAGTGACTATTATGGAAGGCAGCCATGTTTCAGGCACGGGAATGCCTCTAGAGAAGAGGCCCCGGGAGGAGCACTGGGGTGGGCCTGGGGAGGACTGAGGCTGTGCCGCTCCCCAAAGCCAAGGTGGGGCAGTGTGGGGAAGGGTGCCATCGGGGGCACACACCACCCCCCAGGATCAAGCAAACACGTTCTTGTGGGACCTGCTTTTTCCTCCATTTAGAATTTGACCTTGACCTTGGTTCTCAACCTCAGACTCAGGCACAAAAGTGAGAAAGATGGAGAGAGGCTGAGCTGCCACCATAGGCCCAGATGAGATGGTGGCGTTGGGTATCCCTGGCGTAGACAGATTTCTCTGTCCAGAGTACACCCTGGAAATGTCTCACAGGGGACTCTGTGTACAGGGTTCAAAGCCAAAGCGTAGAGCCAGCTCACAGCGGCAGTAAGTGGTGGGTATGGAGGAGGTAGGACAGGCCCCAGGGGAACCTAACCCCTTGACAAAAAACCCCCTTCCCACCACAGATGTCCCTTCCCAGCAGAGCCTCACACGAGGGCATGGCTGGGGCACCCCGTGTCAGGTATAACAGAGATGGAGCAGGTAGGAGCCTCCCTTTCCCACTCCCTCCAGATCTCCAGAATCTAGGGCCACCCAACCCTAGGTCCCAGAAAAAAAATCCACCCAAAGCCACCACTGCCGGACTTGTCTCCCACCCTGTGTTCTGAAGAGCTCCAGGGTCCCTCAGGTTTTTCCACTGTGGTACTGGAAAAAAGGATCTTTGATTAAAGAAATTTGGGAAACACTGATTCCTTTACCGCAGGACTTCTCAGAGCCTTTAATGTGCCCATGAATATCAGTATCGCCAAGAGGGAGACAGAGTGTACAGTGTTCCCCAAACTTAGTCGACCATGAGACCCTTGATTCGTGGAACAGCTATGACTCATCCATGGGGCACAAGGGCCCTGAGGAACACAGTTTGGAAAGCACTGCTAAAGAACACAGTTTCCTAGAATCCTTGATAAGACGATCCTTTGTGGGGGGTCCTAAGCCCGTGGAGGGCTGTGCAGGAAGGAGGCTCTCCCTCCTGTGACTCCACTGACTTGGGCCCTTTCTGTTCTCTTCTGGAAAGAAGCAAAGGCTGAGGTGCATGTAGACACACGTGGTGGCTTCCTTCCCTCGGGGCAGAGGGCCTGACCACTCAGCAGCATCAGGGGCAGGCTAGGATTGAGTGCGGGAGCTGCAGCACCACACAGAGGCAGGCTGGATGGCCGTGGCTGCCTCACCTTGTCTTAGAGAGCCCTCATGGGCACTGGTCCCAGCCTGGCACAGCCTGCTGCCTGCCCTCCCTCTGGTTGGGAATCCTGTCTCCTCTCGTGGGCCCTTTCCAGGACTCCAGGCCCTGCCACACGCACCCCTATCCAGGAAGGTTATGATCACCTGGCAGAGACAGGCCCCCAGCCCTGGCCCGCAGCTGTAAACGGCCTGTCCTGGAGGAGGCACAGGTGCTGCGCTGGCCGTGCTCCCCCACGCGCTCTCTCGCCTTCAGAAAGCCCGGGTCTGCACTCTGCAAGAGCCCCTGAGCCCTGCCAGCACTTGGCTTTGAAGACTGGAGCCTGCGCAACCAACCCAGCTTCAAAGGCTCCCGCAGCCTCCTCCTGAGTCTCCTGCCCTCCCCCAGCCTCAGCCTGGCCCACCCCTCCTCTTGCCCCACCTCAGACACATGCACACAGATTCTACCAAGGCCCCAAACAGGATCAGTGCAAGAGATGAACAAAATGGGGCAGAGGAAGGCCTGGAAGGGAGCCCTCGGGAGCGGGGTGCAGGGTCGGGGAGTTGAGAAGAGAAGGTGGAGAAAGAGGAAAGGGAAGGGAAGGGGAAAGATGCACAGGGGAAGGCAAGGGAGACCAGCAGTGGGCAAGGGCCAGAGGGCAGGGGAGGGTGGCTGGGCCTTCAGAGGGATGAAGAGTGGGGGTAGGGAGGGCTGTGGGCATTCGGCTTCTAGGCAGAGCCCTTTGGCTGGGAGGCTTGGTCCAGGCCAGGCTGACGTGTAGGGCTGCCACCCCTACCTTGACCTCTGGGTTCAGCAGAGAGGAAGGGGCTGGGGCCACTGACCAGTGGACACAGAGGCTTCCCCCCCAGCGAAAGCCTCCATTTCCAGAGCCCAGGTGGCCTGAGTCCCCAGCCAAGTGGGTGGGGGGCTTCTCTTGGTGTCTCCCAGTGACCTCAGCAGAGGGCTGGCTAAGATGGTCTGCAGTGGGAGGGCAGACCCCTTGAAGAGGGCTCTACAGCAGAACAAGGAGATCGGGGTAAGGCAGAGACAGCCACACACGCAGCGGCTGGTGGGGGTGACGGGGAGGGAGGGACTGCTCCCCAGCGCTCTGCTCCCTGAGTGGCCCAGCACAGGGGCCAGCTGGGGTCCACAAGGCGTGTCTGCCTCCCCACTTCCAGGTCATCCTTAAACACTGGCAGAATCTGAGAAAAGAACCTGGGGTCTACTAGGGAGGGGCCTCCCTGGCCTAGCAGCAGGGGCCCCATGAGAGGGTCTTAGAGGTCCAGGGAAGCCTGTGGGTGGTGGGCACAGTGTGTGTGACAGGAAGGTTGGATGGGAAAGCGGCAACCAGGGTTAAGGTGGGTGCAGACAGTGCTGGGGGTGACAGCAGCAGAAACGGAGGCCAGGGACTCCGGAACACTGCAAGGGGCTTGGGCACAGGCAGAAAAGACAGGGCCCCTGAGTTGTTGGGGCATGTGGAGGGTGTAGAGAGCATGGCATCAGGGTGTGGGGGAACCGAAAGTGTGTGGTCAGGTCTGTGGGGCTGAGGGAGAGAAGGGGCTCCTCCCACCTGGGCTGCTTGTGTGGCCCCATCCCAAACTGGCAGCCTGGCACCTACTTGATAGCCTTCTTCTCACTGCGCCCACGCCCTGAGTCTGGCGTGCCCACCGTCTCCAAGGAATTCTTGTAGCGTTTGCCCTGTGGAGATAGCACTGGGGTCACTCCTGGGGAACAGGACTGTACCCTCCCCACCTCCCCAGAACAGGGACCCAGAGGGGAAGGAGACAGACCTGAGTTGGGCTGTGGCAACAAGGCCAGGACCAGTGTGCGAGGATGTCACAGCGGTGGGGGCCAATCCCCTGGATGCCTGCTCCCCGGTTGGCAGCTCCTGGGCCCCATTGGGCTCTAGGACCTGCCTCATCTGCCTCGACCTGAACCTCATCCCTGACTCCCAGGGATTAGCCCCTCCTGTCTGCCTATCTCCTGGGGCTCTGGCCTAGCTCCCAGAAACACAGTTCCCTCTGCCACGGACAGACGGCTCTCAGGCGCCTGGCCACGTCACACTGTCCACGTCATCACCCCCAGATGGTGGGGGTGGCATCCTGCAGGGCAAGGTTGGCAGTGGCCAGTGATGTGAGCAGTGGGGGCGGGAGAAGGCCATGTCCCCAGTCCTGCTCGGGGCTGTGTCCACCACTGTCGGGCTCTCTGGGGGTCCTTGTGCCCTGGGGCTGTGAGGCAGGAGCAAGGCTGTTTTAGGAAGGCAGTCTTAGGAAGACAGACTGCCCACTGACTCAGAGGCAGTTGTGGGGAGGCAGCCTAGGCCCCTGCTTCCCAGAGTCCCTCACACTAGCAGGAGGAGGGAGGGGGCAGGGCAGCGGGTGGGCACCCCAGGTCCTCCAGCTAAAGGAAGGGCCGTGGCCACAGTGGCAACTGGGCCTGCTGCCGGGAAGGTGAGCACCATTCACCTTCTCAGTTTGGGTTTCTAAATTTAGCTCATGCAGAGCCCAGCCCCATTAACATTCCTGGCTGCCACCAAGCGTCCTCACACGCACCCATGGGCCACGGACCTGGGCCAGGTCCAGGTCCATGGCTGATGTGGGCAGTGGGGGAACAGGGGCTATGCGGGGGTTGGGGCTGCCTCTCCCAGCCCATTCTCCCACTGGGCACTGGCCTACCTCTCCCCGGCTGTACACACACACACGCGCGTGCACACACACACACGTGCGCACGCAAATGCTTCCCAACACTCCGTCACGTGCACCAGCACCACAGCCACAACAGTCGATTATTCCATCATCTCTAAAGCAAAGTAAGAGCTGTCACTGCCATGATCCCTGTCACGGCCATGCTCCCTGACGCTCCCGCCAGGGGCAGCCCCTTCCCAGGCACGGGAGCCGCCTATCTAGGGAGATTGGCAGCAAAGCTCCCTCATGCCACTAGCAGTGCCCTACACCTCAGGGTTGCCTGAGGCTTGGCACCAGCAATACCGCATGTTCCCCCATCGTCCTAGCCAAGTCCCTTCCCTTCTCTGGCCTCTTTCCTCCTTTCTGAAATGGTGTTGCCATGTGAACCTCAGGAGGAAGACTCCTCATCCCTCCAGGCTCTCATCACAGATATGGGCATTTCTGTTTACTTACTTGAGCTCCTATCTCCTGGCACATGCTCCCACAGAAGCAAGGCTGTGGGTTTCTGGTACCTAGTGTGGAACCTGGTACTAGGCAATTCTCAGAAATCATCACCTGGCAGTGTCCCTTCTATGGCCCCGCCCACCCTGGAGTCTGGGCCCCCAGCAGCTGCCTCTAAGTCAGAACTTTAAGACTTGAAATACAGAGATGCCGGACACCCTGGGTTCACAAAAGCTGCCACTCACAGCTCCTTCTCCAATCCCTCCCATCACTACCCAGAGGTCCAAATCTCAATTCCCAGTTCCAACTGGGAAGATCCGACGAGGCTGTGCCACAGTGACCTCAGGCCCCCTTCGGCAGGACCCTCAGGCAGGAGCCCCGCCCCACTATTCTGCAGCACACAGGCAGTGTGGGGCAAGAGGGGGGCTGCTGAGGGCATCCCATGCCGCCCCTCACTCTTCTCTTCCTTCTTTCTGGCTTGGCAAGAGAGCTTGCCCCGGCCAGCACCCTCTCATAGGGCTGGTCCACTGCCCCTTTCCTAAGGCCAGGAAAGGCAGGGTCAGCCCTTTCCGAGCCGCCCCCCCACAGACATTCTGGGAGCCTCTGTCTGCCGCTTTTCCTTCCCCAACTACGAGAACCTTCCCCTCTGGCTTCGACTGTTGCTCTACAGCAGGAGCCAAGGCGCTATGGGGGACAGGAACCAGGCCAGGACTTGATTTGGAGGGCAGGGGGATAACCCAAGTTAACAGGAAATCAGGCAGGGTCCGGGTGACATTAGGCAGCTTCAAAGGAGCCCAACACCACCAGCCCGCTTCTCAGGGAGGGGTGGCCAGGCTGATCCGGAAAAAGCCAGCTGGAGATTAAGGAAGTTATTAATGTTTGGAAATGGGATCTGGGCTGTCAGGGTATCACGTCACTGCTGCTGAGGGGACAAGCAGGCAAGGAGAGCCCAACAACTGTGTGTGTTGGGGGAGGGGACAGCATTTTAAAGTCCCTTCCATGGAGCAAGGAGACAGCCTGATCAAGGAGCTCCCTGGCTTCTGGAACCCCTGAGGCAGAGGGGAGCGGGTGGCAGGGCTTGGATGACTGGGGAGAGTAGCATTCTATCCAGAGCAAGTCAAGAGGGACAGCCTGTGGTCTGGACCCTGGGACGGCTCCTGGCTGGGGATTGAGGGGAGGGGCTGGGACCAGGGAAGAGGCTGCATCTGTATCTCTCAGCTCCCAAGGTCCTTCTGGTGCTGACAGCCCCCATCTGCTGCAAAAGCTGTCGCCTTTGAACTCCTGTCCCCAGGCCCTGCACCTGACTGGAGGTGCATGGGGGTGGGGTAGAGACCAGTTTCAATTGTACCCAGGTCCTGGAAGGCACCTCTCACTGCACGCACACACACACACACACTGCAGCATATATGCAGAGGAGGTCACGAGGGTGGGGCAGACCCCAGCATTGGCTCACACAGGGATCTGATGAGTTGATGCACATCCCACCGCTGAGGGGTGAACAGACACACAGACACAGAGAGACAGACACACACACACACAATGCACCAATACCCTCAAAGTCAGCATACTCAGCACAGACCCCACACGGAACACACACACAAGGTCGCCAGCAGCGCCTGCTCATGCAGCCAGCCTTCTTCCCTGGCCTTCAAATCCAGACAGACAGCAAGACAGCCTAAGGGGCTCTGCAACAAGATGCTCAGCGCTGCAGCTACGCTCAGCCACTCCCCCAGCCTCCGAGCACACTCACACACAGAGGCACATGGCCCAGCCTCCTCTACCACCTTTCCTGAAATTCTGAGACAGACGCAGACACAGGGGACCCAGGAACAAAGCAGGGCAGCCAGCCCAGTTCCACACACCTGCAGGCAGAGGGGGACCGGGTCACGCACACACTCGCACACATGCACACAGACTCACACAGGAAGCAGAGCTGGCCTCCACTACGGCTCCTCCCCAGGGGTCGGAGCTGCCTGAAGTTCAACACCCAGGATGGAGGCGCATGCTCCCAAGCCCTGAGTTTGCCTTTCTTGAAGGAGGCATGTTGGGTTCTGGGACCTCTCCGGTCTTTCCCATGGGTCTCTCACAAGACCCCAAAACCCTTTCCCAGGGGTATCTGCCCCTTTTCTTCCTCCAGAGGAGTGGGGCATGAAGCCTCTACCCACCCAGTGCCCACAGCCACAGCGCTCCCCCCTTGTCCTTAAGGCCCCTCTGTGACTGCGCAGGAAGAGAATGGGGTTCCCAGAGGTGGCGCCCTGCCCCCACTCCCACCATTGGGGGCACTTGCCAGTGACCCTCTTTCACCTCACCCCGCCAAAGGCGTCGCACCTCGGACACCCTGGACCCACCGTTGCTCCTCTGCCCCCTGCTGCCCCCAAAGCCCCACCACACTTCTGGGCCGGGCGGCAGGAAGGGGGACGGGAGTCGGGGTCTTGCGAAGCAGAAGCCCGGGGAGCTGCGGGCGGGGCGGGGCGGGGCGGGGTGGCGCGATGCAGGGCGGGCGGCTCAGCCCCGCTCCCCCTACCGGCGCCCTCGGGGGATGAATGTCCCTCCTGATGGTCTCTTTACTTATTGATGGACTAATCCTGCTCGTTAATTCCCCAGCCCTTGTTAAAAATGAAAAGGAGCCGTTTGTGCTTGTACAAACCCGAGAGCCAGGATGGATGTGCAGGGGGTGGGGCGGGTGGCGCCACCGCATTGGCCTCCGGCTCGGCTACGCCCATTGGGGGAGCGGGCGGAGGGGAGGGGGCGCGGCGCTTAGACTGGGGGCTCGATTCTCAGTCTGCACGTGTGTGCCTGCAGTGCTTTATGCGGAAGGCAGGGCGTGTGTGTGTGTGTGTGTGTGTGTGTGTGTGTGTGTGTGTGTAGCTGCTCGCGTGCGAATGCCTGTGAGTCCTAAGTCTGTCCCTGAATGTGTCCCTAAATACATGGCTTTGGGCATATACACAGAAGTATAGGGCCGAGACTCTGGTAAACGCAGGGTGTGTGTGCATGCATGCGTGTGCATGTGGTCTGAATTTCTATGGAAGTGCCCCTGACTATGTGGACAGGTGAGTCACCTGTGTGCACCCTTAGGAAAATTCCCGAGCCTGTAATTGTGGGGGGGCAGTGTGCAGGGCCAGGCACTGCCCTCCAAGGGGCCCTCAGGAGCCTCACCAGTTTGCGCTGACACCAGTGGCAGAGGCCGCAGAGGACGACAGTGACGCTAAGGCTGACGGTGATGATGGCAGAGACCAGCAGGACGTCGCGCGAGGGCGCCCCTGGGGAGGACAGGTACAGGTCAGACCCTCATTGGCCAGGGCCACCCTCCCTCAGCCCAGAGCCCTCCAGAACAACCACCCTACCCTTCCATCTGGCCCCTTCACCGGGAGCTCTGAACCCAGGTTCTACTCCCAGTTCTGCCTTGCTTGATGAACTTGGGTAGTTTCTCTCTGTGTGCCTCAGTTTTCTCATCTGTAAAATGGGGAAACTGTGCCAGTTGGCATCTTTCTCTGTCTCTCCCTGCATGGACCCTGTGTGAGTCCATGGGATCTGTGCCATCCTCCAAACTTGAAACCCTCAAAGGAGGGCCAAATGTGCTCCTCAGCTCAGCCAGACTTCATCTGTCCATCAAATCCCTCCACAGGCCACTGCTCCTGGATGGCCTTTTCACACAGCACTCTTCCAGTCGCTACCCTGACAACACACACACTCTGAGTCGAAACTCCAGTCAAATTTGTCCAAAGGGTCCTTATTAGCTCTGACAGCCCCTCTGAGGGCATCTGCCTCATGGGCACTAGCCGATCGTCTTGTTTCCCAAGATTCACCAGCCATATGTGTAGTCAAAGGAATCTCTGGAACCCTCTGACCAGCTGTTGCCCCCTTTAGCCCAGCTTTCTTTGGTCTGGAAGCCCACCCACTGGCCTCTGCACATCCCTATCCCCCGAGCTCCCACCCCCCCGCAACACCATGGCTGCAGCCCATCTGTAATTCCTAAATGCTCTCATCCCAAGGGCCAAGGGGCCATAAACCTCAGGAGTGGAAACCTTGACACCCTTGCCAAAGATGAGACCTGTCCTGGGAGGAAAATCTCAGGCCTCTGTCCGAATCCCACCCCTTCCCAGGCTGTGTGGCTTCCACCAGTCACAGAAGCACTTAGTTTCTTCCTCTGTAAATGCAGATCAGACCTCCTCCCCCACCCTCCTCACGGGTGATTGTAAACATTAGCCCAAACCAAATGAAAGGAAGGCAAAAGCCTGGAGGAAAAATTCTCATGTGGGACAGTGAGTGGAGACCCGCATAGATCACACATGCGCTATAAATCTGTTGTGTGTGCTAGGATGAGTCCTAAAGCCAAGGAGATGCTGTTTATTTACAGAGGAGCCTGCGTGGGCTTTTTGGTGCCAGTGATCATAGTAATTAAGAGTTGACGATATCTGTCTGGTCCTGGTTCCTGCGGTTTTAGCTTCTGCCTTTCTTCCTCTCCCAGTCTCTCTTACTTGGCCATGCAGCCTGGTGGAGGAGGGCCCAGCAGTCACCCTCAGGGATGACTCTCATCAACTCTCAGGGGCCTCTGGGCTCCCTCCCTCCTCCACTCCAGCACCCTGGGCAGTCCCTTCTCTACCTGCTCTACTAGAACCCTCTTTGGGCCCCACCTCTCCCTTCCTGACTTCCTGAGCCTCCTAGCTGTGGGGAAAGGCCACCCTTGTGAGGCTCCCACCTGTCCACCTGCCAGGCAAATCCAGTCTCCTCCTGTACCAAGTCTACAGCCTCAACCCCCCGGAAGCCCCTGCACCCAGTTCACTTTCAACCTCAGGGCCCAGGGCACCCATAAGCTCTGACCTGGACAACCTGCAGACACCAAGGTCCTGCCCCTCCCTCTCCTGGGCTGAGGAGCACAGCTCTGCAAGCCTGGAGGGGCCACATTTGTCAAAGTTCTCAGGTCAAATAGGAGAACTAGGGCTCTGATCTCCAAGCTTCTGAGGGAGAATAGGCGCAGGGCACTCCATCACAGCCCCACGGCCCATGGCCAGGCCTCCAGGGAAGGGATGGGCAAAGGTGCCTTCTGGACATGAGATCTGTTTCCCAGCTCTCCCCATGGAACCCGCCCAGCCCCACTGGAAGGGCTAGGGGAGCTATGTGGGCTAAAAGCAAGTGAGCCCACACTTTCCTTTGTTTAACTCACTTTGAAATAAAGTAAACTCCATTCTTACGCTGAGCTTTCCTCGGCAACTCTCTATTAAGAATATATTATGAGTGGGCGTGGTGGCTCATGCCTGTAATCCCAGCACTTTGGGAACCAGAGGCAGGCAGATCACTCAAGGTCAGGAATTTGAGGCCAACATGGTGAAACCCCATCTCTACTAAAAATACAAAAAATTAGCTGGGCGTGGTGATGTGTGCCTGTAGTCCCAGCTGCTTAGGAGGCTGAGGCATGAGAATCGCTTAGCTTGAACTCTGCCATGGGGATTGGAGGGGGGCAGAGGTTTTAGTGAGCCCAGATTGCACCACAGCACTCCAGCCTGGGCAACAGAACAAGACTCTGTCTCAAAAAAAAAAAAAAAAAAAAAAAAAAAAAAAATATATATATATATATATATATATATATATATATACACACACACACACACATATACACACACATAAATTATGAGGGTATGTGTTTGTGGGGGGACAGGCCCTGCCCACAAGGAACTACCACTCCAATGGGGAAGACAAGTTAGAATTGAGTTATCTCGGCTGGGCATGGTAGCTCACGCCTGTGATCCCAGCACTTTGGGAGGCTGAGGCGGGCGGATCACGAGGTCAGGAGATCAAGACCATCCTGGCTAACACGGTGAAATCCCGTATCTACTAAAAATAAAAATTAAAAAAAAAAATTAGCCGGGCACTGTGGCAGGCGCCTGTAGTCCCAGCTACTCAGGAGGCTGAGGCAGGAGAATGGCGTGAACCCAGGAGGCGGAGTTTGCAGTGAGCTGAGATTGCCCCACTGCACTCCAGCCTGGGCAATAGAGCGAGAGTCTGTCTCAAAAAAAAAAAAAAGTTATCTCCTAGCATGCTAGGTGCTCTAGAACCATCAAACGCAGGACACCCAGCCAGCGGGCCCCAGACTCCAAAAGACGTGAGAAAAAGACCCAAGTGTGAGTACCACCTCGCCTCTTTTTGTTGAGACGGAGTTCTGCTCTTTTCACCCAGGCTGGAGTGCAATGGCGTGATCTCAGCTCACTGCAACCTCCGCCTCCAGGGTTCAAGCGATTCTCCTGCCTCAGCCTCCCGAATAGCTGGGATAACAGGCACCCGCCACCACGTCCGGCTAATTTTTTGTATTTTTAGTAGATAAGGGATTTCACCACGTTGGCCAGGCTGGTCTTGAACCCCTGACCTCAGGTGATCCACCCGCCTCGGCCTCCGAAAGTACTGGGATTACAGGCATGAGCCACTGCGCCCAGCCACACCTCTACCTCTTAACAGCTGTGTGACTTTGGACAAGTATCTTAACCACTCAGTGTCTCCCACAGGGTTGCTGTTAGCACTCAATGGATGGGTACCATTAGTATGGTTGTTGGTGTTTGTTTTATCTCAGGCATAAACAAAGGGCCCTGGGAGCACAAATGAGGACTTTATCAATCTTGCGGGACAAGTGAGCTATCTGGGAAGGACACCCTGAGGAGGTGGTGTTTGGCATAGTCTGAAGATGGAAGTGAGGCGAAAGTAGGATAGTCCACGCAGAGGAAAAGGTGTGGAGGTGGGAAAAGTGTTAGGCACATTGTTGAGGAGCCGGACTTAGGGTATGGGGAGTGAATTCAGGGAGACCAGCCTGGAAGGAAAGGAGGGCCTGATGGGGAAGGGGCTCGTCTATCCAGCTGAGGGGCTTGTTTTGTTCTGTAGACCACGGGAGCCATGGTAGGCTTTTGAGCAGGGGAAGGATGGGATCAGAGGGGTGTTTCACAAGCTCATGATCTGGTAGCTACAGTAGGAAGCAGCTGGAGGTCATGGCCACACTCCAGGTAGGCTCCTCTGCTCTGGTGCCCTCTCCACACTTCACCCTCCCCCATATACCTCTTTGCCACAGGGAATTCTCTAAGGGGTCACCTTCCTGGAGCTCCCTCCTTTTTTTGTCAAACAGGATCCTTCTCAAAAACTAATCCTCAATCCTCAACCTGCAGGTCAGAGAGTCCCTAGGGACAGAAGCCTATCAATCCCAGAGTCCAGTGGGCACACTCTGAAAGGCCCCCAGAAACCCAAAAGAACACCCATCTTAAGCAATTAGCATTCTGTGGGCATGGCAGAATGAGCCCTAGGCTTGGGGTCTAAGAGAACTAGGCTGAGACCCTAGTCCAGCTGCTAACCGGCCGTGTGGCAGGCAAGACACTCGACTCTTGGATATCAGTGCTTTCATCTGGGGAAGAGCTGACCCTGACCCTTCCCCCTCAGAGGACAAGCCAGGTATTCCAGGTGCTCCACATGCAGTCACAACGACAACAGAGATAAGCATTATGAGTCATCCCCATTTTACAGAGGTGAAACTGAGGAACAGAGAGGTCAAATACCATGTCCAAGTTCAAAGCCAGGGTTTGAACTGAGGCAGTCCGACTCGGATTCTATACTCGTTGCTTTGACATCACACCAACTACAGAGGTACATGGTTAGTTTTCAAGGTGCACTCTTTGGAACCCCTAGGGTTGCCTGGAGTCTCTCTGGGGCTCTGGGGAGTGGAGGCTGAGCCGATAAGGCTGTGATCCCTCAAGCCCTCTTCAGTCACAGTAGCACTGTTTCCTTCTGTGCTCTTGAGTTTTTGCAGAAAATTCCATTTGGAGAAGGGGTTGTGTTGCTAAGGAAAGTTGAACTCCTCTGGATGAGTGACCCCAGGGTCCCCTATAGTGTGGGTGGCTGCTGTCATCTTCCAGGCAGCTAGTGCAGCCCCCACAGATTCCCCAGACCCTTCAGCCTCCCTCGGACAGCCCTCAAAGGCAGGGTGAAACAAACACTTGCCACTGCAAATTGCACTGATGTTGTGAATAAAAGTGACTTGATGTCCTCGGCCAGCATGCTGATATCCTAAGGAGATCCTAAGGAGATCCTAAGGGAGATGTCGCCATCAAGGGGTACAAGCGTGTTCTTGCCTACCAGCCAGAGTGAACCATTTCCTGCGTATGGAGTCACTGTGTCTCCAGCTGGAAGGAACCTTGAAAGTCATGAAGTCAGGCCCCAGGGATGCACAAAGCCCATGGGCAGCCCTGTTGGTGACAGGGAGCTTCCGCAGGGAGCAGAAGGCAGGAAGCAGGTCCTTCCTGGATGGGCACTGTTAGGGAGGGCTGCTGTGCCTCTTGCAGAACTGAATCTGTCTCCCTAGAAACTTCCCTGCTGGTCCTGAGCCTGCCCTCCAGAGCTGCCAGGAACGAGCCGGCTGCCTCTACCACATGACAGGCCTCCAAATCATTGCCGACAGTTCTAACGTCCCCTTCAAGTCTTCTCCAGGCAAAGCCACCCCAGCCCTCTAACCCCTCCTCAGATGACATACATGGTTTCAAGTCCCCTTACTGTCAGCATATTAACACTGGGGGAAAGAAAATATTGCAGCCCTAGTCAGCCTTTTGACAGGGCTGAGTGCCACAACCTATCCTTGGGCAGAGGAGACATCCTGGGTCCCGGGGGGTAAGGCACAGCATAGACAAGGGCAGACAGGCAACATCAGGAAACCTGGGAGGCAGGGTGAACCAGGAGATAGGCAGAGCCAGACCTCCTGGGTCCAATGCTGGGGCGGGGCGTGTCTTGGGAGTGAGGTATGAGCTGGGGCAGGCTGCTGCCCCTCTGCCCAGGCCTGTGGTGGGCATATCAGCTGACTACAGCTCAGGATGAAGGGTCTGACTGAGTCCTGTGTGCTTTGCTGTGTCCTGTGGGCACAGCCTATGCCCCTGGCCAGGCCACCCCCCAAGGAGATCGCAGGGTAGGGTCTGTGTACCCCAGGAAGTGGCCTGCCTCTGAGGGTGGACAAAATGCCCACGCACAGCCTTCCCTTCTAGCATCTCAGTGCCATGAGAGCAGGGCTAGGTCTCCTATTCACCACTGTATTCCCAGCACCAATAGTGGAGCATATAATAGGTGCTCAATAAATGCTTATTGAAAGAATGAAGGAGGAAGAATCCCAGGCCTCCAGGAACAAAGATAATAATAGGTGCTACTATTTATTAAGCACCTACTATATACCACACTACAGGGCCACAAAGAAAGGGGCTGTATCTGCTTTGCTCACTCCAGTATCCTCTACGACAAGCTCGGTGTCTGACACACAGGAGGTGCTCAGCAAACATTTGTTGAATGTTCAATGCTTGTATGTTATCTCATTTGTCACCCAAATAAGATGGAAGAGAAGAGATGGGAGAGGCTGCAGTGATGAGTTGAGAGCTCTCTTTTACAAGCAGGTGTGTGCACGCGCGCACACACACACACACACACACACACACACACACACACACCAGGACCCCTTCTGTTCTTTCCGCATGTTCAACTTTGCCTGACAAACTCCTGAATTTTTTAGGCCCAGATGAAAAGACCTCCTCCAGGAAGCCTCCCTTAGTCTGCCCAGTGGGAATTAATTGCTCCTGCCTCTGAGTTCTCAGCATACTGGGCCTACATTCTTCTTTTAGAGTATAGTGATTAGTGCCAGGCCTCTGAAGTCAGATTGCTCAGGCTCAAATTCTGGCTCTGATTCTTCCAAGCCATGTAACCTAATTGCTGTGTGCCTTGGTTTCCCCATCTGTAAACGAGGGTTAATAATAGCATAGTCTCATAGGACTATGGTGAGGTTTAAAGGAATTAGCATGTACAAGGCACTCAGCACAGTGCCTGACACGGAATAAGTAGGCACTAAATGCTAGCTATTATCATAGCATTATCACATCGTGCCCTGGATTAGAGATATCTGGGGCACGGAGTTGGCACTCAATGGTGTTGAATGAAATACTGGACTGGATACACTCTAGTTTTCTCCACAGGACGGCAGAGGTCAGAGGTCACATCTTACTCAATTTTGTGCACCACTGACCCCTCCCAGGACCTGCAGGGCTTGACCAAAGCAAGCATCAGTGAGCACCTATGGTATGGAAGAGGGAGGGCTAAGGCATGGGGACATGGGGTCAGGGGTGACAGGTGGAAGCCAGGCTGGGCCTCAGGTGTGAACTGCCGACCCAACCCAGTCCCTCACCAGGGCTCAGCCCTGACTCCCAACTCCTTCTCATCTCCTCAGCAAGACATGATTTATGGATGAACAGAATCAAACAGGGCTGCTGGCTGCTGGGATGCCCTGGGGAGCTGCAGGAGAGGGAATGGCTTTCTGAGGGCAAGCTCACCAGCTGCCCAGAGGGGAACGGGAGGGGGGCCGCAGGAGCAGTGGGCACATGCACACAGGCCACAGACACGAGCCACAGAGACTCACCCTGGCACAGACACCCATGCACACATGCACACACACCCATGGCCGTGGCCACAAGCAGATGCCCAGCCAGCTCCGCCATTCACGAGCTCTAGGCATTCACGTACTTCCTCTAGCCTGGAATTCTCTGCCCATGAATTTGCCATCACTTGTCTACTCAGATTCTGTCTGTCCTTCTCAGGTAGAGAGGTGGGATATATTGTAGACTTGGAGGCAGATGACCTGGGTTCACGCCCCAGCTCTGGCCCTGGCCAACTACGTTACCCAGGGCAAGGCCCATGCTGGGCCTGAACACTTTACCTTCAAATGATGATTATAACCCCTGACCTTCCCTGCTGGGGTGCTGTCACTATCAAATAATAGCTAACATTAGTTGAGTGCACACAGTGTGGCAGATACTGCACCATGAACCATCTCCACAACCTTGGACCATTATTATCTCCATTTCACAGGGAAAGAAACTAAGGCATGGGGAATAATAGGTGCTTGAGCCCATCCTTTCCTACCCAGCCACAGTGACCTCCCTTTGAGCTGACAAATGCGATGGCATTCTATAATGTGCTAGACTGTACAACCTAGCCACACTTTCCTCTTTCCCACAAGCAGGCCAACCCTTGTCACACTTATGACGCTTTGCCTAGGCTATTCCTTCTTCCTGGAATGCCTTTCCTTCTCTATCTTCAAAGCGACTAGACAAAGATGGTCTCCCCTCCTACAGTCCTTTCTGCCTCCCTAGTAACTATGACAATTAACTATTTTGGGTTAATAATTAGCTCTTTCTATGTCCTTCCCCAATTGGGCACACCTAGAGGATTGAGACCCCCAGCTCACTCATCTTTGAAGACCAAAGTCTGGTACACAGGAGAGGTTGGATAAGTAATTGCTAAACAAATTCATGAAATCATTCAAGGTCTCAGACAAGCCCACCTCCTCCAAGAAGCCCTCCCCAATGACAGGCACTCATAGCAATCTCTTCCTTCTCCAAACTTGAATTAATGGATCCATTTGTCAACCCCCTTTTCTTGGGGATAGACCTGACCCCCACAAGCAGGGGCAACAGGATAATATCCTGTCTCCCAATTGCTCAGGGTCTCCCACAGCATGTAGCCTAGGTCAAGGTGCAGAGAGGCTGCTGGACCTACTGGGAATCTGTGTCTACAGGCTCTTTCCCCCAGAATTCATGTGTGCTCACACTCTCAGATGGTGACATGCACACTCCCCACACCCAGCCCTTCCAGAGCTGTTCCATCACCCCCAAGCCCTCCTGACCTAGACTGCTTCTGCTCCTGGAGGCTCTTACAGGCATTCACAGGTCCCAGGCCACTGCTCTCCTTCCCAAGTGTCTTTCATCAAAGTAACTAACATATGCTTGGCATTGAATCATGTCCGCAGACCTCAGCACCTCTCTGAGGGTAAATACTCTTATGCCCATTTTACAAAGAAGGAAACTGAGGCTCAGGAGGGTTAAGTGCTTGCCCAGTAACACACAGCAGAAGAAAGGTAAAGCCAGGATTAGATTGGAGGTCTATAAGACCTCAAACCCTGTGGCTGTTACTCTTGTTCCACCCTAGGGGAGCCATGCCTTGAAATAAGACACTCTGAGAATAGACAGAAAAGAAGAAAGAACCTGAGTGGACACAAACAGCAGTCAGGGAAAGGGCTCCCACTCTCCCAAGAATGTTACCAGTTAGAGCCATGCCCAAATTACCCCAGGTACTTCAGAGACTCCTCTGACACATACACATGTCCTGGGGCTCCTTCTCCCCCTCCACTGGCCCAGGCATTGGCCTCAGAGAAGCACCCTCAATAGATAAAGGCTCGGCTGGCCTCAGGATCCCAGGACAGGTTGGGGGTTGGGTGTCTGGCACTGGACAGTCTAGGAGTGGGAAGAGGAGGAAAATGGGGTGTCCCAAGGACTTGCCCAGGGCTCTGTCTCTGGTACTCATCAGGGTGCAACCACTACTCTGGAGATAAAGCAGAATGCTGCTGGGGGTGGTTGGGGCTACATCTGCCAGCACGTCCCCATCCTGAGCTTGCCTCCTCCCACCTGATTCTGCAATACACGTCAAGCCCCAGCACTTCCCCACCCCCATCTTTTGGTGGCTCCCGATGACGTTCAAGGTGGGAAACAGTGAAAGCTGGAGTCACAGGTTTCCATAGGAAGCACCCTCATGCGCATGCTGAGCAGATGGAAATGGGGGAAGATGGCAGGCATTTACAAGTGGGCAGAGCTTACCAGCTCCAGGGTGATCCGGGCATGGGAAGGGGGACATTTTTGGTGCCTATCCTGCTTCCCTCCCTCCCCTCAACCCAACACACACAAGAAAGCCAGAAAGGCAGAGTTGGGGAGAAAGGAATAGAAAGCCAGTGAGCTAAACCCTGCACCCCAGACAATCAGGTAAAGCTCCAGGTCTTGCCATCTTGCAGAATTTCCTGACCTCTTTCCACTGTAAGGCTCCCCATTCCAGGCCACCCACCTTGGGAACAGGGCCAGCTCTTCTCTTGCAAGAGGACAAAGAAATTGAGATAGGCGAGAAGGAAAAAAGAAGGAGGGGAGAACGACCAGCACTTATTTCCCAGGAAAGCTGGGCCTTGGACCTACCCCCACCCCATGCCCTCTGGACATTCTCTGAGTGTCCTTTGGAAAGTTGTGGAGGTGCCCACAACCCCTCGGGCTTCACCTAGGGTGGGAACTAGGCTAGCAAAAGAGGAAGCCCAAGGGGGATTGTTTTGGAAAGTTACAAGTAGCTGAAAATAGGGGCTCAGCACGAGCAAGCTTCCTCAACCTTGACTGTAATAAAAACAGATAATGTGTGAGTGAGCTAGGGAGAGTGCACTGGCAGGGGCCGCAGAGGCCGGCTGGATGCAGACGGTTTAGAATTCAGAGGAGGTGCCAAGTGAGTAAACAGCCAATGAAGGATTATCTGGATGGGCCAGCAGCCGTTCCAGCAAGAAATTGGACGGGGACATGTAGGGATCCACAAGCACACCTACTCCTCATCAGAGAGCGAGGCCTGGTAAGCTATGAGGACCTTGTCCATACCTTCCCTACCTATTCTCTCCCTTCCAGTCGACACATGGCCTTGGTAATAATGGCTCATATCTGTACAGTGCAGAGCAGTTTATAAAGTGTTCCACAGTTTACCGAGGGTTTCACACGCATTATTGAATTTAATGGAGGTGATGGTATCTTCTGCTCAGTGACCTCCTCACCTCACCTCACCTCACCACAGCCACTCCTACCTCCCACAATTCCTGGCCTAGGGAGGCCTGGTGCATCTGGCTTGAGTATTCAGCCTCAAAAGAGGGGGAAGGGAGACTGGCCATCTGTAGACCCCAGAGAGCTGCTAAGCCCAGAAATCTCAGGGCCAAAGCCATTCAGGATGGAAAGGGCCAGGTGCCAGCTCTGAACTGGGAGCCCAGGCTGAAGAGTGGCTAGCCAGGAGTTAGCTGGGAACCTGACACCCTCCCCACCCACCTTGATCCCAAAGCTGATGAGCCACCTGAGCAGCTGTGAAAATGATCACGTCAGTCAGAGCATCCGGAGTCCAAGAAAGGAGGGGTTCAGACTGGGGGCGGGGGGGCCTCTTCGCCGGGAATGTGGAGCAGAGGCAGGACCAGGGACATGTGATGATTAAGTGTGGGCCTTGACCACTAGTTACTCCTATGAATAATGCATTGTTGTGCCTTGGCCTAAATCAGCATCTTATTGTTATTAATAATACACGCTGCAGAGAAGCTGGGGTTGGAACTGTATGCTATGTTTCATTTGAGAATCTCAGAGCACTTAAAAGCTCCTCATGCTGATGACTCAACTTTATCTCCCCAAGTCATAGGCTTCCTCACGGGCCACCTGCCCGAATGCCCTCCCACCTGAGGCTTGGAGCTGTGAAGGCCACCGGGGCTAGAAATCTTCCATCCTGGGATTCAAATCCATGGCCAGGGCTTATGGTTGGGGAGGGAAGTACACTTAATCTTTGCCAGCTCGAGGGCTCTTGGGGGATGCAACATAATGTGAAGCTCCCAGAGAGGCTTCAGGACAGAGATAACTAGTGGGAATCCAGGGGCAGGAGAGACGGACAGAGAGAGACCACTGCGGATCTGAATCCCGTTCTGTCACTTGCCAGTTGTGTGACCTTAGGCTACTCACTCAACTCTCTGGTCCTAAGCCTCCTGGCTGGAATGCAGGGTCTGAGAGTCCCTCCACGACATGCCGTTCTATCATATTCAGGGGTATCATTTACACAGCAAATATTAGGATGGAGCCATTGAGTGTCCCGCCCCCGAGAGCTGTCCGCGGTGCTGAAACAGCTGTCGGCCACGCGGCTCCTTGTCCTTGGTGCTGAAACAGAAGTCAGTCCTGGGGCTGCGCCCTCTTCCAGGTCGCCCTTTGCGCAGCTCCCAGCGAGCAGGATCCGAGAGACTGTGCATAGTGATTCCGCCTTCCTCTGCCAGTGCCTCCCTGATCAACCCTCAGCTGAAGCTATGGCAGCAACCAGCGACAAGAGCCCCCTTTCCTCGAGTTAGGTCCTCGGATGCTGAAGACCCCAGTCCTGACTCAGGACAAAAAGGGCCGCCCCACGAACGTGGTAAATACCACGCCCCATTCCCTCCCGGGGCCCGCCGCACTGCCTCCTGGTGGCTGGCGCGGGCACTGCACCCCGGCGGGCGCACAGACGGTCCCCAGCGGCGGCCTGGGCCGGCGGGGAAGCAGCGGCAGACGGTTCTCCGGCCCCCGCCGCCCTCTCACCGCTCCCGGGGCAATCTGGCGCTCAGAGCTTGCAGCGTTGCCCGACACCCGCACACTCCAGTCTGTCTGACTGCGTCCTGGCTGCCTTGGGGCTGCCCGGGTCACAGTGCAGGCTCAACACAGGTGGGCAGACCTGGGGTAAGCAAAACTTCCTGCTCCCTCCTCCAAGGTGGGTGGGGAAGGCTTGTTTAAACAAACACCAACCTTTCCTCTGTGGCAGGGCCAGTTCCGCCAAGATGAACACAAAGGCCTCCCCCAGCACAGGCTCCACACCTCTCCCCGACCCAAACAAGAACTTTGCCCACACCCCCCCAGGAAAAAGTGAGGTTGCAGGAGAATGCCATAATTGCAGTCCACTCCTGATTCCCCACCCTACAGGTGGGGGGCTCTTTGAGAGGCAGATCTGCTTGGTGTTTCTAGGGACTGCTTGATATGAACCTTACTGGGTTGTAGAGATTCTCCCCCTTCCAAAAACAAAAAGCAAAACAAATAATACCACCTGAAGATAGCACCCAAAACCACAGCTTCTCTGGAGTCAAGGGAGTCAAGATAATAGCCCTTAATTACAGTAGACATAGCTAAATGAGATATATGTATCATTTATTGAGCACTTACTGTATGCCAAGCACTGTGCTAAGAGCTCTGCAAACATGATCTCATTTAGCCTTCCAGCCACCCTGCCTCCCCAGGAGGGAGCATCATGCTCAGCCTCCTACAGAGGAGGAAAGTAAGGATCAGAAAGGGAGGTGACCACTCGGGCTGCTGCAGCCAGCCAGTGCTGAGACGGGCATGGGAGAGCGCATCGTCTGCCCTTACTCTTGTCATTCAGCTGGATCTACCTCACCATCCTTTCAGTCCTAGAGGCCACACTATCCCTCAGGTTTCTCCAAGACCACTCCAGCCCCCCACCATCCTCACCTCTCGGCTGAGAGCCACGTGGAGGAAGAGAGTAACACCTTGCACTCTATAGCACTTTACAGCCTGCCAAATGCTTTCAGAGCCACTGTCTGAATTGACCCTCATGATCCCGAGGGGTGAAGTGGGCAGGGATGGCCCTGTTCTGATTTTATAGGAGAGAAAAGTATGGCTCAAAGGAATAAATGGCTTGCCCCAAGTCACACAGTGAGCAGTGGAACCAGAACTCAGGCAAAGACGGTGGGACACTCAGTCCAGTGCACTCTTCCCACTTCCCTAAGGCTGGGGTGCTGCGGACAAGCCAGGCAGGGAGTCATAGGGGCTTTCATCTCCTGAGGGGCTTCCTGAGGCCGGGGCCTGGGCTGCTTCCCCTCTCCTCCTCCCTGGGGTCCATTGGTTGGCTCAGCTTTAACTCGGAGTCTCGGAGTCTCATTCTAAATGAATTTTTTTTTTCCAGGCAATTACCTCCTGCTAATTAGGAGGCAGGGCTGCCAGTCCCTGGGCCCTGGACTGACCCTTTTCTCAACTCACAGAAGGCAGGGGGGTTGTGGAGGTACTGGGTAGCAGCTCCAGCCACAGAAACTGCCTGGGTCAGGGTCCTGTCAGGGCAGGGGATGCTGGTGGAGGAGCAAAGAACTCCACAGAACTGGAAGAAGGGAGGCAGGGATTCTGGGGAGGGAGGGACTCTGAAGTGAGAGAGAGCAAGGGGACAAAAAGCTGGAAGGAGCCTGGACATGCCCATGCAGAGTAAGTGAGAGAGACCTGAGCTCTGGGGCAGCAGAGGGAGCCAGGAGGAGCCAGAAAAATGGGGACACATCAAAGGAAGAAAGGAGGAATCTCAGGAACCAGAGAGACAGGAAGGGGTAGGAATCTCCCCTCTATGGAGGGAGAGGAAGTGAGAAGGTGCACCAGAAAATGGTCAAGATTACAGAAGGGGCAGAGGCAGAGAGAGAGATACTGGAAGACTCCAGGAAGGGGAAGGGGAGAGGAAGGACAGGGAGGAAGGAGGAATTGCTGAAGGAAAACCCCAGGGAGAAGGAGGAGAGCGGGGAAGGACGGCTTGGAGTGGCAGCTCCCAGAGCCCCAAGAAGGGCTTTCTCTACGTTATTGTCCTTGAGCTTCCCCCAATGTCAGTGCCCAGCCAGCCGGGCCTGCACACCCTCCTACGCAGCCACAGGTGCGGGCGGGCATGATGGCAGGCCACCAGCCGGCTCAGGCCCCAGATGCTCCACTCACCCGGGGCAGCCAGCTGACCTCCCTCCCTGCCAACCTGCCACCCCCTCAAGTAGGCCGAGCCAGGGGCCCCCCTGGGCCACACAGCAACACAACCAGGAGCTTCTGGGGCTGTGTCCAGCCTCTCCACTTTCAGAGGGAAGATCAAGGCACAGAGAGGAAACGGTGCCTGTCCAAGGTCAAGTAAGTGATGAGGCCAGACGCAGAGGGCTCAGGGACTAAGTCCTACTGGTGGGTCCTGTTCCCTTCTGGGCAAAGGGCAACAACAGCAGACAAAGATAAGTCATGGCTGCCAGCAAGTCAGTCCTGATCAAAGCTCTCTGGAGTGTGGGGTGGCAGGCAGAAGGGAGTGAGGGTGGCCAGGGGCTGGAAGGGAACCAAAGGAAATCACATTTATGGAGCACAGGGTGAGAGGGTTATAATTGTAACAAACATTATTGAGCACTTACTAGGTACAGTGTGCCAGCCACTTAAGACATTACATACAGGATCTCATTTGATCCCAACAACGCTATAAAGTATGTATCACTATTATTCCATTATAGGGAAAAAAACTGAGATGCAGCAGGGTTGGGTGACCTGGCCAAGTCCACACAGCTAGCCAGTGGCATGGTTCTGACTCATGCAGCTGGTCATTTTGAGGCCACTGCCCTGAAGACCCCTCAACATTATCTGAAGATGTGCAGGTCCCTGAGTTCCCAAGGTCCCAGAACAGCCCTGGCACAATCTAAGCCCCACACTCCAGTAGGACTGCAATCCATGAGGTCCACGACTTGAACAAGCCCTGTCTTAAGGCGTTAGAGTCTGGTTTTTAGTCTTGGTTCTGCCACTAACTTACCGTGTGACTTTGGCCAGGTCATTGTCCCTCTGTGGGCCTTCATATTCCCACCTGTACCATCAAAGGGTAGGACAAGATAAGAAGAAGAACTACTACGTACATGGTGCTAAGTCTGTGACAGGCACAGTTCTAGGTGGTTTACAGATACAAACTCACCGAATTTTCCCAACAACCCCATGAGGGTGCTATTATTCCCTCTGTTTCACAGGTGGGAAATGAAGCACTGAAAGGTTAAGTCAGTTGCCCAGGGCCACAAAGTAAGTCAGCACATGGCACATCTGGGATTTGAGCCTCATTACTTTTGATCCAGAGTCCCTATGCCCTGGCCGCCACTCTGCATTCTTTCCCTAAGGACCCTCTCAGCCCCTGCTTGGCACCCCACAGACGTGTGCCCATGTGCCTCTGCACAGACACACCTACCATCGTGTTTCCACGTGGGAAGCACACACACAGTCATGCATCTGCACGAAGTGAGGTATGTTAGCTCATGCTCCCACGGCCACTCCTGTGCCTTCACCCAGTTTCTACCTGAGGTAGCCAGGCTGGGTCACACATGTCCACAAGCATCCCAGCACCAGAACAAGCCGACTCTAGCAGGTCCATGCACACACACACATATACACGTGTTCCCGTCTCTGAGCACTGGTTGACTTGTGGGGGCCATGTGCCATGCTGCAGCGCACAGCCATGTGGCAGTGACGTGGGTCACCACACCCCTTCTCCTCTGCTTCCTTCTAGTGCCTGGGTGGCTGGCACGTCACATCCCGCACCTGCCGGCACCCCCATCCACACTGCCTTCCTCACGCCTCTCCCCTAGCAGAAGCAGGCACCTTCTCCAGGAAGGAAGCAGACTCAGGCACAGCCTGGCTCCCACGGCCCAAAGATGCCAGCCAACCTGGGGGTGGAGAGGGAGAGAGAGGCATCAACTGGAGGCTCCAGGGGGCCTAGGGTCCACAATGGCTCCTATCTGAGACTAAGCCCTCCCTTAGGTCTGAGTGCCAGAGCTGAGCTCTCAAGACCCTCGAGACACTGGCCCCCGCTGTCATTGCCAGATATGGGGTCAGATGGGGACCTTGGGGACAGCGGGTCTCCCATCATTCCTGAGCAGGACTGTGGTGCCACCTGGGCTCCTCTGGCCAAGTTACCATTGCACCCTTCACCACCCTATCCCTGGTCCCTGCTCTCTCCTCCCCCTGCCCAAGCATCTTAGAGTTCTGGGTATTTTTAGGCCTCAGCTGACAGGCTGTGAAATCACTCCCTTCGCACCTCCCCAACCAGGCGGGGGCTGGAGAGGGAGGAATGAGGTTGGGGGGGGCACACAGACAATTCATCAGGCTCCTCCAGGGCTGGCAGGTGCCAAGGAGGGAGAGAGGGGTTCCTCCCCTTCTCCTGAGAGCCTCTCCCATGAGTGAGAGGATCCCTCCACCTTGCCAGTAGAGAGAATGGAGACAGGGTGGGAAGGAGACTCCCTGCCATTCCAGGAAGAACAAAGGCTTTAGGGGATACCCTAGCATTAGAAGAGGCACTGGGACACCCTTTGAGTCCAGCTCTGCAGCCAGTACCAACTCGTAGTGCTCCCTTCTGAGAGACAGGCTGAGAGACGGGCTGGCTTGGAGCCTAGTAGGATAAGGAGGCACCAGGCAACGTAGCCCAGTGGTTAAGACCCAGGCTTTGGAGTGAGGCCAACTTGCAATCTTATTCCTGCTCTACTGAGTGACCCAGGCAAGACACTCAACCTCTCTGAGTCTCCGTTTCCTCATCTGCACCGCAGTGAATTGGATATCTCCCTTGCAAGACTGCTGTGAAGATGACATGACATGATGAATGGAAAGAACAAGGTGGTCTGTGGACCCCCCAGGCACCACCGGGAGCCTCTCCCTTGCGGCTTTCCCTAATCTTCCATTTCTCCTAGTTGCCCCTTCTCTGGGCTGCCTTTTTCATCCCAATCTCCAAGACAGGAGCCCACAGTTCATCCTGGCATCAGGGTCCTTGGCACCTATCTGACCCCCACTCAGGGGGAACAAATCTCTAGCTAAGGTGGGTAGTCAACACAGACAGTCCCCACCTCCCTGCTGCAGGACACACACACACACACACACACACATCATGTGTGCACACGTACCCAAATGCCAACATGCATGTGTGCTGCCAGTGCCTCTGTGTGAGGGCATTTGCCTTGGGATGGCCCCTGAGGGAAGTGGAAGACATACCTAGGCCCTGCTGTGAATGGGCCCCTGTGCCAGGGGCCGTGGGCATGGAGAGGGGGGTGGCCCGCCTAGTTGCCATGGAGACAGGTTGGCTTTGGTGGGGCTCTGGAGCTCAGGCCTGGCAGCTGGAGCAGGAGCTGTGTGGCCCCTCCCAGGCCTGGCCCTAATGCCTGGGAGGGTTATGTGGGTACAGAACAAATCCTCAAGAGGACTAACTGTGTCCATAGGGCCCTGGGCCTGCCCATTTTGGCTCTATATCCCTTGCTGGGAGGCTGTCTCTGATACCCCAAGCACCTGGGAAGCCCCCTCAGGGTGTTCATTCATGCCCACCTGCACCTGGTTACCCCCTGACTGCCTATAATCTGCCTCAAGCTTTCCGAGGGCAGAGCCTAGGCTGGCTGGACACTGCAGATCTCCCGGCAGAGGTAGGAGCAGATGTGTTAATTGCTGAGACTCTAGCTCCATCTATCCGCCTGCCTCCCGACTTCCCACCCTCCACACTACCGTGCTTTCAAAGTTCTTTATAGAGACCTGCTCAAAAGCCATCCATGGCTCTCCAAATGCCTTACTTTTTAAAAGAATTTCAGTTTTCCTCTTTCAAAATGCCAACCCCTTCATAATCTGGACCAACCTACCTTCCCAAGCCTCACTTCCTGCTATTGTGCCCCAAAGGTCTCCCTTCTGGCCATGCTCAAGCACTCACTACTGCCTCAACTGGCCAACATCCCTCAAACCTCTGAGCCATTGCATGTGCTGTCCCCACCTCACCGATTGCCTCACCTCTGCTCGCTCACATGGCAAAGCTCTTATTCTTCCCTCAGGACTCAAGGCCCTGTATCTGAAGCTCGCACCCTTAGGTCTGGCTCGTGGCTGGAATCCCAGACCTACTTCTAACTGCAAGTTCGCACTTCCCAAGGTGGTTCTGAGGACGGAGGGGCTAACGCATGTTATGTGCTTAGAACAGCACCTGGCACATAGTGAGCACACATGTCTCTGCTATTCTGATGGTAACTTAATTGACACTGCCTCCATGAAGCCCTCCCCAACTCCTCCACCATGGAGGTAGCAGGCATGTCCTCCTTGGAGGATCCAGAACCCTCATCCCACGTATCAATTGCTTGGTACAGGACAATTTTGAGAACA
Source organism: Macaca fascicularis (assembly GCF_037993035.2). Taxonomy (NCBI): domain Eukaryota; kingdom Metazoa; phylum Chordata; class Mammalia; order Primates; family Cercopithecidae; genus Macaca; species Macaca fascicularis. The sequence goes on along the minus strand of NC_088388.1, from coordinate 12,460,553 downwards.
GCTGCCTCTGGCTGAGTGTTTACTATGGGTTGGCTCTCTGCTAAATACTTTTTCTGCCTTACCTCAACCTCCAACCACTTGGGAGGTAAGAACCATCATCATACCCATTTAACAGAAGAGGAAACCCAAGCCCAGAGAGGTGGACTGACCTGCTCCAGAGACAGCAGCAAGTGTCTCTGCCAGGATTCAAATCAATAGCTGTTTGACCCCAGAGCCCTAGCTCAAGCAAGCTGTCCCTGGAGGCACATATGTAAAGTGCTCAGCACATACTGAGCACTCCACAAGGCTTGCTATTATCATGCTATTGTTATTATCAGGGGAGGACACAGAATGTGTTTGGTGACCTGAGAGGCGGGATTCCTTAAGCTGGTCCCTCTGCAAAGCACAAAACCCCCATTCCTGGAGAAAGTGTTTCCAAGGGTCCCTTGGCTGCCATCCCTAACCCTCATCCTTGGATGGTGTGCGGGGAGCCCCAGTATCTGGACCTGGGGCACTTCCTCTGAGGGGTGCTGGAGCAAGCAAATGCTTGAGGGGGCCAACCCGGGCCCAGGCCCGGCAGAGCGGGACAGGGCCTGCTATGTGCCGGCCATGCTGGCCGCCACTCTCTGGCCCCGCTGACACCACCCCATGGTAATGAGACGGATCCAATTTGTACCCAGGGCCCCGCCGGGAACAGCTGCCGCGGCAGGGTTTGAAGTAATTTAATTGGACACATTAGCCGCACGCTCTCTCCTCCACTCCCCTCATGCAGAGCCTCACGCAGGCACCCCTTCTGCCTCCGACCCCTCATGCCAGCCTACCCTGGCTGGTGGCAGGGTGCATGCTCCACCAACCAGCTAGGACTAACAGGTAGGCACCATTCCTCTCTCATTCCTGGGGCTCCTGGGGGTTCTAGAACCAGAGGGCTTTCTAGCCCTCAGGTTCTCCCCAATCTGTGATGCAAGCAGCAACTATGGGAGCCCACTGGGGCTGGAGCTCAAACCTCTCCCTCCTGTCTGCTCTAATGGGTAGAACAGTCACCCCCCTTTCTCCTTCGGTCAGCCATGGAAGCCCCCAGCCTTCTGCACTCCAGGAAGGGCACTGAAGGAGCAGGGCCAGCAGCACATGCCTGTTTTACCAGCATCTTTTGTTTTGTCACTATCAGGGTTTGTCACTATCAGGGTCACTACAGAGACGATGGCAGCCTTCCTCTTAGGGCCTGGGGAAGCAGTGCATACACACATGCACAGAAACAGACCCAGTCACAAACACACAGGTGATCTCAGTTTGACCCAGACACATACACACATGCTAACAGCCCCACACCGTCATGGAAAGGCTTGTATCTGTACACATGAAAGCTCCCATGATCACTCCCGTCCACACCCATGTATGCCATACAGCCAGGTAAGGCCCTGCTCCTAGCAGATGAGGACTTCGTGGCCATGCCAGCAGGTGGGAGGGTGTGGCAGGGGGTAGGCAGGGTCCCTGGCACACAGGCCTTGCCTGGCCAGGTACAGGGCCTGGGGAGGGGCCCTACCCTAAAGCTTTCCGTCACAGCTCCCCACGCACCTGAACGCACCTTGCTACAAATACACTCTTTAATTGCTGTTTACAGCGGTCCTGGCACTCAGATGAATGCAGATATTATGGCCATCCAGCTGCCACCGGCACACACACTAGGTACACATACAGACAGCGCCTCTCCCCCCGGCTCCGCCCTCCCCTTCCACGCGTGGGCTCAATCACATGAAGATACCAATTCCCCAAACATGCAGCTTTGCAGGGGTTCCAGCTCACAATACCTCAGCTCCTGGTCCATTCTATCCCAAGGGGGCCTTCCAGGTGGAGGCTGCAGAGACCGCCCAGAGCAGGCCGGATGCACCCGCCCACCTTCCAACCAACTGGACCTGGAATTCCAGGCGCAAGCTCTGGGTACAGTCCAGCCCCTTCCACAGGTCCCATGCTGTCTGCCAACTCTGTTCCAGCCCTTGGGGAATTCTGCTGGGTGAGACCAAAGCTCTGCCCTCTAGACACTAGTTGGATAGGGCCCAGCAGGGCTGCCCCTGCTCCCTGGAAGGTCAGGGACCTCCATGCCCATGGAACTGACAGAATTTGCCTGGCATCGCCAGCTGGGGTTCCCTGGCAAGGCAGGCAGGCACCCGGGCTGGGCCTGGCACCGGCTGGTGCCGGCACCTGGCCAGACCAGTCACTGCCCTGACAAGAGAAAGTTGACCTCTCAGCCACATATGCCACCTGCCGGGCACTGTCCGTGGAGCACTATAGGACCAGCTCTATACAGGGCTGCCCATGCCCACCTGGGATGCCACAGCGCTCTGAGGAGCCATCAAGCCAATTCATTCTCCAGCTGGGGGTCATCAGCTCAGAACTGGGCCTCCCGCCCCCACGTGACCCTTCCCAGCTCCTCTCCCTGCTGTTCTTGGCCTCACTCCCCTGGGGGAACCAGTTATTGACAACAAAAACGGTCCATCAGATTCAATAAGGATTCAAAGTCCCTGAGAGAATAGGGGGTGGGTGGGGAGTGGGATGAGGGGACTCAGGAGGGGGAGGGAACCATATACGGCTCCTCTGCCTGTCCCACACAACATCCTGCAATGACCAGGCTAGAGGGTATAACAAGGGGACAGACCCCACGGGCACTCCATGTTGCCCTCAATGCCCCTTAAGCCTGAGCTTGAGGTCAGCCAGGAGCAGAACCCAGCTGCCCAGGACCTGTCTTTGCTCACCCGGCACCCACCTATTGCCCTACCTTCCAGCTGTCCCCTTACCTGTCACCTACTGGCCTGTATGTTCCCACCTCAAACCAGCCTGCTCTAACGCCCTCCCCAGTGTGAGGAGGGGCTCTGGGGCTGTCTCCCTGCCCGCTATCCCCCAGCCCTCAAGCGGGCAGCTTGTTGATCAAGCTTCCCTGCAAGGCCACAGAACAGTGTGAACCAGCGCCAAGGAGGGGGCCTGTCTCCACGGTAACACAACAGCTTGGGGGCACTGGCTGCCCTGGCCCATGCCCCATTGAAACCATCCTCGTCCCCTCTGGGTTTTAGACTTGCCCAGCCTCAGGTCCTCCACTGTGTCCTGGCCTGTGGGGAGATCATTTGATCTTCAGCCCGGACTCTGACCCAAGCCCAGGATGCAGGCCAGGGAGGCCCGAGCGTGTGCCGATGGGGCAGGCTTTGGGGAGGTAGGTGGGAGGAGAGAGGTTGTTGGTGAAATAGGTGGACACAGTCAGGCTTCCTTGGATCTTCCCACGCTCCAGCCCTGGCCTCTAACCCAGGTGGTCCTCAGGGCACACCCTTGATCTGCCCTTTCAGCCACACCCCTAACTTCTGCACCTCCTTCACCCGCCATCAGCCTCTTCCCCTAACTTGTGCCCAGTGAGTGGAGGGTTGGCCTGGACAATCTCGTGGATCCTTCGCCTTGAGAGAGGAGGCCTGCTGTGCCAAGGCCCCCTGCCCTGCAGGGAACAGAGCCCACTAACAGGTGGGACAAAAGAAGGCTTCAAGCATTACTGCCCCCAGGGACAAGCTCACAGAGGGCTGGGGGCAGGGCAGGCAGCCTTCAGGACCTAACCTCTGTCCTAGTGGTTCCCTCTCTGGCCTTGCTCACCAGCTCACTGCAAGGTCACCTCTCCCTCCCTCTCTCTTTTCCTGCCGCTGTCCTGCCTGCCCACTGCAACGCTGACCCCTGCAGGCCTGCTGGGGCCCGCCTGGTCTGGGGACAAGCAGTCCGAGAGACACAGGGACTTCAGGATGAACGAGAGGGTGAAGGCCGAGGGCACAGAGAGGCCCTGAAGTCTAGGAGGGGGCAGAAGGGAGGCTGCAGGGATGGCCTAGGGAAGCTGGGCAGAGCGTGGAGCTGGAGCCTGGGTGTGCATGGGAGGGGGCTGGTCTGGGTTCTTCATTGGACTCTGATTATTGCCCACAGTCCCTTTCTTCATTCACAATAGATCAGGGAGCCAAGGGCCTGGGGGCCTGGGGCCCAAGTAGGGAGAGAACCACACCTGTCAGGTAAGGTCCTAGCAGTAGCTGAGCCCTGCGGGGATGAGGGAGGGAGTGCCACAGGGATCCTCTGGAACCAGCATGAGGCAAAGGGGAGCAGGAGAGGACAGGTTTTTTTAAGGATTGGGCCGCAGGTGTTCCTGAGAGTGGGATGAGAGGATCAGGATATAAAGGCACCGGCCCCTGGGGGACCAGAGGGGAGGGGAGGGGTGGCCTGAGTTACGCAGAAATCAATTTGCATATCTCAGTCCCAACCAGTACCAGCCAAGGGGAGATTGGGGGGGGGGGCAGAAATGGGGGACACAGAGCCCTGGCTTGGGGAGCTGAGTCTGGGGAACCTTGGGGGAGCTGGGGGGAAGGGGAATCTGACTTGGAACTATAGGGCCTACGAAGGTAGGCAGGGATGCCAGAGGGCAGAGGCCAGAATGAGATCTCTGACTCCTTAAGGACCCCAGACGACTAGGCTCAAAGGCAGACTCTGCCCTCTCCAGCCTATGTCTGACCCCACCCAGCCTAATGCCCACACCAGAGAGCAGTCAGCCTCAGGCCAACCCCTTTCCCAGTCACAGCTGCCCCACCACAGGCACTGGTGGGTCCTGCAGCTGCAACTAGGGTGGGCAAGACAGGTCCCAACTGCAGCCAGAGAGGCGCATTCAAGGAGGGGGTGAGGGAAGAGTTGGGGGCTGCCAGCACACCAGGGATGGCACTGGACTCCAGACCCTTTGCCTAGAAGATGCCAAGCACGTCAAGCTGGCCTCCGTGGCGAGGGCAGAGGTGCTTGAAGGAGTGGTGATGTCATGGTGCCCAGGCATGGGAGGGAAGAGGAGGGAGGGAGAGGGGACAAGGGCATGGCCCCAGGCTAGCGGCCTAACAGGACAGAGGGGAGGCTGCCAGCCTGGTGGGCGAGGGGACAGAGAGTGTCCTTACTGCTTCCCTATCTTCTATCCTCATACCCCAGAGCTGGCTTCTGAACTAAGCTACTGGCTTCTGAGAAGGTGAGCTGAGCAAGAGAACGCTCCTGCCATGGGCCATGTGCTGGAAGCTGGCGGCATCTTGGAGGAAGATGCCAGGGTAGGTGACCTGGGTCCAGACAGATGAGGGGAGGGCTCTCCACAGGCAATGCCCCTTCAGCCCTCACCTAGAGGACATTCAGAGAAGGGCGCAAGGTTCCAGAGAAGGAGACTGAATCACCCTCATATCCAAGTGCTGAGTGAGGGCAAGTCTGGCGCCCAGTGGGTCGTCCTCAATATCGACTAGGCTGAAAAGAATTGAGGGCGGGTGGGAGCAGATTCCTCAGGAGGCAGAGACAGGCTGAGGCTGCCCCTAGAGGGGAAGGAGCAAATGTGGGGCTGGGGCAAGAGTGGGCAAAGCCAGCACCCACTGGACTGCCTTCAGGAGCCTCACGGCTGCAGGCTCCTTCTGTGCAGGGTCTTAGAGCTGTTCCTTCCCCACAGCACCACCACCCCCAGGAGGCTGGCAGCAGGGAGCCTGGAGGCTCTGCATTTGGGAGCACGTCCTGGGCTGAGGAGTTACGCTTTTAGCATCAGAGAGAAGCCCAGAAACAGACCCTGATGCCAGAACTGGCAGACTGGGAGTGCTGGGACTGGGTGGAGCACCCCAGGTGGGAACAGGGATAGAGCCTGGGCAGGAGCTGCAGGGGACCTGCCTACAGGTGGGCACTGGGTGAGGAGGCATCGGGAGCCAAGGAGGAAATGGCAGAGCAATTTCCGAGGAAGACGGGAAGATTCTCTGGCTTTGGCTTAGAGGATTCGAAGCAGACAGTGGGCTCCCAAGCCACTCCCCTGGCGGGCGAAGCAGAAGGCAAAGCAGTTCGGCCCTCTCCCCCAGGATGTGAGAGAGTTTGGGGTTGTTTGCTTCCCCCTCCCCAAACCTAGGAGAACATTCTCTTGGCACCCCCATTCTCAAGAGCCCCTGCTCTCTTTCCCTTCAGGCACCCCGTCTCCCCCATCAACGCCCCTGCGGTTCCCCACCCCCCAGAGCCTCCCTGCCCGGCTGCCGCACCAGATTCCCACTTGCCCCCTGGCACCCTCTCAATTCACAGTTGGCACTGCGATGCCACTCCGCTCCCCTGTGCCCACAATCTTGGCCAAGAGCTGCCGAGATCCTCACCCTGGGGTCCGCCAGAGCTGGCACCCCCGAGGCACCGGTGCTGGGAGCCGCGGGTGTCTCTGAGGGCACTGCCCGGCTCCCACAGGGGCAGCGGCTCCTCGCTCTGCCACACACGTTGTCCTTGGGCTGCTGGGGGGTGGGGGGGGGAGGTCCTTGTGGGGACACTGCGAAGCCCGTCCCGGACATCCAGCCTGGCAGTGTCCGGACTGCGGGGGACCGGGGTCCAAGCCGCTGCCGCTCAAGCCCGCGCCCCCGGGGCTGGGATGACCCCTGGGGGAGCTCGTGCGGCTCCGAGTGGACAGCAGCCCCAGGCTGGGGCTCCGAGACGGTGTCCGGCGCTGCCGCCGTCCTGCCCGCCGGTGCGGGGCGCCCCAGCCCGCCGGGGCCGCGCTTACCTGGGCTGGCCGCCTCCGGGTCCCGGTACATGGTCCCCTCGTCGCCGGTTCCCTCCGGGCTCCTCAGAGCCGCCCGCGGCCGCGCGCTGCTCCGCCGCCGCCGCTGGGCATGGGGCCGGGCGACCCCCGGGGGCGGGTCCGAGGGCGGGGGCCGCGCGGGCTGCACCGAGCCGCGGAGCCGGGGAGCGGGGGCCGCCCGCCAGCCCTCCCGCCCGCCCGCGGAGCACGTTGCCGCCGCCGCCGAGCCGCGCCGAGCCTCCTCCCTCCGGCCTGCGCGCCGCGTGTGCGCGCCGGAGCGTGTGTGTGTACGAGGCCGTGTGTATGTGTGTGTGTGAGCGCGTGTGTGAGCGCGCCCGGGGCACTGCCGGCGCCGCCCGCCCGCCGCCAAACGCCGCGACCACCGCCGCCGCCTGCGCCCGCTGCCGGCCGCGCGCCGCACTGCACCCGCGCCCGCCGCCGCCCGGAGCCGCCCCGAGGGCACGGCCGCCGCCCCGTGCTCCGCCCGCCCGCAGCCCCGGCGGGGAGGGCCGCCGAGCCCCACGGCCCGGCTTGTCCGGTCAGCGGGTCCGGCTCCGCAGCGCGACCCACCCCCGGCCCGTGCTTCCCCGATGGCCGCGTCCTGGCACCGGGCAGGGCCGCAGAGCCGGCCACCTCCTCCGAAGTGCCCTTTGGCTCCGATCCAAAAGGCGTAGAGATCCACTCCGGGATTTCCGCTTGCTGGCGGCTCGAGGGCGTCAGCTCCGAACTCAACACCGCGGCGGTCCCGGGCAGACGGGCTGGTGTGTGCGAAAACCAGGAGTGGAATTTTTGGCAGCGCTGAGCCTGGGTCCACCAGTCCCGTGTTTCTCCAAGCTCGCACACAGGTGGAGCATAAAGGGCTAAGATCCCTGCCCTCGGTGGGAGGTTACGCCTAGTGACCCTCCTCACCTAACCCAGCCCCACGAAAGAAGAAAATAGACTTTTCAGCCTCTGGTTATCCCTCTCCAGCAGCAGCTCCTCCTCTGATCCTCCCCTCTTTTCCTTGACCCTAGCAATTCGGAGGGTAGGAAGGAAATCCCTCCTTCCCCTTCCAACCCTGGACCTCTCTTGGTCCTCTCTGCCCCTCTGCCGGCTCAGTACAGTCTAAATCAGGTGAACACTAGTTCTCATTTCTCTACAGAATTGGGATGATTTGATTCTGGGGCAGGGAGGAGAAGAGACCTGTCTCCCAAGGATATGAAAATCCCGGAACTGAACCATTAGGGGTATCAGGCACAGAGACCTCCCTGCACGCACCTACACACCTAATCACCTACACACACACACACACACACACACACAGACATGCTGCCCCCTCCCCCCCACACAGACATGCTGCCCACACAAAGAGACACATACACTGACGCTCCCCGCAATACAGGTGCTGCCCCTACCCTTCACAGATGGGTTAGGTAAGAGGGTAAAATCCCTGGGTCTGTGGCAGCATCCTGCCCTCCCCTGTGCTGAGAATGCAGTTTGCAGGTGAGCTACGCTTCCCAGAGTCAAGGATTCTTATTTCCACCCTGAGAAATCCACTTCTGCTGGCTTTATACTGCACTACTCACGCCCTGCCACACCTCCACCTGCCCACAGTGCAGAAGGCAGCCAGGAACACCGCTCTATCTCAATTCTCCCCGACACACACACAAACAGACCCCATCCCCTTGAAATCACATGGAGTCTATCCCCAACCACCACCACCACACACACATACACACATACACATTCACCTCCACCTATAGCTCTTCCGGTTGAGAAAAAGATAAGGAAGTTCCCCAGCAAACCTCCATGAAGACTGTTCCAGTAGAGAGCAGATTTCCTGGGAATGAATGTTCTAAATAAAAGTGGAAGGAAAAAAGGCATCTGTAGGTTAAGGCCACCATTCCTCAGTGGCCAGAAATCTCAGCCCTCACCCTCTGGGGAAGGGCCATCCTATTTCATACACCTTGCAGCTGTCCTCCCCAGCTCACCCATGTGCAGCCAAGAACCCACGAGTTATCTACACTCTGCTTTGGGGCCTGGCAAACCCCAGAAAGCTAAGCCAACAGGCTGGGACTGCAGGGTCTGCAATCTTGGCTCATTCCCCCACCCGCCCCAGCTGCCTCTCTCATTGCCCTAGTAAAGAGTAAACAGGGGCTGGGTACGGTAGCTCACACCTGTAAGCCCAGCACTTTGGGATGCCGAGGCGGGAGATCACTTGAGCCCAGGAGTTGAAACCAGCCTGAGCAACATGGTGAGACCCCATATCCACCAAAAAATAATAATAAATAAATAAAGATTAGCCCAGTGTGGTGGTGCGCCCATGTGGTCCCAGCTACTTGGGAGGGTGAGACGGGAGGAGGATGGCTTAAACCCAGTAGTTTGAGGCTGCAGTGAGCCATGATTGCACCACTGCACTCCAACCTTGGCAACAGAGTGAGCCTGGTCTCGAAAGGAAAAGAGCAAATAGGGCACCCTCACCACCCCCCACCCCAGATGGGCACACAGACAGGTTCCCTGCTGAGGAATCTCCCCACTTCAGATCCCTTCACCCATCAATCTGAAAGTCCAGAGAGGGACAGCAGAATTCCTCATCACCGCCACTCAACAGGTCTTTACTAAGCATCTAAAGTTTTTCAGAGTTGACAGGACATCTGAGAGATGCCCCAGGCTGCCCCTTGCAAGTGTCAGGTGATGAAGGCAAGGCCTCTAGAGGAGAAGGAACTGACCCAGGGAGCTAAAGGCCCCGGAGCCAGCACCCTGGGGAGCTGGCGAGAGAACCTGGAGTAAGAATCACTCTTGGTTGAGACTCCCAGCCCTTTGCTAACCACTGTGGGATTCATGAGGAGATCCAGTGCTTGCTCCCATCTGAGGGCTTATAGCCTGTTTCTTACAAGAGTACGAAGTCCAGTCTCATCCTCTCCTCACAGGCATTGGACAGTCCTTGTTCCAGGATGTCAGAGCTGGACAGCTCCTCAGACACACAAGAGGAACGCCATGAAATATAGTTGTGCAAACTGAGGCTCTGGGGCATTGGGAATCTTGGGTGGTTTTTAAATTCCTGCCTGCAGCATTGACACAGAAAATACTTTGAAGACACCCCTTCTCTGGGTCTCAGTCACTTTGTTTAGGGGATGCAGAGTCATGGGAAAGAGGAAAGAATACAGATTTACGTGGCTCTGCCATCATTGCTGTGTTTACCCTGGGCAGACACCTCTGAGCCTCAGTTTCCTCATCTCTAGAATGGGGTAATAATAACAACTATTACCTTTGGTTATTGTTACGTTTAAGCATGGTGAAAAAATCAAATCACTTAAAATGATACTTGGGAGACTGGACGCGGTGGCTCACGCTTGTAATCCCAGCACTTTGGGAGGCCGAGGCGGGCGGATCACAAGGCCAGGAGTTCGAGACCAGCCTGACCAACATGGTGAAATCCCGTTTCTATTAAAAAAAAAAAAAGAAAAGAAAAAAAAATTAGCCGGGCAGAGGTTGCAGTGAGCTGAGATCGCACCACTGCACTCCAGCCTGGGTGACAGAATGAGATTCCTTCTCAAAAAAAAAGAAAAAAAAAAAAGAAAGAAAAAAAAAGATACTTGGAACATATAATGTATTCTTTATACTTTTTGAATGCCATTATTATTGTTGTTGTTGCTATTTGTTTATCCTTAACAGAGACACCACATACGCCCCATTCCCATGTGTTGCCTGTCAGAAAAGTTCTTCCAGATGTCTAACTGTGAACCATTCTGCTGCATTAGAAGGCTACTCTCTCCTGCCGGAATATCGATGAGAGCCGAGCCAACTGGGAGTTTCTAGGAGCTGCTGGGCTCCTTGACCCTGCCAGCCCGAGTGCCAGAATCCAATCCCAATTCTGTCTTCTAAGTACTCACAGAGAACTGGGTAGAGGCAGTAAATGGAGCCTGCAAGAGTGAGCAGGTCCTCTGAGGAAAAAGATCAGAGGCTGTAAATCACCCCTGCCCTGCCCTTGGGTCTTGTCTCTCATTGGGGAGGGCCCGAGCCTCTGGACGTTCAGCTTCTCCCCTTCCAGTCCACAGAGAAGGGGGGCCCAAAGAGCCCCTCTCATTCTGTTTGGTTGCTGGTCCCCTGTCCTGGGTTCCATGACATGGCAGGAAATGCGGGCAGCACCTGGTTCCCCAAGGACTGCCGTGCTGTGTGCTGCAGACCCTTCAGGCCTGTTTCCGATCTGGCACCATCCTCAGGGCCAGGAGTCCTGGGTCGGCTTCAAGGAGGGACATTCTGTCCCTCAGGAGCAGATGCTGGGCCTGCACTCTCCCAAACAGGGCCCCTGAGGCTGCCTGGCTCTGTTGCTAGGCCACGGCTAGGAGGCAGGGCTCCTGAGTTCCCCTCTGGCCTCTACCTGGCGCGGTCTTCATGTTGCTGTCTCCCCACAGTCCTTTCCCCCATCCCCACCCCCTTGGCTATGGGCTGAATTATTAATAAAAATGCTGAGGAAGCTGTTTGTGCAGCTCACGTGACAGAACAAACACACCTCTCTCCTTGCCATCGTCCACGTGGCAAGAGACCCAGGCTGAACATTCGCCTGATTCAGGAGAGACAGGCTGAGACTAGCTGGAAGGTGGCTGTGCAGGGCAACAGCACAGCCCACTGATGGTGACAGGCCAGGAGAGTGAGGATTTGTTCTGTCATCGTGTCCCTGCTCCTACCCCCTAGTCTTTCCCTTCCTCCTCTGCAGACGACGAGTCTGGAGAAGACAAAAGTATAAAGTTAACAGATGTCTCCACCCCAGAAAGGACATGACAGCAAACTCCTAGGAGGCAGCTGCAGCCATCTCTATACCCACCTCATCACCATCAATACAAAATTGCCTCCTCTCGAAAGACCCAGTAACTACCAGATCTCAGAGGCCCACCCAGAGTCTATGCTTGTCACACTTCTGCCGGGTTCTGCTTTGGGGGCCTGGTACTAAAAGGCAGGGTTTGGACCCCAGCATCAAGGGAAGAATCTGATACTCGAACTCAGGTCCTGCCTCTGCCTGTTTCTCTGTTTGGCTTTGGCTTGTTACTTGACATCTCTGGGCCTCAGTTTTCTTATCTGTAAAATAAGGCTAAGAACTGCTCCACACAAAGATGTGAGAATACCCTGGGGAGATGGCAAGGTCTAGATCTTTCCTGGTTCCCTAGGGGTAACCCCAGGCACCAAAGACCCTGCTCCAAGCTGACCTACCATAGCTATAGGCCCCCAAGGGTCTCTCAGGCCACGTTACAGGGCCAGAAACCTTATTCCTACCCCACCCTCACCCCATCTGTCTTCCCACACCCCTTCACCCTGTAACCTCCTCTTTATCCAGATTCTGGCTCTCAGTCTCTCTCTTCTCCATGGTCATCCTGACACTCCCCAAGTGCTTGGCTCAGCCCCTCAAATCCCTCACCACCCTCAAAAGATTAAAGTTGGTATCCCTTCTTCTGGCTTGGGACAGCCCCAGCCTTGGTCAGAAGTTTGGCCTTGGGACTCTGCTCTGAGACATTCCTTATCCCTTGGGCAGCTCAGGCACCCCTGAGACTGACTGAGGGCCATGGGGGCTAGCAAGACCCCCTTCCTGGGATGCACTGTGGAAGCACCTCGGTTTGCTGATTACCAGGTGAGTGACCCGGAGTCAGCCCCTCAGTCCTTCTGAGCCTCATTTTACCAGTCTGTACCATAAGGATGTTGTTTGTTAATCCTGACTGGGTCTTAGACCCCTGTGAAAAGCTAATGAAGCCGGTGGACCTCTCCTCCCTAGAAAAGTGCATATACAAACAGAGACACAACATTTTGCCCATCATTGGGTGTGTGTTGGGGTGGGAGTCCTTTGGGTTCCAGATGAAAACCCCTGGCCCAGAAGCCTGCAAGACTGCTTCCAGCTCTGTCAGTCTGAACCCAGTTCTCTGCCCTCCCCATCCTCTCCACAGTGACTTCTGGGTGTGGGGGAAGAGGGGACAGTTAGGGAGGTAGGCTGCTGCTCTATCCACACCTTTTCTCCCTCCTGCCTCAGTGGGCCCCTCCCCCAGCATGTCCTGTGGCTGGTGCCAGCTTGTCTGCAGCTCAGACCAGCGTTTCAGTCCCTGTTGGAACCCACTGAACTGGCTTCACCTGCCTTTCAAGGTATTTAAAGGTTCTTTGACCAAATGCTTTTTGATCCTTCGCTGATGGGAACCAAGCAGAAGCTCTTTGGCCAACTGTCCCCCCTCCCCCCATATGATTAGTCTCTAAGAGCTCTTTTGATATTGCAGAAACCTTCTGTGGTTTGTTCAAAGCCCTGGGCCTTGCAGCCACCTCCCCTGGGCACCCAGGCCAGTCAGCTCCAGCCTCCACCGCCCATCCCCAGGGGTGGCCTAGTTAATGGGGGCCTCCTAGCGCTGAACAACTCTGGCCTGAGTTTGAACCCCAGACCCGAGCCCAGCTGGTAGAGGGGTCAAGCCCCCCTCTTCTGAGGGAGCCCAGGCCAGGTCTGGTAGTGTGGGATGGGGACCTGTTCCCCAGGCTTCAGCGGGCCATGACTCTTCTTGCCGCCCTGCTGAGGTTGCACAGACAGGCATGCAGGCCCACGATGATAGCAATTGACCTGTTTTCAGGTCTGAGGCTGAGGTTGAGAAGGGGAAACTGAGGCTCTGAGAAGTCCAGGGTTCAGGCCTCGGTGTGTGAGGGGGCAGGAGCCAGAATCCGCCAACCCAAGACCTGCTCCAGCAGCCCCCATCCCAGCCAGCACCACTCGCCGCCCGCGCTCCTGGTCCTCCAGGGCCGCGCAGAAGGCGCGCCTGGGCTGAGTCCCAGCTGCAGAATTCTTGGGGGGCGGGGGACGAGGCGTCTCCGCTCTTAATAGCTGAGCGCCCGCAAACGCCCGGCCTGGGCTCAAGGCCGGCGCCTCCAGCGACTGGCGCCCCCAGCATAGAAATCTTTCTCCGCAACTTGGACTGACCCACCCAGAGCGCCCCGAGTATCCGGCCCGGGGCGGGGATGCGCGTGCGCGGAGGGGGTGCCGCGGAGCCCGCGTGAGCAGACAAATTACCGCGGACCTGAGAGGACGCGTCCGCGCCAGCCCGGAAGGAGGAGGGGGCCGGTACACAGACGGGGGGCGGGGGAGATGACTCTCTCTGAGGGATCCCCAGCCCCAGGATTGAGGCCCCACCCTCTGCCCTAGCTGGAGTTGAAGACCGCAGTGGGGGTGGGGGCCTATCCCTCGCAGGTGGAAGGGTGATCTGCGCCGGGAGAGCTGGGACTGTCCCAGTTCAGCCATCCCTGGCTCTGGGCTGAGGAGGATGACAGGAGAGGCCCCAGCACTCCGAGACTGGGCGAGTTCAGGTGGCCAGGCCCCCTCCCTCACCAAGGCCTCCGAGAGCTGCTGGGCTCCTTGGCCCTGCCGGCCTGAGTGCCAGAATCCAATCCTGCTCAATAATAATCGTCAGAGCAGCCGGCAGCACTTACTGAGCTCTGAGGGACTGCCAGGCCCGGGTGCCAAGTGTATAACACGCATTATTCCATTTAATAGTCACGGAAGTCCCGTTGTGATCCTCTTAGGAAGGTGAGGGGGCTGAGGAGGCGAGGGGCGTGGCTTGCCTGGGGCGTGGCTTGCCTGAGGTCGGGCAGCCGGCGGGGTGGAGGGACAGGTGGGAGTCACACCAGCTCCAACCAGGTCTAGAGCCCAAACCTTCAATGCCTGGGCTTTCCTGCCTTCGACTCCTCAGAGCTCTCCTGGAGGCTGAGCAGGCAACAGAGCCTGCTCCTCAGCTGGGTGTGGCCCGTGGGAGGTGAGGGGGCGCAGAGGCCGGGCACCCTGGAAAGGAGGAAGAATGGGGGACCCCCATCTTCCTGGCTGCTTCATTTCCCGCTCTCTTCCTGCTCCCACCCCTCCCAACGGTGGGCGTCCCCCAAGGCTCCGTCCTCTCTTCCCTTTTCTTTCTCACCCACTCTCTTCGTGACCTCATCCACTCCCACGGCCTCAGCTTTTGCTTCATCCCCATTCCCAGCACTGTCTCTGGGGCCCTGACCTCCCTCCCAAGCTCCGCAGCTGTGTACTTAGTGAAGCCTCTCCACCAGGTGGAGGAAACTCATTACCTCCCTGGAGTTACCCCACGGCTGCTAAGGCCCCATCACTCTCTCAAGCCCCACATCGGTTCCCCAAATCCTCCAGCTGCTCTTCCCCCACACCTAATTAGTGTCCATATCCTTCAGACCCTTTTCTCTGCCCAGCCTCTCACACCCTCTTCTCAGACTCCTGAGCCACCTCCCTAAGTCAGACACTCAAGCCGCTCACCCTCCACCTCACCTGGCTCCTGCCCAGTCACTTGCCTCCCCCAGTCTTTTCCATCCATGCCCTCCCTCCCCGTGGTTTTCTTTTTCCTTTCCTTTCCTTTCCTTTTTCTTTCTTTCTTTCTTTCTTTCTTTTCTTTTCTTTTCTTTTCTTTTCTTTTCTTTTCTTTTCTTTTCTTTTCTTTTCTTTTCTTTTCTTTTCTTTTCCTTCCTTCCTTCCTTCCTTCCTTCCTTCCTTCCTTCCTTCCTTCCTTCCTTCCTTCCTTCCTTCCTTCCTTCCTTCCTTCCTTCCTTCCTTCCTTCCTTCCTTCCTTCCTTCCTTCCTTCCTTCCTTCCTTCCTTCCTTCTTCTTCTTTCTTTCTTTCTTTCTTTCTTTCTTTCTTTCTTTCTTTCTTTCTTTCTTTCTTTCTTTCTTTCTTTCTTTCTTTCTTTCTTTCTTTCTTTCTTTCTTTCTTTCTTTCTTTCTTTCTTTCTTTCTTTCTTTCTTTCTTTCTTTCTGACAGAGTCTTGCTCTGTAACTCAGGCTGGAGTGCAGTGGCATGATCTTGGCTCACTGCAACCTCCGCCTCCCAGGCTCAAGACATTCTCATGCCTCAGCCTCCTGAGTAGCTGCGATTACAGCCACCTGCAATCATGCCTGGCTGATTTTTGTGTTTTTAGTAGAGATAGGGTTTTGCCATCTTGGTCAGGCTGGTGTTGAACTCCTGGCCTCAAATGATTCGCCCACCTCCCAAAGTGTTGGGATTATAAGCATAAACCACCGCGCCCGGCCTCTCTGTGGTTTTCTGAGACACGAGATCCAATTGCGCTACTGTCTTCTCAGCCCCTGGACCTTCGATGGCTCCCCGCGCCTGTGGAAAGGAGCAGCTTCGCCTGAGACAGAGTCTGCCCCAGTGTGACTTTTGACCTCCTCGTCTTGCCCAGTGCCCTGCCTTCAGCTAGAAACTGAGTTCCTCCCTATGGGTTTCCACCTTTCAAAGCCCGTCTTCACTGTCACTTTGTCCAGGGAGCCATCCCTGATTCTCCCAGGTGAGTTTGAACTCCCCTCTTCTGTAGCCCCATGGCACTTCTCAGCATTTCGGTGATGGAATTGTCCAAGTTGATAGCATTTATACAGCTCTTCAATCCCGCTTTCTGCCCACCTGCTCCACCCCTGCAACGGACGGGGAGCTCTTTCAGGGCAAGGATCGCCCATTACTATCCACCCTCATCTTCCTCCTTTCACATTTTTTATTGATCCATTCAGCAAATATTAATGACATAGCTGCTATGTGCTAGGCACTGCATATACAGAATCCTGCTCTTTCTCTGAGTAATTGTCATACAGTGCGACAAGTGCATTAACAGGTGGATTCAGGGAAACATGGCCCTGGTCAAGGATTTCTCCAGGCTCCCGTATGCCAGGCCCTGGCCTGAGCACTATGGGGGTGTGCAAGCTTGAACAAGACCAAGCCCTGCCCTCCAAGATGGTAGCTGTATGGAGACAATAGGATGTGTACAAATGCAGGTCTGAACACAGTGCTTTGGGACTACAGAAAGCAGAGCAATGACCTTGGCCCTGGGGAAATCCTGAAGCTTCCCAAATGCCCAGCACCTTGCACCAAGCAGTAGCCTCGTAAATCTTTGTTGAATTAAATTGGTTATGGGAAGAAAGGGGACATAATAGAGACTGAAAAAGAAAATTAAGGTTATTGGGGGCAGGCGGCGGGGGATGACAGAGCATTTTCACATCTGCATGAAGTCGCCTTGTCACCCATCCCAGAGGGATGTCTTGTGGACAAATGAGATCATGGACGTGCAGTGCTCTGAACGCCTGGGAAGAAAATAACTATACAAATACCGGGGCTATTATTAGTCTATCCCTATCAGATCAGATAAGTCCTCTCCTTGTGGCCTCAGTTCCCTCCTGGTAATATCAACTGTGCCCTGTGGCAATTTGCTTCTCTCTGTCTCTGGGCCTCAGTTTCCCCATCTGCAACATGAGGACATACCATGAGATGATTCTGAGGGTCTCTGGCTCCTCCAGGGAGATGCTCCAGGGATAGCTGTGTCTGACTAGGGGATGCCTTTTGTCTTCTCTTGACTGCCACACCCTGGGCTGAGTTGGGGAGTCCTCATAAAATGTCACAAAGGCCACTCCCTGTGCTGTTTGTCTTTCTGGTCAAACAAGGCTACGCAGAACATGAGGCAAGTATGGGCTTCTCGGCCGGAAGTTCCTCTCTAATTTCTGGGGAACAGCCTTAAGGCCTGTTTTCTGAAAAAGACCTCTGTGTGAGCCCCTTCCCTCCACTCCAGGTCTGAGGTCTGTGTTCCCCTGGGGAAGGCCCATCCCTCTCCAAATCCCCATTGACCTCTCTCTTTATGGCCAGAAGTGTTGGGGTGCCAGATGCTTCAGTGAAAGGGGATGGAAGCTGTAGTGAGAGAGAAGAGAAGCTTCTCGCACAGGAGAGAAGCTCCCCCATGACCTGTCCTTAGCTAAGGCACCACCACAACCCTGACCCTACAAAGCAGAGACCTTGGCCATGTCCCTACTTTCCGTCTTTTCCTTACCTGGAAACATTTTGTTGGTAGTGAGTCCTGGTCTTTTTCCTTCCTGGCTCCAGTCCTTCGCAGCCTCCCCTGCCCCTCATTCATGGCCCTAGCCCCAGTCCTTCCATCTTGCATCGACTTCCTCCCTAGGTCTCCTCCTCTGCCTCCAGCCTGGCTCCCTTCCTGTCCACTATCCTAAGGGCAGCAAAGCGCAAGTGTGACCAGGTTGCTCTTCAGCTCAAAGCCCTTCCATGGATCCATAATTGCTCTTAGGAAAATGCTCAGATTCCCTGTCTGGCAGGCAGGGCCCTTCCTGACCTAACCGGAGAGGCGAAGTCATCTTTGAGAGAGTTCTGCGGCTGAGAAAGAGCTCACTAAGGGATGGGGGCGTGGGGGGCATTTCAGGGACAGGGAAATGTGGTTTCAAAGGTGGGGAGATATGATGGAACCTGGGGTGGGAAACATCAGAAAGCAGATATGGCAGGAGGCTGCAGTGAGTGTCCAGGGTGTATCAGGCACACCTAGTGTGTGCCAGGCTCTGTCGTCATGCTGAAGATGCAACAGTGACCAAAACAAAGATCCCTGCCCTCAGGAGCTGGCATTTAGCAGAGGGAGATAGCAATCAGCAATGAGCAAAAGAAGGAAATGTTATAGTGTGTTAGAAGGTGGTGAGTGTTTGGGAAAAGAAAAGGTGGAGAGAAGTGAGGGTTATCTGGGGGTGGATTGCAATGTTGAGACAGGGTAATGAGGGCAGGCTTCATTGAGAAGGTGGCATCTGAGCAAAGACTTGAAGGAGGAGAGGGATTTAGCCCTGCAGTTATCTGGGTAACAGTGTACCAGGGAGAGGGAACAGCCAGTGCAAACGCTGTAGGGTGGGATAATACCTGGTTTGTTGGAGGAAACCAAGGGGGCTTGTGGAGCTGGAGCGGAGGGAGGAAGTGGTCAGGAGAGTGTAGGGGGAGAGTGTTGGGGGAGAGGGGAGGACAGGTCACTATGAGAACTTAGGGAGATGGGAAGCAACTGGAGTGTCTTTTGTAAGAGGAAGGACATGAGCTGGCGTATATTGTAAAAAGATCACTCTGGGTGTGTGTGTAGGGAGCGGGGGCAGCTGCAGGGAGACCAGTCAGGAGACTGCTGCACTAATCCAGGCAAGTCATGATGGTGGTTCGAATCAGGGTGGGTGCTGTGGGGGTGGTTGGGAGGGCTTGGATTCTGGATCTATTTTGAAGGCAGAACCAACTGGATTTCTTCATGGATTGGACGTGGGTTGTTTCAAAAAGGGAGGAGCCGAGATCATCGCCTCCAAGGCTTTGGCCTGAGCCATGGAAGGCTTGGATTGCCATTGGCTGAAATGGGGTTTGTGTTGGAGCAGTGCCTTTTCTCAATCAATTTTTCACTATCACCCACCCTCAGGAGCCTTTGAAGACATTTTTCTCTAATCACTTCCCCGCACAACAGATTTTTTTTTTTTCCTGATGGAGTCTTGTTCTATAGCCCAGGCTGCAGTGCAGTGGCGTGATATGGGCTATGGGCTCACTGCAATCTCTGTCTACTGATTTCAAGCGATTCTCCTGCCTCGGCCTCCCGAGTAGCTGGGATTACAGGTGCGCACCACCATGCCTGGCTAATTTTTGTATTTTTAGTAGAGACAGGGTTTCATTATGTTACCCAGGCTGGTTTTGAACTCCTGACTTCAGGTGATCCACCTACCTCAGCCTCCCAAAGTGCTGGGTTTATAGGCGTGAGCCGTCGCGCCCGGCCCACAGTGGAATTTTAACACCACAGCTATGACGTATACATGTTCATGTACTTTGGCCCTTTGGAAAATTACAAACCATTGTAATATCAATATTTTTCTGTCCCCCCAAGAACCAATTTTTGCCCACTGGGGAAGGTGGCATCCCTGTGAAGAAGGCATGTGTCAGAGCGAGTTGTGTAACGGAGAACAGGTGCTCAGCTTGGCATGCGTTGGACCTGAGCTATCTAGTGCAGGGAGGGGATGCTGAGTGGACAGTGGAACATTTGAGGTCCAGGCTAGAGGTATGGATGTGAAAGTCATTGGTGTATACATGCTGTTGCCATGAGACTGGGTGAGCTCACCAGAGGAATGAGGAATGAGATCAGAACCAAAGTCTGGGCTTGAGGCACCCCATGTTGGGCTGTCTGGAAGAAGAGAAAAAAGCAGCAAAGGAGACGGAGAGGGAAAGGTGAGAGAAGTAACAGAAAACCAAGTGAGTACAGCAGGTGACCTAGGAGCCCAGTGGAAAGAGTGTTTCAGGGAAGAGGGAGGGCTACGCTGCCAAATGCCATGGGGTCAGGGGCAAGTGGCAGAAAGACTGAGAACTGACAGTTGAGTTTAGCCATGGAGAAGCTCCTTCTTGGTAGGAGCATTTTATTTATTTATTTATTTTTGAGATGGGGTCTCACTCTGTCACCCAGGCTAGAGGGCAGTGGTATGGTCCTAGCTCACTGCAGTCTTAACGTCCTGGGTTTGAGCGATCATCCCACCTCCCGCCTCAGCCTCCTGAGTAGCTGGGATTACAGATGTGCGCCGCCATGCCTGGCTAATTCTTATTTATTTATTTATTTTTTCTTTGAGACAGAGTCTCACTCTGTCGCCCAGGCTGGAGTGCAATGGCGTGATCTGGGCTCACTGCAACCTCCGCCTTCCAGGTTCAAGCGATTCTCCTGCCTCAGCCTCCCAAGTAGCTGGGACTACAGGCGCCCACCACCATGCCCAGCTAATTTTTTGTATTTTTAGTAGAGATGGGGTTTCATCGTGTTAGCCAGGATGGTCTTGATCTCCTGACCTCATGATCTGCCCTCCTCGGCCTCATGAAGTGCTGGGATTACAGGCATGAGCCACCACACCCAGCCTTAAAATTTTTTTGTAGAGACAGGGTCTTGCTGTGTTGCCCAGGCTGGTCTCAGACTCCAGGTTTCCAATCCTCCTGCCTCGGCCTCCCAAATCGTTGGGCTTACAGGTATCAGCCAGCATGCAAGGCCCATAGGAGTGTTTTTGATAGAGTGGTGGGGATGAAAGCCAGATTGGAGTGGGTTTAAGAAAGAACAGGAGGAGAAGAACCGCTGATAGTGGATAAAGACAACCCTGGGAGGAGTTTCGTTGCAGAGGGGAACAAGGAATTGGGTGGCAGCCACAGGGGAAGCAGGATCAAGAGCAGGTATGTGTAAGATGGGAGGAAAAACAGCCACTGACGGGAATGGTTTGGTGAACTGAGACGGGATGACTTGCTGATCAGAGGGACTGGGCTCTGGTGCCTGCCTGGGTGGTGGGTGAGGGCAGGCGTGGACAGTCATCTCTCCTAGGACTCGGGGAGGCAATGTGTGGGTGCAGAGGCTGGTGGGGGCGGATGTGCCCGTGCAAATCTGGAAGTACTTCTGAGAGACTGGATTGTCTTCAGGGAGTGAGAAAAACAAGGTCAACAGCTGAGAGTGAGGACGGGGGAGGGTGGGGTGGGGTTTGAGGAGAGGAGATCGTGAGAAAGCGTGAGTCGCCCACGAGCAGGGGAGGGTGAACGGAGTCAATGGTAAGTGTGAAGGATCGCCAGCCGTGAGCCTTCCTGCCCCACTAGGGCCGGGGTCAGCTGCCCACCTCCGGGCTCCTGGGGCTCCCTGACCCCACTGAGGTTTAAGCCTTTACTGCTCCAGGAAAGGGTTACCAGCAAGCCCCGTGCAGTCCGGCAGGCAGCCAGCATTTGAATTCTCCTCCAGTGCTCACTGGCTGTGTAACCTGGGCAAAGTTTTTGTTTGTTTTCGTTCATTGTCCGCATGCCTCAGTCTTCTCATCTGTAAAGTGGAGGCAGAGGTAGGAGGAAGCAGTTTGTGTTATTGCTATCCTCTACTCTGTTGTTGCTATTTTGTACTGAGGAGGGCTCAGTAAATGAAGAGTGAAGGGTGAATGAGGGGAGGGGAGTTTGCTTGGGGCCCCCACAGGCCAAGGAGTGGAGAGAGGAGGGCAGGTGTCACAGCTCTGCCCCCACCCACGGAGGACTCTGACTCTCTAACCCCAGCGCTCAGCTCCCATCACGTGAACTGGGATCCCTGAGGAAGCTCTCAGGTGGGCAGCCACCAGCTGAGGACAGACCTCCCAGTGCAGCCCAGGACAGTCCCTAGCGCAGCCCAAGGCCAGGACCACGCTGGCCGCTCCCTCTGCAGAGCCCACTAGTGTAGGGAGGAAGACAGGGATAGGTTGGCCCTCTTCCCCGTCCCCACCCTCAGGACGTCCTCCCCAGCCTGGCCCTTCCTGTTTTTCCTCCCTGGCCCCTGGAGGCCATTTCCTCCAAGGGCTCAGGGAAGGGTGTTGCTTTGTTTTCTCCTGAGCCCAGAGCTTTCTGGGCTCATGAACCTCCAGATCTGGGCCTTTGAAACCCTCTGGAAAATAGCCTGGCTGTCTAGCCCCTCCCCAGAGGCCCTGATGCCAGGAGTAGGGTGGAGCTCTGCTGAGGGTGTGGTCAGCGTGTGTGTGTGTGTGTGTGTGTGTGTGTGTGTGTGTGTGTGTAGGGGACAAGAGGATTCACGGGGACAAATGTGACTTGGCTGGCAACAAACCATGGCAAGACCCCAGGTTGGGAGCTGGCAGCCCTGGGAGGGGGCTCCCAGTCCTGCAGGGAACCTGCTCTGTCATGCCCAGCCAGGGCCTCTTGCTCCTAGAACTTCACCCTCCACCCTACAACCCAGAGGTAGCAATAAAGCCTCCCTCACAATAAAGAGCCGCAAGAAGCAGGAGCTAATGGGCAGAGCGGGCACTGGAGACTGTTATGAGAGCATCAAGGTTCCTCACCATTCCCCAGTGCCTGCTGGGGAGGGAACCGCTAAGTGCCAGGTAGTGTGAGGCTGGCCTGGGAGTGGGGGCAGATGAAGTGCTCAGCAAGTCTCCAGCCTTGCCCTTCATCCCCTTAATGAACCAGCCATCATCCACCAGAAGCTTCATTCTCAGGCCCCAGTGGAGGCTGGTGCCTGCACTGACGCCTGGCTACCCTGATCACTCCTGTGTCCTATAAGCTGACCGCCTAATAGAGCAAAGGCTCCCAGGAGCCTGGCAGAGCCTGGCCACTGCCCCATCCCCACCCTTTTTCTCATCTGGGATGCCCAGCCCTGCCCCTCAGCCCTTCCCTCTGGGCATCCCAGAGGAGAAAATTTAACTATCTCAGGCAGAGCCATGGCACAGGGTCCAGGAGCAGTCCTCAAGCTGGGGGACTTAAGTCATCACTTAGCAATGCCCTCCTTGTGCTGGGGGGAAACCAAACAGAAAGGGGAGAGAACTTGTCTAAGGCTGCACAGCCATTCTTTCTAGCATGGCTGGTGGCCTCCCTCTGCAACAGCCAGACTCTGGCTTCTCTTCAGGGGCCAGTGGAATAAAAGAGGTCATCCTGTTTCTGCCCCTGCTACTGATATCAAGCCAGAAGCAGCATAGTACAGCGTGATAATGATTATGAGTGTTCCATTTTGTTGAGGACCTACTATGTGCTGAGCAGTGTTCTAGATGCTAAGAAGACGATAGTAAGTGAGACAGAGTCTGTCCCCGTGGAACTAATGTTATTGCATTAAATTCTTTTTTTTTTTTTTTTTTTTTGAGACGGAGTCTCGCTCTGTCGCCCAGGCTGGAGTGCAGTGGCCGGATCTCAGCTCACTGCAAGCTCCGCCTCCCGGGCTTATGCCATTCTCCTGCCTCAGCCTCCCGAGTAGCTGGGACTACAGGCGTCCGCCACCTCGCCCGGCTAGTTTTTTGCATTTTTTAGTAGAGACGGGGTTTCACCGTATTAGCCAGGATGGTCTCGATCTTCTGACCTCGTGATCCGCCCGTCTCAGCCTCCCAAAGTGCTGGGATTACAGGCTTGAGCCACCGCGCCTGGCCTACATTAAATTTTTATAACACCCTATGTGGTAAGCGCTGCCATCTCTAGTTTACAGGTGGAGAAACTGAGGCTCAGATAAATGACTAAGAAGTAAAGTGAGGTCCCATAGCCAGTGAATGGCAGAGCAGGGATTCGAACCCAGGTGTGTCAGACCCATCCATAGCCTGGCCTCCTAACCACTGTGATACACCAGAAAGAGCCTTGGTCTGGGAACCTGAGACATGCGTGGGTCACTCACTGGGGCTTGGCCTTTGGCACGGCCTTCCTCTCCCTGGCCTGAGTTCTCTCATGAATAGGTGATCCAGGAGGTTCCTTCCAGCATTTCTGCAATTCTGGAACATTGAAAGACCTGGAAATCTGGCTCCCCAGAAGATCCAGGCAAGAATTTCTCTTCTCCTTGTTATTGCATCCAAGTTGGTGGCACAGGAGCTCAGTGTGTAGGGGAGGAATAAAAGCCATGGTCAGGCTTGGACTCTGACCTCCGTGGCAGCCTGACCTGGCTTTGTCACTATCCTCTTTAAGTTATCCTGCATTCCGTTCCCACCACTGGGACTGGATACAGAAGGCCCACGTTCTAGTCCTGCCTCTACCTCCTCTAACTTGCTGTGTGATTGGGGAAGTCTTGGCCCCTCTAGGACCTCAGTTTGCACATTTGCTGGGTAAGACCATTCCTGATGTCCCCCTGGCTCTCTTATCTAATCCTATAAGCTTGTTGAGCCCTTCATCGGGGCCCAGCCCTTTCTGGGCCTTGAATTTGTCCTAGAGTTTATGAGGGTCAGGTACTCCACTCCCACCCCTCACTTCTACCTCCCTATAAACCAGGAAGGGAAGAATGACTTGCTTCACGCTGGTCCTGGGGTTCCCCTCCCACCCTCTGTCCCCCGTTCCCCCATGCCTAGTCTCTGAGTCCTTAGCCCCACTGTGAAGGCTGTTTTCTCTCCCCGCTTCCCTCCAGCCAGTGAGGTGGAGGTGGGAATAGGGGGAGAAAACACAAGGGAGCAGCCAGAGGATCACGACAGGTAGGACTGGGGGTTGGCAAGGGCTCTGCAGAGACCACGCTCCCCTGGAAAGGCATTTCTCATCGTGGGCACGCCTGCCAGGTAGTGGGAGGACCATTTCTTTCTTTTCTTTTTTTATCATCTTCCAATGTGGCTGGGAGTGAGGGGGCTGAGGGAGAAAGACTCCTGAGATGGAAGAGAAGCCAGGGGTCTGTGGCCAGCCTGGGCTCAGATTGGTGGGCACTAGCACTCAGGGTCTCCCCCACCGCACTTCCCCCTGCAGACCCAGACCCAATCCGGGCTGCACCCCTAGTTAGGCAGGGGAAGGGCTAGGGCTTCTCCTCTCTCCTCCAGGTCTCTCGTAAGAATGACGTGGGGCGTAAGTGCCCCACCCCATTTGACAGACGAGGCTGAGGCTGAGGTTCAGAGCAGAGAAGTGATAGGCAGGTTAGGTGCATGTGGTAAGTGACCAGCCACCTGGGAGTTATCGGGCCTCTTCTGGCAGGGATAGGGGTCTGGGAAGCCCACCCAATGGGAAAGAACTATCTCCCCTTCTTTCTTAGAGGGGTGGGGAAAAACCAGTCAACAGAAGAAGCAAAGAGGCCAGCCCGACTCCTGAGGTTTCCCAGAGTCCATGTGCTGTCTCTAGACTCCAGAACTCTGCCTGGGTGCTCCCTCTTTCTGGAACTGCTTCCTCTATCTGGTTAACTCCTACTCATTCTTTAGGTCTCAGTTTAGATGTTGCCTATTCCAGGAAGCCTTCCCTCATTTCCCCAGGGTTAGGTAGCACTGCTGTGTGCTCCCGCTGCTCCCAGGGCTTCCCCCATTAGGGCACGAACCACCTGCTTTGTCATTGTATTTCTTCTCCGCAGACGGGGAGCTCTTTGAGGGTAAGGCTGTGCCTTATTAGCCTCTAATATCTATCCCCAGGCCCAGTGTGGAGCTGAGTACAAAGCTGGCCCAAAGAGCTGTTTGTTGAATTGGTGAGTGACTGAATGGGCATCTATAGAGATCGACTATGTGCCAGGCCTGTGCAGGGGGTTCCAATGTAAAGGAGGCCAGAGCCCCATGGAGTACCCACCTGTGCAATGGCCCAGGACGCTGTCTGGACAGAACCTGGACAAGGCGAGGTGAGAGCTCAGAGAAGGAAAGGATAGCTTTGGAGTCAGGATACTGGGAAGCTCTGGGAGGAAGTCCAAGAGGCCTGGGATGACAAATTGTTTGGGGCAGGTTTAGGGCTGGGGGCTGGTTTAGTGACCTCAGAAGAGGCTCCTTTGTCCAAAACCCAGGACTATGCCTAGGAACGGACCAGTGAGGGGGCTGGCTGAACAGGGAAGCTGAGTCACGTTCTGGAGAGCCATTTCCAGGTGAAACCAGAAAGGGCAAGCGTCATGCTCAAGGCAACACAGATGGGCCACAGCTCCCAGCCAGGGCTCTGTGCCACCCATGCCCCGCTCCTACCCCCTGGCAGCACCCTGGCTCTGAGTGAACAAGCTGCCCCAGTCCCTGAGGGTGCACGCATACCAGGGGGAGGTGACAATAAGAACTTATCAAATGGCTTGTAGGAGGCAGCCACAAATTTCAGCGGCTACGTAATGTGGGTCTAATGTTCACTTAGCAGAGTGAGAGTCTGAAAAGTCAGTGCCCGCGCTCTGACCCTGCTGCGGCCGAGGCTGTTGAAGCCATGGAAAGCGAGTCACTCAGCAGACATCAAGCTCTGTGCTGGGGCTGGTGTAGGTGGGGTGTGGGGCTGGAAGAAGTCTGAGTTTCCAGACGCCAGACCATGCTGTCGGCCCCAGCTGGCTGCTCCTGGGGGAGGAAAGGAAGCAACATTTTTGGTCTTGGAAAGGCCAAAAGCCCGGAGTCAGAGCTGCCCATCTACAGACGGGGCGGCGAGGAGGTGTAGCCCTGGGGAACCCACCGCTGAGTGACTCGAGTTTGGCTTTCCTCACAAGCCTCTGCTGTTTCTCTGAGTGCCCTGGGACCCCTAGTTGGGGGGCAGGAGGGGAGGGGTCCTTCCCTCAGCCAGCCCCCAAATACCTACCGTGGAAATGAGGCCCCACCTGGGCCACATGGGGAGGGACTGAGCTCAGGGCTTTCCTGAAGGTCAAAGCCTCTCCTTTCTGAAGGCCAAAGAGGCATCCTCACCTCTGAGCCCACACGCAGGGCCTGGGGTCTGCCTCTGCCCTGTCTTCCTGTGCGACTCCAGGCAACTCCTCAGCCCTCTCTGGGTCTCGGTTTCCTCATCTGTTAAGTGGCTGGAAAAGTCTCCAAGCTCTTGGCCTGCTACAGAATCTTGCAAATGATACATAAGGCAGCTGCCCACACCCTGGCCCTGCTCTGCTTTTCTGTTCTGTGCGGCATAGGGTCTTTGTTTTGTTCATGGCAGTACCTGTAGCCCTGGAGCAGTGCCTGTTGCATAGTAGGTGCTCAGTAAATACTGGTGGTTTCTAAACTCCCAGAAGCCACCCCACCTCCTCGCTGCAGGTCCCTTCCTCTTGGAAGGCTTTCTGATTCATCCCCTTCTCGTCCTCCAGGTTCTGTTTTGTCCCCTCCTAGGCTGGGCTGCATTACAGACTCCTGTGCACGTGTTGGTATGCAAATCTGGAAACCTCCCCCCTGTTTCTATTCCACCTTCTCCTTTCCATCGTGGGTGCGTGGGAGCCATGTCTTCTTTTAGATCCCCCTGGCGCGGCTAGGATCAGTGCCAGGGCCTTGGTGGTACAGCCAGTGCTCCATAGAGCTGTTTACAGCCTGCCAATGATTCACCCACAACAACTGAGAGAAGGCTTTGCCCAGGCGGGGCCCAGGCCCAGGGGAAGCAAGGGAGACCATGTCTTCAAAGCCCACTGGGATCTGGAAACAGGGGCCTGAAAGACCTCTCAGAATAGCTTTGGCCTAGGAGAACAGGGATTGGGATTTGGGGGTCCAAGCTGGGCCAGGATTGAGAGAATTTGTTCTGGTTCAAGCCCACCGATTCATTCATGTCCAAGCCTTTGTCAGTAGCTCACTCTGGGCACCTTGGGTTGGGAGCTGGGGGATCTGCAATGAAGCAACCCAGGTCTCGGGCTTCGGAAGCTTGCAGGGTGATGGAAAGGGGGCCGGGCATCATGAGCCACAATAGAGACAGCTGTGTGGGTACAGCCAAAGTTGTCATTCACTCAGTGGGCTGAAGCTTCGTCGAAGAAGGGCTGTCCTAGCAGAAGGAACAGCACATGCCAAGACACAGAGGCCACGCCCAGCAGTGAGTGGTTGGAGGTGAGGCCTGCCTTCCTGTTCTACATGGCTCTTGCCACGCCTCCCCTCTGGGGTCTCTGTTTTGTCATTTGTAAAAGTGGAGGTGGTAGCCAGGCGTGGTGGCTTATGCCTGTAATGCCAGCACTTTGGGAGGCTGAGGCGGGTGGATCACCTGAGGTCGGGAGGCCGAGGTGGGCAGATCAGCTGAGGTCAGGTGTTCGAGACCAGCCTGGCCAACGTGGCGAAACCCCATCTCTACTAAAAATATAAAAATTAGCCAGGAGTGGTGGCATGCATCTGTAATCCCAGCTACTTGGGAGGCTGAGGCAGGAGAATCGCTTGAACCCAGGAGGTGGGGGGTTGCAGTGAGCCAAGATGACTCCACTGGACTCTATCTAACCTGGGCAACAGAGTGAGACTCTGTCTCAAAAAAAAAAAAAAAAAAAGAAGTGGAGGTGGTGTTGCTTGGGTAGGGGGTTAGAAGTTGTCCTAAAAGTTTCCCATCGGCCTCTCCAGCTCTGACACGGGTATTCTGTGGGAGTGAGAGGAGGTGAGTTGCTTACAGGGCAGGGATCTGGGTGACAATGAAGTTCTGGTGGCTGGGCAGGGAGGACAAACAGAGCTGTCTGTTTAGGCAAGGAGTGGAGCTGGGAGGAGGACACTGCCAGCCAATTGGACTGTCTCTCCAGGCCCAGTGTTTACTGATGGAATAAGGGAGTCGGGTGTGTCAACAGTGGGGAATGAGGTGGCTCTGCACTACACACACATGGGCTGTCCCTGGACTAGGCCATCAAGAGGACCATGTAGGGCACTGGCTGGTGGGAGCCTGTGGAGCCCAGTGCACTTACCCATTGGGTGCTCAGATGGCTCAGCCCAGGCCGAGTCTCCAGGCCTCTTCCCCTGTCTCTCTGGCTCAGCTTGAGGAAAGGGGCAGGGGCGTAAGCCAACCCACTCTGGGAGGGGAGAGAGCCCTCCACCTGCTCCTGACCTCTCCCGGCTTGCTCCCCTGGGGACATCCCACCATATGGGTTCTAGTCTTGACTCTGCCACCAACTTGATGAGTGGCTCTGGGAGTCCCTTCCCCCTCTCAACTTCAGTTTCATTCTCTGAAAATGAGAGGCTGGGGAGAGGTTTATGGGACCCCATCTTTTTTTTTTTTTTCTTGAGACGGAGTCTCACTCTGTTGCCCAGGCTGGAATGCAGTGGCGCGATCTCCACTCACTGCAAGCTCCGCCTCCCGAGTTCATGCCATTCTCCTGCCTCAGCCTCTTGAGTAGCTGGGACTACAGGCGCCCGCCACAGTGCCTGGCTAATTTTTTGTATTTTTAGTAGAGATGGGGTTTCACCGTGTTAGCCAGGATGGTCTCGATCTCCTGACCTCGTGATCCGCCTGCCTCGGCCTCCCAAAGTGCTGGGATTACAGGCGTGAGCCACCGCGCCCGGTGGGACCCCATCTTTGCTTCCACCAGAGCAGTTCCGATTTAAGCAGTTTGTCTGATGAGCCCTTTAGGCCCTGAGCAATTGCTGAGTGTCTACTGCATGCCAGGTGGGCACAAAGTCATGTGGGGCAGCCAGGTTTTCCAGTCTCAGTGTGTTCCTTCTTTAGAAGGGAAGTCTTCCGTCTCCAACTGTACACTGGGGCCACGTGTGGCTCTGTGGTTCTGTGAGGAGACCCAGAGTCACATGCATTGTGGTTCATACCCCAGAGCTGCCATTTGCTAGTGGTGTGACCTTCTGTAACCCCTTTGTGCCTCAGGTCTCTCATCTGGGAACTGGGATGATAGCGCCAACCTAGCTGGATTGCTGTGACCGCCAACACAATGCCTTCTAAGGGTTCAAGGTGGGTGCTCAGCAAGCCTTAGCTTCTATTGTGACTACCAAGGATCCTGGTGGTCCTCCCAGTTCTAGGAAGGGGCAGCCATGCAGAACAAGTCTCAAAAGCCAGCAGGAGCAGGAGAGGGGGATTGAGAATCCCCAAATTGATAGGCAGCCTGGGGCTGGGTGGGGCAAAAGGTACTAGGAGGCGATGCCTCTGCCTTTTTCCCGTCTACTGTACCCCGTCCACACTCCATAGAAGTCAGCAGTTCAGCTGTCCTCTAATGCACCCCACACCCCAACACACAACACACAGGCGCCCCAGCCCTCAGACGGGAAAAACACCGTCTGGCACTAGGTCTGGTTGGCTGGAGAAGTGGAGAGGGAGCCAGACAGCCCTTCCATCATGCAGATGGAGAGACCTAGAGTCTCAGGCGTTAGGGAAACAAGTCATTTAACATCCATCAGGACCCAAGCCTCCTGAGCCCCCAGCCTGGACCCCTGCACCCCCTCTGGGGAGCAGAGTAAGACACAGAGCTCCCTAACACTAGACCAGGTGTCCCTTAGCTCCACTCTTCTAGGAGGCTCCCTGAGCACACCCTCTTCAGAGCCTGACTCCCACAGGAGAAGCAGATGGTGCCGGAGTCTGCTGGGAACTGGCTGCCCTGGAGCCCAGCTGTTGCACAGATGTGAGGGGGGAGGGTGCAATGGGGGTTACGAAGGCAGAAACCCTTGGCAGCTCATGCCTGAGTCACCCGTCAGCTCCGGGAGTGGTAATGAGCAGATTAGGGTTATTATAGTCGAATGGCTCGGAGCGCACTTGCTCACCCGAGCAACCGTCGGCAAAGGGCTGATCGCCCACGGCTGCCATGGCCATCACGCCAGGCCCGCCTCTCCCCTGCCCTCTTATTGACCGCACCGCTGCCAAGGCAGCCTCTGTGGCCTTCACACACCTCATTAGAGCTGCCGGGGCATGCCTGCCAGCCCATGGCCCAGACATCACCCCACCCGCTCCTCTTCCCAGGTGTGTCAGGGGGACACAGGAGTCTGACGTGGGGCCTCGATAAGTGGACATAGTGATCCCTGACTAGGGAAACAAGTGTATAGTTCCCCACCCACCTAGAATTGGGGCAAGGACAGGTGTGGCAGGGATTCAGCCTCCAGGGCCAGTCCTTGTCTCTCTGGTCACCTACCAGAGCTCTAAAACCAGTGAGGTTCCTGTAGGTCTGGGCCAGGGACATGTCAATCTCCAAGGGGGGAGGCTCCTCCTTCCCCACTGGCCCATGTCATCCCCTCTGCTCCCTCTCAGAGCAGGAAACAGAAGCAATCTGTCCCAGCAGCCCAGGGCTGGGAGGTGGGGCTGGGTGTCGGGGTAGTAATGATTCCGAGTACCGAATCGCAGAGACTGATGGACACTTACTATGTCCTAACAGGCACTGAGTGCTGGACATGTGTCTATCCACTTTGTCTTCCCAACAGCCCCATGTGTGAACAGATTGAGCGTCCCGAACCCCCAAAGCTGAAATCCAAAATGCTCCAAAATTCAAAACTTTTCGAGTACCCACATGACTGATGCTAAAAGGACATGCTCATTGGAGCCTTTTGGATTTCAGATTTGGGACGCTCAACAGATAAGAATAATATAAATATTGCAAAATCTGAAACCCAAAACTTGTTTTCGGTTTTTTTGTTTGTTTGTTTTTCTGAGATGGAGTTTTGGCGTTATTGCCCAGGCTGGAGTGCAATGGTGCCATCTCAGCTCACCGCGACCTCCGCCTCCCAGATTCAAGCTTCAAGCAATTCTGCTGCCTCAGTCTCCCCAGTAGCTGGGATTACAGGCATGCACCACCATGCCTGGCTAATTTTGTATTTTTAGTAAAGACAGGGTTTCTCCATGTTGGTCAGGCTGGTTTTGAACTCCTGACCTCAGGTGATCCACCTGCCTTGGCCTCCCAAAGTGCTGGGATTATAGGCATGAGTCACTGCACCCGGGCCGTTTTTTTGTTTTGTTTTGTTTTGTTTTGTTTTGTTTTGGGACGGAGTCTCACTCTGTCGCCCAGGCTGGAGTGCAGTGGTGTGATCTCGACTCACTGCAAGCTCCGCCTCCTGGATTCACGCCATTCTTCTGCCTCAGTCTCCTGAGTAGCTGGTACTACAGGCGCCTGCCACCACGCCTGGCTAATTTTTTATATTTTTAGTAGACACGGGGTTTCACCGTGTTAGCCAGGATGGTCTAGATCTCCTGACCTCGTGATCCGCCTGCCTCGGCCTCTCAAAGTGCTGGGATTATAGCCATGAGCCACCGTGCCCAGCCTGTTTGTTTTTTGAGACGGAGTCTGGCTTTGTTGCCCAGGCTGGAGTGCAGTGGTGCAATCTTGGCTCACTGCAACTTCCGCCTCCCGGGTTCAAGCAATTCTCCTGCCTCAGCCTCCCAAGGAGCTGGGATGACAAGCGCCTGTCACCACATCTGGCAAATTTTTGTATTTTTAGTAGAGATGGGGTTTCACCATGTTGGCCAAGCTGGTCTTGAATTCCTGACCTCGGGTGATCCACCCACCTTGGCCTCCCAAAATGCTGGGATTACAGGCGTGAGCCTGTTTTCTTTTCTTTTCTTTTCTTTTTTTATTTTTTTGAGACAGGGTATCACTCTGTCACCCAGGCTGGAGTGCAGAGGTGCAATCATAACTCACTGCAGCCTCAACCTTCTGGGTTGAAGTGATCCTCCTGCCTCAGCCTCCTGAGTAGCTGGGACTACAGGTGTGCACCACCACCCCCAGCTAATTTTTAAATTTTTGTAAAAGTGGGCTCCCACCTCAGCCTCTCAAAATGTTGGGATGACAAGTGTGAGCCATGATGCCCGGCTCTAAGTATTTCTGATAAGAGATATTCAACCTGTATTGTTGTCATCATTGTCATATCCATTTTATAGATGAGATGACTTAGTCTCAGATGGGTTAAGTAACTGGCCCAAGGTCACAGCGCTGGTAAGCAGCTGGGCTTCAATCCAACCATCCTGACTCCAAAAGTGTATTTGAACTACCACCTTCTGCACCTGCCCCGGGGCTTCTTCGCCTGAGCTGGTGCCTCGCTGCTGCCCTGCTCATCGTCTTCTGGGAAGACGCCTCTCATCTTGCCAGTCCTGCAGCCGGAAGCCTCGGGTGCTGCCCTAGGGCTCCCTGAATAGGCATCCCTCCTGGCATTCAAACTACATCCTTCCTGACTAACCTTCCATTCCCCAAGGTGGCCCTCCACACTTTGGAGCCTCAGCTCACCTCTCACTCTCACGCTTCAGTTTCACACTTCCCTGCCGAATGGTCCCACCTCTGTGCTTTTGCTTAAGCTGTGCACGCTTCCCGGAGGGCTCTTTCCCCTATGTCTGCCTGGGCTCCAATGCCCTATGCCTGAGCTCCAATGCCCCCTGCCTGAGCTGATCCATGGCATACAAGCACATATGGAAGCCTGGGGGAAGGAGGCAGTGGTATGTGTGTCAGTGTGGGTAGGTCAGTGACGAGGTTTGGGGCTTTGGGGTCAGTTATGTGGCTTCAGGGCAAGTCCCCATCTCCCTGAGCCCCAGTTTCTGCAAAATGAAGATATCCATCCCAGCTTCTCCCGAAGTTTATAATGGTAATCTGTGAGGTTCGGCACACAATGAATCTATAACTACATTTTGTGATAAGTTTCCCACTTGTGAAGTCAAATGAAGGCCCCCGGTGTTGGCAGTGCAGGAAAACCTGTCCCCTGAGCCCCTTATCCCTAGGGAGAACCCTACCTTCAGTGCCTTTCGGAGCAACAGCGCCAGGAAGGGGTCACTGTACACCAGTTGGTCCCTAGTGACCAGGCCTGGCAGAGGGCCTTTATCCCACTTCCAGTAGCCCAGCACCAACCATCCCCAGCTCCGGGAGGGGGTGGGCGGCACCCTTCTTCCTCCACATTGTTGCCACCTCAGAGAGTCAGAATCCAGGGAGACAGTCTCCTGGCAGCGGAGCTCCTGCTCTCTGCCATGGGTGTCTGTGGCGCTGCCGGGCCCACTGGGGGCTGCAGGCACTCCAGCATCAGGACTGACTAGGTCCTGGGAGTGGGAAGGGGACTCCAGCCAGGGACACTGGAGACAGGGCCAGTCTGAGTGCCTGCTCTCCCAGGGGCAGGTGCCAGCATGGTGCCCCCCTCAAGGAGTGTGGCATGTGAGATCGAGGTCCTGGCTGCCCTAGGCTCCTGTGCCATCGAGAGGGAAAGCACCTGGCACAGGTATACAGTAGGTGCTCAGTGATGGGGAGAATCTTCCCTTGGTGGAATTCTGAACACTTTGGGTACCAGCAGAGTCAGAATTCCTGGGGGAGGAGGCAGGCATTTGACAACGGCTGTCGGGAGGATATAGCATGTTCAATTTCCCCTCTCCATGAGAGGAAGTAGTGACCCCAACGCCAGGACCCTTCTCTGCCCATTCACGCCCACCCACTCCCACCTCTCTGCCAGCCTCAGTTGGATGTGGAGCAGAATGTAATGAGGACTTACCTGTCCACAAGGACTTCATAGCTGTTCCAAAGCCATGGATGGGCAGGTGCTAATGCAGCCCCTCAGTCTCCCCCTTCCCTTACTTTTGGGGTGGGCTTGGGACCCCCGGGGGGTCTTAACTCACTGAAGACACGAGGACCCAGCTTCTGAGTATTCCTAGATGCCATTTCTACCCCTAGAAACTTCACATGGAGCCAAAAGCCCATTTGAAGCTCAGTCTGGACCAGGAGAGGCTAATCATAAAATGGATATTTTTTAAGTGTACAGAAATAAGAATTTATTTTTGAAGGCATGATTTATATTTTGAATGGCTAATGCACTCACATGCTTCAAAATTCAAAATTCCAAAAGGACTGACAGTGCAAAGTCGCTCCTCCTTTGGTCCCCACCACCCAGTTTCCCTCTGCAGAGGGAACCTTGTTGCCAGTTCTTGTGTGTTCTTCCAGAAATTTTCTATGTATAAACCGTCACCCTCATAGGGATTCTCATTTGTTATCCTTTTAAAATGCACACACATCCTGCTCTGTACCTGGCTTTCTTCCCTTAAAAACACATCTTGATTATTGTTCTATGTCACTTGCAAAACAGGTTCCTCGTTCTTATTTTGCAGCTGCAGATGACTTCATTATATGGAAGGACTGCACATTATTTAACTGATCCCTTATTTTTTGTTTTTTGTTTTTTGAAATGGAGTCTTGCTCTGTCACCCAGGCTGGAGTGCAATGGCACAATCTCAGCTCACTGCAACCTCTGCTTCCCGGGTTCAAGTGATTCTCCGGCCTCAGCCTCCTGAGTAGCTGGGATTACAGGCACACACCACCACGCCCGGCTAATTTTTGTATTTTTCGTAGAGACGGGGTTTCACCATGCTGGCCAGGCTCTTCTTGAACTCCTGACCTCATGATCCACCCACCTTGGCCTCTCAAAGTGCTGGGATTACAGGCATGAGCCACCAGGCCCGGCTGATCCCTTATTGATGCACATTTAGCTTGTTTCCAGTGTTTGGTAATTACATGAAACGTTGTAATAAATAACTTTGTACCCACACCACTTCACATGTGTGCTAGCAGACCTGTAGGCAAATTCCCAGGAGTGGAACCGCCGAGTTAGACGTGGTTATGCACAGTTATCAAGGAATGGAGAGGTTGGACGGCCCTCCTTAGAGGTTACACCAGGCTACACTTCCGCTGGCCCTGTCTGCATCTGTCTGATCCCCATAGCTTTGCCAGAACAGTGTTATCAAACTCTGTGAGCTTTGCCAATCTGATATTTGAATAATGGTATATCAGCGTGGTTAGACATTTTAAAGCAACAATTATATTGGTGGCTGTTTACCGAGCAGGAGTATGCCATGCCAGGCACGTTTACATATGACATGCTGCTCATTTCTCATGGGGAGCCACTGGAGGCAGAGAGCAGTTGCTCCATTTTATACAGGAGGAAACTGAGGCCCAGAGAGGTTAGGGACTTTCCTACAGTCCTTACAGCCCTGAAAAGCAGTGTGGGGATTCGAACCCAGTTTGTCTGACTCGGGCCAATACTCCTTCCTTATTCCAGGCTGCCTTTCAGCGACAGGCTGCTGAGGATACCCTAGGCCAAGAGCCATCCCACCTGGCCCACCAAGGCTCTGGACCCTCCCAGGGCTATTGCTTCTCTGGAGTTGAGTGATGAACAGAGAGTTGGACCCCCACGGCCCTGCATGGGGGTAGAGGCCCTCCCTGAGAAGGATCTCCAGAGCCCAGCTCTGCTCTCCCAGGGTGCGGTTCCATGGGAGGTGGGCTCCACTGGTCCTAAGCTCTGACAAGTTAGCATCCCCAGAGGGCAAAGCTGACAACACCTCCCTTGGCACCCCCAAGGGTTCGTCTCTCAGCAGCAGCTTCGGAAGGCTGTTCCCCCAGGCCTCTGTCCCTTTCCTGAGCCCTTCCCTGGCCTTTTCCAGGCAACCCACAGCCCCAGCAGCCTGGTCACATTTAGCGCTGGACCCCTGATCCCTTGGGCTTGGCCCCACTCCTCTCTGGATCCATGCCCCCAGATCTCTTTGGCACAACCCACAACTGGCTGGCGAGCCCAGAGATGGGGGAAGAAGGGCCCTGAGCCATGAGTGCACCTCACTGCATGGCCCTGACAGGTTCCTCTGCCTCCCGGGGCCTCACTGTGTCCACAGCCTCCTGCATGCCACAAAGCACCTCTCCGATGTGCCAGCTCCTCCAGTGCCAGCCTCATCCCAAGGAAAGTGGAGGCGACTCCCACTACTCAAGGGGTTGCTCCCCATGGCACCCCTCAGGCCGCTGTGGGAGACTATGAGCCCCTCACAACCAAGACTATTTTCCCCACAGGCCCTAAATGGCCCAGCAACAACTCTGAACTCTGATCCCGGTCAGCCCAGCACGGGTGGGGCAGGAGGTTCTGTCAACAGTGAGAGAAACTCGTTAACTGAATGTCAATAGGATTAAAGGCTCTGATGGTCCAGGAGAAAAGTGTGACGTGACACATTATGACAGATGCATGGAAGGGCTCCCGGGGGTAGGGTCCCGTTTGTGTGTGTGTGTGTGTGTGTGTGTGTGTGTGTGTGTGATAGAGAGGGGGAAGGGAGGCATAGTAGCAAAGATGAGAGAGACAGAGACAAGTGACAGAGACAGAGAGAGAGAGAAAAGCCAGAGACAGAGGATAGAAGGAGAGAAAGGAAGGCATGAGAGACCAAGAAAGGAGAAAGTTTAGAAAAAAAGAAAGACTGAGAGAGACAGAATCCCAGTTACAACCAGAGAGATAGAGCAAGAGAAACCAGAGAGATTGAGGGAAAGAGAGAGACATAGAGAATGAGAGAGAGCGAGAGAGAGAGAGATTGAGTGAGAGAGTGCCTGTGCGCGCATGCCAGCGAGTGTGACAGTGCAGAGGGATGGGGGAGGGGACAAGCAAGTTTGTAAATGAGAGAAAAATGAAGATTGAGCCCTGAGAAGGGTTCCGCCCTGGGAAGCCTTTTGAGGAATCTATGGACGGCATCCCCAGGGACTCAGAATGGCAGCTTTGTCAGTCAGGCAAGGACGAGATGTATCAAGCACCCACGGGGTGTCAGGCTCTGCTGTGGTTGCCGGGGGCAGGCAGGAGCTGGAAGAGCAAAGAGAGAGGGAGGTCGACTCTGCCTTGGGGATTCCAGACTTACAGAGGACAGAGGAGCCTGAAGTCCAGAGAGGCTAGGTGAGGCAGATGAGGTGTTGGGCTTGGGACTCCTGGCCTTTCAGTCACCACACAGTCCCACGACACTGCACAACTGCATGGGACACACACACACAGAGACACACACACACACACACACACACACAGCAAAGGCGTGTGACTCTCAGTGCCTGGTGTGAGGTTTGGAGGCCATCGTTTCAGGTCTGCTAGGCTAAGCAGTTTGCAGAACAGTGGCCAGGAACGGGGGATACTGAGTAAAGATTAGAGTCAGCTCCTTGAGCTGTAGGAAATGATAGAGACATGGATTTAAGTCCCGGCTCTGCCATTCTTTGGGCGTGTGATCTTGTTGGGAGGCTTTCTCTCTGAACCTCAGTTTCCTCTCCTGGAATAGCAGGATGATAAGAGCAGGGCTGTTAGAAGGTTTAAAGGAAAACCCCTGGCACAGAGGAGTGCTCCATGGTCCTGCCTCTCCCTCCCCTCATCCCAAGTCCCTGTGAAGATCAGGAAAGTCATTGAATGGAACTGGTCTTGGAAAGAAGCTGGGTGGAGCAGGATGAATGGGAAAGGGCACGGTTAGTGTCTAGTTGTTCTCCCCACGTCTGGCCCTTTCAGCCGTGGAACCAGGAGAGTTGAGGTTGCAGATCCCAGGCAGACAGCCCGCAACCAGTAGGATGCACTGCGCTCATCCAGCCGGAGCAGACCTGCCCAGTCCCACCGAGGCACTCCCCCATGCACATCAGGGCTCTACTGGGGAGGTGTGCAGAGCAGTGGGGAGTCCCAGAGCTGTCCGTTCCAGCCAGGGCCCACAACATCTGCTGTGCCTGTGCTGCCCAGGCTGCTGGCTGGCATAGAAACAGGCGGGAGGCTGGCCAACAGGCACTCCAGGAGTGTAAATTCCACATTTGCATCATGGATGTTCCCAGCCCCAAGGGCTGCTGACCTTTACGGCTGCTGCCTTGGTCCTTCCTCCCCTTCCAGCTCCCTGAGTGCAGCCAGGCTGGCCACCGGATGCTGGAGCCTTGAAGGGGAAGAGGGGGCAGGTGGTGGTGGCCAGGGGCTGTTTGGCATGGGGGACGGGAAGGTAGGCCCTGCAGAACCCAGCTTGCCCTCCCCTCCCCAACCCATGCAGGAGGAGCCCACTCTTCCCTGATTCAGCATCCGCTGCCCCCTCCCAGCCAGGACCCCTTGTATTCCCACTGCAAGTCAGCCTGACGCACACACACAAGGGTAGCTTGGGCCCCGGATTAGCAGTGTCACCAAGACATCAGTCGCCCCCGGCTGCCTGCGACATCTCCCTGGGGATTGCCCCGTCTGTGCTGAGTGGCAGCGGTACTGAGCAAACTGTCAGCTTTTCTGGACTCAGCAGTCAGGCCTGCACCTTTGAGGGGTGAAAACCCCTCCCTGGGCCACCCCCAGCCCCGGCCAGAGGACTCTCATCAGGGGTGGCTTGGTCAGCCAGCTGGCTGGGCAGATTCCCTGTGATACATCTCAATGAAAATCCATCTACCTGCCCTCAGGAGAGCAGGCTCTGACCTAGGGCCCAGGACACAGAGATGCGGTGCTGAGCCCTGCCCCTGGGGGCTCACAATCAGAAGGATCTATTTATTTGTATCTGTTGTTCATCCCGCAGATATCTCTTGTGCCAGGTGCCTTGCGGATAGTCATGGGTTCAATTGTATCCCCCCAAAGGAAATGTTGAAGTCCTTACTCCCAGCACCACGGAATATGACCTTATTTGGAAATGGGGCCATTGCAGATGTAATCAAATTAAGGCGAGGTTCTGCTGAAGTAGGGTGGCCCTTAATCCAATATGGCTGGTGTCCTTCTGAGAAGAGGGAAGACAGCCCTGTGAAGGCACAGACACACTAGGAGAATGCCAGGCGGTGACAGAGGCCGAGATGAGAGTGATGCATCCACAAGCCGAGGAAAACCGAGCCAACTACCAGAACGTAGGGAGTGGCAAAGGAGGGTTCTCCCCTGCAGGTTTCGGCGGGAGCACGGCCCTGCTGATGTCTGATTTCAGATGCGTGACCTCCAGGACTGGGAAACAATCAAGCTTTGTTGTTTCAAGGCACTCAGTTTGTGGTATGTTGTGATGGCAGCCCTGGGACACTGAGACAGTGAGTGACACCATTCTAGACCTGCAGGGGCTTACAAGAGAGCAAGGGGGAGATGGAGACGTGCAAACAGGTTAACAAATGTGTATGGCCGGGCGCAGTGGCTCACACCTGTAATCCCAGCACTTTGGGAGGCTGAGGGGGGCAGATCACCTGAAGTCAGGAGTTCAAGACCAGCCTGACCAACACGGTGAAACCCTGTCTCTACTAAAAACACAAAAATTAGCCGGGCGTGATGACATGTGCCTATAGTCCCAGCTACTCAGGAGGCTGAGCTTGCAGTGAGCCAAGATCACGCCACTGTACTCCAGCCTGGGTGACAGAGCAAGACTCCATATCAAAATAATAATAATAATAATAATAGTAATACCTTCCAGGCACAAGTCCAAACATCCTAAAGTGACCTAGAGCAATGGAGACACCCCACAGACAGATTCCCTTTTTTTTTTTTTAATTTTTGAGACTGAGTCTCACTCTGTTGTCCAGTCTGGAGTGCAATGGCGCAATCTTGGCTCACTGCAACCACTGTAACCTCTGCCCCCTGGGTTCAAGCGATTCTCCTCCCTCAGCCTTCAGAGTAACTGGCATTACAGGGGCACATCACCACGCCCGACTAATTTTTGTACTTTAGTAAAGACCAGGTTTCCCCATGTTGGCCAGGCTGGTAGTCTTGAACTCCTGACCTCAAGTGATCCACCCGCCTCGGCCTCCCAAAGTGCTGGGATTACAGGCGTGAGCCACTGCGCCCAGCACACCCCACAGACAGATTCTAATCTGTGTCTATGAGGAGCACATTTGGTCCTAAGACAAAGGAAACCCAAAAACTGTGACTTAGACACTTCAGGGCTTTCTCTTGTCACGTAACAAGGACCCTGGAGGCAAGCTGCCCAGAGCCAGTGTGCTGGCCTCAAGATGCCAGCTTCCTGCTCCCAGAGCTTTACATGTT
Organism: Macaca fascicularis; assembly: GCF_037993035.2. Taxonomy (NCBI): domain Eukaryota; kingdom Metazoa; phylum Chordata; class Mammalia; order Primates; family Cercopithecidae; genus Macaca; species Macaca fascicularis. The sequence continues at coordinate 12,420,561 of NC_088388.1, read as the reverse complement.
GACTTTCAACCTTATGGTGCCACAACGGCTGCCATACCTCCAGACTTCACATTCAGATTCCTGGCAAGAAAAATGGAAGTTAGGACCAAAAGAAACCCTACGAGCCCAGTCTGCCCCTTATTTTTTTTTTTTTTTTTTTTTTTTTTTGAGACGGAGTCTCACGCTGTTGCCCAGGCTGGAGTGCAGTGGCGCGATCTCGGCTCACTGCAAGCTCCGCCTCCCGGGTTCCCGCCATTCTCCTGCCTCAGCCTCCTGAGTAGCTGGGACTACAGGCGCCCGCCACCGCGCCCGGCTAATTTTTTGTATTTTTAGTAGAGACGGGGTTTCACTGTGGTCTCGATCTCCTGACCTTGTGATCTGCCCGCCTCGGCCTCCCAAAGTGCTGGGATTACAGGCTTGAGCCACCGCGCCCGGCCTGCCCCTTATTTTTAAAAGTGAAAACTCTCCTGAAATCCCACACTGTCAACTTCTGTTTATACAGATGTGAGGTGGGGGAATGTGGCAACCCTGTACAAAATTGGAATCTGGTCAGCAAGTAGGGAGGGAGGGAAAAGGAATTTGGTGGGCAACCAACAGGGTCTGCACTGTTACACAACGGAGGGGGCTTGGAGCTGGTCATCCCCCAGCCAGGCCCATTTATAAATCAGGGCACTGGAGTATAGAGAGAGGAAATAACTTGCCCAGGGTCACACAGCAAAGCAGGAGCAGGACTGGAACCCAGGCCTCCTAAGGCTGCAGCCAGAACTCTTTCTACAGCCCCGCAACGTGATATGACTGCTTGGTTGACAAGCCCCCTTTAGAGGACTAGGGGGCTGGGCATCTTCAAAGCTCCAGCACCCAGAAGCTTTCAGGAGGCGGGAGGCATTGGCCATATTGGGAGGTGAAGGAAGCCTTCCCCTGTTGTCATAACCTCCCAGGGCAGAGCCCGCTCCTCTGGGTGGCTAGCTGGTGGGTGGGAAATTACCCTTGTCACCCCCTCTTCCGGGAGAGACGGCTACATAATCTGCCTGTCAGCTGGGGAGAGGGGGTAGCCCCTCTCTACCCCCTGCTGAGGCTGACGCTTGGCAGACAGGGGTGGCAGGACAGCCAGTGAGGAAGGGGGTGTTGGGGCCAGCTGGTAGGCAGATGGACAAGCAAGAGAAGACAGTAGGGTCAGGGGACCAAAGAGGCAACTCTCGCGAGAATTCATCCACTGGGATGTGTGACCCATGGAAGGGCTGTGCTTTCCTTCCGTCCCACTGGCAGACCAGGGGAAGAGGCATCCTTGGCCTCAGCTCAGGACAGCCCTAAACAGCCACTCCTGTGACTAGAACCATCCATGCCCCAGGGGACCACTTCTCCTCTTCTCTTGCTCTAGGTCCTGGATACAAAAGGTGATCTAAGTCTAGAATGTGTGAAGGTTTGGGGGTTGTTCAACTCCTGAGCTGAGAGACAGATTCTGCTTCTGAGGACAGGGTAGACTTGAGAGGCAGCAGTGCTTATGTGAGAGAAAAGCCTAAGATGAATGTGTTAAATCTTCGCTCTCGGAGAGCTCGAATGCAGTAGATTCTTGCAAACCAAAGCCTTTCCTCGGCAGAGTCAACTGTCCATTTTCTTAACTTTTCTTCATGTACCAATTCTTGGTTCCAGAGTCTTGTGGATTAATGCAATATCCACAATGATGCCTATAGCAGCTGAGGAACCTTTTACAATGTTTAAACCATTCACTTATTCTTATATTTGTGTATATAAATTTAGATATAGCATGCATGAAGTGTGATACTGATTATTTACAGTACCAACTAGATGGGTGTTTGATGTGGTTTGGCTGTGTTCCTACCCAAATTGCATCTTGAACTGTACTCCCATAATTCCCACGTGTTGTGGGAGGGACCCGGTGGGAGATAATTGAATCATGGGGTTGGTTTCTCCCATACTGTTCTCATGGTAATGAATAAGTCTCACGAGATCTGATGGTTTCATAAGCGGAAACCCATCTCACTTGGCTCTCATTCTCTCTCTTCTCTTGTCTACTGCCATGTGAGATGTGTCTTTCACCTTCTGCCATGATGGTGAGGCCTCCCCAGCCACGTGGAACTGTAAGTCCAATAAACCTCTTTCTTTTGTAAATTGCCCAGTCTTGGGTATGTCTTTATTAGCAGTGTGAAAACGAGCTAATAAACTAATATAGTGTTAAACACTGGAATTGCTAATATGTCATTTTTCTAAAAATGGTTAATAAAATGTTATTACAATTTCAAAAGATTAATGAAAATTCAGATTTAATATATTTTTTAAATGATTATTTTTCTAGAGACAAGGTCTCACTCTCTAGCCCAGGCTAGAGTGTAATGGTGTGATCATGGCTCGCTGCAGTCTTGAATCCTTGGGCTTAAGTGATTCTCCCACCTCAGCCTCCTGAGTAGCTGAGGTCACAGGTGTGTGACACCATGTCTACCTAATTTTTAAATTTTTTGTGGCGATAAGGTCTTGCTATGTGGCCTAAGCAACTCCTGACCTCAAGCGAACCTCCCACTTTGGCCTCCCAAAGCACTGGGATTATAGGTGTGAGCCACCATGCCCAGCCCCAGATTTAATTTAAAATGATTATTTAAAATGCTACACTAGGCTGGGTGCAGTGGCTCACACCTGTAATCCCAGCACTTTGGGAGGCCAAGGCGGGCAAATAACTTGAGGCCAGGAGTTCAAGACCAGCCTGGCTAACATGGTGAAACCCTGTCTTTGCAAAAAATACAAAAATTATCTGGGCATGGTGACATGCGCCTGTAATCCCAGCTACTTGGGAGGCTGAGGCGTGAGAATTGCTTGAGTCTGGGAGGTGGAGGTTGCAGTGAGCCAAGATCACACCATTGCACTCCAGCCTGGGTGACAGAGCATGACTCTGTCTCCAAAAACAGTTACACTCATTATAATTTGTATTTTACCTTTTAATTTCAATAAATAATTTTGGATATTTTAGAAAAATACCTTTTAAAAATATTTAAAATTTTACCTTTACTATAATTTACCTTTTGGATAAAAACTATATTTTATTTCTTTAGTCTTTTTGGATGGGTATTGTCACTAAAACACAAATTAGCAATTTTGGTGAAATAAAGGCCTGAACATTTTTATGGACTAAAACTATAAGAATTTATGAATTATGTATGTCTTTATTTGATCACTTGTCTAAACACAGCCGGCCCTTCAACAGAATACCCAAACACACCAGCTTTCGAGCATATAAAAACCAGAGCTTTACGCATGCTTTGCAATTGTGCCACTATGAAGGTATATTTGTCAAGGTAGAGAAGAGAACATATTTTATTTAACAGCTTGTTCGCTTGATTTTGAAATATTTAAGCATATGGTATGTGGGTCTTCATTTGTGCTCTTGCAAATATTAGAGACGAGTCTGGGAGGTTTTTTTAATAACAGCTTTATTGATATATATGTATATATAATTCACATGTAATTTATGGGTACCTTAGCTCCCCCTTCGAAGTATACGCTTCAGTGGTTTTTAGCATATTCACAAAGTCATGCATTCATCACTAGTATCTATTTCAGAACATTTACATCACCCCCAAAAGAAACCCTGCACCCAATAGCAGTCACTCCCCATTCCCTCCCACACCCAAGCCCTGAAAATTACTCATTTACTTTCTGTTCCTGTGAATTTGTTGATTCTGGACATTTCATATCAATGGAATTATATCAAATGTGTCTGGCTTCTTTCACTTAGAATAAGGCTTTTAAGGTTCACTCATCTTGTAGCATGTATCAGTACTTCATTCCTTTTTATTGCCAAATAATATTGCACTGTATGGGTATATCCATCAGTTGATGGACATTTAACCTGTTTCCACTTTTGCCGGGGGGCAGTGGCTCATGTCTGTAATCCCAGCACTTTGGGAGGCCAAGGCTGGTAGATCACCTGAGGTCAGGAGTTTGAGACCAGCCTGACCAACCTGGTGAAACCCGAGTCTACTAAAAATACAAACATTAGCCAGGTGTGGTGGTGCACACCTGTAATCACAGCTACTCATGAGGCTGAAGCAGGAGAATCGCTTGAACCCAGGAGGCAGAGGTTGCAGTCAGCCGAGATCCAGCCTATGAACATTCAGATTCATAGGAGCACTATTTTTTTTTTTGTGGGCTTATGTTTTCAGGTATCTTAGGTATACACCTAAGAGTGGAATTGCTGGATCATATGGTAATTCATGTTTAACTTTTTGAGGAACTGCCAAATTGTTTTCTACTGCACTGCTGTGCATTCCCAGCACAAGGCACAAGGGTTCCAATTTCTTCACATCCCTTCCAGCACTTGTTATTGTCTTTCTTTTTTACTGTAGCCCATCCTAGTGGTGGGAAGGGGTATCTCATTGTGGTGTTGATTTGCATTTCCGCCATGACTAATGATGCTGAGCATCTCTCTTGTGCTTAGGGGCCATTTGTATATCTGCTTTGGAGAAATGCCTATTTAAATCCTTTGCCCATTTTTAATGGGATGATTCAGGTCTGGGTTTTTTTGTTTTTGTTTTCGTTTTTTTTTTGAGACAGGGTATCTGTCAGCCAGGCTGGAGTACAGTGGCACAGTCTCGGCTCACTGCAACCTCCACCTCCAGGGTTCAAGCGATTCTCCTACCTCAGCCTCCTAAGTAGCTAGTATCACAGATGCCTGCCACCATGACCTGATAATTTTTGTTTTTTGTTTGTTTGTTTTTGGAGATGGAGTCTTGTTCTGTCACCCAGGCTGGAGTGCAGTGGCACCATCTCAACTCACTGCAACCTCCGCCTCCCGAATTCAAATGATTCTCCTGCCTCAGCCTCCCAAGTAGCTGGAAATACAGGTACACAGCACCATGCCCAGCTAATTTTTGTAATTTTAGTAGAGATGGGGTTTCACCATATTGGCCAGGCTGGTCTTGAGCTCGTGACCTCAGTGATTCACCCACCTAGGCCTCCCAAAGTGTTGGGATTACAGGCATGAGCCATTGTGCCCGGCCTTAATTTTTGTATTTTTAGTAGATATGGTGTTTTACCATGTTGGCTGGTCTCAAACTCCTGACTTCAAGTGATCCTCCCGCCTCAGCCTCCCAAAGTGCTGGGATTACAGGCATAAGCCACGGTGCTCAGGCTTCAGGTCTGATTTTGATACTTACAGGGATAAAGCAACAGTTGTGAAGGCTCCAGCACAGAAGGTTCATGCTTGCTTTGACATCAGCCTGTGCACTTTGGGGTTGGCAGACTTACCTTTTAGTCTTTACAGAGGCAGTGTCTGCCACCTACAATGACTTCTCATCTCTTCAGCAAAGCCTTCTTTAAACCTTCTTCATAATCCTCTGATTGCAGAGTGATAGCTGACCGTGTTGCAGTGGGCCAGAGTTAGCTGTACCCTGCAGCTAAGCACACGGCTCTGGAGCCAGCCTGCCTGGTTCAGATCCTGGCTCCCCCAAGCCTCAGCTGTGCAACCTGGGAGGCTAACTCTTCAGTTTCCTCTTCTGTAAAATGGGAGTGATAACACCTTCCTTATAGTGTTGTTGCAAGGGCTTGCTGAGAACATACGTGTAAATCCTGTTGCGTCTTGCCCCTGATCAATGCTTGCTTGATTTCCTTTTGGGCAGAGCATTTCCAATGGCAGGGGTCACTACCTTCAGGGCAGGATTTTCCATTTATGAATGGTGTTAATTGAAGGAATCCCTCGGGGTTATTGGCTGAAAATTGCCTCCCTGTGATTCAGGCAGCCGTCAGGTTTGTGGAGGAGCTGTGGGTTTCTCCCACCTCCAGCTCCAACTGTCCATCATTCCTCCCCTCTCCTCCCCTCTATCACCCACGCCTCCTTGCTCCTTCCCAAATGGCGTGTGACTTCTCAGGGGATGTGAGAGGCGGCTGGAAAGTGACACCACACCCCTTAATTACCCTTGTTCCTTCTATGCCCCAGCACCTAAATTTAGCCGGCAGACCTGGGCACTAGGGACCCAGCTCCTCCCTCCCCAAGGCCCCACCCTCTCAAAGGCAGGAAAAGCGCTCCCAGGCACGACTTCTCACCATCCTGAGGGTGGGGGCGTCAGGGAAGTTGCTAAAAGGCCCGGGTGAGGGCACTTGGCTCCAGCAGGGACCCTTCCTGCTACAGTAGGCAGCTGGGCTGCGAGTTGTGATGGAGCAGAATGTCACCTGCCCACTCCCTGCCCTTTTTAATGATGGGGAAGCCTGAGAGGGAGCGTCAGTCAAAGTGTCCAGAATGTTAGGGGCACAAGCTCGAGAATCTGACAGCCACCCTCTCTGACATATGCCAACTGTGTTACCTTGGGGAAGTCACCAGACTTCTCTGGACATGCTTCCTCATCTGAAAAATGGAGACCTCCCAAGTAAGGTGACTGTGACATTTAAATGAGATAATATATGTAAAGCATACAGCACCACGCAAGCACCAATCAGCCCAGCCATGACCATTATCCACATTGCTTGACCTGTTAGCAGTGCAGTGGGGACCCAGGCCTCTGGACTCACACTTTAGTGCTCATTCCATGAAGTCACACTCCTTCATCAGTGACTTGATGCCTCTGTTCCAGATGGGGACATTGAGGCAAAGACAGGTTAATTACCAGGACAAAGGTTACCCAGCTAGGTGGCAGCAAGGCTGAGATCTGATCCCAGGTCTGCAGGCACTCATTGCCTTTCATGAATTGTTTTGGCCAAAAGGCCCCATCTCTTCCAAGCCTGTCTCAAGGTCCACCATCTCCAGGAAGCCCTCCTGGCTGTCTCCAGGGCAGATCTCTCCAACCTCCCTGGCTACAGAATGTCTGCTCCAGACCATAACCTCCTCCCCAGCTCCCAGACAAGTTCTAGAAGGGAGGGCTTCCTTTTTACCTCTGTGAGTCTCTGAGGTTCCATGACAGAGTTCATAGGCATGAAAAATCACTGACCTTTTTTTTTTTTTTTTTTGAGTCTCACTCTGTTGCCTAGGCTGGAGTACAGTGGCATGAGCTCGGCTCACTGCAACCTCCACCTCCCAGGTTCAAGCGATCCTCCCACCTCAGCCTCCCAAGAAGCTGGGATTACAGGCGTGCACCACCATGTCCAGTTAATTTTTGTATTTTCAGTAGAGACAGGGTTTTGCCATGTTGGCCAGGCTGGTCTCGAACTCCTGACCTCAAGTGATCTGCCCGCCTCGGCCTCCCAAAGAGCTGGGATTACAGGGGTGAGCTTTCAGATACATAGAGAAAGCGGGGAACCAGCAAGTGGGAACAGAAAAGTGAGCTGGGGTGGAAAGTTAGACCTGGAGGGAGGGAAAGTATGTATGACTGACTCTGCACCTGAGATGGAGGACAGTGGCTTTATCCCAGAGCGGGGAGGCCAAGGATGTCCTGGTGAGGAATGAGGCCACTCCAGGGTCAGTCAGGCCTGGAATTGATACCCCCATGTCTGGGTCTCTGGGCCTTAGTCCCTTGTCTGCAGAATGGGGCAGTAAATGCCAGCCTCCTGGAGGTAGGTATAGGGAGGCTTGAATGAGATGACCAAGTGGGGACCAGTGTGCCCCACCCTGTGCCCTGCACAGTCAGCAGCCTCCAGCTTGGAGGGAGCTGGACAGAGCCTGAACCTGTCTGGTCACCTGAGGCAGCCACTCGGGCCCCTCTGCATTGAGGGCTCTTCGGAGAGAGGAGCCTATGAGGGAGTTATGGTGTGACTTTGCCACCCCCCCCCTTGGTCACACTGGAGCTCCTGGGCACAACCCCTTAGGGACACCAGCGGGGGTGGCCTGTGGCAGCCCCGACCCTCCTGTACCCAGCCCCTAGTCCACAGTGCCACCAATGCCAGGCCATCACCAGGGCTCACCAGACACACATGATCTCACTTAAACCTCGCAGATAGGTGCTTGCGTCTTCCCATGCCTCAAGTGAGGAAACCAAGAAACAGAGGGTTAAGGAAACTTCCAGCAGTGCAGAGCTCAGATTCAGACTCAGGCAGTCTGGCCCCAAAGTCTGCACTTAAAACCACTACACTCCTCCACTTCCCTAAACAGGATGAGACCCTCTTCCCGATGGGCTGGAGTGACTACATAACTTTACAGTGGTGCGGAGTCATACTTCAAGGTGTGTGCTAGAGAGAGCATGTCTGCGGTGGCATTTCAGAAGTTAATTCCTAACTAGTTCTCTTCCCTTAAGGGGCTCACTGAGTTTGAGTTTATCTCTTGAAATACTGTAACAATCCAGGCGCAGTGGCTCATGCCTGTAATCCCTGCACTTTGGGAGACCGAGGCAGGCAGATCACCTGAGGTTAGGAGTTCAAGACCAGCCTGGCCAACATGGTGAAACCCTATCTCTACTGAAAATACAAAAAAATTAGCCAGGTGTGGTGGTGGGCACCTGTAATCTCAGCTACCCTGGAGGCACAGGCTGCAGTGAGCTGAGAACGCGCCACTGCATTCCAGCCTGGGCGACAGAGTAGGACTCTGTCTCAAAATAATAATAATAATAATAATACTTTAACAATAATCCTAACGCTGATACTAATACTAACAGCTATTCTTCTTTGAGCAGGTTTTATGTGCCAGCACCATCCTAAACTTTGACACGTGTTAATTCGTTTAATACTCATGACAACCCTAGGAGGAAGGTATTATGAGTTTTCTTGTTATCCAAATGAGGAAACTGAGGCTCAGAGAGGTCAAGTTATTGGGCAGCTCCCAGAGCTGGTAGTGGAGTCAAGATCAAACCTAGGCGGTTCTGGGTCCTATCATTCATTCATCCCACGCTCTCTTAACCTCAAACTTGCCGGCTCTTCCTGCCTTGCCCGTGTGAATGTCCCCTCCCCATAGGGTGTTGGAAAGTGTGTCCCACTGGGTATGATGCAGGACCAGGAGGGACCTTACTAGCAACCAGGGTAAGGAGGAATGACCAAGACATTCCAGCCCCAGCATGGGGAGTAGGTTGTGGGTTGGGCCTTTGCAGTGTCAGGGATCTGGGCGGCCCCTCCTAGCTCACCTGCAGATCTCCCTCCACAGGCGGGACCCCCATACCCTGGGAACACCACAAGCCGCTCCTGAAGGCAAACAGAAGACTCAGAGACAGAGCAGCAGAGCCTGAGCCATAAGGTGGAGGGAAACATGCCCCAGCCACCTCCTGTTCTTGACACTGCTGGCCCCGGATCCAGTAAGTGGCATGACCATGCAGAGTGGTGCCTGGGCCCCTAACAGCTGCTCCCTCAGTTCCACATGGAGAAGGCTGTTCCCTAAAAGGGCTCCATTAAATCCTTAGCCAAGAGCCACATCCCCTCTGTTTCCGTCCCAGCCAGGGGGAGAGGGCACATGTCCAGGCCGCTCCTAGGGTGCTGATCTCGTAGGGGCACACGGTAGCGTCTTCAGTGAATGGCAGCTTCTTGTTCTTATGTAGTTATTGTGGCCGGGATAAGACCACACAACCATGTGTTTTGGAAAAGGAGACAAAGGAGCCATCCAGGGATGCCAAAGGGGTCAAATAAAGTTTCTGGGACCTCTGTGAGCCCATGGCTCTCGGGGCCCTGAGTCACAGGGTCCAGAAAACCAGGCCTGTCCGGATGGGGGGCCTGGCATGGGAATCACGCTGTCATAGGATGTCGCATGTCATCTGCAACAAAGACAGCTCATTTTCAAGCATCCTACTGAAACTTCCTTCCCTGTATTGGGGCTCAGATAATGATATCCCAAAGTATGGTGCTGTGGCATGCTGAGTACTTTGAGCTAAAGGAGACTGGAAGGTCTCAGAAGCAGCCCCGGAAGCAGTATCTCTCTCTCTGACCTGTCCCCCTTTTCTCCCTCAAAGCAGCCATAGAAATGAGAATTCCTCTTACCTAAGGGAGGTCATAGAAAGTAGAAATATTGGGGGCCGGGTGTGATGGCTCATGCCTGTAATCCCAGCAGTTTGGGAAGCCAAGGAGGGTGGATGACGTGAGGTTAGGAGTTTGAGACCAGCCTGGCCAACATAGCGAAGCTCAGTCTCCACTAAAAATACAAAAATAGCCAGGCATGGTGGTGCACACCTGCAGTCCCAGCTACTCGGGAGGCTGAGGCAAGAGAATTGCTTGAACCCAGGAGGTGGAGTTTGCAGTGAGCCAAGATCGTGCCATTTCACTCCAGACCAGGTGACAGAGCAAGATTCCGTTTCAAGAAAAGAAGAAGGAAGAAGAAGAAGAAGGAGAAGGAGAAGGAGAAGGAGAAGAAAAAGGAGAAGGAGAAGAAAAAGGAGGAAAAGAAAGTACAACTATTACTCTAACCTTCCCCTGCCTTTCTGTGTAGGAGCTGGTCACAAGGAAATTCTCTGAGCCTACTTGGTCTGATAGTAGGCCGTAAGACCCTTGCTCTTAGCAGGGTCCTGCCCCATACTAGAAATAAGGAATATGGCAGACAGGCCAAGAAGAATGTGAACACACAGTCATTGCTGAGTTCCCTCCCTTGGCCTATTACCCTTAAGTCACACTCTTTTGTTCCAATCACGGGTTTTTTTTAGATGGAATCTCACTCTGTTGCCCAGGCTGGAGTGCAGTGGGTGAGATCTCAGCTGACTGCAACCTCCAACTCCTGGGTTCAAGTGATTTTTGTGCCTCAGCCTCTAAAATAGCTAGGATTACAGGTGCCCACCACCAAGTACAGATAATTTTTGTATTTTTAGTAGAGACAGGGTTTGACCATGTTGGCCAGGCTGATCTCGAACTCCTGATCTCAAGTAATCCACCCACCTTGGCCTCTCAAAGTGCTGGGATTACAGGTATAGAGCCCGTGCCTGGTTGGTCCAATCACATTCCTCTATGACTGTCCATTCTGCATTGAACCTTTGCATAAAAAGGTACTGTACAGTTTTCTCTGGGTATTCATTTCTTTTCTTTTTTTCTTTTGGTTTGTTTGTTTTGAGATACAGTCTTGCTCTCTTGCCCAGGCTGAAGTGCGATAGCATGATCTCAGCTCACTGCAACCTCCACCTCCCGAGTTCAAGCAATTCTAATGTCTCAAGCCTCTCGGGTAGCTGGAACTGGAAGTGCGTACCACCATGCCTGTGTAATTTTTTGTGTTTTTAGTAGAGACACAGTTTCACCATGTTGGCCAGGCTGATCTTGAACTTCTGACCTCAAGTGATCCACCCACCTCGGCCTCCCACAGTGCTGGGATTATAGGCGTGAACCACCACGCCCGGCCTAGGTCTTCATTTCCGAAGGCCCCCGTGTCATGTAAAATTTTGATTCAATACATTTGTTATGCTCTTCTCTTGTTAACTTCTCTCTGTCTTTTAGTATAGGAGTGTTGGCCGTGACCCTTATGATGGGTGAGAAGAGGTATCACACCTTTTCCATCCCTACACCTGGAAGGAAGGTTCTGCAGAGAGTTCATGAGAGACGATATCTGGAATGTAATCAGAGCATACCTCTCACTATTTAAGAGGTAAGGCTGGGTGCGGTGGCTCACGCCTGTAATCCTAGCACTTTGGGAGGCTGAGGAGGGCGGATCACAAGGTCAGGAAATTGAGACCAGCCTGGCTTACACAGTGAAATCCCATCTCTACTAAAAATACAAAAAATTAGCCAGGCATGGTGGTGGGTGCCTGTAGTCCCAGCTACTCGGGAGGCTGAGGCCGGAGAATCACTTGAACCCGGGAGGCGGAGGTTGGAGTGACCCGAGATCATGCCACTGTACTCCAGCCTGGGCAACAGAGCGAGACTCCATCTCAAAAAAAAAAAAAAAGATATATAAAATGCCCCTGGGGTTTTTCTTTTTTTGTCTAGTTTGTGAATTTATTTCAGTGGTATAAGAGCTCTCCAGGTTAATTCCTTACCTGTATGTGCTTAGGTTATGTTCATCTGAAGGAAAACTTAAGAAATTATGTGGTAAACTATAATATAGAAGTTTATTTTTCTCTTGAGTAAACAATATTTGGAGGTTCTGGTCCAGGGCTGGTGTGGCAGCTCCACAAACATCAGAAACTCAGATCAATTCCTTCTTGTGGCTTGGTCATCCTTAACATGGGGCTTCTACCTCATGATCCAAGATAGCTGCTTCTCCTCGAGCAATCACATGCATATTCCTTTCCAGCAGAAAAGGAGAAGAGGTAACAGGGTGCAACCTCCTGCCTCTGAATGGCACTTCTTCTTATAACTTACACACATGGCCATACCTGGCTATAAGGGAGGCTGGGAAATATAGCTTATATTTCAGGGGGTTGTTTGCCCAGCAAAAAACCGGGGTTCCGTGGCAAAGAAGACAGAGAACAGATGTTGGGGAATAGTTAGCAGTCTCTGGCACACCTTGGTATTTCTCCATTCCACGTGGGAAAGATGGCCATGTACTTTCTGGTACTCTGCTCCAGGTGACCTTGTTCTTGTATGTTACATGTTCTTGTGTGTTACTTTTTTTTTTTTTTATTTTTTGAGATGGGGTCTTGTTCTGTTGCCCAGGCTAGAGTGCAGTGGCATAATCTCAGCTCACTGCAACCTCTGCCCCCCAGATTCAAGCAATTCTCTTGCGTCAGCCTCCTGAGTAGCTGGGATTACAGGTGTGCGCCACCATGCCCATCTAATTTTTCTATTTTTAGTAGAGACAGGGTTTCACCATGTTGGCCAGGCTGGTCTCGAACTCCTGACCTCAAGTGACCACCTGCCTCAACCTCCCAAAGTGTGGGATTATAGCCATGAGTCACTGTGCCCGGCCTTGTGTGTTACTCTTAACTCCTCAACTTAAGTTGAGTTTCTCTTAACTCCTCTTACTTTAAGAGCAAGATTCAGGCCTCCAGAACAAAGCCCTTAGCCTGACATTCACAGCCCTTGACCACTGGGTCTCAGGAACTGCCACAGCCCTGTGCAGCCTGCGTCCGGCCTCTTGGAGCCACCTGCCTGCTCCATTCCTTGCCTCCCCAGACTGTTCCCTCTGCCTGAATGGCCCTCCCGGACCTCCGATGCCAGGGGCAGTCCTATCCAACCTCGAAGACCCAGTGCTGAGGCATTGCTCTGTCAGTGCAACCTTGCAGGGCCTTGCTGGGGGAGAATCAGAATCCCTTTCTCCTGCCCTCCCTTGGGCTTCCGGAGCCTTCCGTCATCCTCTATTTATAGTTCAAGTCAGGTGCCCCTGGACACGTTGCTGGGAGGGAAGGGCCTCAGCTGGGAGAGCCGGTTCTGTGACCTGCTAGGGAAGGGCTGGGATTTTCCAGGACGGCTCCTCTAGCCCTATAGTCTCCCTGGCTACATGTGTCTACTGGGAAATGGAGTCCCCTACCTGGACAGCCTTAATCTGGTGCACCTGGTGGCTGCTTGTCTCCTTGGCTTTGCTGTGAGCCCTGGGGCCTGGGGATGGGCTTGTCTCCAACCCTGGGCCTGCTCCTGCCTCTGCTGTGGTGAGGTGACCTGAGTAATGGGTTGGGTTAGGTGGTCTCTATGTTGGTAGGGGTCTGAGTAGGGTCAGGCTTGCTCTAGGGGAGGGTCCCTGTTGCAAGAGTTGGGTAGAGAGGGCAGGAGCCGGCTGTAACTTTGCAAAGCTCTGTCCCGGGACGCTTGGCTTCCCTCCTGTTGTCCTCCACCCTCCAGAAAGCCCAGCAGGGCGAGAAGAGCCCTGTGTCCCCATACTCAATGTCATTGTCACCTCCCCTCCCTCAGCCCAGCCGGTCCCAGTCAGCTCCAGACCAACTCGGAACACTCGGGAAGCTGAATCCTTCGACCTCCTCAAGCCATTGTTCGACATCCCCCAATCACAGCCTCCCCAACTCCCATCTCCAAAGGCCTCTCTCCTCCCCACATCCCCGGCTGTCACCGTCCTCATTCTTCTAACAAGCTGACAAACTTGAATTCTGAGTGAGCATGACCTGGGGTCTTGGGCCTGAGCCACAGCCCTCTGTCTCCACCCCATCCCCCACTTACACGCCCACTTTCACATACAGACACCGATCCTGATGCCAAGGACATCCGCTGGCTAAATACCTCCTCCTGCCCTTTCACGAGCCCCAACACCCGGTCCTGACTACCTGCACCCAGCCCTGGACCCTCAAGTAACTGTAGGAACCCCCTCTACAAGACTCAGCCCTTTTGCCACCAGTGGGACTTGCAGGCCCAGCTGACCAGCACCTTCTTGCCTGCTGTGGGCCATGTGACCGGCGGAATTCCATCACATCTGCCCTGAGCCTCGCCTAAATCAGGACAAAGTTTAGGTGTTCAGAATCAGATGGACCTGACTATGTGACCTTGGGCAAGTGACTAACCCTCTCTGAACCTCTGACATTTGTAGCTGACTCCAATCTGATACATGGGCTCCCCAAGGGCCTGAGGAAGGGAACTAGTGGGCCCCACGTCCTCATGGGTTTGAAACCTCACTCTTCCCTCCCTTGCCCTTGGAAAGTGAGGGCAGGAGGCTCCTTCATGGGGGTGGCGAGAATGAGGAGGGAGGACCAGGAAGCCTCCTGACCTTGCCCCAGGAGCTGGCAGCCCCCAGTCCCACCTTACCCAGAGATCACCCAGGGGAGACCACTCTGGCTGAGGGATGCAGGTACTGGTGCCAACTAGGAGACGCAGTCTAGGGCGCCTCCCAGTGGACACCAAGGGAACGTCTCCCTGGCTAGCCTTTGGGACAGCCCTGTGATTTCAGCCCTTGGCCTGCAGTCAGGCTCCAGTACTGACCCCAGCACCAGCAGTGGCAAATTCCACCTCATTTGAGGAATCTCAGTTTCCTCTTCCACAAAACAAAAATAATGATAACATCATCATATAAGACCACAGTGAGACTTCCATCGGGTGACCTAGGCGACCTGCCTTCCACACTAATGTTTTCCAGGTCTAGAGAGGCTGGGGCTTGCCTGGGGACCACAGCGAGCTGTGGTGAGGAGTCAAGGGTTCAGGCTGTCAGACTCCTGGTCCACTGCTCTTTCCACTCCTGGGAGGTGCCTCAATGTGACCTTGGACTCTCCAGGCCTATTAACTCCTCCGTGTGGCTCTGGAAGTTTTCAGATGTTTTAGTGCTATTAACACGCCTGTCCCAGGAATAAGCTTACAAATGCATCCAATTAACCTTCTGCCAACAATTCTGGGACGTGATTTCTTTTCCAGCCTTTGCAGGGAGATCTCTGTTCCCATCTCCTTCCTGGAAGACAGAAGCCTTGTGTGAGCCCCTTGTCTGATGTCACTGCAGCTGGGGCCACTGGATGTTGGTCCTCAGCAGGGAGACTTTGGGTCCTCCACCAGAACCCAGGGTTGACCTGCATGGCCAGGCCCCATGGCCTGGGTGGAACCTTGTTTCTGCTTCAGATGAGGAATTGCAGGGTTGAAGGTGTGGGGAGGAAAGAGGCCTCCACAGTGGGGAAGGGGGCTGCAAAGGGAATCCCAGCCCCAGCCCCAGCCCCAGCCCCAGAAGACCCATTTATTTGCGCTCTAACTGTGGCGAAGGGGCCCTTTCTGAAATGCATGCAGCGCCCGAGTTCCTCTACGGTGGTGTCGGGCTGGTGCTGGGCGCTGAGCGGGGCAGCAGGGGAATTCAGCCACGTCAGGTGCTGTGGCTGTGCTGCGGGCTCTCTGTTTTCACTTAGGCCATGTGTTCCTCTGGAAGTGGCTGGCCGTGGGGCCCCTGGAATTGTGGGCTGGAGCTCTCCTGCTCCCTCTGGCTGCGTCTCTATTGCTGTAGCCCCTAGAATCACCTCTGACAGCCTTGAAAGGCCCGGGGAGGCTTGACCCTGGGGCTGGGAACCCTCGGGCAGGAGGGATGTGTTCATAAACACAGGCACACTGTGCCATACCAGTTTTAGACAGTCAAAGACGGAGACTGGGTGACCACACGACCTTCAGGACTCACACAACAACGACAACAACAACACCACCACACACACACACACACACACACACACACACACACACACACACACGCACACGGGTGAGGGGAAAGGAGAAGCGTCCAGGCAGGCCCTGAGAGAGGAAGGCAGAGAGCCAAGGGTATGAACTGAGTGATAGTGGAAGCCATAGGGCCCCTGGGGGAGCAGACAAGGAACATGTTCCCGTCCTGACCCGATCGCCTTGCCCAAGGCCCCCACCAACCAGTGGGGAGGTGGGGCGGGGGCGGGGAGTGAGGACAAGGGCCTGAAGCTGGTAACCTGCCCCTGGCAGGACGGCTCTGGGAGGCGATGGAGAGGCTCACCCCCTCCCTGCTTCCCAGCTGAACTGGACTTTCACAGTCTGTCTGCTCACTACCTCTTCCCACCCTCACCTTTCCCTCTTCTCCCAGCTCACCCAGCCCCTGCCTGCACTGAGGGGGACATACTCCCCAACACCTCCTTGGCTTTGCAGATGCTATCCCCCTTGCCTGGAATCCCCCTGCTGCCACCGCCTTTTGCCTTCACCCTACTCTCCTGACAAACGCCAGCTCACTCGCAAGGCCCAGCTCAATGCCTCTTTCTCTGGGTAGCCTTCCCACCACCTCTCTCTTCCTGGCAGAATTCATCTGTGCCCCCGCCCCCGGTGCTCCCGGGGCCCTTGCACGGACCTCTGCTGCTCCAAAGGCTTCCTGCTGTAATACTCCATGTGCACAGCTGAATCCCTGACTTGACTCTGCTGAGAAGGTTGTGCTTTTTTCTATTTTGTACCGAGGGCAACGGGAGGCATTGGAACACTTTTAAAGGAGCTGCGCAACAGGATCGAATTTGTGCTTTGAAAGATCACCGGGGCAGCCGCGTGGCAGACGGAGGCAGGGAGAGGACGGAGGCAGGGAGAGGGCGAGAGGGCTTCTGTCATTGTCCAGAATGGAGTCGCAGCCGTGGAGACGGAGGTGGAGGTGGAGGTGGGAGAGGTGGAAAGATTCCAGAGATGTTCGGGGGAAAGCTTCCCCCTAGCCAGTGGTCCCCAAGCCTGGCTGTGCACCCAAATTCCCTAGGCAGATTTTAAAAAATAGGTTTCTGGGCTCTACTCAAGATGCACTTAAATGGGATCTCAGGGGCTAGAGCCAGAATCTGTTTTTTCTTGTTTTGTTTTTTGTTTGTTTTTTTTTTTTAGACGGAGTCTCACTCTGTCCCCCAGGCTGGAGTGCAGTGGCTCACTGCAACCTCTGCATCCTGGGTTCAAGTGATTCTTCTGCCTCATCCTCCCGAGTAGCTGGGATTCCAGGTATCTGCCACTATGCCCAGCTAATTTTTTGTATTTTTAGTAGAGATGGGATTTCACCATGTTGGCCAGGCTGGTCTCGAACTCCTGACCTGGTAATTCGCCTGCCTCGGACTCCCAAAGTGCTGGGATCACAGGTGTGAGCCACGGCGCCTAGCCCAGAATCTGTTTTTTTTAAAAAATTATCATTATGAGGCTGGGCATGGTGGCTCACGCCTATAATCCAGCACTTTGGGAGGCTGAGGCAGGCAGATCACCTGAGGCCTGGAGTTCGAGACCAGCCTGGCCAAAATGGTGAAACCCTGTCTCTACTACAAATACAAAAATTAGCCGGATGTGGTGGCATGCACCTATAATCCCAGCTACTCAGGAGGCTGAGGCTTGAACCTGGGAGGCGGAGGCTGCAGTGAGTCGAGAGCCACTGAGTCACTGCACTCCAGCCTGGGCGACAGAGCAAGTCTTTGTCTATCATTATGGTGGGGAAAAAAAAGAACATATAACATAAAATTTATCATCTTAACCATCTTTAAGTAGACAGTTCAGTAGTGTTAAGTATATTCACATCATTGTAAAGCAGACCTCCAGAACTTTTTCATCTTGCAAATCTGAAACTCCATACCCATTAAACAACAGTTTTCCATTCTCCCTCCCAACCAGCCCCTGGGCAACCAGCATTCTACTTCTGTTTCTATGGATTTGACTGCTTTAGATATTTCATATAAGGGAGTCATACAGGATCTGTCTTTTCGTGACTCAGAATCTGTATTTTAAAAAAATTCGGTCGTCACAGTGGCTCACGCCTGTAATCCCAGCACTTTGGGAGGCTGAGGCAGGCGGATCACTTGAGGTTAGGAGTTCAAGACCAGCCTGGCCAACATGTTTAAACCCCATCTCTACTAAAAATACAAAAATTAGCCGGGCGCAGAGGTTCCAGTTAGCCAAGATCGTGCCACTGCATTCCAGCCTGGGTGACAGACCGAGACTCCATCTCAAAAAACAAACAAACAAGCAAACAAAAAACGAATCGCCAAGTACTTCTGATGCAGCTGGTGTGTGTTCTGCAGTTTGGGAACCACTGTCCACCTGGCTCCAGCTGAAAGGTGCCCTCTGCCTGTGTCTTTGCTCTTAGGAGCAAAATCAGATCTAGCACCCCCGGAACCTGGCGGGGGGGGGTTCCTTTTGACCTCTGGGGAGAATTTTCTCCTAGACAGGCTTCTCTCAAAGTCTACTAGAGTCAGATCAGGTAGTAACTCCACACCCCACATTATTATTAATGTTCATGACCTACATTTATATCATGTTTTAGATGCTGCTACTCAAAGCGTGGCCTCGCATTCCTTGGAGCTGATTAGAAATGCAGGGTCTCGGGCCACCCCCACGGCTGAATCCGAATCAGCGCATTAAGAAGTTCCTCGGGGAATTCGTGTGCGTGGTGCATTGTGGCGTAGGAGCACAGCTCCAGGGTTTACAGAGTGGCATCTGGCGGGAGTTGGGGGAGGGAGGCCTGACCCCAGAGAGGAGAGGTAGCTGAGAGGCTGGGAGGCAGCACATGCTGATGCGAGCCTGGTTTTGTCTCTCTCATCCCACTGCCTCAGTTCCCATTAAACGAAGCTGCCCCCACGGACCTGTCAACGGCCTCCTGGTGGCTTAGTCCCTGGACCTCAGTCACAAGCGGCCCTCCCAGGCCTCAGCCACCAATTCCCAGGGCCGCCTGGCTATGGGAAGATGGGCCTGTGCTTGGCTTACTGATTCCACGGCTTGGCCTGCCACAGACCCTTCCGGCAGGGCACCTGCTCTCGTGACGTCCCAGCAAATCCCATCCGTTTGCACTAGTCGCAACAGCTTATTGGGCACTTACTAAATGCCAGGGACTGAGCAAAGGACTCCGCAGGCACCAGGTCATTTGGTCCTCACAAAACCCCATGAGGATGCTGCAAAGATTATCTGCATTTGGCAGACAAGGAAACCAAGGCTCAGAAAAGTAAAATAACTTGTACAAGTTCCCATAATTCATAAGTGCTCAAGGTGGGATTTGAACTCTTGTCGGTCTGCTGGGCCTGAGTCCTTAACTAGAATGCCTCCATTTTTGCTGTTTTTATGGAGGACACTGAAGTTCAGTTTTGCAATCTGCCTAGGGTCATATGGCTGTTAAGTGCTGGGCCTGGGGCTTGAACTCAGGATGGTATATTCCCAAACCTCAAATTCTTAACTGCTGGGCTGGTTTCTTTATCCCAGGGGCCCCCAGCTCCCAGGTTGTGGACTGGTACTGGTCTGTGGCCTGTTAGGAACTGGGCCACACATCATGGGGTGAGCGGGGGGCAAGTGAGAGACGCTTCATCTGTATTTACAGCCACTCCCCATCACTCTCATTACTGCCTGAGTGCCGCCTCCTGTTAGATCAGCAGCAGCAGTAGATTCTCAGGTGCATGAACCCTACTGTGAACTGCACATGTGAGGGATCTACATTATGCACTCTTTTTTTTTTTTTTTTTTTTTTTTTGAGGCAGAGTTTCGCTCTTGGTGCCCAGGCTGGAGTGCAATGACGCGATCTCGGCTCACGGCAACTGCCGCTTCCTGGGTTCAAGCAATTCTCCTGCCTCAGCCTCCTGAGAAGCTGGGATTACAGGTGCTTGCCACCATGTCTGGCTAATTTTGTATTTTTTTTTTAGTAGAGACAGGGTTTCTGTGTGTTGGTCAGGCTGGTGTCAAACTCCTGACCTCAGCTGATCCACCCACCTCGGCCTCCCAAAGTGCTGGGATTACAGGTGTAAGCCACCGCTCCTGTTCTTATGCACTGCTTATACAGGTCCCTGATGCCAAAAAGTTTGGGGACCCCTGCTTTACCCCATGTTACAGATGTGGGAGCTGAGACAGAGATGCTGAGCAAGTCAGCCTGGGTGTGTGAGGGTCTCCTATTGCTGTTCTGTCCACTCCAATTCCAGCTGCCTGGGCTCACTCTGGTATCAACCTTCTCTGTCTGGGCTACCTCAGCAATAACCAGCACTGGGGGCTGAGTAATCCCCGCCCTGTGGGAGGCTGAGGCCGGAGGATCTTTTGAGTCTAGGGGTTCAAGACCAGTCTGGGCAACGCAGCAAGACCTCGTCTCTACAAAAGATATAAAAATTAGCCAGGCGTAGTGGTGTGTACTTGTGGTCCCAGCTACTTGGGAGGCTGAGGTGGGAGGACAGCCTGAGTCTGGATGGTTGAGGCTGCAGTGAGCTGTGATGGTGCTACTGTACTCTAGCCTGCATGACAGAGTGAGACCCTGTCTCAATAAATAAATGAATGAAACCAGCACTGATGAACCAGAGTCCTTGGAGCCACACCTGCAGCTTAGGATGCCCAGGAGCAGGCCGGGTGCGGGGACTTTTGCCTATAATCCTCACACTTTGGGAGGCCGAGGCAGGCAGATCACGAGGTTAGGAGTTCAAGACTCGCCTCGAACTAAACATATTAGGAACTCCTAATAGCTGCTGCTCAGCCCAGCCCCAGATACATCTGTCTGGAATAAGAGAACAGGATCCTTGAGTGTGAGGGCAGAAGACCCTTTGAGATCATCCCCTTCCCACCCCAAAATGGGGAGGACCTGCCAAGACCACGTGGGCCCCAGTGATGGGGCAGGATGAAGACCCAGCCTCTGAGTCCCAGCCTGGGAGCCCCATCTGGAAGAAGCAGCTCAGGCCTCATGAGGACGCCAGGGCTCCATGGCAGGAGGAGGCTGTGCTGGGGAGGAGGGGTGTGGGGAGGACAGTGCCACACCTGTCAGCCTGGGCTGTCCCTGCAGGAGTGGAGGGAGGAGTTTTTGTTCTCTTGGCTTCTCTGTGTTTTTTTGCAGTGGCACAAATTGCTTTTGTAATAACAGGAAAAAACGATCAACGAACCTTCATTTAAGAAAAAGCACAGCGTTCTCATGGGAACCAAGAAGACAAGGCCTTAATGCAAAGTATATTCTGAGAGAAGAAAACAAGAAGAACAGAGACGATTGGATTACAGCAATTGCTCTTATAACTCCTCCCCGCCCACCCCCTCGATGAGAAGCTGGTTTGAAGAACTGAGTATCAAATCCCTGCTGAGCTCTGAGGTTCCAGGTGTGGATGGGGTGTGGGGCCCACGTATGTGTCAGTGTGCGTGGGTGTGACTATGTGAGCAACTGGGTGTGTGAGATTCAGGCCCAGTCGGCTTGTCCAGAAGCCAGGCCTGAGATGCCCTGGGGGTGCTAACAGGAGTAGAGAGACACCAAAGGAACACAGGCTTTGAAACGAGGCAGAATTGAGTTGGAGTCCCAACCCCACCAACCCCACCTCTCTTCACTCCCCAGGCAGCATAGAAAACAGCGCCTGCCTCTCTCCAGGCGTCCTCGTGGAAGTGACATCGTCTTTTTTTTTTTTTTTTTTTTTTTTTTGAGACGGAGTCTCGCTCTGTCGCCCAGGCTGGAGTGCAGTGGCCGGATCTCAGCTCACTGCAAGCTCCGCCTCCCGGGTTCATGCCATTCTCCTGCCTCAGCCTCCCGAGTAGCTGGAACTACAGGCGCCCGCCACCTCGCCCGGCTAGTTTGTTTTTTTTTAGTAGAGACAGGGTTTCACCATATTAGCCAGGATGGTCTCGATCTCCCGACCTCGTGATCCGCCCGTCTCGGCCTCCCAAAGTGCTGGGATTACAGGCTTGAGCCACCGCGCCCGGCGACATCGTCTTTAAACCCTGCGTGGCAATCCCTGACGCACCGCCGTGATGCCTAGGGAAGACAGGGCAACCTGGAAACCCAACCCCTTCCTTAAGATCATCCAGCTATTAGATGATTATCTGAAATGTTTCGTCGTGGGAGCAGACAATGTGAGCTCCAAGCAGATGCAGCAGATCCGCATGTCCCTCCGTGGGAAGGCCGTGGTGCTGATGGGCAAGAACGCCATGATGTGCAAGGCCGTCCGAGGGCACCTGGAAAACAGCCCAGCTCTGGAGAAACTGCTGCCTCGTTTCCAGGGGAATGTGGGCTTTGTGTTCACCGAGGAGGACCTCACTGAGATCACAGACATGCTACTGGCCAGTAAGGTACCAGCTGCCACCCATGCTGGTGCCATTACCCCATGTGAAGTCACTGTGCCAGCCCAGAATACTGGTCTGGGGCCCGAGAAAACCTCCTTTTTCCAGGCTTTAGGTATCACCACTAAAATCTCCAGGGGCACCATTGAAATCCTGAGTGATGTGCAGCTGATCAAGACGGGAGACAAAGTGGGAGCCAGTGAAGCTAAGCTGCTGACCATGCTCAACATCTCCCCCTTCTCCTTTGGGCTGGTCATCCAGCAGGTGTTTGACAATGGCGGTATCTGCAATCCTGAAGTGCTTGACATCACAGAGGAAACCACATTCTCGCTTCCTGGAGTGTGTCCGCAATATTGCCAGTGTTTGTCTGCAGATCGGGTACCCAACTGTTGCATCAGTGCCCCATTCTATCATCGACGGGTACAAAGGAGTCCTGGCCTTGTCTGTGGAGACTGATGACACCTTCCTGCTTGCTGAAAAGGTCAAGGCCTTCTTGGCTGATCCATCTGCCTTTGTGGCTGCTCTCCCTGTGGCCGCTGCCACCACGGCTGCTCCTGCTGCTGCTGCTGCTGCAGCCTCAGCTAAGGTTGAAGCCAAGGAAGAGTTGGAGGAGTTGGATGAGGATACGGGATTTGGTCTCTTCGACTAATCACCAAAAAGCAACCAACTTAGCCAGCTTTATTTGCAAAACAAGGAAATAAAGGCTTATTTAAAAAAAAAAAAAAAAAAGAAAGGAAGAAAGAAAAAAAAAGAAAATAAAACAACACCTGCTTCCACGGTTGTGGCAGTGGGGTTTAAAGAAAAGGAGCAGGCAGAAAGAGCACACAGTAGTGAAGCACACCGCCAGCCTCTTAAAGGCCACGACAGCCTCAGAGCAGGCAGAAGGAGCACACAGTAGGTGTTCAGCCCTCATGAAGCAGGCCCCCAGCCCCTGACAGGCTATGACAGCCTGAGGCAGGACCTCATGGTGATCTGTAACCTGACCCCAGAGGAGGACAGCAGGGAGGACGAATGGCACCCTGGGAGGCCAGAGCCTGGCGTCCCACCCTGTTACCCTCGTGCTCAGTGTCCAGGGGCTGCGGGTTAGCCATGGCCTGCCGCGGAGCCTTAGGAGAGACCCTCCAGCCATTCGGTGGAGCGTGGAGACCCCTCGTGGCCACACGGAGGACTGCAGCTGCACCGCGTGACCTCTCGCCAGCAGCGGAGCTGCTCTACAGCCCTGGCAGAGCTCCGCAAACATTGCTTGAGCTCCTTTTTATTTTATTTTTATTTTTTGAGACAGGATCTCACTCTCGCCCAGGCTGGAGTGCAGTGGCACAGTCTCAGCTCAACACAGCCTCTGCCTCCAGAGTTCAAGCGATTCTCCTGCCTCAGTCTCCTGAGTAGCTGGGATTACAGATGTGCCCCACGACGCCCGGCTAATTATTGTATTTTTAGTAGAGACGGGTTTTTGCCACGTTGGGCCAGGCTGGTCTCAAACTCCTGGCCTCAAGTGATCCACCCGCCTCGGCCTCCCAAAGTGCTGGGATTACAGGCATGAGCCACCGCACTCGGCTGCTTGAGCTCCTTTTAAGGTGCCAGGGTTTATGCTTGGTGTTATGGACAAAGAAAGGAAGTGATTCCCACCCCAGAGAAGCTACCACCGGGAGAGTTACAGAGGCTGGGCCGCCCTATTCCTACCTCCCACCCCTGTATACATCCATATAGAAGAGAACTCAGGGTTCAATCGGGGGACCTAGAGCAAGACACCCATTTTCCCATACCTTGCTCCCCGTGTTGGCCTTATGGGGGTGGCACCCTGTAGAGTACCTGGAATAGTCAAGAGCTCAAAAATTCTTATGATTATTGAAGGTATAAAAGGACAAGTAAATTGAAGCCAAGTGCAGTGGCTTATACCTGCAATCCCAGCACTTTGGGAGGCCAAGGTAGGAGGATGGATTGATTCCAGGAGTTCAAGACCAGCCTGGGCAACATAGTGAGACCCCATCTCTACAAAAAATTAAAATTAAAAAATTAGCTGGGTGTAGTGGCACCCACATGTAGGAGGCTGAGGCGGTAGAATTGCCTGAGCCCAGGAGTTCTGAGGCTACAGTGAGCTAGGATCCTGTCACTGAACTCCAGCCTGGGTGACAGAGTGAGGCCCTCTCTCAAAAAGATGGTGGGGGCAGGTAAATTGGGTCAGAGTCATGCCCCCTTACTCCCCTCCAAGCAGTAGAAATTGCTAATAAAATGCTTAAAACAAGGTTCATGATGTGCCAGACACTAGGAGAAGCCCTTTGCATGTGGTGCCTCATCTGATCCCTGAAGAGCAGGTACTATTCACCTGGATGAGGAAGCTGATGCCCAGAGAGGTTTAGGCAATTAGGTTAAAGTGATAGATTTGGAATTTGAACCCAGGCCCACGTGGTTCCAGAGCCCAAGCTTTGGTGCACAAAGTAATGAGTCTGCCTAGCAGTGTCAGAGGTGTTTGAACCAGAGCAACTCCATCTTGAATAGGGGCTGTGTAAAATGAGGCTGAGACCCACTGGGCTTCATTCCCAGGAGGTGAGGCATTCTTAGTCATAGGATGAGCTAGGTCGGCACACGGTACAGGTCACAAAGACCTTGCTGATAAAACAAGAGGCAGTAAAGAAGCCAGCCAACTCCCACCAAAACCAAGATGGCGACGAAAGTGACCTCTGGTCATCCTCATTGCTCACTATATGCTAATTATAATGCATTAGCATACTAAAAGACACTCCCACCAGCGCCATCACGGTTTACAAATGCCATGGCAACATCAGGAAGTTACCCTATATGGTCTAAAAGTGGGAGGAACCCTCAGTTCCAGGAATTGCCCACCCCTTTCCGGGAAAACTCATGAATAACCCACCCTTGTTTAGCATATAAGCAAGAAATAACCAAAAAAATAGCTAACCAGCAGCCCTCAGGACTGCTCTGCCTATGGAGTAACCATACTTTATTTGCTTACTTAATAAACTTGCCTTCACTTTACCGTATGAACTCACCCCGAATTCTTTCTTGCACGAGGCCCAAAAAGCCTTTCTTGGGGTCTGGATCGGGACCCCTTTCCAGTAACAATGGGGCCGCCCATGATTTACTAAGCAAATGCACTCACCTCTCTGGGCCTTGGGGTCCTCCCCATTCAGGCCAGATATTTAGTTTTATTTGTTTTGTTGTTGTTTTAAGACCATGCGGGGGCTAGCTCCCAGCCCTGGATGCCCTTTGGATTCACTAAGTTTACTTGGTCTGGGAGCATCCTGGAAACTGAGATTTTTTTTAAGCTTCACAGGTGGTTTTAATGAGCAGCAAGGTTTGCAAAGGGCCTCGCAGGCCATAGCTTTAAACTTTATTCTGCTGGGTGACAAACCAGTGGTGGCTCCTCATGTCCCCCCAACCCTAGGTCTACTCAGTTGCCTTTTGCTATTTATTTATTAGATAAAATTGACCCCTTGGAAGTAAATAATTCAGTGGGGGGTTAGTATATTCACAAGGTTGTACAACCATTACCATCAGATTCCAGAACATTCCATCCCCCCATAAAGAAACCCTGTAGTGGCCAGGCACGGTGGCTCACGCCTGTAATCCCAGCACGTTGGGAGACCGAGGCTGGTGGATCACGAGGTCAGGAGATTGAGACCATCCTGGCTAACATGGAGAAACCCCATTTCTACTAAAAACACAAAAAATTAGCCAGGCGTGGTGGTACGCACCTGTAATCCCAGCTACTCAGGAGGCTGAGGCAGGAGAATCTCTTGAACCCGGGAGGTGGAGGTTGCAGTAAGCTGAGATGACGCCACTGTACTCCAGCCTGGGTGACAGAATGGGGCGCCATCTCAAACAAAAAAAAAAAAAGAAGAAGAAAAAAAAGAAAAAAAAAGCAACCCTGTAGTGATGAGCAGTCACTGCCCATTTCCCCTCCACCTAGCCCTTGGCAACCCTAACCTACTTTCTATCTCTACGTATTCGCCTATTGCGGGCATTTCATATGAATGGAATCCTACAAGATCTGGTCTTTTTGTGTTTCATTTTTGCTCTTTTGTATTCTTCCACTTGGCATAATATTGTCAAACTTCATCCATGTCATAGCATGCATCAGGACTTCATTCCTGTTTACTGCTGAATAATATTCCATTGTATGGCTGGACCACATGTGTAAAATCCATTCATTGGTAGACTGATGGCTTTAAGGCTCTGGCCTTCTCTTAGACAAGAGAAGCGACCCAGTTGACACAGGTGGTAGGGCTGAGAGAGGCACCAGAAAGCCCAGACCCTGCCTCTCGAGCCTGCAGGAAGGAAGGAAAATCCAGAGGAAAAGGGGTGTGAAAACCAACTCCAGAGAGTTCCAAAGGAGCACATCAAGGTAGACCCTGAGCAGCCATGAGGGACGGGCCACACTTGTCCCCTCACCTCCCTCAGCAGAGGTAAACAAGGGATCGGGATAAAGCTATATCCACCAGGCTGCATCATCGAAGTAGTGCCGAAAACACAGAAATAACCTAAATGTCTAGCGACAAGGAATTTATCCAACAAACTATGGCGTGTCCATCCAAGGAAACACCAGGCAGTCAAAAATGATGCAGCATCGGCTAACATTTATTGTGTGTGGGGGGGGGTGGATGGGTGTGTGTGTGTGTGTGTGTGTGTGTTTAGATGGAGTCTTGCTCTTGTTACCCAGGCTGGAGTGCATGGTGCAACCTTGGCTCACTGCAACCTCTGCCTCCCGGGTTCAAGCGATTTTCCTGCCTCAGCCTCCACAGTATATGAGATTACAGGCGCCCACCACTACGCCTGGGAATTTTTGTATTTTTAGTGGAGATGGGGTTTCACCATGTTGGCCAGGCTGATCTCAAACTCCTGATCTCAGGTGATCTACCTACCTGGGCCTCCCAAAGTGCTGGGATTACAGGCGTGGGCCACCGCGCCTGGCCACATTTATAGTGTTTACTGTGCCAAGCTTTGTTTGCTCGTTTCATGTGTTCTGATGCACTCAACTCTCACAATAATTCTACAGGTAGGTGCTTTTATGATCCTCATTTCACAAAGAAGAAATTGAAGCCTGGAATACTTACATAATTTGCCCAACATTGCACAGATAGACAGCAATGGAGCCGAGATTTCAACCCGGGTCCATTGCTTAATTAATATCTCTGTTCCGTTGTCGCTCTGAAGGTATAATGAAAAAATATTTACAGACATGAGACAACGCTGTTCACAAAATATTGGTGGAGTGAATAAATCGGGTTCTGGAACAGTATGCAGGGTATGAATCAAGACTTGAGGGAAATATGCCAGATTGCAAATCTGGGAGGTCTCCACACATTCTGATTCTGAGTAATTTTTACTTTCTGCTCTGTGATTGTATTTCCCAGTCCTCCATGAGGACTATGTTTTTGTTTTCAATAAGAAAAGTATTTTATTTGGTTCCCTTAAGAAAAATAAACCTTCGTATGTTGCCGGTGGGAATTCAATGTGTTATATTCCCTACGGAGGGCAATTCCGCAATATTTATCAAAGTTGTAAATGCATTTGCCCTCTGAGTCAGCAGTCCTGAGTCTACATTTTATTCTTATAGGTAGAGCTGAGCAAGGATGATGTACCAGGTAATTCACAGTAGCATGGCTTCTAATAACGAAAGACTGGAGGCCGGGCATGTTGGCTCATGCTTGTAATCCCAGCATTTTGGGAGGCCGAGGCGGGTGGATCACTTGAAGTGAGGAGTTCGAGACCAGCCTGGCCAACATGGCGAAACCCCATCTCTACTAGATATACAAAAATTAGCCTGGCCTGGTGGTGTGTGCCTGTAATCCCAGCTACCTGGGAGGCTGAGGCAGGAGAATCACTTGAACCTGGGAGGCGGATGCTACAGTGAGCCCAGATTGTGCCACTGCACTGCAGCCTGGGCAACAAGAGTGAAACTCCATTTCAAAAAAAAAAAGAAAAGATTGGAGCCGGGTGCAGGCACTTTGGGAGGCTGAGGCAGAAGGATTGCTTGAGCCCAGGAGTTCGAGACCAACCTGGGAAACATAGGCCCCGTCTCTATGAAAAAAAGAAATTAGCCAGGCATGGTGGCGCATGCCTGTTGTCCCAGCTACTCGGGAGGCTGAGGTGGGAGGATTGCTTGAGACTGGGAGGTCGAGGTTGCAACAAGCCATGATTGTGCTACTTCTTTAGCCTGGGTGGGTGTCACAGCGAGAACTTGTCTCAAAAAAAAAAAAAAAAAAAAAAGATTGGAAACAGTATTAAGTGTGCATTTTACCAGGGTCTGATTAAACAAAGTATGGAAGGAACACTATTCAACTGAAAAACAAACAAACAAACAAACAAAAACAAAAGAGCTTCTTATACTGATAGGGAAGGACCCCTGGGATAGTTTAATAAAAAAGGCCAGATACAGAACAGTGTGTTTATAATGTTACTTCTGTGTGAGAAAGAAGGGCGTTATCATCATCAGTTTGAGATGCTATAACAGAATACTATCAACTGGGTGGCTTGGAAACTATAGAAATGTAGTTCTCAAAGTTCTGGAAGCTGAAAGTTCAAGACCATGTGCCAGCATGGTTGGGTCTGGTGAGGGCCCCTTCTGGGTTGCAGACTGCCAACTTGCCACTGTGTCCTCACATGGCAGGAAGAGGACCAGAGAGCTCTCTGGGGTCCCTTTTATAAAGACACAGATCCCATTCATGAGGGCTACACTCCCATGACCCACTTACCTCCCAGAGTCCCCTCCTCCCAATACCATCACACGGAGGGTGGAGATTACACCACAGGAATTTGGGGGATAGGAATGTAGGCATGTGAGGAACAGAGGAGACACAAACATCCAGCCCATGGCAGGAGGCAAGAAAAAATCTATTTTTGCATGTCCTTGTTCTTTGTCTCAGAGACGCGGGAAGTCAGGGTGATAATCAAAATATTTAACAACCAGTGCAGAGCAGACCGAAACAGCAGCAGTTCTAAGACAGGGACTTTCAAGGAACGGAAAAGGGGGTCATCTTAGAGACGGGAGACAAGCGAACAAGACGGGATGGAAACAAGACTTCACAGGCCCTGCTTTTTTTTTTTTTTTTTTTATTGAGACGGAGTCTCGCTATGTCACCAGGCTGGAGTGTACTGGCGCGATCTCAGCCTCCGCTCACTGCAACCTCTGCCTCCTGGGTTCAAGCAATTCCCCTGCCTCAGCCTCCGGAGTAGCTGGGACTACGGGCACGTGCCACGACGCCTAGCTTTTTTTTTTTTTTTTTTTGGTATTTTAGTAGAGACGGGGTTTCAACATGTTAGCCAGGATGGTCTCGATCTCCTGACCTCGTGACCCACCCGCCTTGGCCTCCCAAAGTGCTGGGATTACAGGCATGAGACACCAAGCCTGGCCCAATCCCTGCTTTTTCATCCTGTTTTGATGTTTGGACCATGGGACTGTATTGCCTGGTGCAAAAATCATCGTTCTTTTAAAAAGCACTGTACATGGAAGAGTAGCCCTTCCTTCCCTGTTCCCCACATCACAGAGGCATGGGGAGGCCTTGGGAGAGGAGAAGGCTTGCTGGACGGCAGTGAGCTCTGTGTGTTCCTGCAACACCTCGGCTATGTCTGTCAGTCTGTCTGTCCGGTGCTTCAGCTCAGGGGTGAAGCCTCAGACTTCCTCTGGGGGTGTTGACCTCCATTATATTAGCCGAGGTATATGGAAGATGACACAGGGTAAGGGACAGGGTGCTTCTCCCCTCCTCAAAGATTCCTCAAGCCTTCTGTTGGGGGCAAAGACCCTGGAGCTTCCTCAGGTGCAATGCCCAGCACATAGTAGGCACTTAGTAAGCCTCTGTTTAATTAACCGCTCCCCCGTCTGCCTGGCTGTTTCACCCTTTGGGTGGTAAGCCTCTTACTCACACAAATCTGCCCCTGTGGCTTAAGCCTCAGAGTTGCTGGTACAAGGGACCATATTACCATAATCAGATCATCAGATTACTTCCTCTTTGCATCTGGCAGAGATCAGTGCACTGAGCAAAGGGAAATGAAAGCACAAAGCATCCATCCCATTGGGCAGAAATTTATCAAGTACCCGCTAGAAAAGAAATGTATCAAGAACCCAGGCCATGGGTCTAGGTTCTGCGACACAGCACGCCTCAGACTACCTTTGCCAGGGCACTCCCTTTGCTCTGTGCACTCCCTCTGTGGGGGTGACAAGTTGTAGCTAACATTTACGGGGCACTCACAAGTGCCAGGCCCTGTGCCGAGCACTCCACACACAATGTCTCACTCAATCCTCACAAGTGCTTTCGTTATTAGATGTGTGCAGGAGCAAGCAACAGAAACAAGACCCAAACTGGCTTAAGCAAGAGGAGATTCTACTGGCTCACACAACCGCAGGTTAGTAAGCCTCAGCTGAGTATGGTGGGATCAAAGCTCTGGCTGTTTCTCTGACTCTTTTTCACACAGGCTTCCCTCATGGCTGCGAGATGGCCACCAGGAACAGCCGGACGGAATGCTTCCGATTCCTGTCCAACAGGAGAGAGACTGACCTTTCCAGGGCCTGCTTTCCAGAATGAGGAAGAGGCCTTCCCAAAAGCCGCAAGTAAGCCGCCTCCCTTTACGTCTCATCTCGTTAGCCCAATTGGCTTACACCTGCCCATCCCATAATCCAATAATTCTTTTTTTTTTTTTAAGACGGAGCTTGCTGTGTCACCCAGGCTGGAGTGCAGTGGTGCGATCTTGGCTCACTGCAACCTCCGCCTCCTGGGTTCAAGCAATTCTCCTGCCTCAGCCTCCAGTGTAGCTGGGACTACAGGCACACGCCACCACTCCTGGGTAATTTTTTGTATATTTAGTAGAGACGGGATTTCACTGTGTTAGCCAAAATCTCCTGACCTCGTGATCCGCTTGTGTGGGCCTTCCAAAGTGCTGGGATTACAGGCGTGAGCCACTGCACCTGGACTCCAATAATTCTTAACCCTGACTGCCCATCAGAATTCACAGGAAGTTTTTGAAAAAATATTGATGCCTAGGAACCACCCTGGCCCTATCAAATCAGAAACTTTGTGGGTGAAGCCCAGGCCTCAGCATTTTTAAAAACTTCCCAGACTTTTGTTTTTTTAAGACAGGGTCTTGCTCTATCGCCCAGGCTGGAGTGCAGTGGCGTGATCTCAGTCCACGGCAACCTCCACCTCCTTGGTTCAAGCGATTCTCATGCCTGAGCCTCCTGAGTAGCTGGAATTACAGGCGCCTGCCACCACACCCGGCTAATTTTTGTATTTTTAGTAGAGACAGGGTTTCCCATGTTAACCAGGCTGGTCTCAAACTCCTGACCTCAGGTGATCTGCCCGTCTCGGCCTCCCAAAGTGCTGGGATTATGGGCCGAACCATCGCGCCTGGCCCTTCCCAGGTATTTCTAATGTGCAGTGAGTGCCTCAGGGTTAGACCTTGGGCATTGTCTCCAAAGGAGGTTGCCTGCTCAGTGACAGGGAACCTGGCCCAACTGATGACAGCATTCATTGGGAAGCTTCATACCTGTGGCCCACTGCCCGAAGTGTACCGGCAATTAATAATTCGAATAAATCCTATACTTTTCTTGTGAATAGCATAATTATATTGCTTGGCAATTTGTGTGTATGCTAAAAGCATTAATTTGTTAAATGTAAACATCTAAAATATGTCACAATCATTGTAAGCGGTATTAGCATGTCTTGATTTTTTTAAAAAAACCAGGATTGGCCGGGGGCTCACGCCTGTAATCCCAGCACTTTGGGAGGCCGAGGTGGGCAGATCACGACGTCAGAAGATTGAGACCATCCTGGCCAACATGGTGAAACCCCATCTCTACAAAAAATACAAAAATTAGCCGGGTGTGGTGGTGCGCACCTGTAGTCCCAACTACTCAGGAGGCTGAGGCAAGAGAATCCCTTGAACCTGGGAGGAGGAGGTTGCCGTGAGCCAAGATTGTGCCATTACACTCCAACCTGGGCGAGAGCATGAGACTCCATCAAAAAAAAAACAAAAAAAAAAACAAACAAAAAAAACAAACCAGGAGCTTCCAAAACTGGAAGAAGCTTGGAGCCTCCCTTGGCTTCTAGAGATTTCCCAGCCTGATATCTGGCCACAGGCTGGGTCGCCCAGCCCTGGGCCCCTCCTTTCTGTGAAAGTTTGAGTTCTTGATCCCAATTCTTTATTACCCCGTAGTGGTGTTCAGCATTTTATCCACCAACCATGGCCTCCTGGTGGGTGGAGTGTACTCTCTTCTTCTCAGTTTTGAGCTTGATCATGTGACTTGCCAGGACTTGCTGTTCAGAGGTGAACAGAAGCTGCAACTAGCTTTCCTGGTTCCTTGTGCTTTTGCTGTAGCCACTGGAAGAATAAATACCTCCCAGATGGCTGCTGCAGCCCCTTCAGTCTGACCCTGTGATGGTTAATTTTATGGATCAGCTTAACTGGGCTAAGGGTATCCAGATAGTTGGTATTATTTCTGGGCGTGTCCGTGAGAGTGTTTCTGGAAAAGAATAGCATTTTAATCAATGGACGGAGTAAAGAAGGTTGCTCTTAGGCCAGGCGCAGTGGCTCATACCTGTAACCACAGCACTTTGGGAGGTTGAGGCAGGTGGATCACCTGAGGTCAGGAGTTGGAGACTAGCCTGGCCAACATGGCAAAAACCCATCTCTACTAAACATACAAAAATTAGCAGGGTGTGGTGGTGCACACCTGCAATCCCAGCTACTCCGGAGGCTGATGCAGGATAATCGCTTGAACCTGGGAGGCAAAGGTTGCAGTGAGCCAAGATCGCACCACTGCACTCTAGCCTGGGTGACAGAGTGAGACTCCATTTAAAAAAAAAAAAAAAGAAGAAGAAGAAGAAGGTTGTTCTCGCCAAAAGAGGTGGGCAGCACCCAGTTCATTAAGTGCCTGAATACAACAGAAATGCAGAGGAAGGGAGAAGTCTGTCTCTCTTCTTGAGCTGGGATGTCCATGTGCTCCTGGCTCTTGGACCTTCAGATTCATACTGAATGATATATATGACTGGCTTTCCTGGTCCTCAGCTTGCAGACGGCAGATCACGGGACTTCTTGGCCTCTATCATCACGTGAACCAATTTTCGTAATAAATCTCCTCATCTGTATACACATACACGCTATCGGTTCTGTTTCTCTGGAGATCCTTGACTATTTTTGGGCCCCAGGGTAAGACATGCAGCTGGGCTGAGCTGGACCTACTGTCTGCAGCAGAGCCACACAGCTAAGTCCGACCAAGTTACAGGCCTGTGGGCCTGAGAATAGATGATTGCTCATTTAAGCCACTGAGCTTTGAGGGTGCTGTGCAGCATTATCACAGCATTAGTTACCTAATACGCCTTTTCAAACTGTGCTGTGCACAGACATATCAGCCCTTTGACCTCAGAGAACTTAATGGGCCTAGCACAACAGAGGAGAGTGAGTGGACAGAGAACATTTCCCTTTTGGGACCTGTGATAGCATCTAGCCTTTCCAAGGGTTATGGCCAGGTCATAGTCTATTACAAGCTACTTTTTTTTTTTTTTTTTTTTTGAGGCAGTCTCACTCTGTTGCCCAGGCTGGAGTGCAGTGGTGCAATCTCGGCTTACTGCACCCTCTGCCTCCCGGGTTCAAGCGATTCTCCTGCCTCAGCCTCCCAAGTAGCTGGGATTGCAGGCACCTGCCACCACCACCTGGCTAATTTTTGTATTTTTAGTGGAGACAAAGTTTCACCACGTTGGCCAGGCTGGTCTTGAACTCCTGACCTCAGGTGATCCACCTGCCTTGACCTCCCAAAATGGTAGAGTTACAGGCGTGAGCCACTGCACACAGCCCTGGCTGATTTTTGTATTTTTAGTAGAGACGGAGTTTTGCCATGTTGGCCAGGCTGGTCTTGAACTCCTAACATTAAGTAATCCACCTGCCTCAGCCTCCCAAATGCTGAGATTACAAGCATGAGCCTCCGTGCCTGGACATACAAGCACCGTTTTCAAAGAAAAAAAAATTGAGACAGGGTCTCATCACTCTGTCTCCCAGGCTGGAGGGCAGGGATATGATCGTAGCTCATTGCAGCCTTGGGCTCCTGGGCTCAAGGGATCCTCCCACCTCAGTCCCCCAATTAGCTGGGATTACAGGTGTGTGCCACCGAGCCTAGCTAATTTTTTAATTTTTTTTTTTAACAATTTTTTTTTTTTTTTTTTTTTTTTTGAGACAGAGTCTCCCTCGGTCGCCCAGGCTGGAGTGCTGTGGCCGGATCTCAGCTCACTGCAAGCTCCGCCTCCCGGGTTCCCGCCATTCTCCTGCCTCAGCCTCCCGAGTAGCTGGGACTACAGGCGCCCGCCACTTCGCCCGGCTAGTGTTTTTGTATTTTTTAGTAGAGACGGGGTTTCACCGTGTTAGCCAGGATGGTCTCGATCTCCTGACCTCGTGATCCGCCCGTTTCGGCCTCCCAAAGTGCTGGGATTACAGGCTTGAGCCACCGCGCCCGGCCAATTTTTTAATTTTTTGTAGAGACAGAGTCTTGCTGTGTTGCCCAGGCTGGTCTCAAATTTCAGCCCTCAAGTGATCCTCCTGCCTCAGCCTCCCAAAGCACTGGGATTACAGACATGAGCCACCATGCCTGGCCCCACAAACATTACTTTCTTTTGAAACCAGACTACCTGCCGAATTTGAAGCCCAGCTCCACCACTTACATGCTGTGTGAACTTGGATAGGTTGCTTAACTTCTCTGGGCCTCAGGATCCTAATCTGTAAAATGAGAATGATAATAATAGTACCTACCTCTGTTGTACAAATTAAATAAATCTTTGTGTAACACATAGAACAGTGCCTGGCACATAGTAAGCATCATATAAGCATGAGTTTCTGTTATTAAGTACTCTACATGTATTTACCTCTCTCAACAAACCAACCAGTGAGTTTTATCACTATTTTTGGATAATGGAATTGAGATTAGGAGAGGTCAAATGACTTGGCCAACATCACACAACACATAAGTCACTGAGCCAAGTATGAAAAC
The DNA here is from genome assembly GCF_037993035.2 of Macaca fascicularis. NCBI lineage: Eukaryota > Metazoa > Chordata > Mammalia > Primates > Cercopithecidae > Macaca > Macaca fascicularis. The sequence goes on along the minus strand of NC_088388.1, from coordinate 12,385,466 downwards.
AATTCCATCTGATTCTAAATCTTTATTTTTATTTTATTTTTATTTTTTATTTATGTATTTATTTATTTATTTTTTTGAGATGGAGTCTCACTCTGTTGCCCAGCCTGGAGTGCAGTGGCGAGATCTCAATTCACCACAACCTCCGCCTGCCAGGTTCAAGCAATTCTCCTGCCTCAGCCTCCTGAGTAGCTGGGACTACAGGCACCTGCCACCACGCCCAGCTAAGTTTTTGTATCTTTAGTAGAGACGGGTTTCACCATGTTGATCAGGCTGGTCTCGAATTCCTGACCTTGTGATCTGCCCGCCTTAGCCTCCAAAAGTGCTGGGATTACAGACGTGAGCCACTGTGCCCGGCCATCTAAATAATTTTTTATCTATATATCTCCCACATTTAGTGGGAGCTTGGCCCACATTGGGCAGCAATGAATGACAATGAATGCCTGCATGAACAGGCCTGGCTAGGTGGAAGGCAGGCTGGGTTGTGACTGGAGTTCACCCGGTGCCCTCTTTACTTCACCTGGCTTCTAACTGGACTGGGGACTGGTTGGCCAGAGGGGACCTCCCCCAGGTTGGTTTGCGGGGCTGGTACATAATGGAAGCTGCCCTGGGTTGCGAGTGAAGTCAAGCCATATCGCTTGGGCACAACCAGCTCTGCCGTATCTGGCTGTGTGTCCAGGGCTAGTTGCCTTCCAGGCTCTCTAAGACTCAGTGTACTCCCGAGTCAAGAAGCAGAACCAGGGAGCAGCAGGACAGACAAAGCCGGGGCTACCTTCAGAGCCCCAGAGCCTCCCACTGTGTCCTCTGCTGCCTGCAAAAAGGCTGCATCCCTCTCAGAGGGAAACATGAGACCTGCTGAGCCAGCAGATTCGGAGGCCCAGACAGCTGTGTTCCCTCCCCGCCCCTGGCCCAGAGTGAAGGCCCATCCCTCTGAAAGGCAAGGACAGGTGCTGGGCTTCCCTGGAGCCACAGCATGCCCTGAGCACCCAAGAGCCAGATACACTAGGCCTCTCCTGATGCAGAAGGTCAGGCAGAGGCCCGGGGCCTGGCACAGGGGAAATGGAAAGCATGTCCCAGCTCTGGTCCCTTCACCCCTAGGAGTGTCAGTTTCCTTAACAGAGAAATCAAGGCCGGGCACGGTGGCTCAAGCCTGTAATCCCAGCACTTTGGGAGGCCGAGACGGGCAGATCACGAGGTCAGGAGATCGAGACCATCCTGGCTGACACGGTGAAACCCCGTCTCTACTAAAAAATACAAAAAACTAGCCGGGCGAGGTGGCGGGTGCCTGTAGTCCCAGCTACTCGGGAGGCTGAGGCAGGAGAATGGCGTGAACCCGGGAGGCGGAGCTTGCAGTGAGCTGAGATCCGGCCATTGCACTCCAGCCTGGGCGGCAGAGCGAGACTCCGTCTCAAAAAAAAAAAAAAAAAAAAAAAAAAAAAAAAAAAAAAAGGCCGGGCGCGGTGGCTCAAGCCTGTAATCCCAGCACTTTGGGAGGCCGAGACGGGTGGATCACGAGGTCAGGAGATCGAGACCATCCTGGCTAACCCAGTGAAACCCCGTCTCTACTAAAAAATACAAAAAACTAGCCGGGCGAGGTGGCGGGCGCCTGTAGTCCCAGCTACTCGGGAGGCTGAGGCAGGAGAATGGCGTGAACCCGGGAAGCGGAGCTTGCAGTGAGCTGAGATCCGGCCACTGCACTCCAGCCTGGGCGACAGAGTGAGACTCCGTCTCAAAAAAAAAAAAAAAAAAAAGGAGAAATCAAAACTCCTTGGCCAGGCGCAGTGGCTCACGCCTGTAATCCCAACACTTTGGGAGGCCGAGGTGGGCGGATCACCTGAGATTGGGTGTTCGAGACCAGCCTGACCAACATGGAGAAACACCTCTACTAAAAATACAAAATTAGCTGGGTGTGGTGATGTATGCTTGTAATCCCAGCTACTCAGGAGGCTGAGGCAGGAGAATCACTTGAACCCCGGAGGCGGAGGTTTCTGTGAGCCAAGATTGCACCATTGTACTACGGCCTGGGCAACAAGAGCGAAACTCCATCTCAAAAAAAAAAAAAAAAAAAAAAGAAAAGAAAAGAAAAAAGAAATCAAAACTCCTGCATCTTGGGCCTGTGGAGAAGCCCCTGCAGGTTCAAGAAAACCCTCTATAAACTGCAAAGGCTTGTGCTCCAGAAGGCTGCTCTCGGGTCCTCCGTTTCCATGTCTGTAAAATAAGAGCAAGGAGCTCACAGGGGCCTTCCAGCCAGGAAGGCCTCCAATCCAGTCCTGTAGGAAACCATCTCCCTAGCTCAGTATCACTCCTGATGTGAGGGTGCTTCTGGTGTCACGCAGCGTCGCATACCACCATCACCCACAGTGTCTTTTTACCCAAAATGCCTAATAACATGGGTCCAATAATTGCCAGTTTACCAGAAATACAGGAGACTAAGGAATAAATGAAACAAGAGAAAAACAACACAATAAACCCTGAAGGTGAGGCATTTTGCAAACTATTAGTCCAGTTTTATGACATGTCATTGTCATAAAAAAGGACTTGCCAGACTAAAAGAGACTTAAGGGCATCCAACCAGAGGCTTTGCAGAGTCCTTGACTGCACTCCCGTTTTCAGGAGCCAGCATACAGGACATTTTGGGAGCAATGAGAAAATTTGAATGTGGGCTGAGCATTAGATAAGATGGAGATGTATTGACAGGGAGAGGCTGAGATAACTGACAAGGACAGCATGATCTCATTTTGATTTAAAAAATTGCATATGGCTAGGTGCAGTGGCTCACACCTGTAATCCCAGTACTCTGGGAGGCTGAGGCGGGTGGATTACTTGAGGTCAGCAGTTCAAGACCAGCTTGGCCAACACGGTAAAATCCCGTGTCTACTAAAATACAAAAATTAGCTGGGCATGATGGCGGGAGCCTGTAGTCCCAGCTACTAGGGAGGCTGAGGCAGGAGAATCACTGGAACCTGGGAAGCAGAGGTTTCAGTGAGTCAAGATCGCGCCACTGCACTCTAGCCTGGGCAACAGAGCGAAACTCTGTCTCAAAACAAACAATCAAACAAAACACAAAAAATTACATATGCAGGACTGGGCGCCGAGGCTCATGCCTGTCATCCCAACATTTTGGAAAGCTGAGGCAGGCAGATCGCTTGAGCCCAGGAGTTTGAGTCTAGCCTGGGCAACATAGTGAGACCCTGCTTCTGAAAGAAAAAAAAAATTACATAGGCATAAAAAGAGATTCAGGGCCAGGCACAGTGGCTCATGCCTGTAATCCCAGCACTTTGGGAGGCCGAGGCGGGCTGATCAGTTGAGGTCAAGAGTTGGAGACCAGCCTGGCCAACATAGTGAAACCCGTCTCTACTGAAAAAATACCAAAAAAAAAATCGCTTCTTGGCCTTTTGGCTAAGATCAAGTGTAGTATCTGTTCTTATCAGTTTAAGAAAATACAAAAGTTAGCTGGGCGTGGTGGCATGTGCTTGTAATCCCAGCTACTTGGGAGGCTGAGGCAGGAGAATTGCTTGAGCCTGGGAGGTGGAGGTTTCAGTGAGCCAGAATCGCGCCATTGTACTCCAGGCTGGATGACAGAGAAGATTCCGTCTTTAAAAAAAAAAAAACTTTAAGAGATATGGGAGGACAGAAAATGAGGATACTCCCTGGGTGGTAGGAATAGAGTGGTTTTGTTTTCTTGGTTTTGCTCATTGGCAAGTTCCGACTTTGTACAATGTACATGCACAGCTGTTGGGGCTCAGAGAACGATACTGCAAAGTATGGTGCTATGGCAGCCTGAGTACTTTGGACTAAAGGAAATTGGAAGATCTCAAAAGCCAAGTCTCTCTCTGACATTCTCCCACCCTCCTGTCTCCTGCCCCTGTTTCGCCCCCAGAGGAAGCCATAGACACCAGAATTCTTTTCCCCCAGTCATAGAAACTAGAACCCCTCTTCCCTAAAGCAAGTCATAGAACCTAGAAAGGGTCACTCTCTCCCTTCTCCCCTGCACAGAGAGGCCAAGAGGTATCTCAATAGACGGGCTTTGCTGGGTGTCCCCACTCAGTCTATTCCCATGAATCACGCTCTTTTGTCCAATCACCTTTCTACACGGCTGTCTGCTTCGCATAGAATCGAAGCATAAAAATAGACAGGTTTCCCTGGATCTTTGGGTCTTCATTCTGAGGTTCCTGTGCCTTGTAAAACTTTGATTAAATAAATTTGTTGCGGCCGGGCGCGGTGGCTCACGCCTGTAATCCTAGCACTTTGGGAGGCCGAGGCTGGTGGATCACGAAGTCAGGAGATCCAGACCATCCTGGCTAACATAGTGAAACCCCATCTCTACTAAAAATACAAAAAATTAGCCGGGCGTGGTGGCGGGCACCTGTAGTCCCAGCTACTCACAAGGCTGAGGTAGGAGAATAACACGAACCTGGGAGGCGGAGCTTGCAGTGAGAGGAGATCGTGCCACTGCACTCCAGCCGGCGTGACAGAGCGAGACTTTGTCTCAAAAAAAAAAAAAAAAAAAAAAAAAAAGGGTTATGCTTTCCTCTTGTTAACCAGTCTTTTGTTATAGGAGTGGCAGCCATGACCTTTATGATGAATGAGGCAAGTTAGCACACCTTTCCACCCCTACACAGCTTTGCTGATAATAAAAGATTTTATTTTATTGTACTGTTTTTGAGATGCAGTCTCGCTCTGTCACCCAAGCTGGAGTTCAGTGGCTAAATCTTGGCTCACTGCAACCTCCACCTCCTGGGTTCAAGCCATTCTCCTGCCTTAGCCTCCCGAGTAGCTGGGACAACAGGTGCGTGCCACCATGCCCAGCTAGGTTTTGCATTTTTAGTAGAGACAGAGTTTCACTATGTTGGTCAGGCTGGTCTCGAACTCCTGACATTAAGCGATCTGCCTGCCTTGGCCTCCCAAAGTGTTGGGGTTACAGGTGTGAGCTATCGCATCCAGTCAAAGGTTGTTTTATTTATTTATTTATTTTTATTTATTTATTTATTTATTTTTTTGAGACGGAGTCTCGCTCTGTCGCCCAGGCTGGAGTGCAGTGGCCGGATCTCAGCTCACTGCAAGCTCCGCCTCCCGGGTTCGGGCCATTCTCCTGTCTCAGCCTCCTGAGTAGCTGGGACTACAGGCGCCCGCCAGCTCGCCCGGCTAGTTTTTTGTATTTTTTAGTAGAGACGGGGTTTCACCGTGTTAGCCAGGATGGTCTCGATCTCCTGACCTAGTGATCCGCCCGTCTCGGCCTCCCAAAGTGCTGGGATTACAGGCTTGAGCCACCGCGCCCGGCCCAAAGGTTGTTTTAAAGTAGATAAGTTCTTGGCATAGTCCCGGGCTCTGATGGTTTCCTGTGGCCTCAGCTTCCTCTTCCAGCTCCTGCCCCATCCAGGACTTGCCAAAAACATTAACCAGGCAATGGCATCTTGGGTCACAGCTTTCCTCCCCTCTGAGCACCGCCTTTCCTTCCTCCTCTCCCTCCCCGACATCATGGTGTCCATGGGGAAGTGTCCATTGAATTACAGCAACGCCATGTGCTCACTCCCTCCTTCTCCCCTGTGGAGAAGTGACTTACCTGATGGCCAAGCCTGGGAGGAGCTCCTGGGCAAGCCCAGCCCAGCGCGCCATCTCTTTTGAAAGCCTTTATTGGTCTGTTGCTGCCTGGCAGTTAGCCTCTGGTATCCCCACTGAGCCAGGGACTAGGCATTTTCAGTGGGTGAATGTCAAGTTCAAGGGTAGGATAACAGGAAGCCAACTTGGCCATTGCTCTTAAGTCACAGGAAAATATTTTGATCTCTCTCTGTCTAACTGTTGTGTGTCTCTCTCAGTCGCTTTCAAACTTAGGTGGCGAAGAGGAGCGTCCTTTACTGGATCCTCTAAAATCCAACATCTATCTCTTCCCTGCCCCAGTGGCCCCTTCTCCTCTGCCCAACTTCACGCCCAGGTGGAAGCTGATTTTTTCTTTTCTTTTCTTTCTTTCTTTCTTTCTTTTTTTTTTTTATTGAGACAGAGTCTTACTCTGTTGCTCAGGCTGGAGTGCAATGGCATGATCTCGGTCAGCTCACTGCAACCTCTGCCTCCCAGGTTCAAGCGATTCTTCCATCTCAGACTCCTGAGTAGCTGGGATTACAGGCGCACACTACCACACCTGGCTAATTTTTGTATTTTTGTAGAGACAGGGTTTCACCATGTTGGCCAGGCTGGTCTTGAACTCCTGACTTCAGGTGGTCCGCCCGCCTCGGCCTCCCAAAGTGCTGGGATTACAGGTGTGAGCCACCTTGCCTGGCCTAGAAGCTGATTTTCTAGAGACATCTTCAAGACACCAGGAACTTCAGGACTGAGTTTCTAATGAAGAGAAGAATTAGAAGTCCTTGGGGACAGTCAAAAATGGAGGTGAAGGTGCAGGGGGTACGGGGTGGTGAGGGTGCAGGGGTGCCGGGAGGTGAGGGTACAGGGGGGTGCATGGTGGTGAGGAGGCAGGGGTGAGGGACGGTGAGAATGCAGGGGGTTGTGGGGTGGTGAGGGTGCAGGGAGTGCAGGGAGGTGAGGGTGCAGGGGGTGCGGGGTGGTGAGAGTGCAGGGGTGCCGGGAGGTGAGGGTACAGGGGGGTGCATGGTGGTGAGGAGGCAGGGGTGAGGGATGGTGAGAATGCAGGGGGTTGTGGGGTGGTGAGGGTGCAGGGGGTGAGGGGTGGTGAGGGTGCAGGGGTGCAGGGTGGTGAGGGTGCAGGGGAAGCAGGGTGGTCAGGGTGCAGGGGGTGCAGAGAGGTGAGGGTACAGGGGGGTGTGTGGTGGTGAGGATGCAGGGGTGCGGGGAGGTGAGGGTGCAGGGGGTGTGGGGTGGTAAGAGTGCAGGGGGTGCAGGGAGGTGAGGGTGCAGGGGGTGAGGGATGGTGAGAATGCAGGGGGGTGCGGGGTGGTGAGGGTGCAGGGGGTGAGGGGTGGTGAGGGTGCAGAGGTGCGGGGTGGTGAGGGTGCAGGGGATGCAGGGTGGTGAGGGTGCAGGGGTGTGGGGTGGTGATGCAGCATTCCAGACAGAGGGAACAGCATGGGCAAAGGAGCAGAGGCTGGATACAAAATGAGAGAGGAGGAGTGAGCTGAGCTGAGGCTTTGTCCTGCACATAGCTCAAGGGACAAATGTAAATCATGGGGGATGTGGACCACATGAGTGTTTCAAGCTGAGAAGTGTTGATATGCTGGGAGTGTCTCCTGGGGCCACTCGGTGGAGGACAGGTCCAGGGGAGAGGCCTGGGAGCAAGAGATTAGAAATGGGGTCATGAACCCAGAACACTCACAGGAAAGAGGAAAAAGCGACTGCAAAGACTAGAGGGCAGCAACGGCCTGCACCTCCGGGCACTTCATCTCAGAAGCAAATCACTCCCGGTTGCTGAGAGTTCAGAAATGGATTTCTTGAATTATGCAAAGGTAGAGAAGTCAGACCCAACCCCTGCCCCCCAATTACAAATATTTTGTAATGTTCCCTTCACCAAGCTGAAATGAAATTCATAAATAAACTAACCTACCCTCACACATGCTTTAAAAACAACGATATCCTAACTATAATATGAAGGAGAAATAAAAGGAGGGTAATTTCTAATAAAATAATATCAATTTCAGGATGAAAATCTGCAGGCAGGCTGGGCGTGGTGGCTCATTCCTATAATCCTAGCACTTTGGAAGGCTGAGGTGGGTGGATCACCTGAGGTTAGGAGTTCGAGAGCAGCCTGGCCAACATGGTGAAATCCCGTCTCTACTAAAACTACAAAAATTAGCCAGGCGTGGTGGTGGGCGCCTGTAATTCCAGCTACCTGGGAGGCTGAGGCAGGAGAATCGCTGGAACCTGGGAAGTGGAGGTTGCAGTGAGCCAAGATCGTGCCACTGCATTCCAGCCTGGGCAACAAAGTGAGACGCTGTCTCAAAAATAAGTAAATAAATAAATAAAAGAAAAAGAAAATCTGCAGGCTGACTACAGCAGGAGATGAGGTGGCCCCACACTTGCTCCTAGAGGTGGGGCCACAGGGACCATGGTGGCCACAAGGCAGATGGACACAGGTAGTTGTGATGGTGATTCAGACCCCACAAGCGGTGTTGTTGCCAGTGACATGAAATGGGCAACGAGTCTTGGCCAAATTCCAAACAAAACAAAGGACAATCTTCTCTTTGTGTACACAATAGTCATGTTCCTAGAAAATTCTGTGTATGTTGAAAGCATGCAAAAATTATTTATTTTGTGTTTCTATATAAACAGGTCTCTGTCTCCCATTTTGACAAAGAAAAATGCCCTTGCAGATTTCCCAGACTTCTCTGAGGGGACCGTCTTGGCCTCACTGGGTGTCATTGTCTTAGAGCCTTTTCTGTAATGACAGCAGCTGAGACCAGAATGCAGATGCCCTGTAAAACCAATTTTGCATCTTCTTCTGGTGGCTGAGAGGCGGGCGGGAGGCTGTGGAACTTAGAGGACAGTTGGGAGAAGGGTCCAGAGAGGTGGGAAGTGAGCAGCCCGCAAGAAATGGCAACAGGCCAAGGCCAGAGGAGATGGCAGGCTGCTGAGATGCTTCCTAGGTTGGGGACGGACAAGACGTGCTAACCTGTAAATCTGTAATCCCCCTCTGCTCTTCCCAAACCGTCCATCAAAGTCAGTTACACAGGCTGGGTGTAGTGGCTTATGCCTGTAATCCTAGCACTTTGAGAGGCTGATGCTGGTGGATCACCTGAGGTCAGGAGTTCGAGACCAGCCTGACCAATATGGTGAAACCCTGTCTTTACTAAAAATACAAAAATTAGCGGGGCATGGTGGTGCACACCTGTAGTCCCAGCACTCGGAAGGCTGAGACAGGAGAATCACTTGAACCTGGGAGGCGGAGGCTGCAGTGAGCTGAGATTGCACCACTGCACTCCAGTCTGGGTGACAGAGCCAGATTCCATCTCAAAAAAAAAAGTCAGTTACACACTATAGTGCTTGGAGGAGGATCAATGAAAATGATGGCTCATATTCTCTAACTAACTGCTGATGCTTTATTCACACTAACTCATGTGACCTGCAGCAAGGCCTAAGAGTTAGGGGCCACACTTACCCCCAGTTTATAATGAGAAAACCAAAGCCCAGAGAGATGGAGACCATTGCCCAAGGCCAATCAGCTCATCATTTGCAGAGCAAGACTTTGAACCCAGGCAATCTGGCTCCTGTGGCCCCAGTTTGATCACCCCACTAGCAAGGGCCAGGCCTGTGCTCTAATGAAGCATTGCGAAGGGAAATCACAGCAGTATGCAGGGAGCTGGGGTGGGTTTGAAGAAATCTGGGCTGAGAGGTAGCAGGAGATCATAGGTGTCCAGTGGAGATTCTCAGAAACATTGAGAAGGATGCTAGCCTTCCCTTGTATGAAGGACAGGGACTCAGCCATTTTCACTGGATCTTACAAGGAAGGGTGACTCCAGGTCCAGGGAGGTGGAAGATCAGAAGCATCCTGTCCCAGTGGAAACCCCAAAATGGCCATATTGGTTTACATCCAGGGCCCATCTGAACTCTGTTTGTTTCTGAACTCTTAAATTTCAACAGCTTCACCTATTTCCATCCCATTTGTTAATAGCTGTATTTTAATATATTCATTGGCTGAGAAAATACAGCACAAAAGACTACTTTGAATTCAGAAATGCTTTCAGCGAATTCGAATGTTATTAATCACAGTGGCATCCACATTCATTTGAAAAACATTACATCTGTAGAAGCCAAATGCTTTCCAGAGACAGTGCTTGGGGCACTCATGGCCAATGCTGAGTAAAAGTCATAGGTGGGAACTGGGAAAAGGTAAGAAAGGAGTGATTGATGCACCAGCGCCACAATCCCCCAGGCTCCAGATCAACCCCCTGGGGTGGCTCAGGGTCACTACCACAGTCCTGATCAATGTCACCTACTCCCTGCTGGTATATGCGCTGAGAAAAGGCTTTGATTGGGCCGTCCTAGTGCCACTCATTATGGAGTAACTCCACGGGGCAGAGCTTAGGCCAGCCTCCACCAAGGGGCTAGCTGACCTCCTGTCCAGCCCAAATGGAGGTGCTAGACAGATTGGAGGTCAGTCTAGGGCAATCACCTGTGCCCAGTGGGGCCCTTGCAAGGGATGGATGAAGTGTCAGAGGCGTTTGAACCAGAGCAACTCCATCTTGAATAGGGGTTGGGTAAAATTAGGCTGAGATCTACCGGCTCTATTTCCAGATGGTTAGGCATCATTTGAAGTCATAGGATGAGATAGGTCAGCACAAGATACAGGTCATAAAGACCTTGCTGATAACATGGTCTGCAATAAAGAAGCAGGGTAAAACCCACTAAAATCAAGATGGCAATGAGGCTGACCTCTGGTGACCCTCACTGGTACACTCCCACCAGTGCCATGACAGTTACAAATGCCATGGCAATGTCAGGAAGTTACTCTATATGGTCTAAAAAGGGGAGGCATGAATAATCCACCCCTTGTTTAGCATGTCATC